>NC_057863.1:205004406-206286906 GCF_019393635.1 Dromiciops gliroides
AGGATGCCTACAGATGAGAAGGAAGAGTGAGATTAAAATCTTCATCACTTTCTGAGCCTGCATGTCCATCTAATGATTCTGGCTCAACAAGGCTTTATGTTTGTTTTCGAACATATTAGTGTAATTGAACCTTTGCATGGTGTTAGGCTTCAGCCAAGTGTTGAACATTTTAAGGGTCTTGAAAAACCTATTGTCAGTTCAGGTTGTTCCAGGAGTTCTGAATGAGAACAGCAGGGTTTGTCTTGACAATTTAATGGTCATGGAAATTGACAACATAGCCTTTATTGCTCAGAGCAGAGACCTGAAAAATAAATGAGCAAATATATTAGCAAATGGCATGCCTGCGGATTTTGCAGGTGGTCATGTTACTAAGAACAAACACAAAATCCATAAGCCTTTTGAGTATTTGAGGAGTGACAGTCCAAAGAAATGTGACAATGAAAAAAATGTGGTTTCTAAAATTTTTTGTTTCCACAAATAATTATATTTTTAAAATAGATTTTTGATCAAAATTTAACATTGATTAAATGATCAATCTGAAGAATCAAACCTTATCAAAAACAAAAACAAATCAATTGTGTGGGAATGAAGCATTATTCTGTCCTAAAGAAAGATTAATATTTAAAACCATTTTTTATATTTTATTTTTCTAATTACATGTAAAACAAATTTTGACACTTTTAAAAAATTTCTCTCCCTTTCTCCCCACCCTTACATTTCTTAATAAGGCAAGTGATTTGTTGTAGATTATAAATGTGTAGTCATGTACATATTAACATTAAATGTAGTCATTTACATTTAATCATGTTGTAAAAGAAAATAGATCAATTAAAAATAAAAACAAGAGGACATAATTCCAAATTATTCTCCAAAATGGTTGGATCAGTTTACAACTCCACCAACACTACATTAGTGTCCTGATTTTTAGACACCCCCTTGAATTTTTATCATTTTCCTTTTTTGTCATATTAGTTAATATGATTGGTGGTATCTCAGAGTTCTTTTAATTCGCATTCCTCTAATCAATGATTTGGAGCATTTGTTCATGACTCTACAAGACTTTGATTTCTTCTTCAGAAAACTGCTTGTTCATATCCATTGACTATCAATTGAGGAAAGAATCATATTCTTACAAATTTGACACAGTCCTCTATATATTTAAGGTCTTTATCAGAGAACTTTTTTGGCTTTGTTTGTGCAAAGTCTTTTTTAATTTAATCCAAATCATTCAATTTACTTTTTTTTTTTTTTTTTGCGGGGCAACAGGGGTTAAGTGACTTGCCCAGGGTCACACAGCTAGTAAGTGTCAAGTGTCTGAGGTCGGATTTGAACTCAGGTCTTCCTGAATCCAGGGCCAGTGCTTTATCCACTGTGCCACCTAGCTGCCCCCTAATTTATTTCTTATGATGCTCTCTCTCTTCTTTTGTCATAAATTCTTCCCTTATCCATAAAATCTGAGAGATAAGATATTCCATGCTCTCTTAATTTGCTTATATCTGCCTTTATGTTTATGTTATTTACACATTTTGACCCTTTATTGGTATACAGCATGAGATGTTGGTCTATATTCTTTCAAACTTTTCTAGATTTTTCCAGTCATTTTTGTTAAATAATAAATTATTGTCCCCAAAGCTTGGATCTTTGTTTTTATCATTTACTAGTGTGTTCTGTGTACCTAATCTATTTTAATGGTCCATCATTCTATTTCTTAGCCAGTAACAGATTGTTTTAATGATTACTGCTTTCTTTTTTTGTTGTTGTTTTTTTGCGGGGCAATGGGGGCCAAGCGACCCACCCAGGGTCACACAGCCAGTAAGTGTCAAGTGTCTGAGTTGGGACCCGAACCCAGGTACTCCCGAATCTAGGGCCGATGCCCCATCCAGTGCACCACCCAGCCACCCTGATTACTGCTTTCTAATACTATTTGAGATCTAGTACTGCTAAACCACCTTCTTCACATTTTTTTTTCATTGATTCCTTTGATATTCCTGACTACTTGTTCAACCTGTTGGATTTTGTTAGTATTTTTTCTAGTCCTATAAAATAATTTTTGGTAGTTTTATTGGTATGGTACTGAATAAGTAAGTTCACTTAGGTAAATTTTGTCATTTTTATTGTTTTGGCTCAGGCAACCCACAAGCAGTTAATATTTTTCTAATTGTTTAGATCTCTTTATTTATGTGAAGAGTTTTATAATTGTGTTCATATAATCACTGGGTATGTCTTGGCAGGTAGACTCCCATGTACTTCTTATTGTCTGAAGTTATTTTAAATGAAATTTCTATTTCTGTCTCTTGATGCTAGGTTTTGTTGATAATATAGATATGCTGATGATTTTTGTGGGTTTATTTTATATCCTGAAACTTTGCTGAAGGTGTTAATGATTTCAACTAATGTTTTAGTTGATTCTCTAAGGTTCTCTAAGTATACCATCATATTATCTGGAAAGAGTGATAATTTTTCCCCACTGCTCATTCTAATTCCTTTATTTTTTTTTCTTCTTATTGCTATAACTAGCATTTCTAGTACAATATTGAATAATGGTGTTGATAATGGGAAACCTTGCTTCATCTGAGATCTTATTGGGAAGGCTTCTAGCTTTTCTACATTACAAATAATGCCTGCTGATGGGTGTGTGTTTAGTGTTTTTAATAGCAATGAATGTTTATAGTGCCAAAAGCTTTTTCTGCATCTATTGAGATAATCATGATTTTGTTGTTATTGTTATTGATAAGGTCAGTTATGCTGATCGTTTTCCTAACATTGAACCAGCCCTGCAGTCCTGGTATAAATTCCACCTCGTGTATAATCTTTGTGATATATTGCTGTAATCTCCTTCCTAGCGTTTTGTTTAACATTTTTGCATCAATATTCATTGAGGAAATTGTTCTATGGTTTCCTTTGTTTTTGCTCTCCCTGGATTAGGTATCAAAATCATATTTGTGTCACAAAAGGAATTGGGTAGGACTAATTATTTACTTATTTTTAAAATGGTTTATATAGTATGGGGATTGATTGTTCTTTAAATGTTTGATAGAATTCACTTGTGAATCCATCTGGTCCTGGGGATTTTTTCTTAGGGAGCTCATTGATAGCTTATTCAATTTATTTTTCAAAGATAGAGTTAATTAAATATTCTATTTACTCTTCTGTTCATCTGAGAAATTTATATTTTTATTAAAATTCATCCATTTCACTTAGACTGTCAGATTTCTTGAAACATAATTGGGCAAAAATAGGTCCTAATAATGGTTTTAATTTTTTATCTTCATTGGTACTTCATTCACCCTTTTCATTTCTGATACTGGTAAATTGATTGTTCTCTTTCTTTGTAAAAATAAAATTAACTAATGGATTGTCTATTTTATTGATTTTTTTCATAAAATCATTTTCTAGTTAATTCAATTTTTTTACTTTCAAATTTATTAATCTCTTTTAATTTTTAGGATTTCTATTTTGCTGTTTGTGAATTTTTAAATTTGTGCTTTCTCTAGTTTTTTTAGTTACATGCCTAATTCATTTATCTCCTCTTTATTTTATTAATATAAATATTTAGAGATTTGTTTTCCCTTAAGTACTACTTTGGCTGGATCCCATAAGTTTTTGTATATTGCCTTATTGTTGTCATTCACTTTAATGAAATTATTGTTTCTATGATTTGTTCTTTGATCCACTCATTCTTTAGAATTAGATTATTTAGGTTACAATAAATTTTAATCTATGCTTCCATGGCCCTATATTGAATGTATTTTTATTGCATATAATTTGAAAAGGATGCATTTAATATTTATGCTTTTTGCATTTAGTTGTGAGGTTTTTATGCCATAATACACAGTTAATAAGACACTGAGAAAAAGGTATGTTCCTTTCTATTCCTATTCAGTTTTCTTCAGATGCTAATCATATCTCACTTTTCTAAGCATCTATTTATCTTAACTTCTTTCTTATTTATATTAAAGTTAGATTTATCTAGCTCTAAGAGGGGTAAGTTGAGGTCCCCCATTATTATACTTTTATTTTCTATTTCTTCCTGTAACTCATTTAACTTTTTCTTTATGAATTTGGATGAGGGGGCAGCTAGATGGCACAGGCACTGGCCCCGGATTCATGAGGATCTGAGTTCAAATCCAGCCTCAGACACTTGACATTTACTAGTCGTGTGACCCTGGGCAAGTCACTTAACCCTCATTGCCCTGCTCCCCCCCAAAAAAAAGAATTTGGATGATATACCATTTTTGCATATATGTTTAATATTGATATTACTTCATTGTCTATGGTACATTTTAGCAAAATGTAGTTTCCCTGCTTATCTCTTTTAATTATATAGCTTTTTCTTTTGTGTTGTCAGAGATAATGATGGCTACCCCTGTTGTTGATTTTTTATGTCATCTGAAGCATAATATATTCTACTTCAGCACCTTATTTTTACTGTGTGTGTCTCTGCTTCAAGCATGTTTCTTATATGTGACATATTACCAGCATCTGTTTTTTAAAATACTCTGCTATCTACTTCTGTTTTATAAGTGAGTTCATCCCATTCACATTCACAGTTGTGATTACTATGTATTTCCCTCCATCTTATTTTCCCTAATATCCTCCTCTCTCTCTCTCACTCTCTCTCTTCTTTCATCTCTTCTCAAAAGTCTGTTTTGTTTCTGACCACTGCCTCCCCCAATCTGTTCTCCTTTCTATCACACCCCTTCTCTTATACCCTCCTCTCCTACTTTCCTGTATGCAAGATAGATTTCTGTACCCAACTGAGTGTGGGTGTTATTCTTTCTTTTAGTCAATACCAATGAGAGTAAATTTCAAGGATTAGCCATCACTCCCCCCATATCCTCCATAGTAAATGCTCTTCCTTTTGTGCCTAAATATTGTGTTAATCTGACTGTGACCCTATGATATTGGAAGGGTGACCAATCCACATTTTCCTTTGGAGCTTTGGATGTAGCTCTTTTGCCCTTTTATCTTCTTCTAAATTGGTGTTATGACCTTCCCTGTCACCATAGTAACTTTCTATGGTGAGGGCATTTTTGTTGTTGTTATTTGCTCATTTTCCTGCCTATTTCTTGATTTATAACTTTATGTTAAAGTTGGGTTCTGATCCTGGGCTGGAGGGGGCACTTTCTCAAGCTTCAGGTTTTTCATACTGCTATTTTTAGATATAGTTCTGGGGATCTGTAAATTTTTAGTTCTTGCAAGGTGGTATGATCTAAGAAGAGATGTGGTCATTGTTCTCCTGGCCTGTGTTCTGGTCTGTAAGTCATCACACACATTTTTCTCTACCCTGGAACTGTTATCAGGGTCCCCACTCTTCTGTGCTAAAAGCACTAGTGTTCCTCCTAGCCCTGGGGATGCAACATGGAACCCCATGTGAGCAATTCAATGGAGTCTTGTACCAAGTTCTAATTAAAGATATTCTTCTGACCTGTTGTCTGACCCCCTTAGCATCTGTGTGTTGAGAACTCCCAAAGCTGTTGCTACTAATGATAAAATGCCTCCAAGGCCTCTTGCTAACACTTGTATGTGGTGGGCTATAGGTCTGACCCCAACCCACATGAGACAGACCATTTCTATAAACCTTTTAAGTTGTCCCAGGCTATAAAATTGTTTTCCCACAAACTTTGGTTTGTTCAGCTATACCAAAATTTAATTTAAGGTTTTATTCTAAAGTTGTTTGGAAAGGAATTTGGGAAAGTTCAGGTGAGATTTACATTTGTCTTTTTTTTTTTCCCCTGTGGGGCAATGAGGGTTAAGTGATTTGCCCAGGGTCACATAGCTAGTAAGTGTCAAGTATCTGAGGTTAAACTCAGGCACTCCTGAATCCAAGGCCAGTGCTTTATCCACTGAGCCACCTAGCTTCCCCCTACTCTGCCATTTTGGCTCTGTATCAAATAATGTCATTTAAAAACAAAGAAAAAATGAAAAGTAAGCTTTGTTTTCAGCTAAAGCACAAACATATCTTTCCACAGCCTCATGTGACCTGACAAAGGAAATAGGCATCCCAAAGAGCTCTCTTCCAATGTAATTATTCTATAGAAACCTATCTATTCTCATCTTTATCTTTGTCTTTAAAAATGAACCCAAGATGTCCAAAATAAATTAATGACACTATTAATTAGGATCTCATTGCTGAAGTTCTTTTTTTCCCCAGATTATCAGCTATTTCTTAGAACTTAAATTAAAAAGAAAATCACTCAAAGAAGGATAATAAGATTATTCTTACTATTGAGAATCACAGACCCCCAAACAAAAGAAAACATAAATCAAGGTCCACATACAAGTAGGCTGTTAATACTAGGCCCCTTCCTTCAGAGGGAGGAAATGAGATAGTAGTCAGAATGAGTTATGAGTCCACATCACATGTGCAGTTCCTGGTGCTTAAAATCCTATATACTCCTTATCTGACCTACTCATGATTGACATATTCAAGATGTCTGGAGGCTGATTAGGCAACTCTAAAGAGCTCAGATCCCTTTTGTCTAAATTTGTATAAAACAGAAAAGCTCTTTATGATCTCAGGTTACTTGGAATTAATGAATTATATGAATATAACCAATTTGTTGGGTTGCAGTTTCATTTGTGACGACTCCATTTCCTAGAAATGGACAAAGATAGCTTGCATCTGTCTTCTTATATCCTTTGTGTACATTGGCAAGAGTGGGGGGTGGGATTATAGGTGGTGGGTACACTATTTAAATCTGTATTAAATCAAAAGTGGGTGTTCCTTGAGATCAGAATCATAATAACACATAAAATAGAGTTTGGGGCACTTATGGTTTTTTGGGAGGAAGGGGGGGAGAGTGGCAAGGGCAGGGAGAGAGTGAGAAAGGAAGGGAGGGAGGAAGAAAGGAAAAATGAAGGAAGAGGAGGAAAGGAAGAGAGAGGAAAGAAAGGAAGGAGTGAAAGTAGTGAAGGAAAAAGGAATGGAAAGGAAGAAGGAAATATAGGGAAGGAAGAGGAGAGGACAAGAAAAGAAAAGGGAAGAAGGGAGGGAAGGGAGGGGAGAGGAAAGGAGATGGGATAAGAGAGGCCAATTTATCCTGCTTGCCTAATGTTTTGTTTGTTTTTTTTTTTTCCCCTGGAGATCTCTGGGTGTCAATGCTAGGGTACATTCAGTAGCAGTTTAGGAGCAGCTTGTGCGCAGTTGAGATGCGCCTTCAAGCTCGGAGGAAGAAAAACGAATGAGACGCAGGAACCAATGGGCAACAGAGAGTGCAGTTTTCCAGTGTCCTCATTGCAGCAGGAGCTGCGGCTCCCGTATTGGACTCCACAGCCACACTGTGGCCTGTGGCTCTTCAAGGCGCTGATCCATGGTCGTCCATGACTAGAGGAAGCCTGCATACATACATGTAAATGCCATAAGAGGATCCTTGATCAGAACAGCCTAACATATGTCAGGGACAATAGATAGACAGTAAAGAAGGCAAGCTTGGCTAGTGGAAACCAGAGATGTCCAGTAAGAAAAAGTCTCAGGCAATCGCATCATCATAATCATTATCGCTATAATTTATACAGCATTTTAAGATTTGCAAAATTTATTACAAATATTATTTCACTTGACCCTTACGATAACCTGGGAAGATAGGTCTTATTATTATCCTCATTTTATGAATGAAGAAACTTAGGCACACAGAAATTAAATAACTTGCTCAGGGGTACATGGCTATTTAGTGCCTGAGGCTAGATTTGAACTCAGTTATCCATGATTCCAGATCCACTCTACTATACTATCTAGCTTCACAAATAGATAGCATCTGTATGATGTATTGTAGAATACAAAGCCCTTTACTCAAAATAAGTCTGTAAAGCAGAAGTACAAAAATATTTTTAGAATAATCAAAAATCTCTTCAAATAGTAAAGCCAACAACAGGCCACTGAAAATTTCAAATGTGACTGAAAGCGGTTTGCTTCTAGAAAACACTTAACATAATGCAATTAATATCATTTTTATTTTCGGATTCTTCTCATCTTCCTTTTCTGATGGAGCTCAGGTACAAACTGTCCTGTTATGAGAAACTCACAATCTCCACCATATCCACTATATCCCTGTATAACTTGCACTGATCATTATGTGTAGTCTCCTCAAAGATAACACTTCTGTAATTTCTCATGGCAATGACCTTGTCTTAAATTTCTATGATAAACTCTAACATTTATACAAATAGATCAGTCATTTTTTTTCAGTGCTTCTTTGTTGATACTTTTTTCTTTGAGTTCATATGGCTGTTGTTGATTGTGGCAGGCCTCTCAATTACATTCCTGTGTTTTCTAGAGGTAAGCCACTTTCAAACACATTTGAAGAATTTTTAATAGCTTGGTGTTGACTTGACTACTAGAAGAGAGGTTTTATTCTTCTAAAAGTATTTCTGTAATGTCCCCTTATTTTCTATTTATTCCAAGAATCTTATTGATTTTTTTTGCTCCTTTTTAGTAAGTTTTAATATTTCTATAGCTCTCTTAGGGAGATAGAACTTAGGTTTTTGCTAAAATGTTTCTAAAATCCATTATTGTCCATTTTTACTGGAAGTAGACATTTAAGACTTAAATTGGTTAGGCATTGTTTACTTTAAATGTGTTTTTTATTCAACTTTGATTTGTGGATACCTTCAAGTATCTTAAAAGTATTCCATCACATACCTTTCTTGAATGTCTTTATGTTCAGTTTGTCTTGCCTGGAAAAGAACAAGGTATTTATAATGCCTTCAGGTATTGGTTTAATATGACCTTCAGATTCAATATCAAAGTCTTTAGTCTCTATCTTTCCTTGCTGTGGATTATGAATTTTACTTTTATCAAGTCAGAATGACATTTTAATTTCATTAGAGAAAGATTCTTTGTGATGAAGGAGCTGTTCTTTTTCATTGTTTTTTAAAATAAAATTTTATTGATGTCTTTGTTTTTACATCACCTACATTTTTCTCTGGATCTCTCCCCATCTGTTTACCAAAACACCATCCAATATAAGAAAGAGTATGATTTGACAAAAAAAAAAACCCTATAAATGGCAAAAACTATATTTTATATGTTAGTCTGATTCTGATCTCAAGGACTTGTGAGGCAGAACCAATAAGGCAGAATAGACACAGTAACCTAGTCAAACTATCCAAATATTCCCTTCAAAGCAGTTTTAAAATAATATGTTAAATCAAATTCTGGAGTTTTTTCTTCAGCAAATTTTTGTTACTCTTTTGCCATTTGGCCAGTTTTGTTTTTTAAGGTGTCGTTTTCTTCAGTATTTTGTGGCTCTTTTGCCAATTCTCTTTTCATGATTTTCTTACATCACTCTCATTTCTTTTCTCAATTTTTCCTTTATATCTTTTATCTATTTGTTTAATTCTCCCAGAAGTTCTTGTTGGGTGGGGTGAGACATTTTCCAGTCCAGGACAGCTTAGGAGATCAGCAGGAGAGTTCTGTGACATCAGGGTGGGAGCCAGGCCAGAGCATATGAAGTGGCAAAACCAGTGATGGGTTTTGGAGGCAGCTGCAATATTAACAGCAGAAACAGCTTTAGAAATTCTCAGCCCAAGGACAGTAGTAGGATTAGATATCTAGTCAGAAAGAGATTAAAGGGAACCTTGAACTAATACTGAGTTCAAGACCAGGTGTTGTCTGGCAACTCTCTTGTCCATGAACAGTTGTGGGTCACAGTTCCAGAGAAGAGAGGAACACTTGTAGCTAATCGCAAGGGAACAGGGATCCTGGTCTCAGTTATAGGACAGAGAGGAGCACTGGCATTTGTGGCTTCAGAAGAACAGGTACTCTTTCTGGTTAAAAACTATAATGATCAGTGGAATAACACCCTGGAAGCACTGAAAATATATATATTCCCCAAAACTAGCTCTGAAAATGTCAGCATGAAAAAGTCAGGCTTTTGGAACAATGTCTCACCAATTCCAGGTAAGCAAAGTCCAATGTTAACATAAAGTTTAAAGTAAAGAAATAGGCTGGAAAAATGAACAAACAATAATAGCAAAAAATAACATGACCATAAAAATCAACCATGGTGACAGGGAAGATCAAGACACAACCTTAGAAGAAGACAACAGCATGACAATAGTTAAAAGGAAAGCCTCAAGGAAAAAAATGCAAATTGGACACAAATCCAACAAGAACTGCTGGGAGAATTAAATTAAAAAATAATAAAAGAGGTAGAGAAAATGTTGGGGAAAGAAATGAGAGTAATGCAAGAAAATTATGAAAAGAGAATTAATAATGACAGCTAGGTGGTATAGTGGAGAGAGTACTGGCCCTGGAGTCAGGATGACCTGAATTCAAATGTGGCCTTAGATACTTGCTGATTGTGTGACCCTGGGCAAGTCACTTAACCCTTATTACCTCTCCCCCAAAAAAGTGATAGTTAAGGATTTGGTAAAAGAGGCATAAAAAAAACTCTGAAGAAAATAACACCTTGAAAAAACAAAATTGCCAAATTCTAAAGAGTCACAAAAATTCACTGAAGAAAAGAAAGACCTTCAAAAGCAGAATTGGCCAAATGGAAAAAGACATACAAAACCTCATGGAGAAAAAGATTTTAAAAAGAAGAGTGGGTTAAATGGAAAAAAAGGTACAAAATCTCACTGAAGAAAATAATTACTTAAAACTTAGAATTAGGAAAATGCAAGCTAATGACTCCATAAAATATTAAGAAAAAATAAAATACATTTAAAAGAATGAAAAATAGTGAAGAAAATGTAAGACATCTCATCAGAAAATCAATTAACCTGTAGAAAAGATGAAGGAGAGATAATTTTAAAACCTTTGGACTGCCTAAAAGCCGTGATAAAAAAAATTGTAGACATCATATTTAGAGAAATTGTAAAGGAAAACTGATCCAATTTCTGAGATCCAGAATGTAAAATGGAAATGGAAAGAATCCACTGATCACCTCCTAGCAAAGATCCCAAAATGAAAACTAGCAGGAAAATTATAAAATATTGCAAATAGCTCAAACCCCCCCCCCCATGAAAATATCATAGAACTACTATCAGGATCACACAAGATTTAGCAATTTCCATGTTGAAGGAGTGAAGGGTTTGGCATATGATTTTCTATAAGGAAAGGCAATTAGGATTACAACCAAGAATAACCTGCCCAGAAAAACTAAGTATAGTTCTTCAGGGAGGAAATGGATACTTAATGAAATAGAGAATTTTTAAGCATTCCTGATGAAAAGACTAGAACAGAATAGAAAATTTAATATTCAAACACAAGACTCAAAAGAAGTATAAAAAAGTAAATATGAAAGAGAAATCATAAGGTACTTAATAAGGTTATACTGTTTATATTCCCATGTGAAAAGATGAAAAATGTAATGCCTAAAATTTAGGATAGTTAGAAGTCTACATACACAGGGAGTGTGGGTATGAATCAGTCATGTTGGGATGATCTCAAAGAAAAGGAAGTAGTGAGAAAGATGGATGCATTGAGAGAAGGGAGAAGGGAAAGGAAGATTAGGGAAATTGTCTCATAAAAAAGGCATTCAAGGAAGAGTTTTTACAATGAAGGGGAAAGGTAGGGGAAGGCAAACAACACCTTACTCTCATTGGAACTGATTCAATGAGGAAAGAATATACACACACATACATACACAGTTGAAAGTAGAAATCTATTTTACCTAACAGTGAAGTAGGAGAGGAAGGTGATAAGAAAAAAGGGAGGGGTAATAAAAAAGAGGAAGATTAAGGGAAGCAGTGATCCAAAGCAAAACAGACTTTTAAGAAGGGACAGAGGTAAAAACAGAGAGAAGGACAAACATATGAAAATATGATGAAGGGAAATACACAGTTATTAATGATAACTGTAAATGTGAATGGAATGAACTTTATCCATAAAATGGAAGCAGATAACAGAATGGATTAGAAACTAGAATCTAACAATTTTTGTTTACAAGAGATACACTTGAAACAGAAAGACAGAGTTAAAAGAAGGAGAGGAACAGAATCCATTATACTTTAGCTGAGATGTTTTTAAAAGTCAGGGATAGAAATCATGATATCAGATAAATCAAAAGCAAAATAAGCCTAATTTAAAAATATATGCAGGAAAACTACATTTTGCTAAAAGGTATTATTGATTTGGTACAAAACACTCATTATTTGACAAAAACTACTGGGAAAAATAGAAAAGAGTATGGCAGAAACTAGGTATAGACCAACATCTCAAATCATATACTAAAATAAGGTCAAAGTGGGTACATGTTTTGCACATAAAGCTTGATACCATAAGCAAATTAAGAGAGCATGGAATAGTTTATATGTCAGATTTATGGAAAGAGGAATAATTTAGGACCAAAGAAGATACAGATAGAGAGTGTTACAAAATGTAAAATAGATAATTTTGGTTACATAAAATTAAAAAGCTTTTGCACAAACACAATCAATGTAACCAAAATTATAAGGAAAGCAGAAAACTGGGAAAGAAGTTTTGAAACAAGTATCACTAATAAAGGCCTCATTTCTCAAATATATAGAGAACCAAGTCAAGTTTATAAAAATACAAGTCATTCCCCAATTACCAAATGGTCAAAGGATAGATATAGACAGTTTTCAGACAAAGAAATTAAAGCTATCTATAATCATGTGAAAAAAATTTCTAAACCACTATTGATCAGAGAAATGCAAATTAAAACAACTCTAAGGTATCACCTCACAGACCTATCAGAATGGTAAATATAACAAAAAAAGGAAAATATTGGATGTTGGAGGGGATGTGGGAAAATTGGGATGCTAATGCATTGTTGGTGGAGCTGGGAACTGATCAAACCATTCTGGAGAGCAATTTGGAACTATTCCCAAAGGGTAATAAAATAGTGCTTATCCTTTGCTCCAGCAATACCACTGCTAGGTTTATACCCCAAAGAGATTCAAAAAAAAAAAGAGAAAAAGACCTATTTGTACAAAAAATATCAAAGGAATGCCCATCAATTGGGGAATGGCTGAACAATCCGTGGTATATACTGGTAATAAAATATTATTGGGCTCTAAGAAATGACAAGCAGGATGATTTCAGAAAGGCCTGGAAAGATATATGAATTGATGTATAGTGAAGTGAGCAGAATCAGAAGAATGTTGTGCATAGTGACAGCAATATTGTTTGATGAAGAACTGTGAATGACTTGACTATTCTCAGCAATAAAATGATCCAAGACAAACCCAAGGTATTAATGATGAATCATACTATCCACCTCCAAAGAAAGAACTGATATTGATTGAACACACATTGAAGCATCCTATTTCTTAATTTGCTTCTATCATTTTTTTCTTTTATATGTTTTCTTGTGCAAAATGACTAATATGGTAATGCTTTACATAATTGCACATGTATAGCCTATATCTGAATGCTTACTGCCTCAGGGAGAGGGGAGGGAAGAGAGAGGGGGGAAATTTATGACAAAAGATGAGATAGAGAATATTATGAAATGCATAATGGATCATTTTTATTACATTAAGTTAAAAAGGTTTTGCTCAAACAAAGCTAATGCAAACAAGGTTAGAAGGAAAGCAGAAAGCTGGAAAACTATTTTTACATCCAGTGTTTCTGATAAAGGCCTCATTTCTCAAATATATAGAGAACTGAATCAAATATATAATACAAGTCCTTCCCCAGTTGAGAAATGGTCAAAGGATGTGAAAAGGCAGTTTTCAGATGAAGAAATTAAAGGTATCAAGACATGAAAAAATGTTCTCAATCACTATTGATTAGAGAAATGCAAATTAAAACTACTCTGAAGTACTATCCTATCCATTTGGTTAATATACAAAAAGAAAATTAGAAATTTTGGAGAAAATGTGGGAAGATTGGAACACTAATACACTGTTGGTGGAGTTGTGAACTGATCCAACTATTCTGGATAGCAATTTGGAACATGCTCAAAAGTCTATAAAACTGTGCATACCCTTTGACCCAGCAAAACCACTACTAGGTATATATCCCAAAGAGATCATTTAAAAAGGGGAAAGAACCCACGTGTAAAAAAATGGCTGCTCTTTTTGTGGTGGCAAAGAATTGGAAACAAGTTGTGGTATATGAATGCAATGAATATTATTGTGCTCCAAGAAATGATGAGTAGGCAGATTTCAGAAAAACCTAGAAAGACTTACATGAATTGATGCTGAGTAAAATGAGCAGAACCAAGAGAACATTGTACACAGTATCAACAACATTGTGTGATGATCAGCTGTGATAGATTTAGCTCTTCTCAGTAATACAATGATCCAAAACAATGCCAGAAGATGGATGGAAAAATGCTCTCCACATGCAGAAAAGGAACTATGGAGTTTGAATACAGATTGAAGCATACTATTTCTACTTTTTTATTGTTGTTTTTACTTTCTTGTGTTTTTTCCCTTTTGTTCTGATTCTTCTTTCACAACATGACTAATGTGGAAATATGTTTGACATTATTACAATGTATAACCTATATAAGATTGCTTGCTGCCTTTGAGAGGCAGGAGGGAAGGGAGAGAGGGAAAAAATTTTGGAACTCAAAATCTTACAAAAATGAATATTGAAAACTATTTTTACATGTAATTGGAAAAAATAAAATAAGATATTATTTAAAAACAGAAAACACCAGGGGCAGCTAGGCAGTGCAGTGGAAAAAGCACAGGCCCTGGATTCAGGATGACCTGAGTTCAAACCCAGCCTCAGACGCTTGACACTA
Organism: Dromiciops gliroides; assembly: GCF_019393635.1. Taxonomy (NCBI): domain Eukaryota; kingdom Metazoa; phylum Chordata; class Mammalia; order Microbiotheria; family Microbiotheriidae; genus Dromiciops; species Dromiciops gliroides. The sequence continues at coordinate 205,019,073 of NC_057863.1, forward strand.
GCTGTGTGGCCCTGGGCAAATCACTTAACCCTCATTGTCCCACAAAAAAATAAAATAAATAAGACTAAATGTTGAAAAAAGTGAAAATAAAAAGAGAGAACATCATTGGAAGGTAATAGATCAATTATATAACATTCTACATGGCTCAGGAGAAGTGGAGGGAATAAATATTTATATACCACCAACTATGTACCAGTCAGTTTGCCGAGCACTTTAGAAATTTAGCATTTTATACTCACAACAACCCTGCAAGCTAGATGCTATTATTTTCCTCACTTTACAGTTGAGAAACAGAAGTTAAGTAATTTACCCAGGGTCATACATTTATTAAGTGCCTGAGGTCAGATTTGAATTCAGGTCTTCTTGACTTTATTACCAATGTTCTATGTACTTTTTCACCTAGCTTCCTAGCTGAATTGTCCTAAAGAAATGCCTTGATGATCCTTGATTGGCTATTTTTATTAGTGCATTATCATCCAGTTCTGCCTTTTAAAAAGCTTGGGTCAAATAGAAGGACTCTTTGGTGGCTTGACTGATTAAAACAATTTAAATGATTGATTTCCAATTAACTCACCAAAAGTTAACCCATCAGCCAGAGAGACAAGCTAATAAGTTCATGAAAACATTATATTCTCATCTATCTCTTTAAAGAAAAAGGCATCCTATTGTCCCTATTTGAATAATTTGAAAAAACACAAATAAATTAAACAAAATTGCTAAGTTGTTTATCTTTTCTGTAATCAAAAGCATCTCATGGCAGAACCAAGAGAACACTGTATACATTATCAACAACATTGTGTGATGATCAACTGTGACAGACTTTAACTTCTCTAAGCAATACAATGGTTGAAGACAATGCCAAAAGACTTATGGTGGAAAATGCTCTTCATATTTAGAAAAAGAATTATGGAGTCCGAATGCAGAATGAAGCACACTATTTCCACTTTTGTTGTTGCTTTGTCATTGTTTATTCTTTTTGTGCATTTTTTCCTTTTGCTCTGATTCTTCTCTTGCAACATGACTAATATGGAAATATGCTTAACATGATTGTAATGTATAACCTATATTGAATTGCTTGCTGGCTTTGGGAAGGGAGGGGAGAGAAAAAATTGGAACTAAAAAAATACCTTTACATGTAATTGGAAAAAAATTTTAAATAAATTTTTTAAAAAGCATCTCATGTGCAGCATATGATCAGTAATTGTGGAGGGTGGGTGATGAGGAACACATCTTAGAGTTTTATCAAAGAGGTTTTCAAACTGATTATAATAAAGATTTGAACACCCATTTTTGGGGCCCATATTCTGAAAAACAATTATAATTTTGGAGGACAAATATTGAGACTGTATATTTGGAATTTTACTAGAAAATGGTATGCAAAAAGTCTAAAATGTCAAGTTTGAAAGCAACCCTGTCCAAATTATTTCCAACATCTGTCACCTGAAAAGAGTAAGCCACAGTCCAAAGCTAAAAAAAAGATTAAAATAATTATCAAGTCTTTCCCCTTACAATATAAAAGGACTATAATCTGCTTTGATCTTGGACTCCCACTATCAGATAATGATATTTAATAGAAATGATTTCAAGGACTTATGATACCAGTGGGGTAGTGTATGACAAGTGGTATATTAAAGCCTGGCCTTACATTTTATATTTTAGCTCACTGGAACTGACAGCATTTTCCTTTAGTGGGTTTTAATGATTTCAGCTCTGATGCTGACATGATAGAGTTTCTCATAGATCTTGTTTCATAATCTGCATGAATTTAACTATATGACCCCATAAAAAATTATGAGGATAGAGAAGATACTGGTCATGGTAACATAACTCTCTGCTTTAAAGGCCCCCAGGTGTTCATTATTTTGCCCCCTGGAGTAACTACAAGGGCAGTGTAGTCTTTCTTGTGACTAAATTGTGAGGTGTTGGTATTTGAAAAAAACTGAAAGAATTGCCTGAATATTGAAGAGTTAAGCAAATGGAATCATGGGATTTTAGCTAGGGAGGGACCTTAAATATCATTATCTCTTACTGATAGTATTGTATCCTGAAATGAACATGGACTTTGGAGTCAGGAGAGCAGGGCTCAGATTCAAAGTTCCAACACTTACTGACTGTGAGACAGGGATAATAATACTTATATTACTTACTTCATAGAGTTATGGGGAAAGTACTTTGTAAATCTTAGAGGGCTTTGTGATCATAAGAGTAGATGCGTTGGGCCATGCTTATTTGTTTCCTTCCTCAATACCTACTACAACTTCTTGCACATCATAGATGCTGAGCAAATATTTGACTGTTAGGTGTTCCTTCATACACACAAAAGCATAGGACTAAGCAAAATATAATGATGCTAAATTGCATCAGCAGGTTGTGCTCATCATTTGTTCCTGTATTGCCATGTCTACTAGTAAATATAAAGTCATTAAATACAAAAATCTGAGGAGGTTCTACTACAATGTCAGCTAAAATAGTTAAAAGGATGTATGGTGGATTATTTCACATTCATTATTAAGTTTTTGATGTGTACATGATTCTGCTTGAGCTACAAACTATCATGGGAAGAAGAGAGGGATGGGTGAAAGGGGAGAATGACAACACATATGTTCTTTGTCCCCAGAAACAGAGGATTATATATCAGTGTATATGTGTTTATATGTCACAGCATACACCTGAAAAAGAAGAATCTCATAAAATTCCAAATGTTCCAATTAAGACAATTAGAATGCTTACTTTTTTTCACCAAGAAAGTGACATTGCAAAGAACTAAAATTCATCTATACCTGAAAGAAGGAAAGAAGGCAATGAGCTGTGGTAATGACTAACAAGTCCATTCATCTGCCAGTCCAACACTAGACAGCCTTAATTCTCTTTTGATGGTTTAAACTGGATATTCACTACTCTTACTCCTAATGATCATACTTTGGTATCTGGAAATAAGGAGCTTGGGCACTGGTAAAATACACTGTTAAAAACCCTGTAGGCTCCATACATTCCCTTAGGAGGAGAAACTAAAGAATTAACAAAAAATGCTACCTAATGAGGGCCAGTTGGGTGTTAAGGTCAAAACACTCTGAGAGAGGATTACTGTATTAGGGGTTGGAACTGGACCTATGGTTTCATTGGTATGAGGAATTTCCATATGATAAAATTCTCTCTACCAATGTATATGGGCACCTTCTCTGGAACTTAGTCATTAAAACTAAGAACATTGAGAGGCCAAGTGACTTGCCCAGCCTGATATAACAAGTATCTATTGGGGGAGGAGCTGAACGAAAGGTTTCCAGGTTCCAAGGACCATTTTATCTGAAGCATTCCATGTCAGAAGTTAACAAAGATGGACCCGGTATGACTGTCTGAAACCACTAATCTAATGAAAAGACTGAATTGAAAAAGAAAAAAATTCATTTTGAATTTGGGACTCCTTACTACTGATATTCTAGTGTAGTGCCATGATTTCACCTGCACACATATACACACACATTCATAAAACTCACCATCAGTCCAATAATGCTTCCAAATACCCTGGTATACTAGAGGAATAGTAAAGAAAGTAAAGTAATTGTCATATGTTTTCTGCCATTCTTTTTTTGTTTTATACAGTTTTCCATTCTCTAAGTACCAAATTCTATCTCTTTCTAGAGAACCAACTTCAGAAAGTATTTACAGTGATTTCTTTGTACTAATTATAAAACTAAATGAGAGAAACAGATTCCAATGCAACCAAATGGTTCAGACTCTTCATCTGCATAATTGTTCCCTTAGGTGATAGGAAACCTAAGATAGAAAAGGATGAATTGAGTACTCTACACTTCTCTGTCATTGATGAGTCTGCATGTAGTAGTATGAACCTAGCCTAAGTCAGTAGTAAAGTGTTGGAAACAACCACATTTATAGATGTGAAAATTGAAATCTATCAAAATGGTTTATTATTCAATTTGACAAATACCTATTAATTGCTAATTCTATTCCAGGTATTTTTTTAGGCAATAAGTATACAAAAATAACCAATATATCTTTACCTTCAAAAAAATTCATTTTCTATTAGTATGGATATGATCTGCACACAGACAAGTATGATAAAGGTCAAGTGTCATGGGAGTAAAGAAGAACTCCAGAATTTGTCTAGATACATTTGAGAAGGAGGAGGATATTTTCACCTGGGTGGGGTGGGTGAAGCTATACAGAAGGAATGACACTTGAATTGAGCTTTGAAGGAAAACAAGGGTTTTGAAGGACAAGGATGGGGAAGGAAACATTTCAGATGGGGGAGATGGTTTACACAAATGCCAAGAGACATACCATACTATTGTCAAGATTGGGGTGTATAGTTTGCCTAGAATACAAGTACAAAAAGGGGTAGCAATAAGAAAAGAAGCAGTAAAGGTAGATTGAAGCTACATTGAGGAGGGTCCTAAATGCCTGTCTAATAAATTCAATCAATAAAACATTTATGAAGCACCTACTATGTGCCAGACACCGTGTTAAGTGCTGGGGATATAAAAAAAAAAGACAGTCTCTGCCCTCAAGGAGCTTATAATCTAATGGGGCAAGACAAAACATGAAAAGAAGCTATATGTTGGTCCCCCTGGAGTTCAAAACAAGCCAAACTGCAGGTAGACAGTGGAAGGAATGTAGTGCTCTACCCTCTAGTCCTCCAATCAGTAAGGGAAAGGAGACTGAGAAAGTTGAGAAGTAGAGTATCCATAGCTGAGTTAAACAGCAAAATGAGATTTTAGCTGATCAGTTTATCCTGAGACAGGAATCCTGTTTGGTGGAGTTCAAACCAAGCAAAAAGTGGAGAGTGATCTGGGAAGTCCAGATTCCTGCCCTTTAAAAAGAAAAACCTTGGAGTAAAGGAGTTTTTATTATTATTATTATTATTATTATTATTATTATTATCACCATCATCATCATCATCATTATTATTATTTTATCCTAGAGAAATTTGATGGCTAGAAAATAATTTTAGCTGGGGATTGGCATGATCAGATTCACCCCTGGGGAAAATTATTTTGGTTGCCATATGAAGGATGGATTGGAAAAAGGAGAAACTGATGGCAAGAAGATCTGTTAGAAAGGGGTGAATTATAAAAATACATGTGAATGGTAATGATGGCCTGAGCTAAGAGTGGGGTGATGTGGGGAATAGAAAAAGAAAAATGTTGTGGAGGCAGGATCAACAGGATTTTACAACAGATTGGATGGATATAAGGGAGGTGTGATGAGTCAAAGATGACCCGAGGGTCTAAGCTTGGTTGACTAAGTGGATGATGGTACCATTAATAGATATACGGAAGTTGAAAGAAGTGTTGGGTTTGGAAGAAAAATGAGGCATTGAGTTTAAGATAGATTTACTGTCAAGGATGACTAGCTTATGCATAAATGTCCACAGTGGGTCATAAAGAGATCATAGAATCACAGAACCATCGCATCTCAGAGTTAGAAGGGCCCTCAAATGTCATCCAGTTCTACTGTTTCTGAATTAGAATCCCTTATACAATGATCCCTAATAAAAAGAAACCAATTAGCTTCAGAGGCAACAGATTCACTTCTAGCTGACTTTATTTGTTAGGAAGTTTTCCTTTATATCAAACTTAGATATCCCTCTTCCTAATTTTAACACACTGATCTGTAGTTCAGGGCCATCCAGAACAAATCCAATCAATCCATCCTCTGTTCAAATGCATAAAGATTGATCACCCTCAAATACTCCACTCCTATAGACTAAGTTAAAATGTACTAAGATCCTTCCATCTTGGTTCCCCTCCCAGAGATACAATGCAGCATATAAGTATCATTCTCTAAAAGTGGGAGCAGGAACTGAATGTAATAATCCTTATGTGGTCTGAGCAGACTAAAATAAAGTTATCACCTCCCTAATTCTAGACACTATACCTTAATAGCCCAAGGTCACATTAGGGTTTTTTTGGCTACTCTATCACACTGTTGGCTCATTTTGAATTTAAAACTCACTAAAATGTTGATGACTTTTAGATTGACTGCTATGTAGTTTCCCTTCCTATACTTGGGAAATTAACTTATTTTTTTATTAAATTCAATTAAATGTATCTACATTTATATACATTAACATTCATATTGGATCAAAATCAATGTTCAAACATGTCAAGGTCTTTTTGGATCTTGATTCAGTTAGTTCTCCCTCCCTGTTGACATTGTAGTAGAACCTCCTCAGATTTTTGAAGATGATATGATGGTATACCTAGAGAATAAACTAAAAATAAATGTTTTTTTTCAAAGTTGTGGGATATAAATCTACATGTCATCAGCATTCTTGGAAATAAACAACAAAATCCAACAAGAAGATCTAGAAAAAGAAATTCAGTTCAAAATAATTTCAGAAGCTAGAAAATAGATACGAGTGTATCTTCTAGGATCTGAGGTGGGACTATACAAACCTAACTATAGTACCATCTTTGCAGAAATAAAGACAGACCTAAAATTTTGGAGAAACTTTAATCATTTGTGGTCAAGTTGAACCAACATTGTTGTTGTTGTTGTTGTTGTTGTTGTTGTTGTTGTTGTTTGTCCTTTAATCTGGAAGAGGACCATGACACCTGGAGGTGATGTCATGACTTGCAGTGAATTGGATTTAAGTGAGGGAGGGCTGTGCAAGGTCACCAACCTCACTCCATCCTCCAAAGCCATCTGGGTCCAGTGGCAAGATATACATCAGAACAACTGGAGATGGCCCTGGATGTTTAAGGCAACTGGGGTTAAGTGATTTGCCCAGGGTCACACACCTAGTAAGTGTCTTAAGTGAGATTTAAATTCAGGTCCTCCCAACTTCAGGGAAAGTGTTCTATCCACTGTACCACCTAGCTGCCCCTAGGTTGAGCCACATAATAAGAAAACAGCAATACTGCCCAAATTAATTATTTGTTCAGTGCTATACCAAACTCCCCAAATAATATTTTATAGCATTAGAAAAACTAATGAAATTCATATGAAAGAACAAAAGATCAAGAATTTCAAGTAGTATACAAGGAGATATATTAGAACCAGATTTCATCCTGTACTACAAAGAAGTTATTAAAACAATTTATTTATGGTAAAAAAGAGAGGATGATCAATAGAGCATATTAGGTACATAACAGAAAAAAGTGAAAAAACTCAGTACCATAGTGTTTGGTAAATTCCAAAGATGCTAGTTACTGGAGAAAAGACATACTACATGACAAAAAATTGCTGATAAAACTGGATGGAAATCTAGCAGAAATTGGGTTTAAAGCAATACCTCATACTATACAAGATAAGTTCCAAATGGATACATAATCTAGATATAAAAGGAGAAATTACAAATACATTAGAGGAGCAAAGAAGAAATTACCTTGTGGACCTATGGATACGATAAGAGTACATGAATAAATAAGTGTTAGAACAGATCACATAAGATAAAAATAGACAATTTTGATTATATAAAATTAATTTATAAAATTAATAAATAATACATTTATAAATAATAAAATTTATAAAATTAATTTTGATTATATAAAATTATACAAACTTGATAGTAAAAATCAGAAGGCAAAAACTTTTATAACAAACTTCTCTGATAAAACTCTTATTTCCAAGATATATAAGAAACTAACTCAAATTTATAAGACTGAGACTCATTCCCTGATAGATAACAAAGTATATATGTGTGTGTGTGTGTGTGTGTGTGTATACTTTGTATATGTATATGGAGAATATACATACATACATATATATTCCCATACATATGGAGGATATATGTACATACATGTAAAATATATGTGTGTATACTTATACATAGGCAATTTTCAAAGAAAGAAATTCAAGCTTTCAACAATCATATTTTTGGAAGGCTCTAAGTAACTAGTACAGAAATGAATGTTAAAGCAACTTTGAGGTTCTACCTCACACCTATCAGAATGGCAAAGATCACAAAGGAGAAAAATGACAAATGTTGGAGGGTCTGTGGGAAAGCAGATTCCACTAATACATTGTTAGTAGAGCCATAAATTTCTCCAGCTATTCTGGAAAGCAATTTGAAATCATGCCCCAAATGTCACTGAAGTCCACCTTTGACCCAACTATAACTCTATTAAGCCTATAACTCAAGGAAATAAAAGGAAGAGGCAAACTAAGTATACAAAAATATTTTTAACAACTCTTTTCAATGGTAGCCCCAACTTGGAAACTAAGGGGACTCATTTTAAGAGATGGCTAAACAAATTATGATATGTGACTTAATGGGTTATTATTGTGCCATAAGAAATAATGAAATGGATGATTTCAGAGGAAACAGAAAGGAATTTTAGGGATTGTTGCAGAATAAAGTGAGCAGAACTAGGAGAATAATTTAAACTGATAACATCATAGAGAAAAAAACCCATGCACCCAAAGGAGTGAAAATGAAACACACTATTCAACTCTTGACAGAGAGTTGATCAACTTGAAATGCCAACAGAGACATGAATTTTTGCCCATGGTTAATATGAAAATTTGTTTTGTGGACCATGTAAAAATGCATCTAGGGATTTGTTTTTCAAGTGTTTTTTTTTTAATCTGTTCAATGAGAATAGGGAATATAGTGGAAAGGACAGAGTGATTTTTTAAGTATTTACTACTTGAAAAATAAAAATAATAAGCTATTAATAAAAACAACATATGTATGAAGTACATAGAATTATACAATGTGTTTTTCAACAAAAGGTACATGCAAATAAAATAAATAAAATTACCATTTCCAATTTAAAAAACAAACCATAAAAAGATAGAGAATAAAGGTAAAAACTCCTGTAAGCCATCATACCATTTTTTTCTCTCTCTCTTTTTTTTTTTTTTTTTTTTTGCAGGGCCCAGGGTCACAGAGCTAGTAAGTGTCAAGTGTCTGAGGCCAAACTCAGGTCCTCCTGAATCCAGGGCCGCTGCTTTATCCACTGTACCACCCAGCTGTCCTGCCAGCATTCCATTTAATTGAAACTTCCTTTTGTCTTCTGGTTACGTTAATTATAAGAATAACATCATTAATGTAGCCCAATTCTTTGATAAGAATCTCACACTTTGAATCTCACCCTACAGGTAGTCCAAACAAATATGTGAAACTCAAATAGAGGGCCACTAAACCATACATGAGGGTTGTTTTATTACATTTTTATTTATTTTGCTAAATATTTCCCAAATATATTTTAATCTGGTTCTGAATGGTTGTCCTCAGCAATTCCCTGGCTTGTGTTTAACATCTCTCATAAACAATGTGTGATTCTTACTATACTCTGTATTCTTTTCTGTCATTCCCCCTGTCATTGTATAAGCAGAAGTTTTGTGCAAAACAGATCCTATTTTTTTTTCTTTGTTTCACGGGTGGCAGTAACCATAGAGTCCATCATTTAGTGGCCAAATGGCTAGTGATGAGCATCTCTCTACTTAGCTAGATTATTCCTAACTGAAATAAAATCTTTTTTTGACCCTACAATTTTTAATGAGGCTCCCTTCCTATCCTTTCTTTCAGAATTAGATAGAATATACCCCAACCCACCCCCCCCAAAAGGAGGCACATTCATGAAGATTCATTTGAAAGTCTATGTGAACATTTTTCTATTTTCTTGTATCAAAAAAAAAGCTGCAAAACAGAAATATAACATAAGCTACAGGGTTTTTTGAATTAATTTTGAGTTTTCCCTAAAAATTGAGGTATACTACAGACCAAGACAATGAAACCTAAAATAACTTCAGATATAGCTTCAGATAAAGGCAAGAAAAGTGATTAAAGACCATATTTAAAACACTAGAAATGCCAAAGGGCATTTCTAACATTAGTCAGTTAACTCCATTCCTCCTAGCCAGATACAATGGCCAGATTATGAGTAGTCAGATAGATAATAATTGAGAAAAGCATTAGATTCTTGAAAATTTATACCTGCATGTGTGTATGCATATGTGTATATATCCATACAAACATACATATATGCATGTATAAATATTATATGTGTGTATATGTATGTATGTATGTATAGTGCCTAAAATAGGAATTTAGCCAAGTAGAAAACTTATGTACTGAACCACATGAAAACACTGCAAGGTCATAAGAGAGTCATAAAGAATAATCTTATTTTACTATCTACCCTAAGAATTTCTTCTACCCTATTAATTTGAATTTAAAGCTAGCCCTCTGCATACAGAAGGCATATAGTAGCAAAGATAAATGAAAAACATTCAGATTTTTTAACTTGAAAGGAATGATGATTGTGTTAATTATTTTTCTGAAGGCTTGATATAATTAGTAAAATTTAAAATAGAGCAAATATTGAGGTAACATCTGCAAGCAACAGCAGCAGAAGGGAATTATCTGTAATAAGCAGTTGGTTTATTAAAAGCAAATCATACCAGACCATTTTGAAAACTTTCCTAATAGAATTACAAAATTAGTCAGTAAACAGAAACAACAACAAAGACTAGGTTTCAAGGGGACTTACTAAAATATTTGTGCTGTCTCATTTATTTTACTTATGATTGTGCCTTTACATGGAGTGTTGGGTAGCAAAAAGTATCTTTTATTGAGAGAGAAGATTTAATACTGATTATACTATCTATATAGTTTATAGTATGTCCATATGGTATATAGGGCAGCTAAGTGGTGCAATGGATAGGGTGTCTGCCCTAAAGTCAGAAAGACTCATCTTCCTGAGTTCAAACCTACCCTAAGGCACTTACTAGCTAGATGACCCTAGGCAAGTCACTTAACCCTGTTTGCCTATTTTCTCATCTGTAAAATAAGCTGCCAAGAAAACCCCAAATGAAGAGTTGGACATGACTAAAACAACTGGATAACAAATTACTATCCATTTTTTTTTGTTTTTTTGTTTTTGTTTTTGTTTTGTGGGGCAATGAGAGTTAAGTGACTTGCCCAGGGTCACACAGCTAATAAGTGTCAAGTGTCCAAGGCCGGATTTGAACTCAGGCCCTTCTGAATCCAGGACCAGTGATTTATCCACTGCACCACCCAACTGCCCCTATCCATGGATATTAATAAGCAAGAATGGGACTTAGGGTTAAGGAGTAAGGCCAATGTAAAAAAAATGATTATTAGCTAGAAAAATTAGTCTGAAAAATTATATAATTGGACTTAAGAAAAATTATGATTATATGAAAAATTGTAAGTATTCTTAAGTCCAATTATATAATTTTTTGGACTAATTTTTCTAGCTAATAATCATTTTTTTATATTATTTAATGGCGAGCCAGCCAGGACTGTGGCTGGGGGGATGGGGATGCTTGAGTGTCTCATGTGTACCATACACAGGGCTCCAGGGGCCCGTGCCCCCTGCTGCATGCCTGGGACCTCGGCATAGGCTACTCCAGAGCCCAGCCTGGATGAGCCCGGGATCTCTTGCATAGATTCGCTCAGGGAGGAGGGAGCTGGGGCTCCCTCCCCCCAGCTGTCTGACCTGGTGTCTTGTACAGCCCAGTGGGCTTTTTGGCTCATCTGAAGTGGAAGGGGAGGGGTACCAGCACTTCCCACACAGAAGAGACCCTGAGGGCCTAAGACTTTCTAATCTCAGCCCAAAGGTAGGGTCCCCAAATCAAAATAAATTTCCACACCAAGAAACTTTGGAATCAGGGAAGAAATTAATATGTTTATTGAAGGAAGAACCAAACAAAAGACAAAGCTGAATATAGCTATAAAATTCACAAAGAAAATGAAAATTATAAGACTATTTTAGTATTATGGTTTAGCTCTAAAATTCAGGGGAAAACTCAGGCTACTAATGGGACTGATCACTTTGCTCCAATCTACCTTCCCAACCCAATTTCACATTTCTCTCCTTCAAATACTCTTTATTCAACCTAAACTAGTGACTATTTACCCAAATTGACATACCTTCAACTCCATTCATTCTAACCAGCTGTCCTCAATGATTTGAATGCCCATCCTCTTCATCTTCATCTTTTGGTATCCTTTACTTTATTGAAGGTTCACCTTAAATACAACCTCTTCTGAAAAACCTTATATGATTGTCTCCCAGCTAAAAATCCTCTCTTCCATCCTAAATTATATTAGAGTATTTTATCTGCCTACTTTTCTCCCATCAACTTGTACTTTGTATTACTCTTGTTTGTGTATGTGTGAAATTCCGTCCAATAGAATATAAAGTATTTGAAAGCAAGGACTGTCTTTTTTTTTTTAATCTTTATAGCCTGCAGCCTAGGTATTATATAAGTATGGTTGCTTGTTGTTTTTGTTGTTGTTGTTTATTAAGTTGAATAGGGAGCTTGGGATTAATCTTTTTCTCCTTTGGCATCTAGAAATAAATTATTAGACAGTTCTGTCAAGAAAGATGTTTTCTTGCCTGGTTTGAGTATGGGAAGCAGAAGTAAAGAAAGGGAATGTAGTTAACTGAACAAAAGGCATCAGTGTTAGAAATAATATGGAACATGCTGCTGGGGAAGTTAGAAATGTCTGGAAATTTCTTGGCTAAAATGGGATGCCTAAATTAAGAATTAGTAGAAACTCAGAATTTGATTCAAACCATAAAGTACCTGAGAAACAAGTTTCTTGTATCATTTATCATGCTTAGGAGTTTTATGTCTTCACAGAGTAGTGGTGGTAGTAGGAGTAGCAATAGTGGTGGCGGTGGTGGTGGTGATGATGAAATAACTAACATTTTTATAGAGTTTTAAGTTTTTGCAAGAATTTTATCTATTTTATTTGATTCCTAGTCAGATTTCTATACCCAAGAAGTGATCACCAACATAAAAACCCCTATGATCACAAATATTTTTGGAAAGAAGTTCAATTCAGGAAGGTGCTGCAGAAGGTAGAGAAGAATCACTTATAGATTTCTTAAGGTGAGAAATCAAAGTCCAAATGGACTAATCATCTCATGAAGAAAAGGGGAAGCACAAAAGAGAAAGATTACAACTGGAAAGAATATGCTAATATGAAGAAAACTTGTGAAAACTTGGGTGATTAGGTATAATTTTCCCCCACTTAATTCAGGGTTAAAACCTGCAATTGAACATTATATAAAAAGCTTCAGCTTAATGTGCTTAAAAGTACTGAGATCAATCGATATAAATTCATGAAATACTGGGTATATTTGACTTTTTCTTAAGTGACCCCACTAAAGATTTCTCAACATTCCAACACAAAAATAATCTCTTTTCTGTTGAATCTACTCTATCTAGAAATTATAGAGTAATAATAGTTTAAAATAAAACTTGAACAGGAGGGAAATAAAGGCAAATAGAGAGAAAAATATGAGCACATAGAGGAAGTAAAAAAATCTGTATTCATCTTCCAGGATAGATTGGATATTTTAAGAGGAAAATGTTCAGAGAACTTTAGCAAGGCTCTTTTATTAAATAATTGCCTCTTCTTTGCTCTCCACTGCAGTATGCACTGTTATTTATGGAGACGCTTAGCCTGACCTATTATCCTTTTCAGGTAGATACTTTCTTCAGTGGTGCAGAGAACAACCCTTTATCATCCATGCAATTCTCATACATGTATTTCTATAAATCCTCCATAAAAGAGTCACACAATTCACTCAAAACCATAACTCAGTGCTTTTTGAGATATTTGTTGATACAAATTAGACTTTCAACATGTCTTCTGTGTGGCTATGTGGCTATGTGGCTACAATCCAGCCATGCTGACCTACTTGGACACTCTCATCTTTTATCTCAGTGCCTTTGCAACTGCTGTCACAGATGCCTATAATTCTCTCCTTCCAAACTTCACTGTCTTATATTCTCTGGTTTCCTTTAAGATTCCGTTTTAATATCACCTTCTATGGGAGACCATTCCCAATACCCTCAGCTGCTAGAGATTTTTTTTCCCTCTAAAATTATCTTAAATATATTCTCTATGTTTCTTTTTATTTAAATGTCTCCCCCATGAGAATGTAAACTTCTTGAGGTCTAGGACTGTTTTCATATTTCTTTGTATCCTCAAAGAGTGAAAAACATACACACTTAATTGGGTATAGGAATATACCTTACCCTGCAGGAAAATAGGAGGGGAAGGGGATAAGCAGGGGGTGGGGTGAAAGAAGGGAGGGCAGATTGGGGGAGAGGGCATGGTCAGAAGCATATTTCTTTGTATCCCCAGCCTAAGCATTGATTCTAACAAAACAAAATGGATGAAACATGTACTTTGGATATAGTAATTTAATTTTCAATAAACCCAAATTTCCAAGCTCTTGTGGCAAGAATTCACTATTTGACAAAAATTACTGGGAAAACTAGAAATCAGTTTGCAGAAACTAGGCATAGACCAACATCTCATATACCAAAATAAGGTCAAAATGGGTAAAACATTTAGATATAAAGGGCGATATCATAAATAAATTAGGGTAACATGGAAAAAATTTACTTATAATATCTATGGATGAGGAAAGAGTTTATGACCAAATAAGAACTAGGATCATTGGAAGTAAAATGGAAGATTTTGATTACATGAAATTAAAAAGGTCTTGCACAAACAAAACCAATGCATCCAAAATTAGAAGAAAAGAAGGAAACTGGGGGAAATATTTTATAGCAAATTTCTCTGGTAAAGGCTTCATTTCTCAAATATATAGGGAACTGGGCCAAATTTTTAAAAAACATTGTCCATTCCTCTATTGATAAATGGTCAAAGAATAAGAATAGGGAGTTTCCAAAAGAAAAATCAAAGCTATTAAAAGGCATATATAAAATGCTCTAGAAATGCTCCAAATCACTATTTATTAGTGAAATGTACATTAAAACAACGCTGGGGTACCACCTCCTATCTATCAGATTAACAGAAAAGGAAAATGATAAATGCTGGAGGGTATATGGGAAAAACAGATACACTAATGATCTGTTGGTGGACTTGTGAACTGGTCCAATTATTCTTTTTGGGTGGGGGTGGGGGGGGGCAATGAGGGTTAAGTTACTTGCCCAGGGTCACACAGCTAGTAAGTGTCAAGTGTCTGGGGCCTGATTTGAACTCAGGTTTTCCTGAATCCAGGGCCGGTGTTTTATCCACTATGCAACCCAGCTGATGCAGGTCCAATTATTCTGGAGAAGAATTTGGAATTATACCCAAAGGGCTATAAAACTGCATGACCCAACAATACCACTATTAGGTCTGTATCCCAAAAAGATCAAAGAAAAGGGGAAAGGATATATTTATTCAAAAATATTTAGAGAAGCTCTTTTTGGGGTGGCAAAGAACTGGAAAGTGAGAAGATGCCTATCAACTGGATAATGGCTGAACCACTAGTGGTACATGATTGATTGTGTTAGAATGTTATTGTGCTCTAAGAAATAACAAGTAAAACAGTTTCAAAAACAGACTTATGTAAGAACTTTTGCAAAGTAAAGTGAGGGAGGCAGCTAGGTGGTTCAGTGGATAAAGCACCGAACCTGGATTCAGGAGGACCTGAGTTCAAATCCGGCCTCAGACACTTGACACTTACTATCTGTGTGACCCTGGGCAAGTCACTTAACCCTCATTGCCTTGCCAAAAAATTTTTAAAAAGTAAAGTGAGAAGAGCCAGGATAACATTGTACACAGTAACAGTAACAATGTAAGGATGATCAACTGTAAAACAAATAGACAACAAACAAAAACAAAAACCTAGCTACCGTAATCAAGATAATGACCCAAGGAGATTCTAAAGGACCCATGATTAAAAATATCGTCCACTTTCTGAGATAGAACTGACGAACTATGAGTACAAATTAAAGCATACTATTTTTCCACTTTATTTTTCTTGCTTTTTTTTGCCTTTTCCCAATATGACTAATATGGAAATATGTTTTGCATATCATCACATGTATAATTGATATCATATTACTTGTTTTCTCAATGGGTGGGGGCGGTGTGTTAAAGGAGATTATTTAGAATTCAAAATGTTTTAAATGAATGTTAAAAAGAAAAAAGAAAAATGCCTATTGATCAGCTTATGATGAACAGTATATTAGTCAACTTATTTTTCTATCAACACATTATATAGAGATATGTATCTATGGATATATATGGCAACTGTTTCTGTCCAGGCAGAGGGGGAGAGAGGAACAGAAAGAGAGTGACAGAGAGAGACAGGGAAAAAGAAAGACAGAGAAAGGGGGAGAGGAGACAGAGACACTGAGGAAGAGAGAGACAGAGTGAAAGAGATAGTGGAAGGGAGGAGAAAAGAGAGGAAAGGAGAGAGACAGAAAGATGTAGATGCAGAGTGAAAAAGAGAGATGATAGATGGATATACAGACAGATAGGTATAGAATAGGTTCCATATAAAAGTAATTAATTAGACCCACAACTAATGTGATAGGGTTGGAAACTGCATAGTATTGTCCATTATCTTAAGCAACTTGCTGTCACAAAATCTTCTATTAAAAAATAGTATTCTAGGGGACAGCTAGATGGTGCAGTGCATAAAGCACTGTCCCTGGATTCAGGAGGACCTGAGTTGAAATCTGGCCTCAGACACTTGACACTTACTAGCTGTGTGACCCTGGGCAAGTCACTTAACCCTCATTGCCCCACAAAAAAAAGAAGAAAAATAATATTCTACTATGTAGTGATATATTATTATGAATCATAGAACATCATAGTCTCTGAAGAATCAAAATTACATTTGACTTTAGAGGCAAAGGAAAGGTACACTTTGGATGTAATCAGGCCACAGCATGTTACCAGTAGATATTTGCAGGTGGGAATTGGTATAAAAGACATCAATAAGAACTTATGTGACTGGAAAAGGTATTGAACTAGTCATGTAACAAGATTGAAGGATAAAAAATGGACAACACAAGTTCTGTGCTGTAATTCATGAAATATTTTTTAAAAGAAAAGAATATTGGGGCAGCTAGGTGGTGCAGTGGATAAAGCACAGGCCCTGGATTCGGGGAGTACCTGAGTTCAAATCCGACCTCAGACACTTGGCACTTACTAGCTGTGTGACCCCGGGCAAGTCACTTAACCCTCATTGCCCTGCAAAAATTAAAAAAAGAAAGAAAGAAAGAAAGAAAAGAAAAGAAAATCACTAACACATGGGAAAATTCTTTCTCAAGAATTAATTGTAAAGCATGAACAAAAATTATACAGGATGAACATATGTAGATAAATTGAGGTAGAGTAAGCATTGCTTGAGTGAATGAGTGGCTAGGTGGGTAATTATTTAGGTATTCTCAAAATGAGGAGAATTAATATTGACATCATAGTAGAAATACAAATCTAGTCACTGAGGATAGAAAAAAGAAAGAAAAGGAAATGATAGGTCACATTTATTATCTTTAAGTAGCGATAAGATGTTTGGTTTTGAATCCAAAGAAAATAGCTTGTTTCTGCCCTGCAATCACTCCAAGGGTAATGAAAGGCAGAAGCAAGTTATGTTAAAATGAGGCTTCATTAAAGAGCAGATGAGCTCACTTACATGTGGCTGAGTGCCATTTCAAGGTGCTAATTTTTCAAGAGCTGCCCCCAAGAGTGACAGTGTTTTTTGGGAGAGAGGATTTGAAATGGTTCATCTTGACAACTACCTGCCACAACTTAGATGTTCAAACTTTCTTAAAAATTGGGAATTTATATCAGATTATCTGCTGTCTAGGGGAGGAGGGAGAAAAATCTGAAATTGTAAAGCTTGTATAAACAAAAGTTGAGAACTATCTTTACATGTAACGGAAAAAATAAAATAACTTATATGTAAAAAAAATTGGGAATTTAGCTACTTATAATAAAATTACAAATTTAGAGTTAGCTGGAAGGGACATTATGAAGCACATAATCCAAACACCTCATTTTCCTGATAAGGAAACTGAGGCTCAGAGAAAGGTGACTTGCCCAACGTTGCAAAGGTAGCAAAAGCAGGATTCAAACCCAGATTCTCTGCTCTTTCTATTAAACCATAGCTGATTAATTTCTGCAGGTAAAATGTAGTTGAATAAAGGAGTTTATGGTGGCCTTTTGAGAGGCCAGGAAATAACTATGTGATAAAGTTTATCTTAGAGGAAGCAGATTTTAAAAAAATTTTAATTTTTCATAGCTTTTTAACATATTTTCCTTTTTTCAAAATTCCTTCCTAACTATTAAAGTCAAAATACCTCACAGAGATATATGGGAAGATATGGAAATGGAGGTATTAGAAGCTAAGTCATAATGATAAGTACATCCCCAAGGATCCACAGCTACTTGAAATAATGCAGTTGCAGTAAAATAACATTTAAACCTCCCATTTCAATATTCTATACACAAGTCCATACTGCTTTTCAATTCAAGAGATGCAATAAGAAATAAAGGGGAAAAAGAAATCTACCTTTTAATTTAGGTTTTTGATTTTTTTTTTGCATTTGAATGTGATAAGTTGGACCAGACTAAAATGTGTTCTATATTTTTTAAATGTCACCAATTGTCATCCTCTCAGAAAACTACTATGTGCTGACCTAACATCTGAAGGTCATAATCAATCAATCTGCCAACAGAGTGATGAATTAGCTTGGCTTTTATGCAATTTAGTTATGGTAGGTAATTTACTGCTTAGGGGATTATTCAAATGACCTCAAGAAAACACTCTAGCAGAAACTCTTATAATTAAACTCAATATTTGATATTTTTCTATTGGGTTGTTTTGGGCGTGAAAAAATGTAGGAATTGTACAACAAATGGTAGTGGTGACTTCAATAAATAGTGTCAATAAGTGGTTGTCAGATTGTGATCTGGGGATGCCTGGGTGTTTCCCAGATCTTTTCAGGTGGTCTGTAAGGTCAAAACTATTTTCATAGTAGCATTAAGATGCCTTAATTTCTAATATCTTTAATACCTAAGGATGTAATTCACATAAAAGTGGTGGTGGAAGGTTTCCCAATAATTTTAAGAATGTTTTATAAAAGGGATCCTGAAACCAAAATTTTGAGAACCACTGGCATGAAACATAAGTGCTTCTTTTGCTTCAGTGAGATGCTTTAAATGCTGCCTTAACTATTCTTAACTATTTAACTATTAACTATTTAAACAATTCAATTAAATTCAATGATATTCTCTTTTAAAATGGTAATTAAGTAATGGTCTACGGAGGCTATTGATTGTGGTTTATTATATTATAACTACAGACACCAAAACTTTTTTTAAAATTTTGCCCAGATATTCATTGCATATTGTCAATGTTTTATTCCCCAACTGCCAAAGATACCCTAAAATTCTACATCAGTATACAGGGGCCAAGACTAGATTCTTTTAACTATGCAAAAGACCTTTAGCTAATCACTTGTCCTCTTTTGGCTTCAGTTCCTCATTTATAAAAGGAGGAAATTAAACTATATGAGTTCTAAATTTTCTTTAAGCTCAAAAATTCTTTGAGTCTCTGAAATCAGATGTCTAGATTGGCTAAATTGACTAGACATTTTGATATTCTATGATGATGTGAACTCACAGTCATAGGACCTCAGAAAGCTAAAATAAAACCCTTAATGATCATCTAGTTCAGTATTCTCATTTTACAAGTGAAGGAAATGAAGTTACAAAGTTTGCTCAAAGTCAGAGTCAAAATCAATGACAGAGCTAAAATTCCAATCCAGGTGATCCCACTACTGAGCCCCAAATCTTATGAAATACACAATAGTACAAAGTAATTGGATGAGGGGCAGCTAGGTGGCACAGTGGATAAAGCTCTGGCCCTTGATTCAGGAGGACCGAGTTCAAATCCGGCCTCAGACACTTGACACTTACTAGCTGTGTGACCCTGGGCAAGTCACTTAACCCTCATTGCCCCACCCCCAAAAAACAAAAAACAAAACAAAATAATTGGACATGAGTTAGGGTAGGAAATAGAGGCTAATGCCTCTCTCTCTTTTTTTTTTTTAACCGAAAGCACCTTTCATTTTTATTTTATAAGTCGAGAGTGAAATGTCTGCTTATTGCACTCTCAGCTACAAAAGAGGGACCATACATACTGATGAATTGATTCTATAAGAGAAATCCTCAGGTTTATAAGCCCAACTCTGCTTCTCATTTACCATGTGAACAAATGGTACAATTAGTAATGTATTAAAAGAACTAATGAAACTTTTATTGGCTGGGTAACATTTAACCAAAGTTGACTAATACCAAGGGATAAAATGGTATTTGATATTATTCTTTAGGACTCATTTAGTCTTCTCCGAGATACTCTCCTGATTCTTTCCAGCACTTCCTCTACCATGACCCCAGAAACCTCTTTATTCACACAGTGAAAGTACCATCAATCACTGGGGCCTCTCCTCTCATTGGATGGTTCTTTTCAAAACCTTCATTTTAAGAGGAGGCCCAAGCCAGCCATGGCTATATTTCTCTCCAGGATATATTTTTAACTCTCTCTACTGTACTCCTGCACTAGGTACCTTCATTTTTTATACACATACCCGCAATATATTATCTTCCCCCATTAGAATGTAAATTAATCGAGGGCTGGGCTGTCTTTATTTCTGCTTGTAGTTATACTCATTGTGCCTGGCACATAGTAAGGGTTTGTTTCTGTTGTCATTGTTGAGTCCTTTCAGTTGTTTCTGACTTTTTGTGACATTATTTGGGGTTTACTTGGCAAAGATACTAGAGTGGTTTGCCATTTCCTTCTCCAGATCATTTTACAGATGAGGGAACCAAGGGAAACAGGGTTAAGTAACTTGCCCAGAGTCACACCTCTAGAAAGTGTCTGAGGCTAGATTTGAACTCAGAAAAATGACCCTTCCTGACTCTAAGCCCAGCATTCTATCTCCTATTATCTACTATCTGCCCGGTAAAGGTTTAATAAATGTTTGTTTGTTTGTTCATTTGTTTGTTTGTTTTACTGACTGACTAGTTAGGATTATGGAGGTGAGCAAAATTTTCTGTCTAGTCTCCAAAAGATAATGGGTTTCCCATCAAAGCAGGTTTTTTTTTTTTAGAAAAACCTTGGATGACCTCTAGTCAGGTATGTTGTAAAATGGATTATTGTTCATATCCAGATTTGACATGTTCTTTGAGGGGCCCACTCAATTCTGAGATTTCATGATTCTGTCCCTTAACATTGTAACTCATCTCTTTGATGACATCTTTTATGTTTCTTCTGGCATTCAATTCATCATCCTACAATCCATAACTTTTTGTGCATTCATATCTGGCTTTCAAATACATGTGGACAATTTTCTCACTCTTTCACTTTTTTCAACTTAAAATCTTGATCATATTTATAAAATTCCAGATAGATTTCTTTTTACCAGACCTTATTTAATACACTCCATCCTTGTCTATAAGTCCATAAAGCCTGTATTTTAATCCCTGCTCTAGAAATACAAATTCCATTTTCAGAGAATGTCTTTAATGGATTGTTCATTGTATAAATCTACCTTTCTTTCAAAACTTTATACCAGCCCTAAACTCTCCCATTCCTTTCTCAAATTTCCTACTAATATTTTCTAGGAATATCATTTGTTCCAATAAGAAGCACAAAGCGTAAACTGGATTGCAGTGTTAAAAAGTCTCAATAAACACAAATCTAGAACTGGAAGGGAGGGACCAAAAAACCCATCTTGCCCATCCTCTTTATTTTAAAGTTGAGAAAACTAAGGCTTATGAAAGTTAATTTATGTGATCTAGTAGGCATCTGTGGTATGATTTGAACCCAAAAGTCCTCTACCTCCAAAGGCAGTGATCTTTCTATTATAGAATGGATATATAGTTGGAAGGAATATTAGAGGCAATCTAATAAGAGAATCAGCATCAGACATGTAGAGTTAGTTATATACTTCCACTTTCTAATTCTACATATAAGGAAACTGAGCATCAGGGAAGTTAAGTGACTTGAAAAAGGTAATTTAACAGTCATTGACTTCAGTTATACTGCAGGGTCCTCTCATTCCAAATCCAGGGCTCATTTCCTCTATGCTATACTGACTTTATATTGGGTGTAAGATGGAAGATACTAAACTTCATTTTTTTATGTCAGATAAACAAATATACTCCTCACTCTTGATCAGGGATTCACTAGCCAAATCTGCTCACCTCATCTCTTCTTCTGACCATTGCTGGTTAACTTATCTTTCATGGTATCTGCAGCACATGAAACTGTTTCCATGCCCATTCACTTGAGTACCTAGAGGCACCTACAAGAGGCTTAATTAATTTATTGTAGACCTGTTTATTATTATTAAAAGTATTCATTATAAGCATTACGAACTTCATAGCAGAATTAAGTTGGCAAATTTAAGCTCATAGGTATCACTGGAAATTTGAATATCAAAAATGGAATTACTAATAATAATAACTAAAATTTATTTAATGCCTACTATGTACCAGACATTGAGCCAAATGCTTTACAAATATTATCTCCTTTTGATCCTCACAACAATCCTAGGAGATAGGTGCTAACCTCATTTTATAGAGGAGGAAATTAAAGCAGGCAGAGGTTAAGTGACTTGCTCAGGATCATACTGCTAATGTCTGGGTCCAGATTTGAATTCAGGTCTTTCTGACTCCAGGCATAGCACTCTATATCCTACATATCTAACTGCCTTATAAGGTAGACTTTCAAATTACATTCAAGCAGAAACTGAACGACTGACCATTTGTTTCAAGTATTAAATATGTTCTATTTGGCCCTAGAAGGAGAACCAGAAGCAATGTGTAGAAGTTGAAAAAAAGAAAATATCACACTTGATTTCAGGAAAAAAAAAAACTTATAATGACTGTCCCAAAGTACAATGTGTGTACTGGCTATACAAAGACTCGTGGGTTCTCTAAGGCCTCTTTGGGACCTTCAAACAGATACTGGATGACCATTTGTTGAGTATGATACAGTGGGGAATCCTTTCATGTACTGATTAGATTAGATCATCTTTGAGGTCCCTTTCACCTCTGAGATTCTGGTGCTCTGCATTTCATTCCAGATAAGAATTATGTAAATCAGATTTGCATCACATCAAGATATCCTAAGTCATAAAGTTTAAATCAGTAATTTTGGTAGGGAGAAAAGTACATATATGTGCCATGTTAAAGGAGATGGACCTAGAAGACCATATTGACACATACATACTCCATTTTACAGATGAGCAAACTAAGACCCAGGAAAGTTAGGTGACTTTCCAGAGGTCACACAGATTGTAAGGTGAAGAGTTGGGATTTGAACTTAGGTGCTCTAGGATTTAAACCAGAGACATTGCTCTTTCAATTCTATCACATTGCTTCATGATGTGGGCACTAAATCTGTAGATATTAGCTGTTAATATGATGAATGTCTCAATGCCACATTTAGTATTTGGATCTCTGTCATTTTTGTCAAACTACAAGCAACCAGACAGTTTTCTGATTGACTATGCATGAAGAGTTTCCTTATTTATTCCAGGAAGAATAGAAAATAAAATGCAATCCTTCAATGGTCTGCAGCTATATAATTTTCAGGCAGGAAAAGTTGGCATTTAGTAAAGGACCAATGGAAGTTCTGAGCTCAATTTTCAGCAAGTTACACCTGTTATTTCAGCTGTTTCAGGTCAATGGCAGACAGGCGGGTTGAAATTGTGGGAGCTATAAAATCATTGACAGCTGAAATACAATTTTATTGCACTCACATTCCATAGTGAAAAGAATCGAGCATATCAGGGATGAGGTCAACCAGATGCATTTCAATCTGTAGGGCCACATAACTGGGGGGGAAATCCTCAAAATCTGGCCTCTAAATTTTATGCATCTGTTTCTTCAATTAACATGTTTATTGGTATCCTTAATCTACCTCTAATAGCAGCTCTAGTTTCTAATTAAGCACATAAACACAACCCTACACAAAACATCAAGATCATTTCAGACTCCATACTCCCAGTATAATTAATTTCCAAATGGAGATTCAAACAATTTGCATAAAGAGTCTAGAAAAAAGAGGGCTTTTGGAGAATGATTCCTTTGATATAAAACAAAGGACATACATGTTGGAAATGGTTCTTTATCTAGAGAATACAGATTCTTCGCCAGCAACTTTGATCGACTTCACTTTTGAAGCTTCATATAGAAACCAATATAGGTAGTTTGGTTTTTTTTCTCTATTGTAATTTGCTACCTTATAGTGGAATTTTTGATGCTTTTGATGTTTTGACCAACATTTATGAAGCACCAACTATGTACAACATACTTTGCCATAGGGCTGAGATCCAAGATTCTAGAGGTTGTGAATTTTATTTGTTGTTTGATCTACATATCTCTAGGCTACCATGGGTGCTCAGTTAATGCTAAGCAGCAATTACCCAAATGCAACCATATGTTTTCATTCCAAAACAATTTATTGTTCTTAATTCAGTAATTATCCCCATCTGGTTAAGAACTTGAGACAGAGAGGGGTTGGACTAAACTGCTTTTGTTCTACACATTTTCTGATTATCGCTATTCATAAGCAGAGATACATTTTTTTTAAATTACCAAAACTATATCGCCTAGCTTTTCACACACAAAACATCATCATAATAATAAAATTTTAAAGCTATTTTTCCCATTGTCTTCATGTTTTCCTGTTCAAATTTCCCAAGATTGATATGTGTATGTGTGTGTGTGTATATATATATATGTATATATATGTATATATATACATATATATATAATATTCTACAGATGAAAACCCATTTAAAAAAATTAACATAGCATCAGGACACTCCACATTTAAATGCACGTTTTGGTATGCACTCTGGTAGATGTTTAGAATTTGGCATTGGTCTTATGCCAGTGTCACATGATTTTTCTGGCCAAAATGTTTGCTTAAGTTTCTTAACATTTCTCATTGTGCTTTGCATGTGTGAGATTTAAAATTGGATATTAGATCATAAATCTCCCCTACTTAACCTTTCCCTTAATTTATCTCCCAGACTAGTAAATGGAAGAAGCTTCTGGTTTTCTAGTTAGAGCTTTTATTGTATGGTAGTCACAAGGTGACGTTGATTAGAAGGATAGGAAAGTAGAACTACAATACAAATCGTCTTAAGTCTAGGCTTAGTCTATATTCTGTATAAAACTCACCAAAAGTCGAAGGCCACCTTAGGGAAGAGAGAGAGACCGTGTCAAGCACGTGCTGCTGCTAACTGCGAGGCGGGCCATTTCGAACTCTCCTCAGCATCAGCCTGTGCAGCGCAGCCAGGAGACCAGTGGAGTAGGAAAAAAAAGGCCCACTTCCCTTCTCTCCTTGCCTTTTAAGCTTGCACCCCGGAAGTGGAGTGCTAGCAGGCAGTCTGACGTGCGTAGCTCATGCCATTGGTCTCCTCCCCGAAAGGGTGGTCCTTAAAAAAAACTGGCGTCTTTCAGTTATCCTAACCGACTGTTAAAAAACTTTCATATTTTTTTACCACACATGGCTGCCACATATGAAAAGTATCTGCCAGCCCCAGCAGACTAACTAGGAGAGTAAAATGAAAACATGCCAAATTATATCCCCCAATATGAGTCCTTTTCGCATAGAGAAAACCAGAGTAAAATAAAAAATTAGGAGAAGCTGGCATGCCTCAAGATGGTTATAAGTCCTGTTGTGGATAAGATATGGGCTTGTTCACTTGTTCACTCATTAACAAATGGTCCTAGGAATAAACCTGGGTCTGACTGGGAGGTTTGCCACTAAGTAGGTTGATATGGTCAGAATGTCATCTTCAGAAGATCAGGGTAAATCCACTCAAAAAGAAGAAAAATAAAATAAGAGGAGTAGTAGAGTAGCAGTAAATGCTAAAAATAGACACACCTATGTGCAAATACACAAATGGGCAATAGTTTATATCCTCCCCACAGAAACTGCCTGAGATACAAAGGACTTTTAGACATGTCTGAATAAGTAGAGGAAGCATAAAAGACTTTAATAGTCAGAAATACTTATACTTCCCCTCAGTTGATATAGACCCCATGTGGGTATATAGGTAAGATAAGTGACGAACAGATATTTCACTTGAGGCTCACTGTCTAGGAAACATCCAACATCAAGATCTCTTGGCCCACCAACATAAGTTGTCCTTTGCTTCATTAAGCATAGAATAACTTTGCCAATGCTTTATTTCTGCTATATACTATTATGGAAATCTTCTTCCTTTGCTGAGCTGATGACTAAATCTTGAACTCATAAATTCTTTACCCATGAGGTCAAGGATAGAAATATCTAACAATTCTGCCAAGGATGGATATATCCTTTTCTCATGATTGCTATTGATGACCTATGTTAAAAAACAAAACAAAACAAACAAAAAACACAAAGAGAAGGCATACATGGACTGAAGGTCCAGTCTCAAGATCTAGATAAGTAAGTATGTGCCTCTAGCTGCAAGATGACATTGCTGATGGTAGGCTGGACAAAAGAGGGAATTTCCCTTCTTCCCATTTTCCAGAAGACCAAAAGAGAGTAAGTGCTAGAAAATAATCCTGATATCATAAGGTCTACTTCAACACAAAAGAATTCACATATCCATAGTACCACCTATTGTGATGTAGGTAACAGTAGTCACAAAAAAGCACAAGTCAATTAAAAGACCACCCAGAACACATGCACAAGTTATTTCAATTCTCTGAGCAAGGTTTCCTCACAGGTAAAATGGGGATAATAATGGTGATACTAACTATCTCAATGACTGTTATGGAGTCCTATAGATCTCTGAGATATATTACTAATAATAATGATCCCAACTCACGACTTGTGCTAGACAATATAGAGAGCACAAAATTAGATGTTGACCTTCTACCCAAAGGGCTTTCAAAGGTCAGAGAAATCGATTTTCACAATATGTCAGTAAAATATTATTAGTCACATTAGGGAAAGAGTAGGTGGATCCTTTTATATGCTCAAAAATAATTAAATATAGCTATGTATAATGTAATTATATTTTTCATGTCCATTCTGCCCTTTATCCTTTCCAGATATAGTGTATTTTAATAGGGGAAGATTTAGATTTGCATGCCATGCCTCCTGTGAAATTACTAGATCTTTAATGAGCACATAAAAATAGCTATAGTATGAATAAATTCTAAATTTGTGGGCATAAGGAAACTTTTAAATATCATGAGAACCTCCCCAAAAGTTATAAAGTAGAAATTATAATTTTATTCGACTAGCTAGGAAAAAATGAAATTTAAACTCTTACATAGGTCAAAGTTCCCCTTCTCATCTCTTATGGGAGGTAATAGAATCATAGAATTTTAAAGTAAAAAAAGACCTCAGCAACTATCTGTTCCTATCCATACCCAGAAAAGATTGGCCTCTACAATTTACCCGGTAAATGGTCATTCAGCCACTCCTTGAGGTCTCCTAATGAGAGGGGAGCACCTTACCTCCAAAGGCAATCAACTACACTTTTGAATAACTAACTGTTAGTTGGTTTTTCCTTCCACTAAACTTCAAGGTACTTCTAACTTCAACCCACTGCTCCAGTTACTGCCCTTGGTGACCAAGCCAAATAAATCTAATTAATCTCTCTTCTACATGACACCCCTTTTAAATACTTGAAAACAATTATCATATCCTTCATGAGTCTTCACCTGGTTAAAAATGCCCAGTCCCTTCAACCAATCTGCCAATGGGATGGACTCAAGATTCTTTACTATTTTGATTGCTTTTATCAAATACTTGCCACTCAGAACAGCATACAATAACCCAAGCTGGGTCCCCTTCTCCCCTCCTGCTATACTATCCTATTTAATCATCATCCCTATAGAGATGTTCCTAGTTCTATAGATCCAGGCTTAATCTCTCTCCTGAACCACAGTCCTGCATGAAGAGCTGACTTTTGGACATCTTTGTATATCCCATAAAAATTTCAAAGTCAACATCTTCAAAATAGAACTCATTATTTTTCCCAAAAACCTTTTTCCATTCCTATATTTCTTATTATGTAAACATTCTACTGTCAAACTTTTTTTCAGTACTTAAAACCTGTTTTATATTAGCCTTATGGTACATTATAAAAATGTATTAGTTATTAAAGTTATTCAATGACTAGCCAAACTGAAGCTCAACCATATTAAATATTTTTGGGTGGAAAAAGTCTTTGCTGATTAACACTGGGGATAATGTTGGTATCCTCTGCTCAATAAAACTCTTTCAGAAGAAACCATGCCCCCTGGCAGGTCAAAAATTGTGTCTCAGATGAGAAGTTCCAAGTGGTAACTTTTTTTTTTTTGGTAATATATTCTTAGATTTTACTACATATAAAAGTTGACGGGTAGCTAAGAAAGCCTGTTAGATTGAGGCAACGCTCTGCAATGTTTTTCTGTGACTATGAAGTTTCTTTGGGCTACCATTTTGGTTTCAAAGCCTAAGCAATTGGGGCAGCTAAGTGGATAAATCACTGGTCCTGTATTCAACAAAACCTGAGTTCAAATTCAGCCTCAGACACTTGATATTTACTAGCTGTGTGACCCTGGGCAAGTCACTTAATCCTCATTGCCCTGCCCAAAAAACCCAAAAAAGAGTCTAAATAATTTCATATACTAGAAGAAAGTTCCATGAGGGTGCTGAAATTTCTACCTTGACAACATCTCTTTTATATGTCTTCTTCTCTCTACTATATAGCCATCACCCTAGTATAGGTCCTCATCACTTCACACCTGGGCTATTGTAATGGCCTTCTAATTAGTCTCCCTGCCCCAAATTTCTTTCTACTGCAATACATCCTCCATTCTGCTAATAAAGTGATTTTTCCTAAAGGGCAGGTTTGGCCATGTCACCTATCTATTCAAATACTATAGGATCATATTTTAAATTCTCCATTTGGTATTTGTAGCTCTCCAGAGCCTGACCCCTTCCTACCTTTCCAGTCTTCTTATACTTTACTCCCCTATATATATTTTTTGATGTGTAATTTAAGATTCTAAATGTGGATTCTAATATGTTCCCCCAGTTTGGGGGAAACTGACTAAAAATCACTGATAAAATGAGTTTAGGTTTTTAAGGGTTTATTGGAAAATAGAAAGAAAAAGATTGAGAACAGAATTCTAACAGCCTGGCATTCCTATCTTTCCTCAAATTTCCTGTGAAGTCCTCTGCCGCCACCACCATCAAGTCAGGAAGCCAAAAAGGCCAGCGCTCTCTGCGCAGGCTCCCTTTCCTCCTTCCTGTCTCCTCCCAGACCATAGGAGGCTCCTCAAGTTGATTGGCTGGTAGCCTTGATAGACAGCACCCATGAGCAAACGTCATTTCCTGATGCCAAGGAAAAGCCACAATGCCTCTGAGGCATTTTCCTCATGGTGGAGCTTTTCCACAGCAAGTCTCTAGTAGGTGGCATCATTCCAATCATTACAGTGATTTAGCTGCTCTGGTCTACTTGAATTTCCTCACTCAAGATGCTCTGTCTCTCCTCTCTGTGACTTTACAATGGTTGGCTTCCATGTCTGGAATGCCCCATTTCTTCAATCCATCTCTTAGATTACCTGGCTTTCCTTAAGACTCAGCTCAAACTCAATCTTCTGCCAGAGGCCTTTCATGATTTCTCTCTTGCTAGGTCCCTCTTTCTGAGATTATCTTCTTTTTACTCTGTAAAAATTGTGTATTTACATAGTTATTTTCACATTATATTTTCCATTAGAATGGGAACTCTTTGAGGGAAAGGACAACATTTTTCTTTTCTTTGTATCCCCAGTGCTTAGCATAATTCCTGTAATATGGTAAGTGCTTAATAAATGTTTATTGATTAGTTGATTGATTGATTGAGCACTAATGTAGATTATTTTTACCAGCCCTTTAGGAATTCTTCAAACAAATGTGGTTCAATCATAACATGTTAGATAGGCATTAGCAACCTCTGACACATAGTAAAGGGAACACAGGAAATGACTTTGAGTAGGACAGTGATTTAGATTCTGAAAAAAAAGAACACTGAGACCACCATGGTAAGTGGTAAGGATTGTGGAATGAACTTTTGGGGGCAGAGAAAGATAGGGGCAAATTCCAATCTCTCCTCTACATTTAGCTATTAGTTTTCACATAGGGAAGAAGCCAGTATCTATATTTTACTTTTCAAAAGCCAAAAATTAATATCATCTTGGGGAATATCCTAGACAATAAGCTTTGTCAAAAGGTGAGATCAGTTGGGCAAGATCACCTCCATCCAAAGAGAATGGTCCACAAACCAAGGTGTGAGATCTCAGCCTAAAGCCGCAAAGGTGATGGGATGTGACCCATCATCTGCTCCCCTCTGCTGTGCTCTAAAATTACACCTTTAAGAATTTCAATTTTATACATTAATATATATTATAATATTTATAATATTGTATAATATTTATAATAATATAATATATATTCCTGGTACACAGACCTTTAAATTAGAGTGAACACAGAAATTGATGTTCACTTTTGAGAGGTTACAAACCCTATACTATATTCTAAACTGAACCACAAATTATATTCTCTAAGCTCAATTAGAATTTTACTTGTTGATATTCATTCTATGTAGTAGCTTTTCTAAATCTTTCCTCAACTAGATCATCACTCCCACTCTTGGCATATGACTTTCCTTGTGTCTTAATTAACTGATATCTATCTGACCCAAGACTGTGGGCTTTGAGCTTCTTTCATCTGTCTTCAATGTTAATCCTTTCTTGATATTCATTTATCTGCTTGTCTTCCCTCTAGTTTCAGAGGAAAAAGTGCCTTTCCTTTATTATAGAAAACCCCTTCACTTGTCTCCTCATCCCATTCTTTCTTTCCTTTCTTCTCCTGAAACATACTTTATCAAGCATCAATTCTCCTCTACCTTTTAGAGTTGCCCAAGGTACTGAGAGATTAAAAGATTTGTCCAGAGTTCAACCACAACAAAAAAAAACAAAAACCGTAAATACAAAATCATGTTAGATATTTAAAACACATAATAAACATAATATGATAAAAACATAATAAATAAGATATATTTGTTCAAAAGACAAATCAAATTAGAGACTTAAAATTATTTGCTAACCAATGTGTATGTCAAGGATCAACTTATAGGAATAATGAAAAAACAGCTGTTATAAAAATAATCCCTCACCCAAACAAGGAACACACTTTCACATTGCACAGCCAAGCTCTTTGGAAAAAGTTGGCTCAACTAAAAGAATAATGGTAATGAGACACAGATGTAAGGAACCACATTGGCAATGAAGTAGCACAAACCTCCTGACATCCTTTTTTTTTTTTTTTTTTGGAGGCCTCATGAAGTTCCTTTTCTATAGAGTTGTCTCATGTTTCCTTTGAAGAGTCTATAACCTACACTTCTTCCTGCCCAGAGAGGTCCTGCTACGTGAAGCTGCCCTTCCTTTCTGTGTCCAGTTTGTCCTTTCTCTCTCTCTCTCTCTGTGTGTGTGTGTGTGTGTGTGTGTGTGTGTGTGTGAACTCCTAATGCAGATGCTGTAATCAGAAGTTGCCACTCCAAGAACAGTTACTGGAAAGAACTAAAGAACTTTGGACCTTTCAAAGTTCACTTGGTTGTCACTAAGTCACTGGAGGAAGGGAGGAGTGGGTGACTGAAGAAAGATTATAGACTAAACCATCATCTCTACCCTATCTACCAGGAAAGAAGGAGCATAAAATAAGTTTGAGCCAGCAACTTATACAACATAGAAGAATAAATCCCACATGGATGCACAATCTAAATATAAAATTTCTTTAGCATCACAAAAGAAATTAAAGGAGAATGGGAAAAGTATCATTCACAACTTATGACAATGTGAAGAAATCTTCACTGAGTTTAGGATTAGAGGAAAAAATGAAGATTAAAAATCACAATTACATTTAAATACAACTTAAAGCTTTTGTGTGAACAAAATCAGTTGACTAAGATGAGAAATTATAGAGTAGGAAAAATATTTGTATCAAAGATAACTGATAAATGTCTTATTTCCAAGAATGAAAGAGATGATACAAATACGAAAGAACAAGACCTATTCCCTAATACATAAATAGTTGAAGGATATAAATTGAAAGTTTTCAGAAAGAGAAATGCAAACTATCAGTCAATAGATGGAAAGATGCCCTAAATGTAAATTAAAACAACTCCAAGGTTTCAATTAATAGCAAGCAGATTAGCAAAGATGGCAAAAGATTAAAATAACTCCTGTTGGAAAATCTATGTAAAAGCATATCTTAAATAACTGTTGATGAAACTGTAAATTTTCCTACTCAATCTGCAAATTATTTTGAAATTATATATAAAAATACTAAATTATACCTTTCCATCCAGTAAATCTGGAAATAGATGCCAAGGCAAGTCAGATGAACTGACAAATCCTATATATAACAAAACATTCACAGACATACCTTTTGTAGTAACAGAAACTAGAGGCGAAATGTGTACCCACTTTGAACACCTAGATTATGGCATTATGAATGTAATAGAAAATGATAATGCCTAAATAAATTATGAATGTGAGTAATTCAGAGACAGATAGGAATACTTTCATGTTGAGTGAATTAAACAAGACTAGCAAAACAACATTTTCATAATACAATAATGTAAATAAAAACAACAGAAATGGCAAGTGTTATTGAACCTAGAACTCAAAATAAATGAAACGTTGAATACTGAATTTAGATGTCAATTAACTACTGATACCGAATATAGAAGATAGAGATGCAATTATTTTACAGGTCATTTTTGCTTAATAGTATTGTTTTTATTGTAAAAAGGTTCTGAGGACTTACTGAGATATTATTGTAAAATGTAAAAATGTCTATGTAAAAATACATGGACAATACTTTTAAATGGTTATGCAATGTAAGATTTATAGGATACAGCTAAAGTCATGCTTAGAGTCAAATTTGTATGAGTTTATGTTAACAAAAGAGGAGATTAATGAGGATTCAGTTAAAAATAATGGGGAAAAAGAACTTAATAAGCCCAAAACATGAGCAAAGGAAATAAATGAAAAAAATTAGGAACAAAAAAATTATAAAGGGATCTTTTTTAAGACCAATAAAATTGACAAATCTGATTTAACCAAAAGACAAGAAAATCAAATTAACAAAATCAAGAATATTTAAAGACCTAGAAGAAAACCTTAAGGACAATGGAGAGCCTCTATTGAAGATTTATGGTAAAATATAGAGAATTACACAGAACAAGGAGATATGAAGGAGTTACAAAGGAGAAGGCACTTAGCACATTGTCTGGTACATAGTTAGCACCTATTGTTGACTGACAGAAAAAAGGGGGAACTAGATGACCTTTCATTGTAATTAGATGATAATATACAATTTTATATTTTTATAACATATTCCTTTCAAAGTTTTTTCCACATATTTCACATATTTGTCTCATTTGATAGCTTGATATCATCATAATTATTAACATTCATGTAACACTTTAAGGCTTGCAATGCATTTTACAAATATCTCATTTTATCCTCACAATCCTCAGAGGTAGGTTCTCTTCTTATATACATATTAGAGACGAGAAAAGCAAAGCAGACAGAGGCTGTTACTTGCCCAGAGTCACATAACTAACAAATGTCAGAGGTTGGATTTAAACTCAGGTCTTCTAAATTCCATAATAATACTGCAATGGTTGTAGAATAGACATTTTATAGATGAGAAAACTCATTCAAGCAATTGCCTATTCCTTGGGCACCCCTTCTGATAAGAGGGATAGGGATTGAGAGCAGTGGTTGAATAATCATATACAAGGCTCTACAGGACACATCTTTAATACTCCAACACCCTCTTAGATTTATTTTATATCCCAATTCCAAAGGCGCATGAGATACAAATTGAGACTGACACTCAGGTGACCCAGGGCAAACATCTAAGCACATAAGCTCCTTATGGCTTCGTCCAAAAGATTGGTAAACTACAGTGGTCAAGGATACACAGATCAAGCACTGAAGACACCAGGAAGGGACTCTAGGCCACCATAATTATTCAGTTAACCTGCAACATCCTAGAACCTTCCCTGGATATTCATACCCATTCTTTCACCCACACTATGCTTTGAACCTCATTAATATGGGCTAGCTAAATAACTAATCATAAACTAGCATCAATGTCATCAGAAACCTGGCTTAAATATTTTCTTTCTTTGATCAAAGAATGGGCAGAGATCCAGTTCCTCGAACTTGGTGCCTCCCAAACCCATTGATAGCATACATCATCAGCAGAACTGTGACTAAAATAGAAGGTTCCAGATTTCAATGCCAGGGATTCTAGATCAGAGCTCTCAAATTTTCCTTATAAATATTCTCCTGTTCTCAGAAGTGCAATGATCCAAGACAATTTCAAAGAACTCATGATAGAAAATGCTCTCCACAGCCAGAAAAAAGAATTGTTGATTCTGAATGCAGATTGAACTATGCTGTTTCTACTTTTGGGGTGTTTTTTTTCTTTTTTGAGGTTTTTCCCTTGTGTTCTGATTCTTAATTCACAATATGACTAATGCAGAAATATGTTTAATGTGATTGTATATATATATATATATAACCTATATCAGATTGCTTTCTTCTTGGGGAGGGGAGAGGGAAAAGAGGGAGGGGAAAAATTTGGAACTAAAAGTTTTATGAAAACAAATGTTGAAAACTATCTTTGTGTGTAAATGGAAAACAATAAAATATTTTTATGATTAATAAATAAATATTCTGCTGAGATGCTATTGTTTTTAGAAAAATATTTTAGTTTTTTAATTGCTGGGAATTTTTTCATCCACTTGTCCTTGTAAGCTATACACTTCATTAATTGCCACAAGTCAGTTAAAATGTTTCTTTTCTGCTGAAAGATATTATTGATTTCCACACACACTCATCACTAAATTGATCATTAATCAGAAGAAAAAGCATCTATTCATGAAGTTAAATCACAAATGGCACATTTTCTAGGCTGCAAATTCTTTTCATCATTTAAATTTCTCAGGTTTCCTCTTTCTAAGGATTGTCTCACCTTTTGTCTTCTTGCAAACTAATTTAGAAATTTAATAGGTAATTATATCCACAATTAACCATTGTAATTTGAGACACTATGTGCTATTCAGAGTCATAACTAGGAATCTTTACACCTGGAGGGAAAAGAACAAAGGTGGAGGGAGAAGAGGATTCACTCAAAGTCACAAAGCTTTTAAGTAAGGAAATAAGTATTTATTAAGTACCAACTCGTGCCAATCACTATGCTAAGCATTTTATAAATGTTATCTAATTTGTTCTTTTTTTTTTTTTTCGAGGGGCAATGAGGGTTAAGCGACTTGCCCAGAGTTACACAGCTAGTAAGTGTCAAGTGTCTGAGGCCGCATTTGAATTCAGGTACTCCTGAATCCAGGGCCGGTGCTTTATCCACTGCACCACCTAGCTCCCCTAATTTGTTCTTTACAATAACCCTGAGAGGTAAGTGCTATTATTTCCCCCATATTACAATTGAGGAAACTGAGGAAAACAAGAGTTAAATAACTTGTCCAGGTCACACAGCTAGTCAGTTACTGGCTGAGGCAATATTTGAACTCAAGTCTTCCTGACACTAGGAGAGTCTCTTCTCAAGGCCCTAAAGTCAAAGACCAGTCACAAATATGGAAAAAACTAGTCACAAACTGGGTAAATGTTCCCTTGGAACCCCAGTACTTAGGGGGGGAAATGCATGCAAGCTCAACCACATATGCACGACCTGACAAGTTAATGCTTTTAAATCTTCAACAACAAAATGAATGGTGTCCTCACTGATAAAGACTTAAAACAGAAGTAGGGCTTTTTACTGCATGGGTAGAAGCAATATAGCCTCCAGATGCATGCTGCTAAACACTGCACCTGAAACCCTCGCACAGATATTCTGTGGCATGGAGAAGACTGGCGTAGCAACAGAAAAAAATTCTCCAGGCCCAGAGGAGCATGCCCTTCACCAGGAAGTACCCAAAGGGACCTTGGCAGCTTTTGTACTCCTTGCATCTAAAAGCCAGACAGCTGACATATCTATAAGATAATGCATATCTTGAAGTCTTATCAAAATATCTGAGTTGAGCATTTTTTATTTCATCTTTTAACAGAACAAGAGCAATATTTACCCCAGAACTATTCATTTAGAAAGCACTGGTTGCTAAATGTTGGCAAAAGGACAGGATAGCCTTACCATCTCTAGGACCCTTGGAATTAGCACCATGAAGAGACTTGGAGTAAGCACAGTCACCCATATCAGAAAATTATCCTACCCTTAACACCTTGAGAGTGGGTAGAGAAGTTAGCCATATGAGAGGACCTCCACAGGAATAGGATCCTGGAGGGAGGAGAAAGGGAAACTGACAGCATCATGGTCCAGAAGAGGATATGAGTCAGAGAAGGGATGAAATCTGGGACAGTGGAGGATCCTTATCCAAGATCTCTAGAAAGAAGCATATTCCATGCCACCATATGCCAGTATGCTTTAGCAAAGCCCCACTAGATCTGTGCAAGTTCTGATTAATTAAATTTTCTAGCTGACCAAGGGTTAATCCATATATTCCCGGTGTGAAATATGTAGATCTATTTCAAATGACGAGAGAGGGAGCAACAAGACTAATGGATCCTGGCAGGTGAGCGCGCACTGAAAATAGATTTCTGTTAGAGTATCAAAGGACTACCAATATCTGAGAAATGGGCAAATGTATAAAAAGCAAACTTTTTTATTGATGGGATTAGAAAATCAAAATGAGGTATAATATTGAGTAAAAAACCAACCTGAGCACATAAATCCTCAAAGCAAGTTTGTATTTTACCTTCCATAGTAAATATTGGGGCCAAATGATTTGAACAATTGTCTCAACTCTATTTCACTTTTCTAGTCTTCAATATCCATAGTTCAGGAACAGTATTCAGGAAGTCATACTGCTCTGGGGATTTCCTGATGCAGTATACTCCTCAGAGAATGGAGCAGGTAATCAAAATAGTTTCTGTGCAGAATTCTTTTTGGAGAACAAAACCATATATATATATATATATACATATATATATATATATATGCTCCTTGGGGAAAGAAATGCATAATTCATACAGCTCCTACAAAATATTCTATACCAATGTTACCTAAACAAATGAACTCTTGAGTTCATCATATCTTATGCATGTTATATAGGATTATACAGAGGCTGTCCAGTACTTAATACCTATAATATACATTGAAGGATAATGTGAGATTAAAATTGGATATTAGATCCTAAATCTACCCTACTTAACCTTTCCCTTAATTTATCTCCCAGACTAGTAAATGGAATAAGCTTCTGGTTTTCTAGATAGAGCTTTTATTGTATGGTAGTCACAAGGTGATGTTGATTAGAAGGATAGGAAAGTAGAAATACAATACAAATCATCTTAAGTCTAGGCTTAGTCTATATTCCGTATAAAACTCACCAAAACCCAAGGCCACCTTTGGGGAGAGAGACCAAGTCAAGCACGTGCTGTTAACCGAGAGCCGGGCCGAGTCAAACTCCAGTCCGCGTCTGTCTGTGCAGTGCAGCCAGGAGACCAGCGGAGCAGGAAAAAGGCCCCACTTCCGTTCTCTCCTTGCCTTTTAAGCTCGCACCCCGGAAGTCGAGTGCTCAGCAGGCAATCTGGTGCGTCGCAGGCGGACTGGTGTGCGTAGCTCATGCTGTTGGTCTCCTCCCCAAAAGGGTGGTCCTAAAAAAAAAACCTGGCATCTCTCCATTATCTAACCGACTGTTAAAACTTTTTACCACAATAATGAGATTTGAGGACAGCCTCTACCTATCTTGGGGAAAATAGGCACAAGTAAATTCTAAGTCTTATTTTGAAGAGTTCCCTGAAATATAACTCTGAAGTAAATGGAAAGAATGAGCCAAAGAGAAAAAAAAAAACACCTAATCTTTTGGTATAAGTCCTCAGAATCAAAATCATTCAGTTTCGGCCCAGAGTCTTCAGGTGGTCTAAGTAAGAGATCACATCTGACCAGGTATTGAACTTGGGACAATGGTAGTGAAAGTATTCATTCCTAACCAGGACAGCTTATTGCACCATGGACAGAGCACTGGGCCTGAAGTCAAGAAGACATGAGTTTAAATCCTGCCTAAGATACTTAATTTTTTTACATCAAATCTATATCCGTCATTGATTTGCTCATTTATTTTATTTTTTTTTAATTTAAAAAATTTTTATTTTTTGGCAGGGCAATGAGGGTTAAGTTACTTGCCCAGGGTCACACAGTTAGTAAGCGTCAAGTGTCTGAGGCTGGATTTGAACTCAGTTCCTCCTGAATCCAGGGTAGGTGCTTTATCCACTGCACCACCTAGCTGCCCACTCCTCAGATACTTATTAGCTGCATGACCCTGGACAAGTCACTTAATCTTTGTCAGTCTCAGTTTCCTCGACTGTAGAGTGAGGATAATGGTAGCACCTACCTCACAGGATTGTTATGAAGATCAAAAGAGATATTTCCAAAGTGCTTGGCATGGTGTCTGGCACATAGAAGGCATTTGATAAATGATTGTTCATTTCCTTTTTCCAACCACTGCAACATCAAGGATGCTCAAATGATCTTCAGTCAGTCAATCATCCCAAAACAGTTCCAGTCTACAAAACCCAATCAATATAGTTTCAGTGGGCATGCTCAAATTCCACAAGGAAGTGTTTCTCATTTGCCTACAGTACCATCAGGTTTGTTGGTTTATTGAGGAATAAAGCATCAATTGATTGGTTATGTCTCTGGTTGCTCCCCTTACACTTACTCCTAGCCAGAGGTAAATAACATAGAACATGACCCAAGAGGGCTCAGAGAGAGAGTTTTCTTCTCCCCTATACATCTTGAATATGCATGTATCCACTTAGTACATTTCTTTTCCACAAAGATGATAAGTAGAGCATCTATGGGCATTCACTCTGTTCTAGGCATGTTGCTAAGTACTAGTGATACAAATACAAACAAGCAAGACAAACTTTGCCATCAAAAAAGCTATCATTCTAGTGGGGGAACACAAAATGTAAAAGAAAGCTAGATTTGGTGGGGAGGCATGCTAAAGATATGGCTGGAAAACAATGTGGAGGCCTAGTTCCAAGGAATTTAAGGTGAAAGCTCACCAACCAGAAACTGGTGCACTAGGAACAGAGTTCAAGGTTCCTGGGAAAGAAGTGAGCATGATACCCAGAGTGCTGGAAGCATGAGATGGAGACGTTCAGGAAGTAATCATATAGGATGCTTCAAATAGTGTTAAGCTGAAATGATTGTTTTAACCATAG
This sequence comes from Dromiciops gliroides, assembly GCF_019393635.1. Lineage (NCBI taxonomy): Eukaryota > Metazoa > Chordata > Mammalia > Microbiotheria > Microbiotheriidae > Dromiciops > Dromiciops gliroides. The sequence continues at coordinate 205,058,140 of NC_057863.1, forward strand.
AACTTGAACTGAGCTACAATCATTTTATTGCAGTAGCTCTATGATGAGGTAACTGTTTTGGGACATTAGTCATCATATGAGGTAATAGCAATTCTTCATACCTATACAGCCAGAATCTCTAAACACTTCATAAATAAACCTTCACATATACTTCTGACATAAATGGGTAGCATGGTAGCTAATTTGTAAGAGATTTAAATTTTATCCAGAATCTCAGGGGATTTGTAGGGTTGGGGATTTTTTTTAGAAATTTTACAATATGCACACCAACACCACAGGAAGTACTGACTTCTGAAATATCCAAGAAATGGCCTTCTGGAAAAGTACTGCCTAATTCAGTTTGTATAACTCACCTTTAAATTCAATTAACTCTGAAGTGAACAGAATTACCACTAAGTAGCACAAAACCAGCTTGTGAATCATCCAGAAGGGGAAAGCTTGGAATTATGTAGGATTTAAGTGAGATCTGGTTCTGAGGAATGCTGCTACTTTTTGAATATAGCCACAAATATCAAGCTTCAAAGTGATTTGGTCCAATTTGTAAACACCAACTACCACACCTGGAATTCTATAAAGTGTAAAATGTATTAATTAGATTCTATGTTACTTGTTGTGTACCCCATTCATAAGAAGGAACATCCAAGATGTTTTTCTTATACATTGTAATTGAGAAGTATGCACTTTTACATCTTAATCTGTTCAGCCCACATGTCTCTTTTAATGTCATGTCTATTAAGGGAATTACTTCCTCTCATCATATCCTCCCATAAGAGGAACTTGAACTTTGCTAACATTCATTGTGTTTTATACATTGTGTTTCATGATACAAACTCAAGGGTTTCTATCAGCATTGCGAAGGATTCCAGCAGTAATTTTCCTTCTCTCCAGTGACTCCTTATTACCTTTAGCATAAAATACAGATTCTGCAGAGTGGCATTTAAATCACCCCACAATCTGGATCCATCCTACCTTTTCAGACATTTTATATTATTGACTATCCTACTTCTACCCATTACTCATTCTATACACAAGTTAAACTGCCCAACCTGTTCCCTGAACTATGAATTTCATCTCCAACCTTCATACTTTTGCCTAAAAGACAAATTGATTCTTGAATCAGCCTCTTAGCCTCAGGGACAATTGTAAGTAAGCAAAGATGTCTCCAATATCATAGGGGTACATTCATTGTCCTCTGGAGGAAATAATTTCCATTTATGACATATAACATATTTCCTATGGAGGCATCAAAGCAGGACTTTTTAAAACTACAATTATCTACTAACCAAAGAACTTTGTATTCTATAGCTCTCATATAAAGATGTCTAACAACCAGTGAGTTGACCGATTTTCAGTTGGGACATTTTTTTCCTGTAAAATGCATTTATTCATTCACATGTAATTTATATGTATGTCTTTATCACAAGACATTATTATGGTTTCACTTCCCCAGGATTGAATTTCATCACTAACTTGACAACAAATAAAAGGTTGAGCTCATAAATAAGAGATATTGTTCTGGATCCCTGAATAAATGAAAAAATTTAATCATAAACATGTTTTGGTGGGGTTTTTTGGTTGTCAGGTTTTTTTTTTTAGGTGAGGCAATTGGGGTTAAGTGACTTGCCCAAGGGTCACACACCCAGTAAGTGTCAAATGTCTGAGACAGAATTTGAACTCAGGTCCTCCTGAATCCAGGGCCAGTGCTCTATCCACTGTGCCACCTAGCTGCCCCCCAATAAACATGTTTTTAACAAAAGGTACAGGTTTGCCCCATTATGAAGCAATATAATATGCATCAATTCAAGGTCTACTTCATTTGAAATAAAAACTCTCAAATAATTACCTGGTTCTATAAGTCTATCAATTTGAATGTGCCCTTGAATGATTCAGATCATAGTCCACCCTTGCCTGCCTGTCCTGTTTAACTCTTGTCCATGTCCTCCCATTAGTTTAGCAGGGATGATCCAATCAACTTGCTGGAGACTTTCCTTATTTTTCTTCTGACATCATGAGGATGTTATTTGACTATCTACCTGTAATCTTACCCCCTTGCCACATGACCAGTGACTCTTCTTAGAAGAAGCATAGCATACATAAATGGGAGAACTTATAAATCAGAGAACTACATATATAATGTATTGTCATGTTAATTAGTTAGGTGGCACAGTGGAGAGAGTGGCAGCCTTGAGTCAGGAAGATTCATCTTCTTGAGTTCAAATCCAGTCTTAGACACTCACTAGTTGTGTGACCCTGGGCAAGGCACCGTTTGCTTCAGTTTCCTAATCTATAAAATGAGCTGGAGAAGGAAATGGCAAACCATTCCAGTATCTCTGCCAAGAAAACACCAAATGTGTTCACAAAGAGTCAGATTTGATTGAAAAATGACTGAACAAAGAAAAATAAATGATTAAATACAAAATTTTCAAACCCTTTTAGCCACATATTCCTGTTTCTTAATTATATTGAATGGAGGAATGATTTATTATCAACTTATTAATATTTAGGGAATCAGATTATGTACTTATTAAGTATTTATTATCTTCTAAGCACTCTGATAAACACTGGGAATACAAATAAAAAATAGTTTCTGCCTTCATGGAACAGGATAGAACATATATAAGGTAATGGTGGCCAGGGAAGGAAATTATATTCTGGAGAGTTGCCTCCACTGAAATTGGATGCCTCTACCCCTTTTAGTCATTCTTCATTTTTATAAACTAGCAGTTTTTACAAAATGCTGGGAAATCAAGTCTGAGCAACACAGGAATTCCAACAGAAGACTATAGAAAAGGGCTTAAAATGAAGCTAAGCACTTTTTCAGTTCTCTGTGATCAATTTAGCTTAAGCTGATGTTTTTACATTAGACTCTTTAAGTGTTTTTTATCTGATATAAAATATACAATAACACTAGGTTCTATTGTACAGTGGAGAAAGCATTAGATGTGTAGACAAAAGACATGAGTTCAAATCTCACCTCAGAAACTTATTTGTATGATATTAGGCAAATCATTTAACTTCTTTGGATCTCCATTTCCTCATCAAGTGAGGGGGTGGACTAGAAGAACTCTTCCAGTCAATCTTTTCATTTAATACTTTTTTGTTAGCATTTTACTAATGCCTGATTTAAAATGGCCCAAGATGTCCCATTGCATCTGGGGCCATATCTAGTAGTCCTGATGTATATCTTGCCACTGAACCCAGGTAGCTCTGGAAGAGAGAGTGAGGTTAGTGTCTTTGCACAGCCCTCCCTCGCTTAAATCCAATTCAGTGCAAGTCATGACATCACGCCAATGTCATGGTCCTCTTTGAGAATGAAAGACAAACAATAACAACAATAAAAATGCCTGACATCATAACATTACAATTAAAGTCCTGGAGCTGATTGGCTCGAATAACTTCTCCAGTAAGAAAAAGCATACTGGGCAGCTAGGTGGTGCAATGGATAAAGCACCAGCCCTGGATTCAGGAGTTCCTGAGTTCAAATCCAGCCTTAGACACATAACACTTACTAGCTATGTGACCCTGGGCAAGTCACGTAACCCTCATTGCCCTGCAAAAAACAAACAACAAAAAAAAAGAAAGAAAGAAAAAACATACTCATTAATACCTCCACCTCAACACTCCTCCCTTAACCCCAATATTAGTAATATTTCCCTCAAGTCTACTTCCCTACTTCCCACTCCTTTTTGTCACTGTTTCCCTCAATCATCAACCTAAGGGTAAATGCCCTTTGCTTTTATCTCTGGCCTGTATTTTATTTTAGTTCTAATCTCCTCAAACTGACTGCCATACTCCTCTCTACTAACTAGCCCTGTTCTATTGTGACAAAATGTCCTGTGACCACAACCTTTTCTGTAATCATTCCTTTCATCCATCCGCTTTACCTTCAGTGATAGCATTTCTCTTAAAATCCTTTCCAAAAGAGGCCAATCCAACTACTATTCACAAAATCACAGGACTTGAGAATCTTGCAATCTAATCCAACACATATACATGAAAGGAATCCCAAGTATTATATTCATTAAGTTTAACTTCTACTACTTCACACTTATAGAAAAGGAAATGGTGTTGGCATGGCATTTAAAGGTCATTTTCCTGCCAATATTTTACAACCTTTACTCTTTCAAAGTCCTTAACAGTGGCATTTCTTGGTCTTCAGCACTACTTATACCATCCTTCCCCTAACCCTATCAACACTATTTGTCAGTCTCTAGAACATTTACTTATCAATGACTTTAAAATCTGAATTACAATCTTACTCTCCACTTTGTCCTCATTTTCTTATTTCGATGACATTATCAGTGCTGATAATCCATCCAACACTCTGGCCTCATCAAACTCCAAGGAAAATTTACTCTAATTACTTTCATCCAGAAATATGAGAGTGCCTTATTCTTATTCTTAGAAATGGTTTACTATCAAGATTCCAAAAGCTACAAATTCCCATTCTTATCAGAACCTTCTATCCTTTCATCTTTCTTCTTCCCTTACTCTTATTAAACTTACTCTTGATGCTCATTATGAAATCCAGTCCTCTGACAGCTACTCTTCATTCTCCCTAATCAGGCTGAACCTCATGGTCAATTTGTTGTTTGATGTTCACTTGTTTCAGTTGTGTCTGACTCTCTGTTACTCCATTTGGGGTTTTCTTGGCAAAGATACTAGAGTAGTTTGCCATTTCCCTCACCAGTTCATTTTACAAATGAGGAACTGAAGCAAACAGGGACTCCCTTATAAATTCAATGTTGAACTTCTACTATTCAGTGAGCATGCTGAAAGTCTTGTGGCATAGGCTCTCAAAACAGGAATGGCCTGGGTTTATTTTAGGAAATTTCTCATATCTCCGGAGTATAGCCCCCACTCAGAAAATCTGGGAAAATTCCTATGTGACACCAACTTCACTTACAAGCACACAGTTCATAAAAATAAAATCAATGAGATTATACATACATACATATATGCATGTGTGTTTTTTGTTCAGCTGTTTTTCAGGCAATCTGATTCTCTGTGACCCTATTTGGGGTTTTCTTGGCAGAGATATTGGAGTGGTTTGCCAACAGAGGCAAAGAGAGTTAAAAGCCTTGGCCAGGGTCACACAGCGAGTAAGTGTCTGAGGCCAGATTTGAACTCATGAAGATGAGTCTTTCTTACTTCAGGCCCCACCTAGCTGCTCATTTTATGTATATACACATACATCCTATATTTATAGGTACATATACTATACATACTATATGTACATGCTATATATATGTGTGTGTGCAGTATATATGTGTAGGTGTCCATAGTACAGATAGATATGCTACAAATATGTATATATACATGCATATGTTTAAGATATATATAGATACATATGCTTATACATATATTAGCATGGTATGTTCAGAGAGGACTAGCACCTCTGGTGTGAGGGCTTGCTGAGCCCTTTTAAGGGCTGCTCATCCACTTTTGGTGTTCACCTGTCACTCACTCTCACCTGTGGCTCCAAGAAGCTGTAGTATGTATAGTAGCCACACCCTAGTAAAACCATGTCAGCAGACAGGCTAACCAAGGTTGAGGATAACCTATTACTGAGTTAGGGGGATGTCTGCCCCACACAGGTAAAGAATTCCCCTGGCAGAATGGGTGGTTAAGAACAGTTTGTTCCAATGGATATGAAGGTGACTGAAGCAGGTTCTGTGTAATGCTGAGAGTTTGGCCAGTTATCAAAAATGCCAAGGTCATCCCCTACATCCTGGGCCATTGTCAGTCATCTTTTCTTTTGTCTTAACCCTTGACTTTGATGACTCTGGAAGAGTGAGTGAGGCTGATGACCTTGTGCAATTCTGCTTCATTTAAATCCAATTCACCTTAGTCAAGATATCACCTTGTGATGTCATTGGTCTTCTTTGAAAACAAAGGTTCAACAACAACATATATAGATATATACATACATGTACACATATATGCATGTATGAAAGAAATTACAATAGAGATTTTAAAAAATAAAACCATACCCCAGTGAACAACCCTCTCCCAAAGTTAGTACAGTGTCCTCCTGCATTTCTGGGCAGATCCCAGGAAGTGGCATTAGGCGCCTGCAATTGACACGTTCAATTATGGCTCCATAGTTCTCTAAAGTCTAGTTGGAATAATCAGGGGAGCCACTTGGTCCATCTTGTACATGACCAAGTTTCCCTCTTCAATATCCACAAAAAATAATAATCTTATAACCTCCCATTCTACTTTTGACAGTTCTAACTATTCGGGAGTATTTTCTTACATTAATCAAAAGTTACTTAGGTACCATCTAAAATGGAGAGGATGAGAAAGGAAAGGAATGGTTCCAAGAGACTTGGGAGTACACTCTTAATTTATACTTTAAGCTACTAAAGTTTAAAATTGCACTGAGACTTTTGGGACACCCTGTATTGCTCTTATAGTCAAATAAGAAGACCCTTAAGCCTTTTCCAGTCAGTTAGATGTTGCAGTCAATAGAGCACTGGGTCTGACATGAGGAACACCTGAGTTCAAATACAACCTCAGACTCTTACTAGCTATGTAACCCTGGGAAATTTCTGTAACCCTTTTGCCTCAAGCACTCCAATATCTTTGCCAAGAAAACCCCAAATGGGGTCTTGAAGAGACAGAAATGACTAAGCCAGCCAACTGTTGATAAGCCAAACTGTACATATGCAATTGATCTTTTGAATTAATGTGATAGATTTTACATTTATCCCTAGACAATAATACTTTTATTACACTGTAACATACTCTCATAAAAAGGATCCTTTCTGTTCCTCACTTTTTTATCTTCTAGAGTGTCTCTACTGAGCTTTAATTCTCATATTCATTGATTTCCTTGTAGCTCCATTTTACAGATGTTTGTTTTGAATGAGGTTTCTCTTCCTGGTGCTGCTGGGTGGCACGATAAATAGAACACTAGATCTAGAGTCAGGAAGACCTGGTTCAAATTGTGCCTCAGATGTTTATTAGTTGTGCAACCCTGAGCAAGTCACTTAAATTCAGTCTACCTCGGTTTCTTTGTCTATAAAATGGAGATAATAATGGTATATACCATAATTGTTGTGAGGATCAAAATAAATAAGATTTATAAACTGCTTTGAAACCTTAAAGCTCTATATAAATGGTATATATTTATATTATTGCTATTATTCTATTCATAGGGTCTATTTTGTGTCCAATTTCAGTAAAACCTACTATGTCATATTTACTTCCTTTTGTCTATATGTTAAACCATCAATTTATACTAATTTATGTTTAATAAATGATTAATAAAATAATTAATATTATATAAATACTATAATATTAATAAATAATTGAGTTAACAATTTTATTATTAAATAAACTAATGGTTTAATTATTTGTTGGTGATTAATGATGACTGATGATTTGATTAAACTATTAAAATAATATGATAAATATTCAATGTTTAATAAAATACAAATAAGTAGCATTAAGGTACTCTGAAAGAGTAAATATAAATAATTTTTAAAATAAATAAAAATTACAATATTTTAACTATTATATATTTAAATAAACTAGATATTTTAAATATTTGAATAACTGAATTTAAAATTATTTAAATATTTTTAATAAAATAAATATTGTCATTTTTAAAAAATAGATTACTTTGCTCATGCTACCATTAATATAGATTGATAGATATGTGAGATCATAAGAATTCTTTCTAATATTCTTCATAATGATTGTATCCTATAATTTAATGGTAACCTCCCCAATAATCACTCTTCTTCCAACTCTATGCCAGTATTTCCCCAGTGGTACCAAGTTATATGATTTTTCTAAAGGGATTTCTCTTCTTCCCTCACAATTTTTAGTTGTCTTCTTGATGATAATTACACACACAGTCCTAGCTCTGTAACTTACTATTTATATGAGCCTTAGCAAATCACTGCTTTTGTAGATATTTGTTTCCTCATCAGTAAAATCAAAGGTAGAATGTATGATATCTAAGGTCATTTCAGAATTTGATATTCTATGAATCTCGGCCTCTAGCCAAACACGCTTTCCCCAGTTCTCATGAGATGTTGGCATTTCAGTATATGAGTTGTATTCTAGAAGGTAAAGAAGGAAGGGAAGGTGGAAAAGAAGAAGTGTTTCCAGTAAAGTACAACCCACCAGCATGGACAGAGACACTGTCTCTCTTCTTATAACATAGCCACTACGTAAAGGGATTCTTTCTCCACAAGCTAACTATTGGTAGAAGTAGGAAGGCCATCTTCCCTGCTTGTGGTAGGACTTCGTTCTTCCACCTCTCCATAGGCAGAGGGACAGCAGAGAGGCAGTCCTTAAGATATCCTTGAGACAATACTGTCAGCACTGAAGGCTTTGAACTCTCAGGACAAGGAGAACAAGTTATCTGAGCTGGGGACAGAGCCAAGGCATGACTTCCTTCTTTACCTCTAGTTTGGGTTCCAGCTTTGGTCTCATAAGCCTAGACCTGAGCCCAGGAACACCACAAGACAATTCAGCTGTTTGCTCTACTCAGTGGAAGACTACTTTCAGGTCTCATCTTGTTGCAGCCAGCTTCCCTGGATTGCATCTCCACAGCATGCTTCTTCCTTAAAGGATTAGTTTCTTCTAGCCTTTTAAATTTCTTACCCTGGACTAAATTTCCCTGATCTTGGATAATCACACACACACACACACACATACACACACACACACACACACACAATAAAAAAAAACAGATGTGTTAATTATAGCCCTTCTAAAGATATAAAGATAAATATAAAAACAGCCCCTGCTCTTAACTTTAATGGAAAAAAGATGAAAATACTGCTTATTACTCCAAACTTTTTAGTATTTCCCATTCTTTAAAGTTATTATATTCCCAGGTTAATGAATAATTCATGTATACATAGTCATTTAAGGTTGTTTTTTTTTTTTAGTGCTTTTCTTACTGTGCTTTCTTGTGAGGTAAGTAAAGATTATTATATACATTTTATAGAAGAGGAAAAGCTAAAGTGACTTGACCCTTTGATCCAACAATAACACTGCTAGGTTTATATCCCAAAGATATCCCCCAAAAGAGAAAAAGATCTATTTGTACAAAAAATATTTCCTTTTGTGGTGGCCAAGAATTGGAAATCAAAGGAATGCCCATCAACTGGGGAATGACTAAACACGCTGTGGTATATGATGGAAATGGAATATTATTGTGCTTTAAGAAATGACAAACAAGACGATTTCAGAAAGGCCTGGAAAGACTTATATGAACTGATGTTTAGTGAAGTGAGCAGAACCAAGAGAATGTTGTGCAGAAAGACAGCAATATTGTTTAATGAGGAACTGTGAATGACAACTATTTTCAATAATGCAATGATTCAAGACAATCCCAAAGTACTATTCATGAAACATACCATCCATTTCCAAAGAAAGACTTGATATTGATAGAACACAGACTGAAGCATGCTATTTTTCATGTTCTTTAATTTTTTTCTTTTATTCAAGTTTTCTTGTACAAAATGACTAATATGGTGATGTTTTACATAACCATATATGTATAACCCATATCTGATCACTTACCACCTCACAGAGGGTAGAGGGAAGGGAGGGAAGGAGGGATAAAACATTGGAAACCAAAACTATAAATAAAAATGTCTGTTGCTTTAAAAAAATAAAATGACTTGACCAGGGTTACATGGCTCATTAAAGGCAGGTCTTGACCTCAGACCTTCCTATTCCAAAATGAGTGTTATTCTATACCTTGATGACTTTTTTTCTTCTAAGAACATGTGTTCCTACCTAAATCAGCAAAAAGTAAGAATCAGGTTTTCTAAAGTGTGATAGGATTTTGAATTCACGCTCCAGGAAGACTATATACCCTCCTACCAGAGCTTTCTGGAATGAGTCATTCTGCCTCTACTCTTATTTTGATGCCACAAACTCTACCAACACGTACCTCTACCCAAGCCTTCTTCCTTAAAGGATTGGCTTCTAGAAGCCTCTTAAATATTCTGCCTCAAACCAAAATGTTTCTGATTTTGGACAATTCTCCATCTTTCTTTCCTTAATTATGGCTATTCTGCAGATACAAAGTCCAATGTAAAAATAAATACAAAAAATCCCTGCCCTTAACTTTCAGTTTGACCTCATTCTTAATTAATATTTCAATTTTTTAATGGTACAAGAAAACTCAAGATAACAAAAAAGCTTGAGAACTTGAGAACTGCTGTAGTAATTTACACTTTAGGCTTAATTGCTCCTGAATACAGAGATAATGATATTTATGCATACTGTTTCATGAATTAATTAACTGAATAATAAATTACCTTTTTATTCCCTGCTCCATAGGAAAGTACCTTTTGAAAAGTAGTATAATGCAAAAAGTTTAAAGAGAAAAGGTAACTCTACAATTAATATAAGATCCATACTCCCCAATCCCAATTTATTTAACTAATAAGATTTTTTATGCTCTGATAGTTTTATCAGCTAAGAATACCTCTTTGATTGAGATCTCAAAACCATCAACTAATCATTGGCACAAATTAGGCATGAGCAAGCCTTTAATCATTTGGGAAGGAAGGAAGCACTTCTAGCCATTGGATGAAAACAGATGATCCTAAACAGGAAATGTATTGGGATTGGTTGAATTAGACATAGCTCTGCCTATGTATATCAGAGAAGGGATTCCAACACGGAGTCAGTAAAGCTACCTTGAGGAGTCAGAATTTTATACTAGAGGGAAAAGGGGTGTTGAGGAGTTGGGGGTTGTTAAAGTTCTCCCTCCTCTTGACCAGAGCATGATACTAGAAACTTCAAAAGAGTAGGAGATTTGGACTTCCCAGGAGGTGTTGAAAGCATTATCCCTTGGTTGATATCAGCATCTGCACTAGAAGCTGGGAGGTATGATGAAAACCTGAAAACACCAAGGAAAAGTTGCTTCAGGTTGAAATAAAGGGACAAACCTCAGAGTCCAGCAGAGTGCTATACCTAAGAGGAATTTCATGAAGAGTTCATGAAGGAAGAAAATAGCACCCAAATAATAAAGTATTATAGGTTATAACTTTGCCTTTTATTTAACTTGTAAATACTCCTTTCTAGAAGGCATAATTAGCTCTAGATGGCTAATTGATCATCAATGGAGAGCACACTGAAGAGGGGCTTGTACACTACAGAATTAGGAAAACATCATCTCCCAATATCTTGAGGATATTCCTAGAACACTAATAGCAGTAGCAGTCAGCCTACTTCTGGGCACCCAACTTGTCAGTACTAATGGGAGTTGGAGAATGAGCCCATAGGGGTTGGTTACACTGGTAAATGCTGTTCTTACTCAGTGCATGTAAAAATCAATGCTTTTGAGCATTTATAAGATAGGATAATGAGAAGGCCAGGTAGGGGGTGCAGTGGATAGAGCTCTAGCCCTGGAGTTGATAGGATTTGAGTTCAAATGTGGTCTCAAACACTTACTAGTTATGTGACCTTGGACAAGTCACTTAACCCTCTTTTCCTTAGTTCTTTATCTGTAAAATAAGCTGGAGAAGTAAATGGCAAACCACTCCTGTATCTTTGCCAAGAAAACCCCAAATTGGGTCACTGAAATGACTCAACAACACCAATAAATGAAAGGGGACAAAGAATTGCTCACTACACAAAAGCCTCAAGCCTCTACATCATGAATGTTTTCATTGAGAAAGGAATGGGTAGGCTCTGGATATGACAAGCATTGGGTAACATCACCCCTCCAAGTATATACTTTGTATGTATATATGTATGTATGTGTGTAAGGGTGTGTATACATTATTTTAATAAACAGGAAACTACAAGTTACTGAATGAGCCATCTATGTATAGTTAGACCACCAACTTGTTAGAACAAATCTCAAAATTAGTAGGAAGCTAGAAGAATGAAAATGAGTTGGGAAATGCAGTATTGAATAGGTTGATTCTGATTGATTCAAACACATTATTGGTAATTAAAAAATGGGACAGAAGAAAGTAAATAGTAGTTTCACAATAATAGTTTCATATAGAAATTTAACCAGTGCAAATCAATTGTCACAACAAGGAGAACAAAAGGCCCAAAAATGAGTTTGGTCTGCAAATATCCACATTGCCAAATGGAGAGAGAAGACAGACAAAGTTAATGTAGTTTAAAAAATAAATTGGTTTCTAAACTGCTAAATAAGAAAATGAAACATTATAATCCATATCACCTTGTAAAGTAGAGAGAAAGCTTGATGAGAGCCAAGTCATCCTGATATTACTTAAGGATAATAATAATACAACAACCAAAAGAAAATTTAAAATATGGTAAAAATTTGTATAAGAAATTTTTTTCACCAGAACTGGCTGAAGAATACTAACACACAGGATCTAGCATCATGGTCCCAGACATATTAGTGGAGGAAATTAAAATGATACCAAAGGGTATAGACAGCAAAAAACCCAGACATATTAAACCAAGTCTACATAGAAAAGATCCATGGTACAGGTAAGACAATTGTGAGAGTGTTGAGAGATTAGTTCACTAGGTATCTGAAAATACCCACAGTGTAGAAAAACCTGAGACATTATTAAAAACCAAAAAGAAATGGCTAAAAGAACAGGAATTGCTCCACCAAGAGTATATTGGTATGCCTGATTTCCCACAATTCCTCCAAGACTGATCAGTTTGCTTTCCCCTCCTTTCTTTGATGTTTATTGACTGTGAAGTAAAACCTCAATATTGTTTTGATTCACATTTGTAAATCAATGAACATTTGTGGTTTGGAGCAATGTTTCATAAGGTTGTTAATAGTTTGCCATTTTACTTTTTGAAAAGTGTTTGTATCATTTAATCTCATACACTGGAGAATGGTTCTTGGCCTTAAATTTTGTGTTTGGGTCATATATAGTTTGGATATTGAGTCTGTATTTTTAATATAAGTATTTATTTTATCAGTGAGACAGGAAACACAAGAATTTCTGAAAAATTGAAAAGGATTATCACAGATAGGGTAATTAGAAAGGCATATGGTGAATGTGAGCAGCCCAATGAATAAGGTACTCCAAAGTATAGGGCTAATTAATGTCTTCAAGTAAATGCATGTTTTTTTTTTTAAAAAAAGGTAATGGACCAGTCATGTGAAGTCATGTGGTGAGAGCAAAAACAAAAAACAAAAAAACAAAAACAAAAAAACCCAGATAATTTGAATGTTTGACTGTTATCATCAGAATACCAGGACAAAAGTGAGGAAGACACCTAGAATATTGAGTGGAATTCCTGTAGTAAGTTTATGGTAGAATATTAGAAAGGATCCCGCAGGATCAACAATTATAAATAGGTTACAATTTGAATCATTAGAGTGAACATCCAAATTGATGAGATCAAGTATTTAAATAAGATGGGATCAATACATTTCAACGAACTGATTTTTCAGGGGGAAAAAATAACAAATTTTAGCTATACATTCCCTAGGCAGTGGGAACCAACAAATGTAGCGATTTTTTTTTCAATTTAGTAAACTTCATTTGAGGTAAAAAATGTACCAACTGCTTTCATATCTGCTTTAGTGAGAAAGCAGACTGTGAGCTCCAACTTCTCAAACTCTCGATGCTTGAATTTTAAGAAAAATGGAATTATTTTTAAAACTTCATCTTAAGTCTATGAAAAAAAGTTATTTTTTTAAAGAAACAAGAATTCCAAAAACTTTCTTTGGTTATTCTCTAGTAGAGCTAATAATGCTGGAAACATCCATTTCTATCAATAAAGGGTAAGATACAAGCTTAAAAACATCAATATCCTAGAAACTTCTATTTCATGTCCTTCTTCAAAGCAATCAGTATATCTAATGAGCAAAGGGGAAAAAAGAATGTAGAAGCTTTAGTATAAGTGAAGCACATATAGTGACTTAAAAGGAGTCATATGTTTAGATCTTATTGTTACAAGAGGACCATTTCAAATTTTTATTAATATCTTTCTTTATTACCTATCCTATCTCTCCCTGTCAAAGAGCCATTCTTTCTAACAAAGAATATAAAAGAGAGAAAAGATTTACCAAAACTAACATATAAAAGTTTAATATTTTATCATACAGCTATAGTTCCCATCTCTTCAAAAAAGTAATGCAAAGTATTATTTCAAATCTTTTCTTTGGAGCCAAGTTTGGTCATTTTAATTTCATAGCATTTGATTCAGATTATTTTTTGCTGTAACTTCTATTTACATAATTGTAGAAATTGTGCATGTTATTGTTCTGGTTTTGATTACCTTACTTTGCATCAGTTCATATAAGTCTTTGCATGCTTCTTTGTATCCATCATTTCTTTTAGCACAGTAATATTTCATTATATGAATGTACCACAAGAAGCATTTCCCAGTGAATTATTATCTATTTTGTTTCCAAACAAAACTAGGGGGTAAAGGGGTGTTGAGAAGTTGGAGGTTGTTAAAGTTCCCCCTTGTTTCATCTATCTATCTATCTATCTATCTATCTATCTATCTATCTATCTATCTATCTATCTATCTGTTTATTTATATTTACTTATAAAGTAACATGTTGCTGAAATTAATATTGCTATAAACATATTACTGTGTCTGGGTCCTTTTTTATTACTGACTTCCTTAAGATACAATGCTAGCTTCAAGATCCCTAGGTTAGAAGTTATGTACATTTTATTCACTTTCTTAGCATATTTCCAATTTAATTGCAGAATGATGAAACCAATACATTGCACCACCAAGAGTGTGCTGGTCTTCCTTCAACATTTGCCATTCCAATCTTTTGTCATCTTTTGCCATGTGAGGTAAAACTTCAAAATTATTATAATTTGTATTTCACTCGTGTACAAGAGCCCTTAAGGAAATAATTTTAGATAGTTCACTTGTTTGGGGCATAAGTCTACTTTGGAATTTTCAAAATAAGTTACTAATTTAAGTATTTTGGCAGTTCACTTCTCAGAGGTCTTCTCAGAGTTATGAGAAACAATAATGAGTCATCATTCTGAGACAATTGTTGATAATTATGAATATGATGAACTATAGTGTATTGAAAGATGAAGGACTAGTCTATGATTGTGGAAAAATATAATTTATCTAATTATATACTAATAAGAAATTATTTATTACCCATAAGCTAAGGTGAAGTAATTAATAGAGAAGACTCAGAGTCTGAATTCAGAAAGATGAGAGAAGAAAGAACAGATCAGAGATACATCAGCTAATCTTTTCAAAATTTAAAATTGGTTAATACTACAGTTTCTGTTAAGTGGTGAGCTCAGATAAACAGAGGAAGAGTTGGGAAGTATGAAATCAGATACATTCCCCAGTGGATCGATTAGTTTGTGTAAGACTTGTTCAGCGAATTGTTAGTCAAGTACACAGTACATCAACGCATCAAAGCAACAAAAGCATCTGTTCAACCCAGAACATTCTTCATTAAAAAACTTGTGGACAGCTATTGAGATAGAAAGAAGACACTGAAGTTTATAGCTCTAGAATTGTGGATTATCCTAAAAACATAGGTTTTCCTCACACATATACTTCCTTGGCAGTTTTCTGCATACCTACTCTCCCTAACAGATACTGGGTGCTTTGGTGGGAAAGTGTGACCCAAGTTATACGTGGATGGTCACGTTTTTATTATTTTCCTTGTTGTTGAGTAAATGGTTATATTTAAGTCAGTCAATAAATAGTAATTAAGTGCCTACTATGTGCTAGGCACTGTGCTAAGTGCTGGAAACAACAAGAAAGCCCCTGCCCTCAAGGAGCTCACAATCTAATGATGGAAACAAAGTGCATAACTATGCACAAATAAGCTGTATACAGGATAATTAGTAAATAATCAAGAAAAGGAAAGAAAAGGAAAGTACTAGAATGGGGAGATTAGGAAAGATTTTGGGTAGAATGTGGTATTTTACTTGGAACTTGAAGGAAAACAGGGAAACTAGGAGGTTGAAATATGAAGGGAAAACATTCCAGGCATGGAGGGGATATACAAGTGTTATTGTGAGTGACTGATTTTGTATAAATGGAAGCTGAGGTAGTAAATAGAGTGCACATACTTTGTCACAATAGGATTACCCCAGGACTTCAAGATAATTCATATATAACCATATGATGGTGAACCTTTTCTAGGAACCTAGACATGTCAATGTGAGAGTAAGTTGGAGTTAGCCAAACCAGCGTCAGTAGAGAGGTATGAAGCATTACAGTATGGGCAACCATATAAATTTTATTATAGTAGACATTCAATAAATATTTCTCAAATGAGTGAATCAAATCATGTTCCATATTAAAGAGCAGTATTTCTCTCATTTATTTTTACTACAATTAAATAAGTATTAGTGAATTCTTTGTCTATTAACAACAGTATCATTACAGGGTTCTATTATTCAAGTCATGAGGACATAGCACTAGATTAGCTAATAATTACTGATCCTCATTAAAATGAATCCTTTTAATGATTTATGTTTATTCTGTCAAATGAATAGTATAAACAAGAAATTCTTTAATGATATAAAATATCAGTACATTTTAGAAGTCACAGTAATTTTTTTCCTTTGCTCTCTTAGTAGTATAAAATACTCTCCTTCTTTAGTATTTGTTTTTACTAATAAAATAAGTATGCCCCAGTCACATATAAAATGTTAGATATCATGCAACCTATAAATGTACCCTTTTTAATTTGTTAATATGTGCATTTATTGAAATTTTAGGTTACTCTTTGAAAACACTTTTTTCACTGAAAAAAGTTCTGCCTATTTGGTAAAAGATGCTCATTTCTAATAATGCCTACCACCCATTATGTTTTTGTGTACCACTTCATTCCCTTTGACATTAAGATCCATAAGTTAGGGATCTTGTTTGAGTCCAAATGATTTACTATATTAAAAGTGGCAATGGTCCTAATAATATCAATTTTCAAAATGGGATAGCACTGACTGCCATTCAGTCAAAAACAACGTTGGATGTCTATATGTCTATGTGTGCCAGTGCTGGAGCTTAAAACCTGAAAGCTCAAAATGAACACAACTTTCCCAATTATTTTAAGATTCAATCAATACAGAGGCAACTAGGTGGCACAGTGGATAAAGCACCAGCCCTGGATTCAGGAGGACCTGAGTTCAAATTCGGCCCTAGAAACTTGACACTTACTAGCTGTGTGACCCTCGGAAAGTCACTTAATCCCCCATTGCCCAAGAAAGAAAGAAAGAAAGAAAGAAAGAAAGAAAGAAAGAAGGAAGGAAAGAAGGAAAGAAGGAAAGAAGGAAAGAAGGAAAGAAGGAAAGAAGGAAAGAAGGAAAGAAGGAAAGAAGGAAAGAAGGAAAGAAAGAAAGAAAGAAAGAAAGAAAGAAAGAAAGAAAGAAAGAAAGAAAGAAAGAAAGAAAGAAAGAAAGAAAGAAAGAAAGAAAGAAAAAGAATCAATACAGACCATGCTTGGTCTGGACAGAAGGAACAAATAAACAGATAAACAGAGATGATTGAGGATAGTGCTTGAGGATTTGCTGGCATATTCCATTAATTAATTTTGGAAGTTTCATGCAGATTAGTTCAGGGTGACAAAACAAATTTCCCCCACCTCAAACTACACCTGCCAATTCTATTGCCAATCCTCTGGCAATCCAATCCAATGTGGCAAACATTTATCAAGCTTCTACTCTGTGCAAAGAATTATAGCAGGTAGGCACTGGGGATACAAAAAAACACAATGAAAACTAGTCAGTGAGGGGCAGCTAGGTGGTGCAGTGGATAAAGCACTGGCCTTGGATTCAGGAGTACCTGAGTTCAAATCCAGCCTCAGACACTTGACAGTTACTAGCTGTGTGACCTTGGGCAAGTCACTTAACCCCAATTGCCTCACCAAAAAAAAAAAAAAAAGGAAAAAAAAGGTATTGATGTCTTTTGGGGGCGGCTAGGTGGCGCAGTGGATAAAGCACCGGCCCTGGATTCAGGAGTACCTGAGTTCAAATCCGGCCTCAGACACTTGACACTTACTAGCTCTGTGACCCTGGGCAAGTCACTTAACCCCCATTGCCCCGCAAAAAAAAAAAAAGAAAACTAGTCAGTACCTTCAAGGACTTCACATTCTACTAGCAATGAGAATGGAGAGAACATGTAAACTGCTAATTTTATACTTGATTATTTGAGAAAGGAGAGAGCAATAACAACTAGGAGGAATCTAAAATTTTTTCTCATAGGTGGTATATAAACTGAGTCTTGCAGCAAGTCCAAGATTGTAAATGGAAGAGGTGTTTCAGGCATGAGGAGCACACTTTGCAAAAGCTCAGAGATGATGGTGGGGGGAAGGGAGGAAAATACCAATTTCAGAAAACATGGAGTACATGAATAAGAGCAATGAATTATAGGCCAGGTGGTAAATGGAGCTAGATTATAAAGGGCTTCAAATGCCAAGCTAAAGTGTTGATGTTTTATCCTAAAAACAATAGGGAACTACTGAAGCTTCTTGAGTAGGGGTGATATGGGCAAACTGAGATTATTTTACTATCAATATAAAGAGTGATTTAATAGGGGAGAGGTTAGAAACAAGAACACTAATTTAGGTGGCTCTTTATAATAAGCCAAAGGAGAGGTAATGAGGACCCGAATTAAGGTAGTAGATTGGTGACTGGAGAGAAGTGAATTGAAACAACATTCATTATGGAGGTAGACTTGCCAATACTTGACAGTTATATGGGAGGGAGGGGGAAGCATCAAGGATGCATGCTGAATCCCTTCCTTCCCTTCAAAGCCCACTTCATATAGAACCTTCTCCATAAGTCTTTCCCCTGTTTTTCCCTAGCTGAAAATCACAGTGTGAGATTTTGTGGGACCAGCAAGCCTTTACTGGTCTATGGCACCATTTTCCCATCACTAAGGGGAAGTGAAAGAAAACTATTATTTAGTGGTCCTCCAGTTTTCTCGTAAAATGCATTAAAATGATGCCAATATCTTCTAGCTAATCAGGAAAGTGGGCTAAACCTATAAAATTCCATCATTCATGTGACTTTGCAACCATTCAAGTAGATTCACTATTGATATTTGAGCATCTTTGTTTGAAAAAGAAAACAATAATAAAACTCTGCAGTCTCCTTTATTTGATTTTATTTATTTTGTGACTCACTTTTTGACACCTGAGGCTAAGAATTTTCACATTTCTCCTAAAAACAGCAAAGACTTAGCTATCTAGAATCCTGAAAGAATAGAAGTGTATTGGTGAAAATGGAAAATGTCTTGAACCAGAAAGTCAAAAGAATTGGGTTGTAGTGTTGACTTTTACAGTAACTAGTTGTCAGATTTTTGGGGAAAAAAACTTAATCTCCTCACATCTCTATTTCCTTATCTGCAAAATGATGAGCCAGGGCCAATAAGGTATATTCTAACTCTTAAATTCAATGCCTCCATAAATCATTCAAAATAGTAGTTTTCTACAAAATTGAGCATTTACTCCTTTAATTTTCAGTATGTTAATCTTTGTCAAGTGCTTTATATATTGCTCTGCCTTCTAAAAGAGAGTATACTATACATAATTTTACATTCCCTTGATGATTCAGTCACTTGTGCTGCGCTATAACACTATGCAATGTGAAACAATCCATGCTTCATGATTTTTGAATTGAAGCTTCCTAAATATATCATCTTTTCCAAAGCTCTTTTACTTCTAAATACAAAGTGAGAAAGTATAGCTAGATGATGTCAATCTCATTTTATTGTTGTTTTCAACTGAAAATAATTAGAACTGGGAATTTATTTACTTATGGTGAGGGATGCCACATAAGCATGTCTCTATAATAGTTTTCTACATTACTGAATATAATCATTGCAAATAATGTACCAACAACATCATTATTAAAACATGAAGTGGGCTTTTTTAACATATGTAGAAAATAATGTTTTGTTTTCCTTTCAACAGAAGTATAACAAATACTCCACACAATTGTTCAAGGTGTTGTGTCTCTGTCAGTGGAGAGGATGTGCCCTCACCAGGTGCCAGGCAAGAGAACAATCAGCAGACTCCATGGCTCCTTATGCTGATTTTTCCTAAATTAGTTCTTCCAAGCATAAAAGGAATTCCATCAGTTCTCCTCAGACACAACAAGCAGGGAATGAGATTAGTGTCTTACAGGCAGCCATGCAGCTTTTAGAAAAATAAAAAGATATTGTAGGCAATGCTGCAATAGTTCATTATCTCATGGTTTTCCCATTTATTCAGATTCATCCAAAAGCAAGCTGTTGGATGTCCACAAACAAAACCTAACTGTCACAAGGATGACATTGGAAAGAACAAAGAGGCTGGCTAATCCCAGAGACCTGAACCTGTACCTTAACTACTATTGCAACAGGGTTTGGCTGGTGGAGGTGAGATTTCTCAATGGTAAAGAGAATGGATTGGTCTGTTCCAGAAGAACAGCTATGATTTAAAATCAATTTCCAACATGGGAGATCCCTAGTCCACAATAACTCTGAAGAGAGCAGTTATTTTTTAAGAATGAGGAATTGGAAGTTAATCTTTCCCAGAGAAGTATATAATCATTTTTATCATCATTATCACCATCACCATCATTATCATCTCAGTTTATAAGGTGTCTTTTTCTTATGATTTCAAGGTGTTTTCTTGCTGTTCTTATGTAACAATTTAGCTCTACAGATAAACTAGAGAAATTCATTTTAGTTGTTTATTTAATGTACATTCTTATAGTCACCAAAAAAAGAAAAAGATGAACTTTGACCTTCCAGATGATTGACTATCAATTAATTACTGGAGAAAACAGTGCCAACAGGCTAGAAGTTGGAATAGTTTCATCATCTGCAGCACAAACAAGTAATCTGTCTCCTCTGTGTCCATAAGTATTCACCGATTCTGCCATTTTCCTCCCTCCCATCTAAAGGTACCATGTCTACACACATTGAATCAGATTCCAAAATGAACTCAGCAAATGTTTCAGTATCTGGTGCTTTTTTGTGATACAGACACTGCCTCTATCAGTAAAAGAACAGGTAATAGAAGGCAAGATCACACAAATATCTGTGTGTGTGTGTGTGTGTGTGTATGTGTGTGTGTGTGTGTGAAAGAATCAAATGTTCTGAGAGATATGGATATTTTTCTTTCTCCAAAAGTAATCAAAGTACCTACAAAATGAAGAGATAAAAGTTAATAAAATCAATTCTTGGTTTTCTGTACTTTAGATCATTTGTTAACAACAAAGAAGATCACTTTTTTCCTCACAATGTGATGAGTTTGGGACTAGCAATCTTCTGTACTCCATACCTTAGATAGGTCTATCTATTTGCTTTCTCTACAGGAGCACCATTTACTGCTTCCATTTTGAGTACCCAACATTTTGTTTAAAGGAAATGTGTTTTTCTTCCCAAGAAATCCACAGAAGAAAATATTTAGATTCAAACTCTTCCTTTTCTGACTTTAAACCACCCTCTATCTTTCTGCCTCTACCCTACAGACATGGCCATATGTACAATTAAAGCATACAGTGAGTTCCCAATTAGTGCAAATAATGAAACTTCTGAAATGGTGGCATTATTTAAATCACACTTTAAATTTCCATTGAATTGGAAACAATTACCATATTTTGTATAATTGTGATTTCTAACAGTTGGAATTTGAATATGTGTGACCACTTCAAAGGATTCAATATTCACACTAAATGTGGACCTAGTTATACACTCTTTGATTTGTTTCTTATTTACCTACCTAGATTATAGGGACCTGATTGTATCCTTTTTATCCCTCTACCATACCTAGCACAATAACTTTTCACACAGTAGGTACTCCATAAATATTTGCTGAATAAATGTTATATAATTTTCACGTTAGTATTTGCTCCATTGGCTCAAAAAATTGTAGATAGCAAAATAAATATATGAAGAGCAAAAATGAGACATTTATAGGAAATGGGAGTATTCGTTCCCCAGTCAAATTAAGAAATATTACAAGATCCTAATAAAAAAAATCAGTCATGGAATTAAACCCTGATATCTGATTTAATATACATACCTGATTCTGATATAATATGTATCTCTGATTCTTATGTAATATACAAAGGTTCCAGGTCATTTATCATTTTAAATTTCCTTACTTTTATTACCCCAGCCACAGTCCCCAAATCACAAACTCAGGAAATTCACTTTACTGGATAGTATTTTCTCACTTATAAGTATACTGACCCAAATTTAGAATAACAAAAGATATTTTAGTAATAATGAACCACCAATATTATACAAAGTCAATAGTTAATACATCAATTCAGTTGTATTAGAGAGAAAAACACTGGATGTGGTAATCAAGACCTTAGCTCAAATTCTAGCTCTTCCACCCAAAAATTCTATAACTGTTCTCCTTTGCTTCATGCTCATCTTCTAGAAAAAAGGTGACCCTCATCCTTGCCAATGCCAACCTTTCTACTTATACACTTGAATCTATCCCCTCCCATCTAGGAGGTTATCTGGACTTCTCTTATCTAATGCCTCTTCACCTATAATATACCTCCCCCATTATTTATTTTAAAAAAACACTCATTTGACTTTACCATTTCCTTAATTTCTGTCCTCTAACTCTACTTTCTTGCACAGCACACTCCTAGAACAAATACTTTTTCTTGTTTCTTCCACTTTTGCAATCACTTTTCAACCCCTTATAATTTGACTTCCAACTTCATCACTCAACTGAAACTGCTCTCTGAAATGATCTCTTTTTTTTTTTTTTTTAGTGAGGCAATTGGGGTTAAGTGACTTGCCCAGGGTCACACAGCTAGTAAGTGTTAAGTGTCTGAGGCTGGATTTGAACTCAGGTACTCCTGACTCCAGGGCTGGTGCTCTATCCACTGCACCACCTAGCCGCCCCCTCAAATAAATGATCTCTTGATTGACAAATCTAGTTGCCTTTTTAAAATTCTTTATCCACATTGATCTCTGTATATCATTTGTCACTGTTGACAACCCATTTCTTTCTAGAGAACTTCTTTTCTGGGTCCTTTTTAATGCTATTCTCTTTTCAGACTCTTTTACTGCATTATTCTTCACATTCTACTCCCTTTGTGTATATTTATCTCAAAGTTCTGTCCTGTGTCCTCTTGTCTCTCTATCATCTCTCTTTGGTGGTACATCAATTTTCACAGGTCCATTATCTCTACTCTGATGATGCCCAAATCTATATTGTCAAGGCTTGGTAACTCTCCTAAATATCCATCCTATATCACCAGATGCCTTTTGAACAGACATTTCAAACTGGATGTCTCATAAGCATCTCAAATATGTATAAAACAAAATTTAATGCCTTTCTGAATATCCTCTCAACTTTCTAACTTCTCCAATAACCTAGTTTCACAAGAGTTATCCTTAACTCACCACTATCACTTACCCCCTCACATCTATCAGTCAGTAAGTTTTGTCAGTTTTACTTCCACAATAGCTTTATCATCCATCTCTTTTATTCTTCAACAATATGGCTACTGCCCTGGTTCAGCCCCTCATTGTCTCACTTGAATTAATGAAATAGGTTCCTAATTGTTCTCCCTGCTTCCAGTCTCTTTCCTCTCCAATCCATCCTTCCTGCAGCTGCCAAAATTACATTTCTAAGTCAGATATCTGACCATGCCATTCTTTTCTTCAAGAAGCTTCTGTCACTCCTTTTTGATTCTAGGCTAAACTATAAACTCCTCTATTTCACTGTTAAAACCCTACTCAATCTGGCTCCAGCCTACCTTTCTGGGCTTAATACACATTATTCTCCTTCACACACTCTGATTTTAGGCTTACTATTTTACTTGCTGTTCCTCATATAAAACATTGAATTTTCTATCTTGGTGTCTTGATGGGTAGTTACCCATAGCTCACTTTTGCCTCATGAATTCCTTGGCTTCCTTCAAAGTTCATTTCTAGTACAACCTCCTCTAAAAGCCTATCCTTATGAATGATATTGTTAGTGTTCAACCCTTTGGAAATTAATCTTGAAAGGATTACATATTTGCGACAACAGAGACTAGTAAACTTGTCTCCCTTAAGCTGTTTTGTTGTTGTTGTTTTTGTATTCTGAACTTAAACATAGCCCCAAATAGCATTTCCATGTACATAAAATGCAGTACAGGAAACTATGAATCTCCTTTTCATATTTACTTCTTTTGTGGGAAAAAACAGGATATTACTTTCAAAACTGTCCTCATTTCTGAACTGTATTCTGTTCTTTTCTCTGTACTTTTGAAATATTTTAATTGTCTATTCTTTTTTTTTAATTTTTTTTTTTTTAGTGAGGCAATTGGGGTTAAGTGACTTGCCCAGGGTCACACAGCTAGTAAGTGTTAAGTGTCTGAGGCCGGATTTGAACTCAGGTACTCCTGACTCCAGGGCCACTGCTCTATCCACCGCGCCACCTAGCTGCCCCATCTATTCTTTTTTAAATTAATTTTGCCAACCCTACTTTTCTCTTCCCTATTTCTCTACGATTAAAAACTAAGTAAAGAAACACATCATAACAAATAAACATAATCAAGCTAAATGAATGCACACAGTGATCACATCCAGAAATGCATTCCACTTTCTGTATCTTGAGTCCATCACTTCTTTGTCAGGAGGTAGGCAAAATGCTTATCATGATTCCTCTGGAGACATGACTGATCATTGAATCGATAAGAGTTCTTAAGTCTTTTAAAGTTGTTTCTTTCTCTACAATGTTGTCCTTGAATATTGTTCTCCTAGCTCTTCTCATTTAATTTTTTATTAAGTTCACATTACCCAAGATTCTCTGAAATCATCTCTTCCATTATTCCTTACAGCATAATTATATTCTGTTGCATTTATATACCACAATTTAAAAAAACCTATTATCTAATTGATAGACATCCCATTACATTCCAGGGTTTTTTTTTTCCTTTTAATCCCCAATTCAGAAGATGAAATTTTAGCTGAGTCATGAAGAAAGCCAGGAAGTAGAGGTGACGAAGGAGAGCATTCCTTCTCTAAAAGGGTATAAAGTCAATAGATGGAGCATTGTGTGAAAATAGCAAAAAAGTCAGTGTCATTGGATCATGGATCATGGATCATGACAATAAAGTATAAGACTACAAAGGTAAGAAAGGCTCTGGTTATGAAGGGTTTTAAAAACCAAACAGAAGAATTTATATTTGATCCTATAATTAACAGGGAGTCACAGAAGCTCATTGAGTATGGGAGTGATATGGTCAGAACTCTGCTTTAAGACTATCACTTTAACAACTGAGTGGAGGATGGAGTAAACTGAGGAAGAGACAAGAGAATAAGAAGGATGAAGGCAGAAAAGGCCATTGATTCCTCATTTGAGTGATCATCGGTAACTTTGGAAAAGGCAGTTTCAGTTGATGAATTTCAAGGTGGCAGCTACGTGGCACAGTGGATAAAGCACCAGCCCTGGATTCAGGAGGACCCCAGTTCAAATTCAGCCTCAGACACTTGACACTAGCTGTGTGACCTTGGGCAAGTCACTTAACCCTCATTGCTACACCAAAAAAAAAAAAAAAAAGGAGAGAGAGAGAGAAAGAAAAGAAAATTGGAATACCTAACATAGATGATATTATGAAAGAGTATAACCTATAAAAGGGGGAATTATAGGAAAATAATTTGAGAAAAAAGATAGTATTCAGTGAGAAAGTTTTGTTTATTTTCTAAGAATGAGGTAGATTATAAAATCAGTGGGTTTTTATGTTTCTTTCTTATTTTCAGGATTTTATTTTTATGTTTGTATGTTTGATTTGTTTCTTTTCTACCTTTTTTAGCTCCATACACAAGTTATTGATCTATTATTTCCTTTTTAATAATGTGTTTAAAGTTACACATTTCCCCTTAACAACCTCTCTGACTGTACTCCCAGATCTCACAATGTTATTTTTTATTTTTTATTTTATAATACAATTTTATTTATTCTTTCAAATGCTAATTCTTTCCATTGACTTTTCTTTTAAGTACTTACAGTAGTTTCCATATCAGATGCACATATGTGGATAATGAATTAATATCAATATTTAACAAATGTGCACCAAATGGAATAGAACCTACTGAAAGTAGGTTTAAGTACTGCAAATACTTAAAGGAAAAGTCAATATGCTCTGTCAGACCAAGACAAAGCTAACAAAAAGATAAACAAGAAACACATTAAGAACCTGAATTTAATTTTTAAAAATTATTTATTATAAATTTTGATTAATTACTAACTAGTCATTTAAAGGGGGTATACATACTCTAAGCCTTTTATGACACCTTTACCAAAAAATTATTATTTCTAGTGAATAAGAAATCATGGACAAATTTTAAAAAACAGAAATATAACAATCCTTTATTAAACAAAACACAATAAATAATTGGCAAAAGGATGCAAACTGAAATTAAACATAAACATTTTAATCCCACAGAAATGATGGAACAATGAAATCATAAAAATAATAGATAATTTCATAAGACAAAGTAATAAGAAAGTAGTGGAATTTGTCATTATAGCCAAAATATTTATCAGGGGAAATGTATAAATTTAAATAAACACTATTATTAATAAAAGAGGGAAATAACAGATAAATAAATTGGATATGTATCTAAAAATGTAGAAAAGGAAAAATATAAAATATAAAAACAGAAATTCTGAAAATATAGAAGACAAAATTTAAAATTTAAAAAACCCTAATTTATAAATAAATCTGGGAGCAGTTTGGTGAAGTTAAAATAGATTAAATATTAACCAATTTGATCAGAAAAGGAAAAGGAAATTACCTCATTGTCTCAGTCACTTTCCCCTTACAGTCTACAATTGTATTGACTAGACTGGGGGAAATCCATTGACAGGGGATTCACCACCAGTACCAGCACCAGCACCACCACCAAGTTGGTCTCTTAAAAGACAAATAACAGTCCCCAACCACCCCCAACATTATGCACACACACATAATCAAACCTCTTTGTCCCCACAGAAGAGCCCACAACAGCACATACCAACTCCAGCAGATGGCAGTCCAGTTTAGTAGAAAAATGGCAGTCACAGCAAAAAGTGAAAGATCTATCAGATAACAACAGCATCTTAGTGGGAAGGCAGCTTCACAGACAGAAAGTGACATGAGGAAGTGGAGTTGAAGCCGATGACAGATGCACATAGAAGAGTAGTCTTATGAGGACTATGGTACCATGTTACAGAAGCTATAAGAGGCAAAGCTTAAAAGCAGAAAAACAAGATTGCTGAGAGAGCAAGAACAGAGTGAGCACTGTGGGAAATGTTCAAGTCACAAAATAATCAGCTTGGAGTGTGAGTTATCCAAGCAGTGCTTCTCTCCACTGGCATGGGAATCTGTGGGATAATGTAGCTCTTTAAGAATGAGGAAAGAGACAATGATTCCACTGTTGAATTTCCTCCTGTGTTTTACTTAACTTTTTTTAAAAAATATTATTTCTTTGTTATTTGATTTATGGTTCATGTAAAGACTTTTGGTAAATAAATAAATAAATAAATGAAAAATTGTACTCAGGATGTCTTAAGCCGTATTTGAATAACTATGATTACACAAAGCTCCATACACTAAACATAGGGTAGTGAAAGACTCCAGAGTCATGTGGGATCCATGTTACACTGTGGAAAACAAAAATGTTGGGAGCAAGAGGAAGATAAAATATAAGACCTTTGTCATAAACAGGATAACAGGCAACTGAGATAAAGACAGAACTGTAACTATTGCTTCTGTTTTTTCCACAAAAGAGAATGATCTTTGGGTTGGAAATGTTATAATAAAATTGTAAACATGGAATTAAAATCCAAGATAGGTGAAGAGATATAAACATGAGTATTCAAAGGCCTAGTTCAAGTCATTATGCTGAAAGTGATTTTATCCAAAGGTACTAAAGCTAGAGTTTGTGATAGCTAACATTTATATTTGTTGTTATTCAGTCATTTCAGTCATGACCAACTCTTCATGACCCCATTTAGGGTTTTCTTGGCAAAGGTACTGAAATTGTTTGCCATTTCCTTCTTTAGCTCATTTTGTAGATAAGAAAACTGAGCTAGACAGGGTTAAATGACTTGCCCAGTATCATATAGTTGTTAGTAAGCGGTTGAGGTAAGATTTGAACTCAGGTCTTCCTGACTTCAGGCCCAGTACTTTATCCATTGCACTATCATTTATATAGTCCTTACTATATGACAGGCACTGTGCTAAGTGCTTTACAATGATTATCTCATTAGATCCTCACAATAACCCTAGGAGGTAGGTGCTATTACTGTCCTCATTGTACATATCTTTGAAAAATTGTGGAGAAGAGCAAGTGCAATGCAGAAATCAAGAAGAACAAATGTCCCAATTTGGGGGAAAGAAAAAGAATAGATCACTCAAAATTCAGTGATCTTGACTTTGATGCCCAAGAGAATTCTAGAAAATATTATTGAGTTTATGACCATCTAGGAAGGGAAGTAACAAAACTAAGAACCATCATAGGCAGAATAAGAAAATTTTATGCCAAGCTATGACAGAATTATTAGATGGATAGTTCAAGAGATTGCCATAAGCACAGCATATCAGGAATTCTGCAAATCATTTAACAAATTTTCTCATTGTATTTTCATGGACAATATGGAAAGATATGGACAATGTGGATTACTTTATAGGTAGTCTCTTGTGGTAGAGAGTGGGCCAGCGTCAGAATCAAGAATCAAGTTTCAAATCCCGCCTTTGACATATGCTGGCTGCATAACCTTGGACATGACACTAACCTCTCAGTGCTCAAACAAAGCTCTAGGACTATAAAGTAAAGAACAGTTGGTTATTTGCATTGTTAAAGGATATTCCTCTGCAGGGTTTGCCTACATCAATGAGTCCCAGATGTAGGCACAAATATAAATTGTTGCCTTGGGTTCAAAAAAAATCAACTGCTCAAATATAGGAAAGGGAAGGTATGGATAGACAACAATCTGATAAGGACTCAACTTTTAGTGAAATTGTAGGCTCAATATGAGTTACCTGTATGAAGTGGTAGCCAATGCTAATGCAGTCTTAGGCTGCTAGGAGTCATATTGCCCAGAACAAGGGAAAGATTAGTCCTGATGTACTCTGCCTTTTTCAGATCTCATCTAGCATATCATGTTCATCCTCAGGGACCAAATTTTGGAAAGGATATGGAGAAATTCAAGTGGTATAAAAACATCAACCAGGATGATGATGTGAATGGGGAACAAGGCATTCAAGGGTCAAGTCAAGGAAATGGGCATATGTAGCTTGTAGGACAGAAGATGTGGATGCCCCAAATAGCAATTTTAGGAGTTTAAAGAACTGTCATGTGGAATTTAATTAGCCTTCTATTTAGCTTTAGAAAGCAGAATGAGAAATCGTATGTAGAAGCTGGAGGTATACAGCTTGAAGCTTTTTATATGGAAACACTTTTAGCACTGTCCCAGATTGGAATAGTATGCTCTCCCTCACTGAAGGTCCTCAGGATAATATATGGCCATTTGTTAGGATGGCACAGAAAGGATTCTCCTGTTCAAGTATGGATGGTATGAGATTGTCTCAGATGCTCCTTTGAGTTCTTAGATACTCTAAACTGTCCTTCATGGGGAAGTAACAGGGCGCAAGTGGTTAAAAAAAAATCAACAAGCATTTATTAAGCACTTACTTTGTGCCAAGTATTGTGCTAGGCACTAAAGTTGGTCTTTGAAACAATGAATCTGATGTCAATGTGCAAAATAGGGAAAGATTAGAGGAAGTGACTCTAGTGAAGAAACTAGTAATCTAGAACTTAAGTAATAAGTGCTTAAACTAGGAAGGTGAAAGGAAGAGTCCAGACAAGGGGACAAAAAGGGGAAACGCTTCTATGGAGAAATGAACTGGACTTGGGGATTAAGAGGATATGAGGGACAAAGGAGAGAAG
Organism: Dromiciops gliroides; assembly: GCF_019393635.1. NCBI lineage: Eukaryota > Metazoa > Chordata > Mammalia > Microbiotheria > Microbiotheriidae > Dromiciops > Dromiciops gliroides. The sequence goes on from NC_057863.1 coordinate 205,087,966, forward strand.
AGAGTTTTGTTGTTCGGTTGTATCCTACTCTTTGTGATCCCATGTGTAGTTTTCTTGGCAAAGATATTGGAGTAGTTTGCCATTTCCTTCTCCAGTGGATTAGGCAAACAGAGGTTAAGTGACTTGTCAAAGGTCACATAGCTAGTGAATGTCTGAGTCCAAATTTGAACTCATCTTCTTAATTCCAGGCCCAGTGTTCTACTCACTGAGCCACTCAACTATCTCATGAGAAGAGTTTAGGTGTTCTCAATTATTTGAACCTGGTTCACAAGAACAATATTGGCTTTTCCATACAAGAGTCTTAGCATCTACTGTACTTATTCCTTTCTAGGAGGTCTCCTGACTGCTGACATAGATGCCCAATTTCCAATCCTATGCATTCCTTATATTCCTGCTATTTTTCCTAGAACTCCCTTCCTGACCTAACTTTTAAATTTCTTAGCAAAATCTCTACCCTAATATGCCAACACAGGTAGTTTTGTTTGGCTCATCTGACCTGACTGCACTTCTATCACTTCTGGACTTCTTGACCACAGATAGAACTCTTTCTGTTTCCCTATAGAGAAATCTGTTTGTTTCTCTGCTGTTTGCTTCCTTCCTGCAAACTGTTTGTGCCACAATGTCACTGTTAGTGACGTAGTCAGGGTGACTATGGAGGGTAATTAGGTATGAGACAAGGCATCAGTCATGCTAAATATGGTGTGACAGTGACTTGCCCTATAAACAGCTCAGGAATGAATTAAGCCCTAAAGGGGCTTGTATATATTTATGGAGGTAAAGAGTTCTATAAAAGTCTGCATGGTTGTCCCAAAAATCTTGGCACAATTTTAAACTAGTAGAACTACTAAAATTTAAGAATACACTAAGACTTGTATATATACTAGCTTTATTACAATTATAGTTATATTATATAATTATAATTGTAATTATAATAATCTAAAGGAAAGTGTGAATTTTTTGCTTAGAGACCAAGAATTTAATATTCTAACATTTATGAAAATGAAGTTTATGAATCCGGAGACAACAAAATGCAGTGAAAATTTGGAATTTGGATTTGGAGTCAGAAAGCTAGATTTGGTCATTTAAACTACCTGTGCTTCATTAGGTAAGTTGCTTAACCTCTCTGGTCTCAATTTCCTAATCCATAATAGGAAGGAGTTGAACTAGATCACTAAGTTCCCTTCTACCTCTATATTTATGATTCTATAATATAATCCATTAGTTATTCTTAATAAATAAGAGGAAACCATTAAAGGGCCTATAAACAATGAAGAATACCTTTTTATTAGGGACAATGTCTAATAATAATCTATAAATTGCATGAAATGATTTTAAAAGAATAAATTCCATTTTTCTTATCTGTATAATTTGGGGAAAGTGAAAAGTCTGAGTCTATCACAAAGATAAAGAATTTCCAATGACTAACTTCCTCCACTGATATAGTTCAACAACTCATCTGCAATTTATAGTCTTAGAGAGTTGCCTGAGGCACTGAGAAGTCAGGTGATTTGTTCACAGTAAACCAGTCAATAGATGTCATAGTCCAGAATCAAAGCCAGAGCTTCATAATAGCGAGGGCAGCCCTCTCCAGTATACTGTGGTGGCTCATGTGTTTATAGATAATACAGTTTCAATCACCCTTTTCCACCCTTTGGTTGTCTTTTCCTCTCTTAAATGTTCATAATAAAAATGAACAGAGAACTACTCTCATAGCCAACAAATTAAACAAAAATATATTATATTTGAAATATCCTCATCACTGAGATCTTGAAAACATTCCAAGTTGAAGTAAATACATTCCTTTACATATCCCTGGTGGACAAATGTTCTGCTGCAGCAAAGAACAGATGACAGGAAGAACAAAAATGTATATGGAACCACCACTGCCTTCATCCCAATGAGACCACTTCAGGGGATTCATTATTTTGTACTAATTGGAACCTAGCTGGCAAATTTTTCATATTTTGTTCCATGGTTCAAAGCCAATTACAAAATAAAAATTGATATAACAGCAACAACAAAAGTTTCATAGGAAATTAGCCTTCCTCTTTCAAGCAATATTTAATACTAGGGTTAGAGAAGAACTTGTATAGTGGCATTTCTGTCAGATTTGACCTGGACTGCTATTTCCACTCTGTCCCCATAATTCCCATTTCACTGGGAATGTTATAAAACATAATTTCTCTAGTCTGGCTTGGTAAGAGAATAAAGTTCTCTTTTTATTCATTATTTTGTAATAATTATTACTAGATACAAAATAATAATTGTATAAGCATTAGATTACATAAAATGTTCTCTGAATTAAAAGAAGAACTACTCCAATGCTTCTGTCTGGGATCTCCTAGAAGTGATTTCTCCCTTCAATAATACGGATCATAGCAGCCCCATACTTTCTCATTCCATGCAACTCCTATCTGTGACTAAAATTATACTGAACACAATTTCACCCTTGCTTAATGATTCAGAAAGTCTTCAGGATTTTATGGGACCTTGGAATAACCATTTTAAAACTGAGTTATGTCAAAGTACAGAAATTCCAGGTGAAAGAGCTAGATATAACAGAATTTCAGTGTGTGAAGGGAACTTAAAAATCAGCTAGTCCTAGTCACTGTTTTTGAAGATCAGAAAATGAATTTGGGGAAGACTCGGTGACCTCCTCGACCACACTAGCTTTAATTTAAAAGTTTGTTCATCTATACATCCTCACCGCAGAGTTTTGCATGGGTTTTGCATATTGAGAGCAAGAAAAAATTAGTAATATTAATTACTATTTCCAGTGGTCACTGTATTAGTCTTGGGTACATATAACTAGTGATGAAGCCCATATATCATTCTCTATGAAAAATGGGTTATGCATGTTACCAGAGGGTGCCCTAGTGGAGTATATATAATACATAGTTTGTCAATAACCCCAACATATTATACATTACATATAAGCAGCTGCTCTTTGGGATGTCAGCCTAGTGGTACTAAAAGTATGACTAAAGATTTACAGAGGAATTGGCTGAGACAAAGAGGTCTCATGTTTTAAAAAATTAATAACATTTTCCCAAGGGAGAAGAATAAGAAAAAGGAAAGAAGATGTAGAGTGGAGCCTTAGCAGATGGCTACTAAAAACCATGAAGTTTGGAAATGATGGGTAACATTCAACAGATGACAGCTAGAACAGTGAACCAAGTTCCCAGCTTCAAGAAGAGTAGATTTAAGGCAACATGAAGAAAAAGAAGCAGAATCCCTAGACTTCACCAAGGATATTGGAGGCAAAGTTATGCATGCCCAGGCAAAAAGAATATTCCAACCATAACACAAGAGCTGGGATCCTGTTGGAACCCAGCTTCACTTTGTAGGCCAAGGACACATGCCTTTTTCCCACCAATGTATGAGTCTGAGGAAGATTGTTCCCATTTGGATAAGCAGCTGAGAATGATTCTATGGCTTGATTCTCTCTCATTGCCCTTTCACCCACTATTAGTTATTTTACTATTGTCTAAATTGTTACTTGGAGAAAAGGACTTACCAAATGACAAAAACTTCTAGGGAAAACAGATGGAAGTCTAACAGAAATTAGGTTTAAACTAGTACTTCACACTATACAATAAGGAAAGTGTCAAATAAATATATGACCTAGATGTAAAAGATCATATATCATAAAGAAACTAGAGGAACAAGGAAGATACTATCCTTCAGATTTATGGCTAAATCTGACTAATCATTCAATAGAAAGGATTACACAGGAAAAACTGACAAAATTTTGTCACAAAAGTTTATAAAGTTTTTGCACAAGTAAATCTAATGTAGTTAAAGTTAGAAGAGAAATGGGTGACAGGGGAAAATCTTTGCAACAAGTCTCTCTGACAAAGATCACATTTTCAGGAGAAATAAGGGGCCTATTGAAATTTATATGGCTGAGACATTGTATAATATATAAATAGTCAAATGATATGGTTGGGCAGGTTTTAAAGGGAGACCTAGATATTATCAACAATTATTTGAAATAATTCACTAAATCACTAATAATTAGAAAAATGCAAATTAAAGCAACTTCAAGGTTCTACTTTATACCTATCAGTTGTTGGTGGTCAATTTCAGTCATATCCAATTCTTCATAACCCCTTTTTTGGGGGGTACAGGGGTTCTTTAAAAAGATGCTGGAGTGGTTTACCATCTTCTTTTCCAACTCATTTTAAATATGAAGAAACTGAGGCAAACAGGATTAAGTGACTTGCCCAGTGTCACCCAGCTAATGTGTCTGAGGCCAGTGAACTCAGGTCTTTCTAACTCCAGGCCTGGTGCCACCTACCTACCCCTACACCTATGAGACTGGTGACTAAAGAGAGAAATGACAAATATTGGAGGAACTCATCTGTGATTTAGAAAACTTATAAAATATTTTTTAAAAATTTAAAAATCTGTAATTTGCAAAATTTATAAAAAAGACAGGAAAACCCACACACCAACTGTGAATTGGTCCAGCCATTCCAGTCATTCTGAAAGCAATTTGGAAATATGCCCCCCAAATCACTAAAATTTACATACTTTGTTACTTAACCATACCACTACTTGGCCTATACCACGAAGAAATCAAAGAAAGAGGAAAAGTACCTATATGTATGAAAATATTTATAGCAGCTCTTTTTGGTGGTACAAAAAAAGGAAACTAAAAGAATGTCGTATTGAAAAATGGCTAAACAAAATGTGGTATATGATTATAATGGAATAATATTTTACAATAAGAAATGATGAATTGGGCAATTGCAAAAAAACCTGCAGAAGAAGGAGAACAATTTAAATAATGATAATAACAACAATATAGATAAACACAACTTTGAAAGATTTTAGAACTCTAATCAATATATCCTAACTCCAAGAGTAAAGATAAAACACCTCTGACAGAGTTAGTGAACTTAATTAAAATGCAGAAAAACATGCATTTTCAGATATGACTAATGTGGGAATTTGTTTTGCTTAATCAATATATTAATAACATTTTATTTATACATTAAGGCATTTTCCAGTTCTTTTTAAAAACTTTTTGATGGAAGTGAGAAGAGTAGCTTGGAGGGATAGATTAATTTTTTTAAAACTGTAATGGATAGCTAGGTGGTATATGAGGAAGAGTATTAGCCCTGGAATCAAGAAGACCTGTGTTTAAAACTAGACATTTGTAGGGGGCAGCTAGGTGGCTCAGTGGATAGAGCACCGGCCCTGGAGTCAGGAGTACCTGAGTTCAAATCTGGCCTCAGACACTTAACACTTACTAGCTGTGTGACCCTGGGCAAGTCACTTAACCCCAATTGCCTCACTAAAAAAAAAAAAAACCAAACAAACTAGACATTTGTTAGCTGTGTGACCCCTGGCCAGTCACTAAAACTGCCTCAACAGAACATACCTCATGGGATCAAATAAAATAATATTTATTAAAAAGCTACAAATGCATATTAGGTGCTACATACTTGCTTATTTCTTCCCCCTCTTGCTTGAAAAATAAAAGAATAAATTATTACAAAAAATGATATTTTGCTGTGTGATTTATTATTTCTATATATCTGTTGCTAAAATTTAAAAAAAATAACACTAGGTGAGAGCAGACCAAATATTCTTAACACTGATCTCAAATAGTGATGGTATTCTGGAGTTGAATGGTCTGTCTGTTACATTTGAAATATGTTACATTGAAATACAATACATTTGAAAAATTATTTAAATTTCATCAGATCAAATGTAGTTGAGATGATTCATGGGGGTCCTGGTTAGTGACATCCCTTGTTAATTGTCACTGATTCATTTGATATAGGAAAGATGGATCTGATTTACAAAGTGATTACTAATTGTCCTAGACCACTAATTTTCAGTGTCACCCTATGGATTGACTAAAAACACATCTACATGAATGACTATCTCCAAGGGCAGAGTGAAGCAGGGTAAATTGATAGCCTACTTTCCCTATCCAAGAAATATTCAGGCCTTCATTTTAATATAGACCACCTCTTATCAAGTTAACCAATTAGATTTGATTGCTGTTTTATGAACCACCTACTCTTGAGAGGTATTTGAACTGTGAGTCTGCCACCAGGATTGTCTTTGGTCTGAGACAGTCAAAAGATATTCTTTTATGAAAAACCTGCTGGCCTTATTAATAAAAATGGTTAAATTACCCAGAAATTATGTCTCAAACTTTTTAACCATCATGCTTCTTTTGGAGAATATTTTTCACCCAGAAATTAGAGTCTATCTCCAGAAAACTTTTTGATGACTCATTAATATCCATTCCCATAAGGAATATACAAAAATAAATAAATAAATCTTTTTTCTGAACTATTTTGCCCTGTGTCTTTTTTGTTCTTTGTGACAGGTGATAGTTCCCTAGATAGGTGAGGAAGACAAGCTACATTCTAAAATGAAGATATCACAAATAAAAATAAATTAAAATATGATGTATTTAACCCCTCAAAATCATACCAATTTTTAATGTTTTACTGATATCGTGACATATTCACCTTATTTGTTCCTGGACAGTGTTTTAGAAACCAAAAGGAAAATCTGGCTTGCAATTTTAATATAGTTTTCAAAGAATGTTCATGAAAATTTAGCTGGTATCTAATGAGGATATGGGTAATGCCTTTATAAAAGAAAAGGATAAATGACTGACCTGTTTGCTCCTACCTTCAAGTGACATGCCTATATCATTGTTCCCAGAGCTTGCTTGATGTTACCTTTCCATTATTTCTCATTATTCTTCAAAGGTTTTAAAAAGAGTAGTTAGCATTTAAAAAGTACTTTAAAGTCTGAAAAATTCTTTGCAAATACTAAAATGTTGAGAAGTAGGTGCTATTATTATTGTCACATGTATTAAGTAAGTGCCCAGGGTCAAGCAGCTAAGAAATGTCTGTGGTTGGATTTGAGTTCAATTTTTCTTAACTCCAGGTCAGCACTCTGTCTGCTGTGCCACCAAATCTCTTGAAAAAAATTATTAGCATAAGAAGTGTACCCTACCCCAAGGCATTACTACTCACATAGAATGTGTGGGGGTTGTATTGAAAGGGAAATAGACTTACTTTACTTTTTCTCTTTAAATAATCTAAATTATCTAAACTTATCACATAAATATTTAAAATTAGGTCTGACCTTAATACTGTTTCTGATATAGAACAGAGCATGTAGGCTATCAAAATGCATGATACCAAAAAACCCCACCAAAACCCTAGTTATTATGTAATATGAGATTTGCATATTTTCCTTAAATGAAGTGAATTCGATTTTCCATATGAACAGAAAAGATCATCTTAATTCTTTTGATCAAGTAATTTAATCATCAGAAATTTTCTGAGGATCTTGACTGGCATGCAAATATTTCTTCTTACAATGAATAAATTCATTTAGGTTGACTAGTCACAGGAAACCAGTTTAATATTGTGAGTGGGTTTTTTTATTTTATAAAAAGGAATAAGGCTTCACAATGTGGTTGGGATGTTATATGAATATCATATGACATTTTTTAAAAAGAAATTTTAGTTTCTTTTGCCTATGTAAAAGCTGAAAGAACTCAAGATCAAGAAAAGTCAATAAGGTTCTCTTATAGAGGAAAAACTCACCAATTCTCCTCTATAAATTCATCTTTCCTATTTTAATAATACCCTAACATCTAGTTACATGATTTTATATTTTGTGAGTTTGATCCTCTTAAGTCTTAAAATAGTTACATGCAAGAGGGATGGACCACCTGTCCAACCTGGATCATCAGTCATTCCATAGTCTTCAAAGAGGTACACTTCTAATTGTTTGTACCTTTGCCAACTTTTTCCCTACACAGTGGTATCTTGGCAATCATCTCTGAAACTCTTTGAATTCGATATTTGATGCATTTTGATAAGAAAAACATACTTCCGCACTCAGTGTTTGCTCAGCATTCATCACACTTGCTAAAACCTGTATGAGTCAAGACCCCACCCTGCACTGATGCTCTAGCCTCACTCACAGTATCTTGAGCTCAGTACAGTACCCCACATATTTTACCATGTACTTTTTTATGCTTTTTTTCATTTCAAGTTTTTTTTTGTTGTTGTTGCTCTTAAAGTCATCATGACTATGTAGAGAACTATGTAGGGACTGAGGATTTTATACCCCAACAAGTTTTCAATTTTGGCAAGACTGGTTTATTTTGGAAGAAAATGCCTAACAGAACCTACATCACTCAAGAGGAGAAGGTATTACCAGGGCACGAGCCAATGAAGGACAGGCTAACTCATTTTTGTGTGTGTGGGAATGCTAGTGGAGTTTTGAAATTAAGCCTTTACTAGTCTTATCACAGTGAAAACCCCCAAGTTTTCAAGAGAGAAAATGTGATAAAAGCAAGTTAAGTGTAATGTGGAGGGCCAACCACCAAGCCTGGGGAAACAAGCAGTTCTTCATTGAATAGATGAATGCAGTTTGGCCCCAGGGTAAAAAAAATGCATGAAAAAGAACTGCTTCTGAGGGCTCTGTTAATAAAGGACAATGCTCCAGCTCACCCTCCAGGGTTAGAGGAAGACTTTCTGGAGGAGTTTAATTTTATTGCATTGAAGTTCTTGCCCCCTAACAAAACTCTTCTACTCCAGACCATGGACCAGCAGGTCATCTCAGACTTTAAAAAACTGTATGCCAAGGCCCTCTTTCATCTTTGAGATGGCCTCAGATCCTGAGTTGACTGGAGAAAGTTCTGGAAGGACCATTTCAATATCCTCCACTGTGTCACTCTGATAGGTAAGGCCTGGCATGCAATCTCTCACAAGACCATGAACTTTGCCTGAAGGAAATTGTGGCCAAAAAGTGTAACTCTGAGGAACTTTAAAGGCTTTGAGGCTGAATCTAGCCCAATTTTGGAGGACTTTGTGTTCCTGGATCAGTGATGAAGACATCAAAAAGTTAGTGGAAGAGCACAAAGAGCTTAGCACTGAGGAGCTGCAGGAACTTCAAAAGGAGAGGCAACAGTGGCTGAGTAACTTACTTTAGATGAGGAGGAGGGGAGGGAGAGAGGATCCCCTATTGAACTGTTAAAAGAAATGTGTTCTAAATGGGTTGAATTAACAAAATTTTGTTGAAAAGTAGCACCCTGAGGGGCAGCAAGGTGGCCCAATGGATATAGAACTGGCCCTGGAGTCAGGAGGACCTGAGTTCAAATCCAGCCTCAGACATGTGACACTAGCTGTGTGCCCTTGGGCAAGTCACTTAACCCCAATTGCCTCACTTAAAAAAAAAAAAGTATCACCCTGACAAAGCCCTAGTAAGAAAAAATGTCTACTTGTTTAATGATCAAAAAATGTCTCACTTCAGAAACATTTTGAAACAGACAGAAGCAAGTTTCTCTTGAGAGGTTTCTAGGTATACTCCCTAAATCAGAGTCTCCAACAGGGTTCAGTGGTGTTGAGACAGAAAGAGAAAGAACCATTGTGCAAGTGCTTGATGCTTTATTGGAAGGGGACTCCCCTTCCAAGCAAAAACCTCTCTCCTCCTCCTCCTCCTCTACCTTGCCACCATCGCATTAGGCCATCAACTCCTCTCAGTATAGGCAAAGTGAAGTTAAATATTATTTTATTCTATCTAATTATTTTTTATTTACATCTGTCTAGTTTTAAGGTTTTGCGTCAAAAAATGACACCATCCATTTATAAATTGCCAAGTAAAATGTGAAATTTCTAGGGTTCAGAAATGGATTATTTCATTTTATATTACTCCTTATGGGAAAAAATTCATTTGATACTCATCATTTTCCTTCTGGAACTAATTAATGAGGAGTACCGAGTTACCACTGCACTTGAATTTTATCCATTTTTAAATGAATAATAAATAGTTCTCTCTGTTTCTTTAAACCACAAAACTGATCACATTAAAAAGCAGGATCATCTTACATCCTTTAGAAGATGATTTAAGGCTTCACATTTATGTCATATCAATGCAGCTTTTGAAAATGGCTCATAAACTATTTGAAAAATGTGTTTATACATTGAGATGAAAAGTTTTTTATTAAACCAAAGTTCTTTCCTTATGCCTTCAAGATACCAAACTGTTTACCTATGAAAAAAGAAGTGTTTTACATCCTTTAAGAATAAATTCTTTTGGGGCGGCTAGGTGGCACAGTGGATAAAGCACCAGCACTGGATTCAGGAGTTCCTGAGTTCAAATCCGGCCTCAGACACTTGACACTTACTGGCTGTATGACCCTGGGCAGGTCACTTAACCCCCATTGCCCTGCAAAAAAAAATATACAAAAAAAATATACAAAAATATAAGAATAAATTCTTTTTCTTAACACAAAAGTAATTTTTCTGTCCCTTTCAACACCAAACCACTCCATGTGAAAGAACAGTATGTTACATAAGCAATAAGACAAAGAGATTGAATAGTTTGATATTGAAAGAGACAATCACTCCCAAATAAAAGATACGGGTTATCAAAAAAGGTAAAAGAGACCATTTATATCACATATACAATAAGAATAATCAGGAGAGTCCTCACAACTTGCTGGAATGGGACATTTTCCTTTGGAGTCAAACCTGTTTCCCTGCCACTGTGGTGGACAACATGCTTGGACCACTTCTGTTGACAATGTGCCTGGCTTCTTGCCTAAAGTACCTGGGTGACCATAGGCTTCTGCCCAGTTTTGTGGCCTTGGTGATAGGTGGGGAGGGCTATGCCAAAAAGGATTGTCAACCAATCAAGGAAGAATTACCTACTCAGTAGGATTAAAGGAAAAGGCCAACATCTCTACCCCCTCTCTCCTTCCTCATTTCAAGCATCTTGGGACTTTATGAGCTCTCCCTTGGAAGGGAGAAAAGAGAGAGATTCCCTTTCCCCGTCACAAGGACCAAGGGAACAACCAGATTACACATGTCCTTTAGCCAGGGCCAGACCATTTATATCAACATAAGTGGGCCAAGCATGGGATCCACCAGAAGAGGCCAGAATTTAGGCTGAGCTCCAAGAGATGCACCCCATTCCAGCCTAGGAGTACAGTGGAGGTATCCACTGATTACCTACAGGTCACATAAGATTTCAAAATATTTATATAATTGAAATCTATAAAAAGTAATGAAAACTTGTCCTGTGAGAAGAAACAAATCAATTTCCATCACTACACGCTTACTAGAAGGAGTTTTCTGAATGTGAATTAGCATATTCTTTGAAACTTATAAACATATCAAATTGCCTGGGAGCAATGATAGATAAATGAATTATCCAGGGACACAATGCCAGCATGTGTTAGAAATAAGATTTGAAGCCAGGCCTTACTAACAATGAGGCTAGCTATCTCCTCCTTAAGCTAGCTACCTTTTAAAATAACTTATGATCTCATATTTCAAATATCTTTGATAAGAGTCCACTGTATAAAAAATAGTTAATTGATGGAAACATATATGATCAAGAACCATTCCTCAATAGATAAGTGGTCAAATGACATGAGTTGTTTTTTTTAAGTTAACTTTTGTTTTTATGTCACCTTTGTTTCCATATATGTCACTTTCTCCTCCCCACAGAATTAGTAATTGTAGCAAAGAAATAAAAAGAAAATGTAGAGCAAATGTAGGTTAGCAAAACTAACTAGCATACAAATGGAGTCTTTCAAAATATTTGTAGTTCTACACACATAGTCAGATTCCTCTGCAAAGAAGGGAATTATCATATCAGAAAAATTTGATATAAAGATATTTTACCATCTGATACTTTTCCTCTTTGGCCTAGTTGGACTGATATTGCTTGTTTTGATTTTATGTAATCAAAAATTACTTTTATCTTTTGTGTTCCTATTTCTTGTTTGGGTTGGCCATAGTTGTAAAAATAGCCTGATCCTGTTCTTTTTCTATTTTTATGGTATCTCTTTATTAATATTTATGTTACGTATTCTTAATTTGAGCTTATTGTGGTATATGGTGTAAATGGTTGGTCTAAACTGAATTTCTGCCAAATAGCTTTGCAGTTTCCCCAGAAATTCTTGTCAACTTAAGAATTTTCCTCAAGTAACCACAATTATACCTTCCACATTGCAATTTTTCCCATTGCAGTTTTGACATATTGTGGGTAGGCACAAGAAATTAAAATGGGAATTTGGGGGGGGGGATTTTGCAGAAGCCACAGATGTCACACAAAGGCTAGCAGAAAATGCAGAAAAAGTTTCAAAACTTAGCATAAAATATATGTATAATATTATATAATACCAACATATTTTAACTTTTAATGCCATAATAATTCAGACTTATTCTCTGGAATGAAGGGAGGGCAAAAAAAAAATTGTATGTGGATTTTCCAAATCACAGGGATGCTATGCTTCAAAACCCCTTAGATGCTGAAGGGATAACTATGGATTTATCAGACACTGAGTTCAGTTATTTCTAATTCTTTCTGATGCAGCTTTTCCCCTCTTGTACTCTAATATTTTAGTCAGTATCAAATAGCTTTGATAATTATTGTTTTATGGTATAATTTGAAGTCTAGACATGTTATTCCCCCTTTATTGCTACTTTTTTTTCATGAGGCACTCTGACATTCTAAACCTTTTGTTCCTCCAAATGAAATTAATTTTACTATTTTGTCTCCATCTAAAACCCAGCTCTTAGGAAATTTATTTGGTTTGGCACTTTATCTTCAAATTAATTTAGGTAATATTATTATTATTATATTGACATGACCAAGCCAGGAATATTGAATATTCCTTCAAATTATTTGTCATTCTTTATTTCTTTGAGGAGTTTTGTAAATGAATCTATGGAAGTTCTGAGTATGCCTTGGTTTATATTTATTCCAAAAATAGTTCATGCATTTTATAATTATTTTGAATGGATTTTCTCCAGATTTTGTTATTGCTAAAAATGTTGCTGACTTTTGTGGGAAATGGCTGAACAACTTATAGTATTTGAATGTAATTCAATATTTTTGTGCTATAAAAAATGATAAAAATGAGAAATTCAATGAAACTTTGAGATAAATGACATGGACTCATATAAAATAAAGAATAAACAATGCAAATCAGACAAGAAGTTCTGTAAAGTTCCTTCCAAGTCTAATGTTCTATGATTCTCTGACATGAGTCTGTTTTTTTAATTTTTTTTTTTTTTTTGGTGAGGCAATTGGGGTTAAGTGACTTGCCTAGGGTCACACAGCTAGTAAGTGTTAAGTGTCTGAGTCCGGATTTGAACTCAAGACCTCCTGACTCCAAGGCCGGTGCTCTATCCACTGTGCCACCTAGCTGCCCCTGAGTCTGCTTTTTTTAATAGATTCATTCTTCCTTAGACAAAGACTTCATATTTAGAAAACCTATAGTTAGGTTAATGTTTAGCAATGGTATGAAAACCACATTATTCTTGTCCTCTGAATCTCCTTTGCCAGGTAGAATGTCTAGGTGTGTATTGTGGCAAGTGAAAGCTAAAATGACTGGGAAAACAAAGGTTTATTCTGAGAATATTGATTTATTAAGCAATGAATGGCAATTGCCCAACAAACCTGGACCAGACCTCCTCAGCTTAGGTCTGGACTCCAAATACACTTGGAGACAGACCTTTATTCCTTAAAAATAACCAAATAAGGGGACAGCTAGGTGGCACAGTGGATAAATCACTGGCCCTGGATTCAGGAGGACCTGAGTTCAAATCCAGGCTCAGACACTTGACACTAGGTGTGACCCTGGGCATGTCACTCAACCCTTATTGCCCTGCCCCCCAAAAAAAATAACCAAATAAGGCAAATTAATTGAAAAGAAACAGCACAACATTAGGTGATTTGGGTTTCTAATTGGAGGAAAGATTAAGGACTTTCCAAGTTGGGAAGGGGACCCTTGAATTCAGAAAAAGGCATATCCTACTCCCCTCAAGTTTCTGTGAACAAAGGGACATGGAAACAGTATCTGATTGATTAGTACAGAGCCAATTTTCACTTAAGACTTATGGATTGCTTAAGGTGTACAATTGTGAGAAAACTCCTTGCATCAATTTTTGGATGTGTAAGGGGCTAAAATTCTAGCTAGTCTGTCTAAAATATCTAATGAGTGGTTGCCAATAAATTATAAGATTTGGCAATAGTTTAGACTTTTAAGCATTTATTAAGGAGAATAAGAATTTGGTGAAGAGAGAGAGAAAGGCCTACATTCATCTATCTATCAAAGGAAGAGCACATTTTTTAGCTCCACTCTCCACCAGAGTCCTCAGGAAAGAGAGCGAGAGAGCCAGCCTCACCCCCTCTTCCTCCCACAAGCAAACATCACTTCCTGATGCCAAAGAAAAGTCACATGTCTTGCCCTCAGGCGCCTTCTCCTCATGGCGGAGCTTTCCTACAGTAAATCTCCAGCAGGTGGCGTCATTCCAATCATTACAGATCTGACTGAGTTTCTGGTCAGTATAATTTAGTTCCTTGGTTAAGGGTCTCTAAACAGCAGATAGAGGTAGTCCAGTTTCCCAGCCACGTAAGGCTAGATTGAAACAACACAATAAGTTTTTCTCCCAGTTCCCACAACTGAATTATGTTTCTCAGAAGACAGAATTTGGACTAGACAGATAATTGACTAGAAGCTAAGCTAGCTTCAGAATTGAGTCACATGATGGAGTCAGTGTGGTTCACTCAAGTCCCATAATTAACCACTTGCTGGCCTAATCTTTGTCAGGGAGGGAATCTTTTGGGGAATGTCTAAACAAACAATGTTATATGAATATAATCAAATATTATTTTGCCATAAGAAATGACAAAATTTTCAGTTTCAGAGCAAACTAAAAAGACCTCCATGAACTAACATAAGTGTAATGAATAGATTTAGGAGAGCAATTTAAACTATAATAACATTATAGAGAAAACAACTTTGAAAGCCTTTAGAAATCTCAGCAGCATGGTGATAAATTACAGGTCCAGAGTAAACACACATTGCTGGCCTCAGTTCCTTCAATTTCCTCAGTATGGTAGGGGGTGGGAAGAGATAGAAGGGTAAAGCACAGGCAAGAATATTATTTCTTATTTTTCTTTGTTTCATTGCTTGCCATCAGGATAGCGATTAGCTTCTCTTAGAATGCAATATTATGAATAGAAAGTTGTGATCACTAGATCCATCAACAACAACAAAAGATTCCTGATAAAATTTGGATAATCTCATCTTAAAATGCCCATGATGAATATAAGCAAACAGATCATCATGAAGGATTTTGCAGCTTTTGCATGAACAAGTATTGTAGATTATGAAGGGGTAAAGAAATGCTATGAAGAATTTTTAAATCTTTTAAATGACTAAGACGGACTTCAAGTGAATCAAACCTTAGACAGAAAAGGTAACCTCCTAAGCAAAGGAGAGGAAAATTGAAGAAATTACCTTTCAGGTCTGTGGATAGGGGAAGAATTCATAACTAAACAACTGATATCAAAGATCACAAAACATAATACAGGCATTTTTATTGATATAAAATTTGTTAGTTTTAAATAAATACATCTAACGCCATCAAATTAGAAAGGAAAGAGGTAACTAGTGAAAAAAAATCTTTACAGCAAGTTCTTCTGACAAAAATCCGATATTCAAACTATATAATGAGCTAAATGAAATTTATAAGATTAAATCATTCCCAAACATAAATGGTCTAAGGATATAAATAGTTTTCAAAGGAGGAAATCCAACCTGTTGCCAACCATATAAACAAAGTACTAAATCACTAGTAATTAAAGAGATGCTAATTAAGGTAAATCTAAGGTTCCACCTCACACAAAAAGATTGTCAAAGATGACAGAAGGACAAATATTGGAGGGGCCATAGTAAAACAGGCATACCAATGCACTGTTGGTGGAGCTGTGAATTGGTCCAGCCAGTCCATAGAGCAATTTGGAACTGTGCTCCAAAAGTTATTAAACTATGCATATCCTTTGACCTAACAATATCACCTGTATCCCAAAGGGAACAAAGAAAGAAATAAAGGACCTATATGTGCAAAAATATTTAGAGCAGTTCTTTTCATAAAAGCAAAAAAAAAACCCAACAACACAGTAAACTAGGTAGGAAGCATCATTTGGGGAATGGCTAAAATAAGTGATGCTATATGAATAAAATAGATTATTATACCATAAGAAATGAGAAAATTTACAATTTCAGAGGAAATTGGAAAGATCTCTATAAACTAATTCAGAATGAAATGGATAGAATTGGGAGAATAATTTATACTGTGATGACATTTTAAAGAAAACAACTTTGAAAAACTTTAGAACTTTGATCAACACAGTGATAAATTACAGGTCCAGGGTAAACATTTCAACCACATTTTGCCAGACAGCTGATGGATTTCAAATGCAGAATGGAACCTCCTAGAACACTGCATAATTGTTATGAAGGAATATTAAACTATATGCCTACTTTCCCATTTCTATAAAATTATAAAGATAATCTACATATATACATATATGTATGCATATATGTGTGTATACATATATGTATGTATGTATGTATGTATGGAGAGCATTCTCAATGAAGGTAATAATAAAAAATAAACAATGGGCTTTCACAAACAGTATTCCTGAGGCGGCTAGGTGGCACAGTGGATAAAGCACTGGCCCTGGATTCAGGAGTACCTAAGTTCAAATCCAGCATCAGACACTTAACACTTACTAGCTGTGTGACCCTGGGCAAGTCAGTTAACCCCCATTGCCCCACGCAAAGAACCAAACAAAATAAAACAAACAGTATTCCCACAGCAGACCACATCTTCATTATAAAATTCAGCTGACAGAAAGATTTTAAGAATAAAAATCTCACTTTGCTTATTTTTTTTATTTTAAAAATTGATTTGGTGGATGCAAGTCCTACCAATAAGATTCTCCTCCAACAGTATATATATATATATATATATATATATATATATATATATATATATATATATATATATATATATACACACACACACACATACACATATATACATATATCTTATGCATACATCATAGTTATCCAGTATTTTGTGGGGAGGTAACACAGAGGAACTTTAACAAAGGAATGTTTACTTCAAAAGGTATGATTGCAAATATATATACTCCCACTCCAACACATGGGAGTCAGAATCTCCTTACCCGCTGTACCTCCTCAGTCTCTGGGGAGGGAAACGGATAAGGTTCATTCATGGTTTAGCTCTGTTTTCATAGATCACAGTTCCAGTTTCAAGTTCCACCCATCACTGGGGTGGATAGTCCTAAGTACCCTGACTTTCAGGGTCTCCATGCTGATATGGCTGTTTTACTTTCCTATCTGTAATCCTGGCTCCAAGGTCACCATGGCTCATAATCCTGACCCTGTGGGAAACACCTTAGGCACCTGAAAGTGAGGATAAATGACACAGAACAGAAACAAATACCCCCAAATCCATTTCCTGGAGGCAGGGTAAAAGAGTAAGAGCAGAACAAAAATTAATTAAATTAAATAATAAATAATTTTTTTTTTAAAGAGTAAGAGCAGGAGAAGGCAAGTCCCTTCTCCCTCTCAGCCTTTCAGTTCACAGCCTCCATGCTGGGAGCAACAGATAGCACAGCAAAAAGAAAACAACCAGGAGCAACCAGGCTCCATGTTAGGCAAATTAGGCATGTTCAAAAGCCAGGTTTCACTTGAAGGTTATATCAGTGGAGAACATTTTGTTTACAATCCTCTCTTCATTAATAGTGGCTGAGGCATAAAGCTCAACAAACTTATTCACTGTTATAAAGAAGATCTAATGCAAAATAAAAGTAGAATAAGACTTCCCAACAGAGAAATAATTCAAATGTTCATGGTTGCAAATAGCATCAACCCTAAGAATACTGTTAAGTTTTTACATATATTTTGGAAAATAAAATTCTACTCAAAAAAAAAAAAAAAGACTTCTAGGTAAGATCTGTAATCCAGGGGGTAGCTAGGTGGCATAGTGGATAAAGCACCGGCCCTGGATTCAGGAGGACCTGACTTCAAATCCGGCCTCAGACACTTGACACTTACTAGCTGTGTGACCCTGGGCAAGTCATTTAACCCTCATTGCCTGAAAAAAGATCTGGAATCCAAAGAGCTTGGCCTGATCATAAACTCAGGGCGGAAAGGTGAAAAAGAATGTCTATTTTCCAAAACTTGGTGTTTTTCTGTAGAAAACATGATGGACAACTGTTCCACACATAACTTTCATATAGTAAAACAACAGAGATTGGACAGACAGGCACACACACATATATCTTTGATACACACTGAAAAAGGACAAGTTGGGCTTGGAATTAAAAAATGAGGAGAAAAGGCTGCATCACCTCCATTAGAGTAACCTCAAAATTCTCTTTAAAATAATTATCTTTTTTTAAATGCTTATATTTACTATTACTTCTAGTCTTCATTTCAATTTTATCTTCTGTATCCCACCTCTACTAAGCAAGCCATCCTTCATACAAAGATTTAAAAAAGAAAGAAAAACAGTTCAACAAAACAAGACCAAACCAGCAATCTTCTCTGATATTTCTTAATAGTACTCTATACTCATAGTCTTCTGGCTCCAAAGGAAAATATATTGCTTCTGAGAGGAAGCTGGGTGATTCTAGTTACATGGTGCTCAGAATTATTGTCATTTTTCCAATGATTTTATTGCAGTCATTGAATGCTGTATCAGTACATGAATAGTTTCCCATTTTTCTCTGAATTCCTAATATTATTCACTTATCGCAATGCAATAATATCCTACTACATTCATGTAACATGCTTGCTTTAGTCATTTTCTAATCAAGGAGCACCTTTTTTTTTGTTCCCAGTTCTTTTCTATTATAAAAAAAATGCTGCTATGAATATGTAAGCACATATGGGAATTTTCTGTCTTGGCCTTCCTGGTACCTAAGGTAAAAACATTTAAATCACTATGAGTATAATTATGTTACTTTTCAGAATCATTAGACTGATTCAGTATGTTAGTTTACATATCTTCCCACAGCGCTTCCAATAATAACCAATTTGCCAATTTGCTAGGAGTTTGGTGGAACTTTGGTTATTTTGACTTGTATTTCTATTATTTGGAATAATCTTTCATGTGGTTGTTAATAGCTTGAATTTTTTTTTTTTTGCAGAGCAATGAGGGTTAAGTGACTTACCCAGGATCACACAGCTAGTAAGTGTCAAGTGTCTGAGGCTAGATTTGAACTCAGGTCCTCCTGAATCCAGGGCCAGTGCTTTATCCACTGTGCCACCTAGCTGCCCCCTTGAAATTCATTTTTGAGGAAAGTTCTATTGTATTCTTTGACCAATTAATTTTTGGGAGTGTTTCTTGGTCTCATATGTATGTCCTAAATACCTATGTTTGGAATATTTGACCTATATCAGAGAAAAATCCCATTCAACAGCTTTGTTTCTCCTGGCTGAATAGTTTGTTAGTGCAAAGCTTTTAAATTTCCATTTAAGTGAAATTGTATTATCTTTTCTGGAAACCTCTTTCTCTTGTTTGCTCTAAGAACTTTCCCCGGTTATAGCTGTAAAAAGATACCTCATCTGGATCTTATCTATTTTTTATAGTGAGACTTTTATTAATATTCAAGGTGCATATTCATTTTGAAGCTATTGTAGTATATCATATTAGAAGGTAGTCTGAATCTAATTTCTGCCAAACTGTTTTCAGTTGTTCCAACAGTTCTTGTCAAATAGAGAGTTACATCCCAAGTAAAATATGCTCTAAAGTTTATTGAACACTAGATTATTGAGTTCAGTTGTTTCTGGATCCTACTTATCTAATTTATTCCCCTGATTCATTTTACTTTTTTTAAAAAACAATAAATGTTTTTGTAACTACTGCCTTAAAATATAAACTGAGGTCTGATGTACTATTCTACCTTATTCTTGTTTTACATGATTTCCATTGATATCCAAGATCTTTTGTTCTACTGAGGGAATTTTATCAAGTACTATGAAATACTTCTGTGATAATTTAATTGATAGATCCCTGAATATATAAATTGATTGAGGTAATATTTTAAAATTATTTCATTGGTTCATTCCAATTATAAGTAGTAAAAACAACCTCTCTGATAATTTAAGATGTTCTTCATTTACTTAAATATTTTGTAATCATATTTATATGCCTTGAGTGACTAGGTATATTGACAACCACATATTTTATGCATTGGAATTTATTTTGAATAAAATTTCACTACATTATTGTATGTTAACAATATCTTCATGGATATTGTTATTCGTCTTTAGAAATACTGATGATGTAGTGAGTATACTTTTGAATATTTATTAATTTTAAAAATCTATAGAATCAGTAAAGAAACTAAGTAAAACCACCATTAATTCAGCAAATAGGGCTAATTTGCTCTCCTCCAACATTTCTCCCTTTCATGCCTCTCTTTCTTTGTCTTATCTATCACTAATATTTCTAAATCCATGACAAATAACAATGAGCAGAGGGGGCATTTTTGCTCTACTCTTATATTTATTGAAAAAACTTTTAATGTTTCACCATTGCAAATACTAGCTTTTGGTTTTAGAGAATTTTTTTTATGTTAAAATGGACCTTATATGCCTTGTAAGGATTTTTTATAAATTGTTGTATATTTTCAGCCTTTTTAATCTCCTAATTTATTTTTAATAGAATTTTATTTTCCAAAATATATGTAAAAACAAAATTTTAACATCAATTTTTAAAAAATTTTGTGTTCCAACTTCTCTTCCCCCCTCTATTCCCACCCCCCCACCCACAAGAACTCAAGCAATTCAAAATAAGTTATACATCAATAGTCATGGAAAAATTCCCATATTAGCTAGTTGTGAGAGAAAACACTAAAAAAACCAAAACTTCAGATTAAGGAATTGTCAAAGAGGAAATGGAAAAAAAAAATTTTTTTAATGTGTTTCCATCTGTTTTCAGATACTATCAGTTCTTTCTCTGCAGTTGGGCTGCAATCTTCATAAGTCTTTCAGGGTTATATTGGATCATTGCCTTGCTGAAAATAACCACATGATTATTACTGTTATTTTGTATACAGTACATTTCACTCTGCTTCAGTTCATGTAAGTCTTTCCAGGTTTTTCTGATAGTATCCTGTTCATCATAACATTTATATAGTACCTTAAGCTTGACAGAGGACACTGGTGTTGCTGCTGATTCAGAAGCAGTGGGGCAAATTCCTCTGGCGGGTGTCTGGTGTTTTGGCCTGATTTCAGGGTTAGGCTTTATTTGTGGCCCAGCACAGCCCCCTGAAATCTATCTATAGCTGGAGAAAACTCTCAGCCATATTTTTGTGTGTTTTTCTGCCCCAAAGGTTCTTTTATTGCTATTTTTGGGGTGATTTTATCAGGAGCCCTGTGGGTTTAATGTCTTTCCTCCGCCATCTTGCCTCCACCCTTAATCTCCAAATTTAATCATGTCATTTTGGAGAAATTTAAGGTAGACTTGTGTTCATTATTTTCTTTCTTTCTTTCTTTTTTTTTTTTTTGGTGAGGCAATTGGGGTTAAGTGACTTGCCCAGGGTCACACAGCTAGTAAGTGTTAAGTGTCTCAGGCCGGATTTGAACTCAGGTACTCCTGACTCCAGGGCCAGTGCTTTATTTTCTTAATATTGAGTCATCCTTATATCCCTGATATGATAACAACTTTGTCAAAGTGAGTAAATTATATACATACATACACACACATATATATTGCTATATTATTTTGCCAATTTATTTGAAAGTTTTGTGTCATTGTGGTACAAGTGATTTTATAGTAATCAAATAAGTGATCTTATGATCACTTCTATCCCTTTTTTAGTTAAGAACTCTACACATAGCCAAAGCAATGAAAGTTATCTGATCTGGTTCTCTTATTTTTTTTAATGATATGACCTTAAATATTCAGGCACATATCCATTTTGAGCTTATTGTGATATTTGATATACAAAATTGGTTTAAACCTAAATGGTTTCATTTTTTACTTTTCCCAGAAGTCACTGTCAAATAGGGAATGCTCCCTTAAGTAATTTATGTTCTTAAATTTGTTTTTTAGTTCAGTTGTTTCTGAACTGAACAAATTTATCTACTTTTCTATATTCTAACTAGTACCAAATAATTTTGATGCTTACTGTTTTGTGGTATAACTTTAAGTATAGAAGTACCATTCTATCTTGATTCTTCCTTTTTTGCTGAATGAAAAATTAAAATATGAACAACATTTCTACATTTTAAAAGTTATATTTTTTAGAAAACTTATTCTAAATTTTAGAAAAGAACATATTCAAATGGATCCAGGATCAGAATAATGTGAGTAGCCATACAATAATGCCAACCACAACCTCTCCCTGCCTGCCCATCTTGTTTGACTTTTGTCTGTGTCCTCTGGTCAGTTTACCTCAGTAGATCAACACAACATATGTAGATCTCCCAAAATGGCTATTGCCAAGCTTTTATTTTTTATTTTTAAATGTTTGTTTTATGGCAACATTGTTTGATGATCTCCTATGAGACACTCAACTGTCTTCTAAGCAATACAATGATTCAAGACAATTCCAAAAGACTCATGACAAAAAATGCTATCCGCATCCAGAGAAAGAACTATGGAGACTGAGTGCAGATTGAAGCATGCTGATTTCCCTTTTTTTTGTGTGGTTGTTCCCTATTGTTCTCTTTCTTCTGTCACAATGTAATGTGGAAATATGTTTACCATGATTGCACATTTATAACCTATATCAAATTGCTTGTCATCTTGGGGAGGGGCAAAGGGAGGGAGGGAGAAAATTTTGGAATTCAAAATCTTATAAAAAGGGAAAATTGAAAACTATTTCTACATGTTATTGGAAAAAATAAAATACTATTTACAAAATAAAATAAAATTATTGTTTTTCCATATTCTTTATTACCTCATTAGAGCCATTATATCCCCCCCAAAAAAAATAAAATAAAAGGGGGAAAAAACAATTCAGAAAAAAGAACAACAAATTAACCAAGTACTTCTTACATCTGAGGGTAAATGCAGAGATTCACAACCTTAATTCCATATATCATCAAAGAAAGAAGGAGCAAATATGTTTAGTATTCCCATACTTCAAGCAGAAGTTTATATACATTAAAACTATGCTTATAAATTCCCTGAAGGCAGTACCGAGTCTTCTTCATCTGAGTATCTATTATGATGTCTCACACATAATGTAAATTAAATCAATATTTGTTGAATTAGTTTCATTATAAAAATAAATTATAATAGAAACGTATAAGTGGAAAAATATAGGCATATATTTCCACTAGAAAGGTTAAGGTCTTGTTCTATAATCCTCTCCCAAACAAGATATTCAATTATTTTGGTCTTAACTTTTATTAAATTTGCTTCCAGTATCAGTAGTTTTCTCTGATCAAGGACTCATACAGCATGATATGTTCTATTTCTCCATTTTTTTATGTTCATGTAAAGGCATTTAAGTAATGAGAGAATTTTCTGGGAGTTTTAAGCAACTGGCACTAAAAATATTAGAGTATTGTACTTAACTAAATAACTGCAATCATCAACTTTCCTATCCTGTAAGGTAAACAATCTCATTTTGTATTAATGATTCAAAATTTATGTTATAAAGATGTATTAAAACACCACTATTTGTACTCACAGTGTCTCAAGTATCTGGATTTAAACCACTGGCATGATAGGGTAGTTTTCTTTCCCAGTGTGAAACACCTGAGATCTATCCTCTTTTATCAATAAGTAAACAACAACTGAAAATAATCTCACTGGGACTAGCTCAATGTGAAACTTTTAAATTCAATATAGGATTTACGCCTTTTTTTTTCTTCTCTCTTGCTGGATTTTCAGCTAAGGAGACCTCAACAATGTTGCTATAGGTAGTGCAAATAGCTTTTCAAAATAAGCTTATGGAACCATAGAATTTTAGAATGAGAAGGGGAGCTTAGGCATCACGTAGATGTCATGGCAGATGACAACCAGAGAGGTTCAGTGACAAGGTCACAATGATAGATGAAAGAGTCAATGCTTGGCACTATCTTAAGAGGCGTTGTTTG
Organism: Dromiciops gliroides; assembly: GCF_019393635.1. Lineage (NCBI taxonomy): Eukaryota > Metazoa > Chordata > Mammalia > Microbiotheria > Microbiotheriidae > Dromiciops > Dromiciops gliroides. Next base: position 205,111,919 of record NC_057863.1, read on the forward strand.
TTACAAAAAGGAAAATGCTTCTGTTGATAGAAAATAAGTGTAAGATGGAAACAACTGACTATTTCAATCATGGCAGTAACAAGGAGAATGTAGCACAGTAGAAAAGTCATTTGCTATTTTGTTAAGGGATGCAATTCATAGTCAGCTTTGCTTATGATTGAAATTAGTAGTTGTTTTCATCTTAAACATATTTTCTATCAATACAAACATTTTGTTTTATAATCTTTCTGGGCCTCAGTTTCCTGATCTGTGATAGATCGTTCTAAGGTCCTTTCTAATAATTCACATTGTAATAGCAAGAACAAGTTCACATTTAAAAGAACAGGAAAGTTTATTACATATGTTTTCTCAGCCAGTCCTCTCAAAAACCCTATGAGGTGTGTGTTAGTATTATCTTCATTTTACAGATAAAGAAACTAAGGCAGACATGGGTTAAGTGACTTGCCCAGGGTGGCACAACTGGTTACTATCTGAGGTAGTATTTGAACTCAGATCTTCCTGACTCCACATCCAGCACTCTATCCATTGTATCACATGGTTTAAAAAGAAATTTCCTCACAATAGTCCCCTGAGCTTACTAATATTAGAATTTCTATCACCAAAAATAATCATGTGTCTGTACAAGAAAATTGAATATTTTCTTTCAAAATATTGCTGTAGGGTATTCTAAGAGTAAGAGTGGTCCCTGGCGGAAATAGTTTAAAAATCAACATTATGACTGCTAAGAAGATGAATTCTTGAAAGTTATTATTCTTGCAAATATTTACCCAATTCCAGAACTTTAAGATGACGTCAAAGAGGATAGAAGTTAGATTTAGAGTCCAGAACAAAATAAACATTCATTTCTTATTAGGACTTTAGAGAAACAGGATAGCATTTCCCAGGTCATGACTAGAGGGGGCAGTAGGTACTAAGATCACCAAGTTCGGCACTGGAGATCACCACTGGATACAGTAAAGTTATGGGGAACTATCAGATAATGACTACAAAGACAGTTCTAACCAGCTAATTCCATGTTGATGGAATAATAACTCGGTTAATAGAAAGGCATAGACCAAGACAGTCAAAATAGAATGTGAGCTCTCAGTAGGCAAAAATTATTTCTTCTTTTTTTTTGTCTTTATAGCACAATTCCTAGTACATTGAAGGCTCTTCATAAGTGGTTATAGAATGAAGTATGGTATTCTCAGTATGGGAGAGCTAGAACATTTCAGAATTAAACAATGGTAATGCCAAACTAAAATGATAAAGCAACTCATATTTCAAGGTAATTTTAAGTGCTATAAAGCAAGTACTTTCCTTGCAACACTCTGCTGAATTAAGTAGTGTATGTATTATTATCCCCATTTTATAGATGAGGAACCAGAGGTATAATGAAGTTAATTGATTTTGCCAAATGTCATGCAACTCATTAATATCAGAGCTGGAACTCCTATTCAGATCCTTTAACTGTATATTTCTACATAGACTGTTAGAGTTGGAAGGAACTATAGAGATAATCTCATTCAAGCATTTCATGTTGGTATGAAGAAATTGAAGCTCAGAAAGGATGATTAAGGACAACATTTTACATTTATGAAGAGTTTACAATTTTGAATTCATTTCAAGATAAATGATTTGTAAAAATACTTTTCTGGCAGAGTCAAAAGTAGAATCTGTATCTTAACTCCCCTTTCTACTTTATGAAGTACCTTGGTTTTAAAATGACCACCAAATTTATGTAGATGATAAAAAGAATCATATATAAAATTTTGGTGAACCATTATATATCTTCTGCCACTAATTTGTCAAGTGAATGATTATAGAATGTCTTTTTTGTCCTTCTGAAATTGTCACAGGCACTCTACTAAAAACTTTAAAATATGAAAAAAACAGCAGATATTTTTAAAATTTTGAATAACTAAGTTAAAACAGCCCTACAAAAATATATTAAAAGATACAGTCTAAAGGGAAACTTCATAATGATATCCTGAATGAGTAGCTCAAGAAAAAAAAAATCAGAGAATCAATAATGATGTAAAAGAATAACAGAGATTACATACCACAATTTCCGAAATTCAGATAAAGCAGTACTCATAGAAGTAATTGTCTCTGAAAATCTATAACAACATAGAAAAAGGAGATTAATGACTTGAATATACAATTTTAAATGCTAGGAAATTGTAAACAAGAACAAGGAAGCACCAAGGAGGAAATCTTGAAAATTAGATACAAATGGAAAATAAAAAATCATAAAAAATTGATAGATTAAAAACTGAAGGTGGGTTCTTTGAAAGACTAACAAAATTGATAAGCCTTTGGCTAACCTGATTTAAAAAAAAAAAGAAAGAAGAAAATCAAATTGCTAAAGTAAAGAATGAGAAAGGTAAAAAATCTATCAATAAAAGAATTAAGAATTATCACATCCTTTTTTAAACACATGTATTCTGATAAATCTTAAGAATTTGAAATTAAGGGGCAGCTAGTTGGTGTAGTAGATAGAGCATTGGCCCTGAATTCAGGAGGACATGAGTTCAAATTTGGCCTCAAACACTTAATACTTACTAGCTGTGTGACCCTGGGCAAGTCACTTAACCCCAATTGCCTCACCAAAAAAAAAAATTTTTAAAGTAATGGCTGTTTAACTAAAAATATCAAATGCCAAAATTAACAGAATATGAAATAAAGATTTTTTAAGCAGCCCAATTTCGTAAAATGATACCAAATGGTTCATAAAGGAATTACCAAATTAAAAACAAATGTACCCTAGAGGAGATGAACATATAAGTGAATGCTGTTATTCATTTAAAAACAAATGATACTATATTTTATACCCCTAATGCCTAAGACAGAGAGGAAAGAGCTAAGAAAAGGAACCACAGATCAATGCCACAGTGAATGGGGGGGGGAGGGGGATTAAATAAAATCATGGCCAAAAGACTACATAAATATAGCTCCTCCAAAATGTTCATGAAGTAAGATTTATACTAGAAATGTAAAGATGGTACAATGTTAGGATAACAAATAATATAATTACTTAAATCAAAAGAAATGTAGCACAAAATAAAATTATATTAGTAGATGCCTCCCAGAAAAACCTTTGCCAATATCCAACATTCACTTATTCTAGATTCTAGAAAGCATGGACATAGAAGGCGCATCTTTTACTCTCTCAAATAATCAAATTAATCTGTGATCTTCTTTCAGGAATGTCCTCCAATGATATGATGTACCTATCCATGTCTGCCCATCTGTGTAAGCTTTGTCCAATTTTTCCTATAAGTTTGCCACAGAGGGGTCCCCCAAAAGTAATGAAGGCCCCCTCTGATTTCTACTTACATTTTGATTGGAACAATAGAGTGCTCTCATGGTTTATCTGTCATACAATGAGTACAGTAATAAAATGAGAAGAATGGCCATCATAACAACAACAATAACAGCAACAATAGATAGTGGTGATATAGTGCTTTAGGGTTTACAAAGCACTTTACATATACATTTGTATCCTTACCATAACCTTAGGAGGTAGTTGCTATTATTATTATTTTTACTTTACAGTTGAGGAAACAGGTTAAATGGCACAGCTAATAAACAAACATTTAAAGTGAGATTTGATCTCAGATCTTTTTATATCCAAGCTCAACACTATATCCACTCTACTACCACTTTGCTTTCTGAATAACAATAAAACTGTTAAACTGAACACCATGTAATTATCATTTCCAAGCTGAGGCAGATGAACATGTATATATTGTACTAGACAGATGATGATGTATCAGTTAGTTTTGTCAAAATATATATATATATTTTTTTACTCTTTGTTATGTCATGACTCTCTAGGTAGCAGAGGAAAGAGGGTTCTATTAAAAGTGATATAAAAGTGATATAAAAACCAAATGTTTCAATACAAATTTTTAAAACTTTAAATAATACATATAGCACACAATGAATAATCATATCATTGAGCCTGCGCTGTCTAATGTTTTGTACATGCTCATTGCTGAACAGTATTGTAGGGAAGGATGGGTGAGAAATGAGAAATGAGCAATTAAAGCTTCTCTCTTACCTTCTTTAAAGTTTCTTATGTTCTCTTAATTGCCATATGAGATGTCGTTTTTTCCCCTTCAGTCCTTATCCTTCTTGATCTCTTTTCAAAAATTCACATTGTTGATCATGCTCTTGGATATTCTCTCCTCATTGGGTTTTCATGACACTGTTCTCTGGTCCTTCTGCCTATTTGACCAATCCTCAGTCTCATCTGATTGATCAGAGGCAGATAGGTGGTATGGGAGTAATTAGTTGCTACAGTGAAGGGAGTCCTAGACTGGAAATCAAGAAGAACCTGAATTCAAATCCAGCTTCTGACATTTACTTAGATGTGTGATGCTGGGAAAGTCACTCAATCACTGTCTGCCTCAGTTTCCTTCTCTGTGAAATGATAGCACCTACCTACCAAGATTATTGTGAGGATTAAAATGAGATATTTGTAAAGTACTTTGCAAACTTTAAAGTACTATATAAATGCTATTTTCTTATTGTTATAATTGCTGTTAACATCAAGCCAATTAACTTGATGTATACCTCATGATTCTGTCCTAGGCCTCCTTCTCTTGTGTCTTGGTGACCTCATCAGTTGCCATGGTTTTAATATTTTTGTCTTTTATATTGATGACTGTCAGAAAGATATGTAACCCTAATTTCTCTCCTTAGCTCCATCATCAAGTGCTTATTAAACTGTTCAAACTAGCCTAGCAGACATCTCAAATTCAACATGTCTAAAACAATTTATTATATTTTCTCCAAAACCCACTTAAAAAAAAAAAAACACTTCCCTGTTTCTGTCAAGGGAATCACCATCTTTTGATGACCAGGTCCTTATCCTCACTGTCATCTTTGACTCCTCATTTTCCCTCATCCTATATACCTAATTCATCACCAAATATTAATGTTTTTCTCTATAATATCATTCACATAATCTCATTTCTAACAACCATCTTAGTTCAGGCCTTCAGCAATTCTTGTCTGGCCTATTGCACAGGTTTCCCTGCCTCAAGATATCTCCCCAATCTAAGCCATCGTCCACACAGCATAAAAGGTGATTTTCCTAAAGCAAAAGTCTAAATATTTCTCTGCCCTAGTCAATCCCAGTATCTCTAGTTTCAAACTTAAACTCTTCTTAGCATTTAAATCTCTCCATAATCTGGCCCCAATTCAACCCGTATTATTACTCTCTTTCATGCACAATATGATTCACTCAATCTGGCCTTCTTACTGTTTATCATACCAAGCAATGCAAAGATCTCCATGTCTTTGCATTAGCTGTATCCCATACTTTGAAAGCACTTCCTCCTCCCCTCCACATCTCAAATCCCTAGTTTCCTTCAAGGTTTAGTGTAAGCATCACATTCTACAAGAAGCCTTTCCTAATCCTCCCCAGTGATAGATATCTTGCCTTCCTCCTCCAAAAACCATCTCAAATCTCTTTTTTCTCTATTTATACATGTGTGTGTGTGTGTGTGTGTGTGCACGTGTGTAACTTCCCCTGGCTAGAATGTTACCTCCTTGAGGACAAAAGATGTTTCATTTTAGTCTTGCCTCACTAAATGCCTGCCCAGAGTAAGTGCTTAAGAAATGCTTGTTAACTATCCCTTATTGATTGGGAGAGACTTTGGGTTACAAGATCGAAGAAAATATATGAATGATATTTTAAAAATAGAATTATTCAATTAACACACATACACACACACACACACACATGCATGCATGCATGCACGCACGCACGCAATACATTCAGCGCTCCATGAGCGGGTGTGCCACTTTTCATATATTGGTTGGTCAATATATGAACCAGTTAAAGCGGATACCTACCAGTTAAACAAAAATAAGTTATCTATAAAAGGAAAGAAAAAAAAAGTTGTCTTATCTGTTACTTCAAAAGAACTCTAGCCTTGTAGAATAAAGACTTATCTAGCTATATGCTTGTTTAACATTGCCTTATCTTTCTGTCTGACTTTTCTCCAGATAGGCAGCAATGAAGTAGAAAGAACACTTAATTAGCATCACAGGAACTGTGTTTGAACCTTTGTTTCAAGATTCAACTTCTTCTTCTTCTGTAAAATGAACATGGATAATCCAGGGGGGAAATGGCTTTTCATGATAAAGCTGAATATGTTTTGTTTCTTTTTCACTTGATTATGAGCTATCATTTCACTTTGATAGTATAAACTTGAGGTGTCAAACACATACCACACTACTCAGCTGTCCTCAGTCAGATGGAAATGTAATAGGGAAATATTTTATAAATTAAATAAAAATATGAAAAAGATATTATTTTATAGTTTTCTAAATCGATATATCACCTGTGGGGGTCTTATGTATAGTCTAATGGCCTCTATTTTTTTTATTTTGACACCACTGGCATAGGCCTTGATTTAGAAAGGTTTCTCTGGAGAATAAAAGAGAATTTTTATTTAAGATGGAAATGATCCTTAGAGTAATAGGCCAGGTTTATATTTCTATATTTATTCAATAAAATTCATTAAAGAGAAAGTATGCTTGGTATTAGTAAGCCTCCATTACTCCAAGACTCCAGAAAACATAAAATTCATTGGCAAACTTCCAGTTTTACCTTCACTTTTCATATAAAAGTTTTCTTCCATTGTTCATTTAATACTATAGGCAGCCCAAGAGAAATGAGCATGATAGTTTTAACTTAGTGTTAAACTGAGATCAATATTATCAAAACATCACAATTTGTCCCTAATGAAAATCTCCATTTTGGCAGTGGCCCAGGGATTGGAATATTAGTATGATGCATATTAATACATGAGGCAATCCTAGATCATTTGAGAAAAAGAAAAACAAGACCTGGAAATAGTGACTCTTTCAGAACAGTTAGCTAAAGCTTTCACAAAAGACTAAGTTCCTTATGGACATCATTTAGCCAAGACAATATGCCAAATTGTTGTTCTTCGGTTTGTTTCAGTCCTGTCTGACTCTTCCTGACCCCATTTGGGGTATTCTTAGCAAAAATACTTGAGTGGTTTGCCATTTCCTTCTCCAGTTCATTTTACAGATGAGGAACTAAGGCAAATGGAGTTGTGACTTGCCCAGGGTCACACAGCTAGTAAGTGTCTGAGACTGGATTCGAACTCAGGAAGAGGAATCTTTCTGACTCCAAGTCTGACACTCTTTATACTGCATCATCTAGCTGCCCTGATGTGCCAACACATTGACTTATTCCCTTATTTTAACTGAAATGTGAGACTTCACAAAAGTATGTCTAGTGAAATAACATGTAATGCTTTAATCTACAGTTTGCCATAGGTTGGGGGACTATCTTTCTTGAGTGGTATGTAGTATGTCCAATTCACTGAATTATGCATATGTACACTAAATAACAAACAAATTATCTCTAGGGAAAGGTACATTTTCATTGCAAATGCAAAATAAAACTCTTTCTACCAGCAATACACATTTAGAATTCCAGTCCCCCCCACACACATCCAATCCATTGTCAATTCTTATTCATTTACCTCCACTCCATCTTCAGATGTCATTCCCTTGCAACTTTCACAGTTGCCTCATCACTTTTAGAACCCATGCTGAACCCATGTACTAAGTAGTCATTCTGCTTTCAACCTCTATCCCATCCAATCCAAACTCTGCAAGGCTGCAGAACCAATATTCCTAAAATCCAGGTCTAGTTGTGTCATGTCCCTACTCAAGAAGCTACCCTGTCTGTAAAATAAAATGTAAACTATTCAACATTCAAAGTCTTTTACAATCTGTGTCCAGTCTATGTACAAGCTTACTTCACATTATTCCCTCTTACATACTCTATGTTGCAGCTAACTGGCCTGCTAGGAAAACTTCATCTTCTATATTACACATGCAAATAGCCTGAGAATCAAAATCCAGATTTCAAAAGCATGGAAGGAGAAAATAGGGTCTTATTTACAAGGTAGTAGATTCTGGGAGAAGAAGGAATAGTCAAAAAGGTAACACTGGTGCCAGGGGCTGGGGGACAAGCTTCAGTGGCAACAGGCCAAATAGTTGCACAAAAGACTCATTAAATATATAACTGCACATAAGTTAGTAATAAAAACAAAAACAAAATCATTTTTCCACACATTCTGTCCCTAGTTGCTAAAGCCTGATGTGTGTCCCTTCCTCATTTCTAATCCTTAAAGGCCCTAACTTCACCTTCAAGATTCAGTTCAACAAGGGGCAGCTAGGAGGCGCAGTGGATAGAGCACCAGCCCTGGAGTCAGGAGGACCTGAGTTCAAATACTACCTCAGACACTTGACACTTACTAGCTGTGTGACCCTGGGCAAGTCACTTAACCCCAATTGCCTCACCAAAAAAAAAAAAAAAAAAAAAAAGATTTAGTTCAACAGCCCTCTTCTAAACAAGGTATTTCCTGATGCCCTCAATTATTAGTGTTATCTTTATGTAACTACTTTATATATATATATATATACTTGTATTGACTTTGTAAACATGAAATGAAGCTATGAGTTTATATTCAACTCTTCAATGACTAAGGGACATACCAAAGAGTCTCCTTTAACCCTAACTCCCCCATTCCAGGCTATGCAATAACAGGCACTGTAATATACTTGTCACTTCTTTTACCTAAGCATTTTCTGTATCCAGATTTTAACTCAACTATGTAGAAGTCAGGCATTAGCTGTAAGTACACAAAATTTCAATTAGAACAGAGAGATATATCTCTTTAAAACAGAAATTTACCTAACTGGGGGCTCTGAGCTACTGTGATTATATCAGTAACTTTCCATCTGCTGTAAACTCCAAAAACTACCAGAGAATGGAACCCTATCAACTTGAGGGCTATTCTATTTTTCCCTAGGATAAAAACAAACTAATTTTAAAAAAGAAGGGGGATGTTGTCTGTGTAAATAGCAGAAAGGAAGAAGAAAAGAAGAGAAGGTGATAATAAAAGATTATACCCTAACCTATTTCCCAAGGAAGAGATTCAGTTCCAGCTCTTTCTAGAACAGAGGAGCAAACCAAAATGATGGAGTGTATTAGCCAACCAAATCTATCCTCCATGATGACACATAAGTGTTGCACAGCTGGTACTGGTAATACATTAAGACCATTATTATTGAATGGTGGAAAGTTCAATGATCTTAGAGTTAGGTTTGAATTCTAGCTCTCCTATTTAACATCTGTGTAACCTTAGTCAAAATATTTGATCTTCCTAAGGTTCAGTTTTCTCATCTGTAAAAGAGACATAATAAAACTTGCACTATCTGTCATAGAATTGCTGTAATGTAAGCAAACATATTTTAAATGTTAAAATGATATATAAACGTAAGGTATTATTTCTCAATATTAATAATAATACTGATTTCCTTAGGCAAATAGATTCTCTAGTATGGAGAGTCACAAGATATCAAGAATCTTGAAACTAGTAAAACATAACACAAAGCTATGATTTACTAAGTTTTTGTTATAAGGGCTAGGACTTATTAAAACAGAAGTTATTTAGGAAGTATGTAGTTTTAAGGGTTGAGGAAAGAGTGAGGGTATGGGTTAGGTACTTAAGATTACATGAAGAGATCAAATTTATGGTGTCAGAATGAAATAAGCAGAGCGTATCCTACACAAACCATCCCTCATTTTATACATGCAGATTAAACTAAAAAGTTCAGATCCAGCTCTCAAAGTCATAAGAGGAGAAAATAAGATTTTTTTTTTTTTACAAGGCAGTATCTTCTGGGGAAAGAGAGAGTAGTACAAAAGGGACAACTGTTACCAGGATCTGGGAAACAAGCTTCAGTGACAACAGGCTTAAAGGTTGTACAAAAGATTGATTAAATGTGTAGCTGCACATCCGTCTGTAGGGAAAGAAGGAGATAAGATGGAAAGGTGTCCAGCAAAAAGCACTTCCACCCCAGGGATAGAGCTGATGGTAGAGACTGCTAATGGGTTGTGGAAGAAGGTACTTTGTAAAATGTGCATCCTCTCTATCTGCAAAGAGGGAACAAAGATGAGAAACCTTGCCTAGGTTTGAAGGAGAGAGGATGTTGTGATTTCATGTGCCCAGAGATGTCTCACAAGAACAAATTCAGGTTTCAGGATTAAACACTGATCATATTCTAGTACTGTTTGCCCACCTCAGTTTTCTTCACTCCCTTTTTTCTCCTCTTTCCACTCTACTTTTCAGCACTACACTTTTCTTCTTATAAATTGATACCCTCACAGACTTGAGGAATAGATTGACTCTGACCTAACAACAGATCAAAGGAGTTAGAGCTGGACAGAAACTAAGATCTTCTAGCTCAGATCTCACAGTCTATAGGCTAGGAAACTGAGGCCCAGGAGGTATCAAGTAAAGTGCCCAAGGTCACAGGTAGGAAGTAGCAAAACTGAGATTCAAATTCACGGTTTGTGACTTTGAATGTATCTTGACCCCTTAGACCACACTGCCTGCCTCTATCTCTCAACTCCTACTACAGAACTTGACCTCTCCAATTCCTTTTGACTCCCCTGCCCGACACCCAGGGAAGAAGATACACTTTCACTCAAAAAGCCGCCTGGGAATGAGATTCAAATGTTAATCAAAGCCTTCCTCGGTCCCTATTTTCTCCTAAAGACTGTCATTTCCAGATTCCACAAGCAGCTAAGAGCCTGGGCATCTTTCTTAAGTTATAGACAGTCTCTCTCTATTCCCACCACCCCCACCCTCACGGGCCAGCAGTACAAATGGAGGGAAGGAGTATTAGCAAGAAGAAGGGTGGGGAGGAGTGAAAGCAGCCACAGAAAAGGGAGGACAGGAGAGAAGAGGAAGCCTGAGGGGTGGGGGGGTGGGGGGATTGAAATCGTCGCCTCTCTGCCTGCAGGACTCCGCCCCTGAAGCCAGTGCCCCAAGTATCCCTTGCCTCCTTAGCTCCAAGTCCACTGGGGGAAGAAAGCGATCCGCTCTCCAGCAGCAGCAGCAGAGGCAGCAGCTGCGGTGGCAGCTGCAGTTAAGGGCCATCCCCCTTGCCTGCCTGGCATTTTCCAACTCCCACCCCGTCACAGTTCGCCTCTCAAGTCCTCTGCGGGACCTTTCCCGACGCGAAATTTCCTGCTCAGGAGGCTCCAAGCTAACTCCGCGGCGGGGCGTTCGGGAGAAGCACAGGGCAGGTGAGAACGCGCAACTGGGGCTGTGGGAGAACAGGTGGGGAGGGCAGGCTTTCTCCAAGACTAACGAAGCGCTTCCAGGGTTCAGGAGCCTTCTTTTCTCATTGCCCACCCCCCTCAGCCGAGCTCCCCAATCGCATCCACTTGGAAAGTCCTGGAGCACATATGTGTCTACAGGCTAAGTGGCTGCGACATTGCCGGGACACTGGGGCCTTAGGGACTTGGGGGAGGGGAAGGAAAGGGGACTGGAGAGGAGACGGGAAAGGGGAGGAACGTGGAGAAGAGTATACATCTCTGCCTGCCATTACAATCAAGGCTCCTGGGTATCTATCCTCAGGATACCAGCACAGATAATGAGTGGCTACTAAAGGATTCTCGAGGGACCAGAGGGAGGGCAAAGTAGTTAAAGGGATGGGAGTGGAAGGAGGGTCACCGGAGAGGAATATAGTCACTTGCTGTAGTTTGGGGGGGGGGGGAGGCTTAAAGTAGTCAAAATTAGTTTAGCACACACAGGTAAGAAAGAACTACTTAGATAAAAGGGTTTGGTCGGGATAGAGCCAGTCACTAAAATAGTAAAGCCCAGATACCTTCCCTGGAAGCTGCAAATATAGCTGCCTAACAACCCCCCCCCCGCCCCATATTTGTGTGCGTGCGTGTGTGTGTGTGTGTGTGTGTGTGTGTGTGTTGGGGGGGGCGGCTTGGATCAGAGAGAGATTGCAAGTCTGGAAAATGAGAGCAGTAGTTTCACTAGGAAGAGGGGGGCGGGGGGCGGCGGCTTGCAGGAGGTGGGGTGATGCTCTGGAAACACGGAATTAGCCTGATGAGGACATTGAAGATCCTAGAACCGAAAAGTTGTTGGGCTTGAGAGAGGAATGAGATGGATGAGGAGTGGAAATTGGTGAAGCATTTAGGGTTGTTTTTGAGATGCATCAGTATCAGTTTGATGTACCTAGCATTATCTTTACCTAAAAGAGAAAGTGGCTCTAGTACTGTGGTGCTAGAGCCCTGGCTGGGAAAGACCTAAACTTCCTCTGGCTGTACGATATTCCACATGATTTATTTTCTGTTTCCCTGCCTTGGAAAGTGCTTGTCTGGAATCTTTGAAAATAGGGCATTTTTGTTATACGTGGGTGCTATCAACTATTTTTTTTCTAGATTTAATGTGTTAGATTTGTGTCATGTTGAACTTTTTTGACAGGCGTTCTCATGGAGGAAACTAGAAAAGGCACATATGAAACAATCAATAAACATTTATTAAGCACCTCCTATGTGGCACACACTGTGCTAAACATTGGGGATACAAAAAGAGGCAAAAAACAGTGCAAGGGAGTTTCATTATTTTGCTTAATGTTAAATTTAAAACTAGTTTAAAATTATTGAGTATTTTAATATTGGAAGATAAATTGGATTTCAAACTTCTGCTTGTGAGAGGAAGCAAAATATGCTATATTGTGAACCTAACAGCAAGGAGGAAGGGAGTGGGGGATAAGGAAGATGCTGTAAACAAAGGAAATTTGTTGAACAGAATGAAGTTAAGGGTTTTTGACCTTCTTTCTCTCTCCTTCCCAATGCAGTTTCTCCTTCTGATCCCACCCCAGGCATCCAGTTTTATTTCTATTATAGCAATTGTCTTTTTCATCAGTTCCCAATGACACCAATACTAGCTTTGTATTGCAAGGTCAACCTTGAAATACAAGGTTGTTATCCTTGTTCATCCATGCTAACATAATTTCAGATCCAGATTACTTTGTAAACCAGTTGTCTTTCACTAACAGACTAAGATGCCTATTAAAAAATAAATAAATAAAAAGGTATCCTGCCTACTACTAACTGAGTTACCAGATTTCAAGAGATTTGTTTTGTTTTCACCCAAGGACTTATATTCAGCCCTTCCCCTGAATGTACTTCTAATCTGCAGTATTAGCTTGTGCAAATGAAGAATGAAAGACAGAAAGGTATTTGAAAGGGTGTAGGCTTACATTAGATCCAGCAGGTTGTCTACCCCTCCACCATGCCCCTTTTTTACTGATGCACAGGAATGTTTGAATTGTTGCCATTAAAACTTGTTTTTTAAAAATAGGGTGGCTTTTTACTCACCTTTCCCATCAGTCTAAGTGTGTAGATAATAGACTGTAACATCCTTTAATGTATGTAATATTGATTGGCAGACAGTTGAGACCATTAGGAAGCTGCTAATCCTCAGTAGCATGTTTTAAGACACCACTGTTTTTGTTGTTGCTTTGAAATAAAAATTATCATTTTTTAAATCAAATTACCCAAAATTCCTGTGAGTTTTTATTTGAAAACTAGGAACAGTTGTGGGGTTTTTTTAATGTCACTTTCAATGAAAGAATCTGATCTTGTGTGTATGTGTATGTTTTGTAATTGCTATTGAACTCCCACATCAAGTCTGTAAAAGACACATCTTACTCTACTCTTGAATGCAAATAGATTTTTGGGGGAAAAATAAGATGGACAGGATCACATATGGTATACTATCTCACACCTTTTCATTTAAAGACTTTAAAAAGTCAATGGTGGGGGCAGCTAGGTGGCACAGTGGATAAAGCACCGGCCCTGGATTCAGGAGGACCCGAGTCCAAATTCGGCCTCAGACACTTGACACTTACTAGCTGTGTGACCCTAGGCAAGTCACATTGACCTGCAAAAAAAAAAAAAAGTCAATGGTGGCTAAGAAAACCTTTATTACTTTTTGGAGCATGGGCCTACAGTGAATCTACCCTCAATCCCAAATGTGAGAGGAGAGAAAGAAAAGAAAATGAAAGAAGTTGTGAGGCCTTTAGTTTCCCATTTGATCAGCCTTAACCTAGGCAAAAACAGGAAATATCCTTTCCTGTTTCCAAAACGAAAATATCTGGAGACCTGAATTAGCAGGTTACCTCTACTTGACAAGAACTAACCAGAAAGTATAGGTGTGAATTTAAATTGGTAGTCATTGTGACATGAAATCCACTTAAATAATAAATGATTATGTCTAGTACTGAAATCAAACTCCTAAGTGAAGGAAAAGGTGTCTTTAATTGAGATAAATAGGGTCTCAATCCTGGGACACTGCTACACATCTGATGCGGGTGTCTACCAAAAAAAGTATCAGAAGGTTTTTCTGCATTCAGGAAAAAAGGCAGGGAAGGGGCCAGTGTGATATGAGGAGTGTAGCTTGGTCATGATAGGCAATCAGAGCAAGAAAACCCACTTGTTTACCTTCAAGATCCAATTTGCCCCAAGCCTTAAGTCACTTTTGGTGACTACAGTTAGCCCTAGCTAGTTCCATTTATGGGATAAACAGAGCTAAAGATTACCAGGGTGGACCCCAGCCCAACCTAACTGAGAGCAAGCTCCTCAAGAGCAAGAATTCAAGGATATTACTAGGACCCTTTAAAGGGAGGGACAGGGAATATTACATTTGATATTACCAATATTAAAAAGTTAACTTTCCTGTCAATAATAATATTATATGTAGATATGGATATATCTTCAGAATCATTGCCTTGTCTTCTGTATATTTTTATTCTATTTATTCTTCAAGTGTCTGGCACATCCTAAGAACTTAATGAATACTTGTTGCTTTGTTGATTTCTGATTCCTCCCCTTCCAAGTTCAGAATGACTGACTTTTAACATTAGTTTGTATTTACTTTGTATGTGTTCTCTATGAGAGGAATCATGATGTAGTGGATGGAGTTGATCTTCAATACCTGGGTTCAAGCCCCTCTGACACAAACTGCCTTTGTGATTCTGGGCAAAGCATTTAACCTTTCAATGCTCTTTAATGCTCTTTGCTTTTAGAAGTTGCAGGGAAGGTTGCTAACTGACATTGGTAAAGCCCTTTTTCATTTTTTTAATCTGGGAGAAACCCCAAACCAACAAAATCATAGGCTAAGCTGTTAACCCCATGTATTTTTGTATATACCTTGTTCTGGGGCAGCCAGGTGATGAAGTGGATAGAGTGCCATGTTTGGAGTTAGGAAATTTCATCTTCCTAAATTCAAATCTGGCCTCAGACACTCACTAGCTGTGTTACCCATGACAAGTCACTTAGCACTGTTTACCTCAGTTTCCTCATCTGTAAAATGAGCTACTCTGTTATCTTTGCCAAAAACAAACAAAAAACAACAACAACAACAACAAAAATGTGGTCATGAAGAGTCAACCATGACTAAATAACAAAACTCTTTATATGTCTTTCTGTTGTTTCCCCTCCTGATGTCATGGTCTTCTTCGCAAATAAAGGACAAACAATAATAAAACTTTGTCATAATTAAATTTCATTTTGTGACTTTGTACTAGAGTTCCACTCTGTCAAGATCCTTCTGAATCTTGATGCTGTATTAGCTATCCCATCTAGTTTTGTGTCCTCTGAAAATCTGATGAGAATGCATTATAACTTTTAACTTTTTATATTACTAACTTGTATGAAATCCTACAGCATGGCACTAGACCCTCTTGTTTGAGACTAACCACTCTTTGGGTATGGTTGTTGAGCCAACTATGAATGCTCTTAACCACTGTATTATCCAGTCCATATTTCCCTGTCTTGTTCTAACTGAGATCATGAATGATGAAGTGCCTAACAGAAATCTAGATATGTTATTTGTGTGTGTGTGTGTGTGTGTGTGTGTGTGTGTGTGTGTGTATTATTTCAATAGCAATGGTTCTCACCTTATAGACCAGGACCCAATTAAAGTTGTTATAAAAGATTTTCAAATCCATATTAGTCATTCAGTCATGTCTGACTCTTTGTGACACCATGGACCATAGCATGCCAGGCCCTTCTAGCCTCCCCTATCTCTCAAAGTCTGTCCAAGTTCCATTGTTTCCATGACACTATCTATACATCTTATTTTTTAACCATACCCTTTTCCTTTTGCCTTTGATCCTTCCCAACATTAGGGTCTCTTTGTGACCCCATTTGGGGTTTTCTTGGCAGAGATACTAAAGTTGTTTTACCATTTCCTTCTCTAGTTCATTTTACAGATGAGAAAACTGAGACAAACAGGGTTAATTGACTTGCCCCAGGTCATACAACTAGTAAGTGTTTAAGATCAAATTTAAACTCAGGAAGAGGAGTCTTCCTGACTCCAGTCCTGGCACTCTGTGCCACCTAGCTGCCCCTTCAAATTCATAAAAAAGCAAACATATCTTCTATAGACTAAACAGATACGTACACACATGTGGGTTATTTTCACTTGTATGAAGATAGTTAGGATTAATGAAATATGAATTAATTTAAAAGTCTTACTGAATCCATAATGGTTTGTTGTTGTTGTTGTTGTTTTGCAGGGCAATGAGGGTTGAGTAACTTGTCCAGGGTCACAAGGCTAGTAAGTGTCAAGTGTGTGAGGCTGGATTTGAACTCAGGTCCTCCTGAATCCAGGGCTGGTGCTTTATCCACTACACCACCTAGCTGCCCACCATAATATTTTTTTGTTATCTGTTTCTTCAATCTATAGATAATAATATAAAAACTACTTTTGGTGGGAGTCTGTTTTTTTCTTTTTTGACATTTGCATTCCTCATGCTAGAAAAGGGGCAGAAATTACTTGTCTGTGATATTGGTTAGTTTGGCATGATTCTTCCTTGTAGACAGATCCCTTTCCTCAAAGAGAAGTCCAGGATTTCCAAGAATAGGAAGAGTTTACTATTTTTTTTTACTGCTTTTACTGAGTAGGATTTTGGCACTGAGTGTCAACAATGATGCTTCCTCTTCTCCCATCCTGAGTGAGTGTTCTTTGCCCTCTATTGGACCAGTTCCATAAGGTTCTGCCCCTCTGTTTCACTCCCTGCCATCTGCCTTCTCACACCCTTGCATCATCTGGGGGTTCGTTGGCTTCACAAAACCCATCTAAGACCAAGAGGCTTTTCCTCTAAACTACCTGACTCTTACTCAATTTACCCTAAGTTCTAGAATTGCACATTGTGGCTTTGGGTAAGAGAGAGGTGTGAGCAGCCTATAAACTGTCTGATTGCCCCTCTGTACTCTAGTTTATCTTTCCAAGTGCCTGCCAAAGGAATTCTATTAGCATTTATTTCATTGATATGAGTCTTTGGTATTCAGAAACGTACTATTAGAATGCAAATATCTAGGGAAGTCATCACACCTTTAACCTACTGATGTAGGGTTAAGATAGCAACCAGGAGAAGTCCCTCCAAGAATGTGGCACAAAATGGGCAAGAGGAGGAATTATAAATGCCAGATACTTGATAAGGCACTCTTACAGAGAAAAAAATCTCCTTCTTTACTGTTTTTCAGCGAGTAGCAATCCTGATCAGAAAAGAGTCTCCATAGATACCTCAGGACCAAAAAAAACCCCACTATATTGCATGGAGAAAAAACCATTCTTGCTCAAAGCAGAACCAGCTTTTTCTATACTTAATCATGTCTACTCATGTGCAATAATTTTTCTTTAAAATATTTTTATATATAATCTAAGTTCCTCTTGCTATAATTTCATTCCTCTCTTTGGAGGAGTTGGGGGGAAAGTAATTTTATCCATCTTCCATGAACCTCAAGAGAATCAACTAATATGTTTTAGCAGTTTCAGTAAAAAACAAAACAAAAATTAAAACCCCTTCATTTTGTAGTTTTTTTTTTACCAAAAAGAAAATCTGAACTCTTTGTTCACTTTTAAATTTTCCCTTTCTGTTTATGACTTAATTCCCCATTTAGAAATTTAATATGTTCTGCTTTCTTACCTCATTAACAGTGAAAACAAATAAGAATTTTATCTTGGAATAAAAGTATTACATAAGTATAGGACATGCCATTTATTGTAAGTCAGCGTTACTCTCATGTCCCCAGATGTTAAAGACCCTAACCATATTATTGAACAGTGATCATATTCTTTTTGGGCTGAAGTCTTAACAGTACATTGATTCTTCTAGGTCTCATGTTTTTGAAATGATTTAAAATAATTACTACTTGTAGGGCTCTTTCTTTTAATTACCATAACTAACATGATTTCTGGCATTAATAACAAGGTCATTTCAGGAAAAAAAAAGTTCTTAGTTTTTTTTAAAGGGTCACTCAGCATGATACAAGTAGGATAACTAATAGGGCAGTGATACATTTTCACGCTTCCTTGTTAGTTAATGTCTGAAATAATAACTACAAGACTTGGAAAAGAGTCATTTCAATATTCTCTTTGCATATTATCTAGTGCAGAGACAATGATGCGGCACTAATAATTCAAGGCATCTCTTTGACTGTTCTTTAGAATCCTGGCAACTATTCCTGACAAGCCAAGGACCCTTCATTCTTTCCATTTAATTTTAACTGAAATTAATACTTCAACATTTTTCTTCTTCTTGATTCTAGAACTTGGACCTTTTCTTTTCTAGGGGTATTTTAGGGGGGAAAGGTAGAAAGAAGGGATCAGAGCTTTATGCAGTAAGTAAAGACTTTTTGCAGAATTGGGGATCAGTTATTTCAGTCTCACTTAAGAACAACTCTAACACCTAAGCATCTCATCTCTTCTGGCCCTTGCTTTAGTTTTAGCTAAAGCCTTTTAGCAGTTGTTTTCTTTTCCCCTGGGGAAAGAAAAACAAAGCAGAAGAGTCAGTCAGGTACTTGAGGTACAGTCTCACATCTGACTATGAGAGCAGTGTCTGGGGGAGAGAAATCTCTTCATTCTTCATTTGCTGGAAGCCCAAGGGAAAGCTAGCATTTTCTGTGTCCTAATGAAAAAGCCATCTCAAAAAGAAGCCAACTCAACTCAATCATTATAGCCCACGAAGTGGGCAGATCTTCCTGACTCCATTGTCAGTCTGCCTTGAATTGTCTACTCACATGTGGACCCACAAGAAACAAATGGTTACACATGATCTTTAGAAAGGAACCATAACATATCTTCTTCCCCAAGGAACCAAAGTAGGCATGCCCAGCTCTCTAAGAGCTGTCCTAGTCCAGCAGGTTAGGGACTTGCCTAGTTGCCCCTATTATACAAGAAAACATCTTTAAAGAAATTAGGTTAAAGGATAGTTAATTTCCTTCTCTTTTTTTCAGTGTCCTAAAAATGAAAAAAAAAAACCTTTTGTTTACCTTTAGTTAACAAAGTTTAGTACCTCTTTTCGTAGACTGTCCCAATAAGCATATCTAAGGAAGAAGAAAAAGAAAATACTAAGATGGTGTGAATATTCATTAATGTCCCTACATGGCAGTAGATAATTTTATAGTCTTCAGCATTACATTTTAAAGATTCTGTGTAACAGAAGATAAATGATGGTATTCCAGTAAAAGAAAAGGTTCTAACAATAAAAGTATTTACTGAAACAATTCTAAAGTGACTGATAGGAAGTCCTACAACTGGTTATGAACTAGGAAGCTAATAGAAAAGGGTTGGAAGGTGAATCATGAAACCTTTAAATTTGAAATATGCCTGTGTTGTCCCAGTAGGTAAATGCCATAAGAATTTTATGTGGTAACATATAATGTATTAAGTGGTAAGACAACAAGAATATACAAGTACATATATATATATATATTACACATGTGGATAGTTTTATTGTATACATGCACACATGTACATCTCTACAGAACTTTAGAAATTTGTGCTGCAACTTTGTGTAAATATAATAGCTATTTTTTAAATTAATATAGGTAATTTCAAAAGTGTCTTACTTTTCTGTATCTCCCTCCAACATCCTTCTGTTGTCTTCTATACATTTAAATTTTTTTTTCCTATCACTGCCCCTCCACTCCACAAAAGTCTCCTCCCTGAAAAAAAAAAAAACAAAATAAATAAAAAGCCTCTTTTGTAACAAATGAGAATGGTCAAGCAAAACAAATCCACATATTGTCTGTATCTGAAAATGGTTGCTCTGAACCTCCAGTCTGTCACCTTCCTGGCAAGAGATGGGAAACATGATTCACTATTAGTCTTTTAGAGTAGTTATTGACAATTGTGTTCATCATAGTTGTTAAGTCTTTCACAACTGTTTTCCTTTATGATATTGTATTCATGATAAGAATTGTTCTCCTGATTTGGCTCAATTCACTGTGTATCAGTACATACATCTTCCCAGTTTTCTCTGAATAAATCCCTTTTGCCATTTCTTACAACACAATAATATTCCATTATTTCATATGCCATAACACACTACAGGGACAGGAATTTCTATCATTTTACAAGTGAGAAAACATAGGCTCAGTGAATTGACTAAGGTCAGAGGCTAGGTACAAGAGCTGAAAATAGAACCCAAGTCTACAAGTTCAATGCTCTTTCTGTATGAGTTTGATGTGATTTGCTCCTTATCTTCTTTCCTTTCTATGCTCTTCTGATCATAACTGGAAGAATCATAATAGCTTTTCACATATTTCTCTCCTTCCATCATCTTTGTTCTCCCCTGTAACACTAAATGCATTGAAGCCCTTGCTAAAATTCAGAATGCAGTACTCAATTTTTGTTTTTGTTTAATGCTTTACCTTCAATTATTTTATTCACATTACAATATGGTACCTTGTAAGAGTAACTCATTAACCTTTCTAGCCATTGACTGTATTAGGTTAGATTAGTTTGCAAGATTAGCTAGCTTGTGAATTGGGCCCACAAGCCATAAACAGGTAATTATGCATGACAAGAAGGGAAATTTTCTGGTACATCTGGTGCTATTCAGGTGAGTAGCTCTGGTTGCTATGACTGTGTAGGGTGACCTTGAGCTACTAGGAAGCACAAAATGACCATAAGTGTTTGAAGTTTTTAAACATTTTAAAGATGAGCATAACCATCTTCACAATTTGTTTTCCCTATCCCTGGTAGTTATTAAGAGCCTACTAGAACTCTTAAGGTTTTCTTTGAAATTTAAAACAAGATAATACAATTTTTAGAAAGCTATGAAGTGGGGGCAGCTAGGTGGCACAGTGGATAAAGCATTGGCCCTGGATTCAGGAGGACCTTAGTTCAAATCCAGCCTCAGATACTTGACACTTACGAGCTTTGTGACCCTGGGCAAGTCACTTAACCTTCATTGCCCTGTCCCCCTCCAGAAAAATAAAAAGTCAGCTTCTGACTGAATGACCAAGGTGGTTCTTCTCCACTGGCTCTAAGAAGGAGCTTCCTTTGAAGGGATTAGCATCTATTAAAGCACCACCCTTCCTTTAAAGACCAACTAAAGTTCTATGTTCTCTGTACTCCATAAAGCCTTCCTTGGCCCTGTCCAGGTGAAAGTAAGCCCTCCCTTCATAGCACTTTGCCTGAGTCTATTCCTTAAACTTATATCATTCTGTTTTGTTACTTAATTTCCCCCCATAATAGCAGCCATTTATGTGTATATCTATTTGTCACATTCTCATGTGATAGCTTGAATGGTGTGTGTACATATACACACATGTATATGTACATATATATATATATATAGAGAGAGAGAGAGAGAGAGAGACATACATATTTCCTAGAAATTCAACTCCATCCATTCCATTCAACAAACCTTTATTAAATAACTATCTAGGGTTATATCTAAATAGGTATGTGCACATAGACATATGCTTAAATGGGTATTGCATTTATACAGGTGCTATATAATATTGCCTATACAGGTATGTACACATGTACATACAAGTATGTGCACACATATGTGGTGGGTGATGTTTTCATTTTTGTCTTTGCATTCCCAGCACCCATCATTGTGTCTGGCCATCTAGCTCTGTATCCATATCTATGATTTGAAGGGATTAAAATATTGTAGTCCCACCCTTCTTTCAAGCCCTAACTAAAGTGTCATGTCCTCCATGAAGCCTATAATATGTCAAAAACACTATGTCTATTCCATATAGAATAGCTATAACCAAAAGAATATATTGTTAGCCTTGCAACAAATCCAATATTCTTCCTACTATAGCCATACTAAAGCCAAATTACACACAAATACACACCCAGAGGTTTGTGTGTGTATATATACACACACGATATCTACCCATGTATACAAGTCATATTTATGTGCATATACATGCACAAATATGTCTATGTATATACAAATATGTATTCACACACATGTGTATTATATTTATCTACACATATTTATATGTATACTTGTGCATATTGTTGTTGTTGTTCATCCTTCATTTTCTAAAAGGACCAGTGAGGTTTTGACTTGCGTGTAAATTAGATTTAAGGGAGACAAAGTTGCACAAAGTCATTAGCCTCACTCACTCTCCCTGACTCAGTAGCATGACAAAAGTGAAGACAACTGATGATGGCCCAGGTTGCAGTCGAGGGCCTTGATATCTTTAATGCCTGACCAACCTCTAAGTGCTCCACAGCACCTACTTCAGCCACCTTCATGGCTGTTGGAATGTTCCCATTCCACCTAGGAAAATTTTCGCATGCCTAGAGTAGATGCCCCCCTAAGTCACCAACAAGTCTGAATCCTATCACTTACCTTCAACCTGGTTTAGCCTGTCTGCCAGGATGTTTTACCAGGGTGCAGCTGCTGTTCATGCTACAGCTTCTTGGAACCACAAATGAGAGATAGATGAAGATGGATAAGAAATCCTGAAAAGGATTTGGAAAGACCTCACACCAGAGGTGCTAGTACTCCTTGAACAACCCATACACCTCACTTGAGCATACACACATGTATGTATATACATGAATATACATCTCGGAAATATGGACATAGAGTTAGATGATGAGATATAGTGATTGGTTTTATCATCTTAGGTTATAAGCTCAGGGGTAGGGTGTGGTATCTCTGTAATGTGCAACTCAATAAAGATGCATAAACAAAGTTGCATTGTTTTTAATAAATAAAATTGTTTTTCTGATAGTCTAGAATTGAGATTGGTAGTAGTGAAAAGTATGCAACAAGAGAATTCAGAGAACTGCTTCTTGATCTCTCCATTTGACAGTTCCTTGATTAGAGTGATATAAAGCTGGACTTTTTTTTTAATCATCCTTAAAAACCATAGTACTCAGGGGTGTTGAATTTGTTGCAAGGCTGAAAGTTTTTGTTTCTTTGTCATAGCTACAATATATAGAATATACATATTGCAAACTGTTACTTTCATTATTGAAATAAATGAGATGCATAGCTGTAATATAGCTTGACTTATATTGCCACTATCTTTTTTGTTTCCTTACTCTGAATGCTACAAAGGGAGTTTCAATTTTTAAAAAAAGAGAGAGTAAAGAAAACAAATGGTAAGATTTCTGAAAAGTTTGAAACGCTTTTAAAAAATCTCATCATTTGTTGGCTTTACAGATGCAGCCTCAACGCTATTACTTGGATTGCAGATGAAGCTTTGCTGTATAAAGCTAAGCACTGTCGAAACCAAAGGAGAAATCAAGACATTCTTTGTCAAAGATTAAATTCAAATCGTATATGTTCTATGGAAATTCACAGATAACCTTCAAAGATTGGTATTTAAGTGTCCTGGATTTCAAGGATGCCTCATTAATAAGAAGGAAAAATATAATCTCCATTTTACTAATAGGTGTTTTTATAATTTGTTCCTGATTACTGTAAAGAGTTACACATGAGCAGAGTGCCTTTGGTCTACCTGGTACTAGTATTTGTTCTGTGTGTATATATGTCTGCACCAGAGGAGCCTTTAGGAATGAGCACACCTGTTTGTTAAATTTACCAAAAATCTTAGATAAATATCCTTAAAATTATATATTAAAACAGAGGTCTAGGAGATGAAATAATAATAATAAAACAGTAATGTAAGTGAATAAACATCAAGATGATACACATGAATATATGCTATTAATATCTATGTTAAAAATTTTGAAATAATCTGTATAGAATGAAGAACCCTTCCCCAGCCCCTCTTAATTCCAGTGCCTTCACTCTGTTAATTATTTCCTATTTCTCCTGTTTATGGATATATGTGTGTGTGTGTATATATATGGAGAGAGAGAGAGAGAGAGAGAGAGAGAGAGAGAGAGAGAGAGAGAGATAATGTTGTCTCCTCCATTCAAATGTAAGCTCCTTAAGGGCAGGAATTGTCTTTTGCCTCTTTTTTGTATCCCCAGTAATTAACACATTACCTGAAATATACCAGGCACTTAATAAATGTTTATTGAGTAATTGATTGATAAGAATAGCATAGAATAGTAGAAACAGAAATTAAATTAAGAATGAAAACACTTGAGTTCAAGTTCTAACTAGGTGACCTTGAGCCTGGACCTCTGCTTGTCTCTTCTGATTTTGCATTTAAGGTTTTTTGCCTGAATGTAAGCAACTTAACAGCATCCCCAAGATGGACAGGTACAAGTTTGTAGGCAGCTTCATGGAGGAGGGGAAGACAAATGAGTAGAAAGATAAGTTCAACCCCTGTCTTGGTTTGACAAAAGACAAGGACCTCCTGAGAAAAAAAATTGAAAACTCCTAGGAATGTCTTAGTCCAAATACAGAACTTCTAAGTCAAAGAAAATATGCTGCAAGTAGGCAGAAAGATAGAATTCAAATATAAAGGAACCATAACAGAATCACAAATGTCTATGATGCAACTGCTTTAAAGGAAAGAAATTCTTGTAATATAATATTACAAAAGGCTTACAGGCAATCCTGAAAAAAAATGAATATTTCCTATTGGAAAAGAATAGATTTAAAGTAGCAGAGAGGACTTAAAAGCATTCCTGATATAAAGACCAGAGATAAGTAGAAACTTTGAGTTACAGACACTTAGGGACAATATCTTTAACAAAAGATAAATAAGAAAAAATAAAGACATGAGTGGAATTTTAGAAAAGTTAGATATGATAGCTCTTCAGCAAATATTGATGAGAAACAAATATAAAAAGCCAAATATTTCTCATATATATGTGGCACCTTTACAAAAAATGACCATATGATGGGGCATCAAAAACCTCATGAAAATGCAGAAAAACAAATATGTGTTTAGCACATCCTTTGCTGGGCAGACCACAAAAAATTATAATTAATAAATGTCATTTGAAGAAACAATTTAAACTTAAATGGAAACTAAATTTAATTCTAAAGCATTAGGGAATAAAAGAATGATCATAAAAATGATAGATCATTTCACATAAGAAAATGACAATAATGAGAAAATATAACAAAATTGTTGCAGTGCAGTTAAAGTAACCCTTAGGAGAAGTTTGATATTGCCTATTACTTTCATCAACAAACAGAAATATAGATCGATAAATTTGATGTATAACTAAAAAACCCAGAAAAACAACATTTTACATAAAATAGAAATTCCGAAAATCAAAATGAGATAAACAAAAAACACAAAATGAGTGATGGTTTTTTAAAAATAATCAATAGATATAAAATTAATTATTATAATTGCAAAGAAGAGAGGAAAACCATATTGCTGATACTTTAAATGATGAAGCATAATTCTGGGGAAAAATTAGAAGAAACAAAGAAAATAGTTTGCATAACCATATGTTAACAAAGCTGACAAATGGAGTGGATTAATATTTATATGATATAAAAACCCATATAGAAAATTTAAATGTGAAATAATTCATCCATAAAAAATAATTGAGCAATCCACAAAAGAACCCCTGGACCACACATACACATGCACATACATGTGTGTATGTGTATTTCCAGGATCAGAAGGATTATTTCATATGATTATATCAATACATGAGAGAAATTTTGACAAAGTATAATTCTCTTTATTTTCAAATAAATATTCAAATGCAAAGTCATAAAGTAATACAGAAACTCCCAATTTTTTAAAGGACCAGATGGATTTAAAAGTGAATTCTGAGAACCGTTCAAAGAATAATTGCTTCCAATATGACATAAGTTGTGGACAAAACAAGGAAAGACTTTACTCAAAAAATATCAACCTGATCAATAAATCAAGAAGATTTAAATCAGAGAAAATATATACCAATAACTCAAATTAATATTGATATAAAAATCTAATAAAATATCAGCAATGAGACTATAGAATATAAAAACATACAGTGACCAGAATAAATTTTATACTATTAATGCAAGGTTGATTTAATATTAATAATAACAAGAAATAACAATAGTAATTACATAGAAATACAGAGAATTAATTTGACCAAAACACCACTAATTTATGTTTTTAAAAAATTAAAGTATAGAAGTACATTTTTTCTTGACCATACTTAATACACACACACACACACACACACACACACACTGCCTGTATCATTACATTATCTATAATGGAAAAAATGTTAAAGCCCTTTCCAGCACAACCAGGGTAAAGCAAGCATGTGCATTGAGAGCACTGTTATTTGAATTTGTGCAAGACATACTGGCTATAACAATAAGAAAAATAAGTTGAGAATAATCATAGCCAAAAAGGAAACAAAATTATACTTTTTGTAGATATTATAGTTTAATTAGTGAACCCTAAGGATTCAGCTAAAATTAATTAAAACTTTAGTAAAGTAACAGGATATAAAATAAATTCACCAGAAAATCAGCTTTTTAAAAATTTTACCAACAAATCCAACAGGTAGGGATTAAAAATAAATTCCACTCAAAATACTACATACATAAAATTTCTAGGAGTCTAGCTATTAAAACACCCAAAGGATAAATATATAAATATGGATGTAAATAAGAATAAGTATATAAATATGACTACAACACACTATAGATATTATGACTATCATAAATAAATAGGAATATTAATTGCTCAAGGTTGGGTTGTACCAATATAAAGAATGACAATATTAAATTCATATTAAATTAATTCACAAATGCATCACCATATCAATATAACCATAGACTTATTCTAGATAGGAGTGGGCCAGTGATTCATTGATATAAGGAACTTCCAAATGATTAAAACTACCTGTACTAGTACTGGTTTAAACCTATTCTGAAACTTTGAGTCTAGATTATTGTCTAGAACATTGAATGGTTACATGACTTGTCCAGTCACAGATGTATGTATTGGGCTAAAGCTCAGCTCTTCCTGTCTTCTAAGCCAGCTCTCTCTCTATCCACTATGCTAGGTTGCCCCTCTTACTTTAAAGAACTAGACAACATATAGATTCTTTTCCTTTTCCGCTAATTATCTTTGGAAATAGACCAAGCAGTGGTATTGCTGCGTCAAAGGGTATTAGGCAAAAAAAAAAAAAAAAGAACCTATATGTTCTAAATTGTTTAAAACAGATTTCTTTGTTGAGGCAAAGATCTGGATATTGCAGGGAATGGCTGAACAAATTATAGTATATGATTGTGATAGAATACTATTGTCCAATAAGAAATTATAAGCTCAATGACTTTCGAAAAACATGAAATGACTTACACAAAATAATTGAGGAGTGAAATGAGCAAGACCAAGAGAACAATGTCAACAGTAATAGCAATATTGTTTTAAGAACAATTATGGGGCAGCTAGGTGGCACAGTGGATAAAGCACTGGCCCTGGATTCAGGAGAACATGAGTTCAAAATCCAGCCTCAGACACTTGATACTTACTAGCTGTGTGACCCTGGACAAGTCACTTAACCCTCATTGCTCAGCAAAAATATTTAAAAATTTTTTTAAAAAGAACAACTTTGAGTGAATAAATTATTTTGACTATCATAAAGTGCCAAATTAACTATAAAGGACATACAAAGAAAGATGCTATCTGCATCCACAGAAAGAACTGATAAGTAGAAGTATGTATAGAATAATTATATATATATATATATATATGTAAACACAAATCTATGCCTATTTGTGTCTAATGGTAGGCATCTCTAGGGCAGGTATTGGGGGGAGGGAAGAAAAAATAAATTTATATGATAATTTTGTTGTATATTTGAAAGGAATAGCAAGTTGCAAATATAGATTTGTATTTTCATATGCAATCATCTTTTTATTGTATTATGCTATGGAAATGCTTGTTTTATTCCAAAAATCAAAAATATTTTTTAAAAGCTAGAGAAAATAATAACAATTCATTTCGAAGAGAAGAAGTCTAGAATCTCAAGGGAAATAATGAGAGGGAAAAAGTAGGCGGGGAGAGGGGGCGGGGTAGGGTAACAGTCCCAGATCTCAAAATATAAATCTTCCAAACAATTTGCAACTAGTTTAAAAAGTTTATCTTCAGGATACATTAGGTATACAAGGCCCAGGAAGGAATTATTATAATAGTATAGTATTGAATAAATCCAAGCACTTACTATTATCCAAATAGTGAACATTCTGAGGAAAAAATAGGTTCTATTCAGATTACTACAGAAAATTTCTAAAAATCTAGCTCCTAATTCGCATCATATACCAATAAGTTCCACATGATCAAACATAAAAATTCATATCGTGAACAACATTAGGGAAGAGTTCTAGATGAAATAAGGAATTGAGAGAATCACAAAATAGAAAATAGAAAATTTTATAACAAAATTGGTGGGAGGATTACATATACACACACAAAAATCAATGCAGTTAGAACTAAAAGTGAAACAGTTAAGTAGAAAAAATAATTCCACCAAATTTCTCATAAAAGTAGTGTGTGTGCATGTGTAAAAAAATAATAAAATACATAAGAATATAGTTTCAGCTATCAAAATGAGCTTTTAACATGTATCTGACAAACTCCATTGATTCTCTATTATTTCCAGGATAAATTTAACACCCTCATTTAGCTTTTAAAACCCTTCATAACATGACCCTTTCCAGTCTTTTTATATTACACCCCATCACCTTATCACTCTGTGACTTGGTGACGCTGGCTTTCTTATTGTTTCTTGCACAAGATACTCCATTTCCTGACTGAACATTTTTACTGATAATTAACCCATGTCTGGAATTCTTTCCCTCTTCATCTCTGCCTCCTGGCTTTCCCAATCCCCCATAATATTAGTGTCTTTACTCAAGGATTATCTCCAATTGTTTCTTGTTATATTTCTTTGTATCCCAGGTACTTAGCAGAGAGACTAACATACAAAAGATAATTAATAAATGCTGGTTGATTTGATTTGTTAATAGAAAAAGAACCACTCCCCCAACAGACAAGTGGTCAAAGGATAATTTGATCAACTAAAATCTTATCATCACATGAAGATTGACTCAGCTTTTGATGCAGAGCACAGGCCCAGCTCCTTCAGTTGCTTCTTCCCTCTGAATAGAAGGTTAGAGAGCAGAACAATAAACATTTCCCAAAGCCTTCCTTTATTGGGGGCTCAGAACTTTCCAGATAACTCTCCATTCCCCAAACCAAATACTCTCCCTCCCTTATAGCTTCCTTGTAGGACAACTAGGTGGCACAGTGGATAGGGTTCCAGCCTTGAGTCAAGAAGACTGAATCTGGCCTCAGATATTTACTAGTTATGTGACCCTGTGCAAGTCATTTAACTCTATTTGTCTCAGTTTCTTCATATGTCAAATGAGTTGGAGAAGGAAATGGCAAATCACTCCAGTATCTTTGCCAAGAAAATCTGAAATGAGGTCACGAAGAGTCAGGCAGAAATAAAAATTTCATGAACCTACACACATGTATTTTTTTCCCCATTAGATTGAAAGCTCCTTGAGGGCAGGGACTTTCTTTTTATTATTATTATCCAATGACTATATCATTGTAAAGACAATAGTCAAAGACTAAATAATTGATCAATGCAAATACCAATCATTATTCCAAAAGATTGATGATGGATAAATCATGTCTTTTACCTCTTGGCATAGAAATGATATACTAGAGGTAGAGAAGGATTCAGATGGGTTGGGGTTTTTTTTTTGCTTGACTATATGCGTGTGTTATAATGGAGCACTTTAATATTTTTAGAGGGCAACAGTATAAGAACTAGAGTAGTAGTGATGCTCCCCAAAAAGGAAGAAAAGACCTTCAGTGAATAATGAAGAAAAAAATACACAGAAGTGAACAGGCTGAAGTACCAAAGAGTGAATAAACACGCATGTTTTATACTAATAAATTCTTTCTGGGCTTGACCAGAACACAGAAAAGGCGATATCTCTGTACAAACTGAGATCCAAAATAAATCAGATAGTTTCCCTTTTCTCTATTAAAAATGACATGAATAGCCAAATGCTTGGATTTTTCTACATAAAACAAACTTTGATATACCATGTATCTTGCTTTTTCTAGTATTAGAATGAACACAAGAACATAAAATATTCTCTACTGAGCTAATAGTTCATTCGAACAATTCCAAAATAACTAAATACTACTTTAAAATAAATTGTTAAATATATAAATTGATATTCAATTGAAACAACATTTACATTTGCATGTAGGTTTATTTGTATGTATATGTATGTATACTATATACTTGAGTGTATCTGTCATATGTGTGTGTATAATAAAGTTTACCTCCTTTTCAATTAAAGCTAGGAGGTTGTTGTTTTTTTCTTCCAGATTCTGGTAAGAAAAGGCAACTTTTTGTGGTTGTGCAGAGAGAAGGGCTGAAGTAATTGGATTCTCTATACTATAGAGAATACTCTATCCTGTAGAATCATTAGGATAGTCAGTAATCAATAAAAATGTATTTATCAACTAGAATTTCAAGGCACTATGATAAGCAATGAGGTTATTTAAAAAGGCAAAAGACAATCTCTGCCCTCAAGAAGCTCATAATTTAATGGTGAGAGTTGACACTTTAAAAAAAAAAGCTGAAAAGCAAAGGATGGCAAAGAGGGTAGATGGCACAGGAGTATGATGAAGTCCTTCAGCTAGGATGGGAATTATGAGGTGACTTCCCTGGATGCCTTTCTTAACTGGAGCACTAGGGAGGATCTGTCTACCCTGCACTCTCCAGAGTCACCACAAGAACAGGGGATACTGAGGAGATATGAATTTCTGAGTTGGCGCTATCTTGATGGATGATGAGTTTTTGGAGATTATGAAGTCCAAGCAAGCAGCTGGGTGAGAAATGAAGGCTCTTTAAGGCTCAGATAATAAGGAAGTAAGAATCTCAAAAGAGTCTATTTTGAGCAAACTGGATGAGTTGCTTATAAGTAGGTGGTAGTCAGGCTGAAATATTTTTTAAAAATCATCATGCCTCCAACTGTTGTTGTTTTTCTTGTTATTTGCAGATTTAAACAACTGAGGATATAATGGTTAGTGTTAATACACATGACTGTCAATATTTTGTTTTAAGACCTTTAATCATCATTTTCATATACTTGGTAGTTTTTAAAACTATAAAATTGTGCCTTTTTTAGAAATTCCTTTATGCTAATGTTTATCACCAGGTTTTAGTGACTCAAGTACACTTTTCAAAAGTTTAATTTTATTTAAATCAAACCTAATTTGAACTGATGACAGTAATGTGATTACCACATGTGAGAGAACTTCATGTAATCCTGAATCTATGCATACTCTGAGCTCACTGTTACCTACTATACATAACAAACAAGAGTGTTGTGCCTTTCTTTGGGACCAACTCATTCTCAGTGGCTTCTTTTTCTGCTTCTAAGTTGGCAACTGACAAATCTCCACTTCTAAGATGGAGATTTGTGACTAGCTCACAATTCACATTCATAGGTCAAGTTCCTCTAGGAGATGGCTACCACGAATTCAAATTACTCTGTGAGTCCTTACTCATAGAATTATAGCTCATGAACAGCTTCTGACATCTAAATATGCTAAGTTGTCTTGTGGACATCTTTACCAGGGAATCCACTGACATCTCAAACTGAACATGTCCAAAATTGAACTCATTCTTATCCTCACTAAACATTAGCCTTTATAGATCCCCTATATCTAATGATGATTATATCAAATTTCCATTTTCTAGGCTTAACACTACATCCAATTACCCAAGTCCTCCATCTCCATTTATGATTGAAAAAGGATTGATTTTATATAACAGAATATGAATACTATATATGAAATATACTTAGAAATTAATTTTGATCATTTTTAAAAGTTCATAAATTTTTATGTATGCATATGTACATATGTATAACATTTGAATAGTACTTTAAAGTTTGCAAAGAATTTTATAATTATTAAATCTTTTAATTCTCCACCCCAATGGGATATGCTATTGTTATATCCATTTTTTAGCTGAGGAAACTGAGACTGAAAGGAATTAAGTGACTTACCCAGGGTCACACAGCTTAGTGTCTGGAACAGGATTTCAATTCAAGTCTTCTTGACTTCCAAGTCCTATACTTTATCAATTTTGTCATCTATCTCCTTCAAATATGTTTTTATTTGATCAACTCTTCCAGTTTTATTAATTATCATGTCATCAATTTCAGGATGGAAATATGTAATTGATCATGTTATTAGGCATTCCTTAGGACAGTATTCCTAAAATTGTGCTGCTAGGGACCCTGAAACACCTCAAGTTTATTGTTGTTGTTCTTAATGAGCCTTGTATTGTTTATTAATAGGCATTGAAAATAATCACGTAAAAATATTTTATTGCAAGTATTCTTCCAAACTTTTGTTTATATTGAAGGGTTTTATTACTGGAGAAAAGATTGAGAACCAGAGCTTTAAAGTAATCTTGAAAATCTGTACTGTCCTATATTCTCGTAGTTTATACATAAAGCTTAAAGAAATGCTAATGACAAATGTAAATTTGAATAACCAAAAGTCTTGATACAATTTTATACCCATTTAAAATAAGTCCTATCAGCTCTAGAATATCGTATCTAGGTAAAAGGATGATAATATGTTGATGAGCCAGATGTTTTTATTTTTTTCACTTAATAGTATTTTATTTTTTTCTAATTACATGTAAAGATAGTTTTCAACATTCATTGTTGTAAGATTTTGAGTTCCAATTTATTCTCTCTTCCTTCCTACCCTACCTTCTCCCCCTCTCTAAGAAAGCAAGAGATCTAATATAGTTCATACATGCAGTCATGTTTAACATATTTCCACATTAGTCATGTTGTGAAAGAAGAATCAGAACAAAAAGAAAAAAAAACATGAAAAAGAAAAAAACAAAAAGAGTGAAAATAGTATGCTATGATCTGCATTCAGATTCCATATTCCTTTCTCTGGATGTTGATAGCATTTTCCATCATGAGTCTTTTGGAAGCCAAACATTTTTTAAACAAATCTTACCCATTGAGTCCTACACCATCCTTTTTAGATATGTAGTACCACCTTAGACTTTCATAAGGGAGATTTTTTTTGAATTGCTAAATGAATAACTCCTTTATCAGATTTATGATATCCATTTAAAAAAAATAGTTGGCTCAATTTCTTTACTATGAGGTAAGTTAGGGCAAAGAATCTGAGACTTTTTTTTAAGCCTGCCTGGACTGCTTGCCTTATCAAGGTTTCAGTCCAAATAGCTCATCCAACACATGAGACACTGACTTCTAAATAACCCCAAGTACCTAATTCTTTTGTGATACCCCACATATTTGGGGAGCTTATCTGGTATTATTTTAATTTATTTTTTGGTCTGCCTAGACATTTCCTTAAGAGGATATGAATTTAGATGGTTCATTCATGATTACTGGAATTTTTTAAGCATGTCTGGACTGCTTTCCTTAACAAAGTATGAATCAAGATGACTATCTAATGTCCAAGATTTCATGGCACTAGAAAAGAGTTGAGAAAATTATTTCAATAGAAAGGTAGAAAATCATGGATGCAGAATGTTGTATATGCTCTCAGAATAAATGATTATGTGAGTTGGTTACTTTTAAATTGTTTTTCTTTGTTACAAAGAAGAGTTCTTTGAGTTTTGGTAGTGTGGAGAGAGGAATAAAATCCAGAAATGACTATGATATAAAAGAAAAGGGGGCAGCTAGGTGGCACAGTGGATAGAACACCGGCCCTGGAGTCAGGAGTACCTGAATTCAAATCCAGCCTCAGACACTTAACACTTACTAGCTGTGTGACCCTGGGCAAATACACTTAAGCCCAATTGCCTCACTAAAAAAGAAAAGAAAAGAAAAGAAAAGGATATGTGTAAACTTATTTTTGAAGAGTTATTAATGATAAAATTCATCAAATTAGTACTAAAAATATTTCCTTTTATCTTTTTATACCAACTGTTTTCTTTTGAAGATGATTTTACCAAGGTAGGAACAGATTTTGAATAATGTATAGTTGGACAGTCAATAAGCATTTATTGGGGGGCAAATCCAAGTTGGGAGATAAAAGACAGGAATTCTCCTGAGCTCTCCCAAATTCCCCTCCAAAAACTTTTCAATAACATGTCAAATGAATTCTGGAGTGGCTGAACTTATAAAAGGACAGGATAAAACAATTTTCCAGCCAAAGACAACTCAGAAGGACTGAAGGGAAGATTTACTTTGCTCTGGTAAAAGAGGAATGTAGCCCATTGCTGGTGGTGTCTGGACAAGCTAGTGAGAGTCCCTTAACTCCAGCACAGGTCAGCAACTGAGACCCTGAGTCCCTGGCATAAGAGACCAGCAATATAGCAGGCTACCTGTGAGACCACTAACCCCCAGTAAAGCAGATGAGTAGGCAGGCCTAGCAGGCCTAGTAGCCTCAGCACAGTAGTTAAGTTTCCAGGCCCAAAGAGCCCTGCTCAGCAGGCCAGAGACCAGGCCCTGGACCCTGGTGCTAGAAGCTTGGGCCAATTACCCCTGTATTCCAGGAGCAGAGATCAACTTTTAAAGTTACAAAATAAGCTAGAAAGTAATAAAAAGCAAACAAACAATAACCCTGACCATAGAAAGCTATTATGGCAACAGGGAAGATCAAAACACAAATTCAGAAGAGGACAACAGTATCAAAATGCCTATATGTAAAGCCTTAAAGAAAAATTTGAATTGGTCTCAGGCCCAAAAAGAACTCCTAGAAGATCTCAAAAAAAAGATTTTTAAAATCAAAAGAGAGGTGGAAGAAAAATTGAGAAAATAAATTAGAATTATGCAAGAGAATAATGGGGGGAAAGTCCACAACATGGAAACACAAAAAAATGGGGGGGGGGCGGTGTTAAAAAAAATCACTAACACAAACAACTGCTTAAAAAGCAGATTAACCAAAGGAAAAAGAAGTACAAAAGCTAACTGAAGAAAATAATTCCTTAAAAATTAGAATTGGACAAATGGAAACTAATGTCTGTGAGACATAAAGTATCAATCAAATTAAATAAAAAGAATGAAAAAATAGAAAAAATGTGTAATATTTTATTGGAAAAATAACTGACTTGGAAAATAGTTCTAGGCAAGATAATTTAAGAATTACTGTACTACTAAAATTTTTTTAATTAAAATTTTTTTTAATTACTGTACTACCTGAAAGAGCCTAGACAGCATCGTTCAAGAAAATATCAAGGAAAACTGTCTTGATATCCTAGGAACAAAAGACAAAATAGTCTTTTTTTTTAAATCTACTGACCACCTCCTGAAAGAGATCCCAAAATGAAAACTCCCTGCCAAATTCCAGAACTCTCAGCTCAAGGATAAAAGGTTGTAAGTAGCCAAAAAGAAACAGTTCAAATACCAATGAGCCATTGTTGGGAATATACAGGATTTAGCAGCTTCTACATTAAGGATTGGAGGACTTGGAATATAATATACTGGAAGGCAAAGGAGCTTGGATTAAAACTAAGAATCACCAATCTAGCCAAACAACATAACTCTTTGGGGGGAAAATGAACATTCAATGAAATAGAGGACTTTCAAATATTCCTGATGAAAAGACCAGAGCTAAACAGAAAATTTGATTTTCAAATACAATAATCAAAAGAAACATAAAAAGGTAAACATGAAAGAGAAAACATAAGCTTTTCAATAAGGGTAAACTGTTTACATCCCTATATAAGATGATACTTGTAATTCTTAAAAAGTATATCACTATTAGGGTATAATGGGTATACATAGATAGAGGGTACAGGTATAAGTTGACTTTGATGAAATAATTTTTTTTAAATTAAGAGAGAAGAAAGAGGATTGCACTGGAGAAGAGAGAAGGGAGAGGTAGGATGAGGTAAATTAGCTCACATGAAGAGGTACAAAAGATCTATTACACTGGAGAGAAAAAAGGAAGAGAAATGAGCTTCACTTGAACCTTACTCTCATCATATTTGGCTCAAAGAAGGAATAACATATAAACTCAGTCCAGTATAGAAATTTATCTTACCCTAAAAGAAATTACCAGTTATCAAAAATTAAAAGAGTAAATTCACCAAATGAAGAGGAAATTAAAGCAGTGATTAGGAGCTTTTTTGCCTGATTGTATGCCAATAAATATGACAATCTAAATGAAATAGATAGAAATTTACAAAAGTGTAAATTGCCCAGATTAACAGAAGAGGAAATATAATACTTAACTAAGCCCACCTTAGAAAAAGAAATTGAACAAGCCATCAATGAACTAACTCCCTAAGAAAAAATCCTTAGGACCAGATGGATTCACAAGTGAATTCTACCAACCATTTAAAGAAAAAATCATTCCAATACTATATAAACTAGCTGGGAAAATAGATGAAGAAGTAATCCTACCAAATTCTTTTTATGACACAAATATGGTACTGATACCTAAACCAGGAAGAGCCAAAACAGAAAAAGAAAACTATAGACCAATTTCCTTAATGAATATGATGCAAAAAAATTAATAAAATACTAGCAAGGAGATTACAGCAATATATCACAGGGATCATACACTATGACCAGGTGGGATTTATACTAGAAGTGCAGGGCTGGTTCAGTATTAGGAAAACTATCAAAATAATTGACCATATCAATAATAAAAACAACAGAAATCATATGATTATCTCAATAGATGCAGAAAACAAAATACAACACCCATTTCTATAAAACACTAGACTTTCCTTAAAATGATACATGGGACTTTCCTTAAAATGATAAGTAGTATCTATTTAAAACCATCAGTATTATCTGTAATGGGATTAAGTTAAAAAAAAAACCTTCCCAATAAGATCAGAGATGAAGCAAGGATGTCTATTATCACCATTGTTTTTAAATATTGTACTATACATGTGAGCTATAATAGTAATAGAAATAAAATAAATTGAAGAAATTAGAATGGGCAATGAGGAAACAAAATAATTACTCTTTACAGATATGATGGTATACTTAGAGAATCCTTAAGAATGAACTAAAAACACTACTGGAAATAATTAACAACCTTAGCAAATTTGCAAGATATAAAATAAACCCACATAAATCATCAATATTTCTCTATAGTACAGTAATCTAGTGTTTGATAAACCCAAAGATCCCAGATTTGGGGGAAAGAACTCACTATCTGACAAAAATTTCTGGCAAAACTGGTAAACAGTATGGCAGAAACTAGGTATAGACCAATATTTTACACTGTATATGAAAATGGGTATATGATTTAAACATTAAGGGGTGATACCATAAGCAAATGAGGAGAGCAAGGAAGAGTTTACATGTGAGATCTATAGAGAAGGGTAGAATTTATGACCAAATAATAGATAGAGGGCAGTATTGGATGTAAAATGGATAAATTTGATCATATTAACTTTAAGATTTTCACAAAGAAACAAATACAACCAAGATTAGAAGAAAAGGTAGAAAGTTGGGAAACAATTTTTGCAGCTAATTTCTTTGAAAAAGACCTCATTTCTCAAACATATGGAGAATACAAATATTATATATAGAGATATTTTATATACATATAGATGAATACAAGCCATTCCCCAATTGATAAATGGTCAAGGGATATGAGTAGACAATTTTCAGATTAAGAAATCAAAGCTATTTATACTTACATGAAAAAAAATGCTCTAAATCACTATTAATTAGAAAGTCCAAATGAAAACAATTCTGATACCACCTCACACCTATCAGATTGGCCAATATGACAGAAATGGAAAATCACAAATGTTGGAGGGGATATGGGGAAATTGGGAAATGAATGCACTGTTGGTATAAGTTGTGAACTGAGCCAACCATTCTGAAGAGCAATTTGGCACTATGCCTGTATCCCAAAAATATTTTTTGAAAAAGGGGAAAGGACCTACCTATTTGTATAAAAGTATTTATAGCAACTCTTTTTGTGGTGGCCAATAATTAGAAATCAAGGAGATTCCCATTAATTGGGGGATAGATTTACAAGTTGTGGTATATGATTGTAATGGTTGATGAGGCTGCTTTCAGGGGCAAAAGACAGACTAACATGAACTGATGCAAAGTGAAGTAAGTATAACCAAAAAAACATTGTACACAATGATAGCAATACTTTACAATGAACAACTGTGAATGACCTGGCTATTCTCAGCAATACAATGATCCAAGATAATTCCAAAGGACTCATGATGAATAAAATCTATCCACTTCCAGAGAAAGATCTGATGGAGTCTAAATGTAAAACAAAGAACACTATTTTTCACTTTCTGTATTTTTTTTTGGAGGAGGAGGTCCTGTGTTTTTCACAAAATGAACACTATGGTAAAAATATTTTGCATAATTAAACATGTATAACCTATATCAAATTGTTTATCATCTTTGTGAGGGAAAAGTGAGAAAGGGAGAGAGAAAATTTGAAACTCACATTTTTCTTTATATGTAATTGGGGAGAAAGTAAAAAAAAAATTACATAAGCTTGGATTAAATGTTTTGTTTTGTTTTTTATGTCCCAGATACTGTGCTAGGTTCTGGGTATACAAAAAAACAATAAAAAAGAAAGACATTTCCTGCCTTCAATAAGTTTAAGTTCCAGAAAGAACTTACCAATGGGAGGAGTATGTACAAGCAGAGTTAGGATGTAGCTGGGGCATGGTGGCATAATCTGGAGAAAGAATATTGGTTTAGTGCCATTCCCCAAAATGAGCGTTCCCAGAAAAAATCACCAATAGGAAAAAAACTTTTAGGAGTAGAATTAGGAGGTAGCTGAGGCATTGTGGATAAGTCCAGAGAAATTTATAATTTGGTCATACACTAATTGCTTAAATTTAAATTGAATAGGAAATGCTATTCAGAATATGACTGTTCATGTGACATTAACCATGTTTTTTTTTATTAAAAACCAGTGTAACTAATTCCAGAAATTAATATAAGACCATAGAAATGATAATGAATCTTTTCACAGGGAGTGTCCCACTATAAGAGTTCCAACATTTTAGTAGCCATAGTAGCAAATGACACATTCAGCATATGGCAAGAACAGAGGAGTCATTTATAGCAACTTCAGAGGTGGACAGAAGCAATAAATCTTCAGCATATGATGTCTTCAGAGGTAATGTAGAATATCTCTAGCAAGGGAGTTATAGGATCATGCCAAGAGAGTTGCAAAAGGACAAGCCAAGAAACAACAAAATGCAGATGAGTGCCAGGAAAGATAGCTGTGAAAACTCAAGGCCAGAGGAATGAGTTTCCGATGAAGTTGTTCCCTTTTCTCACTAGCAAAGTGTGAGATCACATCTATTTATGTACAAGAAAGAAAGAAGGGGATTAAAAATGAAATTGCTTCTTGATTTTCTCCTTTAGTTTGCTATTCAGTCCTGATTAAATGTTTTGTATTTAATTTATGGTTCTTACCTGAAATGTTAGTGGGTAAAGCAGACTTGAAATTTCTATCAAATAATAACTCCAATCAATGGGTGATTCCTTAGTTTAGTGGGATAGCCACTGAACAAAAATGTAGCTTTATAATTATGAAATCATGGTTTTCTTAATGGAAAGAAAAATGTATTATTTTAAGCAGAACATCATCATATGTGTCATATTTCAAAAATGTCCACCACCCCTGGTGTTCAACAGGCACTAGAATCTCTACTGTAAGGGATTGCAAAGTCCTGTCAAAGATAACTGATGGGCCAAAAATCCATTTCTAAGTTGGGGGGTGTCTACCCCTAGTCTGTGAAGACTTCCCCCAGTAGAATGGGTAGAAGAAAACAGTTTGTTCCAATGACCATGAAGGCAGGTGAAGCAGGCATTCTGAAGAGCCTAAAGCTTGGTCAAACATTGAAGATGCCAAGGTCATTCAATGCATCCTAGGCCATAACTGGTCATCCTGATTTCTGTCTTGCCATTGGCATGACTGGAGAAGAGTAAGGCTTATAACTTGTGCAGTACTGCATCATTAAATCTAATTCATTCATGAGTCAAGATGATACCCTCTGGTGTCATTGGTCCTCTTGAAAATGAAGGACAGAGACTTCTGGGGAAGAGCCAAGACATTGGAGGAAAGGCAGTGAGCTCTTGAACTCATGACATGATGGCTCTAAAAAACATGCAAATAATGCCATTGGACAATGCCTGGAGCAGCAAAACCCACAGAAGAATATTCTGAAATCATCTTCTAACCAAGAACAGCTTGGAAGGTCAGAAGGAGGGAGCTGCTGTGCTGATACAGGAGTAGAGCCCAACCCCACAGTCACCCTGGCACAAATCCAGTCCTAGGAAGGCCTCACCAGAGAAGGAAACCCCCAGAGCCTCTGAATCAGCTGCAGCACCAGTGTTGTCTGGAACTAAGCCCACAGTCTGGTGAGAGGGCTGAGCCCTTGGCAGGGGGGAGACTACAGGGGTCTATGCTGGTGCTGAGGCAGAACTTGGGTTTTTCACCCCTGCTGAGAACCAGGAGGTAGGCTTGAGTAGCAAGTGACAGCAGTATTGTACAATGAGCAATTGTGAATGACTTAATTTACTCTCAGCAATGCAATAGTCCAAGACAATCCCAAGGGTCTAATGAGGAAGCTTACTATTCACCCGCATAGAAAGAACTGATAAAAAGAGCACTTGTGCATTGTATATATATAAAACCTAGTTGCAATCTTGTGGAGGGGGGAGGAAAGGGAGGGAGGGAGGGAGAAAAATTTGGAACTCTAAATCTATGAAAATGAATGTTGAAAACTACCCTTACATGTAACTGGAAAAAATAAAATAAATGTTTGTTCCTATAAAAAAATTTTTTTTAAAGAAAAGAAAAGAAAATGAAGGGCAAGGAAAGTGAAGTGGCATAGTGGATAAAACACAGGCCCTAGATTCATTCAAATCTAGCCTCAGACACTTGACACTTACTAGCTGTGTGACCCTGGGCAAGTCATTTAACCCTCATTGCCCCGCAAAAAAAGAAAGAAAGAAAGAAAGAAAGAAAGAAAGAAAGAAAGAAAGAAAGAAAGAAAGAAAGAAAGAAAGAAAGAAAGAAAAGGACAAATAGCAACAATAACAACATATCCTACACATTTTTGTTATAGGATGCGGGATAAATGAGAAGTGATGACTCGTCACCTTTCTAATAAACACTTACTAATATCTACCTCATACGGGCAGTTCTGGTTCACCTACAAACAATGAAAGATTTTTTAGGAGCTCTACATAATACATGCACAATGGGGTTTCATGGCTTCATCCCCATTTCATGGACTGTTGTAAAAGACAGTAGTGATGCTATTATACATAGGTGGAATACATGGTTGAAAGGTAGCAGGATTAATTCTTTCCCAAAATGGTATCCGACACCCCTTGTTTTGAAATATATTCCAAATGTAACACATTTGTATTTATAATCCTCTTCAGAAATGAAAATACGTTAGAATGTATAATCCATTTAAACAACTATTTATTGGTTACCTATTCTGGATTGGTACCATGTCTAACCAGTAGTTGGTCCTGGTGTCCTTCTTGCTCACTGATTATACTTTTGAAGTTCCATAAAGAATTTTTCTCTTGATGGGAACTATTTGGCAGATGTTCATCAATGGTAGAATTCAGGAGAAGAGCAGGAAAGAATTTTCTACCTTATGTAACTGGAAATACATTTTACTTCTGTCTTCCCCAGTACAGAAATGAGAATTCTACATTATAACTATTAATAACACATGCTACAATAGTAATAGGACATAAATAGGTGATTATAATAAATCTGGGGTTTTTTTCATTATTTTACCTTCCCTAGTATTTTATCCATTCTAACAATTGTACAGCCAACAGTCATGTTAATTATTCTTTCTTGAGTAATTCATATTTCTCTCTTGAGAAAAATTATGCCTAATTCAAAACCTGCTGTTTTATTACAACCTTGAATTTGGTGACAGGGACTTTCATAATCTACTATATTGTTGTGTTGTGTCGTTCTCAAATAGACTGAGTTAACAAAAAGCTTATTAGCTGTGTTCCACTGTGATAGGGTGTTTGAAGCTTTTCACCATTCTTATCCCATATTAATCACCAAATAACTTCATGTTTCCTTAATGTCAGGTTCAAAGTCTTTATCTTGACCTTCAAAACCTGTTTTACCATTTCCTCATCTTCAGTTCTATTCTCACCTTCTTTTTAATCAGAAAGTCACCATTTGATTTTTCTCAGACTGATGCTGAGCTTTAAGTTCAACTATGCTCCCATTCTGTAACAGCTTTCCTTGGTTATTTTTGCATATATTAAATCTCTAATATTTCAAAATCCATTTTGTTCCCCTATCATAGCATTCTCAATGAGTCCTCCAGAATTAGTGATACAGAGAGTATTTTCCCCCAATAGGTCTGCAAATTGGTCTAAGAAATAAAAGTATACTCTGAGATTTTCAGTCAAAAAAGGTAGAAACAATAGGAGTAAAAATGTTGTTTAGGCTAAAAATGCATTAATTAGCGATGCAAAATCTATCAATAACAATAAGTAACATAAGAACATCAAATATATAACAATGATTCATGGGATTTTTTCCTGATCCAATGGTATAAAATGTATAGTCTGGGAATTGCTGATTTGTAGTGAAGACACATTTATATATTATATTACATATATGATATACATACATATACATATATATTCATTTGACTTCTTAACAGAATCTTTGTAATCCTTTCATTCTTTAAAGAAGATACTGCTCCTTCTGTGGACAATTATTTATTGAAAAGAGCAGAAGTAAAAAAAAAAAAGAAAGAAAAGAGCAGAAGTAAGACATATGAGTGAGAAACAGAGAAAAACAATTTGATGAAAATTACATAGAGTTTTGAGGACCTTGACCTGAATGAAAGCATCTTCTTAGAGCCAAGAATATTGAGTGAAGGTGAAAATAGCTATAATGTACTGTTTCTTAGCAGTTAATTTGAATATGACAGCTTTAGAACTTTGAAGTTTTATTCCTGGGAAATTCTGAATCAAATGCTTGTGGACTGTGGGGTGATTTAACTGTGTCATATCTGAGAGAAATGTAATTTTTTTAGTTTCTCAACCAAAGATAAAAGTGAGTAACAATATGTGAGTAGGACCTGATTTGAGGCACACACACACACACACACACACACACACACACACACACACACAAAATAATAATAGAAGCTGACAGAAGCTATATATAGAAATCAGAAACTGAAAAACCAAGAAGTCAACAGAATGTTGATGTGGGGAGATGATCTGATTGGCAGAAAACTTTGATGCTGAAAGTTGGTTTGAGAAATCAAAAACTTCTACTGTTTAAAGAGCTGACCTGGGAAAGACTACCTTACTCATTAGTGATATCTATAGTTTTAGAGAGAGGACATCCCTCAGAGCCTTGCCTACATTGCCCTTTATAGACTGATAAAGGAGAATCCTTCAAAGTCCATAGAACTACTCTAAGTAACTTTGCAGAAATCAGAATTAAGGGAAGTAGTTTTCACTGAAAGAGGAACATGCTGCCTCAGCATCAAGGAAAGGGAGTGCACCTGTGAAGTTCGGCAGAGCCCAGGTTAAAAGCTGTATTTTGCTAAGAGGGCATCATTGCTTCAGAAGTCCAAGTGTAGGCACAATGGATAAAGCACTGGTCCTGGATTCAGGAGAACCTGAGTTCAAATCCGGCCTCAGACACTAGACACTTATTAGCTGTGTGACCCTGGGCAAGTCACTTAACCCTCATTGCCCCCCACCCCAAAAAAGAAGCCCAAGTGTAGCATTAAAAAAAAGTATTTTTATCTAAGAGCCATCAAAACTATCTTTGGTCATTGTTTTTTTTAAGTGAGGCATTTGGGGTTAAGTGACTTGCCCAGGGTCCCACAGCTAGTAAGTGTTAAGTGTCTGAGGCCAGATTTGAACTCAGGTACTCCTGACTCCAGGGCCGGTGCTCTATCCACTGCGCCACCTAGCTGCCCCTTTGGTCATATTTTTAAAAGCTCAGTCACTATTTATTAGAGAAATTCAAATGAAAACAACTCTGAGGCATTACCCCATATTTATCAGATTGGCTAATATGACAAAAAAGGAAAATGACAAATGTTAGAAGGTGTGTGAAAACTGGAACACTAATGCACTGTTGGTAGAGTTGTGAACTGATCCACCCATTCTGGAGAGCAATTTCAAACTATGCCCAAAGGGCTATAAAACTGTATGTACCCTTTGATCCAGGAATACCACTACTGGGTCTGTATCCCAAGAAGATTTTTTTAAAGAGGAAAAATACTTATATGTTAAATAATATTTATAGCAACTTTTTGTGGTGGTAAATAATTGGAAATTGAGG
This sequence comes from Dromiciops gliroides, assembly GCF_019393635.1. NCBI lineage: Eukaryota > Metazoa > Chordata > Mammalia > Microbiotheria > Microbiotheriidae > Dromiciops > Dromiciops gliroides. The sequence continues at coordinate 205,156,299 of NC_057863.1, forward strand.
GGATGTCTGTCAATTGGGGAATGGATGAACAAGCTATGGTATATAATTGTGATGAAATAAGAAATGACAAGCAAGATGCTTTCAGAAAAACCTGGGAAGAATTACATGCACAAATACAAAGTGAAGTGAGCAAAACTGGAGAATATTGTACATAGTAACAGGATTATATGATGTTCAACTGTGAATGGCTTAGCTAACGTCAACTATACAATGATCCCAGATAATTTCAAAGGACTTACGATGAAAAGTACTATCTACCTTCAGAGGAAAAAACTGATGGACTCTGAATGCAGATCAAAGCATAAATGTTTAACCTTTATTTTTCTCAATTTTTTTTTGTTTGGTATGTGTTTTTTTCCACAAAATGACTAATATGTTAATATGTTTTGCATGACTGAACATGTATAACCTATATCAAATTGCTTACCATCTCTGGAAGGGAAAGTGAGGGAGAGAGAATTTGGAATGCAATTTTTTTAAACCAAATGTTTAAATTGTTTTTACATGTAACTGGAAAAAAATATGTTTTACAAAAGAGGAAGAACCCAGCAGAGGCTTGACAGACCATTCCCTAAAGAGACCAAGGACATCAAGGTTTATGGTCCAGAGTTAAGCTTGTCCTGGGCACATGGGTCTTCTTCCCTATCCATGTCCTTTTTTTTTTTCTTTTTTCTAAATTTCTGTAAGTTTGTATCTCCTACTTGGAAACTGTGTACATTGATAAAAGAGTGTTATCACAGGCTGATGATGAGGCTATGATTTTTTTTAATCATTTCCTTAAATATTTCATGGTTAAGAGTTAGGAGTATCAACTTGGCTATTTTTGTATAATGGGAATCCCACAGATTAGGACTCAGGATCTACAAGTGTGAATAGTAGATGAAGAGCTCTCCATAACAGGATTACCCACAGGACCACAAAAGTGAAATGCAACAATATGGTTACCCCTTTGAGAAATGTCCTCCAAAGTGGCAGCATTTGTGTACATGAAATGAGCAAGCTAGCCCCATTCTAGAGAGAAAGAAGAGTTAGTGGAGGATTGGGGGGAAGTTGTTCTATGCCCAGTGCTACATTTCTATCTGTATATCATTGAGCAAAACTTCCATTATCTTCTCAATTGCGTATTTAAATATTTTAATTGTGTTTTTTCTGTTTTGGAATTTTAAAAAACACTTCTCTTTTATCATCTCTCTGCTTTTAAATATTTATATCTTGAATGATATTTGTTTTCTTTATTCAAGGCTGTGTTTATTTAGGATGAATTCATCGAAAGTTATGCAAAATTTTCTCTTATCTCTTACCTTTTTAGGTTAAGTAGAACCAGTGTTTATCTCTTCCTTAGAAATTTATTTTAAAAAGCTTCAAAAATTACATTAAAATTACACTTTTGAGGTTTGTTGGTTTTAAAATATACTGTTTTCAATGTAAAATAAAAAGAACCACATATTAAATTTGAGTCAAAATTGAGAAACCAAGGAAATCGCACTTTGTTGGTTTTTTGGTTTTTGGTTTTGGTGGGGAGGGGTTTGTGAGGCAATTGGGGTTAAGTGACTTGCCCAGGGTCACACAGCTAGTAAGTGTCAAGTGCCTGAGGCCACATTTAAACTCAGGTCCTCCTGACTCCAGGACCGGTGCTCTATTCACTGTGCCACCCAGCTGCCCCAAAGAAATAGCATTTTGATAAATTAGACCAAAGACCAGAATATGTGTATATCTATCTTTTTTAAGGTAAATCAGATAAAAATATTATTTTCAGTTCCATAATTTGCAATTTTAACAGTCTTCAATTTAAGCTTAAAGTATCTTTCAGATTGACCTATGTGCTTTGAAGAACAAATGATAAGTTTTTATAGGTTTCAGTTAATTAAATAAAATAAGGAAATTTCAATATACTCAAAATTACTTTTCAGAAACATTAGTATTCTTTTTTTTGTTTGTCTTAAATTATGTGGACTGGATGATAGTATAATGTGTATACTTAAAGAAAGTCCTTCACCTTTATGCTAAAAGTTTTTAAACCTCAAAATTAGTGCCTTTCTTTTTTTCTTTTTTTTGTGAGGCAATTGGGGTTAAGTGACTTGCCCAGGGTCACACAGCTAGTAAGTGTTAAGTGTCCAAGGCCGGATTTGAACTCAGATACTCCTGACTCCAGGGCCAGTGCTCTATCCACTGCGCCACCTAGCTGCCCCAAAATTAGTGCCTTTCTAAAAATGTACTCTTTTCATGAATCCCTGGTGCCAATCCCCTAGTTTTGTAAAACTTCAAACACTGTAATAAGGTAATATTTTGTAGGAAAAAATAAAGTTGAGAATCTTGACAATTTAGAATTCCCTCAGAGGAAACTGACTTCCAAGCATCCCCATTTCTTCACAGAATAGCTATATGTACTGAATACCCCAATGGCCTATTTCCCAATTCCCAAGCATAATTACAAGAGCTTCTAGGGCTGCCTTCCAGATAATGTTAATGACTGAAGTATGTAGGAGAGGCTCACTTCAACTTTCAACCACTCTAGAAAGTGCACCAATCTGTACATCTGAAGAATTTTTCCAAGGAGTAATCAAAGCAATTATATTGCCTCCATGGGATTCTGATTCACATTCAAGTGAGTTTAAATAAACATTAGATAATTTTTAGATCTTCATTCATAGAATGGATGGTAACTCCCATAGCAGTCACAAAACCCACAGTCTCTACTCATAGTGCCCAGATTGGGATCTTGTCTCGGCCTGACCCTGATTGCACTGCCCCTTTCTAGTTATTCAGTTTCTATGCCTGCTTTTGTTGCATTTCAAACTCTGGGGGCAACCCCAAGACATCGGTGTATTAAAGATAGGAACCCTATCATCTGGTCCTGTGATATACTAAACTGAAGGAAGAGTGTTTAGTTTCTCCAGTGGCCTCTTCCACCATCTCCATACAGGCCTCAGAACTATTTCTTAACCTTACAAAGTTACTTGATACCTCATGCGTCTGTGAGAGAAGGAAAGTCTGATTTATTCATTCAACAAATAATTATTAATTAATTTATTATTAAATAATTATTAAGTTCTTACTATGTGCCAAGCCCTTAGCAAGCCACTAGAAAGACAAAGACAAAAATGAAATGGTTCCGGTCTTCAGGAAACATATATTCTCTTGGAAGTTGGGGGACTACATGTTTGCACATAAGTAAGTGCAAAATAATTTCTGTGGTGAAGGCGCTAACAACTGGGGAGATCAGAAAAGGTCTCTTGAAGGAGGTACCTTGAACTGAGCCTTGAAGGAAGCTAGGGCATCTATGAAGTAGAGGTGAGCAGGAAGTATATTATAGGAATGAGGTACAGCCTATACCAAAAGCATGGAGATGGGAGATTAAATGCCATGAACAAGGAACAGCAAGTGCTCTAGTTTGACCATGATGTAGAATGTGCAATGACCCCCTGGAAAGCTAGGCCATAGCCAGTCTATAAAGGACTTTAAATGCCAAATGAGAGTTTGCATTTTTCCACGGAAATAAGAGGAATCCAGTGAAACATCTTGAATACAGGACTCACATGGTCAAACCTCTGTTTTGGGGATATCACCCTGGCAATAATGTAAAGAATGGATGGGAGAGGGAAGAAATTGAGGCAGGAAGACCAATTAGGAAGCTCTTGCACCATTCCAGGCAATGAGCTCTTAAATAAGGGTGACTGAGCATACAGAACGGGACAATTGTGAGAAATATGGAGGTAGAGTCCATAAGACTTCACAATTGGCTGGATGAGCTGAGGATAGTGATGGGAAGGGAGAGGAAATAGTGGAAGATTGCTCAAAAGGTTTGAAGCTTAATGCCTGGAAGTATGGAGGGTACCCTCCATAGAAATTCCAGAAGTTAGGAAAAGGGGAGTTTGGGTGGGGAGATAATAATGGGTTCTCTTTTGGACATGTCAAGTTTGAAATGTTTAAAGGTGAAAGGGAGAAAACAAGCTACTATTTCTCAGGCTCAGGAAGCTCTTTTTACAAATATTACTTCTTTTGACCCTGATAACAACCCTTTGAAGTAAGTGCTATTATTATCTTCATTTTATAGTTGAGGAACCTGAGCAGACAAGGGTTAAGTGACTTGCCTAAGATCACACAGCAAGTGTCTGAGGCAAAATAAACACAGGTCTTCTGACTACAAGCCTAGCATTCTATCCATTGTGCCTTCTAGCTGCCTTATAGGACATATCAATAGCCTCAATTAATGCTTTTTTGAGAGTCCCTTGACTGGAATGATAAATGCTTATTTTCCTTAATGTGTTTTTTTTTTAATTTTCAAGGCTGGACTATAAAAGATAGGCTATACCTAAACAAACCTGATATTTTGTATTTATATACTCTGCTTCAAGCTGGCAGACAAGTAGAATAATGTAACTTTAAAAGCATGAGCACATTCATGGCTTTATAATGGCAATCTTGTAGACACAGATGCAAACACAATTTCCAAAGGGTTTTCCAAAATCCATTCTGTAAAATAATTGATGAAGTAGTGAACTTCTGCCACTCAATAGTGACATTTGTTGTTCCTGTTCTTCAAGCTTGTCAGACTTTAGCAGAAAATTATTTCTTAAAAATAAAAAGTAAAAATGAGTTTCATGCAGTGTTGTGGTAGGATAAACTGTTTTTTCTACTAACTTTAAAGCCATTTCTCTAATAAATTTCAATATCCCAAGCATTAAGTATATAGCTCATTTTTGAATAGGTATTTCAGTGAAAACCAGAATTATCATGGATATTAGAAATTAACTACAAGAATCTAAGATTTTATTTTAGAAACTATATTTTCCCTTCTTCCCTACCTTCCTCTCCCTTCTATGAGATTTCATAGTAGAATTTAAACTTCTGACCTTCATGGGAGAAGGTCATGGGTTGTTGTTTGTCCTTCGTTCTTGAAGAGGACCATGACATCTGGATGATGTCTTAACTTGTACTGAATTGGATTTAAGTGAGGGAGGGCTGAGCAAGGTCATAAACCTCACTCTCTCCTCCAAAACCATCTGGGTCCAGTGGCAAGATATACATACATCAGGACAATTAGACCTGGCCCCGGATGTTTAAGGCAATTGGGGTTAAGTGACTTGCTTAGGGTCACGCAGCTATTAAGTGTCTGAGGTGAGATTTGAACTCAGGTCCTTCTGACTCCAGGCCCAGTGCTTTATCCACTGTGCCACCTAGCTGTACCAACCTTCTCCCCTACCTTCCTCTCCTTTCTATGAGATTTCATAGTAGAATTTAAACTTCTCACCTTCATGAGAGAAGGTCATAGGTAAAGGAGTAGAAGAAGAGAGAACTTGAATTGAATAAGCTCATCATGTAATTACCTTGAAGGGATATAGACTGGAGAAGTAGGTCAGAGCTTGAATTTGGAGAAATTGCAGAAAATCTTAAGAACCAGGTTCAAGTTTAGATGCTGATCTAGATTCTACTAGAACAATTAACAAGAATGTAAAAGAATTAGGTAAGATTGGGGAATAGAAACTAAAGAAGATTCAAGATGGAAAAGAAAATAATAGTGGGCAAGAAAAAGTAAGTTATTTGTTTTTTAAATAATTTGAAAAATTAGAAGGTAACAAATTGATAAAGTGAATTGGTATTGTGGGCAAAATTGGTGAAATGGGAGGTTAGAATAGGTTTGGATGGAAGGTGGTTCTAGCTGTGGAGTTGTTTTTGAGACTAAGGAAGAAGTTTAGTAGGGTGCTCAAGTTATTAAGAGGTCATAATTGACCATAAAAATTTTCAACTAGTTTAGTATTAGTACAATCCATGAGTAACAAAAACAAAGGCTAAAACAAAATCTCAACTAGTATGGGGAGGATTTACTTCCATTAAGTATAAGATGCTTATCTTCTTGCTATGACCTGTTGTGACTGTTATCTGTCTTTAAAGGATAGGCCTACATCCCTTCTAGAGAAGAAGGTAAAGGGACTCAAAAAATGCATTCCCATACTTCAGGTTGTTAGGGATAGTGAAGGGTTCCTAAAGAAAACAGAATCTAGACTTTAACAGGAAAAAGGGACCTGAGGTAGAGAAGAGAAAGCTTGGCCCTGGTCAGGATGTTGTAAAGCAGAAGAGTGTTAGAGGAAAAAGGAAAGGAACAAGAAATATTATAATTAGAACTTTGAAAATAAAGTTGAGGGGCAGCTAGGTGGCACAATGAATAAAGCACTGGCCCTGGATTCAAGAAGACCTGAGTTCAAATCCAGCCTCAGACACTTGACACTTACTAGCTGTGTGACACCGGGCAAGTCACTTAACCCTTATTGCCCCACAAAAAATACATACATACATACATACATATATACATAAATGAATAGATAAACAAACAAATATATAAATGAATGAATAGATAAATAAATAAAAAGATGATAAGCAAACAAATAAATAGATAGATAGATAAATAAATGAGTTGAGCTTCTTGCTGAGAGGATGGAATTGGATGCCCTGAGGAGGAAGAAGCAGCATTTTGTCCTCCAAATAATTGTATTGTAGAGCTTCTGAAGCTATACACTGTGCTTTCACAGAACATGGCACATAGTAAGTACTTTATTAATGTTCCCTTCCCCTTTCTTAACCAGTGATAGAGATCATGCAATAAGACTTAGAGGGAAAAGACAGTAGTTTATCATTTCCAGTTTCTAACTATGGAGACATCTATTGTCTTCCCAGAGCATGTACAAGAAATAAGAAAGGACCTTCCAAAACTCATCAAAATATGACAACAATCCCCTTTTGTTGTACAAATATATGGATATAAATGATATGCCAGAAGGAACCTAAAAGGTTTTATCCACCATCATAAAGACTTGGGCAAGAAACTGAAGGTCACAGGTAACAGAAGAGAAATTTTAACTTGGGATATGAACAACTGGCTAAGAACATTGTATCTGACAATGATATTTAATTATTAAGATTCCTGACCAGAGATCAAGTATGCCTAGAGACAGCTAGTCATAGTGGAAAGTTCTAGACTTAAAATCAGGAGTACCTGAGTTCAAATACTGGCTCAAACATTTATTACCTGTGTAACTCTGGGCAAATTATTTAACCTCTCTTGGCCTCATTTTCCTTATTTGTAAATGGAGATGATAGCAAACTCACAAGTTGTTATGAGGATCAAATGAAATAATAGATGTAAAGTGCTTTCTAAAATTCAAAGCAGCATAAATACCACCTATTATTATTATGATATCTAACAAAGGCTGGTAAGATTGTATCTTACAAATCTAATCAAAAGGACTTTAAATTTAAAAGGATATGAGAAGGAGAAAACTGACATTGTTTATCACCCAGGTTATATATCATAAAGAGTAGCTATAATAAAAAAAAAAAAGAATACAGTTTAGAAAATCCAAAGTTCACAGAAGACAAATCCAAGAAAGGAGCCAGTAATATACACAAGTGCCTAAAATTTAGGCAACAAGAAAAACTGGAGATTATAATGCAAGGGGGCAAATTAGACCTCATAGGTATCTCTGGTAGTATGAAAATCATGACTGTCATGGATGAGTGTAATTTATTTAAAATATGTGTGTGGGGGGCGGCTAGGTGGCACAGTGGATAAAGCACCGGCCCTGGATTCAGGAGTTCCTGAATTCAAATTTGGCCTCAGACACTTGACACTTACTAGCTGTGTGACCTTGGGCAAGTCACTTAACCCCCACTGCCCCGCCAAAAAAAAAAAAAAGGAAAAAAGAAAAAAAAATGTGTGTGTGTGTGTGTTGTGTTTGTGTGTGTGTGTGTAGGCCAAAATCACAAAGGGTTTCAATATTTAATAACTTCTTTATTTTTTGTTTTTAATTTACAATACCATAGAATCATATACAGTATATTTAGAAAATTAATTTATATTACAAGTGAAAAATCAAATCTCATAAGTGGCAAAAAATAAAGAAAATATAATTTTCCAAAAGTTATAGATAGGTGATAGATAGATAGATAGATAGATAGATAGATAGATAGATAGATAGATAGATAGATAGATAGATAGATAGATAGAATGAAGATAGAATATCATTGTAAATGGACTGGACCTGTGATTTAACTCCTTCCATAAGGAACCCTCTTTTGCCAATGCAGGAGTAGCCTGCTCTTCTTTTCAGTAATCTCATCAGCTCCTTTGTGTTCAATTATCAACTCTGTGAAGATGATCCTGAGATTTATCTCTCCAGCCCAAGTCTCTCTCCTGAGACTTATCTTAAAACAAGCACTACTTGATGAACATTTCCAATTGAATGTCAACTTTTTTAGAAACATTTCTTACATAAGGAGAGGCATACCTGTTCAAAAACATTTCATATGTAGAGGATTTCCAGAAACTTTCCTATCAAGTGGTCATTCAGAACTCTTAATAATAACACTTTTGTTTTTATTTTTTTGTTTTGTTTTGGTTTTTTGCAGGGCAATGAGGGTTAAGTGACTTGCCCAGGGTCACACAGCTAGTAAGTGTCAAGCGTCTGAGGCCGGATTTGAACTCAGGTATTCCTGAATCCAGGACCGGTGCTTTACCACTGCGCCATCCAGCTGCCCCTATACCATCTAGTTGCCGCCAATAATAACACTTTTGTATAGCACTTTTAAATTTTACAAATCACATTCCTTACAACAAGCCTGTGATGTAGTGCAAATTCTATGGTACAACAAGATTGGGAGATTATAGAACCTCTAAAATAACCGTATTTTACATTTTGATGATATTATTGTTTGAGTCAGGGCTATTTTTACTGGAGATAGAAAGGACTGGTTAGGAAAAATGACTTGCTGTCCCTTATTTATTTAGAGCTTTAATCACCTAAAAGTTTCCTAACCTGAGTTGTCTATAATGGTCCACTAAACATCACGGAGCACCTAAATTCCTCATGACTGTTTTGTCAATAAGGCAATGAAGAAGACTGAGCCAATAATATCTTGATGTTGGTTTCAATACCTTTTAAGGAAAAACTAGGCTAACTTTTGTAATGGAAGTTTGTCATATGTGCAAGCTAAATCAAATTGCTCCACTGATAATGATGGATGATACTGGAGAAATGGCTTCCAGGAGAATCATGATAATATGTAAGGGAAGTATCTTGCAGACACTTTGGAGCATTTATTGACAATCTTTAACTGGTTCAGGTTGATGAATCATGTGTTTGGGAAGAGACTTTTTTTTTCTTCTATAAGCCATGTAGCTGAAACTGACTTTGTCCTCAAAGAGGCCTCTCAGCTTTATGATTTCCTTGTTGCTTCATTTGGATTTGTGGCTCTTTCAGTGAGAGGCACCCAGTGAAAGAATCCAGTAAGCAGCCTTAAGGCCTTCTTCTTCCCCTTAGGGCTATGTCCTCCCCAGCCCCAGAAAGGGCCCACAATCCCTGGCCTTTTCTCTTTTTTTCTTTTCTAGATGGAACGAGAAGAGCCTTATCAACTAATAAGTTTCAAAGGTCATCCCAGCATCCAAGCATTTAAACTCTAAGGAGTTATATGTGAGAATGGCCTTCAAGACTCTATCCAGGACTCAACTAGCAGTCATATTGCATTTAGACATGTGCTTGGTGGCACCCATGATATGTTGGAATTGAGCTAAATTTTGAACCACTTCCTCGGGTTATGAGGTGGTAATGGAAGAGAGTGAGCCCCAGAGGTATTGGAAGTAATGTTCAGATGTTTATTCTTGCTATATCTGTGAAATAAATATCCTTTTATGCACTCTACCCAGTGATAACTGTTTAAGTAGAACTAGCATGATAGTTAATAGAAATCTAACAAATCAGGGAGAACACAGCTGTTGGGGGTTTGATCTGATGTCAGTAGAGGAGAGATACCTCAGCTCTTCAGGATGCCCTGTATACCTGAGGGGTGATGTAGCCTACCAGTTGCTGAGAGAGTAGTGCCAAAGATTCATGATATATTTGTATGGGGACAGTAGTTATGTTGCACAATTATGGTGTTTGTTAAGCACATAATGAAAAGGGAAAACTTAAACATTTTTTAACTCTTTGATCCCAAATGATTCATTTTCCAGTAACCCAGGATAACAAAAACCTTACTGTATGGTGTGACAGGGATTAGATGATGAGCACAAAAAAAAGCTATGAATGTTTTTAAATTAATAACCAATTAGGAGTGATATTTTGCTCTTACTATATGCATTACAATAAAAAACCTTCTGAAACTGAATGTATTCAAGCTTAAGTCACTATCTTTTATTCAAGAAGACCTTTCATTTAAAGGTTATATGAATTTATAAGAGAATTGCTTTCATTGAATTCATACAGTGGGGTAAGACAATGATGAATATTTTATGTAATAGAATTTGTGAACCTGGTTTTTTTTAAATGATCAAAATGCATGTTCAGTTATTGAACTCATAATGAAAGAACTCCAAAGGTTGCCTCTTAGGTGAATTAAACTATATATATATTTCTTTCAAGTGGTACTAAATTGTGACATTATCAGTGCTTTAGATTATGGTGTATGAAAATTATTAGTAAAATATTCAGTGTTTTTATTAATATCTCAGGAAGCCAGAAGCTCCTGATTAATATGTGAATCAAGAAAAATAAGCCCATATCTTTTTTTTTATCCCAAAGCAAACTCCTTTTAATGGTATAACAAGGTCAGTAGGTTATAGATCTATACCTTAAACTTTGAAATGTCACTGTGTTAGTCAAGGGTACTTTCTCTGGAGATAGGAAGGGTTGGCTAGTGAGTTATGAATCCCTTTCCCTTGTTGTTTGGAGCCTTTAAGTATCCAAAAGTCTCATTATTGGGGGGGGGGGGAGGGGAGGGAGAGATAGGAGGACTCCGTAAGCTGTAAGCTGTGGTAAAATAATGGAATTTGCAGACACCCAGGGGTCTTACTTGATTGATTTAGTAGTTTTTGAATTGGGTGTGAATGAGAAACTACTAAGTACCTGCTTAAGATGATTAGATTTTGAGCCACACCTGGCCCACTCTATTAAACCTAGTTCAACTTGGCCAACCCTAAGAAGGAGTGTCCTCAGAGGCTGTGGACTGAGTCATCAACAGAGGACCCATCTCAGCCACACAACTTGAAGGACCTCCCCTTTGGGGGATGGAGAAAAAAGTAGAAAAAGGGACCCCCCCCAACAGGAAGTAGCTCTCTCTCTTGCCTTAGAGAAGCCTTCCGAGTGGACTGAATTAGCTGAGCTGAAAGCAAGTTTGGGTTTGAGACAACCTTTGCTAGAGCCAGGAATATTATCCACTTCCCTCTTTCCCTATTCCCTTGTCCTTGACCTTATTAATTTCACCTTTTCTGTGTATTTTATTCCTATTAATAAAACCTGATTTGTTTGTGGAAAAGAGGCTATTACTCTCCTTTCTTATTGGCCTGGGAGAAATAACGAAAAAAGGTAGTTAGGAGGGGAGGAAACTTTGGACCTAGAGGTCCCTCATTATTTTCTGAACCCCAATATTACAGCGAGCCACCTAATTAACTCTCCCCATATTAAATTTGGCCCCTACAGAGCTGAGAAAGGATGGTGGTGGAGGTGAACAGTTTACTGGGCCCAGATGTATGGGAGCAGGTGACAAGTAACAAACATTAAGTTCTTAATATGTCCTGGACATTGAGCTATGTAGGTGCTAGGCATCCAAAGAAAAAAGTGAAACAGTTCCTGCCCTTAGGAAGCTTATGTCTAAGTAAAGGAGACAGTGTATGTGGTGTGTGTGTGTGTGTGTGTGTACATGCATGTGCACATGTATATAAAGGCATAGTGAGTATTCTATATGACCTCCTTCTCTCATAGCCAGCCCAGCTACTTATATGGACCAATTGTAGGAGAACCTGTGAGGAGTCTCTTTCTCTAGCACTAATCCCATTCTGGATCTGGGTTAGCCACAAGTGACTAGCATCTCGGTGCCATTTAACCAATTCACATCAATCAGTTTTTTACAGAGGGGAGTTACTTCAAAGGTATAGCAAGAACAGAAATACAAACATCCCCACCCCCATATCTCACAGGCATACTCTCCTCTATACCACCTTGAGAACTATTGAGAGAAGACTCAGATTTAACTCAGTTTCTCCTTAGCATATGTCCCACAATATTCACATCCTAATGTGGCTGTACTGCAGGATGAGTCTTCATCTTAGCTTCAAATGGGATCTACCTTGAAGGTAGATGCTTGCTCCTTGGGATATTGATAACAGGCTAGCTAAAAAACCTAGGAGGGACTCAACTTCCATATTCCAGACAGGTGGCTGTGTCCTGATTTCTCACTCTTCTGTCTTTACCTAAAACAAAACAAAAATGTAAAAATGTAAAAACTGGGCATCTAGGTGGCACAACAGATAAAGCACCAGCCCTGGATTCAGGAGTATCTGAGTTCAAATCCGGCTTCAGACACTTGACACTTACTAGCTGTGTGACCCTGGGCAAGTCACTTAGCCATCATTGCCCTGCAAAAAAAAAAAATTGTAAAAACTGAAGCAAAGAACCAAAAGCCCTTATTCACTGAGCTTTGAATGGAAAGGGTCCAAGTCCTCCTCTCTCATAGCATTGTGTCTCACCAAAATATTACCAAAATGAAAGAAGTCAAACCAAGAAAAGAGGCTAAGGCTCTTCTTGGCTAGTGCCTTTTAAATATACTTCCCAGGCCAATTAAAAAGCCCTCTTCTCACTATATGGTTAGCAGACCAAAACTAGTTAATAATACTATTAATTATATATTATTAATAACTAACATTTATATAATGCTTACTATGTACCAGGCACTATGCTAAGCACTTTACTATTACCTCATTTAATTCTCACAACAACCCTAGAAGGTAGGTTATTATTATTATTATTATTATTATTATTATTATTATTATTATTATTACTACAGAGGTTAAGAGACTTACCCATGGTCACACAACTAATAAGTATCTGGGGGTAGATTTGAACTCAAGTGTTCTTGACTCCAGAGCCAGCATTCTGTCCACTGTGTCAACTAGCTTATACTATGTCTGTGCAATACTGTAAAATGTCTCCTAAATGTACTTCCATTACACATCTTCATAACTTCCCTCAATGTAGGCTTCCTAGTCACTTCTACATGGCCAGTTACATCAATGGTTCTTTACATATGTTCATAAAGGCAGAGGTTAATAATCAGTTCTCTGTCACACACCCATATTCAAACAATATAAGGTAGTTGAGAGGGGTAGTAATAACAGCACATGTTTTTATGTTTGTACTGGTTTCCCTTTAAGAGGACAGAGAGGATACTAGGTTCATTTGCTTCTGTGTCCCTACTGAATTGATTGATATCTCTCTTTTTTAAAACCAGTACCAAATTTAAGATTTTGTAGCTTGGTTTGAGATCTGGTACCAGTAGAACCCCTTTATTCCCACTATTTTTCCCCACTATTTCCCTTGAGATTCTTGACCTTTTCTGCCTCCATATGCATTTTGTTATTATTTTTTCTAGTTATTAAAGTAATCTCTTGGTAGCTTTATTGGTGTGACATTGAATAAATAAATATACTATCATCATTTTATCATATTGACTTGGCCTACCCATGTTCAATTAATATTTCTCCAATTATTTGAACGCTACTAAACAATGCCTACCCTTTGACCTACTTATACAACTTCCTAGCCACCCTCAAAGAAATCAAGGAAAGAAAATAAAGCTTTATATATACAAAAATATCTATAGCTGCTCTTTCTATGATGACAAAAACAAAAACAAAAAAACCCTGGAAAATAAGGGGATTTCCAACAATTGTTGAAAGGTTGAGCAAATTATGGTATGTGAATGTAATGGAATGCTATTGTGCTATAAGAGATAAGGAGAAAGATAGTTTCAAAGAAACATGGAAAGATTTATATGAACTGATCAAGAATGAAGTAAGCAAGGGGAAGCTAGGTGGCACAGTGGATAAAGCACTGGCCCTGGATTCAGGAGGACCTGAGTCCAAATCCAGCCTCAGACACTAGCTGTGTGACCCTGGGCAAGTCAATTAACCCTCATTGCCCTGCAAAAAAAAAAAATTAAAGAATGAAGCAGAACCAAGAGAACAATTTATGCAATAAAAGCAAGTTTGAAAGCCATAAGAACTCCAATCAACATAATAACCATCTGTGATTCCACAGGATTTGTGAAGAAACATTCTATCATCTGACAAAAAGGTAATATACTTGGTACAAAGTGAGACACTGGACACAGTTATTGAGGGAATTTATTTTCCTTGTCTGCATACTTGTAACAAAGATTTTGTTTTTCTTTTTCCTAAGTGAAATGTAAGGGGAGAAAGACAAAACAGATTTCTGTTGCTTTTTTTAATTTAATTTTTAAAAAGAGGACAGAGGGGCAGCTAGGTGGCACAGTGGATAGAGCACCGGCCCTGGAGTCAGGAGTACCTGAGTTCAAATCCTACCTCAGAACATTTACACTTACTAGCTGTGTGACCCTGGGCAAGTCACTTAACACCAATTGCCTCACAAAAAAAAAAAGAGAGAGAGAGAGAAAAAAAAAAGAGGACAGAGAGGTCATCATTGATATTTGACCAGCCCTCAGGAGTAGGGCTTGAATCATTGGTTTGGCTTTCTTCCTTGTAAGGAAATTGGGAGTTGGTACTCAGATCTTATTGGAATTGACCTTGCCCTGTAGAGATGCCTTCCTGATGAGTTTTGCTTACTGCTGTAGTGAATGGGAAAGTAAAAGACAATGTCATTTTATTTAAATTTTATTAGAAATTATATCCTTCTTAATTTTATCACAAGCAAAGTTGTTTTTATGGTACTTTATAGACCATGAGTGTGTCATTGAGTTATAATCCTAAGTATGCTTCCCTGGTTTGTTAGGCATGAACCAGAATAAGGCCAGGCTATAGCAGCTAGGTGGAAGAGCAAAGACTTCATTCATAGAAGGTACCACTGGATGATAGAAGGTTCCACCTGAATGATAGAAGGGAGGATATACCCCCAAATTTATCACCAATAGAATTTGTACTCCAAAAAAATTGAGGACCTCTACTCAGGACAACTAAAAGTGTTAAGTCGTAGAACAGGTAGCAACCTGCTTTGGCAAAGGAAGTTTCCCCATCCAGGATTTTCTTAAATCAGTGAAATCACCGGCATAGTTCCTGTCTACCTGAATACCAAAAGAAAAATCTGCCTCATCAAGGAAATTCCTTTATGTTATGAAGGAGTATTTCTCTTACATGTTCTCTGTTTCTTTTTGTTTTGTTTGTTTTTGTTTTTGTTTTTTGGCGGTGCAATGGGGGTTAAGTGACTTGCCCAGGGTCACACAGCTAGTAAGTATCAAGTGTCTGAGGCCGGATTTGAACTCAGGTACTCCTGAATCCAGGGCCGGTGCTTTATCCACTGTGCTACCTAGCCGCCCCCATGTTCTCTGTTTCTTAAACTACATAATAATAGCTCCTAATAAATAATGGTCCCATAATGACTTTTATTGTCATAACTGTAAATTAAAGCCAAAGGATTCTTCATAATGAATATTTTTACTTAGAAAAGTGGTTGAATTTGTTTCAGTGCTCATCTGTGCATGGTAATAGAATGAAAAGATTTTGATTAAAATGCCCGGATAAGGCAGCTAGCTGGTACAGTGGATAGAGTGCCAGGTCTGGAGTAAGGAAAACTCATCTTCCTGGATTCAAATCTGGCCTCAGAAACTTAGTAGCTATGTGATCCAGGACAAAAAACAGGGCAAAACCCTGATTGCCTCAGTTTCTTGTCTGTAAAATGAAATGGAAAAGGAGATGGCAAACCACTCCTGTATCTTTGTCAAGAAAACCTCAAAAGGAGTTACAGAGAGTCACATAGGACTGAAAAAGGACTGAACAAGAATGAAGTCCCAGCAATAAACTTGATGCCCATCAATTCAGAGAGGATTATCAACAGAAGGGTGGTCACCAGATAACAGTATTTATGGTCATGGCAACTAACAATGAGTGTTGGTGACAGTACAGTCAGAGTGTAGTGCTATTTGTGTTGGCACCAAATCATAAATGAAGTCACAGATCCTTGAAATACTGAAGGTGAATGGTACCTGTTTTTCAAAAAAAAAAAAAAATCAAGAGATCTATCAATTGCTTTACATGGTACATTAACCCATGAATTAATTTCCCCCAAATGCTTCAACTTTTTCATCCAGTATCTTATGTAACAATAGGAATGTGTAAAAACTAAAAATTTCTAAATAAATCATTTAAATTTAAATTTTTAAAAAATATTTTAAATGATTTTTCCATAATTAACATTACAGTTTATCAGTAGTAAACGAAATACTTGTCTCTGGCCTTGTCTGCTATAGAATCCATAATGCTTATGACTTTAAAGGATCTCAAGAGGTCATTTGGCCTCTTCAGGTAAGCTATTGTCCCCAGTTTCTAGATTGGGAACTTGGGACCCAAAGGGTTACCTTATGGCAGAGTTGAGCCTAGAATTAATTGTTTTCAGACCTCCTAGTATAGCATTCTATATATTTTGTTTGGAAAGGGAGTGGGGCACATGTGCAGACCTTATAAGCTTGCTCAAGTGATACAGCCTCTCCATGTGGAGGACACTGGGGAGATGGCTTTCAGGAGAATCACCCTGGTATGTAAGAGAAGTAAGTGCCTTGGAGAGACTGGAACATTCATTGACATCCTATACTTGTTACTGGTTTGCTAACCATGTAATGGTAAAGGCTTTCTGATTTCAGAGATGTTCAAAAAGGCCTATCAGTTACTTCTTTTTTTGCTACATTCATTTCTGAGAGAGCTCAGTGACTCTCTCACAAATCATGCAATAAGGTGAAGGATTTGGGGACCTTCTGTCCCTCTGAGACCACAGGGCTCTTGGCTTTAGTTATTAGCCTTTTTATGCATTATTATCTGTCCTGGGTTGAAGGGAGTGTTGAGTTTCTGACCTTGGGAGTTTCCAAGGTTGTGAGAAAAAGCTACAGGAAACTAGAAGTCAGAATCCAGGCCAAGTTGTACAGCCAGCTCAGCATTGATGAACTGAGGAATAAAGAGCAATCTTAAGGAGTGATTTCATGGACCTCAGCCCAGTTGTGAAGAACCTAGCAGTCATATTGGATGTGAACTTAATGGGCCAATGCTATGAGGAACTGAGCAAAGTTTTGAGCTTAATCCCACTTAGAGACCAAAGTGGTACGAGATGAATAAGCCCAGGATGGGCTGGGGGGGGCGGGGCACGGGGGCTTCAATGGGGGGGGGGGGAGAATGCTTGTAAGTTTGCTCTTGCTATATATTTGGAGTAAATATTTCTTTGTAACAGTTATCTGTTATAAGGTGAAAGGAGTGTGTTAGTTACTGTGTCTTAACTGTGGGAGAACCCAGCTGATGATGGACATTCCAAAAGCAACAGAGAAGAGAAAGATTCCAACCCCCTCCCCCCGCCCGGGGAAGGAGGGAAAGGGGGGAAAGGGGGAAGCAGACCTGGCTCTGGGGGGAGAAAGCCAGAGAGTACAACCCTTATATTGATTTGTAGGTCAGATTCTTACTCCATTGTATTTAAGATCTCTCTCTCTCTCTCTCTCCAGATATGTATGTATATGTATATGTGCACATGTATGTATTTATATGTATATGCACATACATATATAGTTTTATGTGGTCATATAAGCACAAAAATAAGCTTTATATCTTTTAAAATGCATGTATACATACAACTATCTACATATCTAAAACCTATATGCATACCCACATGTATGTATAGTGTTGTCTTCTGTTCATGACAAAATACTAACATACCAAACATTTAGCCTTTTGTACATATATAAACCCCATGAGTTACCTCCCTGCTGTAAGAGCAGTGTGTACCCCACACAGCTTAGGCAAGTTTTCTTTAAAGATATTGAAACCATCCTCAATACTTCTTCATTCCTGGTGCCCCAAGTATAAAAGCCAGCACACACAGGAAGTCAGAGACTCCTTCCTCAGGCTTTATATATGCTTATGACTCACATGGTAACTTGCAAAGTACAGACAGAATCCTGGAAGCTATGCCTAAATGAATCAATTCTGTATACTTACTGAAAATCCTTTATTTTTGTTAACTTCACAAATAGGTGAAAGAATAATAAGCAGACTGTATAAAATTATCATCTGAATGCAATTTTTAAAAATAGAAGCATAAATCAATTGTACTTAGATCTGGGAATTAAACATAGGGTTAGATTCAAGCAGTGATCAATATTGAAGATTTCTGAGAGATGGAAGATACTTGTATTTGGTGTTTATATTTCCTTTAAAATTGTGATCATTTGTTTGTAGCAAGATTGTTTACAATATTTAACTGTATAACCCTCAAAAAAACTAGCAAAAAGAGAAAAAAAAGTAAAAGACCACAAAATTGTACATAAAATCACAAATTTTTATCATTTACATTTCAGTTGATATATGTGAAGTAACAAAATAGTATCAAACTCATGCTAATTATTTATGTTCTCCTTTTCTGTATCTGTATATTTTCCAGATTTTTTATTTATTATCTATCTGTAAATATTTTTGTTTTTATATCTTCTCTGTATTGAATCACCTCATGTATTTTCATATTTCATCATGTTTGATATATTATGTTCTAATAATAATCTGTGTAGTAAACCCTTTATATCTTAGCTGATTAAAAATGTCTGGTATAATAAAATGATGATGCCACTTCTGGCTATACGAAACATTGAATGTTAGCAGACCTTCTGTGCCTGAGGGAAAATGCCCTTTGTATAGTGTCAGTTGAGATAATCCAGAGCAATGAAGAAATAGCCCTACATAGGTTGTTCTACTAGGTCAAACCATGTGGGGACAATAGCAGTGAAGACACTTCTCTCCTCTGGCTAGAATCAAAACTGGCAGAGTTTAACTGTGACTAAAAGCAAGAAAACTGGGAAGTTGTAATTAAAAATCATGGAATATTAATAATGGCATAATAAAAAGTAATGATTTTATATAGTAATGGAGGGTCTATAAAACACTTTACTCACAACAACCTTGTAAGCAAATATAGAGAAAGTATAGAAATCAGGATAATGTGATTTTAAGTCTTACTGAATTGTAAAATATCTAAATAGTTTTTTTAATTGTACGATTAAAACAGTTGTTTTACTTCAGAAGTAGATGTTTCTCTAGTCCAATTAGGCTAGCATTGAGATATATAAACTATCTCAGTCACTTTATCAAGTCTTTGGAGTTGTCTCTAGCAGTAAACAAGTTTTTAAAAAACATGGTTGCAATTGTGTGCTTTATATAATTAATGGTGATGATGGTGATAAATAGCTAACATTTATATAGCACTTTAAGGTTTGAAAAGCACTTTAGATATATTACCTCATTTGATCCTCACAACTACCCAATGAGGCAGGTATCATCATTATGTCCATTTTACAGTTGAGGAACAGAAGTTAAATGACTTTCCCAGGGTCACACACCTAAAAAGTGTCAGAGGTAGGATTTAAATTCAGATCTCCTTGGCTTCAATCAAAGGATCTCCACTTCTGAAGAGACTGCATTATTTTCAGACATCTGTTGATATTTAAGTCAGACAGAAGGTTGTCATTTCTCAATTTCCACATGCCTCTCTATAGCCTATATAACATCCCACCTAATCTTATAATTAAACTCAATGCCTTATAGGAGATGATAACATAGTTGGAGACAGGGGATGGTGGTGAGAGGCTGCAGGTGAAAAACACAGAAAATCATATCGGGAAAAGGTAACAAAGAATAATAAAGGAAAGTAGGTACCTATTCTTAATTTTTTTTTGGGGGGGGGGGGCTGGGCAATGAGGGTTAAGTGACTTGCCCAGGGTCACACAGATAGTAAGTGTTAAGTGTCTGAGGCTGGATTTGACTCAGGTACTCCTGAATCCAGGGGTGGTGCTTTATCCACTGCGCCACCTAGCGGCCCCCTAGATACCTATTCTTTCCCACAAAATGGAGTTTTTCTGATATACCTCCCCTTTTTTGTCTAAAAAAGTTGTTGGTTCTTTTATGTGTGAAAAAGAAAGCCTATCAAGACAAAATGTACATCATTTACTAATATAGGTTTTTCATTTCACAGAGGTATGTTTTTCATAATACCTGTTCTTCAGAAAAATAGTATTAGTCATTTTTAAAAGTTGAGAGCATCATATATGATTTCAAAAGTTAATAAGATACATAAGGGAAGAAAGTATTATATTACCCTTTATAACATAGATGTAATGTCTTATTTACAAATTAAGCATTTCATTTTCTTACTCACAGACACACATACCCCTCACCCCAAACAAAACAACTTTCTAGAGATCATTCCTTCCAATGTTCCAAATTTAGAACTCTCTCCAATTTTTAACACACCTAACAGGACATAAATAATCTAATCAGGGTAAAAACAAAACCTAAATTTTGCAATTAGCCCATTTTTCTGAACTTTATATGCAGTTAGCTAGAAGCATATGTGTACTCTCTATTGGTTTTGGAGGAAAAAGTTGCCCGCCCCACAGGGTGAAAATACTAAATCCCTTGACATTCAATCATTCCATTCAAGATGGACAGTAAAACAGAACTAAGAAGAAATCTCTATTATTAAACAAGCAATACAGCTAAGCCTAGACGTTCTCATAGATGTTTTCTACTCCCTGATTAAAAGCCAACATAGGCAGACCGTTGAATGCCATTAGCAAAGGTGATTCTGACTCTTGCTTTGTTCCCTCTTTGTGATGTTTTCATAGAGAAACAGTGTGCATTATCCATTTGTATCTTTGAACTCATTAGCGCTTTTTGTTCTCCATTCCTTTCCTTTGTGATCTGGATACACTTCAGGCTGTCCTAGAAACTGAGAAACTATCTTAGCATGCTTTAAAAAAATAACTGCCAGAAAAGTACAGGGAATACAATATTACCGGGCAGACTGGAAGAATTCAATTGAAAACAAGAAGACATTGATTGAAAACTGTAAGAAAATGCTTCTGCTCATCCAAAAATCAAACTTGACAAATATTATTTTGAACTGATTAACAGAAATATTTTTGACAAAAAGAAAGTTCTAGGAGCTCTTGTATGGCTCCAATGGAGAATAATACAGGTGTCCAAAGAATAATGTTTATGTTTAATCTCAACTACATAATGTGATAAGCAGTACAATTATAAAGAATATGAACTTTTGGGCAGCTAGATGGCTCAGTGGATCCATGGGCCCTGGACTCAGGAGGACCTGAATTCAAATCTGGCCTCAGACCCTTGATACTTACTAGCTGTGTGACCCTGGGCAAGTCACTTAACCCCAATTGCCTCAGGAAAAAAAAAAGAATATGGACTTTTCAGGTACATGATTTAGACATAAGAGGTGATACCATAGGTAAATTAGGAGAAAAAGGAATAGTCTACCTTTCAGATCTTTGGAAAGGAGAACAGTTTATGACCAAACAAGAGATAGAGTATATTATGAAATGCAAAATGGATGATTTTGATTACATTAAATTAAAAAGTTTTTGTACAAACAGAAGCAATGTATCCAAAATTAGAAGGGATGCAGAAAGCTGGGAAACAATTTTTATGGCCAGTACTTCTGATAAAGGTCTCATTTCTAAAATATATCAGGAACTAAATCAAATTTATAAGAATCCAAGTCATTCGCTAACTGAGAAATGGTCAAAGGATATGAACAGGCAGTTTTCTGATGAAGAAATCAAAGCTATCTATTGCCATATGAAAAAATGCTCTAAATCACTATTGCTTAGAGAGATGCAAATTAAAACAACTCTGAGGTACCACCTGACACTTATCAGACTGGCTAATATGACAAAAAAGGAAACTAATCAATGTTGGAGAAGCTGTGGAGAAATTGGAACACTAATGCATTGTTGGTGGAGCTGTGAACTGATCCAACCATTCTGGAGAGCAATTTGGAATTATGCCCAAAGGGCGATAAAGCTGTGCATACCCTTTGACCCAGCAATACCACTTTTGGGTCTTTTTCCCAAAGAAATCATGGAAAGGGGAAAGGGACCCACATGTACCAAAATATTTATAGCTGCTCTTTTTGTGGTGGCAAGGAATTGGAAATTGAGGGGCTGCCCATCAATTGGGGAATGGCTGAACAAGTTGTGGTATATGAATGTAATGGAATACTATTGTACTGTAAGAAACAATGAGCAGGAGTTCAGAGAAACCTGGAAGGACTTGCATGAACTGATGATGAGTGAGATAAGCAGAACCAGAACATTATACACAGTATCATCAACATTACGTGTTGATCAACTGTGAAAGACTAGATTCTTCTCACCAATCCAATGGTACAAGAAAGTTCCAAAGGACTCATGATGGAAAAAAACTCTCCAAATCCAGAAAAAAAAGGAATTGTGGAATATGGATGCTGATTGGACCATACTATTTCTTTTGGTTTTGGTGCTGTTGTTTTTCTTTTTTGAGGTTTTTCCTTTTTGCTCTGATTCTCCTTGTATAACATGACTAATGCAGAAATATGTTTAATGTTATTATATACATATACATATACATATACATATACATATACATATACATATACATATACATATACATATACATATACATATACATATACATATACATATACATATACATATACATATACATATACATATACATATACATATACATATACATATACATATACATATATATATATATATATATATATATATATATATATATATATGAGATTACCTGCTGTCTAGGGGAGGGGGGAGGGAGGGACGGGAGGGAGGGAGAAAAATTTGAAATCGGAATTCTTATCTAAACAAATGTTGAAAAATAAAATAAATAAATAATTTTTAAAAACCATTCAATCAGAACAGAAATACATATGAAGACAATGAAAACAATATTAGCATACTCCCAAAAAAAGAACCTGGACTTTTAAATAAATAAATTAGTGTGTATATAATATATGTAGGGCAGCTAGGAGGCCCAGTAGATAGAGTGTTAGGCCTGAAGTCAGGAAGACTCCTCTTCCTGAGTTCAAATCTGGTTTTAGACACTTACTAACTGTGTGACTCTGGGCAAGTCACTTAATCATCTTTAGTTAACCCATCTGTAAAATGAGCTGGAGAAGGAAATAGAAAACCACCCCAAATGGGGTCACAAAGAGTTGAATATGACTGAAACAACTGAATAACTAAAATAGTATAGACTCAAACAGGGATCCCTGGAGCACTCCACTAGAGACATCCTGACAAGATGACATTGGACAATTATGACTAATTTTAGAATATGGCAATTTAACCCATTTCAAATCCCTACAAATGAATCACAACATCATTTAACCCACGTGTCCATCTTTTTCCCACAAAAATGGTATAAAATTTCTGTCAATTTTTTTTTCAAATTCAAGATAAATAATATCTACAGTCCTCTATTCTACCCTGTCATAAAAGGATATAAAGTTAGTCTGGCATGACCTCTTTTTGATCAAGTCATAGTGGCTCTTTGTAACTACTTTTTTCTTTGTAATATTCATTAACCGTCACTTTAATGATCCTTTCTAAAATTTTCTCAGGAACCAAAGTAAAATTCACAATCCATAGGTTGTAGTCTCTATTCACCTACTGTCTGTGAAAATCCGAACAATATTAGCCCTTCTCTAGGCCTATGATTCCTCTTTGGGTCTCCACAAACTCTCACTGTCATTGGCTCAGCAGTCATATCTGACACAAGGATGTAGTTCATTTGGAACAGATAATTTTACTTCCCCAGTGGTAGCTAGGCATTCTCTTGCTACACTTTTATTTATCTCAGATAGACTTTATTTTATTCTGTAATTTCTAATGCAAAGTCCCCCTCCCCCCAACCCTACATACTCTGTGATATAGTGACACTAGCCTCCTTGCTGTTCCTCAGAAAATATACTCCATTTCTCAGCTCCTGGGCTGAAATGTTCTCCCTCCTCATCTCTACCTCTTGACTTTCTTAACTTCTTCAAAGACGCAGTTAAAATCTCACCTTCTTCATGAAGTCTTTCCTGATGCCCTTTGATTCTAATGCCTTCCTTCTTTTGATTATTTTTAACTTATGCTTTAAATATCTTGTTTTTATATAATTATGTGCATGTTCTTCCTCACATTAGACTGTGAATTTCTTGTGAACAAGGATTGTCTTTTGTCTTTTTTTCTGTATCCCTAGGGTTTTGCAAAGTATCTGAAATATAGTTGGCTCTTAATAAATATTTGTTGACTGGCTGCCTGAAGAAATAAAAAAACAAAAACTCAGGCAGAATTCAGTAGCATTTCTTCCTCTATATTTTCAATTTAAGTAATCTCATCTATCCTGGTCAGTGGCCCTAACCCTTCCTTGAAACAGAATGGAATTATCCAACCATTGGTGGTTCCTTCAACTTTTTCTGGATAAAATTATCATTAAGGCAAGTTAAAAAAAAAAGTCTGCTCTGCTTATGGCTGAGAAAGAGATCTAGATGTCTGAATAATTTAAGTTAGCTATCACTATAATATTGTGCTTTTGCATCAAGCTCCTGAAAAAATGAGATATTATATGTAACATATTTGGCAAATCTTAAAACGCTATATCATGCTAGTTTTTACGTATTTTTATTGTTGCCTATGCTTTAGACATTTGTGTATAGACATCAGAGACCACAGGTTTTAAATTGACCTTTTCTTGGATTTTGTGTCTGTAAATTTCTGAGTGACTAGGTTTCTATTCTTCCTTTATTGTAACTATTCTGTATTGGATCTCATTATTTGGTAGGCAGTTTTCTCTCCTATCCTTTTCCACCTGCATTTTATCTTCAGGTCCTTTTGATTAGATTTTTAGGACTCTAGGCAAATACATTCTCTCCAGCCTTTATTAGGTGTGCTATATCCCTGTCCTGGAGCCTCTTATTTCTGTATTTTAAACTGTGGCCAAAAATCCACATCCCATTTACATAAACCATCTTATTAACCAGTTGTTTACTTCTCAGATTTTTTTTTCTCTTCTGCCTCTTTTGCAATGGGTGATAACAAGAAAAATACAACCTATTGCTATAATTTTCAGTTTCTTGCCTGACTTCATAATCTTTGGAAATACTTTCTAGTTGCTTATAACAGTAGCCGTTGTGCTCATATGAATCACCAGAAGTGGGTAGTAATCTAATTCATTTTTTAAATTATTTGGTGATTAATCATGCATGATTTTGTGACATCTTTCCTATTGTTTATATTGAAATAAGTTGTCACCTCCACAAAAGTCTTATTTCTGTGATGTATGAAGAATTTGAAAGAGATAACTTCTGGGTAATTAATAATTTTATTAATTATGGCTAGTGAATAATTAATAAATGGGTGATCATTTGGCCTTTTCTTATAAACCAAAGACAACTCATGGAGGCCTCTCAATGCTTATATACCCTTGCAAGAGTGAGTGTTCCCAATAGGCAGAAATCAACTCTGATTGATTAACAATTAATGGGAGAATTCTGAGCATTATAATGAGGGGTAGATCTACTCTAATGAGGGGTTTGGGGACAACTTTAATTATGTCACTCTTACTCCCAGATCAGCCCCAACCCTCAGCAATCTAGACAAAGGAATCTACCCCTTACCCAAACCTATCTATGTAGAACACAATGGGATAGAATTCACCTAGATTAAATTCTCTTTGTAAGGTTTTCTAGTTGGGTAGGGTAAATTCTGAGGGGCTAGGTGGGGTAAATTTTGGGGCAGGTCAGTAATGTCCTTCAAAGGCTGCCTACATAACCTACAGGGGTTTATTTCTGAATAAGGAAATAGAAAAACTCTTAATCTCAATAATTGGTTATTAGTATAATAGAGAAATAATAATTTCTCTCATCTCTGATCTTCATTGTCACATGATAGACAAGCTATGAGGTTTCCATTCAATTGATGTCATATCTTTAAAATGGAAATTCATTTAAAATGGAAATTCATTTGGTCTTGCCTGTGTCAAATTTGTCAAGCCAAATACTTCTGAATGGCCATAGATGCTTCCAGGAGGATGTATAACAGCCTGGGGTTTGTATTTAACTACTTTCAACCAGAACAAAGCTATTAATAAAAAGGAGCATCTCTAGAACCTTAAAATCCATAAGGATTTCTTCTTGACCATGATCTCTATCAGAATCATAAACACTTTTGGCAGGCAACTAGGTAGTTCAGTGGAAAGAGCACTGGCCCTAAAGTTGGGAGGACCTGAGGTCAAATCTCACCTCAGACACTTACTAACTGTGTGACCCTGGATAAGTCACTTAACCTCAATTACCTTAAAACATCCAGGGCTATCTCCAGTCCTACTGATATATATCTTGCCACTGGACCCAGATGATAGCCCTCCCTCACTTAAATCCAATTCATTGCAAATCATGACATCTGTCATGGTCCTCTTTAGGAATAAAGGACAAACAACAGCATACACTTTTGGTAAGCATGCATCTCTTTTATATCTCACCTAATATTGAGACAAATGTGTTGTTTAACAAGGATATTTCTGTTGTTACTTTTTAAACAGTCCTTTGAGTGAACTTGATATAGGGATGGTAAACATCTTGATGGAAGAGAGCTTTTGTGTAACATTTTGTTCTAATAACTTTAAAACTGTTTTTTAATACAATCCACAAGCCAGGAAAGATCTTGTATTCTCTTCATCTTACAGGTAATTGCAAGAATGTAAAGATATGGTCCACTGTCTGATGTTGTTGTTTGTCCTTCATTCCCAAAGAGGACCATGACATCAGGGAGATGTCATGACTTGCACTTAATTGGATTTGAGTGAGGGATGTCTGTCCACTGTGTAATATTCAATCATTAATCAGCTAGTAATTGTTAAATTCTATTCTTGCTGCGTTTCAGCCATTGTGCTCAGTGCTGGAGATATAGCTACAAAGAATGAAATAATCCCTACTTCTAAGGAAATTACATTCCAATGGGGAATATAAGTAAATATGTATGTGTATGTCACAAGCATAGAATAAATAAAAATATATAGAAAGTAGTTAAATACAAGGTACCATGGCAGTGAGCTCAGTTGCAATTGGGGGGAATTAGGAAAAGCTTCATGCAGAAGATAGTGCTTGAGCTGTATATTAAAAAAAGAAAGGGACTCTATGATGGGGAAGTAGGAAGGGAGATTATTTCTAGCATGTGGAATAGTCAGTGCAAACCAATGTGGAATGCATAAGAAACAGAAAGGATATTTTGACTGACACTCAAAATATGGGTGAAAGAGTAACATCCCATGAAGCTGGAGAAATAGGCTGAGACCAGATTGTATAAGGATTTAAAAACCAAACAAATTAGTTTATTTCTTATCCTAGAAACAATAAAAAGCTGTTGAAGCTATTGGAGTGGGAAAGTCACAAGGTCATATTTATACTTAAAATGTATTTAGGTATAGTGTATAGGATGGTTATTGTTGTTTGTCTTTCATTCTCAAAGAGGACCATGACATCAGAGTGATGTCATGACTTGCACTGAATTGGATTTAAGTGAGGGAGAACTATTAACCAGAGATGGCACTGGATATTTAAGGCAATTGGGGTTGCCCAGAGTCACACAGCTAGCAAGTGTCTGAGGTGAGATTTGGACTCAGGTTCTCTTGACTCCAGGGCCAGTTCTTTATACACTGGACCACCTAGCTGTCCTCATATATAAGATGGACTGGATTTGTGAAAACCTTGAAGCTAATATCCTTATCGTGTGCCTTTACTGAATGGCCAAACAATTGTTAAATTTTATATACATGAAAAACAAAGGCATATAGGTCAGTAGCTGTCATTGTTTTACTTACTTTTTATATGAATAAGGCCTAAGTTTTGGTTTTGTTTATTTTTTTTCAAATTGTTGTTTTTTTTCCCTCCAGATACCCTGTAAAATCATCCTTGAGCTCTTTCAATACTGTTTTGCCTCTAGGACATATCTTCTCTATGTATACTTAAACTAATCTAGCTTCTTTCCCCATCTTTGTTCCATTTAGAGTCATTCTATCTCTTCTCTAGACACATGCAGCTCTGTGATATTAGAATACAAAGACTCTACAGTCTTTGCTCCCACAAACAGTATTTAAAATCTTTAAAATTTTCTGTTTTCCTCCTTTCATTTTCATCTTTAAATACTTTGGGGATGACTTTGATTGGGAGATTCTTTTGCCTAGCTTTCTTTAAAATAATTTTGTCCCACTCTGATTCTCTCTGCTTGATGAGGCAAAGCTGCTCGTAATTTTTCATCAACCATCTTCACATAATATTATAAATGTGTTTGTATTCTATACTAGCACTTCCTTTGGATGTCATCATTCTCTGATTGGCGATTAAGTCATATGTTTGCTAAGGTACTTTTTAGACTTTTTTTAGTCTCCTTGTTATTGCAATAGATTTGCATAAACTTGTATAACATCAGTGTAGATGTCCTTTCTTCTCACTGTTACCCATGTTTTATCATTAACAACTTTTAAAAATAGGTCAGGATTGAGTTATTTCAATCACAAGCCATATTTTTTTCATTATTATTCTTTCCTGTAACCTTATATTAATCCTGATTTTTGCTCTAACAAGTCAATGGTTTGTCTGGAAATACACAGATGCTTCTCACTTCAGCCATGAGTCTTTTCCTATTTGCTAATATATAATCTATTTTCTTTTTATAATGTTATTTTGTGCTCACTATATCCAGCCCCTATCTTTTTTTTCTTTCTAAAAGAATCCATGACATGGAGGCATAAGGTTTCTTCATAGTCTGCAAGTCTCTGGCTTTTTTCATTTCTCATTCATGACCTGCACTTTCTAAAATAATCATCACCCTCACCTTTTCCTCCTTTTGCATCAAAGTGTAAATTGATTTAATTCCAGGGGTCTTAATGAATTCTTCACACGCTTTATCTACCATTTCATCCCCTGAAATAAATGTTGATGCATGAACTACAATTGTTTTCATAGTGGTCTACATTTCAGATCTTTGGAAAGGAGAACAGTTTATGACCAAACAAGAGATAGAGAATATTATGAAATGCAAAATGGATGATTTTGATTACATTAAATTAAAAAGGTTTTGTACAAACAGAAGCAATGCATCCAAAATTAAAAGGGAGGTAGAAAGCTGGGAAACATTTTTTTTAATTTAATGTAATCAAAATAATCCATTTTGTATTTCATAATATTCTCTGTCTCTTGTTTGGTCACAAACTGTTCTCCTTTCCAAAGATCTGAAAGGTAGACTATCCTTCTTCTCCTAATTTACCTATGGTATCACCTCTTATCTCTAAATCATGTACCCATTTTGACCTTATTTTAGCATAAGGTGTGAGATGTTGGTCTATGCTTAATTTCTGCCATACTATCTTCCAGTTTTCCCAGCAGTTTTTGTCAAATACTGAATTCCTATCCCAGAAGCTGGAGTCTTTGGGTTTATTAAACAGTACATTACTAATGTCATTTGCTGCTATGTCTCCTGTGCCTAGCCTATTCCATTGATCCTCCACTCTATTTCTTAGCCAGTACCGGAAAGATTTGATGACTGTCGCTTTATAGTAGAGCTTCAGATTTGGTACAGTTAGCCCACCTTCCTGTGCATTTTTTTCATTATTTCCCCTTAATATTCTTGACTTTTTGTTTTCCAGATGAATTTTGTTATTATTTTTTCTAGCTCTATAAAATAATTTTCAGGTAGTATGATTGGTATGGCACTGAATAAGTAAATTAATTTAGGCAGGATTGTCATTTTATTATATTAGCTTGGCCTATCCATGAGCAATTGATATCTTTCAATTTTCATATGCTGCTTCTTTTAAAGAAGAGCTCATGAGACACCTCCTACGTGATCCTACCACCCCATTTTTTTGTGCTCTCTCCCTATTGAAATTATATTGTGAGGGGCAGCTAGATGGCGAAGTGGATAGAGCATCGGCCCTGGAGTCAGGAGTACCTGAGTTCAAATCCGGCCCCAGACACTCAACACTTACTAGCTGTGTGACCCTAGGCAAGTCACTTAACCCCAATTGCCTCACTAAAAAACAAAAAAAGAGAGAGAGAGAGAGAGAAATTATATTGTGTTGGGGCAGCTAGATGGCACAGTGAATAAAGCACCAGCTCTGGATTCAGGAGGACCTGATTTCAAATCTGGCCTCAGACACTTGACACTTACTAACTGTGTGACTCTGGGCAAGTCACTTAACCCTCATTGCCCCTCAAAAAAAATTATATTGTTTTGCTTTGTATTGAACAACTCACTTGTGTACATGTTTCTTCCTACAAGTAGAATGTAAACCTCTTGAGGGCAAGGCTTTTCATTTTTTTCTTTGTATCCATGGTGACTAGCACAGTACCTTAAAATATTAAGTATTTTATAAATGTTTATTAAAATTAATTGAACTAGATTGATTAGCATTAAAGTACTTAGCAGGAACCAAATTGTCACCAATGAATTTTAATGTTATTTCGTCAACTGACAGATGATAATAGAATCATAAACCTAGGGCTAGAAAGAACCTTGGAAATTATCTAGACCACTCTCTCATATTATGGATAAAGAAACTGGGGTCTTAGGAAGATTAAATGATTTGTACACAGTTGTATAGTTAGCTAGCAGCATAGCCTAAATTCAAATTCAGGTCCTTTGGCTCCAAGTTCATCATTCTAACTACATTTCATGCTGCATTCCACACATGAAAGAAACTTTGAAGAACCTATAGGTGTGTGTGTGTGTATGTATATATACATATATTATTAGAAATGTTATTTTTAAAGGAAGCCTGAAAACAAGCTCTCAGCCATGAATGAACCTTTGAAAAAATACAATATGAACCTTTGTAAAAAATATAAAATTAACATTTGACATGTCATGCATACTTATAGAAATTTGGAGAACTCTGCATAGACTTAACACTTTCTCTAGCAATATGTATAATAATTACTTTTCTGCATATATTATTATTGACATCAGCGACACTTTCAGGAAATACACAATTTATTTTTAGAAAAAAGTATTAACAGGAAGTTTTGCAGCATGTAGGGTGGATTTTTTGCTATAATGGAATCATCATGGAATTAAAACCAAGGTAAAAGAAATCAACTTGCCTTCTCAGTTTTGAAATCCACAAACAGGGGCAGCTAGGTGGCTCAGTGGATAGAGCACTGGCCCTGGATTTAGGAGGACCTGAATTCAAATCCGGCCTCAGATATTTGACACTTAGTGGCTGTGTGACCCTGGGCAAGTCACTTAACCCCAATTGCCTCACCAAAAAAAAAAAGAAAGGAAAGGAAAGGAAAGGAAAAGAAAAAAAGAAAAGAAAAGAAAAGAAAAGAAAAGAAAAGAAAAGAAAAGAAAAGAAAAGAAAAGAAAAGAAAAGAAAAGAAAAGAAAAGAAAAGAAAAGAAAAGAAGAAAAAGAAATCCACAAATGGGGCAGCTAGGTGGTGCAGTGGATAAGGCACCAGCCCTGGATTCAGGAGGACCTGAGTTCAAATTCGACCTCAGATACATGACACTCACTAGCTGTGTGATACTGGGCAAGTCACTTAACCCTCTTTGCCCTGCAAAAAAAAGAAAGAAAGAAAGAAAGAAAGAAAGAAAGAAAGAAAGAAAGAAAGAAAGAAAGAAAGAAAGAAAGAAAGAAAGAAATCAACAAACATTTGTTTTTACCATGCTACTGAAGTAGTGTAAAGAATGATGTGATTATTATTAACATGGTACACTGTAGTTCCAAAAGAACTGTCACAGCCATGACCCTATTGGAAAGAACTGCATTAAGACAAGGGTGGGGATAGAAGCTATCATTTGGTCACTGAGGGAATGAGAACTTAGTATAGCAAGTATCCACTTCTGAGTTCTAAGTCTATTCTAAATTCTGCTGTAGCTATTTCTTTAGTGTTTGTATTATTCATGCTTTTTGTTATTATTTCCTAGACCCTGAGTCATCCTTGGTTTTGTGAAAATCTAATTTATGTATTGGATCACTTTGAAAGCCTTTTCCCCTTGTCATCATTAATCTAATAAATAACATTTAAATATATCCTTTATGTGTTCAGAAATCTCTGGAAACCTCATTAATAAATTAAAGGCCAAAAATATTCTAAAATCAGTGACAAAGTGACTTTACTTGATTTGTACCACACAATTCAAATATTTATAACTTGAAAGGAAATTAAAAAGAGGACTCATACCTAAGACAGTTTAGAGTTCTTTTTACTTACAGGGAGGCAAACCTACTACTTTTACTAGATACTTGATTCACCATTGAGAAGTAATTTCTTTAAGTTCTTGCCACTTTTCACTGTAGGCCCATTTTAGACCAAAAAAAAAAAATTCTTTTCTAAATGGAAGTGTACACTTATTCATTAAAAAATGAAGTACCTATTATGTGGAAATGTGCAGAGCACTGTTCTAGGCACCTGACAACAGAAATAGATTTAAGATGTGGTCATGCTTAAGAAAAGACAACAGTACAAATAATTTCATTCATAATTGTACATAATATGTGTGTTGTTGCTCAGTCACTTCAATCATGTTCAATTCTTAGTGACCCCATTTTGGGGTTTTCTCAGCAAAGATACTGGATTAGTTTGCCATTTCCTTTTGTGGCTCATTTTACAGATGAGGAAACTGAGGCAAACAGGGTTAAGTGACGGATTAAGTGACTTGCCCAAGGTCACACAGCTAGTAAGTGTCTGAGATCAGATTTGAATGCAGGAATTCCTGACTTCACACCCAGCACTCAATCCACTGTGCCACCTCGCTTCCCCAAATACATGTGTTAGAAAGTCATATAACAAAATAGGTTAGAAAAAAGGAAAGACCGAAAACAAGAAAACCAACTGGGAGATTATTGAAATAGTCCAGATGAGAAATGATGAGGATCTGAATAAGGCTAGCAGCTGTGGAAATATAAAGGAGGACAGTGGTGCAAAATATATTGTTGAGGTGAAATTGACCAGACATGGCAGTTGATTGGATTTGGAGATTAAAGGGAAAAAGAATCAAGGATGATTATCTAAACTTGGCTGACAGTAGGGATGGTGTTGCCCTCAACAAAAGTAGAGAACTTTAGAGACAGGACAGATTTAAGTGAGAAGATGATGAATTCCATTTTGAAGATGTTGATTCTTATAACCCATCCAGATATATTTTAGATTCAGAGATGGAGGAGACTTTAGAAGTTATCTACTCCAAACCTTTCATTTTATAGATTAGGAAAGGTTAAGTAAATTTGCAAAATTAACTGAGATTCAGAGAGGTTAAGGCACATAAATATTAAGCAGTAGAGGCAATATTTAAACCCATGTTTTAAAATAGCCAGTCTGGTGCTCTTTCTACCACAGGGCAGCTATGTGGAACAGTGGATAGAGCACTGGCCCTCAAGTTGAGAGGACCTGAGTTCAAATCTCACCTCAGACACTTACTTGCTGTGTGACCCTGGGCAAATCACTTAACCCCAATTTCCTTGAACATCCGGTGCCATCTCCAGTTGTCCTGATAACATATCTTGCCATTGGACCCAGATGCTCTATAGAAAAAAGTGAGGCCTGTACTGACTTAAATCCAATTCGGTGCAAGTCATGAGATCTGTCATGGTCCTCTTCAATGGACAAAGGACAAACAACAACAATTGTCTACCACACCTCCTTGAGACAGTGGGCAAAGCAGAACCTGGAGGTCAGCAGAGATATGTTTGGTTTTTTTGTTGTTGTTTTTTTTTATTTTAGTGAGGCAATGGGGGTTAAGTGACTTGCCCAGGGTCACACAAGTAGTAAGTGTCAAGTGTCTGAGGCTGGATTTGAACTCAGGAACTCCTGAATCC
Organism: Dromiciops gliroides; assembly: GCF_019393635.1. NCBI lineage: Eukaryota > Metazoa > Chordata > Mammalia > Microbiotheria > Microbiotheriidae > Dromiciops > Dromiciops gliroides. The sequence goes on from NC_057863.1 coordinate 205,190,009, forward strand.
AGGGCCGGTGCTTTATCCACTGCACCACCTAGCTGCCCCGAGAACAGGGATTCTTTACCTTGTTAATGTCATGGATCCCTTTGACAGTCTGGTGAAACCTTTGAACCCCTTCTCAGAGTAATGTTTTTCAATGAATAAATTAAAACACATAGAATTATAAGGGAAAACAATGATATCAAAATCCGATTATTAATTTTTTTTAAGTTCACAGACCTCATTATAAGGACCCCTGGTGTAGTGAAGAAAAAGAAAAGGGCCAAGAAATGAGTCTCTATGGATAGGCCCAGTCAGGGAGTAGTAGATAAAGATCTAGCATAGGAGAGAGGTATAAATACACCCAGGAGAAACAAAGTTCTAGAAGCAAAGTAAGAAGAGTTTGTTTTGGGTGGTGAGATGTACAGGTAGTGGTCAACAGTATCAAAACTGAAGAAAGATAAAGTAAGATGAAAATAGAGAAAAGGCCTTTGTAATGAAGAGATGAAATGGTCTAGAGCAAGCACTGCAGAGACTGGACAGATAGAAGTAAGAACAGGTACATTGTTGCGAATAAATACCCCAGCCCAGGCTGCCTCTATCTTAGACAACAACATAGAATCACAGATTTAGAACCAAAAAGGATTGTAGAGGTCATCTAGTCCAAATATCTCGTTTAGTAAAAAGCAGTCAGCAGACAGCAGCAACACTCCCCTGCCAAATGTCATATTCTGCCACTAAGCATCCTAATATCTATGGATAATAAGGATTAAAATCAGCTCAAATTCATGACTAAGCCAAAATCCATGGATATCACAAGATGAGACTCTCAAAAATGGAAGAGATTTACAATTTGTCTAAGTCTACACATACCTGAACAAGAATCACCTCTAAAACACTCCTAATCATTGGTCAATCCAGGTTTTGCTTTTTGTGACAGTACCCATGGTAATAAGGTCTTCACATCCCACTAAGGACAAGCTTTAATGACATCTCCATTTTCCCCTAATTCGGTCATCATTGCCAAGTCTGGTTTGAGTTGAGTATACGCACAACCAGCCAGCTAATTATCAGAAAGTAATTTTTCATCAACTTAACACCTCTAACATTTTCCCAGTAAAAAAGAGAATTAAGTTATCAGTTTAGAATTTCTCCTGTAAGTGACAGAGCTTAGAGAAACAGTGAAAAGTACTGTGACTGTCATAGCAATAAACACCACGTACAAGAGTTTTGATTCTGTCTGGTTGTTTTACTTCTGTTATTTTTTTCCTTGAGGCCTTAGGAATCCTAATTTATGTATATCATAATGGAAAATTCTATCCACATTCAGATAAAGAAATTATGGACTCTAAATGCAGATCAAAGCATACTATTTTCACTTTATTTTTTGTGTCTTTTTTTCCCTTTTGGTCTGTTTATTCTTTCACAACTGTGTCTAATCTGGAAATGTGTTTTACATTATTGAACATCTCTAACCTATATCAAATTGCTTACCATTTTAGATAGAGGGGATGGAGGTACAACTAGGTGGCACAGTGCATAAAGCACTGGCCCTGGATTCAGGAGGACCTGAGTTCAAATCCAGCCTCAGACACTTGATGCTTTACTAGCTGTGTGACCCTGAGCAAGTCACTTAACCCTCATTGCCCTGCAAAAGAAAGAAAGAAAGAAAGAAGGAGTGGAAGATAAAAAGAGAGAAAAATTTGTAATTCAAAATCTTATAAAAATGAATGCTAAAAATTGTATATATCATTGGAAAAATATTAAGTTATGTAATTCTGTACAACAAGCTAATAAAATACATTTCAATGCACTTTTTGAAAGTCATATCTTATTCAAATTCTGTGCACAATATAAAAGGTCGTTCCATTTCAGGAATGCATACCTGAAACAGAGAAATAGGGACCTCATACCATCCACTGTAAAGCTCAAAGTTCCTTTGCCTAATAAAAATTATTGGGGGCAGCTAGGTAGCACAGTGGATAAAGCACCGGCCCTGGATTCAGAAGGACCTGAGTTCAAATCCAACCTCAGACACTTGGCACTTACTAGCTGTATGATCTTGGGGAAGTCACTTAACCCTCATTGCCCCATCAAAAAAAAATGTTGTTTTGCTTAAGTCTTATCAAATTGTACCCTACCCAAGCAAATGTTTTATATTAGACTTTCAGTAGAAGAAAAACTATTGCATTCTTAACATTTGCCCTCTATAACACTGTTATGACGCCTCATAGTGGTCTGAAAATAATGCTGACTTTAAGATTCTCTCTTGGGAAGACAAGCTTCAGCAACTTCTGCCAACCCCCCACCCTGCACCAAACAAACAAACAAACAAACAAACTTCCAAATGAAAGTAAAAAGAAGAATGGGTGGAGATACCTCCCTCATCCAGGCTTCCAGATTAGGGCTTAGGTCAAGACCTCCAATGCTGAGAGAAGAGACAGGTATCCCACTCTGCTCAATTGCCCCCAGTCTGTTTTCTTTGTGTTTTTTTTTTTTTTGCAGGCAATGGGGGTTAAGTGACTTGCCCAGGGTCACACAGCTAGCAAGTGTCAAGTGTCTGAGGCCGGATTTGAACTCAGATCCTCCTGAATCCAGGGCCGGTGCTTTAACCATTGTGCCATCTAGCTGCCCCAGTCTGTCTTCTGTCAGTCCCTGCTTGGTAGTGGGCATCTGTCCCTGAGCCCTGGGGGATGGGGGAAGGCATTGTGTCCCCAGATGGATGTCCTGTTTTCCTCCTCTTACTCTGGATTTTCTGTCCCCAACCCCATATCCTTGAACCACGTGCCAGCCCCCTCCATTCATGGTGCACAGCCGCTTTCCTGACTTTCTGCCTTCCCCACTCCCTTCCCCGAGTCCTCTGGCAAATTAACATTATGCAAAAATCAATTTAATTAAAAAATGGCTTTACATAAAGTAAGACCTGTCTGTTAGTGTCTGAGTATATGTACACGTATACTTGGACAGATGCTATATTCTGTCGAATTAAAAAAAGAAAGTTATCAGGCTAAGGGGCAGCTAAATGGCGCAGTGGATAGAGTACCGGCCCTGGAGTCAGGAGTACCTGAGTTCAAATCTGGCATCAGACACTTGACACTTACTAGCTGTGTGACCCCGGGCAAGTCACTTAACCCCAATTGCCTACCCCCCCCAAAAAAAAAGGTTCAGGCTGAATTATATTCCAGAAACTTCACAATGCTTTCAGTAATCCTAAACTGCTCATTGCTGCCCCCACCCCCCCACAAAAAAAGAAAGAAAGAAAGAGAGTGAGAAAGAAAGAGGGTGGGAGGGAGAGAGAGAGAGAGAGAGAGAAAATTACACCAACAACATCATTTAAGTGCAAATATTGTCCTGATGATACTGACTTTGGCATTTATAAAGCACAGTGGATAGTGCACTGAGCCTAGAATCAGAATGACCTGAGTTCAAATCCTGCCTCAGACACTTCCCAGCTGTGTGACCCTGGGCAAGTCACTTAATCTTTATCTGCCTCAGTTTCCTCATCTGTGAAATGGAAAAACGAATAGCACTTAATTCACAGAGTTGTTGTGATGATGAATGTGATAATATTTGTAAAGAACTTTGCACACTAGCTGTAGCTGTTATTAACATCATAATCACAGATTACAATTTTCAGATGACTCTGAAGATCATGGAAAGTTTTATAGTAGTCATAAATAGGCTGCAACATATTACTGATCATGCTTTATGTCCTAAAAATGGAAAAAGACATAATGAAAGTCATATACAACTGTAAAATAATCAACTAATCATGTAGCAAGAATAGGGAATGATGGATGATGTGCAGCCCATTTGCTTCACTGGTTTGCACAAAATATTAAAAGAACTCATGGAAGGTCTCCAACTCCATGGAGAGATCATCTCTGAGGATGATAAAAAATAAATAGATAACAATAACATAGGTCGAAAAGGCATAGATGGGTTGTGATCTGAATAGATCCAAGTGGTGACCCCAAATCCATTGAAGTATTGAGGCAAATAAGAACATTTTGAAATTATTTGCATGTGAACTTAAGCAGTATGTTATAGTGGAGCAAGCACTAAACTTTCAGTAGAAAGACCTAGTTTTGAATCTCCATCGCAGCACTCACTAGCTATTGGTTCTTTGCATTTTACTGTTCTCAGCTTTCATTTCCGCATCTGTAAAAATAGGCACCATATAAGGTGCATTAATTAACTCAAATGGTTGTTGTGAAGAAAACTTGATGTTAACCTACTTTTCCAGACTTAGTATGCATTACTCCCTTTCATAGTTTCTATGGTTCAGGCAAACTGGCTTCTTCCTATGAAATGTCCCTGGGCCTTTGGATAGGCCAGGTTGTGTTTTCTTTCTTGGAAATAATTGATAACATGAAGTAGCCCACTAATGACCACTATATGCTTTTCCATGGTCTATAATTCTTTAATCTTCTGAGATGATGATGTGGCATGGTTTTGAATCAGAAAGTATCACCAGAAGAATATTTGTGCTTTAAAGATGTTTGGATGTAGGGCAGGTGGTGCTGAGGGGAGCACTAAGCTGCTTAGGATCACTGAAGGCATTGTATAGCTTCCCAAGTCCAGTTCAGCTCGATAGCCTTATTTAATTCAACTCAAGGTAGCAACTGTCCAAGTATGCCTGCATATATACTCAAATACATACATGGAAGGGACGTTTCAATGACCTACCTGTCTAATATCATGTCATTACCTAGAAAATGCCTTCCATTTGCTGGTGATTTCCCCGGCCCCATCCCCATTCCCTGTCCTGTCGGGTATACTTTGAATATATATTTTAATGTAGTAATAATAATGGCTAATATAATAGTAATAGCTAGTTAGCATTTACATAGAACTTTAAGATTTGCAAAGTGTTTTGGAGATATCTCATGTCCATCTCACAACAACCCTGGGAGGTAAGTACTTATTATTATAACCATTCTACAGATGAGGAAACTGAGGTAGACTGAGGTTAAATTGCTTTCCCAGGGTACAGAGATGGTAAAGATATCAGCAGGATTCAACCAGGACTTGCTGACTCCATGTCCAACACTCTATCCAAATAACCACCTAGTTGTCTCTATATTAACATATGTCTATGATGTTGCCTTCTCTGTTAAGAGTATAAGCTAACAGTATCCAAAATGGGAAAAGCTAGGGGGCAGCTAGGTGGCACCGCAGATAAGGTGCTGGCCCTTGGATTCAGGAGGACCTGAGTTCAAATCTGGACTCTGACACCTACTAATTGTGTGACCCTGGGCAAGTCACTTAACCCTCATTGCCCAGGGGGGAAAAAAAAGAAAAAGAGACAAAATGGGAAAGGCTTCCTCAGGAAGTAGTAAATCCCCATCCTTGCAGGTATGTGAGCAGATGCAAATACCTTTGTTGATATAACTGCATGAATTGAACTTGTTAAAAATGCATTCTTCAGATAGGGGTTGGACTAGACCAGAAGTATCAAACACACAGCCAATACCTGACTGTGGCCTGAATCAAATTAAAATCTAATGGGGAGTATTTAACAAAATGAATAAAAATATAATAAAATATGCATGATGTTAATATGTGGTTTTCTGAGTTGATACGTGGCTGACAGGCATCCTTATGTATGATTTAATGGCCCCTGTTTCTATTTGATTTTGACATCTCTGGACTAGATTATTAATTTTCTTCCAACTATAAGATTTTATAGTTAAAGAATATTGACTCATTCTCATATTTTGCGAAATGTCTGAAATATCAGTTTCTTTAACTCCTTTTTCTCAGTTTTGCCTTGCATTTGTTAAGCTGCTGCTAGCTCTTGTTCTCTATTACTCATCCCACCATTTAATTAGCTGTGTCAATTCGTCAAATGAGATGTGTACAGCTCCTGACACATTTTTAGGAACATAATTTTGTTGCTAGGATGTATTTTAGCTCAAAAGTTTGGATTTGTTGAATCTGATCCTTTCTTATATTTCTTTTTCCTAGGAAAGACAATGAATTTTGATCAGATTAACAATTAAGAAGTTCTTTAAAAGATTATTATTAACTAATCACTTTTACTTCTCTAGTTGACTTAAGTTTGCACATGATTGAAAGATATATGTAGCAAAAATTATATCATTCTAAAATGAGGGAAAAAATACTTCGTTCCAAGTATTTGCTTTAGGAGAACACAATGTCTCAGAAATTATAGCATTTATACTAATTGGCACTTCTGACAGTTTGGTATCTCTGAGTCTATGCTGTTGCCTAGGTTTACCTATCTTTTCTTTTTTTTTTTTTTTTTAGTGAGGCAATTGGGGTTAAGTGACTTGCCCAGGGTCACACAGCTAGTAAGTGTTAAGTGTCTGAGGCCGGATTTGAACTCAGGTACTCCTGACTCCAGGGCCGGTGCTCTATCCACTGCGCCACCTAGCTGCCCCTTACCTATCTTTTCTACCTAAAATGATGATGGAGCTATTGATTTTTCTTACCCTACAGAAAAAAAAAAATTGAAATCATTCTTCCCCCTGAGGATTACATCAAAAGCATTAGTAAATTAGGCAAAAAAAAAAAATCACTATTTTGTTTCTAAATCTATTTCTATAAAGCATGAAGTCAAGTAAAGATGTGACAAATACTACATTTGCTTAAGTGGGGAAAAGACCTAGGTTATCTAATTTTGGCATTATTATATTAACCAGATAGTTGCTAAGTCCTTAAATCATAAAGAAACACTAAGATATCAGCATTTCTAACTACAGTCAATATTTCCAGAGCAGCATGAGGCCTGGTTGTGTACTTAGTATTCTGTTCCAGCCTAGTGACCTTGAGCATTTTGCTGGCTCCCTATATGACTCCTTAAATAGGAAACAATATCCATCACAGTACTCCTCGTGTTAAATACAGTCAGATTTAACTTACTTTTAAGTACAAGAAGTGGGATTTGAACCAAAGTCATTCAACTGAAGAATAGGTCTCTTTCCACAGTATCATACACCCTCATGATGTCACTCCCTTACTCAGGTGGAATACTTCTTTAGAGGATATGTCTCTTGTTTTTGTTGTTCAGTCATTTCTTTTGTGTCCAACTTTTGTGACCCCATTTGGGATTTTCTTGGCAAAGATACTGGAGTGGGTCCTTCTCATTTTACAGATGAGGAAACTGAGGCAAACAGAGTTAAATGACTTTCCCAGAGTCTCACAGCTAGTAAATGTCTGAAATCAGATTTGAAGTCAGAAAGATGAGTCTTCCTGACTCCAGACCTGATGCACCATCTGCTGTGCCACCTAGCTACCCCTATTGTGTAATAGTTGATGGGTAAATCCACTTTTGCACTGGGTCAAGCAGTTTATTCCTCAAGGGACTGAGCTACTGTAGATATCTGTTCTGGTATATAATAGCAATAAAGAATATGATAGTAATAAAGAAGTTCCCGAGAAGGAAGGATTTCTGAAGAAAGATAATGGATTCAGTTTTGGAAATGTTGAGTTTAAGATGTCTGTAAGGAAATTCAGTTGGCGGCATCTCATTGACAATTGGAGAAGTGGGAAAAAAGGTCAGGAGCACCTGGATAAATAGATCTGAAAATAATGAAGATGATGATATTACCAAGGGATATAGTAGAGAGAAAAGAGAAGGGGGTTCATGCTTGGGAGATACTCATGATACACAACCTGAAGATTCAGCAAAGGAAACTGAGGAAGATTAGTCATACAGGGAGGGAGAAAATTAAGAGGGAACTACAGTGTTAAAGGTTTCAAAGGTGATATTTATTTTTATTCTGTGTGTGTTTGTGTATATATATGTATATACCTCACTATTATTATACTTATTGTTTGTACCCATTCTCTCCCCACACCAACATACTATGTGTGTATATATGGGAGAGTGTGACCTGGGATTGGGGGAAAATACTTTGTAACTTATGTTTTACTATGCCATTTGAGTAAAAAATTGCATTTTTTAAAAAGTTAATTAAGCCTATTGACTAATTAGTAATGAGAAGCACATCTGTCAGGGTGCATGAGCCAAGTGTGGGGGAGTAGCCAAGAAGACATACTAAAGAAAAAGGAGAGAGTAGAGTCTACAAACTATAGATCAGTGAACTTGACTTCCTGTCAAAATCCTGGAATGTATTACTAAACATTTAGAAAAGGACGCTTTTGTCACAAAGCCAGTATGGAATCATCAAGAATAGGTCCACCACCCTAAGCTCATTTATTTTTTGATAGGATTACTAGATTGGTAAATTAGAGGGATACTTAGGTATGATTCACCTAGATCTTAACAAAATTTATTGCAGCTTCTCATGCTATTTTAAGGAAAACCTGTAGAGATGTAGATTAGATAATACTTTGGTTAGATGAATTCATACCTGGTCAAATGAGTATCACCAAAGAGTGGTCATTAATAGTTTTTTATATCATTATAGAAGAATATCTCCAGTGGACAGTCTAAGGGACCTGTGACTTGCCCTATCTTTTTTACTCTTTTGATAAATGACATTTTTCAGTCAAGAAACATTTATTAAGTGCCTACTTTGTGCAAGGCATTATGTAAAGTGCTAGGGATATAAAAAGGAGTTCACAATCTAATGAGGGACACAACAAGCAAAGAAATATGTCCAAACAGGCTATATACAGGATAAATAGGGGAAAAATTAAAAGGGGGAAAGAGTTAAGAGGGGCTGGGAAAGACTTCCTACAGAAAATTTTAGCTGGGACTTAGAAGAAGCCAGTGAAGCCAGTAAGTGGAGATGAAGAGGTTGAAAATTCCAGGCATGAGGGAAAGCCAGAGGAAATTCCCAGAACCAAGAAATATCGTGTTTTGTTCTTGGAACAGCAAGGATGCCAGTATCACTGGATGAAAGAATAGGTAGTGGGGCAACTAGGTGATGCAGTGGATAGAACACTGGCCCTAGATTCAGGAGGACCTGAGTTCAAATCTGGGCTCAGATCCTTGACACTTACTAGCTGTGTGACCCTGGGCAACTCACTTAACCCCAATTGCCTCACCAAAAAAAAAAAAAAAAAAAGAGTAGGTAGTGAGGAGTTAAGTTATGGGAGGCAGAAGGGGACTAGGTTATGAAGGTCATTGAATGCCAAACAGATGATTTTGTGCTTCATCTTGGAGGTAATAAGGAGCCACTTGAATTTATTGAATAAAAGGATGACATAGTTGGATCTATATTTTAGGAAAATCACTTTGGTGGTTGAATGGAGTCTGGATTAGAGTGGGGACAGACTTGAGGCAGGCAAACTCCTAGTGAGCTACAGCAATAGTCCAGGCATGGAAGTGTCAAAAGAGAGAAGAGAGGAATATATTCAAGAAATGTTGCAGAGGTGAAATCAACAGGCCCTGGCAACAGATTGGTTATGATTGATGAAAGATAATGAGGAGTTGATGATGACATCTAAATTGTGATCCTGAGGGACTAGGAGGCTAGTGTTGCCTTATAGAGTAATGGGGAAATTGGAAGAGGGGAGAGTTGGGGGGAGGACAGGGTGGGATGGGGGGGTGGATAATGAGTTCAGCTTCGATATTCAGTTTGAGATAACCTGAAAGGCCGTTAGAAACGCAAAAGTGGAGGTTAGCAGAGAGGTGGGGGCCAGACAGATTTGAGAATCATCTGTATAGTAGCATAGATGGCATTCTTATTAGACTTACAGATAACACAAAACTAGAATCATTAGCTGGCACTTTGGATTAACCATGATTTAGATCATGACAGTGTAAAATCTTGTGATGATTTAATAGGCAGGAATGTAAAGTCTAACATTTGAGTTTAAATTAATCAATTTCACAAATACAAAATGGAGGAAGCATTAGGAATAAACTTTGTAATTTGATACCTAAAAAAGTTAACATAGTCTTAAACTGTCTTAATAAAAGCTTGTTGTCCAGGACCAAGAAGTGACTGGCCCACAGTACTAGGCCCTGTTCAGACTACATCTAGTATATTGTGTTCAAGGAGAGAGCTTCTGAACTTATCCTGGAGTCTCCGGCTCTAATTTCTTTGCAAGAGATTGTTGAATTTTCAGTTTGAGCATTTATACCTCAGAAATTGGTCATTGCTACAGATTTGGGCTTGATTTATTGTTTGATTGATTTTCAACTAAAGAAAGTATTAATAATTCAAATTAGGCTTAAAAGTGAGTATGTAAACTTTTTTTTTTTAATTTCTGGAGAGCCTATTTGTTAAACATTTACTGTCTCTTGAATGCAGTAGAAAGCTCAAACAATAAAATCATTGCTTTTCTAGAGGCCTGTTTTATAGGGATAATAATAAAATAATACAGTTATACCTTCTACAATGCAGGGGCTAGTGGTACAACATTCATGTAATCTGAAAAATCCATGTAAAATGTTTTGGCCCTCCTTTTATATCAAAGATTTTTTTTCTTTATTTTATGAGGTATGTATAGTACCTTATTGTAAAATCTGGCTTAAGCATTTGGTCATAGGCTGTGTCTTCTGAGGGCCTTCACATGTCATCTGTGACTTCCTCAAATCCCCCCCCCAAAAAATTCTCATTTAATTTCTTATGCTGACCTATGATATATTGAAACTGCAATGGGGAAAGTCACGATGTGGAAGTGATAACTATAATAATAAATGACATTTATATAATGCTTTAAGAGCTGCAAAGTGCTTTCCATATGTTATCTCATTTGAACATCACAGCATTTGATTTCAAGGGGCATACAGGGAAGGATTGATGACAGTGGTGAAGGACCTCAAGATCATACCATATGTTCTAGACCAGTCCAGCAATCCAGACTCAGGACTCCATATGGTTTGCATAAAATTTGAATAGAAATAAATAACAATGAAAGGATCCAATAACGGATTCACAAGAATATTGCTCCAATCTGCCTCCACATTTACCATATCAGCCACCCTAGTGGCAGAAAGACATCCTGCCAAACCTCAGGAGTGGGAGTTCCCCATGGGCTGCACTCTTTATGCCTCAGGGGACAAGGAAGCATATTAATGACTCAAAACCTAGTCCCCCAAAGCAATCAAGTCCTGGGGACAATTTCCTTGCCCTGAAAAAGGAAATCAGCTCATTTAAAGTAAAGTAGATGGGGCAGCTAGGTGGCGCAGTGGATAGAGCACCAGCCCTGGAGTCAGGAGGACCTGAGTTCAAATCCGGCCTCAGACACTTAATACTTACTAGCTGTGTGACCCTGGGCAAGTCACTTAACCCCAATTGCCTCACTAAAATAAACAAATAAACAAACAAATAGATAGATAGATAGATAGATAGATAGATAGATAGATAGATAGATAGATAGATAGATAGATAGATAGATAAATGAAGTAAAGCAGATGCTGTTCCTATTAAGCCATAGGAAATCTGTTATCAACGAGCTGGGCATGTTTGGCCTAGAGAAATCAAGAATCTATGGCAGGAAATAGCTAAAAAGATTTCATATGGAAGAAAAATTAGGCTTCTTTTGTTTGGCTCGAGAAGGCAGATCTAGAATGACAGGTAGGTCACAATGGGTGACAGGCAGTTTTCAATTCTACATAAGGAAAATGTTCCCAATAATTAACAAACCTCCCTTATAATTTTTTTTTTGTTAAGTGGTTTCCATCATGTCTGACTCTTCATGACACCATTTAGGGTTTCCTATGGAGTGGTTTGCCATTTCCTTCTCCAGATCATTTTACAGATGAGGAAACTGAGGCAAACAGAGTTAAGTGACTTGTTTAAGTGACAAGAGTCACACAGATAGTAAATGTCTGAGGCCATATTTGAACTCAAGTCTTCCTGACTCGAGGCTTGGTTTTCTATCCACCGAGCCACCTATCTGCCCCTTCTCATAATTAGAGCTATCCAAAACTGGAACGAAGGTAGAAGGTTGTCCTTCAGTAAAAGTATTCACAAGAAGACTGAAAGACAACTTGTCAGGAATGTTATAGAAACAATTTTCTATCTGGCTGAGGTTGGACTAGATAGCTTCAGAGGTTCTTCCCATCTCTCAGATTCTATGATATATAACTTTTCTGATTCCAGACAGAGCTGCATTTTGAACTCCATTTAGTCATGAAAGGGAATACATTGCATCTCCTCAAACCACTTTCTCTTTTATCTAATTTCCTTCGCTATTAGTTTTGGCAAAGAGGGAAAAAATGTTTAAAAGAATAAATTTTAGCAAAGAATCACATTTTTACCAGTTTAATTCAATTCAGCACATATTTATATTTAGAACCTATTGTGTGCAAAGCATTAGGAGAAGTATGGAGTCATGCATAGATAGAATTGTAATCAGCAAGACTTGGATTCTAGTCCTACCTCTGACATATATCAGCTGTTGTACTATAGAGAAAAGTTGCTTATCTCAGTAACAGACTACCCCCAGACTGTTAGTTACCTGTTATTAGTTAGCAGTCTCCAGAATGGGGCTGTGTTTTCAGCAGTCCCTAAGTCAAGTCAATCATGCCCATAGCCAACTAGCATTTTCTTTAGTCAATTTAGGGGGAGGGGGAAGGAAGATTCCTGGAGCTGTGTCAAATACACACACACACACACACACACACACACACACACACACACACACACACACACACACACACACACTGAGCTAGCTATACCTTGACAGAAGAGTTGAATTTAAATAAAGGAAATAGATGGAAAGTTGGAGTTTTAGATAGCATGGAGGTTACAGTGCATATGAAGCATGCAGTGGAAAGTGAGTAGCCCACTCTAGCTGTGTCTGAAAGAAAAATTAAGAATTGGCATCAGGCTAAATATGGAGAGAAAGGGAGCTGGACAAATCAAAGATAACTCTAAGATATAGAGTAAATAAATATGTGGTCCATCACATATTATTTTGTGATGATTAGTCTTATGTGTGTGTCTTACAAGAAGCTTACTGAAATATGTTCTTTTTGTTCATAATTTTTCATTGATACATTCAATTTTACATAATATTCATATATATATATATATATATGTATAATTTATATTTGTGTGTGGCGGGGGGGGGTGTCCTTGTCTTGTCTTCAAGTGGTTTACTACCTAGCTTGGTGGACAAAACAAATGAACATATGAATTACTTCATACATAGTACAGTTAGGTGTCCTAGTAGATAGAGGATTGGACCTGAATTCAGGAAGGCTTGGGTTCAAATTCAGCCACAGACACTTAGTGTGACTCTGGACAAATCAATTAGCCTCTATCTGCCTTATCTGTGAAATAGGGATAATAGTATCACATAAATCCCAGGGTTGTTGTGGGGATAAAATGAGAAAATGAGAAAATATTTGTAAAGCATTTTGCAAACTTTAAAAGCTATAAAATACTAGCTATTATTATTCTGAAAAGCCAACAGTTACCAAATAGTAGCACAAATGGAGTAATCAAAGAAATATATGAACAAGATGAGGAGGAAGGCCAGTCATGGAATAGGATAACTGATGGACAACCAATCTATTTGTGCCATTGGTTTCTATGTTAAGACATTTAGAAAAAGAGCTCTCCATATGGAGTGGAATCCATCGACTGGGGAAAATACCTATATGCCTGAGATCACAGATCCACCAAAATAACAAAGCAAAACACTTTTTTTAGTTAGCTAATGTGAAATTGGGCAGCCAAGTGGCACAGTGGATTGAGTGTCAGGCCTAGAGTCAGGAAGATTCATCTTTTTGAGTTCAAACCAAGCCTTAGATACTTGCTAGCTGTGTGACCCTGGGCAGGTCACTTAACCCTGTTTGCCTCTGTTTCCTCATCTGCAAAATGAGCTAGAAAAGGAAATGGCAAACTATTCCAGAGTCTTTCCCAAGAAAACCCCAAATGGGGTCACAAACAGTCAGACACAACTGAAATCAATGAACAAAAACAGCGATAAGAAATAAGGTATTATTAAATTCAAATATTCTTAGAGCTGAATTTTGTTTTATTTTTTTTAGATGAAAACTGTCTGCAGGAGTTACTGAGCCTAGCTATCTTTTTGGCTCTTTTAATATAAAGAAGGGAAAGGATTTCCAAATGGATGGACTAAACTGGAATCTACTTAGTCTCATAGATATGAAACTTTAATTCAGCACTCAAAATATGCAGAGTTCAGCTCCCTTTAGAGAAATGTATAACACTGAGCAATTTACACATTAAGCCTCAGATAATAATTATTATTGCTATCTCATTTTTATCCACATTATCAGTACTCAATACATTTTTTGTGTTTACAGGAAGACAACATGGGGAAAATGTAGAAGTGAAGAGCGACAGGGGTTAGAGTAGTGGCAAGAGAAAGAATCCTTTGCCTTATATTCTCACCACTCAATGAAACACAATTGTGTGGCTTTTGCTTTCAGGATTATTTGGGGATATTGGTTTCATTCTTTAAAAATTCATGGTGGGGAAAAGAAGAGCAGAAAATACTCAATATAAACTTTATTTCTTCTTGCTTTTAATATAAAAATCAGTGGTTACCAAAGTTCTAACACCTTGTAATAAATGCCTTTTCAAAAAAAGCAAACATTAAATTGTACTGTGAGATTAAAATTGGATATTAGATCATAAATCTCCCCTACTTAACCTTTCCCTTAATTTATCTCCCAGACTAGTAAATGGAAGAAGCTTCTGGTTTTCTAGTTAGAGCTTTTATTGTATGGTAGTCACAAGGTGATGTTGATTAGAAGGACAGGAAAGTAGAAATACAATACAAATCATCTTAAGTCTAGGCTTAGTCTATATTCTGTATAAAACTCACCAAAACCCAAGGCCACCTTTGGGGAGAGAGACCAAGTCAAGAGGCCGAGTCAAACTCCAGTCCGCGTCTATCTGTGCAGCGCAGCCAGGAGACCGGCGAGCAGGAAAAAGGCCCCACTTACGTTCTCTCCTTGCCTTTTAAGCTCGCACCCCAGAAGTCGAGTGCTCAGCAGGCAATCTGGCATGCGACTGGTGTGCATAGCTCATGCTGTTGGTCTCCTCCCCAAAAGGGTGGTCCTAAAAAAAAACTGGCGTCTCTCCATTATCTAACCAACCGTTAAAACTTTTTACCACAGTACTCAATCAATGGTTTGTCTAGGTACCAAAATAAAAGTTGTTTTTCTTTAAATTTCACAAGTAATATTGTGAGAATAAACATTTATTTTGGATTGTTCTTTGGAGTACAAAGAGATTTTTTTAATCTTTCAATAAACCATATGATTAACTATAGAACTATATATATTTTGGGGGGTTGGGACAATGAAGGTTAAGTGACTTGCTCAGGGTCACACAGTTAGTGTTAAGTGTCTGAGGCCGGATTTGAATTCAGGTCCTCCCGAATTCAGGGCCGGTGCTTTATCTACTATGCCACCTAGCTGTCCCCAGAACTATATATTTTTAAAAAGCTGTACCACAGGGCAGCTAGGTGGCACAGTGAATAGAGCACCGGCCCTGGATTCGGGAGGACCTGAGTTTAAATCCAGCTTCATACACTTAACACTTACTGACTGTGTGACCCAAGGCAGGTCACTTAACCCTCATTGCCCCCCCCCAAAAAAAGAAAGATAAAAGCTGTACCACTATAAAATTAATCTGGGATACTTTTAAAGAATGCACGAATTAAGTTTTAAAGTTATTTTTTAAATTTTTATTACATGTCCCATATATTTAAAGATTCTTGACCATGTAATCAAAGTTTTAACTTTGAAATATGCTGGAAGGTATGATAGGTGACATTTTATGCAGGCTGGGTGGGAAAAGAGTTATTTCCTTCCTATTATCATAAAATGAGACTGCAAATCTAATTCTTCAAAATGAAAAAAAAAATGCTTCCATTGTCTAAATTTTCAGTTAAAACGACCAATTGAAGAGGCATTATACCTTAACTATATTTGAAATCCCTATTCAATGAATGTCTTATTAGTAACTGCATGTTTTTGATATGCTAATATTATGATTAATAATGATGGTTACAGTTATGCATGTCCAGATTAAAATTTATTAATTTTATATTGAGCATAAAGATTAAAATGTATTAATTTTATATTGAGTCTAATTTATAACATTCTCATCATAACCCACATAAAAAAAACCACTTGCTTATAGATGAAATAAATATGTAATGGTATCTTCTTTGTGTTTCCCAAATAATACACGTCCTAAGCACAACCAAATCCCACTTTTTGGAGCTTTTCCTGATTGCTGTAAGCATGAAAGCTATCTTTCTCTTTAAACTCCTACATGACTTGTCGTATGTACTACAAACTTTAATAAATAACATATTGTATAACATATTGGGGAATGGCTGAAGAAATTACAGTATGTGAATATAGTGAAATATGATTGTGCTATAAAAATAATTAAACATTCAGTTTCAGAGAAAACCAGAAAGACCTTTACAAAATGATTCAGAATGCAGCAAACGGAGCTAGGAGTACAATTTATACAGTGATAACAGCATTACAGAAAAATAAAAATTAAAAAAAAAACTTGAAAAGACTGTAGGACTCTAACCAACACAATGATAAACTATGAGTACAAACAAGTGAAGATGAAACATGCCACTCACCACCTGACAGTGAGGTGACAAACTTAAAATACAGAAAAAGAAAAGCAATTTCAGACATAGTTAACTGGGAATTTATTTTGCTAGATTACATAGAGATGTATTGAGACATCTTTCCTTCTTTTCAAAAAAATTGAAAGGGGGGCAAATTAATAAAAATGACTTATTACCTGCAAAATAAAAATAATAAAATATTTATGGTGTGTGCCTAAAAAATGTGCCACAAGTAGGTAATATACTTACATTGTTATCTAAATTTTTTATCTTATATCACTAAGGAGATTATAAATCCTTTGAGAATGTCATTTTGTTTTCTAACATGCTTCTGCTTTATGGGGCACAGCCATTACATAATTGTAATCATTATTTGTTGATTTATTGAATAGACTGATATAGTGCATGATGTACATTGTGCATCTGCTTAAAAATCTTCACCCACTGCCCTGATGAATTTCTAAGAGACCAATAGACAGAGTGATTTATAAAAGTAGATTTATATCTGTAGGAAGAAATTTTATAACAGAAATATTTGTTGGTAAAAAACCATGCAAAATTTTATTTATTTGGCCATAAATTTAAGGAATTGTATTTATTATTATTAGTGTTTCTTTTTTCTATACAATAAGCAGGATATTGTGTTGCCTTAATGACACAAAAAAATGTTTTTCATCTGAGTGAAATGATTCTAGTATAATTGATTGGGACTTTCTTGTTTTAAAATTATTTTGTGAATTTGTTGGTTTAGTTTTATGTTTCAGTACCTCTATATTTAAGGAGTGTTGGTAGTTCTAACTATGGTTATCATTCAAGAGAATATCTCTCTATTCTTTTTCCACAATAAATTTTTGTTTGGTTGGTTTTTTTCTTTCTTTTTTTTTTTTTGTGGGGGCAATGAGGGTTAGTGACTTGCCCAGGGTCACACAACTAGTGTCAAGTATATGAGGTCGGATTTGAACTGAGGTGCTCCGGAATCCAGGACTGGTGCTTTATCCACTACACCACCTAGCTGCCCCCTTCCACAATAAATTTTACTGCAATTTGTTTAAAAGAGGTCCATTTAAAAATTGGCATTAGTTGCTTTAAGACTTTCAAATGAAAAACAAATGGAGTTCAATTTATATCATGATACCCTTTAATAACATAAGACACTTTAACCAAATCAAGCAGTTCTTTTAAAAAATGTAACAAACAGGTAATCTCAAAATGCTAAGAAGCTGGCATTTGGATTGGGTGTGGGAGGAAAACATTTCTTTTGTTCAGCTCTGTTCCTTGAGAGCTTGCTCTTAAGAGTAACTACATAGGGGCAGCTAGGTGGCACAGTGGATAGAGCACTGGCCCTGGATTCAGGAGGACCTGAGTTCAAATCCAGCTCAGACACTTGAAACTTACTTAGCTGTGTGACCCTGGGCAAGTCAGTTAATTCCAATTTCCTCACCCCCCCCAAAAAAAAAAGAGTAACTATATACCTGATATGATTTCAAGGGTCATTAGAAAATTTTCCATTTTCCCCCAAAGATTTAGAAATTCATTGATTTGACTCACCCAAATTATGCAGCCAAGTAGCATGATAGGTAGCAGAACATGGGGTCTGTGTAAAGAATTAATTGTTATTTGAGGTTTTTATGACCCCATCTTTTGGGTAGAATTTAAAAAACCCTGGCACGCAAACTGGTCTGGGGCTCAGGTGCCACGACTCCACAACAGGCACACTGCTCCACCCACTGGCTGTAGCCATCGCCATGGCACTGGCACCTCACATCATCACCACTCGCCAACGCCTACATGGACCTGGCAAAATTATAATGACTGGAAGCCCAGTGAAGGCAGTCATGTGACTGTCAGTCAGCACTTCCAGCCAATTGGCTTGGGGCTGTGTGTAGTCAGCCTGGGGTCTGCTGGGAAGGAGAAGGGAGGAGTTTCACCATTCTAGCTTGAAGCTGAAAAGTGACAGGATGCAGCTGTGTGTTCTCAGCTGATCCCTGGGCACTGGTGTTATTCAGGTTGTATTGTTTCCTTTCCCCCATTTTTTTCCTTTCCCTTAATTCTACTGATCTTGCTTGTGTTTTTAAATTCATTCTTGTTAATAAGCCCTCTTCTGTTTTTGAGGGAGGCTGTTGGTCTCCTTCCTTGCCCCAATTTTGTGGTGAGCTACCTAGCTAACACTCCCCAATTAAAATTTGGCCCCTACATCTGGAAGACTTGAGTTCAAATCCAGCCTCAGGTCAAGTCATTTAACTCAATTTGCCTTAGTTTCCTCATCTGTAAAATTTGAGTAATAATAGCACCTACCTCCCAGGTGTTTCTGAGATTAGCATATGTAAAGGGATTTGCAAATCCTTTTTCTTTTCTTTTATTACACAGTATACTTATCTTAGCAATATAATGATTTAAAAATACAAATGCCGTCTGCTCTAAATCTCCATGCACTTAACACATTATTTTTCTCAACAAATATTCTACATTTATTCCCAATAACAATGTCAACAGCAGTCCTACCCTACTAAGAAAGTGCATCTAAACACTTTTTTTAAATTAGCAAGATGATACAATGTATTTTGCTATTTCTTTTTAGCACTATGGTGTGTTGACTGAGTTTTAATTGAGGTCACCATAGCACATGGAATAAATTATATTGAAAAACTGTGGCCGACCATAGCATAAATATCCTTTTTGTTGTGTTTTTTTTTCTTTTTTAAAAAATTACTGTACCCACCAGTAGCTCCCTTGAGCAAGAGTAAATAAATAGAGGGAGGGGGTGGATAGACAGATGGATGGAGGGAATGAATAAATGAATGAACAAGCCCCCGAATAAATCCCTCAATACATAACTACATAATCTAGCAAAACAAATTCCCACATTGGCCATGTCTGAAAATGTCTCTCTGTGTTTTAAGTTTATCACCTTCTCAGGAGGCATGATAATGAGTTTTGTCTTCTTTCTTTTGAACTCCAAGTTAGCTTATCATTGCATTAGGGTTCCAGAGTGGTTTGGCAAACCTAAAAGCAGTATATAAATGGTACCCAGTTTAAAATGAAAATACCCAAAAGAGAAGTAGCACTAAGCCTTATCAGCCACTTGCACGATGGTATAAAAATGTTTATATGATTCCTTGCTGAGGATAATTGTTTGTAAAGGGTTAGTACTAGGTGTCTAAGTGAGAAGCATTATAAAAGAGCACAATAGCTTGAAGGTGAAAAACAAGAGTTTGAGTTGTATACAACAAAACTTAAACTTTTTCAACTTGTGGCCCCTTTTTACCCAAGACATTTTTACATGAGCCCAGGTATATAAGTATATAAAATAGATACATATATATAACCTTTTACTCTTGCCAAATTTTTCACAACCCCCACATTCAGTTATATGACCCACAGTTTAAGAAAATAAGGTATAAAAGACAGATTTTGCCTTCTTTTAAAATTTTGCCTTCAGCAAATTTGAATTACAATTCAATAGCCAACTATGGAATTGATAAAATTATTCCTAGGATTGATAAATGCTTTACTTAAAAGTTTCAGGGCAATTCTGTGAATTTAGGGGAGAAATATTGGCTTACAATTATGTGTTGTCCCAATAGGATTTGATATAATAAGAATAGCAAGCTCTTCTATAGTACTGCAAAGTTTGCAGTATACTTTATGAGTATAATCTCATTTTATACTCACAACAATCCTGTGAGTTAGGATTATTATTATTATCCCCATTTTGCAGAAGAGAAAACTGAGACAGAAAGATTAAGTGACTTGCTTAGAGTCTCATGGCTAGCATCTGAAGCTAGATTTGAACTCAGGTCTTTCTAGCTCAATCTGGCTGCCTCTATTGACATTGACTTGATATTTCAGATTCTCATTCCTTCATCTCTTCATCTCAGCCAAAAGAACTTCTCAGGCTAAATCCAAAGAATCTTCTTAGTTGTATGTATACAAGTTGTAAGCAGGGGAAAAAACTAACACTCAAGAGTCCCTAAGGAAACTGTTAGTGAAAGAAAATAGGACCAGGATTAATTCGATCATCCACAATGCAGTCAAATTATTTTCTTGTCTCTTATAAACCATTGCTTATTTTACAACTTACATTGAAGTTTTTAATAACAAGAAAACTATTGTGCTCAGTAATTGTTAACCTATTATATTTATGTTTCATAGTTCTCAAAAGACTATTGCATATATGATCTAATCCCATCCTCATGACAACTCTTGTGGTAGACTTCATACAATGAGGAATCTGAGGCTCAGAGGAAGTTTTTGCTTACAAAACCAGTAAACCAGTAAAACCAGTGACTAGTAAAGCACAAAACAGGAACCAGAGCCCAGCACCACATCCGTACTTCTTGTTGTTCAGTCATTTTAGTCATGTTCATTTAGGGTTTTCTTGTCAAAGATAATGAAGTAGGTTGACATTTTCTTCTCTATAGCATTTAACAGCTGAAGAAACTGGAACAAACAGGGTTAAGGAACTTGCCCAGGATCACAGAGCTAGTAAGACTCTGAGGTCAGATTTGAACTCAGGTCTTTCTGACTTCAGACCTGGCATTCTATCCACTGCACCACTTAGCTGCTACTTCTATTCAATTTTACTTGTTTACCAGGTAACTCTTCTATCTGCTTTTCATTGGTGGTGCATAAAGCCAGTTACTCTTTTCTCCTGCTATATTTCTGAAATTCTTTCCATTCATTAAGACAAATAATTACTTCAGCACATTTTTCAACCTGGATCCCTTCCTTGATCTACAAGTGTCATTTTGCCTAATTAATCCCTCTGGCTATTGAGTAGTGCCTAAAGGAAAAGGTACTATAAAATGCAAGTCAAGTTGTATGTTCTTTGTTGAGTTCCGAATTCATCATAATTCAAATGCTTAGAACCATGATTGGCACATAGTAGGTAGTATATAAATGTTTATTCCCTTTCCCTACACCCAACTTCCTTTGATGCCTGCTTTTTTCTACTAGATATTATAGAATCATGAAAGGGCAACATTTACATTAAATCTTTATGAACATTAGATATATATAGATAATATGGATATAGATATGGAAATAGATATGGATAGAGAGACAGAGAGAGAGTGAGACAGAAACATGGAGAGAGAGAGAGAGAGAGAGAGAGAGAGAGATGGAAATGACAGAGACAGACAGACAGACAGAGAGACAAAGAGAGAGATAAATTGCCGTGTTTGCTAGCAGCAGGTACCTTTTACACAAATGGAATACCTCATAGTTGAGACCCAGGCTGGAAATTTCACTGGAACAAATGTTTTGAAGGCAGCTGGGAATTTGGAGAATTATAGTTTTCTCCTCTTAGCCTGGTTATAGGATGTAGAATACATTGATGGGATTGAGGATTTGAAGTAGGAGATGTTGAGACATATGGTGCTTGAGCAGAAGAGGGGCTCAGAGAGAAAAGCAGCACCCCAGCAAAAGAAAAGGGGGCCACTGGCTAAAAATTAAGAAACTGGCCAGAGACTAGTTGATAGTATAAACTTAAAATGTTACCAAGATCCATATTTATACAGAATTTTGTAATGTTTATGTGGAATCTATCACTGCTGCCATTCAGCAGCATTCACTTATGAAAGTGATCAAAAACTTCACAATAACCAATGAAGAGGCCCCATGAAATAGAGATGGATAGAAAACCACAATCAGAGGAAGGAAGGTATGGGTTTAAGTCCATCCTGCTTTTGATACAATCTAGCTATAGCAGAGTGGGCAAGTAAATCAACTTCTCAGTGTCCTCAGAGAACTGTCTGACAATAATCTACAGGAAAAAAAAATGCTGATCTTCATTGGTGGAAAGAATTTCCATATTGGGATTATTCCATACCAATGAAATCACAGATCCATATGTAACCAACAATAAAAAATACCATACAAATAAACTCACAGATTAAACTGATTGTGTATTTTGATACCTTTTATTACTATGACAAGTTTGGTTAAAAAATAAATCAACTATAACAAAAGTAACTGTCAAAATAAACAGAAAAATTCAAAGTGAGAAATGATGAAATTTAAAGATGCCTCACTTTGACCAATAAATTATAAAGAAGCTTTATGAGATGAGGTGACAGTGGAGGTAGTCTTTGTGTATTTCAAGGAAAGAATAGAATTTATGAAGGAAGGAAATAAGGATTCGTTACATACATACTATGTGCAAGTCACTGTGCTATAAATATTACATATTTAATATATAATTATCATCTATGTTGTATATTATACATGATTATTATAGCATATATAATGTTATAGGTATATAATATATGTAATATAATATATAAAGTGCTTCATAATTACTATTTCTGTTAATCTTCACAATAACCCTGATAGTCAAGTGCTATTATTATCCCCATTTTACAATTGAAGAAACTGAGGCAGGTATACTTAAGCTCCTTAGCCAAGGTCACACCATGAGGAACTATCTGAGACGGAATTTGAATTTAGGTTTTTCTGACTCCAGGTCCAGAACTCTATTGACTGAACCACCTAGCTGCTCTAGATATCACTAGTAACAAAGTTTGAATCTTAAAATCAATTCATAATTAATGCTGCCAAGTCAACAAGTCAGTAACCAATTTTTATGATGTTCTAGGTACTGGGACAAGCCCTCAGATTACAAAGAAAGGCAAAAACAGTCCCTGCCCTCAAGGAGTCCACAATCCAATGGGAAAGAAAACTTGAAACTATGTACAAACAAGATCTATACAATAAAAATTGGATATAATCTAAGAGGGAAAACACTGACATTGAAGACAGGGAAAAGCTTCTTGTAGAAAGTATGCTTTTAAATGAAAATTAAAGCGGAGAAGAAAAGGGAGAGTATTCCAGGCATCAGGGATGGCCAGTCAAAATAGCCGGTCAAAAGACGGATTTTCTTGTGTGAGGGGGTCAGTTCACTGGATGAAATAGTAATGGTGGCCATCAAGGGGAGGAAGGAAAAAAATAAATTTACATGATAACTTTATTGTATATTCAAAAGGAATAAGGGGAAGCTAGGTGGCACAGTGGATAAAGCACCCGCCCTGGATTCAGGAGTACTTGAGTTCAAATCCAGCCTCAGACACTTAACACTTACTAGCTGTGTGACCCTGGGCAAGTCACTTAACCCTCATTGCCCTAAAAAAAAAAGGAATAGCAAATTGAACATAGTAGGTTTGTAGTTTCATGTGCAATTATCTTTTTATTATGCTATATTATAGAAATGTTTATTTTATTCCATGATTTAAAAATAAAATAAATTTTTAAAAGAAAGAACACAGAGGGGAGCAAGGTACAAAGAAACTAAAAGAGTTGGAAGAGACTAGATTATGACAGGCTTTTAAAACCAAACAAATGGTTTTAGATTTGATCCTGGAAGCAATAGAGAGCCACTGGAATTTATTGGATAGGGAAATGCTTGATCAGGCTTATGTTTTAGAAATATCACTTTGATAGGTGAGTGAAAGATGGACTAGAGCTAGAAAACACCTAAGGCAAGGAGGCTAATCAGAAAGCTATTATATTCTAGGTGTGAGATGAGGGCTTGTACTGTATTAGAGGAGATATTGGAAAGGAAGAGTCAATAGGATTTGGAAACAGTTTGGATAAGGTGTAAGTTGTGGAAAGTGAAGGATGACATCAAGGTTGTGAACTTGAGAGACTGGAAAAATGGTGATGTATTTGGCAGTAATAAAAATGTTAGGAAGAGGTGAGAATTTGGAGGAAAAGGTAATGAATCAAATTTTGGACATATTGACTTGAAGATGTCTATAGGATATCCAGTTAGAGATGACCAATAGAAATTGGAGATGCAAGACTGGAGGTCAAGAGAAATATTAGAGATGGATAAAAATAGTTGAGTCATCAGCATAGAGAGGCTAAGTGAATATATGGAAGCTTATGAGATGACCAATTGAAATATTAGAGAAGGAAAAGAGAAGAGGCCTTTTGGAGACACCTTTGGTTAGTGGATATGACCTGAATGAAGATTAAGCAAAAGAGACTGAAAAGAAGTGGTCAGACAAGTAAGAGGACAAACAGAAGAGGAGAGGGCCATGAAAATCTAGAGAGAAGAGAATATCAAAGAAAAAGGATACTTAACAGTGTCAAAAGCTATGTATAACTTATTTTGAAATGCTTGAGTTCTAGTGGGTGGTAATGGAGGAGGAAGAGAAGTTGGAACAATTTTTTTTAAAAATTGATGTTAAAATTTGTTTTTACATATATTTTGGAAAATAAAATTCTATTCAAACTAAAAAAAAATACAGCAAAAAAAAAGCTATAGAGCGGACAAGACAGATGAAAATTGAAAAAGGGACATTAGGTTTTGCATTTAAGTGACCATTGGTAACTTGGAAGAGACCAAGGTCAATTTAATGATGAGACTAAAAATTTCAGAAGAGGGAGGGAGAAAGTTGAGGCACTCATTATAGATAGTTATTTCAAGGAGTTTAGCCACAAAGGGAGGAGAGATAGCAGATGATAGCTTGAACAAATGGCTTAATGGTTCAAGTGAGGAATTTTTTAAAATGGGAAAGATATAAGATTATTTATAGAGAGCAGGCAAGCAGCCAGTAGACAGGGAGAGATTGAAGATTAGTGAGAGTGGGGAGGATGGGAAAATCTCTTGGAAAAGACATTGTGGTAAGGAATTACTTATGCATGTATATTGAGTTTACCTCAGCCAGGAGAAGGACCAC
This sequence comes from Dromiciops gliroides, assembly GCF_019393635.1. Lineage (NCBI taxonomy): Eukaryota > Metazoa > Chordata > Mammalia > Microbiotheria > Microbiotheriidae > Dromiciops > Dromiciops gliroides. The sequence continues at coordinate 205,215,133 of NC_057863.1, forward strand.
TATTTCACATGAGACAGGAGTGAGAGAGGAGATGGTGACAGAAGGTATAATAGTGATATGAGGGGAAGAGGAGGGAATAGGAGGACTTGTAGCAAATGGTCTCAATTTTCAGTAAAATATGAATGAAAGCTATTAGCTAAGAGGATAAAGGAAGGTTTGAAGAGTTATGAAAAGGTTTAGAAAAATTACTGTGGCCAGTGGGATGATGAACCAATTAGAAATGTATTTTTTTTAATTGGCTTAGGGGGCAGCTAGGTGGAACAGTGGATAAAGCACTGGCCCTGGATTCAGGAGGACCTGAGTTCAAATCTGGCCTCAGACACTTGGCACTAGTTGTGTGACCTTGGGCAAGTCACTTAACCCTCATTGCCCCACACAAAAAAGATTGACTTGGCAAAATCAGAATTATTGCTTTTGATTGAAAGTTGCAATAAATTATAATTATATTGTTTATACAACCTAACATTGTTACACACAAAAAGAAAATCATAAAGGGGTTAGGGTTAATTCCATTGGCAGTGTTATAAATGAGAAATCAGTTCCTGAGAAACCAAACTCCCAATGTTAGAAGCTCAAAATAGGAAAAGTGAACATTCCACTCTGATGTGGTACAATGGAAAAAGCATGGGATTTGGCATCAGAGAACCTATATTCAAATTCCATCTCTGACACTTACTATCTGTTTTACTCTGGGCAAGGCACTCTGAGATTCCATTTCCTCATCTGTAAAATGAGAGTGTTGGATTAGATGGCCTTTAATATCCCTTGCTGCCAATTATTTCTATGGGGCAGGTCACAGATTCTGCCATTTGTTAACCTTTTAACTTCTATTAAGATTCAGATTTCTTTTTTTGAACCATTTGGGAACATTCTACTACAGTTCAGTATGATCTTGAGAATCCACAGAATTCTGTTCTTCATCAAGTTTTGGTTCATTTTCCTTTGTCCTTCAATATTTATTTGAAGAAATTTGGAGTCACTGGATGTCTTGGTAGACACGTTCTCTTCTGTTTCAACATAGTCCCTATTCATTTATCTCCTTGTGCTCTGGGTCCTTAACTGAGTTTTCTTTCTCCTGAGATCTTTAACGATCTTAGTCTTTTTTTTTTGTTCACTTCTGTTCCCATATCATTCATTTTCTGACTTCCTCCCCTTTGATGTGCCACCCCACCTTCACCCCTGGGGGTTGGGGAGAGATCTGGGATAGACCCCAGAGCTTTTTCCATATTTGTGAATTTGGGCCTCAGTCTCCACCCATATTCACGAATTCATTGTCCTCAGTCCCTACCACATATGATTTCTAGATGGACAGTAGTGACCCCAGTTGAAAATTAGTCCCCTCTCCTTCAAGCTGGATGTAGCCTTGAATGTATGCTAGTGTCCTGACTCATCCCTCAGAGCTGTAGTTTTCTGGCTGAACACTGACAATCCAGGAAGAAAAGATTCCAACCTTCCTATACCTGCCCTTCTTCAATAAGTGGGTGGGCAGAGTTGAGGTTTATTACTCTTTGCTATAAAATGGTAGGCTGAGGCAGGCTCCATTGACAGACATTTGTAGCAAAAGCAGCAGGGAAATTGCTGAGTGAATCCCAGAGGAGATAATGATGGGTAGGATTTTATGCCCTACAAGTATAGTGACTGGTGAGGGAAGTGGTTGTCGAGTGTACAAGGGATTAGAGTTCTCTGCCCTTAATTCATAAGGTTGTTGTCTTGTTAGGCTTCTTTGTGTCTTAGCCTGTAGAGACAGCTATAATTCTCTATTGCTGTAACATAATTTCTCTTCAAGGAAGTTTTTTGGAGTTAATTTGGACTGGAAAAAATGTCTAGTTCTCAATTTTGCTGGTCACATGAACTGGAAGTTCAATAAAGGCATAATTATACTTTCAGGGTTGTTTTGGAAGATAGCATTTTGTAAAACTTACAGTACCATTGAAATATAATCTATTATTATTTGCCTACCTAACAGGGTTGTTGTGAGACTCAAATAGATAATATATGTAAAGCATTTTGCATCAGTTATTATGATCCCTTAATCTTGCTATATGACTGACTCATCTTCTTCCCTAGTAATAAATCACTCAGATAACAATCTTCATCTCATTTCTTCTGTACAAATCCACCACATACCTCTCCGTTGTTTTTAGACTGGCCTTCAACTCTAATTCTTTAGACATTGTGGTGGTCAATGACTCATAGCCACATAGCATTAATGGAAGAAAAATTATTGTTAAAAATATGAGCCTTTGGGGGGGGTAGCTAGGTGGCACAGTGGATAAAGCACTGGCCCTGGATTCAGGAGTACCTGAGTTCAAATCCAGCATCAGACACTTTACACTTACTAGCTGTGTCACCCTGGGAAAAATCACTTAATCCCCATAGCCCCACAAAAAAAAAAAATGAGCCTTTGCCTCAGAGATCAGATTGAGGTCAATAAATGCACCAAACAATGCAGACTCAAGATGTATCTTTTCATTTTCCCAAATGAATAGTGAGTCGATTGTAGGAAAGACATATTGGGATCAGCCAAGTGTTTTCAGTTCCTTTCCTATTCCAATCAAATACAGTCTTCAGATTGCCTATTATCTGCAAAAAGCTTAAGAGAGAAGGCTATGCTTTCAAATGTGGAAACTTCACCTACTGGGTATTCTTGGTTTTTTTATTGTTTCTATTATTTTATTATTATAATTTAAGATTAAAGTATTAAGCGTTTTACCTTTAATTGATAAGGGAATTTCGTACAGAAGGATGAGTTAATAACAATGGTACAAGCCAAATATTTCAGAAAGCTGGAAAGTGCTGATATGAGTAAGTAGTGTTCAATAATATGTGACATAAGTGAAGATTCAGGTGGATCTTTGACCTCATAAATTCAATCTCCAAAAAAAAACACAAACTCTAATCCATCTTTGCTGAACTATCCTTTCTAGTTCTTGTCTATATCCTCCCATTAGTTCACCACAGGTAGCCCATCCAATCTCTGGAGGTCTTCCTCCCTTTATCCTGACAACACAAGGGTAGCAATGGAGGGATCTATCTGTTCCTTTTTCATTCCTCTCCTGGTTGCCTTTTGTCTCCCTCACGCACATAAATATCAGTAGAATGCTTGCATTAAAAAGATAGGCCTGGGGGGCAGCTAGGTGGCACAGTGGATAAAGCACCAGCCCTGCATTCGGGAGTACCTGAGTTCAAATCCAGCCTCAGACATGTACTAGCTGTGTGACCCTGGGCAGGTCACTTAACCCCCATTGCCCTGTAAAACAAAAAAAGATAGGCCTTCACCATCATGAGAAGAATGGGTCATTAAAGGAACTTTGTAATTTCCCCAAATGTGGTTTAGCCTGCTCTCCTCAACCCATGGCCCAACTGGTTATTCATCTGTATTGTCCATGCCAATCCATATTGTCATCTGAGCAATAAACATTCTTCATCCACTGACAGTCCTCCTACTGTTCACCAAACTGGCTTCTATACCCTTCTGTACCCCACTTCCATGATCCCAAGGTGACCTTAACAATTCAGAGTACATATTGTTTTAGTAGCCTCTGGAACACAGGAGGATACTTTGAACCCAGCTTGATTGTAGTTTATTTGTTAGGGTGGCAAAAGGGCACAGCACTACCAATTCTTACATATCCAAATGTGAAATGCCAGTGGGGGTCCAGTTGTAGTTCTTGATTTGAGATAAATTTGAAGGGACACAGGACTGGTAAGGAACATGTAATAAAACTTACCAAATTCTTACTTCCTGGAAACATTTTTTTTTTTGCAGGGCAATGAGTGTTAAGTGACTTGCCCAGGGTCACATAGCTAGTAAGTATCAAATGTCTGAAACCAGATTTAAACTCAGGTACTTCTGAATCCAGGGCCGGTGCTTTATCGACTGCACCACCTAGCTGCCCCAACAAATTTATTTTAATGCCAATATAGGACAGCTCTTTTCCACTCTTTTCCTCCTTCCTTTGAGCTAAACTCACAATTTGATATTATTGACCTGGACTTCCCACTTGATTCATTACCTTTTCTTGAATTTCATGACATTACTCTCCCATGATTCTCCTTTTACTTTTCTAATCCTTCCCTACTCTCTTTCCCTGATCCATTGTCACCCCTTACCTCAACACTGTCCTCTAAGATTCTGTCCTCAGTATACTTCATTGTATGTATCCCTTGCAGGGATTTATGTTAGTAATTGGAAGCCAAGAAAATACCCCTACCCAGTGAAAAAACAGGAGAAATAAATCTTAATCAGGATCAAATCATAATTAAAACAAAAGCCAGACAGGATCAAGGACCAGGGTTTCTCAGAAATGACAAAATCCCAAGGATTAGGACAGAAATTATAAACCTGAGGATAGAAGAGACATCTCAAGGCATGTTTTATACAAGATCATACCAAAATACATAGTCTTTCAATATTCAGCCACTCAAGTTGCCTAAGGACTAAAGTGCATGTACTCTGGAGTGGACCCTATGGGCCCATCTCCACATATACCCCTTGAAGTTCAACTCTTGTTACATCTGTTCAAGTTCCAAATTCTTTTCTTTTAATATATTTTAATAGATAAATAGAAAAGGGACTGGGAGAATTTTGTCATAGGACACAATGAAACTATGTGTCACAAAGAAAATCAAAATTTAGGAATGCTCCACTTTAAGAACTCAATCATCAAAAAATGTCCAAGGATTGTTATTTAAAGATAGTCCAAAAATGTTTAATTTCTTTGAAAGCATATTGAAAACACAGACTTCACAAATAGATTTCAAAATGTCACTTCCTATAAATAGAAATAGTATTATGTAAATTTAGAAGTGAAAGTACAATGGAATGTGTTTTTAACAGAAACAAGGCACTTCATAATGAAAATGACAGAAAACCTTTCCCCATCCCCCTTAATTTTAGTGCCTTCCCTCTATTGATTATCCCCAATTTATGGGATGAGTGCTCTAAAGAAATACAATCAAGCACCAAGTTAAATTCAACTAAGTGGGCATTTATTAAGTGTCTACTATTTGCCAAGCACTAGAATTATCTGAGACTCTTCATTTTGTTTTACTAAGTGGTGCCAGGAGTCAGGAAGATTCATCTTCCTGAGTTTAAATCTGGTCTCAGACACTTACTAGCAAGCAAGTCACTTAACCCTGTTTGCTTCACTTCCTCATCTTTAAAATAAACTGAATTGGATAAATAAACCCTACATATCCAAGAGTGGAAGGAATACAGAAAATTATAGGGAAATTTCCATGGACAATCTCTCAGACTGTGTATTTGGGTTGGAATATTGCTGTGGTGTAAATGATGAGCTGGTTGACTTGGAAAGGCATGGAAGTTGCGTAAGTGTATTTGTGTATTTAAGTGTATGTGTAAAGATATCTATGTATATGTATATATATCCACATACACATAATTGCAGCCTTCTTTGGGGGAGAAGGGGAAAATAATAAAGTAAAATGTACACAGCAGAGAACAAAAGAAAACCAACAGGGAAGCAAAGAAAAGCTAGGCAGATTTGCAAACAATGTGTAATATTTATTATATAGGTTTTCCTGAAATGAAAATTTGTTTTATATTGAATTCTTTCCTGTGTTCTGCTGTGTACATGGCAATATTTCTTTTCTTTTCTCATTTTGTATGTAAGTCCAATTTTTTTAATTACAAAAAAATAAAAATAAAATGAGCTAGAGAAGAAAATGGCAAACCATTCCATTATCTTTGCCAAGAAAACCCCAAATAGTGTCTGTCACAATGAGTCAGGCACAACTGAAAAATGACTGAACATATCCCAACTACTAAGTAAACTTTGATCAATAACCACCACATATATCCACTAAGTATACAGATTATGGAACAAATCCTCATTTCTTTTGCTCCTATTTAGAGCGATGGAATAGGTGACAGATGTTTCAGTTCAAATTATAAGGTGCTGAATGTGATTATGGTCACTATCTCCCCAACAGCTTTCCTTTGGTGGGAGGAGATGGGAGAGGGAGGGACAAGAATTTTTAAAGCACCTACTAAATGCTAGGCATTGTGCTAAGCGATAAGTCACTTGGTCCTCACAACAACCCTGTGAGGTAGATGCTATTGTTATCACTACACTAGAGTTGAGGAAACTCAGACAAAGGTCCAGATTTGATTTCAGGTCTTCCTGTTTCCACATCCAGCACTCTATTCACCAAACTACCCAGCTGCCTCGATACTTTTCCTGAAAGATCATGTCTCATTCCTATCCTTCCATAGAACCAAAGGAAGGGGGACTAACTTAATTTTTCCTTTCCCACCTTTCTTCTAACTTTTATTAAAACTTTACCCCCAATCAATATTATGTGACTAGTCCCACTAAAGCCTTTTTCTAAAAGATAAAAATTCCAAATTCCTTACAGAACTACCCATAACAGTCACCATTGAACAATGCCTCCTACATAGTCATGGTGCTTATTCAAAATGAGCGTTGATTGAATTAAATTCTAAAGCATTAACTTAGTATGTTTAAGTTTTTTTAAATACCTTGTAAATTTTTAGCTGCACTAAAATATTCCATCAGATTCTCTGTAATTAAATTTTTAAATCAAAACCATAGGAAAATTCTAAAATGAAGTGGAGCCCAAGTGAGTCAATGTAGCTCATTGTGAAACACCTTTTTGGTATCTCATTTTGTACTTTTTTTTAAAATAGTAAGTGGTTTCTTTAAATAGCTTTCCATTAAGAGCAAAGTATAAGTAATGAACTGAAAATGAAATTATTTTATCATAAAAATGAACTACAAAAGCAATGGGAAAACTATTATAAGATTAAACTTTATAGTATTTTAAATGGCCATAAAGTTGACTTTTGCCAGTGCCCTCTCCATCCCACATAGCAGAAAATGGTATTAGCATGGCAAGCTTAACATAGTGCAGTCTTCATATACATAAGCCTTAACATAATAACTAAAAATTAGATGTTCTTTGTATAATCTATGCTTTATTAAGGAAAATTACATCCTTTAAATCCATCATTTAAAAGATATAACATCATATTATTTAATGGATGTCTTCTTTATTGAAATAATCACATTCATTTCTTTTAGCAGTCAATCTGAATCAAATTTCTACAACTACATATATTCCAACATAATGATGTACTTGTTTATTCAATAGTTAAGAATTGACTCTGCTACAAAATGTGCTGATTATTTTTAAGCACATATAAAGAGATTCAACCGACAAGTTCAAACCTTAGGAAATGTAAATAGTACATATAATTTTTCTACACATTTGGTGTTTATCTTTTATAATTTTAATTGATATATTTTGGGTTTAGATCACCTTCATTTATTTATATATACACCTCTTCCCTCTCCACCAACAAATGTCATTTGTAATGAAGAATAAAAAAAATTAAAGAGGAGAAAAAAATTGAGCAGAACTAAAAAATGCATTAACTATATTTGACAGTATTTGTAATGTTTCATACTTAAAGTCTGTCACCTCCCTCAGCCCCTGCAAAGATGAGAGAGAGGTACATATTCTCAACTCTTTGCCATGACAAAGCTTGGTCATTATGATCATATACCATTCAGTTTCTCTTTGAGGGACTTTCTGCCCATCTCAATATACAACATATTCATTTTGCATATTTTCTTGATTCTAATTATTTCATTCAATATAAATTCATACAAGTTTTCCCATGCTTCTCCAAATTTTTCATATCATTTCTTAGAGTTCGGTGATATTCTATTGCTTTCATATACCATAAATTTGTTTAACCAGTCCCTAAACTATGGTCACTCATTTTCTTTGCAATTCTTTCTTATCACAAACCAGTTGTTAGGTATATTTTGATGTGTAGAATCTTTCTCTCTTTTACCTCTATTTCGGTATATACATTGCAGTGGAATATCTGGGTTAAAGAGTATGGACATTTTACCCCAACTGCCCCACCAAAAAAAAAAAAAAAAAGAGTATGGACATTTAATCACTTCTCAGCATTATACTAAATTTCTATGCAGAATGGTAGGCCCAATTTGCAACTCTGCCAACAAAGTATTAGCGTGCCTGTCTTTCCACAACTCCTCCCATATTAACTATTTCCATCATCATCTCTGCCAGTTTGCACAGTTGTTTTGATTTATATTTGATTTGGTACAATTTTTCCATATGGTTTTTATTATTGCAAACCGTTAATAGCTGTTAGTTCATATACTCTAACCATGGGGGTTTGGTTCTTGGTCTTACTGATTTTATTTATCTTCTTTTTTTTTTTTTTTTTTGCAGGGCAATGAGGGCTAAGTGATATGCCCAGGGTCACACACCTAGTAATTGTCAAGTGTCTGAGGTCAAATTTGAACTCAGGTCCTCTTGAATCCAGGGCCAGTGCTTTATCCACTGCCCCACCTAGCTGCCCTCTAATTTTATTTCTCTTAGATATAGCAAAATTCTTTCCATATTAATTCTTTCACTTTTTATCCTAGTTGCATTATTTTGTTTGCACAATAGCTTTTATAATTTCATGTAACTAAATTGCATTTTATTTTTTGTGATCATCTCTATCCTTTTAATTGAAAATTCTATACCAGCCATACATTTAGTTACCTGATCTGTTTTTCTATTTTTAATGATGTGACCTCAATTTTTTTCCAAGTAGATGAATTAGCTATTCAAAGCAGTCACCTTAGTAAACTGTAGTAAGATTTAGAGAAATGAGATCTGAACTATTAAAAATAAATAGCTTATTGCATTATTTGAATAGAAATTATTTTTCTGCTATATTTTTAGTTTAGAAAAAATTATTGTAGGTTGTTTGGCCATCTGAGTCATTGTCAGCTAGCATGAAATCGTGTGTCAATACAACCCTTTTATTGACTAGAGATGTTATAGTATAAAAGAAAAAATATTGGACTAGAAGCCTATATTCTAGATGCACTATTGCCTCTAGCTGTGTGAATGACAATGGACAAGTCACAATTTCTCGGGGCCTCAATTTCATTAACAGTAAAATAAAATGATTTGTATAACATTACCTCTACAATCCCTGTCATTTGTAAGAGTGGATAATTCTGTAAATATTACAGAAGAAAAGGTGGAAAAGGCCAGTATACAGATACCCATAGAATACTACTAGCCAACAGGAAAGTTTATTTGAGAAACCATTTAATTCAGGTGGAAGCCATGTAGTATGGTTCAATGAGCACTCTTTTTAAGACTTGGATTCAATCATGGTTCTCTGGGCATTTGTCTCCTTGTCTGCCATATTGGGGGACAACCGGGGTTAGACTATATGATTTCTAAGATCCCCTCTGGTTCTGAGATTCTCTGAGCCTGTGGTTATATAAATACAAATTTTGAGTAGTCAAGTTCAAGTTTAGTAAGTGAATTTAAGTAAATGTTTAAATAAGCATTTGGAGTTCCACAAAATTGATTGTTCAGTCATAATTTTTATCGTAACAGAACTGCGATTTCTTTGGCATAGGGAAGGGGTTCTCAAAATATGCTCTAGGGACCCCAGAGTGGTGTCCATGAGGTCAAAAATGCTTTCACAACAATATTAAGATGCTATAATTTATAATATGCTAAGTAATGATAGATATAATCCAGATAAATGAAAGCTGTTTGGGGACTCCTTGATAATTTTTAAGATTATAAAAGGGTTCTGAGATGAAAAAGATTGAGAACTATTATAGAGAATGCCCAATGAAAAAAATTACACTACCAATGCAGATCAGAAACTGTTCTGCAGCTTGCTGTCTTAGATTTCCTAGGGCATTAAGACTTTCCAAGCATCACACAGACAAATGTGTCAAATGGGGGACTTGAACCTAGGCCTTCCTGACATTGTAGCTATCTCTCTAACCATCCATCATGTGATGCTGTTTCTCATTTATAAAAGCAATTTACATCTAAATAGCATTTTAGGGTTTACAAAGAACTTTCATGACAACTGTTGTTGTTGTTTGTCATTTATTTTCTTTCTTTCTTTTTTTTTTAATGAGGCAATTGGGGTTAAGTGACTTGCCCAGGGTCACACAGCCAGTAAATGTCAAGTGTCTAAGGCCGGATTTGAACTCAGGTCTTCCTGACTCCAGGGCCGGTGCTCTATCCATTGTGCCACCTAACTGCCCCATTTATCCTTTGTTTTCAAAGAGGACCAATGACATCACAGGTGATCTCTTGACTCGCATGTGAATTGGATTTAAGTGAGACAGAGTTGCACAAAGTCATCAGCCTTACTCTCTCTTCCTGAGTCATCCAAGTGACAAGACAAAAGTCAAGATGACTGATGATGACCAAGGATGCATTGGATGACCTTGGCAACTTCAATGCCTGCCCAAGCTCTAAGTGATGCACAGAGCCTCCTTTAGCCACCTTCATGGATCTTAGAACAAATTGTTCTCATCTGCCCATTCCTCCAGGTAGAGTCTTCCTGTGCTTGGAGCAGACATCCCTCTAACACACTGACAGCAATACCATAAGAAAGGTAGGATGTTACAGTTGGGAAAATGTCAGTGTGGATAATAAGCACATAGTCAAATGTAGTAGTATATATAGACTTATTACAGATTCCTGAATTGAGCCATTCAAGCAATTGACAGATTTAAATGTACTTTTTGTCAGTAATGTACTTTTTGTTAGTTCTATTCAGGTACCTTTGTCAAAACCTCATTATCTTCCCACATATTGATTCCTTCCCTACTGCTCTCAAACAAGCCCAAGTCTCCTTCATCCATAACCTTCACTAAGTCCTACCATTTCTTCAAGATACTATTTTATCTCTTTATTGTTTTTTAGCCAAATTCCTCAAAAAAAAAGCTATTCGCATTTGCTCTATTTCCTCACCTCCCTCACTCCTTGCCCTTTTCCTTTTCTTGACCTTCTGACCTCCTGTCTCAGCTAAAATTCCACCTTCTACAGGAAACCTTTCCCAATCCCTCTTTATTCTAGTTCCTTCCCTTTGTCAATTGTTTCCATTGTATCCCGTGAATAGTCTGTACATAGTTGTTTTCATATTTTCTTCCCCATTAGATTGTGAGTTTCCTGATGGTATGTACTATTGTGGGTTTTTTTTTCTTTCTTTGTATCCTCAGAGTTTAGCATAGTGCCTGACACATAGTAGATGCTTAATGCATGTTTATTGACTGATTGGCATCATCACTCAATTGATAATGTTCTCTCCAAAGTTGCCAATGGTCCCAATTGCCAAATGTGAAGGTCTTTTCTCAGTTTTCCTCCTTCTTGATCTATCTGTTGCATTAAACACTGTTGACTATCCTATCTTCCTAGATGCTTTCTCCCCTCTAGGTTTTCATAATGCTCCTTCCTCTTGACTCAGTGCCTGCTCCTTTTCACTTCCCTTTCCTCACTCATTATCCTCATCATCATCATCTTCATTTCCTATTCTCTTTAAAATACTAGTGCCCTCTCACCCAAATTATCTTGCATTTAACATATATATGTGTGTGTGTGTGTGTGTGTGCGAGTGTGTGTGTGTATACAAACATACACACATATGTATTTATTAACTTTCTATTTATGAGATATAGGTGTAGATAAATATACTTGTTGACTTTTCCTTTTAGAATATAAGCTCCTTATGAATAAGGATTGTTTTATCCTTTGTACTTATACTTAGGATAGTGCCTGGAACATAGTATGTGCTTAGTAAATAACTGTTGCTTTATTGTCATAGTGTGCAATTGGCCCTGGATCCTCAAAGGCTATGTAAATGGAACGCTATAAAAGGTTCTACCATTCTGGAAAGGTTTAATGTATGGTCCTGACAACAGACTGCATTGGCCTAGATAGGAATGGAGAGGCTTGTTAAAAAGCAGGCTGCCCACTTGATGATGAACTCTTTGGCTATGGCAACTCACAAAACAAAGAAAGCTACCTCAATATGACTCTCATTTCCATGTGACCTTACTTTCTTTTTCTGTAGTTTTGGTGACAGAGTGGCAAACGTGTGTGGGGGGGAGGCAGAATGTGCTGAGAAAGAGAGAGACAGAGAGACTAGGTTAGGTCTAGAGCTATTGGTTTCACAAGTTCCCTTTTATCCTTCACCCTTTCCACACCTTCATAGCAAATAGTCACTCAGAACACAGTAACAATCATCTTTATCTAGAAAGAAAATCCATTTTAAAAGTACAGAAAATAAATAGACAAGATTTTTTAAAGCTAGTAATGCCTAAGGATAATGGATGCCACTTCATCAGACAAAATGAAATAGTGAAGAGACAGAAGAAGTTAATACATTCGATATTTTTCTAGGCTGATTATTCTTTAAGTGGTTCAGTGAGCCAGAAAAAGAATTCAAAGGATTATATCCAAGTAAAGGTAGTAGTACTCTTCACTTGCAACTGACTCATTACAGATGCATCCAGGTCTTCTCTCATCTCCCTGGAGAATTAAAGTTACCCAGGTGTGCCTCTACCAGCAAGGTTCCTACTTTATGTGATCATCCCCTCCTTCCAACTGTTAAAAATGTCGCTTCCCATCATCCCACTGGTCCCTAGGAGCTACATTTTAATAACCTAGCTTTTAAGACCATCTATAACATTAGGTTAACTATTGTTGCTTTAAATGAAGATCCTGTACTATAACCAACTAGTGGACATTCCACTGAAGGAACTGAATCATATAAATGTTGATATCCTTGTGATAATTGAAACCTAAAAACAAAAGAAAGTCAAGGAATCAACACACTTATTTTTATCATGTACATGAAGACAAGAAGAAATATTTTTTCATCCACCTTAGCTGGAATTTTCCCCATCCTTATAACTGCCTCCTGGCTTCCTTGGCTTTGTTCAAGTCGCAACTAAAATCCACCCCTCTACAAAAAGCTTTTCATGATCTCCCTTAATACCCATGCTTATGCATACATACATACATACATATATGAGTGTGTACTAAGACACACATACATAAATTGTGTACATACATACATACATGTATCACATATACATATAGATCTTGCTTATACATAATTTCTTGTATGTTATTTCTTCCTTTCCGTTGTGAGCTTTTTGAGAACAAAGACTATCTTTTGACTTTCTTTGGATCCCCAGCACCATGTGCCTGGCACATATAATTTAACAAATGCTTCTTGTTGTTATTGTTTTTGTTATTGATGCTGATAAGATACATATGTTTCTCATGATGTATTTGCAGAAGGGCAACCATGAAAATCGCACCTTCTTTTGTTAACATATATTGTAGGGGTGGACACTGAGGAATTCTGCAAAGAACTTAGTAATACCATCCAAATTAAATTACCTTATAGTTAACTACTCCATGGCTTCATTACAAAAGTAGGCAGAAGTGAGGATGGGAAAACAATATTTTGGAAAGCATAATTCAAAAGTAAAAAATGAGAGAGGTCATAGTCTTATAGACTATTGGCCTCATGCCTATAGATCACAATTACTTTATTTTAGAGAAGAGTCTTAAGGCACTAGTTATGATGAACTCCAAATTACATCTCAAAAAAGGGGGAAATGACTATATTCTATCAGACAGGAAATTACTATCTACTAATGTGGAAGTCATTTCTGAATCATTTGTGTACAGTCAGACCATTGGCTTGTTAGAGAATAACTCAAAAGCCATACAAAATAAAAATAAGATGTGGCATACAAGTGAAGAAACTCAACCTGAGCTATCTAAACAAGTTATTGATGAAAAATAGCATTGGATATAAACCAGACTGATACAGATCATCATGATGTCCTAAAGAAATTTAATTGATATGGTTTCTCAAACTGAAAACCATGAGTCTAGAAATAATTTTAAATCAAAGACACGATCTCCTTATCGAGAGATTTGGCAGCCCAAAGGAACAAGTTTTGAATGGAAGCTTATTTGCAAAAACCTTAAAGGAGAGGAATAGTCTGTAGTGCCTCATAAAGTAGTGAAAAACAGCAATGGGAAAATGTAAAGAGAAAATTGAATGAAAGACCTCGTTAAGTTAGATCATCCCCAAAACATTTAAGCATGAAACTAGAAAAAACAATAAGATGAAAAATGGAAGTCTGTTGAGATTTCTTTAACAGGCCTTTTTTTCCTATTAAAGAAAATGGAATGATCACATTTGATCCTAACATCAGAGTTTCTAGCATGCTGAATAAGGAATTTGAAATGACACTAAATAAAGATGGAAAGAATAGCTGGAGTAGCCCAAGTAGAGAGGGAAGAGTTCTGTGCTGGAGGGGATGCAATTCTGATGACACTGAGGCATTGATTCTCAAGTTACATCTTTGGAAGAATAGTCTACATATGAATTGAGGCCATCCTTAATAAAGGTGTAGGGATGGAACAGCAGGCTTCAGAAAAGTTATTCTATGGACAACCAAGTCTTTATTGTCACACAATGGACTGAAAGGTACAAGGGATACAAAGTCCATTATGATTATTTATGAACTGTTAAGAAGAAGAACAAGAAGGAGAAGGAGAAAGAGAAGGAAGAGGAGGAGGAAGAGGAGAAGGAGGAGAAAAGAAGAAGGAGGAAGAGAGGAGAGGAAGAGGAAGAGAGGAAGAGGAGGAGGAGAACAAGAAGAACAAAAAAGGAGGAATAGGAGAAGGAAGAAGGAGAATAAGGAAGAAGAACAAGAGGAAGTAAAGGAAGAAGAACAAGAAGCCTGAAATAATCTCCTCTAATTAGGTGGGTGTTTGCATTGTACTAAAATGCATGCATTTATTAATACACTAATGGTATATGCTAGATTTCTTTGAAATATATAACAGAAATAACTTTTAACACCAAAGATATTTCCTTCATCACACGGATCAGAATTTAAATGGAAGGAAGATTCTCCCTAGATTCTCAGGTAATCTGGATGCTCCTGTCTGTGGGGGACATTGTGCTAACTGCATCATGACCTGAAACATGACTATCTTCTCAATTAGATTCCTAATTACTTAAAGGAGTTTGACTTATCACTCCACCAGGCAAAACCAAATGGATTAAGAAAGGCTTTTGTTCAAACTACAGTTGGATAGACAACCATGGAGCTAGTGGATCAGTATATTCACCTTAAATATAACAAATAGACAATAAACAGGAGTCATAATTGGATTGAGGCAAGCAGACTGGGTGGCCTTTAAGAAATTGTACAATGTTTTTTTAGTGATTTTGCATTTCCTATTGAAACACAGGCTCACATTTTTAACATTAGTATTCTTCTGGTGATGTGGTTATCGTTGTGTCATAAAATATCACAGCCACCTAAAATTCAAGGTTGAGCATCACCCAAAGTGCAGTAAGGAGATATAACCTGGGACATATTAACAATGAAAAATTGCACAAAAATGGCATAGTATGGGCAGATTAAGAAGGAAGATAGGGGTAACTAGGTGGCTCAGTGGATAAAGCACCACCCTGGATTCAGGAGGACCTCAGTTCAAATCTGGCCTCAAACACTTGACACTAGCTGTGTGACCCTGAGCAAGTCACTTAACCCTCATTGCCCTGGGAGAAAAAAGGAGGGTATTACAGGCTTAAAATAAAGGTAAGGAATAACTGATGGATAGTCTGCATGTTCCATTAGTATCTGAACAATGTCAAGAGATCTGGATAAAGGACCCAGCATGCTTAGAGTACATGACTAAGTGCCACTCAGAATGGAAAGGTGTGTATCAGTCAGGACCTGTTCCAGCAGAGTTGGTACATCAATCATCAATGGGAGCACAGACACATCAAAGTATTGAAAGTTTCTTATTTCTAATAATGCAGGGAGTGGGGTGGTTAACTTCACTGTTTTTAAATACAGACTTCACTATATATTTTAAAATCACGGCATTTTACTTATACATGAGCAGGGGAATCAAAGATTGAGCAGAACTTGACAATATGACCACTTTTAGGAGAGGAGTATATGGGATTGTGTTGACCCATTTCAGAATTTCAGAGAATGGTGAAGACTTTGTTTTCCTCCCACATTCATTTCTTGGATCCATCTAAGTCCCTCTTCTGCATCTAGTTTTCCTCTTATACCTTCCCCATTAGATTCCTTCATTAGACTGTAAACTTCTTGAGAGCAGGGACTGTCTTTAGCATTTTTTTTTTTTGCATCATCAGCACTTAGCTCAGTGCCTGAGTGGCTGCTATAGCGGGCGCTAAATAAATATTTATTGACTGACTGACTCCCCCAAACAGGAGCTCAGTCGATTTATGTTACCTCTGGTGGTCTAAACACCCCATTCACCAAAAGCACTCCACCAAAGCCTGCTCTTACCCAAAGTGTCTCATCATCTAAAACTAACTTGTGCTTCTCACCCTCCTATTCCCATCTTCCAATGAACCTCCCCATTTCCTTTTGTGCCAAGCCTTAAGAAAGCTCCCTAATTAAGCTACACTGATTTGTTATTCAGTTTTGAAATTCCCTGGTATAAGTCCCTCTTCCTAAGCTGCGTAGAGACTAGCTTCCTTTTCAAACATTGTATCATTACATTTTTATACTGTACTAAAAATGAAGCTGTCTGCTTAGAGTTAAAAATAATTTTTAAAAGGCCCTACATAATAGGTGGCTTTCCTTTAGCTACCTTGTTATCAGAGTAAAGTATCACCTGTCACCTTCGACTTCTAATGAGCCCTAATGTCTGCCTCCCCAGAGGAGCTACCCTTTTTTTCCTTTCTTTTCTTCCTGGAAGACCGACAGCCAAGGCTTTGCTATGGCTAGTACTTCCTTGGTTCTCAGACCACTCTGAAAGCCTCCTCAAATCAAAGACCTGAAAAATACATAAAATCTACTTTTGTTACCATTTCAAAAAACAAACAAAAAAACAGCTAGCACATCTGTAAGTTGCTTGCTACTCTGAAAGTAATTTTGAATAAAATTAACTTTTGACCAAGAGTTTTTGGCTCCCTCTGAATCTTGCCTTAAAGGTCTCACCTTTCCCTTTCGTAAATCTTATTTGTTAATTAAATAAGAATTTCCCTATTCTCTAGGCAGTCTGGAACTGAAGAGTCAAGTCCTAGGTCCTCAGGCTTCTTTGCTGCCCCAATGCTGAAGAGGGCAAAGCCAGATTAAAGTGTAATTGAGAAATATTTAACACAATATAAATAAAATATAATCGAACATAGATAATGTTAATATGTGGTTTTCTTAATCAATGTGTGGCCTCAGGGATCACAATATTAGGTTTAGTGGCCTCCCTTTCTGAGTTTGATTGGTCCAGAATTTAATCCCTAATCCATTCTGAGCTTTGAAAGACTGATAGTCTCTGCCTTCATCCTCAGAAGGGTTTTCCTACATGAACCTCTAATGATAGAATGTGGAAGTTCTATTTTGAGCATTGAATGCCTTCTTTTAAACTAAAAGTTCTTAACCTGGGGATGTAAGTAAAATTCTTAGTACCAGAACAAATCCAAAACCACAACCAGAACCAGAAAATTTAGGAATCAATGAGGGTTTATTGAGTTCACCAGGAAAGAAGTTCACCCTACCTGCACTGTCTGGCAGAGACTCCCCAAAAGAGGAAAAGGACAAGGCTTATAAAGGCAGGAGGTAAATTGCGTACCTCTTGATTGGATGGTGCTTGTTGCTGGAGGTGGGTGAGTTTCTTGTATCCCCAATCTAATAGATAGAACTGTTCCAGAAACTTGCTGTTTAAGCAGAAAGGAAGATTACAAAAATGGAGGGGGCTGCAATTCAGTCAGACATGTTAAAAAAAAATTCTTTGTCTGGGCTTTCACCCTGACTAATGAGGCAAAACTCAGGGCAAAGAGGATTAAAATGAGTTTATTAAAAATAAATCAAGGTAACAACAAGTTGATCACTGGAGATCAGCAAGGGATTCAAGATGGAGCCAGCTTTTATTGATGACTTGTGTGATGAGATAAGGAAAATTCAGATTGGTCCATTCCCCCTAAAAGGGGATGAACCATTCATTGAACCTCAGCACCTCCCCAAATGCTAGTACATGTGGGTTAAGAGGTAGGTGGTACATAGTAGATAATAAAAAGACTGTTGACTGGGTGGTGACTCCCCCAGCAGAGCCTCCTTCAACTAAGCCTCCCCTAACATTGATTTATGAGCTGGACTGGGAACAGTGGGTCACTGAGTCAACTTCAGGAAAAAGGGAATTGTCTTGGTTTTCTCTGCTACCACAATTCCCTTCAGTGATGCCTCAAAGGCATCATCTCCATTAGTCCAAGGCATCCATGGAAGAATCGATACAGACAGTACTCTTTGAAACAGAAGTCACTCTGTGATATTGTACAAGGATAGGACTTCTCTCAGGAATTCCATTATCTTGGATCTGTCTGTGGATGAATCACGGAAGGTTTGAGGAGATATTTTCTTGACCATCCCCAGGCTCCTGGTCACTTGTGGAGATTCTCTAGGTAATGCTGGTAAATCCTGATAGAGAAAAGACTTGGTATGATTTAGTAAAACTTGACCAGATTGTCTTTCCAGTGCTCAGTTCATGTGGTAAAAACCAGTTGAGGGGCAGCTAGGTGGTGCAGTTGATAAAGCACCGCCCCTGGGTTCAGGAGGACCTGAGTTCAAATCCAGCCTCAGACACTTGACACTAACTAGGGGTGTGACCCAGGGCAAGTCACTTAATGCTCATTGCCCTGCAAAACAAACAAACAAACAAAAAAATTAATTGAGACCTTATGGAGCTAATCTTATAAACAACAGAGGTATAGGAAGGACATCAAAGTAGGTTACCTAATAAGGTACCTTATATTTGCATTCTACTATAGCAATCTAGAGGTGCAAGGGTATTGCAACAAGATTCATTATATAATATGTATTTGTGTATGTATATATATGATACTATGATACTATACTACAATACTATATTACTACTACTATATAAAGCATTATATATAATGTCTATTATATATGTGTATATGTATGTATATAATTTTTAA
The DNA here is from genome assembly GCF_019393635.1 of Dromiciops gliroides. Classification (NCBI taxonomy): domain Eukaryota; kingdom Metazoa; phylum Chordata; class Mammalia; order Microbiotheria; family Microbiotheriidae; genus Dromiciops; species Dromiciops gliroides. Next base: position 205,233,986 of record NC_057863.1, read on the forward strand.
TTGTAGTTTGACCTGCCATGGTTAAATTGATTTGCTAGGAAAGGAAGAAGGAGGAATACAATTGTAACAACATAAAAACTGTTCTTCTAGGCCTGAGTCATGCCTGAAAAAATGTTTGTTTCTGAATTTTAAGTTCATTGTTCTCAAGCAAAAGGTGAGAGGCATATTTTATCTTCAGTCTTCTGGACTAGTGATTTTCCATTGCTTTGATAAGATTTCTAAAATCTTTCAAAGTAGTTTTTCTCTTCAATGTTCCATTTGTCTAATTTTTTTCTCTTAGTGAAGCTCACTGTGCTCTGTATCACTTCATAAAAGTCTTTCTAGTTTCCTCTGAAATTATCCATTTCATAATTTCTTATGACACAATAATATTCCATTCCATTCATATATCATAATTTGTTTGGCCATTCCCCAATAGGAGCACAACCTGGTAGTTGCTTTTTTTCTACTACAAAGTACTGCTACAAATATTTTTGTACAAATTTTTATACATACGTTTCCTTTTTTCTTTAATCTCTTTGAAATATGGGCCTAATAGTGACAAATACAGATCAGAAGGTATGCACAGTTTAGTAACTTTGGGGGCATAATCCCAAATTGCTTTCCAAAATTATTGGATCAATTCACAACTCCACCAACAGGGCACTAGTTGTGTCCATTTTCTTACAGCCCCTCCAAAATTTATCATTTTTCTGTTTTGTTATCTTTGCTAATCTGAAGATTGTGGAGTGAAACTTCAATGTTGCTTTAATTTGCATTTCTGTAATTATTAGTGTTTTAGATCATTTTTTTCATTCGGTTATTGATAACTTGGATTTCTTCCATTTAAAACTGCCTGTTTATATTCTTTGACCATTAAAGTATTGGGAAATGGCTCTGATTATTATGAATCTGAATAAGTTCTTTGTATATCTTGGCTATGAGACCTTTATTTTCCTGCAAAGATTTTTCCCCCAGTTACCTGTTCTAATTTTTTATCCATTTTATTGATTTGTGCAAAAAAATCATATTTTTATACAATCAAAATTGTCCATTTTATCTTGTGTGATCTCTCTATTGGTTGTTTAACTATGAAATCTCTCCCAGCCTTCCCTACAAAGGTAGTCCAAAATGGTAACATTTGCACTTGATTTCAAAATTTTCTGAATTTTATCATTCTCCCTCCACTAAAGTGATAGTTTTCATAGAAGCGATCTTCAGTCTTCAAAGGCAATGCCAAAGGAGTACAAACTATGACATATTTTATCAAACTGGAAAGATTTCTAGAATAGACCCAAGCCCAGCAATGAGTGTTTGTTTTCTGAGGACCAGACTAGCTAACTTAAAAGAAGCTTATTATCATCAGAAGGTAGACCACTCACAAACACATTTGGATTCTCATCTACGAAGGCATGGGAGACTTGTGATCTTTGTTGCTTGAGAGAGTAACCTTGCTCATGAAAACATAATTCCTTGAAGTTTTTATCTTTTTTATGGTTACTTCTTTGTATTTTCTACCATTCTAATGCTTCCAAATCTTCTGGTGTAATTGTAAATTTGAATAGCTTCCATTGACCATGTAGGAGGATGATAGGAAAGGAAGGAGGAACACAGAATACACTAGGAAAAGCGATCCAAGGGACTCCATACTTCAATTCAAAAACTACTGCAAAACAGGTCAAATGAAACTCAATCACAGTACAGTTCAAAATAAGTTTTAAAGTTTAGAATAGACTACAAAAAAGGCTGATGACATTCCAAAGTGGATCTTGATAAATTACCATGCCAACAATTAGCGAAAATAATTTTATCTTGGATTTTCAAGGCAAACAATTGAAAAAAAAAACCACCTAAGTGTGAATCACAAATCATCAACTGTCATCACACACACACACACACACACACACACACACACACAAACACATTTTGTGATACTCTAATTGCAAATATTCCTCTACCTGTGTGGCTTACCAGCCTTTTCCTTTGATCTAGGAAGCTAATGAGCAAACTGATTATTTCATGATAAAAATTCTGTTTGGTAGAGTCAATTCTGTATATTCAAAAAGCAATATGGGGGGCAGCTAGGTGGCACCAACCCTGGAGTCAGAAGGACCTGAGTTCAAATCCAGCCTCAGACACTTAACACTTACTAGCTGTGTGACCCTGGGCAAGTCACTTAACCCCCATCACCCCCCCCCAAAAAAAAGGCAATATGGTATAGTGTAAAGAGCATTCTTGAGACCTGGATTCCTGGGTTCAAATCTCACCTCTGACACTGGCTATGGTCTCCCTGTCTCAAGTGTCTCCCCACTCCACTTGATCCACCACTCAGCTGTCAAATTGAGCTTCATAAAGCTTAAGTCTGACAGTACCACACTCCTACTCCCCACACCCCATTCATTAAACTCGAGTGGCTCCCTATCATCTCTAGCATCAAATATAAAATGGCCTTGCTTCTACCTTTCCAGTTTCTTATACTTTACTCACCCCCATTTATTCCATGATCCTATGACCCTGGCCTCCTTACTGTTCCTTGCACAAGACACTCTATCAATCTCCAAGCACTTCCACATGCCTGGAATGTTCTTTCTCATTATCTCTGTCTCCTGGTTTCCTTCAAGTCCTCAATCAAATTCTATCTACTTTAAGAAGTCTTTCCTGAAGGAGCAGCTAGGTGGCGCAAGTGGATAGAGCACCAGCCTTGGAGTCAGGAGGACGAGTTCAAATCTGACCTCAGACACTTGACACTTACTAGCTGTGTGACCCTGGGCAAGTCACTTAACCCCAATTGCCTCACCAAAAAAAAAAAAAAAGAAGTCTTTCCCGATCCCCCTTCATGCTAGTGCCTTCCCTTCACATGATTATTTCCAATTTATCCTGTCTACATCTTGTTTACACATAATTGCTGACACGTTGTCTCTTGTACTTTTTCTTTTTAATCCCAACACTTAGCAGAGTGACTGGAACATTAAAAGGTGCTTAATATATGTTTATTGAATGACTGTGGTAAAGTCACTCAAATACCCTAAGCCTCAGTTTCCTCATCTGTAAAAGGAGATAATACATATAGTATCAGCCTCAAAGGGTTGTTGTAAGGAATAAATGGGATATCCACTTTTCACTATTTAAGTACTCTATAAATGTCAACTATTGATTAATTGGGAGAATATTTGTATATTTGTATGCACATAGGCTAAGCAAAAGTAGGCATCCATAATAGAACTACATTATTAAACAAGTATTGATGTTGGGATACTGAATAATAGCCAATAGTTCAATGAAAATAAATTTTATTTAGCATACTCTATACAATAAAGTTTCAGTAAAAGGCTTACATGGCTCTGGCTTTATAGAGTGATAGGGTTTTTTTTTTTCCTTTTCAGTGCTTGGGAAAGACATGGAAGGAGCAATAAATTTTGTGACTGGTTTTTGTTTCAGTAAATAAGTTGCTAACCTCCTACCAGACTCCAAATTAGTCTCCCTGCCTTCAAATCAATCCCTACTCCAGTCCATTCTGCACAGTGCTACCAAAAATATTTGCCTTAAGCCATATCTGACCATATCATACCTTTACTCAATTACTTCCTGTGGCTCCCCATTGCCTCTAGGTGGTCCTCTTCAAGAACAAGGGAACAGCCACAAGGATAAAATAAGAGTTCTTCTGTTTAACTTTTGAAGCCCTTCACCATATAGCTGCAACAAAGCTTTCTAGCCTCATTGCACATTGCTACCCTTCCCATACTCCAATGTGATCCAGCCAAATGAGCCTTCTCTCTCTTCCTCACACCAGACACTCCATCTCTCAACCATGCCTTTGCTCTGTTTATCCTACCTGCTTGGCATGGACTTCTTCACTTCCACCTTATGAAATACCTCTCTTCCTTCAAGATCCAGCTCAAGCTTTACCTTCTACACAATGCTTTTTCTGATCTTCCCAAAAGCTAATGCCCTCAGTGGCCAACTACCTTGCAGTTATCTGCTTTGCATTTATTCTCTCTATATTTATACTCATTGTTGGGCAGCTAGGTGATGCAGTAGATAGAGCACTGGCTCTAAAGTTAGGAGAACCTGAGTTCAAATCTCACCTCAGACACTTGCTAGCTGTGTGACCCTGGGCAGGTCACTTAACTCCAATTGCCTTAAACATCTGGGTGCTATCTCCAGTCATCCTGATCTATATCTTACCACTAGACTTAGGTGACTCTGGAGGAGAGAGTGAAGTTGGTGACCTTGCACAACCCTACCTCACTTAAATCCAATTCACTGCAAGTCATGATATCACCCTGATGCTGTGGTCCTCTTTGAGAATGAAGGACAAAACAACAATTTATACTCATTATATGTACTCATTTATGTACTCATTGTCTCCCTGATTCTGCCTATGTTTGTATTCCCAGTGCTTAGTACAGTGCCTGGCACAAAGTAGGTGTTTAATAAATGTTTGTTGATTGATTGATGCAAAGTTTCCCAAATCAAGGAAGTAGAATGTTATAAGTTTTAACAAAATACAGCAGACACACACCTTTCTCTCTGATTCATATGCTACCAAAGAAAAGACAAAATTGTAAGTATTAACAAACTTTTAGTAAATGCTTGAAAATATTTTAAATTAAGTAAATTTCAGAACAAACGAATCTCACCTTGATATTAGTATGGTTAAACTTGGGGTATAGGATAAAGAGGGTTGTTCAGGGATACTAAGGACCTGGGTTGAAATCTAGTTCTGCCACTTCTTGTGTGACATTGGCAAGTCACTTAGCTTCTCTGAGCCTGTTGCTTCATCTGTAAAATGAAGAGATCAGACTAGATTAACATCACTAAGATCCTTTCCAATATCAAATCTTATGAGCTCCAAACAAGCATCCATTGAAAATTAGCATATACTTGGATAGTCCTTTTTTTCTCCAATTTGAAATACTGATTTTCAAGTTCAAAAGAAAGTTTTCTTTCCTTTGGAGCAAATAGATTGATATGTTTTGTTTTGTCTTGTTTTTTTCTTGGGTGTTTTGTTGTTGTTTATATCCGTACATAAAAGAATATACCCGAGCACATTGAGTAAATGTTCAGTATTCCATAAATGGTCATGTCGATTTAAATAGAATAATTGGGGAATGAGTATCTGACTGAGACTTACCAAGTATATCATACATCACATTATTAATTTCTGAAGAATTATAATGCAAAAAAGACACAAAACATTGAATTTTCTTGACATTCTTTAATATAGTTTAGTTTTGATGGGTCAGGAGATCCATTTAATTGGTGGCAAGAAATTAAGCCAAATCTCTTTAATTTGTTGCCTACTATGGTTGTTCATGTATTCTTTTTAACAAACCTCTATATCTATGTGCTTACTTGTTAATGCATGATTGTCCTCCCCTCCCGGCACTCCAAAGCATTTAAACTTTTCAGTCATATCTAATGCTAATAAATAGGAGTTCACAAACACCCATTTACATTGAAAAGCTATAGGCTACATATGAAAGATGTAATAAAGTTCTGATTCTGAGTCATCCAGATTATTGATTTAATAATTCAGTGGTTTGGCAGCTAGGTGGCTCAGTGGATAAAGCACTGGCATTGGATTCAGGAGGACCTGAGTTCAAATCCAACCTTAAACATTTGACACTTAGCTAGCTGTGTGACCCTGGGCAAGTCATTTAACCCTCATTGCCCTGCAAAAACAAACAAAAAAAGGAAATAATAATACAGTGGTTTGAGTTGTAAGTGATTGTGAGGGCACTCTCACTCTAAGGAACAAATTTTGGTCCTTTTTTAAAAAAAATGTTTATTACAGTTGGTAATATTATTTTCCTTTTTTATGAAATCAGTTTTTCAAAGGTAGTAGCAGTAATTTTGTATTATTATCCCTAGGAATATTAGCAACTTTAGTTAAAATTGCCTTCATAACAACAATAATACTCCTTATATGTCTATCTTCCTTGTTCTTTGCTGATACTAATTTATAACTTACTTAGGTGGGTTTGTGATTTTCTAAAGAGCTGTTTTGTCTTTTGCCTTCAAAATTTCCCTACAATGGGTATTTAAATAGAGGAGAAAATAATTATTTGAATGTAGGAATATTTTGGAACAGTAGAGGTACTGGCAACATGCCTGAATAATTCCTTTCCCTATAAGAGATATTTTTTTCAAAAGTGTGGTGGCCAAATTTTTACTTGATGGCTGACCCTGTTAAAAAAAAAAAACTATTTATATAAGAAACGCATGCTTTTTTTTTAAGTGGCGTATAGAACTATAAATATTTCAGGGTTTATCATGTGAGCTGGCCCTAAATGTGAATATCAAGCACAGATTGCATCAAATAATTTTTATTAATATTTTTAAAAACTTTGTTGGGCAGCTAGATGGCGCAGTGGATAGAGCACCGGCCCTGGAGTCAGGAGGACCTGAGTTCAAATCCGGCCTCAGACACTTAACACTTACTAGCTGTGTGACCCTGGGCAAGTCACTTAACCCCAATTGCCTCACTAAGAAAAAAAAATAACTTTGTTTACTCTTCCTTTTTCTTGGCATTACTCTTCCCTATTCTTGACAAGAAAATAAATTCATAGGTAATTAATATTCATGTCAGGAGGCAGCATGGTGACATGGAAAGAATGCTGGATTTGGAATGAGGACCTGGGTTCAAATCCTAGTTTTGATACATATTATGGCTCTGTGGCCTTGGACAAGTCACTGAGACATTCTCTGAGTCTCAGTTTTCTGAACTATAAAATGAGATTATGTTAAATGACCTTGAAGATCCCTAGCAGCTCTAAATACATGCTCTTATGATATATGTGTTTGGATGTTGTGTTCCCAGTTTACAAAGCTTTCTTTAGGAATTACTACAAAATACCTCTGGGTTTCAAGTTCCAACCTTTTGTTTTTGTTTGTTAGAGGAACAAAGAAAATTGAAAAAAACCTAACATTCAATTTTGTAGTTTCTGGAAAGCAAACTCGAAGTTTACTTTTATAATTTCAACTGGTTTGATTGAACTAGACTGTCTCTTCCCCAATAAGAGAGCTGCAAACTGAAAGTTATCTGAGAAATTACAAGACAGCAAGCAAAATTCTTGTTTGGAAAGAAGGCATTGGGTAAGCACAGAGGCTAAGATATTTCAAGAAGGCAATTAATATGCCTTTTATCCATTTGTCTGGTTTCTTTAGTTTCATTTAGTGCCAGAGACTTTAATATTAAGGAAAATACCTCAATGCTGACAGAAAACAAAAAAAAATCAGCAGCACTTGAATTTTTATTTCCCTAAACATTTTTTTTAATTTTTATCTGTCCTTTTAGGATTCCAAAATATGAGATAGTATGGCTGTTCTAGGAATTTCTTAGATTGCTATCCTCTGAATTAGAGTTGCAGAATTAATTTGAGGACCCAGCAGTTTCAGAAATTCTCTTTGGCTTGCTTTTTAGTTATAAACTTAAAAACCTTACCCTTGACATTATTATAATGTTCCCTAAGCATAGTAGAGAAACAGGGTTACAAACTATTGTTCTTTTTAAATTGTCTTCAGTGCAATCCTGATTAGTTCTAATTATTTAGTCTGTGATTTGGGAATATGTATGCTTTTAAACAGTGTTTGCCAAGCATGCTTAATTGTCTGAGGGTGATACACTTGCCCATGTTATTCTTAATGACTTATTCTCTGGAGATTGAATACACTATAAGGTAAAATCAACAAAACAAACCAATAGTGTGGATTATCTGTGATGAGCAAATCAACCAAAAACATAGAGAAGAAATGTTTAAAATGATGCATTTGGAAGCAAAAGACCTGAGTTTTAATTTTGCTCCTGCTTTTACTGATTATGTGGACTTGAATCAATTAATCACTCAACTTCCCCGAACGTGAGTTTCCTCATATGTAAAATGAAGGGTTGAATTAGACAGTTCATGAGGAACTTCCAGCTGTGAATCTATAATCCTATGAACTTTCAAATTTAGACTTGGAAAAAGGTACATATGGTGGGGAGAGTAATTGAGAGGGAATGACTAAGAGAGGGCTAAATTCACCCACTCACAAATATAGAAAGACTGGGGCTTACATAACTAAAAGCCAGATTTTTCTTTAGTCACCACACCTCCTCACTTCTCCTCAGTGTTCTGGGGAAACTTTGATCCCATACAGTGAATGGCATATAGTTAGTGCTCAATAAATGCTTACAGAATGACTGTCACTTTAGAGTTAGTGGTTACTGTCAAAGAAAAAGCTGATCTGCCCATGATCCAATATTACAACTCTAGTATTTCAGTCATGTAATGGTAACGATCTCGTGGTTCAACCCTTTCAAGTTCTCCAAGAGTTTAGAATCAGAGTCAGAATTGTAAAGAGCCTCAGAGGCCATCTGGTCTCTCCCCTTCTTTGTACTGATTGGGAAACTAAGTCATAATAAGTTCACACAAAGAGAATCAGGAATGAGGTGTGAACCTTGGCACTCTGACTACAACCAATCAACCAACAAGAAATTATTAAGTACTTATTATGTGTCAGGTACTGTACTAAAAAGAGGAAGCAACAATCCTTGCCCTCAAAGAGCTTACATTTAATAGGAGAGAGGGGAGATGGCATATACATATACAGGTATATTGAATAAACATAGAAAGTAGATTCACATTAATAATCTGGAACTCTTTCCACTTTGCCAAATTGCCTCTTTTATATACAATATCTCATTTGAGCCTCACAACAGCCCTGTGAGTTAGATACTATGGGCATCATTTTCCCCTTTGACAGACAAGGAAACTGAGGCTTAGAGCATTTAAATGATTTATCCATTCTTATACAACTAGTAACATAATGATGGCAGCTAGGTAGCACAGTGGAAAAAGTATTGGCCCTGGATATAGGAGGAACTGAGTTCAAATTTGACCTCAGACACTTGACACTTACTAGCTGCGTGACCCTGAGCAAGTCACTTAACCCTCATTGCCCCACCAAAAAAAAAAAACTTCTTAATGACCCAAGTTAGCATCATATCTACAGTTCACTAATATGTTTTTTTGTTTGTTTGTTTTTTTAGTGAGGCAATTGGGGTTAAGTGACTTGCCCAGGGTCACACAGCTAGTAAGCGTTAAGTGTCGGAGGCCGGATTTGAACTCGGGTAGTCCTGACTCCAGGGCCAGTGCTCTATCCACAGTTCACTAATATGTACCTTGTATAAGTACACCAACCTATTACCCTCAGAGTGATACAATATACTGCCAGAGTCCCATATGTCTTAAATTGGGGAAGAAAATTTGGGTTTCACAATTTCCAAGCTGTGTCATTTGAAATTTTATGGGGGTGCCTATCTCTGTACCAAGTTTTGGGGAACTTTTAATATATTGCTACATATAAATTAGAGGCTATAGTACCAGTCTTTGGGCATTAAGCATTTATTAAAGCATAGTAAATATTAGTAAAGAGAGAGCACATGGCTCTGAAAGTTCAGAAGCCCTACATACCTAGGATAGAGGGGAGAGAGCATGGACCAAGTGCCTGCTTCCTTCAGCACCCCAGGCCAAGAGAGTGTGTGTGAGCATAAGCTCCCTGTGATCCAGGAGAGGGGGCCCTTTCACACTGCTCAAAGGTAATTGGTTAGCATCCTACAAATCCATCGATTGGCATGACTTGAGGGTGGTCTAGGTGAGTTAACTTCCTTTAGGTAGTCAGGAAGGTCAATCTACATTTCCTATTAAATTCTCCTGACTCTGGGTCCCCCAGAACCCCATTATTTTCTCACAAGGCTAAAGTGTTTTTGCTACCAGAGTTAACCTGACAACAAACATTTGTTAAATGTGTATCATGTGACAGGTACTATGCTAAGTACATTAATAGAAAGGCAAAAAATTCCTGCCTTTTAAGGAGTATTCATTCTTTTAAAAAAATTAAAATATTCATTTATTTTTATAAGTTTTTATAACCTTGACCTTTTACTGCCCTCTTCCCCCCCCCACCAAGTAAATAGATATTTTAAAATCAAAAATAAAATCCCCATTACAAACATGCACGGTCCAACAGAATAAATTCTCATGTTAGCTGGATCTGAAAAAAAAAATGCATGTATGTTTCTGTACTTTAAGTTCATTACCTCTCTGGGAAAAGGTGAATGAAGTGTTATATCTTCAGTCTTTTGGACTTGCGGTTTATCCCCGCATTAATCAAATTTCTAAAGTCTTTCAAAGTTGTTTTTATCTACAATTTGTTGACATATAAATTCTTCTAGTTTTACTCACTTCATTCTGCATCAATTGATGTTTCTGAGATTATTCTAAAATTGTCCATTTTGTGTTATCTAATAGCACAATAATATATTGCATTTATATACGATAATTCCCAATTTGTGGCTACTGAAAAAAATATTCTTTTATATATTTGTACACCTAGGTCCTTTTTCTTTCTTTGGCCTTTTTGTGGTATAGTCCCAAAAGTGGCATAGCTGGGTCAGAGGGTACAAATTTGAATCAGCTCCTCATATATCTTAGATAAAAGACATTTAATCAGAGAAACTAGCTGCAAAGCTTTTTTCCCCAGTTACCCATTTCCCTCCTAATTTTTATTATATTAGATTCATTTGTATGAACATTTTTTTATAATTAAAATTGTCTATTCTTCTATGATCATCTTTGTTGTTTTATTTAACTTGCTTAATTTTAACTGTTCCTCAATCTACAGACCTGAAAGGGTAATTTTTGTTTTTGTTTTTTTTTGCTGTTGTTGGGGTTTTTTTGGGGGGGGGGGGCAATGGGGATTAAGTGACTTGCCCAGGGTCACACAGCTAGTAAGTGTCAAGTGTCTGAGGTCAGATTTGAACTCAGGTACTCCTGACTCTAGGGCTGGTGCTTTATCTATTGCGCCACCTAGCTGCCCCCCTGAAAGGTAATTTTTTTTTTTTTTTTTTTTTTGCGGGGCAATGGGGGTTAAGTGACTTGCCCACGGCCACACAGTTAGTAAGTGTCAAGTGTCTGAGGCCGGATTTGAACTCAGGTACTCCTGAATCCAGGGCTGGTGCTTTATCCACTGCACCATCTAGCTGCCCCCGAAAGGTAATTTTTAATGATCATACATTCTTTTTTGGTTTTTGGTGGGGCAATTTGGGTTAAGTGACTTGCCCAGGGTCACACAGCTAATAAGTGTTGTGTCTGAGGGCAGATTTGAACTCAGGTCCTCCTGAATCCAGGGCCGGTGCTTTATCCACTGTGCCACCTAGCTGCCCTCATTAAGAAGTTACTAGCTGTATAAGAATGGATAAATCATTTAAACGCTCTAAGTCTCAATTTCCTCTTCTGTCAAATTAACTCACAGGGCATCATACATTCTAATGGGGGAAACAACATGTAAATAACTAAATATACATGTGGTATATACAAAGTAGATAGAAGATAATCTGAATGGTAAATTTCAACACAGAGAAATGAAGGATGTGTTTCAGGGATCCTGAATGGTAAGAGCAAAAGCACACAAATTGGATTAATACTATGTCTGCAGAGGTGATTATGATGGAATACAAGAGAGTCATTCAACAGACATCCATTAATACCTACTGCCAGCCAGTGTGCTAAAACTAGGGACACAAAGAAAGACAAAAGATAGTCCCTGTTCTCAAAGAGCTGACAGGAGACAACATGTAAGCAACTATTTACAAACAAGGGTGTATATATTACATCCTCTACAAGGTTATAAAAGATAGTGACCTATGGGCATTCAAGGAGGACTAAGACTGCTGGTGTGAGGGTTTTATCTACTCATCCACCTTTGGTGTCCACCTGGCACTTAATTCTTACCTGTGACTCCAGAAAGCTGTAGCATGTATAGCAGGTATAGCCCAGTAAGCTGTCTCAGTAGATTAGTTAAACCAGGTTGAGGGTAACCAATGGTCCACAAACCAGTCAGTGAGCTAGAAGGGTCTACCACAAACATGTGAAGATGTCCCCTGGTGGAATTGGCAGATGATAACAATTTGTTCCAACAGCCAGGAAGGTGGCTAAAACAGGCTCTGAGGAGCACTTAGAGCTTGGTCAGACACTGAAAATGTCAAGGTTATTCACTGCATCCCAGGCCATCACCAGTCTCCCTGACTTTTGTCTTGCCACTGGACTTTGATGACTCTAGAAGTGAGGCTTTGTGCAACTCTGCCTCACTTAAATCCAATTCACGCATGAGTCAAGAGATTACCCTCTGATGTCATTGGTTCACTTTGAAAATGAAGGACAAACAACGATACACCAGATAAATCAAAGAGAGAGGATATCAGAATTAAGTTGGGTGGGATTGGGAAAGACTTCTTGAAGAAGGTGGGACTCAATGAACTCTAAGGTCCCTTCAAACTCTAGATCTATGAATCTGTAATAATAAGAGGATCTTTGGAAGTACATGACTCATAGGAGTGGTCATATAAATATATATATATATTTTACCCCTAGTATTTCCTTCCCTTTCAACTCTTTTATACTTTTCTTACTTGACTCTGATGTTATTTCCTTTTTCTTCATGTTCTGACAAACCTACACACATACATACACATGCAAATGTATTTATGCATATATAATAAATGTTTATATATTTGTGGATGTGTGTAATATATATGTATTTATATGTGTGTGTGTGTACATATATGGATTTTATATTGATGGAACTCCAGGAATAGTCATTTCTGGGGCACACTATCTACTTCTCTTGGATAAGTTCTGATATCTTCTCTAGAAACCTTTCACATAGAATGTATTTCCTCGGGGTAGCTAGATGGCACAGTAGATAGAGCACCTGCCCTGGATTCAGGAGTACCTGAGTTCAAATCAGACCTCAGACACTTAACACTTATTAGCTGTGTGACCCTGGGCAAGTCACTTAACCCCAATTGCCTCACACACAAAAAAAAAGAATGTATTTCCTCTAACCCTCCAGGAAACTACAGAGGCTTCATATACATTGGTGTTTTGCATATATTTAAGGTGGTGCTTTTTTTGAGTGTATTTCTTTTACTTCACACTTTGTTGTTGAGCAGTTGTGTCTGACTCTTCAGGACCCTATGGCCCAGAAAAAAAAGTCATCTTTATTCTTTATCTTTGTGCTATTCTTCTCTAGCAATAAAATGTTAAAATATATTTGTCTTTAAAATCTAAATATAAATTGTAACCCCTCCTTCCCTGAAGACAACTTACTTGTTCAGCAAATGATACTGTGAGAATCAGGGTACCACCCCCTGCTGAGAAAGACATTGTGAGAACCAGGGTGATGCACCCCTGAAAAGAAAGCAATCCTATGCATCTGATTAAGCCTAACTCAGTTTCCCCTCAGCATACTGCATTGGCTGTCTATAGAGCCAGGAAGTTTGTCAGTGCTCATTTCTCTTATTTCTCTGTTCGTTTATGGTAACCCCCATAATTATCTCAGGTGTCATGATAAATACAATGTTGGATTTGGCCTTGACATCTGCTGCCAGTTATATTAGATCCTTTAATTTCTCATAATGGCATGGGGATAATAAGGCAGATGATGCAAAAAGTGATGAAACAAAGATAAAAATTATTTTCTAAATTAATATTATAATTGCCTTCTCAATTTATTCTCCACAGGGGGGGAGTGTAGTAATATTAAGTTTTAGAGAATGTTTCAATTTTTGTTTTTATTATATGTTTCATGTGTAACAACTGGACAATAATTGTAAAATTTCTAAAAGATTCTGAATTTCCTTAGACATGTTTTTGAGAAGTCTCATTGTTTAATTTGGTTATTGAAAAGCTATTTAAAGTTGTGTTAAGAGCAATTTTGAAGGAAACTTTCTATCTGATTACTAGTATCTGAAACACCTGAGAGACTTAACATCGGAACTTAACACCCAGAACTCTACAGCTGAAACTTGTTAGTTGATCATCAGTATCCATACCTGAAAGACTTTCATTCCACAACTATACCCAAGAGAACATCCCAAGAATCATCTGAGAAAAGACTTCCAAAGACTTAAATGGATATTTTCCTGTTTTCCTTTTCCCCAGTGCATACACTGTTTATAATGTGCACTTACTAAAGGAGAGTGCCCCCTTTAGCCTCTGTTAATGTATCAGTCAATTTCTTTTCTCCTTTTTCATTCCCTTTACTTTGTTATTCATAAATATCTGTAATGTTATTGCTTCATGTAAGGAAATGATGTTTCTTCATGAAGCACAGGGGGGAGTGTGAGAATCAGGGTGCCACCCCCTGCTGAGAAAGACATTCTGAGAACCAGGGCAATGCCTCCCTGAAAAGAAAGCATGTGACTAGCATCCGGAAGTTGTCTGGTGTCCAGAAGTTACATCTATTCATAGACTGCCTGTAAGTCATGTCAATCAATGGACCAGGCAATTATCTTGGAGCTGTGTGTGGGGACCACCCCTCTTCCACTGGAACAGACTGAAGATTGCCCTTTTTGTTCAGGAACCAGTGTGTGATGGAAGAAGCAGGCAGGGTAGACAGATCTCCTAATTTTCAGAACTTCATGTGTTCTCCTTTATAAGGCAACCACAAATTAGATTTTAAACATCACAATACATAATCATAAATCTTATAAAGGATGAACTCCAGGATATTTTCCACATTATAGGCATAACCCACTTGAACAACACAATAATTAATGCATCATAGCCAAAAGACAACTTGGTACAATGTATATGTATCCTTGGAGTCAGGAAGATCTGTGGTCTAGTCCTTCCTCTGGCAAAAAATAGTAATGTGACCTTAGGCATGGAAACACATTTAATTTTTTTTTTCTTTTCCTCTTTGACAATTCCTTAATCTGAAGTTTTGGGGTTTTTTACCGTTTGCTCTCACAACTAGCTACTATGCAAATCAATAAACTTTAAAGTACTCCCAGGTAAATCTCTAAGATTACAAATTAGAGATAAAATGAAGAGGCAGTTTCTTCACCAATAGAATCACAAATCTAGTCAAAAATAAAAATCAAGTGACCAGCAAGGTCGCATAAGCAACAAGATGGTAGACCAGACATTTTCTCCCACTCCTATGACCTCTCAAATCTCTCTAAATCAGAATTATGTACCAAAGATAAAGCAACTTCAGTTGTCTCCATGGTCTAGGACACTCAAATTCCAAAAGAAAATTTTAAAAACTTAGGAAATGGGGCAGCTAGGTGGTGCAATGGATAGAGCACCGGCCATGGAGTCAGGAGGACCTGAGTTCAAATCCAGCCTCAGACACTTGACACTTACTAGCTGTGTGACCCTGGGCAAGTCACTTAACCCCAGTTGCCTCACCAAAAACAAACAAACATAGGAAATGACACTGACCCTAAGTTCACTCAGCACCCCTCTAAGGCTCTGGCAGCAAGGCTACATGAGCAGACCAAGAACATGATGGGGGCTTACTTGCACTCTGGTCCCCCTTCCCTTTTTCCCATGTCATGGGGAATCTAGCTCTAGGTTGTGGAAATTTCCTTAGGTTTTAACATCGTCGATGAAGTTGGGAGATAGTACAACCATTTAGGAAAGCAATTTGGAATTTTGCAAATAAAGTGACTAAAATGTCCATACACAGGAGACTCCAAGGAAGCAATTGATTAGGGGGGAAAGTCCCTATATATTCCAAAATATTTATAGCAGCATTTCTTGTGATCACTAAGAATTGGAAACATAGTAGATGTGGTACATGAATTTAATGGAATATCACTGTTCTGTAAGAAATTATGTGTGTGATGAATACATAAAATCATGGAAATAGCTATATGAACTGATGCAGAGCAAAGTAAGCAGAACTAAGAAAATAATACACACAGTAACTATAATAATATAAATGTAAAGAACTATGACATTAAAAAATCAAAAGTAAATATAGCATAATTTTTAAAACTAAGTGGTACTCAAATGAAGAAACATGAGAAGACACCCCCTCCTTCAAGGAGGTGAGAGGTCGACAGGTATTACACATCACATGTATTTTTGGAGTTTTTCTTTTCTTTTTTTTTTAATTAATAAAGTATTTTTTTCCGTTATATGTAAAGATAGTTCTCAACTTTTGTTTATACAAGCTTTACAATTTCAGATTTTTCTCCCTCCCTCCCCTCCCTTCCCCTTCCCCTAGACAGCAAGTAATCTGATATAGGTTATATATATACACACATAATAACATTAATCCTATTTCTGCATTAGTCATGTTATAAGAGAAAAAATCAAAGCAATGATGAAAAACTTCAAAATAGAAAAAAACAACAGCATCAAAAACAAAAGAAATAGTATGGTTCATTCAGCATCTATACTCCGCAGTTCTTTTTTTTTTCTTCTTGGATTTGGAGATCCTCTTCTATCATGAGTTCCCTGGAACTCTTCTGTGCCATTGCATTGGTGAGAAGAATATAGTCCATCACAGTAGATCAACACTCAATGTTGATGATACTGTGTACAATGTTCTTCTGGTTCTTCTCATCTCACTCATCATCAGCTCACGTAAGACCCTCCAGATTTCTCTGAACTCCTCCTGCTCATCATTTCTTACAGCACAATAGTATTCCATTGTATTCATATACCACAACTTGTCCAGCCATTCCCCAATTGATGGGCACCCCCTCAACTTCCAATTCCTTGCCACCACATAAAGAGCAGCTATAAATATTTTTGTACATGTGGGTCCCTTTCCCCCTTCCATGATTTCTTTGGGAAAAAGACCCCAAAGTGGTATTGCTGGGTCAAAGGGTATGCACAGCTTTATCGCCCTTTGGGCATAATTCCAAATTGCTCTCCAGAATGGTTGGATCAGTTCACAGCTCCACCAACAATGGATTAGTGTTCCAATTTTCCCACAGCTTCATTTTTGGAGTTTTTCAATGTAATGATCATTTGTGCTAACTCATTTTTTCCTCTCCAAAAAAATACTATTTATCATAAGAGATGTCTATATGGGATGGAAAGAATGGGAAGTACATGGGATACTATGGGTTATGTAAGAAACAGAAAATATCAATAAAAATTTATTTAGGGGCAGCTAGGTGGCACAGTGGATAGAGCACCGGCCCTGGAGTCAGGAGTACCTGAGTTCAAATCCAGTCTCAGACACTTAACACTTACTAGGTGTGTGAACCTGGGCAAGTCAATTAACTCCAATTGCCTCACTAAAAACATATATATATATATATATATATATATATATATTTAAAAACAAATGCATATGAATTGATGTTATAATAATCAATTCAGTAAAATTAAATACAATAAATATTCCTTAAGTACCTCTTATATGTGAGATAAGCTGCTAAAGAATAAAAAATATATTACCTTTGCTATTAAGACACTAACAATCCAGCCTCAGACACTTAACACTTACTAGCTGTGTGACCCTGGGCAAGTCACTTAACCCCAATTGCCTCATCAAAAAAAAAAAATTAACCAAGACACTAACAATCTAGTTGGAGATACACAAATTAGAAAATAAGTCTAGAGGCAAGTAACAGTCTGTGACAATGTAAATAGTTTTCTCTAGGGGTATTCCTTAGGGTTCTGTCCTTGGTCCTGTTCAGTTCAAAATCTTTTCTATGACTTGGAACATAGAAGGGAGCCTGTGTAAATATTTGGATGATGATGTTGAGGTGACAATGATCAAAAGAAAAATCTCAACTGGCTAGCATGATGGACCAAAACTAACAGGAAAAAATTTTATGGAGATAAATGTATATGTAGTATTTCATTAAAGTTTTTAAAATCATTTGCGCAACTAGATGATAAAAGATTCAAGGTATAACAACTCACATAAAGACACATTTTGTTCTCTTTTTATATTGGTCACAAGTATAATATAAGCCAACAGTGTGATTTAAAATGTCTCTACCCAAAAAAAACTACCACAATCTTAGACTGCACTGGAAAAGGTATAGTAACCAAAAATAAGATAGGGCATAGTTCACACAATTTTATTTTATCTAGACAAATGGACAATGGACAATATCCATTTTTGTTGTTTTCACTTTAAAATGGTATTTAAACTAATCTGATATGTTTTTTTCTAATGGTTTATACACTTAAATATTCACCTAATTAACATACTAAATATCAAGGTTGCTATAGCAAAATTCTCTTTAGCTGCCTTGCTAGGAACTACTTTGTTTTAATTCTTTTTTTTTTTATGAGATGCTCCAGAATGTTAGTGAAGGACATTATCATGGGTTGTAAAACTTCTGTTAGTAATAAGATTTATTACTTTGATTTTGAGAATATTATATGATGTTTTGGTAATGAGATTTTCTAAGTGTAATAATTAAATCTTTGAAGTGAAGTCATGTAAGACAATAGCATTGTGAGGATTATGGGTCTCACAGATTAAATAGGTATGACTCAGTAACATAAACAATGAAGAAAATTCTTTTTACACCACAGTATCCCCAAATGAGTAGAACTCTTAAGTAGTCAAGACTATTAAGTTACTAACTAGCTCCTTTTTATATGGAATATTATTCTGATTCAGGATTTAAGCCTTTGAGGTGTATTCCTAAAGTTGAACATTCTTTATTACACTGCCAAATTCTTTCATCCTGTTATCATCTCCCTTTAAAAACATACTGTTGGGGAATGGCTAGGTGACACAGTGGATAAAGCACCGGCCCTGGATTCAGGACTACCTGAGTTCAAATCCAGCCTCAGACACTTGACACTTGACACTTGACACTAGCTGCGTGAGTGACCTTGGGCAAGTCATTCAACCCTTATTGCTCCACTAAAAAAAACAAAAAACAAAAAAAACATACTGTCTGTGTGATATCCGGCAAATCACAACTTCTCTGGGCCTCAGTTTCATCATGTGTAAAAATAAAGGAGTTAGATACAATGGCCACTGAAATCCTTTGCAACTCTAAAGCTATATGCCATTAATTGTAGTAAGATTTTCAGTATGCTGAGAAGAATATTGATTTAAGAAAAAAGTCTTTCCTTCAGCCATGAGAGATTGAACAATAAGTTTAGTCCTTATTAGACTGTGAAGAGTATTTGGTTGATACAATTCCCATGTGGGTTTGGAAGCATTTGTAAATATTCTATAAGTGATTCTAGTGTATTGAGAGCCTCTTTGATTGAATGTGTAGGTTAAAACTAGGGGTGCATTCAAAAGGCACTAGTCAACCAGATTCTCTTCCTTCTCTTTGGTCTGACATTTTCCTATGTAATGGTGGTTCATTGAGAGAAAAAAGACGGTGCTATTGATGGAAAGAGACCTTGTGCACTTCCTATATAGGGTGGCATGAATATGGGCCTTGATTCCTTTGCCTCAGTATTCATTCTTTCATTTTAGTTAGAGATTGGAGGCTACAGCCTTGTAAGTTTTGAAAGGTCAGAAGAGCTAGCCATCAAGAGTTCTTAAAGTGGAGTTCCTGCTGAGATTTACATCCCCATAGTCCAAATTTGATATCTGTAAGGAATCACCTTTGGGTTCCAAAGGAGACCTTTTTTCAAATGGATAACTTATACAAGAGCTTATCCAGCAGCCATGCTCCATTTGGCCATGAATTCAGTGTGGTTAATGCTATGTAGAAACTGCATAGTCTGAGTTCATTCTTGTAGTACAGAAGAGAATGTGTCCCCCATGGGATAAGTGGAATATTTGTACTCCTGTTCTTGCTGTATCTTCAAAGTAAATGTCCCTTTGTAAAGTTAATTTATGTTCATTGGTTAATTGGAAGTGGGATGCTCAGCATTGCTGGATAACAGTAAGTGGACCATACCAAAATGGGGGGTATGAGCTGATAACATTAGAGAAAAAGATACCCCTCCACCCCAGAATCCTGTGAGTTCTAACTAGCAATGTAGCTAGACTTGCTTCAAAAGAGTAAGGAGAGGACTTGCTACATGTTGGACTTCATCCAAGATAAAACTGGTCATTTTTGGAGATCCCTTGAAAGATTCCCTACTCAAGACTTTCATTATTGGAGCCCTAGTTTTGGGAATCTACTAGAGAAAACTGCCAATTGGCAATTTTTCCCCTCTTTGTTTTAGGCTATAATTGCACAGCTTTTCTCCCACTTCATGTTTCCTTTACAATCCAGTTCTTCTTGTAGAACTTTGCATTTCTATATTATTGAATGCTGATATTGAAACTAACATGAGAAGTATGGACTTTACATCACTAAAATGCTGGTGCCTCATTGAGAATTGTTCATATTTTTACTGTTGCTTTTAAATAGACCTAGACTGCTATCCTTATTACAAGGTCCTTGTGCCCTGTAAGTCCATAAAGTATAGTCTGTCTGCTTACTGAGAAATCTCGAATAATCAACCACTGAGACTTGGTCTTTTTTTTTTTCTTGGAAGCTTTCAACTGACTTTATTTGTTATTTTCTCTGTCCTGTTGTCAAGTGTTCAAAATTCCATTTTGATTGCCCTTGCTGTGGCAGGGATCCATTGGGAAAGATAGCAAGTGTCATTTAGAATAAGAATCCCCTAAAGACATTTTGGTGTGTCTTATATAGAAAGAGATTCTTAGCTGGCTAGCCTTATCACTTGAAGGAAATAAGGAAGTTAGGAAACCAAGGAGAGTTAGTTTCTCACTTGAGAGTAAGGGAATGACTTCTAGTTGACTCTAGATTTCTAATCCTTATGGGAAGAGTCCCATGTGCTCTGATATTTCTGTAAGGTAGATTGCTATATTTACTTTCCTTCTAAGATGGGAAATGATTATTATCTTTTCCTTTGGAGTTCTTCAATGATTAAACCTTTATAAATGTGGGTCCAGGACAGGGACCATTGATGGAAAAAGAAGAGGAAATACTCTAGCACCCTGGGTTAACGCAGAACCAGTTTTCAGGACACCAAGCTAAATCAATTTTGTTTCTCACTTGAGGCTCAGGAGTAACTTCCACTTGAGTCTTGGCCCTAAATCCACTTGGGTAGAGCACCAGATGGTCTGGGGGAGCCACTTTCCTTCTAAGTCAAGATGCCAATTTTCTTTTGTCTTTTCTTATTGTCTTTAACTTGGGAAAAACTGTTCAGAGCACCAAGACAAGCACTTGTTGAGCACAAATCAAGTTATAATTTTCATAAACTCTGTGAAATGTTCTTTGTTGAATCTGCATAACTTTGTATTTGAGGACAAATGTAATTCTTCACTGTTATAAGTAATACTGTACCAGACTGCCATAGTTATGGTTTCAGATTCTTTCTTGTATGACATGAATAAAGCAAGTGCCTATTTCCAGTGTGATCAGGGGTTCACAGCTCCTTGTTGACTGCTTCCTAAACCACTCTATATGTCCTGATCCTCAGTTTAAAATGTATTCTAGTTGTCATAGAAATAAAAGGGGTCACTTTGAGTACCTAAAATAGTGCCTACATCAATACCTGGTAGGAAATATTTCAGTGCTAGCTCAGGACTCCATAATCTAAAATCAAGATGTCAGATCTATCTATAACTGGCAGAAGGGAAATGATGATAGACCACATTTACATAGCCCTTTATGGCAACAAGGCACTGACCCTCATAATAAACTTCTGAGACATCCAATGTCTCATTTTCCACATGAAGAAACTAAGGGTCAGAGAAGTTCAAGTGACATATATACAATAACACGGTTATGAAAAAGGAGAGACAATTCAAATTCACATCTTCTAACTAAAAGTTGACCCCAAATATTTTCCATTTTTGCTACACACACAATTTTTCATGGAATTCTGTTGTTCCACCTTAGAATATTCCCTTCACTGGGGGGAAGGAAATAAGCATTTAAATATGCTAAGTACTTCACAAATATAATTTAATTTGGATCCTCATAACAACCTTGTGAGATAGGTGCCATTATAATACCTATTTTCTATTGAAGTAACTGAGATAGAGAGAAGTTAAAACATTTACTCAGGACCACTTGTCCAGTAAGTGTCTAAAGGTAGACTTGAATACAAGTTTTTCTGACTCAGACCCAATACTCTATGTACTGTGCAACCTGGCTGCCTCACCAGTACAGATTTATAACCATCCCAAGTCTTCTTATCCTATGTGATTCTTATCTATATCCTTTTCTACTTCCTCCATGGAAAAATTACATAGCACACTGGAAGCCTTCCTCTAGGTATTTAAACATATTTTAGGGAGGAATACATTTTTTTAATCCAATGACATTTTTTCCAAAGACATCCTTGATTAGGTTTACATATATTAACATAAAACTACCTACAGGCAGAATAGGTTAACAAGACCCAACTCTAATTTATACAGCTCAGTTGATGCTGTGTTGAAAAGGATTCAAATGCATTTCCTCCCCAACTCACTTCTCTGCAAGCCACATATGAACTAGAAAGGTAAGAATGATGCAGGAACTGCTGCTTAGGCCATTTCTAGACTGTTTGGGTGGTATATAAATGGTGACCTTTTGGTGACAAGCAGCCCAATGTTTCTAGTTAAGCAATAAAAGCTTTTAAAATCTTGCCACTACAAAGTCAAACAAGGGAAGAAATAGCCTTAAAACTGGAAAATTGGCTTGAAAGCTGTGGTGAAGAATTTAATATGAGATTGAACTTTGCTGTAGGTAGAAAATTTGAAATGGATCATAGAGTGCAAGAGCTACTTGATAGCTAGATTTTGCTCATACTTCTGTTTATATGAATGAAGTACCTAGTGATTTAGAGGGCAAGGGAACTTCTCTGTAAACTTATTCACCATAGACACCAATTCACTTTTATCCAATAAAAACATGGAAGGAGAAGGAAGCAGATAGTCTAAACTGAAAGATAAGCTGATAGCTAACTAAAAATTGAGATTTTTGTTTTACATAAACAGCCACTGACATTTGGTTAAATTGTTAAAAATTGAAATTGCATTTAAAATACCATATGGTATGTCAGCGAGCAAATGAATAGAAATTGGTATTTGCAGCTTTCAGTTGTCAACTAAAGCTAGAAAGATAACCTTAATTTTTTTGGTAAATTGAGGATAAATTTAAGACCTACATAATAATTAAGACCAGGCAGTTGACATTTACTTAGAACTGCAATCTTCAAGAAAAAGAAAATTTAAAAAATAATTGAAGAATCATACCTTAATTAAATTTGGTCAGCTGCTTTGACAAAGAGACTGATAAGCTTCCTTCTAATTTCAGATACTATATTAAAGAATAATTTCCTTTTTGGAATTCATATATTAATTCATTTTTAAAATTTATACTCCACTAGAGGCCAATTTATAAATTTTTGCTCCACTGTTCTCAAAATGTGTCTCATAGGATCATAGATTGACAACTGCAAATAACCTAGGAGTCATGTAACCCAATTCCATTATTTTACAGATCAGAAAACTAAGGCCCAGAGGCATTAAGCAGTTTATCTAATTATGGTCAGAGATGATTTAGATAGCAGAGAAGATAGAGTGCCAAACCTAGTGTCATCAGGTCTCATCATCCTGAGTTCAAATCTGACCTCAGACACTTACTACATGCCTTTTTAAAAAGGAGGTCTGATTAATTAGAGAGAAGCTATAATCTAGTGTTTAATAAAGCAAGCAATCTAGATTTTGGGGATAAGAATTCACTATTTGACAAAAACTACTGGGAAAACTGGAAAACAGTATGGCAGAAACGAAGTATAGACCAATATCTGTATACTAAGATAAGGTCAAAATGTGTATGATTTAAAGATAAAGGGAGATACCATAAGCAAATTAGAAGAACATGGAATAGTTTCCCTATCAGATCTATTAAGAAAGAAAAAATGTATGACCAAACAGGAAATAGGGAGCATTATGAGATAATAAATGGATAATTTTGATTATATTAAATTTTAAGTTTTACACAAACAAAACCAATGCAACCAAGATTAGAAGGAAAGTTAGAAAGTTGGGAAACATTTTTATAGCAAGTGTCTCTGATAAAGGACTCCCTTCTCAAATGTATAGAGAGAACTGAGTCAAATTTATAAAAATATATTATTCCCCAATTGACAGAGAGTCAAAGGATATGAAAAGGCAGTTTCCAGATTTTAAAAAATCAAATCTAGGGGCAGCTAGGTAGAACAGTAGATAGAGCACTGGCCCTGGATTCAGGAGGACCTGAGTTCAAATTCAGCCCCAGACACTTGACACTTACTAGCTGTGTGACCCTGGGCAAGTCACTTAACCCCCATTGCCCTGCAAAAAAAAAAAAAACCAAACAAAATCAAATCTATCTAATATTACAGAAAAGGAAAATAGTAAATGTTGGAGGGGGGAAATGGAACACCCCTGCATGCTTGGTGGAGTTGTGAACTGATTCAACCATTCTGGAGAGCATTTTGGAACTATGCCCAAAGAGCTAAAAAAAACTGCATACCTTTTGACAGCAATACTACTACTAGGTCTATGCCCCAAAAATATTTTTTTTAAAAAAAGGAAAAAGGATCCATTTGTACAAAAATATTTATAGCAGTTCTTTTTTGTGTTAGTTAAGAATTGGAAATTGTGGGGCTACCTATCAATTGGGGAATTGCTGAAGTTGTGGTATATGAATGTAATGGAGTATGATTGTTCTATAAGAAATAAATAGGATGCTTTCAGAAAAACCTGGAAAGATTTCCATGAATTGATTCAAAGTGAAGTGAGCAGAAGTAGGAGAACATTGCACACAGTAACAGCAACATTGAATGATGATCAACTATGAATGACTTAGCTGTTCTTAGCAATACAATGATTGAAGACAATTATAAAGGACTGACCATGAAAAATGCTATCCACATTCAGAGAAAGACCTGATGGAATGGGGATGCTAATCAAACCATCCTATTTTGACTTTCTTCATTTTTTCATGGTTTTTAGGTGTCTGTTTCTTCTTTCACAACATGTCTAATGTGGATGCATGTTTTACATGATTATACATATATAACCTATATCAGGTTGCTGTCTTAGGAAATGGAAAGATGATGGAGGAAGGAGAAAAATTTAGAACTCAAAAACACTTTAAGTGAATATTTAAAAGTATCTTTACAGGGCAGCTAGGTGTCTGGGTGGATAAAGCACGGGCCCTGGATTCAGGAGGATCTGAGTTCAAATCCTGCCTCAGATACTTGACACTCATTAGCTGTGTGACCTGGGCAAGTCATTTAACCCCTCATTACCTCACAAAACAAAACAAAACAAAAAGAATTTAAAGGGTACCAAAAAGTGTCTTTACATGTAATTGGGAACAATAAAATACTATTAAAAATATGCAGAGATTGCTATAACAAAATGTCTTCCTGCCACAGCAATATTTAGTGAAAAGATCTTATTAATTTCAAAACAATAGAGGCATTTATGGTAGACTTTTCTCTGAGTTGGATAGTTTTATTGAATTATTTATATTTTTTTCTTATAAAGGAAAGCACACTGGGAGAGAACAGGGTGAGAAATATAGGTGATAGAGTAACAAAAGATAATAAAAATATAAAAAGAGAAATATGATGTGAGAAATAAGATACTTGGCATATTATTTTTTATATTTGTATTCATTTCTACGTTGATTCAAGAAGTATCTGAGTGCCTACCATTTACTCAGCTAGGTTCAATGAGGTATACAGAAAAAGAATAAAATAATGAGATTTAGTACCTTTGTTCAAGGAATCCAGGAGGTGTGGAAACATTAAAAACCTTCTTTTGAGTAAAACTGGTAATATTAAGAAATAATATTTTATTTAAAGCCCTTTACAGTCTACTGCAAAAAGCCCTTTGAAAAGGTGGGTGATAGTTGGAAAGGGAGGAAAAAACTTTTTCTTATTTAAGGCTGATGTACAACCTTTTAAAAAAGAGTAACTCTGTCTTGACCATATCATTTCCTGTCCACCTACCAAAAGTTATCAGCGCTAGGACCTACCCTTTTTGATTGAGAAATTATTAAGATATTGATGTAAGGGAGGAGGTTCCTTTGTTTTACTCCAGGTACGAGGGAAATAGTCCAGGAGAGAATGGTGGGATGTGAACATGCTTACTCAGTGACTCTGGAATGTTAATCCAAACTGTCTTGTTCAAGATTCCTATAAATGTTTTCAAAAATAGTCTTGAGGCAGAGAGAGTCTTGTTGGAAGGCATGGGAACTATGCCAATTTAGACCTCTCTCCATATTAGAAATGACTTAGGGGCAGCTAGGTGGCACAGTGGATAGAGCACTGATCCTGGATTCAGGAGGACCTGAGTTCAAAGCCGACCTCAGACACTTGACACTTACTAGCTATGTAACCCTGGACAAGTCACTTAACCCTCATTGCCCTGCACACACACAAAAAAAATGACTTAGATATAGCGTAATGATAAATTGAATAAAACTTTGTACCTGACAAGTCTAAATAGGAATATATTATCATCCTCATCTCCTTTGTCTCCTCATCCTCCTTTTCCTTCTCTTCTTCTCCTTTTCCTTCCTTTGTCTCTTTCTTCTTCCTCTCCATCATCATCATCATCACCACCACCACCAACCATCATCACCATATCATCAGCAGCACCATTAGGACAGAAGAAATAATGTCAGGATCCACAGTTACTCAATATACCACTCTCTTTAAGTCAATCTGTTTTCCCAAGGACATATTGTAGAAACCCTGGTAATTAGAGATTGGGGACACTGATAGCATAGGAATTGAAAACCAACCTAAATTAGATAATGTTTGTCAAAAATGAAGATTTATGGGGCAGCTAGGTAGTGCAGTGGATAAAGTACCAGCCCTGGATTCAGGAGGACCTGAGTTCAAATCCGACCTCAGACACTTGACACTTACTAGCTGTGTGACTCTGGGCAAGTCATTTAACCCTCATTTCCCTGCCAAAAAAATGCAGATTTCTCACTTTCAAGTAAATTTACTCTGTTCATGACAATAAAAATGAAGTTACAAACTATTTAATGAGAATATTTTTGCATGTAGAGGTCCTCCAAGCACTCTAAAAATGAAATTTGTATCCAGTGACAATGAATTCATATATTATTAAATAATATCAAGGAAATTTGTGGCTAGAAAAGGAGTGACTATATAGTAAGAACAAAGAATAATACAATGGTACCTAAAATGTGGCACTTGTACTCATGAAAGCTAAAAAGAACTAAAGGATGCACTTTGAGTAGATTCTCCATGGAAGATCTATTTAAGAAAGAATATGGATAAGAATCTTACTGGACAAGGCATAGATGGGTTGTGATTTCTACCCAGTGGAGAAAGGATATGAATTAATAAGCTTATGGATCCAATAAAGTAGTGAGTATCATGATCTGCCAGCTCTGGTCATAGAGTAAAGGATGAAGTGGAGAGATGATGGATGAGTGATACAAAATGACTTTCACTGAACTAGAAAAGAAAATGTAATGAATCTGTGAACTAACTAGGTTGGTGGCTGTTGGAACGGAAAGGCTAGCCCAGATTTGTAAGAACTTGAGAAAGTTTAAAATATAAGCATTATACAGCACTAGGCGCAATCTGTAGTCTAGATGGAATTAATAGCAACTCCATAAAGTTGAATAAATGAGGATGTTCAGTATTATCAAACTAATGCAGCTTTTTCTGAAGG
The DNA here is from genome assembly GCF_019393635.1 of Dromiciops gliroides. Taxonomy (NCBI): domain Eukaryota; kingdom Metazoa; phylum Chordata; class Mammalia; order Microbiotheria; family Microbiotheriidae; genus Dromiciops; species Dromiciops gliroides. Next base: position 205,261,409 of record NC_057863.1, read on the forward strand.
ATTTTTTTAAAAGCAGGGCAATGAGGGTTAAGTGATTTGCCCAGGGTCACACAGCTAGTAAGGTATCAAGTGTCTGAGGTCGGATTTGAACTCATGTCCTCCTGAATCCAGGGTCAGTGCTTTATCTACTATGCCACCTAGCTGCCCCCTTTTGAAAGATTTATAATTAACTTCATTCTGTTCCTCTAGCAGAGGTATAATTAGCCATTTCTGAATTAAGGACAAATACTACAAATCATGCCTAGGACAAGTAGAATGGTATGGCCTTAACTGGCATTTGCACAGAGTTTTAAGGTTTGCAAAGTGTTTTACAATGTTCTCCTTTGATACTCAACAACCCTGAGAAGTAAGTGCTATTGTTACCCCCATTTCATAGATGAAAACAGGCAGAAAGGTTAAATGACTTGCACAGGGTCACACATAGTGAGTACCAGAAATTTCCTAACTCCATGTCTGAGTTGGGGGGGGGGGGAGTAGAAAACCACTCTATAAGGAGGGAATGAGAGATCATAGAGCACCAGCACAAAGTCAGGGGTGGAGAAGAGAACAGGGTAGAGGCACTAACCTCAACCCCTCATTGATTTCTATTTGAGCGCATTATTCTTTCTAACTGCTAAGATATGTTGTTTCTCTGCTTTTGAAAGAATAAAATTTCTGCTCACCACTCTAAAGTGAATACCCTTGAGCAAAGCCCCAGTCAATCTGCCCTAGTTATAGCACTATCCTCCAGAACAGACAAGGAAAGAATTTAAACAAAGTCCTCCCCTTTCTCTAGCCCCTTTCCTTAAAGTAAAGTAGTTAAGTTGTCAGGCTCCTCGCACTCATTAGGGGACATTCATAATGGCACTTTGGGGCAAGAGCTCTTAATTTTTTGCATGTAGTGGATCCCTCAATAATCTGGTGAGGTCTATTGACCTCTTTTCAGAATAATGTTTTTAAATGCATAAAATACATAAGATTGCAAAGAAAACCTTTTACATTAAAATTTACTTATCAAAATATTGAGAAAAAAACAGATTCAGAGACCCTGTTTAAGAACTCCTGTCTCGGTTAGGGAGGGAAGGGAGGAGGGTGGCCACGTGGAACAACCCTGGCAACTTGCCTTGTAAATCAAAGCAGCACTTTGCAAATCCCTTTTTTGGAAGCCATGCTTACTCATTCTGAAGTGACATAGATTAGCACCAAATTAAACAATAGCATTAGAATATGTAGCTATAATGGTAGTTTTAAATAGTACGCAATCATAGGTTTCAGACAGGAAAAATCTAGAATGACAAAGGAAAGGAAGATTATAAAAAAATTGTTATTCAAGGTCATGTAAAATTGTTGTGACCTCTCTACATGCCACATTCACATAACTGGTCATTGCCACCTTCAGAGCATTTCCCTATTCTCAATATTCCACACAACTTGAAAATTTCTTTCCAACTCAACATTTCTGGCATTCCATCTTTGTACTGTCCTCCCCCAGAGTTGTCTCACAACATCTTTCTGAATTAATTTGGATTCTCTTTTATGTTCACATTGCCACCAAAAGGAGGAACTTTGATTGCTAAGCATGGCCTTTAAAATTCTATCACTTGAGGAACTTACCTTCACCATTGATAGGAAAATAACAGTCTGTCACATCGTGATTCTTTACGTAGTGAGCTTGCTTTTCTTCTTATGACAACTGATATTAGGTAGATGTGGCAAATTATTTACATTTTAAACTCATGACTCAATTCAGTTAATAAGAACCAATTTCATTGATGATCCAAGAATTTAAAACAAGCATTTGATTGATTAATTATACAGGCTTATGTTTAAATGAATCTTTACAAAGCAAGAGAACTTTTCTTTCCTGTCTCAGAAAAATCTCTCCAGTACTTTCAAGAATTGTTAATTAACTTTCATAGATTTTTAAATAGATGTTTTGGATCATTAGAGATATTAAAGAAGCCATTTGCCCACATCAGCTTAGAAAATGTTTTCTTTTTAGTTTGCATAAAGATAAAGCACAGCCCCATTCATAGCAAAAAGCAAACAGGAAGAATTTAGATAATTTTAAAATGTTTTGATGGAGTCTACCAGTAAAAACGAATATTAGATTTTTTTAATTACTGGGGTATATTGCAAATCTTTTTTTCTTCTTTCACTTCCATGCTTTTAAATTTTTTCTCATTGATAATTTTTGTTTTTATATCCTCCTCATTTAGGGACACATCACTCCCCTGGTCCCCACCTAGTGTGCCATTTCCTGTAACCAAGAATTTTTTTAAAAAGGAAAAGGAAAAGAAAAGCAGGTCAGCAAAAGCAATGACCATATCAATCGAGCCTGATGGTATGTGCAATGTCCCAAAGCCATCATCACCGTGCTCCCACACAAAGAAGGTGGGAAGGGAACATTGCAAATATTTTGAATAGTGGTTGAAAAATCGTAGTAATGACACAAACAGAACCGGAAATGGCTATAATTTAGAAAGATGCTGAACTTCAAATAGAAGTATAGAAAAGGAATATTTTATTAATTTTGAAGGGAAGCACTTGCAGCTGGAGGGATCAGGAAAGACCTCAAGTAAGAAGTGGTATTGGAGCTGAATTTTGAAGAAAACTAAGGATTCTATGAGGCAGAGATGAGGAGGGCAAGGAAAATAATGCATATGAAGAGATGGAGATGAAAGTTGGAAAAGAGAGATGAGGAAATTAGGACATTTTCAGACCCTTTATGGGCGTGAAGGGAAGAAATGTATAAGTCTGTAAGCATTGGTCAGAGCCAAGTTATGCAGGATTTTCAGGGATTTCACATTTGATCCCAAAGGGAAGAAAGAGGTAGTGTAGTTTATTGAGCAGGAGAGTGATGTGTTCGGATGTACTTTATGACTGTTACTTTGGAAATTATATGGAGGATAGATTGGAAAAGGGAAAGATCTGAGGCAAAGACATCAATTAGAATGCTACTGCATGATGGAATGGGGATCTGAACTAGGGTGATGATCATGTAAGTGGAGGAAAGGGATGGATGCAAGAGATATTGCAAAGATAGAATTGACAAGACTTCAAAACTGATCAGATATGTGGAATGAGGCAAGTGAGGAGTAGAAAATGAGTCCAAAATTTTGAACCTGAGTGAGAACATTTCATATAAGTGTATGTCACATAAGTAATATCTTCTTGTAAATCAGTAAGATATAGACTAAGGCTCATAGTCTCAATTTATCTTTACTTGAAAGTTCTGAGTTACTAAACCAGCTCCATATCAAGACCACATCCTAACATATTTCTAATTGAAACCATTGATTTCCAAACCACTTAAATGTTCTCTGCTATGTAGTTGAAATGAATGCAGCTTACCTTACCTTTAGCAACAGATTGCCTGTCAGCCAATTAGGTGGAAAGCTAGGTTAGAATCCAGGTTTCCTGGCTACCAGGTTTCTCTTCCCACCATAACAGGTTATATAAGTATAATTTAAATTTATTAACAATATTATTATTGCATTCTCATCTTTTTCAATAAGGTTCAGATTGAAACAGCCCTTAGAGAAGTTGCCATTAAACGTGCTCAGGTCTCCCCAGTTCTCAAAAATCCTTCTCATAATTCATCCATCTCCACTAGCTATCATCTCATATCTTGTCTACTCTTTGGTGCTAAACTTCTTGAGAAAGCTATATACAATAGGTGCTTAGATTTCCTTTTTTATCACAACTCTCTACAATCTGATTTCCCAATTTTATAACTCCACTGAAACTTTTCTCTCCAAAGTTATTAATGATCTCTTAGTTGCCAAATCCAATTACTTTTTCTCAATCCCAACCCTTCTTGATCTCTCCACAGCTTTTGACACTATTGATCAGCTTCTTCTTCTTGATAATCTTCTCTTGTTAGGTTTTTGTGTCATTACTCTTTCCTGGTTCACCCTCTGACTATATGACCACTCCTTCTTGGTCCCCTTTACTAGATCTTCATCCAGGCCACACCTGTTAACTGTAACTATCCCAGAAGGCCATCTTCTCTTCTCCTCCATACTATTTCACTTGGTGGTCTCATTAGCTCCCAAAGATGTAACTATAATTCCTATGCTAATCATTCTCAAATCTACTGATCCAACCCTAACCTCTCTGCTAACTTCAAGTCTCTCATCTCCAACTGTCTCTCTGTTGTACTCTCAAACTGGATGTTCTATAGACATCTTAAACTCAGCCTGGCCAAAAGTGAACTCATCCCCTCCTCCAAATTGCTCTCCTCTTCCCAGTTTCCTTATTATTGTTGAGGATACCACCATCCTCCTAGTTATAGAGCTTACAACCAAAGTGTCATCCTCAACTCTTTACTCTCCCTTTCCATTTCTTAACTGTTGCCAAGGCTTATAGAAATTGCTTTTGTAAAATCTCTTGCCTATCCCCCTTTCTCCCTTCTACAATTCCTACCACCCTTATCATCCAAACCCAGACTATGGCAAAACCTTGCTTCAAGTCTCTCCCTCACTCCAGTCCATTCTCTACTCAACTGTCAAATTTATTTTCCTGAGGTACAATTCTGACCATGTCATCTCCCCTACTCCCATTAAGTAAACTCTAATGGTTTCCTATTACCTATGAGATCAAACATAAAATTTTCTCTTTTGCATTTAAAAGTTAGGCAGCTAGGTGGTACAGTGGATAAAGCACTGGCCCTGGATTCAGGAGGACCTGAGTTCAAATCCGGCCTCAGACGCTTGACACTTACTAGCTGTGTGATCCTGGGCAAGTCACTTAACCCTCATTGCCCCACAAACAAAAAACAAAAACAAAAAAATCCCACATAAAACCTTCAAGTTATAAAGGCTTTGGGTTACAAATACCTTATCCACCTTTACCTTTCTAGTCTTCTTACACTTCACATCACACACACACACACACACACACACACACACACACACACAGAGTCCTCTGTAACTCTGACATTTCCCTCCTTATTGTTCCTCAACAAGACAATGCTTCTCCCCACCATGGGCATTTTTACTGGATGACCCCAATGCCTGGTATGTTCTCCTTCCTCATATACACTTCCTGGATTCCCTGGCTTCATTAAAGTCACAACTAAAATACTACTTTCTACAGGAAGCCTTTCCTAATCTCCCTTAATTAGAACATCATTTCTCTATTGATCACTTCTAATTTATTCTGGATATACCCTGTTTGTACATAATTGTTTGCACGTTGTATCCCCTATTCGAATGTGAACTCCTTGAGAGCAGAGACTATCTTTTACTTTCCTTTGAAATGCCAGCACAATGGCTAGAATATAGTAGGGGCTTAATGAACATTTATTGACTGACTGATTGCTTATATCCACCATACACATCCCAATTACTCTCTGTGCAGTATTCATTTTCAATTCTTTGAAGACATGATGCCAGATCTGTATTCCAGATTTCATTGCCATATAACAACACTGGTAGAATATTGATACTAAAAGAATGGGCCTTTGCTTTCATGGACCATTATTCAGGTGGATAAAATAACTTCTTATAGTCTAATATAGGAATTAGGATATAAACACATGCTCTTTAGGCTTACTGAATGCATCTTCAGTATAACTTTAGTATTGACAAAATAGGGAAGATGGGTACCTCGTCCTATTTTTTTTTGCAGGGCAATGAGGGTTAAGTGACTTGCCCAGGGTCACACAGCTAGTAAGTGTCAAGTGTCTGAGACCAGATTTGAACTCAGATCCTCCTGAATCCAGGGCCAGTGCTTTATCCACTGTATCACCTAGCTGCTCCCCCATCCTATTTCTACATAATTTTTATATCCTCTGCTAGCTCTGAAAGCATTTTGTTCTCTGTATCTTATGTATGAGTCACTATTCTTGGGAAAAAGATGTTTCTCTGGTTCATTTAATAAATAATATTTAATTAACTGATTGATTTATAAAAAGTGATGACAGTTTTATTACTTATAAAGAAAATATACAAACAGTCCTTGATTTTTCTAGTGATCCAGTTTGTGAGATTAAATAAATAAATGAAAGATGAAGCATTAAGTATACACTTGTGTTCCAAGAACTGTACTGAGCATCTGGTATACAAATATAATCAAGTTTATATCCTAATTTGGGAAGGTGAGGTGGTGACAATACATAAAGGAGAACTAGAAAGCAGAAAGCAGGGAGGTATGCACTCAGTAACATGGTTTAGAAATGGCCTGGAAATAATGTGGATGTTTGCTCCTGGGAAAGATAAAAAGAATGCTCACCTATCAGAACCTAGCATCCCAAGTACTGGGTCCAAGTTTCTGTTGAGAAGGGGATGAGCAGAATGGCCAGAGCCCAGGTACTGTGCTTTGGAAATGACTGGGAAGTGATTTGGAGGCCTGATTATTACCACCAAAAGAGTTTCAAACACAGCTAAAAGAATTAAAAGAAATCTTAGTTCTGAAAGATCACAAGATTGGAAGTCAGGAGAACACCTGATTCTGCCCAATGATTTGTTATGAAGCTTCAGTCAAACAAGTCCCTCAAACATTCTATATTTATAATTTTTATATATAAAATATGGGAATGTTGTTCGTTATCTCTAAACTCACTTACAACTCAAATTCTATTAGCTTAAGGAAGGAGGTGAATAGAATTTTAGAAAAGTTAGATATGCTAGACCTCTGGAGAAAATTAAAAAGAGATAAAAAGGAATATACCTTTTTCTAAGTGGTATTGGCACCTACACAAAAATTGACTACATATTACAGCATAAAAACCTCACAATAAAATGCAGAAAGACAAAATTATTCAATGTGTCCTTCTCAGATCATGATGCAATAAAAATTGCATTTAAGAAAGGAGCCATGGGAAAGATAGATTAAAAATTAATTGGAAACAAAATTGTATTAGCTATATTTTTAAGTCCCAGTGATACATTGTCTTACATTTGCATAATTTATCTTGGCAATTTAAATATATATATATATATATATATACAATGTCAAAACTCAATTCATTTATCTTATAACATATATTACATTATCTTCTTCCAAATAATTGTATAACATAAATCATATGACTTTAGCCCAGGGATGTTGTACAGTTCAAATAAGATAATGGATGCAAAGTGTTTTGCACACCTTAAAGCAGAATATAAGTGCTGGTTATGATTATTATTATTAGCTGATAGTCACCAGGCCTTGAGTCTAGTGATGACTTCATTCCCTGAACCTTCTACTACCTTCCTCTTGAGCTCAAATGAAATATTTAGAGAGCAATACAAGGGTGTGGTACTAAATGGTTAACAACCTGGCTCTCTGGAGGGGAAAAAAAAAAGTATACACACATGCTTTTAAGTTTAATCTGAAATATTAACACTTTCTTCAGTCTAGAAAATTAACAAACTATAAATCAAGCCCTGATTTGTAGCAATGATGATTTCTGAGTTACAAATGCTCACACTCAGATTATAGAGAACTGTAATAATAGTTTTTTAAAGTAATTGTACTTAAAAATATGTAAAGAAAATAAAACTTGAGATGTCTTCCTTGAATCCAAAAATCCATTCTGATAATCCATCAATTAACAAAGAAGTAACTTACTCTGAATGTCACTATACCAGAAAAATTGTCAATAGATCAAGAAGCTATGCATTCATCGGTGGCATACTGATGCAGAATATAACCCAACCATAAATTAAAAAAAAAAAAACTTGAGGCACTTGAATCTCAGAGGGATTAAGTGATTTGCACAAGGTTATAGAGATAGTGTCAGTAGTAGGAAAATTTTCTGACTCCAGATCTAGCACTTAGTCACTATAAAGTGGCACTAGTCTTAATATACTCAAAAATAAACCCGAAAACTTTTTTAGAACATTTGTGTGGTAGATGTAAAATATTTTAAAGTGAATTCTCATAGTCTTTCTTTTCCGTATTATATTGGCCCTTAAATATATATCATCTGAGCCTCTGTTTCCTCAACTGTATAATGAAGCTGAATTAGGTAATCCTTAAAGACCTGTTAAGATCTTTTATTATTCCAGTATTCTCATTCAATTATTGAACTGTTACTTAATTTTTCCTATTTCTGCTCTAACCTATTAGAATTTATATTCCTTGAAAGCAATAATTTTGTCATATCTCCCAATTTCAAGTATGCTTTCTTGCTTAAGACATTTTACTAATTAATTAATGACAAATATTTGTGAAAGAAAGGAACTGAGAAAATACAAAGTATCAGTACTATAATTTGAGTAATGAGAGTATAGTTTGAGTATTGAGACTACTAAAAGGCTATCCTAATCACAAACTTTTAGAGTTCTGGAAAATAACCATAAAAATAAACCTCAGGTTGGCTAAAATTTTGGAGGTCATAAATTGTTAAACCAATTATTATATTTCCATCATTTTACTGTGAAATTCAGCTCTGCCTGCCTGAAGTGAAAGCAGTATCCCAACCTCCCTTTCCTCCATGAACGTTAGGCTAGTTTTTCAATAAAGGTAGTGAATTCATCCTTGAAATTTAATTGGCTAGGGAAACTAAAAGCTCAGGATTTTAATATTACTGCTTGATTTCCTGAATATAAACAGTTTCTCTCTAATGCTTGGCCGGTAGACCACAATGATGCACAACGAGAAGGCAGGGGACTCTCTTCAGCTCAAGGGTCCTTACTATGTACTCTTGTCAAATATCCTTCCATTTCTATGACCAAAACAAAACAAAACCTTCTTTTTAATAGTTGAGTACAATTCAGGGGACTAGCCTGGATCAGGCCCAACACAGAACACCACTCAACTCAGTACTAATAAAATTGCTTCCTTTAAAGTGCTCTTATTAAGTAACAATAATAATAGGCATTTAGGTGGTACTTTTTTTTTTTCAAGGCACCTTGATTTACGTTAACTCATTTGATTCTCACAATAGCCCAATAAGATAAAGAGTAAAAATGGAACTTTTTTCCTGCTTTTCAGATAAGGAAACTGAAATCCTGAGAGGTGAAATGATTTCAGAACCACAAACAAACCTTTGCTCTAGGTCACCAACATATAGAGAGCACCAAAAACTTAAAGAATGAATTTTTTTTAATTGCAGAATTTTAAAATGTTATTTTGACAGCACTTTCATGCTTTCAGCAACTTAGAACCAACTGAACTTAGTACATAGACAGAAAGTATAATTAAACTAGAAAGTCACCAGATGGTGAGCTCCTCTCACCCAAATGCTAACAGTAGCTTCAGAGTTTTGTGGGACCTCACAGGGCAATGATTTCTTGGGGTTTCTACCCATAGGGCCAGTGTCCTACAGACACCATTGCTATTCTACTGAATCTGTTCTAATTATTTATTGTATTATTTTCAAACAATCAATTACAAAGTCATTTGAGAGTCACTTCGCACTGCTAAATGACAGTGCCCTGGCACTGTCTTGTATTGCTTGTTCTGGGGGCCAAAATACCAATTATGACTTTTAGTAATTGGCCCAACATCAAATGGAAAGTAGGTGGTTGGCTGAGAACTAGAACCCAGGTCTACTGATTCCTAATGCTGAGTTCTTTCCAAAACAGGTCTGGCCCCCATAGGGAAAAAATATCCAAATTTAGACACTGTCATGCACATTTCATGGACAAATTGCTGACCTCCTTTCCACCCTCAAAAAATGTACTAAAATTTCTATTTCAACAAAGAATTCTCCTGACAAAGAAATAATGGACTTAGAGTATGGATTGAAATATACTTTTAAACATAGTCAATGAGGGAATTCATTTTGCTGGACTATGCATATATATTAAAAGGGGGCTGTTTTGGCTTGTTTTTATCCCAGTAAGGGGAAAGGGAGGCAGAAAGGAATCAAAATAGATTTTATTAATGGAAAAACAAAGTAATTTGAAAAATGTTATCAGAGAAAGCCTATTTTAGCCTGACCAAAAAAAAAGTAGTTATTTTCATGATTGTTGATGGCTTTATAAATTACCAAGTGACTCATTTGCTAAGCAGTTTTCATTGTACACATGTTTGGGGACATCTGGATAATTAGAAGATGAGCAGTTCTGAGTATTGTTTAGAGTATAGAACAACATATTTTGATTCTTACAAATTCTTCCTACAAACCCACCTTCTTTACTTTTCTATCACTAGAAAATAATTCTTTTGACTTTTAGCATTGCCTCTTTTACCGTCCTCCCTTAAAATGTAAATATTTTAAAGGAGGGGTAACAATGGTCTATCATTAGTCAATAACACTTTGATGTATATTAATTTATCAAAAGATTGTAAATTCCTTGAGAACAAGGATTGTTTTTGTACCCCAAGTACTGAGTATAGTGTCTGGGACATAGTAGGTACTTAATAAATAAGTGTTAATTATCATATTCAAATCATAGTCCTGAAGAAGTAGGAATTTTGATGACTAAGGTGAAAGGATATTTTTAGACTTAGGACGCTGTCTTAGGAGAACAAGCTTGAGTGGGTAAGAATAATAATTCTAGAGCATGAGGGGAAATAGGAAGAAAGATAAAGGTACTCAATGGTGCAATTTAAGGATGCAAAAAAAAAAAAAAAAAAACCTGTTTCACAATTCTGCCTAGAGCTATACCTAGCTATTATATATTATAAATGCTTTTCTGGAGAAAATTAAAACAGGCTTCTCTGAAAGAAACTTCAGCATTTTTCCTTCCTACTTAAAACCTATGATTCTGGTGTGAATATAGTTTTGCTTTTAAATAAATATCAAAGTCTGAAATTCAAGGCAATCTCCTTAAAAGGGTTGGAACCACAGTTAATATAACATAAAATTAATATAACATTAATAATTGGGTTACTTTTTTATTTTATGCTAATTACCAGCAAGTTTGGAAATGAACTGGCGGTGACCCATCCACAGGTGCAAAGCTTTTACAAGGTGACTAATTAGGGTTAGAGGCCTAAATAGCTATAGACTAGTGTTAGTCTTTGCCCTTCAAAGGAAACTAAATACCAGCCTAGTTTGGGGGAACTAAAAAAAAAGTTATCTGAGTTTTCTTTCTAGATCTTTTTTGACATTAAAATGTTAGTCAGCACCTACAGATGAATACAGCAGATGAATTGCTGTGCTGTTCTTAGTAGAAAAGTTGGGAAATAACCTGTTTTTCTTTAGTTCAGAGAATAATTGCACAAGTGAGAAAAACAATATGACAAGCAAGTCGAAGAGCAACTTTATTTCATCTAATGTTAGTAGAGAGATTTTTTAAATTTATCTCCCCAAACTCCTTGGAAGGCTGCATTTCAGCTAGTATGGTACTTTACATTGTAAAGTTTTAGAAAAGGAAAGGACTTTAGGGGTCATCAAGCCCAAACCCCACATTTTACAAAAGATGAAAATAAAGTCCAGCTTGGATGAGTGATTTACCCAAAATCACTATTGCTATTTTAGTCAACAAGGATTTACTGAAATATACAGTAATAATAACTTTGAATGAGAATGGAATGAACACCCGTAAAGTAGATGTAGATAGCAGAATTAATTTGAAACCAGAATCCAACAATATGTTGTTTACAAGAAATATACTTGAAACAGAGAGACACAATTAGAGTAAAAATAAGGGGCTGGAGCAGAATCTATTATGCTTCAGACAACGTTAAAAAAATAAAAGCAAGGGGAGCAATTATAACCTCAGACAAAGCAAAAGCGAAAATAGATTTAATGAAAAGAGGTAGGTAGGGAAACTATATTTTGCTAAAAGTCACCATAGACAGTGAAATAATATAAGATATAAACACATAAGTGCCAAATAGCATAACATCAAATCCTTAAAGGAAAAGATAAATGAGTTAAAGGAGGAAATACACAGTAAAATTATACTAGTTAGGGACCTCAACTTTCTTCTTTCAGAACTAGATACATCTAACCATAAAATAAGCAAGAAAGGGGGCAGCTAGGTGGCACAGTGGATAAAGCACTGGCCCTGGATTCAGAAGGATATCGAATCCAGCCTCAGATACTTGACACTTACTAGCTGTATGACCCTCGGCAAGTCACCTAGTCCTCGTTGCCCCACAAAAAAAACAAGAAAGAGAGAGAGAGAGAGAGAGAGAAAGAAAGAGAAAGAGAGGTAGGAGCTGGTCTATGAAACAGCTACCAAGATAGATAAACCATTGGCTAATTTGATTTTAAAAAGAAAGAAGAAAAAGAAGAAAACCAAATTACCAGAATAAAGTATAAAATGCCCAGATTAACTGAAGAGGAAATAAAATCCTTAAATAAGCCCATCTTAGAAAAAGAAAGTGAACAAGCCATCAATGATCCCTCTAAGAAAAAAATCCCCAGGGCCAAATGGATTCAAAAGTGAATTCCACCAAACATTTACAAAACAATTTATTCCAATACTATATAAGCTATTTGGGAAAATGGGTGAAGGAGTCCTACCAAATATGTTTTCTGACAAATGTAGTGCTAATACCTAAACCAGGAAGAGCCAAAATAGAGAAAGAAAAGTATAGACTAATTTCCCTAATGAATATTGATGTAAAAATTTTAAATAAAATACTAAGAAGGAGATTACAGCAACATATCACAAAGATTTTACATTATAACATAACCTAGTGTTCTACAAACCCCCAAATCCAAGATTAGGGGACTGGTTATTTGACAAAAATTGCTGGGAAAACTAGAAAACAGTTTGGCAGAAATTAGATATAAAATAACATTCACATTGCATTCCAAGATGACGTCAAAATGGGCACGTGTTTTAGACATAAAGGTTAATACCATAAACAAATTAGAGAAGTGTGGAAAAATTTACCTGTCAAATCTGTTGATAAGGGAAGAGTTTATGACCAAACATGAGATAGAGAGCATTGCAGGATATAAAATGAATAATGTCAATTACATTATATTAAAACATTTTTTGCAAAAACAAAAGCAATGCAACCAAGATTAGAAAAAAAACAGGAAGATTTTTATCCCAAAGACATCCCCAAAAAGAGAAAAAGAATTATGTGTACAAAAATATTTATAGCAGCTCTTTTTGTGGTTGGCTAAGAATTAGAAATCAAAAGAATGCCCAGCAATTGGGGAATGGCTAAACAAGCTCTGGTGTATATATATGATTGTGATAGTATATTATTGTGCCATAAGAAATGACAAACAGGATGATTATATGAACTAATGCATAGTGAAATGAGCAGAACAAAAAAAACATCATACACAGTGACAGCAATATTGTTTGATGAAGAACTGTGAATGGCTTAACTATTTTCAGCAATACAATGATCCAAGACAATGCCAAAGGACTAATGGTAAAGCATACTATCCACCTCCAAAGAAAGAACTGATATTGATTGAACATAGACTGAAGCATGCTTGTTTTTCACTTCCTTTTTTCTTTTATTCAAGTTTTCTTATACAAAATGACTAATATGGTAATGTTTTACATAATTGCACATGTATAACTTACATCTGATTGCTTAGTGCCTCAGGGAGAGTGTAGGGGAAGGAAGGAAAGAGGGATCAAAATTGTAACTCAAAACTTTAAATAAAAAATGTTTATTATTTTTTTTTAAAAAAAGAAAAAAAAGCAGGAAACTGAGAGAAATTTTATAGCAAGTTTTTTTTTCTGACAAAGTCCTCATTTCTCAAATATATGGGGAGCTGAGCCAAATTTATAAAAATAAGAACCATTCCCCAACTGATAAATGGTCAAAGGATGTGAACAAGCGATGTTCAGAAGAAATCAAAGCTATATACTGGTATGAAAAATACTCTAAATCAATATTGATCAGATAAATGCAAATTAAAACAACTAAGAGGTGCCACCTCACACCTATCAGATTGGCTAATATGACAGAAAAGGAAAATGACAAATGTTGGAGGGGATGTGGGAAAATTAAGACACTAATGAACTATTGGTGGAGTTGTGAACTGATCCAACCATTCTGGGGAACAATTTGGAACTATGCCCAAAGGATTATAAAACCATGAATGCCCTTTGACCAAGCAATGCCACTACTAGCTCTATATCCCAGAGAGAGCAAAGAAAATATGTACAAAAATTTTTATAATAGCTCTTTTTGTGGTGACACAGATTTGGAAATTGAGTGGATGCCTATCAATTGGGAAATGGCTGAACAAATTATGGTATACAATTCTGATGAAATACTATTGTGGTATAAGAAATTATTAGTGGGGGGGGGCAGCTAGGTGGTGCAGTGGATAAAGCACCGGCCCTGGATTAAGGAGGACCTGAGTTCAAATCCAGCCTCAGACACTTGACACTTACTAGCTGTGTGACCCTGGGCAAGTCACTTAACCCCCATAGCCCCGCAAAAAAAAAGAAAAGAAAAGAAAAGAAAAGAAAAGAAAAGAAAAGAAAAGAAAAGAAAAGAAAAGAAAAGAAAAGAAAAGAAAAGAAAAGAAAAGAAAAGAAAAGAAAAAAGAAAAGAAACTATTAGCAGTATGCTTTCAGAAAAACCTAGAAAGACTTAACATGAATTGATACAAAGTGAAGTGAGCAGAACCAAGAGAATGTTGTATACAGTAATAATATTTATGTTGAGCAATTGTGAATGACTTAGCTATTCTCATCAATACAATGATCTAAGTCAATTTCAAAAGACATATGAAAAATGCTATCCACCTTCAGAGAAAGAACTGATGGAGTCTGAATGCAGATTGAAGCATACTTTTTTACTTCCTTTTTAATTCTTAGGGGTTTTTTTGTTTTTATTTTCTTTTGCCACATAACTAATATGAAAATGTTTTACAGGATTTCATATGTAAAATCTATATCAAATTGCCTTCTTGAGTTGGGGAAAGGGAAGGGAGGAAAGGAATTTAGAACTCAAAAAAAATTTTTTTTAATGTTAAAAAAAATTACATGGGACAGCTAGGTGGCACAATGGATAAAGCACCGACCGTGGATTCAGGAGGACCTGAGTACACCCTCTGACACTTGACACTTATTAGCTGTGTGACCCTGGGCAAGTCACTTAACCCTCATTGCCCTGCAAAAAAACAAATTACATTTAATGTTTCAAAAATAAGAGAAAAAACAAATAAAACAAAATATATGTGTGTGTTCATTCTTTAGGGTTTTCTAAATAAATCATTATATCAACCACCAAAAAAAAGAAAGAAGAGAAAAGGTAATAATTTTATTTCTTTTTTGCCTGTGCTTATTCCCTTGATTTTTCTTAATTTTATTGCTATAGCTAATGTTTCTAGAACTACATTAAATAGTAGTGGTGATGGAAGTTATTTCTATAAACATTCTCAGAAAGACATTTCAAGGCCAAAAGGAAAAAGTTTTGCACTCAGTTCATTAAAGTCGCAAATGTTCAAAAATAATCAATCGCCATTTATTCAGGAGCTTATTATCAAATCCAAGGCTTTCCAGCTATCAGGTTTAAAATTTTGTTTATTATAATCGCTTTTTTTCTTGATGCTGGGTAAAAACAAAGTAAGGTATTCAAAAACATTCAGACAAAGGTGACTAAAAAGATAAGACAGGTTTGATTCTATTTTCTCCACATCCCAGTTAGTAGTCTTGTTCCACTGGCAAATGATTCGACCATATTGCATCTAAATCAGATTTACATCTAAGCCATCAGTTATCAAAGTATATTCCAAGGCCCCCACTTTTTCAGGAGGTCTGCAAATTTAGAAGTATTGGTATAATAATAAGATATTTTAATTTCTAATAGAGTCAACATCAATATGAGACATGGCCCTTCCTCTCCTGAAGTTACAGTCTAGACACAGCTGTATTGCACAATGCTAAATGGTAAGTTTATCCAAGGGTTGCAAAACAAAATGCTATGTGAAATCACAAGGAGAAGGTCATTATTCATAGCAGAAATCAGGAAAAACTTCTGAGATTTTACAGTGGTAACTCAAGGCCCCAGAGCAATTTGCAGCCCACGAAATGCACAGTAACTAATATTTATATGGCATTTTTCGTTTTGAAAAGCACTTTAATATATTAACACATGTACACAACTTAATATTTAACTTTATTGCATATATTAATTTACATACATTAATTACCTATATTACATATATTCTTTTGATTTGATCCTCACAGCCCTGGAAGACAGATGCTATTATCATCTCTATTTTACAGATGAAATAATTAAGATTGTGACAGGTCAAGTGACTTGCCCAGTGTCACATAACAAGTTAAGTGGGATTCAAATTCAGGTCTTCCTCATTCTAGTTGCAGCACTAAATTCACTATGCTACCCAGCTGCCAATTCAATTACCTAGTCAGTAACTTCATTGAGTTTAAGAATGTTAGGAATAAAATCTATGAAAAAAAGCCAACAAGTACAACCCACTAATTTTACATATGAGGAAACTGAGGCACAGATTGGTTAATGGCTTGTCCAGGTTCACACAATAGTAAGTATCTGAGGCAAAATTAGAACTCAGGTCTTCCTAACTTGAAGTCTGGCATTCTAGCTATTATGCCATTTAGCTGCCAACTTGATTACCCAGGTACTCGCTTTTTGTATTAGGATATTTGATATAAAATAATCTATAAAATAACATAGCCATTGTAGTTCCACCTTTACTCCCAACTCATCAGCAAAGGCAGGCATATTACTTTTAATTGTCAACAAAAAAAGAAATTAATATTACTAATTATTTGCTTTGTTTCAAATATTTGGAATACAAACCATCCCTTGTTTATGATAACCATATACAGTAAAAGTTTTCTTATCAATTTTATTGGCATCACAGATTTTGGTACGAGGAAATGAGAGGTTTGAACTAAATGTACTCAAGAACAATTTAAAATGATCAAAGTGGAGTAACATAATCCTAATCAAGTCATAAAATATTAATAGTTAAACCTTCAAATAATTGATCATCAAGTTGCAAAAAAAGTCATAAAAAGAGATTACTCATACGGAGATAATTACCAACTCCCAATGTTACTTTCTCTTATTTTATTTTTAGGTTAATTATGAGAAATAGTCTTTCATAGGTTTTGGTTTAGACATCTTGCTCCTACCTACATCTAAGGCCACTGAGGGTCTAGCATATGCAAGGATCCAAATCAACTGATCATATTGTAAATGCTATTCATCTGATCAATATGTTTGACTAAATTTTATGTTTTCTACTCATATCGTTAGGCTAATTGGTTGTTTTAAAATTTCACATTAAACACATGATGAGTTCTTCTTTCAAATTCTGGCTGTCCATCTCCTTACTGACTAAACAGAAACAAGAAACAGCAGCAGGTACAAAGTGGGATTGTGCTCTCCTCCTCTGCTTCCTCTCTATGTGACAGACATGTCTAAACTGGCTGCACACTGCCCAGTGACTATGAAGAAATTTTCTCAGAGATTATAGTTGACTTTAATGTTTTTTGCCGAGAAACAGAATAGAAAGGTGTCAGTTGCCAGCAATCTCTAAGAGTCATTAGAACTAATGCATTGGAAATGAACAGAGTGTTTCAGCAGGAAGATGTGCCACCAGCCATCCATGGATAATATATTTATACACTGCTCATTGAAAGTTAAAATTGCCTAGTTCTTTCCAGGCCCCCTTAAGACTTAGTTGAAGCTGCTTAATGAGTCACTGGATTGCTTGTGGAGGACAGGAACTATAGCAAAGTCGGCAATCTTCCCAACGGAATGTTCTCTTGTGAGTGTAACTTTCCCACAGAACCTAATGATATATGCTATCCCATATATGTCATTTCTATTACAGTAAATTTTAAATGAAAGGCAATCAACAGGATGATGATACCATCATAGAGTGGTAAGACTATCCATCTCATGTGGTTTAAAAGACAGTACAATCTACATCTAATAAAGATGTCCCTTAGGTAAGCACATGAAACAATATAAATACGTGCTTTAAAAAGACCTTTATATGTAATGATTCCTCTATTTATATATGCAGGTATGTATTTCTTCATATACACATGTATTATGTGTGCATGTGTGTATCCACACATATACACATATGTGTTTAAAAATATGCACACAGTAACACCTTACTTGTATAGAGGTCATTTATCCAGCAAGTTCAACTACCCAGAACACACTAAGAACCAGCTCTGTGAACAGGCAATTCAATTTAATAAACATTTATTAACTACCAACTAAGTGCCTACTAGGCACTGAAGATAAGAAAAAAGAAAAAACACATAAAATAATCCCTGTTTGGAAGGAACTTTTATTCACCTTATAATTAACTTTTATTACTTATATCCTGTAGTCACTAACTGTAATCCCTCTGATAAAATGGGGCCCAGGCAACCCAGACTTCATCAGGATGGAGTAAATGCTTCCTTGCTAATGCTCCCTTCAACTTCCTCACTCCTATTTGGACACTGATCTACCCACCTCCACCTCCGAGAGAGAGAACCCAGAATTCCTACTCCACTTAAACCCTCAGGTCCACTTTTTTCCTTCCTCAATAGTGGTTGGCCCCACACTGCAGAATGGATTGAGCAGCCTGTATTGCTTTGTTGATCAGGGAATCACCAACAATATCATCCATGTAAAAAGATGTTTTAAGATCATGGGTATCCCAAGGGTTAGAGCAATGATGAGGCTTTTCCACCTATTCCCCAACATGTAGCAACAATTTTTCTCTAAATGAAGTTAGGCAATAAACATTATCCCCACACTACTAAAGGTAAAAACAAACCCCTATGTGCAATTCACAGATATTCCAGTGGGCTATACTGAAGGAAGTGAGGCATTGTAAGAGATGAGCTACAGCCAACCTGATCTCAGATGAATGAATATGAAGGAACACAGAAGCTTCCAAGATCCCTGTCCCTGCAGATTTGAGGGGCACCTTCCTTCAGGCCTGTAGTGTTTCTGTTCTTTCATATTGATTCAAGCGCTGGTATCTTTATGAGTGTTACTGTGTGTCTTTGGCAGCAACAGAGTTTGATCCAGCAATGCTGATTAGTTCCTGCCTATATAAGGCAGCGGGGTGGGGGGGGGGAGCAGGGGGGAGGGGTCGGAATAGCAAAAGTCAATTTCTGACACCAATCCTTAGCAATAATGCCCATGCTTGTCATTGACAAGTGTCTCATTCCTGGACAATCTTTTCTACACTCATGACTGGTTTTGAGACAACTCAGTCTTGACACATATGCAAGACCCTCAGTAGCTTTAGATGTAGGAAAAGGATGTCAAAGGAAAACCTATGAAAGAATGGTTCTCATAATTAATCTACAGATAAAGTAGAGTAAGTCATATTGGGAGGTGGTAATTATCTCAGGATAGGTAGTCTCCTTAGGTGAGATACTAATAACTATCCTAAGAATGACACCGAGAGAAGTTACTCCTACCTTATGGGTGTTGGGACGAATGTGCAGAAGTTTCAAGAGAGAAAAAAAAATCTGTAGAACTTTTGACAAGCAAATGTGTGTGCTATAAAAGGAAGCTAGGTACAAATATTTTTGTACAAATAGGTCTTTTTCTCTTTGGGGGGGATCTCTTTGGGATATAAAGCTAACAGTGGTATTTCTGGATCAAAGTTCTATAGCCCTATGGGCATAATTCTAAATTGCTCTCCAGAATAGTTGGACAACTCCACCAACAGTGGATTAGTGTCCCAATTTCCTTACATCCCCTCCAACATACAACTAGAGATCAGATGAATACCCATCAATTGGGGGATGGTTTAAACAAGCTGTGGTAGTGATGGAAAATTATTATGCTATAAGAAATGACAAACAGGATAATTTCAGAAAGGTCTGGAAAGACTTGTATGAACTGATATATAGTAAAGTGAGCAGAACCAAGAGAATGTTGTGCACAAACAGAACAATAAATATTGTTTGATGAGGAACTGTGAATGACAGCTATTCTCAGCAATACAATGATCCAAGACAAAGGACTAATGATCAAACATGCTATCCACCTCCAAAGAAAGAACTGATGTTGATTGAACACAGACTGAAACATGCTATTTTTCACTTTCTTTCATTTTTTTTCTTTTCTTCAAGTTTCCTTGTACAAAATTACTAATATGGTAATGTTTTGCATAATTCCACATATATAGCCCATATCTGATTGCTTGCCTCCTGGGAAGGGGGAAAGGAAGGGAGGGAGGGATAAAATTTGGAACTCAAAACTACAAATAAAAATTTTTGTTATTTTTAAAATAAATAGATGGATTAAATTATTTTTTAATTTAAAAAAAGGAAGCTAGGCATCACAGTGGATAACATGCTGGGTCTTGAGTCAGGAAGACCTGAGTTCAAGTCCAGCCTCAGATATTACTAGCTGTGACCCTGGGCAAGTCATTTAATGTTTGCCTCAGTTTCCTCAACTGCAAAATGGGATAATAATAGCACCTACTTCCCAGAGTTGTTGAGAGAATCAGTGAAATACTATTTGTAAAGCACTTAGCACATAGCATAAAATAAATAAATTCTTATTTTCTTTCCTTTTGGACAAGTAGCTGTTCTTCAAAGAAAACTTTTTAACCAGTAACATGAGAGCAAAAAGGATTACAATAAGCTATAATCAATATAAAAGTTCCTTCTAGTAAGAAAAAGAATCTCTTCAAATGGAAGTTACACATGCAGTTTTAGTATACAATAAGCAGTAATAATAAAAATACTTTAATCCATCACTTAGCCTCACTTCTACAAAAATTCAGGCAGAATTTCAATTATGAAATTCAACCATGAGACAGTTCCCAGCAATCAAAATAAGCAATAGCTTGGGACGGGGGGGTGGCAGGGTGGGAAAACAATGGGAAAGGGATAGCCATCAAGAAGGATAGAGAGAGAGTATAAATGGCACAAAAGTTATATAATTCCTACTTTTGCTACAGTTCTGCCCCCAGACATCAAAGCCCCTCTTTTCATTTCCCTTAAACTCTTCAGTTGTGGGAGGAAGATAAAAATGTCACTAACAGGTCACATTTAGTCTAGAAACCAGAATATTCTGACATGGCTTTTTAAAAAGCATTTATATACATCAAGACCTAATGAATATCACAAATATTATATATCATCTAAATGAGATTGTTAAAACAAGCCAGTTTACCTAGGAAACAATGGACATTTCTTCAATACATTATTGCTTTATACACATGTTTATATACAAACAATGGAGGCATTTGCACATATCTTATAGCATCAAAAACAGCATTGAAAGAAATTTCATTAGACTATAGTAGGATTGGTAAAATTATCAAATATTTCTTATTTTAATTTTAAGATAGATAATTTCAGGGGCAGATAGGTGGCGCAGTGGATAAAGCACCGGCCCTGGATTCAGGAGGACCTGAGTTCAAATCCGGCCTCAGACACTTGACACTTACTAGCTGTGTGACCCTGGGCAAGTCACTTAACCCCTATTGCCCTGCAACAACAACAACAACAAAAACAAAAAAAGATAGATAATTTCCTATGGAATTTTTATTATGACAAAACCATAAAAACTTCTAGGGAAGTTCTTGTATTGAATACTCAATTCAAAATATAATTTCAAGATAACCTTTTGAAGGAGGCTATTAAACCAACAACAATTTAATAGACAAATAAAAATGTAGAGTTACTTTTAAGTATGACTTTTCATAATGGAAACTATCAGCATTTTAAATGTTCCATATAAATGGAAATAATGGTAGTTGGACATTTTGTTCATTCCAATGGATTGTAGTAATCAAGAAAACACAAGTTTATTTTATTAAGCAGACAAGGTAAATTTTCATAATGTAAAGCAATGGGAGAGGAGAGCAATAATGGAAATGAAGTTTTTACCCTATTTCATTTCATTTCAAAGGAACAGCTTCTCAAATTGATTAAAGGGTGCAAATGCTTCCAGGGCAAACAGCCACAGATTGGGAGGAGCACTGACCAGATCACTCTGTTCTCTCACTTAAAATGATAGAATTCTGAAGCTGAAACAACTCTTAAAATCTTTAGTCTCTGTTGTTTTACAGGTGAGAAAACTGAAAGGGCTAAAGAGGAAAGGTAGTTTCTTGCAAGTAAACTATTTCTGGAACCTTTCCCATATCCCATGGACTGGAGAGAATGAAAGTTAGATATTGGTTTACCCATAGAGAGAAAGGTATGAAGATATCAACAAGAGAGGAAGACTGAGCTGCATGAAGAAAGCAGTATATTAAAAGACATGGAAACATGAATTTCCAGCTACAGAAATGAAGAAAATATGTCAAGGATACAGAAGAAGGAGTTAGATGAGATTGGAGGGTTGGAGCAAAGAGCAAAAAGTTTGGGGGTGGGGAAAGGGCACAGAACAGAAACCCCCAAAATATTGGAAGAACTTTGCAAAGAGTAAATCCAGGATTCTCCTTTCTTTCTCCTAGAACTGACAGAAACAAAGAACAGTGGGGACATAACAGCAACAGTATAAGGGAAGCAACTGGGCAAAAAGAGTTTTGACCAACTCCTAGGAAACTTCCTGTTTTAAAACAGTGTTTCCCAAATCCCTTTGGCCACACAAAATTCTGAAGGTTGAAGCAAATTGACAGCTCCCATCAATACTGATCTGGGACATAAAATAACCATAGGTAAAAGGCTGGAAGGAGGAGTCAGGAAATTTTTATAACAAAATAGAGCAAATTAAACCAATTTTTCAAACAGGAAAGTGTTGCACATAAACATTTTATTTACATATATACATATATACTTTCACATTTAATATTTTAGAGGGGAAAATATTTCACAAATAGAAGCTTTATCATGAAATTCTTTTGCTTTGCTTTTTTGAAGACTTCATTGAGGAAGAAGCTATTATTTCCTGAGGTGATCCATTTCTCTTTGGGATAGCTCTAGTTATTATGAAATTTCTCCTTGCATCAAACCTATATCTGCCTCTCTGCAACTTATTGATCCTTGTTGTGTTCATAGGTACCAAAAAGAACAAGTCTAAACCTTTTCCCAAATGCTAGCTTTTAAATATTTGAAAACAAGTATTATATCTCTGCCCCCCCTCCCAATCTCCAAAGTCATGCCTTCTCTAAAGTAAAAATCTTTGTGTCCTTCCTACAAAATAATCTCAAGACCCTTCACCAATCCTTATTATTCTCCTCTGGGCCCTCTCCAGTTTATCTATGTCCTTTCTAAAATACGATGCCAATTCACATAGATGCTTAAAAGCCAGAACTTTTAGGCTCTGTGTTTCATCTAGAAATATTCTTCAGTTACCTGGAAAATGAACATATGCTGATATTTTGGGCTTAACCATATGTAGTCAACTCCATTAACCACATGTGAATTATGTACTTTGTGGGTAACTTTTAGCAAATTTCTCAACAGAGGCTAGCTTTCTCTTAACGAAAACATAATTAAGAAGAAAAATATTTCTCCTTACCACAATAACAATTTATATACACACACACTCTAAAAGAGAAATAGAAATGAGTTATCATATGGTATTTTGAATTATCTGTGCCACTCTTCACTCAGGCACTATGAACTCTCCATGGTCTGTCCCTGGTCATCAGTTTTGCACCCAACTTGAGTTTCAAGCCACAGTGTCAGCTGCAACAAATAGAAAACTTTGAATACAAACACCCATTGGTAGCCTTCCATCCCACCAATAGCATAAGAGAAACGATTAGGGACGTCAGACCAGAAGTGTCTACAAGGATGAAGAGGGGTGGGTAAGCATAATTTGGGTTTCATTTAAGGTCTTTATGCCTGGATACTGTTTCCTTTTTCTTTATAAGCATCTCATTGATCTCTTTCCTCATCAGCACTTCCAGGAAGAGGAGTGGATATTAGAAACTTTTACCTTAAAGGTAAGTAGCACAAGTGTCATTATTCCCATTTTACAGATGAGAAAATTGAGGCACATTTGAATCTGCATCTTCTGAAGGCAAAGCCAAACTTAGACTATACTATGCCATGTATTTTTTAATTTAAATATGAAAAACATGGAATTAGAATAGGAAGGGATCTCAGTGGACACATCTGCCAAATAATAAGGGAGGAAGAATAACCTCTGCTACACCACATCTGACAAGTGTGACCCAAGGCCCAATATTCCGAGCTCTTACCTTTCATAGACCAGAGGAGGAGGTAGAGGAAGAGGAGGAGGAAAGAAAATATTGACTAAAAAAAAAAGTTACTTCATTAGCAATGGCAATGTTTAAGATTGCAACTTCTAAAAAGAATTAAGATGCACATTTTGGAAAACTCTTTAACAGTTTTAATGAGATGTTTCAATTGGTTCCATCTGGGGCTGTTGTTTTGTTTTGTTTATCTATTTATACATCTTATCTAGTCTAGATTTTTTTCACCTTAGCTATTAATTAAAAGCTGAGGCCCCTTTCTTCTGCAATTACTCTTCTTCCCATATTTCTCAGGTATTTGTCCTTAAGACTGGCATAAAAAGTTTAAAATCCATTACACTTCCAATTGAAATCCATTACCATAATGCCGGGACAAATTCCAGCAGTCTAAAATTTACTGCTGTAGCCATTAGACACAGGGTACTATATAGGGTATTTGGACAAGGGAAGCACTTATTGAAGTGGTGGTGAAAAGACAAAATCTTATATTTCTTTGGCTCATTTTGCCTCATCCAGAGTTTCCCTGGGGAAATATCTGAATCTAGTTTGAATGGCTGATGTCTATGTCTCTAGAGAGGACCACCTCTTCATAAGAGAAAAAAAGTGAAGGAGGAGATAGGGAGAAGTATGGAAGGGAAACATAGTTGGAGCTCTTATATAATCAGACCTATACTGTCCAAATAATTCACAGTAATATCAAAGATTAAAGCACAGATTTTTTTGATCCTTCATATTATGGCTTCTATTTCTTGCTACTTCACCCAGATTTAGGGTATGGAGAATATATTGAGAGATACACACATACACACACACACATACACACACGTGTGTATATATTGTGTATGTGTATATGTATATATAAATGATATATGACCATAATCTCCATACCTGTGTATATGTACATACATGTAGAGATGTGCATATGTGCATACACACTCGTGTGTATATATTAATGTATACATACATGTGTATGCATGCATGTACATAAACATATACATACTTTGTAGAAGTCTAGACATTAAAACTCTTGAACTTGGGGCATGCTAGAGAGATAACTTCATGGCTGGGAATGTTTACAAATGCTCTTCATCTCCCTAGAAGACTAGGGTTCAGTCAGGAACTCCCATTACTTGAACATATGATTCCCCTTTCCTGGTGGAGAGATGTCCTGGTTGAAAGCATGACTGGATCATAGCTCTGGGTGCCTATACCTGATTCCAAAGAGACAGTATTTATATAAACTGGAAATAGGAAGGAGGTAGCTGTATACTACACATTACAAATGTATACACATGAGATGATGGGTATTCAAGTAAAAGTCAATAGAGGGCGGGGGGGATAGTGATTTTTATCATTTAAGTATACTACAGATTACCTGGACAAAAAAAGAACAAGGTGAAGGGTTTAGGGAAAATATATAAATAAGTATGGCACAGAGAAATGATGGGGAACGTCAATTTTCCAGATACCTCACCTCTCTCTCTCTCTCTCTCTCTCTCTCTCTCTCTCTCTCTCTCTCTCTCTCTCCCAAAAGCAGAGTAGCTAATAACTTCTTGACTTGTCTTACTGATAATTTTGTCCTTCCAAATGTGAAGGAATCAACAAAGGGAAATGACTATTTTGAATTTGATTCTCAATAACATGAAGAAATTGCTTGCTGGGATAGAAATGATGAAATCCCTAGGAAAGGAAGTGACTGGTCCTTTCAAAATTTTATGATAAAGGACAGGAAATACAGGCTAAGTTTGACATGAATCCTAGATTTTGGAAAAATTGATTTTAAAGTGTCTAAAAGAAAGATGAGTAGTATGTTATGGACTAAAATGCTACAGGGGAAGTTGACCCAGAAGGGTTGGAGCTGTTCAGAAATGATATTCAGAAGCCAGGAAGGGAAACAATTAAAATGAAGGAGAAAAAATGGGATTTGTCTGAACAGACAGTTGTGGATGCACAGAAACTCACCAATCAATTTAGGAGCTAAAAAGAAACATATCAAAGATGGCAGCAAGGCCAAGAAAAAAAAAAGGATAAATATAGGATTCTGGTTATTTTAAGCTCCAGGAGAACTAAAACTCAGAATGAGCTGAGTTTGGTAAACAATGCTGAAGGCTTAAGGTTTGGGGGCTTGTTTTTGCTTGTTTGGTTTTTAATTATAATGAGAGAAGGGAAAAGACCTTTTGGGGGGGGTAAGATAGTAACTGACAACAGAGAGAAGGTGGAGCTGGTCTGATCTCATTTTTATTTGGTTTTCTCTACCAAGGAGAAAATACCCTTAGCACTAGAAATAACAGGGCAAAAAATTACTGATGAGAAGCCGATTGATGATTGATCCACAATAAGGATCTACTGAGAGAGCATCTAGTTTATAGGCTTATAGAATCATAGATTTAGAACTAACCCCAATGAATTCAAATCATCTGGCAATAAACTACCTCCTCTGATAAGAAATGACAGATGTAATTGTTGGTATGTCCTTAGATCAGTGGCCACAACTCTCCTGACTATGGCCCCAAACAGATTGAAAGAGAATTGGGACAAAAACAAAAAATTCACCATATCCAAAAGATAATTGGGAAATATTTGACAAAATAAATAAAAATGCAATAGAATAGATTATGTTAATTGTGGCTTTCTAAGTTGATATGTGGCCTGCAAATGTCCTCATGTACATTTGTGGGCATATTTCTATTTGAGTTTGACCCCACTGTCTTAGACCAAGAGGCTGCTTACCAATCTCTGGGGCCATGGGATGGTCAGTCAGTCCATTAGATCCTATGCCAATTTACAGATTCTCCAGAGGGACCAAAGCTCACTCACATGAGGTCTCTGGTCTCTATCCTGAGTTCAGTCAGTCAGGTAACAATCATTTGTTAGTCAATCCACAAGCATTTATTAAGCAAATATTTTGTGACAGCCATGTGCACAATCTGAAAGAGTTATAGAAGATATTTAAGAAAACATGTGCTAATAACTAAAGCCACGAATATGGATACAGCCATTCCTGATGAATAATATCATCAAGTAATGTGGATTTGCTAAGAAGGCATCTTGATACTGAGAGGACATAAACTGGATTCTTGCTACAAGACAAGAAAATTCATTCCAACTGTCCCCTCTAGATAGCCCTAGCAAACACAACATTCCTGAAAACCTGTCTAAATTAGTCTCATTTTAATTATGTAGACTTGGAAGCCCAAGGCTCAAACAAAAAGAAAATCATCCCTTTCAAAATATATTAATCATATTTCATTACATCCCAATTGCTTTTAGCTGACTTGTAATTATGTAGTAATACCCAATGAAGCAGAAATTATAAGGCAATTAAGCATGTGTGGAGAGTCACTCTCATGAAGGTTAGGGCAGCTGCTTGATATCAACACGACTTGTAAAATAAAACCTTGTTTGCAATAAGGGTCTTTATGAGCTCTGCTTGTCAGTGTTTCCCTCTCTGACAAGCTACATTGCCTCAGCAGCACTGCGTTGTTTTAAATCCCCCAAACTAAACTTGTTGGACGTTTTAAAAGCAACTCAACACATAAGTTGCTATATATATATATATATATCCCCTCAAAGATCTGATATGCATCATATCAGCAAGGTGGCCTAGGGGATAGCATGCTGGACTTGGAGTCCAGAAGACTCGAATTCAAATCCTGTCTCCTACACTTACTAGTTACATGGCCCTGGAAAACCTTTTTTGGCCTCAGTTTTTTTATATGTAAAATGGAGATAATAGAACCTACCTTACAGGGTTATTGTGAGGATCAAATGAGATGACATATTTAAAATGCTTTACTGGGGCAGCTGGGTGGCGCAGTGGATAGAGCACCAGCCCTGGATTCAGGAGGACCTGAGTTCAAATCTGGCCTCAGATGCTTGATACTTACTAGCTGTGTGACTCTGGGCAAGTCACTTAACCCTCATTGCCCCACCAAAAAAGAAAGAAAGAAAGAAAAAGAAAAGAAAAGAAATGCTTTACAAACTTTAAAGTGCCAAATGAATATTATCACTGTTGTTATTATAAATCATAATAGTATTATAAATATGATTATGAAAGTAATTTTCAATCATTTAAATGAATAATTAGTGAATCAAATGTATTTTTAAAAAACTAATGCTAGTGCTACTAATGATAATAACAATAAGAAATGTTTCATAAAATCTTGCAATACTAGAGATATTCTGAAATGGGATTTGATTGTGAACTATCTCTTTCTAGACATGATATTTTGACTGTGTCAGCTACTGCATGGGCTCAACAGCTCTACCAAATTCCTACTCCATTGGTTCACAGTGATATAGAGGTAGCCTTGAGTTTCTGAATTTTGTACCAGTGGAGTTCCATCTCTGGCAAGTTCTACCATAATAAATAGGCTTCTTATACGAGTCTAGATTCTTACTGTGGATCTGTCTTCTGATGGCCAGGTTAGCTAAAATCA
The DNA here is from genome assembly GCF_019393635.1 of Dromiciops gliroides. Classification (NCBI taxonomy): domain Eukaryota; kingdom Metazoa; phylum Chordata; class Mammalia; order Microbiotheria; family Microbiotheriidae; genus Dromiciops; species Dromiciops gliroides. Next base: position 205,289,789 of record NC_057863.1, read on the forward strand.
GAGTAGCTCATCACACAACAGCCTGGTACAGGGAAGAGACTGCTGAACTTCAAGCGATTGGATCTGAGTTCCCATCCCAGCTCTCCCACTTATTATTACTTGTGGGACTTAGGACAAATCCCTTCACCTCTCTAGGTCTCAGTTTTCACATCTCATAAGCTGAGGGAGTAAGAATAGATGGCCCATTGTAAATGAGCCTAACACTCATCAGAATTGGCTCAAGGAGGGAATAACATACACACTCAATTGGGTGGAGTAATCTCTCTAACCCTGCAGGAAAATAGGAGGGAAAGGGGATAAAGAGAGAGAGGCAAAAGAAGGAAGGGCAGATTGGGGGAGGGGACAGACAGAAACAAATCCCTTTTGAAGAGGGATATGATGAAAGAAGATGGATAATAGAATAAATATCATGGGGAAGGGAATAGGATGGAAGGGAAACAGTTAACAATAGTAATCATGAAAAAGGAAAAAGGGGGGAAATTGTACAAAAAATATTTATAGCAACTCTTTGTGGTGGCTAAGAATTGAGAATCAAGGGAATGTCCATCAATTGAGGAATGATGGAAGAAGCTGTGCTATATGCTTGTGGTGGAATGGTCTTGTGCTATAGGAAATGACAAACAAGATGATCCCAGAAAAACCTGGAAAGACTCATGAACTGATGTATAGTGAAGTGAGCAGAGCTGGGAGGACACTGTGCATAGTGACAGCAGTATTGTTCAATGAGCAATTGTGAATGACAACTACTCTCAGCAATGCAATGATCCAAGACAAACCCCAGGGACTAATGACAAAGTTTACTATCCACCCCCATAGAAAGAACTAATAAAAAGAGCACTTGTGGATTGTACATATATAACCTGGTTGCAATCTTGTAGACGGGGGAGGAAAGGGAGGGAGGGAAGGAGAAAAATTTGGAACTCTAAATCTTATGAAAATGAATGTTGAAAATTACCCTTACATATAACTGGAAAAAATAAAATAAATGTTTGTTATTGAAAAAAGAAGAAGAATAGATGGCCCATTGAAGTCCCTTCCAGTGATAAGAGTTATGATTCCAAGATACTCTTGGCTACAACAAGACCAAAAAAAACAATTCTATTTGCTCAGACTTGAAGGGTTTCAGTCCTCATAGTAGAGGAAGTAGCCACACAGATAAAACCACAGAGCTTTCAAATATCAAAGTATATTCTAAACAGAAACTAGATTTGATATGGTTTAAACTCACATGACAACAACTCTATCCACTATATCACATTGCCTCTTTTAAGGCATATTAAATTCAACATCTCTTAAACCATTTTAAATTGCACTTAAATGTATATTAATGCCATACTCAACTTTTCCTTCTTATCTGTGAATAGAGGAAATGAAACTAATTAAGGAGATAATGAGCTAAAAGAACAAGGATTTTATATAGCTATGCTGTAACAATATGAGTGTAGGGATTGGATCTGTGATTACATTGGCATAGGACTTGCAAAGTAAAGGAACTCTCCCTACCAATGTAGGGAGGCACATCTCATTTTCTGAGAGAGTTGCCTAGAGCGCCATGAGCTTAAGTGACTTGTCGATGGTCACACAGGCAGTATTTGTCAAAAATAGAACTTGAACCCAGGTCTTCCTGACTCCAAGACCAGATCATTATCCATTATGCCATGCTTAATTGCACACATATTTGTATGTAGCCATTGAGGGAATTTGTTTCGATTGAAAAATGCATATTTTTCAAAAAGAATTTTTCTTTTTTTTCCACTGAGGTAGAGGTAAGAGGGAGAGAAATGGAGGCAAACTGATGTGAAATGTTGCATGTACCTTCAGATGAGGTCACTGTGTTATTAGTTTTACTTAACCATTTTATTACAAGAAGCTTCACAAAGTGGCAATAATATGTAAATATTTCTAGTTTTTAAAAAAGCATATCAATAAAACAAATATCCCCCAAAAATGCAATTCAAGGATTATTATCTCATTTATTTGTAACCTTTTCAAGTCCCTTAAAATACTAGTTCTATCCCTTACAAACTCACTTGTATTTAACCATTTAACTTGTATTTGTTTTTTATATACTTCTATATATCCTTGCTGTCTCCCACATGAAACTTTAAGATTTGTTGTAATTCATTCATTATATTTGTATTTCCAATGTCTAGCAAAGTGATGGGTACATAATAATTAATAAATATTCATTGATTAATTTTCATATTGTTCTTTGCATATTTTCATGTTTGTCTTTATTGATAGTGATGCTCAAAATTTAAAAAAATTTAAAAGAGCAATAAGCACATACAAGGTTCCCAAAAGTGTTAATGAAGTTTTAAGCTAATAAAAACTTCTGGGACAGCCTCTGTTTATTGTTAAAAGGAGAGAAGACATTTGAGCATTGTCTGAAATTTTCTTAATTCTTTTACTGCAGGTATCCATTTACTCAAGAAAATTCATCTTTTAAGGAAATGATGGATTTCTTAAATTTGACAGATCAAAACTTTACCTCAGAAGAAACATTCAATCGAATGCCATCTAAGATTCTGGTCTCACTTACTCTGTCATTATTGGCACTGATGACAACTGCTATCAACTCCCTTGTGATCACTGCTATAATTGTTACCCGGAAGCTACATCACCCTGCCAACTATTTAATCTGCTCCCTTGCAGTTACTGATTTCCTAGTGGCCGTCCTTGTGATGCCCTTCAGCATTGTGTATATTGTGAAAGAAACTTGGCTTATGGGTCAAGTAGTCTGTGACATCTGGCTGAGCGTTGACATTACCTGCTGCACATGTTCCATCTTGCACCTTTCAGCTATAGCTTTGGATAGATATCGTGCAATCACAGATGCTGTTGAGTATGCCAGGAAAAGGACACCTAAACAGGCTGGGATTATGATCACTGTGGTGTGGACTATTTCAGTTTTCATCTCCATGCCACCTCTATTCTGGAGACACCAAGGAACCAGCAAAGAAGATGAATGCATAATCAAACATGACCATATTGTTTTCACCATTTACTCGACATTTGGAGCTTTCTACATACCACTGGCATTGATATTGATCCTCTATTATAAAATATACAGGGCAGCAAAGACATTGTACCATAAGAGAAATGCTAGTCGGGTTGCCAAAGGAGAGCTGAATGGTCAAGTACTCTTGGAAAGTGGTGAGAGAAGTACTCACCTGGTCTCTACACCATATGTGCAAGAGAAGTCTTTATCTGACCCTTCAGCAGACTTTGATAAAATACAAAGCACTGTAAAAAGTCCCAAATCAGAATTAAGGCCAGAAAAATCTTGGAGGAGGCAAAAAATTTCTGGAACAAGAGAGCGGAAAGCAGCCACAACATTGGGGTTGATCTTAGGTGCATTTGTGATCTGTTGGCTTCCCTTTTTTGTCAAGGAGGTGATTGTCAACATATGTGAGAAATGTCAAATTTCAGAAGAACTGTCTAATTTTTTGACATGGCTTGGCTATCTCAATTCTCTTATAAATCCATTGATCTATACGATCTTCAATGAAGACTTCAAAAAAGCATTTCAAAAACTTGTGAGATGTAGACATTATCTTTAGGAAAATAATAGTATTGAAAGTTTTTGTGTCTATTTAAATACATATGTGTGCATTTAAATACGTTGAAATTTTGTGTGAAAAGGAAATATTTTAAGACTGCTTCACATTTTAAATTCTATATTGATCAGAATGTTTACTGATGAAAGATGGTTTTATTTGACCATCATTACTGGGTATTGGAAATGAAAGAATAGTTTTATGCAAAATGAAAACAGTATTCAATTTTCATATTCATTTTTATATGTTAATGGAACATATATTCTATTGTGTTGATGACAGTAGTGGAGGGAAACTTTTTGGTAGCAATCATACTCCTTAATCTCCAAGTCAGAAAGTGTTTAAAAGATAACTTCATAAATTGCTGCTCTTCATTTCATTTCAAAACATTGCTATGTTTTCTCAGTTCACCATCTCTGCCCCATGTGTTCCACTTCATCTGACAAAAATAAAGGTAGAAGAATAACTTTATTGATCAAGAGACTTAGATTTATCATTGAACTTTGTCTTTCTCAAGTGGTAAAGAACCATAAAAGGAAAACAGTGATGCATTGTTTTGAATTTGAATTCTTGTTTGAGATTCATAAAAAGTTATATTATCCTCATTTAAAATGCCATCAAGAATATATTCCTCACAAATCATGATTTTAAATGAAAGAATTATCCTAGTAATAACTTAAGAAAAATTTATATATGACTCTTGCTTACCTATAAATACTTTTGTAAAGTCTTAGAAACCCAAGATGACTCAGCACAACTACTTTATTATGTAACACATTTTTTTCTAAAGGAGAAGGTATATTTAATTACTGACCATGTTGGCAGAATCCAATGTTAACTGATCATGAAGGAGTATTTTACATTTTAGTATGAATGAATCTTTTATTTTTGTGACTAGAAACATTTAGCAGTCTGTATTGAACTCCCCAACATTTGTCTTAGCAGGCTGTATGGTTTTTCCAGTTGAAAAAAATAAACAAAAAGATATTCACCTTTTGGGGGGGAAAGAGGGGCAATTGCAGTTAAGTGACTTGCCCAAAGTCACACAGCTAGTAAGAGTTTGAGGCTGTATTTGAACTTAGTTCCTCCTGACTTCAGGACCAGTGCTCTATCTACTGTATCACCTAGCTGTCCCCCCCCCTCACAAAATAAAAAAGATATTCATCCTAAGCTCAAAAAAATGAGATCATCCCCAAAATTCTGTCTCCCTCCCTTATATTTGGTTCAAACACCAGAAGAAGGGGGAAAAATTAATTCCTATTAGAAATTTGCTGAAAACTTTGTTCAATAATCTCCAGTGAAGAAGGTATTAAACAGGGAACAATATGTTCACCAAGTATCCTCATTGACCATCAAAGATGTCTTGTCTAAGGAACAACAACCAAAAAAAAAAAGATGGGGAGGACACAGGAAGAAGAAAAAATATATCACCATTTAAATTGTAGGGCAGAGTATATCCTCCATAGTAGGCAGGAGATGGGCAGTGTGCATCTGCTGTTCCCATAGTTGGTATCTGCTTCTTATTTCTCTGTACTGAATGTGATTCTAGAATCTATCTTTCTGCTTAGTCTTTTAGAGCAAATGAGAAAGAAAGCCTTAGTTTGCCTTCCCAACATTCCTGGTCTGCTAAGAATCCTTTAGACTCACAGGATCACATATTTAAAGTTAGAATTGACCTCAAAAGCCATTGAGTCCATCCCTTTCATTTTTCAGATAAGGAAACTGAAGCCCAGATAGATTAATCAACTTGCCTCAAGTCCTATAGATAATATCAGAGGTGAGATTTGAACCTAGGTCTTTTGACTCCAGAGCCAGTGCTTTTTCCATAACCCCATGTTAGTGAATAAAGAAGAAGAGACAATTATGTAGTGTGAAAGATTTTTGGAACAAGAGAAAGGAAGACAGCCACTACTTCAGGGTTTATTCTAGGTGCATTTGTGATCTGCAGGCCTCCCTTTTTTGTCAAGGAAGTAGACATCAAAATTTGTGAGAAATGTTGCATTTCAAAAGAGCTGTCTAATTTTTTGACATGGCTTGGTTATTTCAATTCTCTTATAAATCCATTGAACTACACAATCTTCGATGAAGACTATAAGAAAGCACTTTAGCAACTTGTGAGATAGACATTACCATTAAGAAAATGTAGTCTTGAAAGCTGCCTAACTTTCACAGTGGTGTGTGAAAGTAGTATTTCAGGAATATTTTACCCTTCATTGCCAATTTTTCTCTCAGCTAAGACTGTCCCCTTTTTTTTTCTAATTCTCTTGAACTAGATGTAGATTAGCAACTTAACTGCAAGTTTTGCAAGATAGAGTTCACATTCAATAGTTTTCATAGCAACCATCTTAGATCTGTCTACTTTAATTCATGCTGAATTATTTGAATGACCTTATCTCTGTCCAGCTACAATTGTTTAAAGATACTATTAGGTATTTTAGAAGCAATTTAATTAATTTTTGAGTCCCTGATTTTCAGTTTATATGCTAAATTTAAAATTTCACATTCACAGAAGACTTAAGTCAACTATCCATTGTGTCATGTGTCTCTTCAGTGAAATCCACAACCTTAAAGCAAATAGTCTAAACATCTACACTAGAAAAACAGAATGCATGAAAAGCATATATTGCCCATATTATGTAAGGCATGCATATTCCAATGAATGGACAACCTATTAAATTAGTGTATATTAGTATATATGTGGTTGATATAGAGTATAAAGAGCTGACCACAAAGTGAAAAAAAACTTGGCTTTAAATACCACTTCTGACACATACTAGCTGTTTTACCTTAGGCAATTTATTTAATCTCTCAGTGTCCCTGGCAACTTTCTAAGATTAAAAGTTACAGTGAAGATACCAGTCTGAATTGGTAGGAGGAATTCCTTATTAGAAGCTCTAATGTAGTGATGAAATCACAGGTCTGGCTTTTAAAAAGTAACTATTGTAGATATATATGGTGACCAATATATGTATAATGTGAGATACATCATCCACAAAAAACAAACACATATGTATGTAACTTTGGGCATTTACCAAAGATATGCAATGAAATGGGCCAGGAATATAGTAGGAGGAAGAGATTAAGGCTGCATTACATTGTGAATTGTGCAGTAATTTCAATGATCACAAACTGGTCACTGCTATAAAAAAATTCCTTTAATAATAATATTCTTCCAGTGGTGCTATGTGATTCTGCCATCATGGTATTTCATTATTCACAAGAATTATAACTTCAAGTAACCCAAATTTCAATGAAAGACATATGATGGTTATAAAAAAAGCTGTAGCAATGTATCCATTAATTACTTATATATAAAAAGGAAAGAAGAAAATAAGCATTTATTAAGTGCCTACTTTGTGCCAGGCATTGTTCTATTCACTTTATAAATATTATTCCATTTTATTCTCACAATAGCCCTGGGAAATAGGTGCTATCATTATCATTTTACATTTACATTTGAGAAACTGAGGGAGAAAAAGGCTAAGTGACTTGCCCAGGTTCACATAAGCTGTATGAAATCAGGTCTTACTGACTCAAGGCCCAGTTCTCTATCCACTACACCATCTACCTGCCAAAGTAAAGTAGCAAGACAGAAATGATCAAAGACATATAGTATTTGAGGTGGGGGAGATGTGGGCTAGTCCCTAGCTTCTTATATTGTGGTTCACAATCTCTATATGAGGTAACTAAATGTGGGGGTTGTAAAACAATGGCAACATTAAAAGGTTATGTATACCTATTTTATATAACCCAGGGTTATGTAAAAATTTCTCCCGCAAAAAGAAGTCACAAGTGGAAAAAAGTTTATGAAGTCATTAGAAAGAATGAAAAATAACCAACATATAGCTTTAGTAGTAAATTTTTAATCCCAAAATCCTCCCCACCCATCACTCACACTGCCTCTGGGGGGAAAAAAAAAACACAGAGGAAGGCCTGTAGTACCTTAAGTCTATCTTGGACTTGTTTGGAAAAACAAGTTGGAAAAGTTTTTAGAAAAGAAATGGGGGCAGCTAGATGGCACAGTGGATAAAGCACTGGCCCTGGATTCAGGAGGACCTGAATTCAAATCCGGCCTCAGACACTTGACACTTAGCTGTGTGACCCTGGGCAAATCACTTAAACCTCATTGCCCCGTAAAAAAAAAAAGAAAGAAAGAAAAGAAATGGACAGGATGAGAGGCCATGGAGACATTAAAATTTACTATTATTGTAGGAAGTACATGCACAAATGAAAAAATGTCCAAATTAGACATTTAATGGACATTTTAAAATACATCTTCTCTCTTAGGAATTATTGCTTCTACAATGCATGTTGGAAGGCCTTTTGACAATCAATTTAACTTTAACATTAGGAAATAATACTTTGCCTTTTTAGATGGTTAACTCTATATAAAAGAATGCTGTATCTGTGTTTGAATCCCAGCTCTATAACTAATTACCCATGTGACCTTGGACAAATCATTTAAGTTCTTTGGACCTCAGGTTCCTCATTTATAAAATTAAGGTATCAGCCTAGATGAACCCTGAGACCCCTCTTAGATCTCTACCTTTCTGGTATATGATATATGATATTGTAGAAGGATTCTCCCAAAATCAGAACAATAATCCCTAAACTTGATAATCTCTATGTACTGCAAAAGCCTTTGACAAATAATGAAATACTGTCAGAGAAAGTAAACACAAATTATTGTTCTAGGTTTGCCTAAGGCAAAATTGAAAAGTGAGAGAAACTTTTATTTGATGCTCTAACACCTCTTCTTTCTGTGAGCTCTCCTTTTCTCCAACCCCTCCACTCCTAGATACCAAGGGCCTCATATTCTCTTCCTCCAGCATAGGTTTACCTATTCTGATGTTCCATTTCTCATAAACAGATGCCGAGGCCCTATATATTCCTCTTCTCCTTCCCTACCCCAAGGCATGCACATTCCCTCCCATCCACATAACCTTAATGGCAAAATATTTCACTTTGCTCTGTTGAAACTTAAAATGGAAATATCTATGGAAGAAGAAAAAAAATAAAATGAATGAGTCTTGAATAAAAGAATTTCAGGCACTATGGCAATGGTGGAAAGATTTTTAAGTCAAAGAATCTTTTAGTGATGCCATTTGAATCCCAAAGAGATTAACTGGCCTTTGTGTTGGCTGAACTACAGCAGTTCTACCATGAGCTAAACCTATATACAAATCCAAGGAGGGGGAAAGATGAAGTTTCAGGAAAGGTTTTTTCATCTCTAAGTGCTTAGGGGTGATTTGAATTCATTATTTCTCTACATAGAAAGCTAGGTTTTCCATCCTATGGGACTATGACATAGTATGAATTGTCATTTCACCTTTCATTTCTCCCTATTCAGTGTGTACAGTTAAAGGCATCCCTTTGGAGGGGAGGGGAGGGGGACCATGAATCATTAAACTCTAATTATGTTATCTAGGGTGTTAATAATGCTTACTTTGTCATTACTTTATAAAGTACATGAAAGACATAGTTTGCATCTCAAAATGCTTTTTTTTTTCCCAGAACCTAGAATCAACTTCATTCTCAAAATGCAGAATTTCCACATGACCCAAAACAAGATATCTAGAGCAAGAATTACTTTTCCATCTTCTTGTAAGCAAAGTAACAGTAAAAATTCAAACTTCTCGTCAGTCAAGAACATGTGTATGTGACATATTTAAAAGTGATAACATGAAGGAAGAAAAATATATATAAAGTATAAGATTGGTTAATTTCCAGATAACATAAATAGAAGTGTGGAGGTGTGGTCTTATTAAACTTGGAGTCAGAAAAAAAAATCTGCTACTAACTCCAATCACTGATGAAAACTGTGATGATGCTTCTAAACTTTCAAAGTTCACAAGGTTGAAACTTGGTCAGTTCTGTTTCTGCATATTCATTCCCTGTTTTTGTTGGTCCTTCATTCTTGAAGAGGACCATGACAATGGCATGATGTCATGATTTGCAGTGACTTGGACTCTTTCCTCCAGAGCCATCTGGCAAGATTTATCTCATGATAACTGGAGATGTGGAAATGTTTTTTAAGGCAATTGGGGTTAAGTGACTTGACCAGGGTCAAATAAGTGTCTGAGGTGAGATTTGAACTTAGGTGCTCCCAACTTCAGGGCCAGTGCTCTATCCACTGTGCCACCTAGCTGCCCCTCTATACTCATTCCTAAAATCACAGCAGAAGAATTACCAAAAACCAAAACTAAGCAAAGCAGAGCTGAGATGTGCTCATGGGCACAATTGAGGAAGGGCATCCATCCCCGCCATTCACTCAGCATTTGGAAACCCAGAAGAGATCCTGTTTCACTTGCTTCCAAGAAGGAAAAGCTAAGATAGATATAATATTCCTTTTTTTGCGGGGCAATGAGGGTTAATTGACTTGCCCAGGGTCACACAGCTAGTAAGTGTCAAGTGCCTGAGGCCAGCTTTGAACTCAGGTCCTCCTGAATATAATATTCCTTTTTATATGAGATCAATTTCATCTTATCACCTCCAGAGTCATTAGTCCTTCTGGATCCTCAACCATTTAGAAGTTTTTTGATGTTGCATAATGCTAACCATTTAGTCACCTATGCCTGGAAATGGGTTCTCCCCAAATTTCTGCTTGGTTGCTTAGACTGGAACAAAGCAGAGATATATCTGTATATGGTCTAAAAATTGGGCTGTGGCTCAGCTCATCATTATATTTTGCATGTGTGAACCACTCAATAAACTAAACTCAATTGACTATTTATAGTGCCTCTTAAATGCAAATACTCCCCATAGAATACATGTCCCATAGGAGAAAAATGGGCCCTCTCCCATATTCACTAGGCTTATTCCTGATGCAAGTGGAAAATTTTGAGATGGTTATAATGTGGCCTTATTCCCATCTTCCAGGTTAGGCATGTCCCCGGGCTCCTCTAAGAGACAGTTGGGTGTGCCCAGAAGAGTCATCATGCTGCTTAACAAACAATATCTTTAGTTTCTCCCTGAATATCTTAAAAGTGAAGCAATGATTAAATGCCACTCTTCCTGGGGAGAGACAAATTGTCCATGTGTTTATGAAGGCCTGTTCTTCTGACCTAGATATACAAGATAAAATAATCAGACCGGCTATATTTTTCTAAATCTATCACAAAAAATAGGAAAAAAAATCAGCTTATTTTGTAGATAGTTAATACCTGTAAACATCTTTAAATGAGAACATTTACATCAGTTAGTAGGTTTTTGGTATCATCCTATCATTCTAAAATTGTTGTTCAGTCATGTCCAACTCTTTATGACTCCTTTTGGGGTTTTCTTGGCAAAAATACTAGAGTGGTTTGTCATTTCCTTCTCCAGCTCATTTTTCAGATGAGGAAACTGAGGTAAACATGGTTAAGTGACTTGCCCAGGTTCACACACCTAGTAAGCGTCTGAGGCCAGATTTATACTCACAAGGATGAATCTTCCTGACTCCAGGCCCAGTACTCTATTAACTGTACCACTTAGCTGTCCCAGCATCCTAAAATGCCTGCATTAAAACATTTATTTTGAAAGAGATATCGGGGCAGCTAGCTGGTACAGTGGATAGAGCACCAGCCCTGGAGTCAGGAGGACCTGAGTTCAAATCTGGCCTCAGACACTTGACACTTACTAGCTGTGTGACCCTGGGCAAGTCACTTAACTCCAATTGCCTCACTTTAAAAAAAGAAAGAAAGAAAGAAAGAAAGAAAGAAAGAAAGAAAGAAAGAAGGAAGGAAGGAAGGAAGGAAGGAAGGAAGGAAGGAAGGAAGGAAGGAAGGAAGGAAAGAAAGAAAGAAAGAAAGAAAGAAAGAAAGAAAGAAAGAAAGAAAGAAAGAAAGAAAGAAAGAAAGAAAGAAAGAAAGAAAGAAAGAAAGAAAGAAAGAAAGAAAGAAAGCGATATCGTCATTGCTACGACTTAGACAGACAAGATCAGAGCTGAAAGGGATGGTGGCGATCTAGTCCAATGCTCTCATTTTGCAGATGAGGAAACTAAAGTCCAGAGTGGTGAATTTCACAAACACAAGTTCATCAGAATTCAAATCCAGAACTTTATTTGGGTCCTCAATAATCTGGCCCCACTTTCCTATTTCCCACTATTCCCTCCAGTCAGCTCAAAGCTTCATTGTCCCGAGCACCAGTCGTACTTGTTCTTGCCTCAGAGATTTTCCTTATGCTTTTTTTCTCCTGTTTACCATTTTCTCCCCCTTCTCCATCTCTGTCCAAACCCTTGGTGTCTTTCAAAGTTCATGTTGATTCCTAGATCCTCCACAAAGTCTTTGCAAATTACTCCGTACTATCATTGATGTCTTCTGAATCCTACATCATTTAATCACTCTCTACACCACACAGCTTAGCACTCAGTGACTCTCTGGTTATTTCATGTATGTTGATATCATCATCCCATTGGATGGTAATTATAAGCTATTTGAGTATGTCTTATACTTCTTTTGTATCCCCCATAACACTTAATAGTATCTACCGTGGGCATAGTTTATTTATGGATGCACATATATAGCACACTGTGTTCTATGTAAACAGGCCTATTTTTACTTGGGTCATAAAATTAAATTTAAATAGTACATTATAGGGTCTTCTTTTGATTTAAATAGAAAAACAACCACCTTTCAAATATTAGAGAAAATTTTAGCTATGGTTAAAAGTAATGGATTGTGAATAAGCCTTTTTTAAAACAGCAAATCGGTAGATGTACATGCAATAAAGCCAGAATTCTTTTAAATTTGCCTTAAATAAGAATAGTGCTTTATTTAATATTTTAAAACAGATACTTTTAAAAAGGGACTTGTTCATGCCAAAACTTAATTGTTCTCTAGCCCACAAAAAACAAAATGTCATTCTTATTCCCTCTTCCCCAATTTGAATCATTACTATGTACCAAAAATTGAAAGGTAGAAGGTAGGGAAAACAGTAGGCAAAGATTCACTGGACAGCTGTGTCAAAGGTTAATCATTCTGTAATCATTGAAATTGGGGATGTTTTCTTTGTTTCCTCTGATGTCACAGTTTTGTTATGGTTGTGTTAACTTTAAAGTGATAGCTAGCTATGTCATAGAAAGAATTAATTCAATAAAGACTCTACAGAAATATTTCCCTTCCCTCTTTGCTAATATAAGAGTAACCAGATTGAGTCAAGGCAGCTCTTTAAAACTTATAGGGTCTCCAACAAATACCTGGTGGTCACATTAATTTAGGGAAATCCAAATACCAATATATAGGCCAGGGCTTCTTGATTTTTTTTCTATTTGCAAGCCCTTTTCACCAGAGAAATTTTTTATGGCACCCTGGGTATATGTATATAAAATAGGTATACATAATCTTTTATGGTTGCCAAATATTTTGCAACCCCCACATACAGTTATGTGACCCCATATGGGGTCTGGACCACAGTTTCAGAAGCTAGCCTCTAGGCTATGTGCTTCAGGAATTCTCCTAGAGGCCAATGTCAAATGACCCTTCACCCAACACACCGGGGTGCTATCTATAGATGTGAAACAGATGAATGAGTGGTGACTTGAGATAGTAGGATTTAGATTTCAGAAGGAACTTAGAGATCATTTAGGCTAAAGGACTTACTTTATAGATGCAGAAATAAAAAGCTAGAAAGGATCATCTTATTCAGTTGAGTGACAGAACTGGAATTTGAATCCAGATTCTGTATCTACAAATCCAGTGTTCTTTCCATTCTACCACAAAAGGAGTCTTGCAAGACTACTTTAGAGTATCTTTATTCTTTTCATTTTGATATTATAGACTATGGGATCTGAACTCATAAATGGTCTTCTGTGTGCTCAGGTCAGTATTTCTATCATAACATCATATTAATCTATAGAGTTAAGATACTACACGTTCTGTTGTAAAACAAAGAAGTTCTCAGTAAGAGAACTCTAATGCATGCCTGATGCCTCTATATTAAGAATTTGTCTTCTCTTCATCCTTTTCTGAAACATGCAATATGTCCTATGTGAAAAATATTTGGAAGATCTAAGTTGATTGATTGCTCCTTCCACATTTATTTTCCATAGATTAGGGTCTGTTCTGCTGTTTATATGTATGCCTTTAAAGCAAAGTCAAAAAGAAAAAAAAAAGAAAATTCACTATTTCTTACCAGTATTAAAACTTCCCAGTAATGAAGAACAATGTAGTGTTTGCTTTTAGTGAAAAGACATTACAAAAGCCATCTTTTTAAGTTGGCTTCAGAAATATTTGAGATCCTCCATCCAACCAAAAGAATATGCTCAAAATATAAATTATTTATAATCTCTGAATAATAAGATTTGCTTCTTATATTGGTACAAGAGTTAAATATGAATTGTATTGTTACTTTTGGGTAAAATAAGGTAACATGAAATAAAACATTCTTCAAGTGATGAGTTGTGTCTTACTGGATGATTTCCAAATATCATTTAGAATTTTATTAAGGATAAATTTCAGAGAAAAAAATAGCGAAGAATGAGTAAGAGTTGACCACAGACATAAGTTTCTTGTGCTTCCATGAATTATTCCCTCATTCATGTCACAGAATGGATAGTTTCCCCAAGCTGAGAGAGCATAAAGTTCATGTTAAAGGTGATCTATGGTTCTTCATCTCACATGACTCAATTCAGGAACTTGATATTCTCATACAAAAGTCAATTTAAAACAAATACAATTCAATTTATTTTCCTCAATGAGCAATCAGTAAAAAGTGGTTACTGAAATGTTCTATCAGTGAACCACTTTAAACTGCAAATGGAAAAGAAAAATTGGAGTTCTCTTCCTTTATCACTCATCCTTCCCATTTACCCTTTTCTGAGCTCTATCTTTTGAAGAATTTTGAATTGGGTTGTTTTGCATTGGGTGCCAGACTTAGAGAAAATTGATTCGCTTCCATTTTTTTCCTTCAAAATAAATCTTCAGATAGATCTTGTGTGTGAAAGAGAAGATCATAAGGAAAGATCATAACACAAAATAAATCAATACATGTGATGTGCTTGCATTTATCCTATCATAAAAGAATGACATCTCCATTTTTTTGTTTGTTTAAAGAAAACACCACTGGAAGGATACAAATTGAAAATGTGTTGCAACCTATTGCCAGGAATTTGTTGCTAGATAAATTGTACTATATTTCCTGGAGATTTTTCTTTCTTCTCTTTACAAAATTTTACTCAGTTTAGTATGTACTCCTCTGACTTGGGTAGTGGAGCCTTTCTGAGTTTTTGTGGTTTGACTGGTGGGGAGCTAAATGGAACTCAGAAGCCAAAAGTCTCTTTTTCTTCTACCTACAGAGATAAAGCTCCTTGCTTTTGGCAATACATAAAATCACACCTGTCTCCTAATATCTGAGTGAGGAAGTTGGCCCATATTTGCAGGGTACCACTGATTTGGAGCATGCTCTGTCAAAAGAACCCAGCTGTGTTAATCTACTTCCATCTAGGGCCTGACTGTGAGTACATTGACCTATGGCCTGTACAAACAGCGGTATTGTTCATGCAGAACTAACTTGACTACATAAAGAATGTGAATTTGTGGGGGTTTTTGTGCTATTGCAAAGCTTGCTGGTAACTATTTTTGTGCACAGTGGAGCTATGTGTTCAGTCTGCAGGGCATCTATACAAATTGTCTCCTATACTTTGTCAGCTTAACTCATCTGAACTTAATTTGGTGATATTAGCACAATAGGAGTAACAGTTTGACTGCCGAGGGATATAGATACCCATATCATCTCTCAACACATTCTTAAAATGCCTTACAGATGTCCACTATAGTATAACTTGCCCTATTGACTGAAGCCTTTTTTTCTCTTCTCTTTTCTATTTTTTCTTTCTTTCCTTCTTTCCTTCCTTCTTCCTTCCTTCCCTCCTTCCTTCTTTCTTTCCTTCCAATAATAATAATAGCTAACGTTTATTTAGCATCTACTATGTGCCAGGCACTGTGCTAAGTGCTTTTGACCCTCACAACCACCCTGGGAGGTAAATGCTATTATTATCCCCATTTTACAGATAAGGAAATTGAGGCCAAGATAGGTTGTGGCTTGCCCAAGGTCATGCAACTAGTAAGTGTCTAAAGTTGAATTTGAACTCAGATTTCCTGACTCTAGGTCTAGTGCTCTATCCACTTCGTCATATAGCTGTCCCCAACTTTAAAAAAAAAAAATCTTAGAAAAGGATGAGGTAGGAATTATGCCACTTGAATAAATAACTTTGAGAGGAAGACATTTTTAAATTAATTGCTGACAGTGCTCCTGGGCGGGGAAAAAAGAAGGGGATACTTAAAGTCCTTTTAAAAGTGTCTCCTGGGGGGAAGCTAGGTGGTGCAGTGGATAAAGCACCCGCCCTGGATTCAGGAGGGCCTGAGTTCAAATCCAGGCTCAGACACTTGACATTTACTAGCTGTGTAACCCTGGGCAAGTCACTTAACCCTCATTGCCCAGCAAAAAAAAGTAAAAGTAAAACTGTCTCTTGAATTACACAATATCAAGGAACTTCATGTCTTTTCTGAATTCGTTTAATTGTTTCAATAATTTGTTTATGTGTGTGCTTGTTTTCAGAAGAGCCAAACTGACATTGTTGAGGTAGAGGTAAAAGGCCTAGGTAAGAACCAGGCTACAACACACTTAAATTGCTATTTGCTTCCCCCTACAGGCTAATCTGAAAATTACAAACAAACTGGTGCGCTCTATAAGCTTTATATGTATAAGTACAAGTAAGGCTTATAAAGTTAGGCTATAAATCCACCTCCCCCAAGCAAATCCAACACCAACAAAAAGACTAAATGTAAATAATTCTTTTCGTAAGACTAATGGATTTACATTTTAATACTTATTTAATATTAGTATAAATATAGATATTGCATCTACATTGAGAAACCACCATGTGACCAGCTCTGTGCTAGGTTCTAAAAAAAAAATAATACTAATAATAATAATCCAGATGATAGTAGATAGAGCAGTACAGGGAAGGAGTATTTAATAAGGGCCTACTGTGTTCCAGAGACTATGCCCACATTCTATATGACTGTTTCTCAAGCTACTGACTGGAATATGGTGCGGTCATTTATAAGAAAAGTCTGTGAGAATCTCACAAAGCATTGAGCTGGGTATGGTTCATTAGTACTTCCTTGTCTTCCTTATTATGCTCCCTGCTTCTTCAAAATGTCTCCTGCTGGGGGGTGGGGGGTGGGCGCAGCTAGGTGGCTCAGTGGATAAAGCACCAGCCCTGGATTCAGGAGGACCTGAGTTCAAAACGGGCCTCAGACAATTGACACTTACTAGCTGTGTCACTTTACCCTCATTGCCCCACCAAAAAAAAAAAAGTCTCTTTTTTTACTATTGTTTCTCCTCCTCTATTCCCAGCCCCTTCTTTAAAAATTCATTTTCCAAAGGTCATAAGTTTTAGAACTGGAAGAGACCTTTGAGATCATCTAATCTAAACTCATCCTTTTACAAATGAGGAACTAGGGGGCAGCTAGGTGGTACAGTGGATAGAGCACCAGCCCTGGAGTCAGGAGGACCTGAGTTCAAATCCGGCCTCAGACACTTAACACTTACTAGCTGTGTGACCCTGGGCAAGTCACTTAACCCCAATTGCCTCACCAAAACAAACTAACTAACTAACTAACTAACTAACTAACTAACAAATGAGGAACTAGAGGCCCTGAGGAGTGAAATGCTGGGATTTAAAACCAAATCTTCTCATGCCAGAGTTCTTCCACTATACCCTGATGCTTCCCTGTGAGGCCACTCCCTACCCCCTACCCCACATCTGTAGACAATCTTCATGAATTGCCATGGTCATAAATTTAGCACCTGATGATTGATGTTGTGGTGATAAGCCTCTCTGAATGTAGCTAGGTTTTGGTCTTCAGAAAACAGACATACAATTGGTTATTGACCCATAATCAAAGTCTGTCTGAATCTGTAGAACCTGATTGAAATTATGCTTCAGTTATACAGCCTTTAACAACCCAGGATTACACACACACACACACACACACACACACACACACACAACATGAATGTCAGCCTCTACCTTAGAAAAACAGATTATATCTCCAAGGAGAGCCTGATCATTTCTAAAATTAACAAAACCCAGAGCTGGGGGAGAAGAATTGATGGAAACTCGATATACATGGTTACTTGGACCTTACTTTCAAGTTACAAAATAAGATGAAAAGTGAAAAACTCATTTTTTTAATGCTTCATCTCTCTTATTCCCTTTATTGTATCAAAAGTTCTTTTTTTTCCTCCTCCTCTTTGACACCCAACTTTGATTCAGCTTTCTCTTTCTGAAACATTTCTTTACCCCAGGGCAGAAGGAGGGAAAAAGAAGGAAGACAGAACCATAAATAACATATTAATGAAGGTTCTAAATGAAACTTGGGGAAAGGGAATTTACTTGTTCTAACTAAATGTTGTAGTTTGCTGCCTCTTGTTGGTAGAAGATGAAATTACTTAAGCACATGAAATGGAAAAAATCCTGCTATCAAAGACTTGGGTTGTTTATTATACACATACATAAAAATGAAATGTTCTCATCTCCTTTGTCCAAGTTGGCCAAACACATGAACAATTGCAATTCTGCCTAACATCTATGTCTAGGACTACTAATTAAAAGAACATCAGGCCAAGTAGAAAACCAAAATTACATAGGAAAATAATTTCTATGGGGAAGAGTCAAAGTTTTCTGAAAAATTCTATATATTTTACAGGCACAATATTTAAAATATCATACTCTTTACCAAAAAAACAAAGCATAGCAAAGGTTCTCATTTAAAAGATAAAGGGAAAACATAAACATAAATTTCTCCGGGCAGCTAGGTGGTGCAGTTGGATAGAGCACTGGCCCTGGATTCAGGAGGACCTGAGTTCAAATCTGGCCTCAGACACTTAATACATACTAGCTGTGTGAGCCTAAGCGAGTCACTTAACCCCAATTGCCTCACTAAAAATAAAAATAATAATAATAATACAACTTTCTCCCATCAAATCCCATTGATGATTTAGGTATATAGCAGTGAATTACCTGAAGCCCGTAGAGAAAAAAAATTAAACAAAACAAAAACAAAGCCCTTTGCCCAACGTCACAACTAGCATCAGAGGGGGGACTGTAAGCCATATCTTCCTCACTCCAGGAATGGCACCCCATCCTCCAAACCATGATACCTCTTAAAGAAAAATCATCACCAAATAACTAGAAATATTTTTTTAAAAGAAAGATGGTGGAGGAGAGTTAACATGGGAATTATTCTTGTATTTTATGCTTTTTATTCTTATCAGAATCTTAGCAAACATCTTTCTGGATTGGCTACTGGACATTGTTAGGGCAAAAAACTGGGCAATGCTCTGGGGAATCCCATATTCCTTTTGTAAAAGAGATTGGTCAGATGAGTTCCCTAAACAGTTTGATGTGTTTTCTGGGAGATAATCTTTGATGATTTTGATTTCCCACATTTCTCTCCCTCTGGAGAGTCCTTGCCTGCTGCCATCTTGCCAAGAGGATATAATTCCTGATTAAGTTTCTGTGGGCAAAGCTACCCCCAAGATGATTTGTTTAGTTGAAACTCTTATGATGATATATTCTTGTTGGAAGATATACCACTCTGGGCTGGCTTATATGACAGCTGGCAGAACATTTTCATCTTTCCCCTTTCTTCCTAAGTGTTTTGTTTGGGAAGGAAAGGTATTTCTCCCTTTTCTCTTCCCCCAGGAACCCTTAACATCTAGCTGCTTTATGGCAGAAATGTATGGGAGCTAATGTGTGTGTTTGCCAATAGCTTTCTGAGCACAGGTATGAAAGCAGATATCTGAAAGTGGACTTTCCTACTCCAAGAAATAGCATGAAGAAAATCTGTACTTTGCTCCCCACTTTAACCGTGAGTGATTCAAAAGGTACAGGTCTATTGAGGAGATTATTTGTTCAGAAACCCCAAAATAGCTTTGCTTTCCGGGGGAGAGGCCAAACCACAAGGTGGCGTTACAAGGCTGAAAGAAACTGTATAGAAGGGAGAGAAGTATTTATTTGATTGAAATGCCAGGATATCACCCTTCTGACAACTTCGCATCACCTCCCTTCCAAAAGGAACTATAATAAATGCTTTGTTTTCTTTCTGTTGTTGGGCTCCTCTAAGTCCTTTGTGCCTGATGCATTTTCTGCGTGTATAAAACAAAGGCTATCTTTTATCCATTTGTTCCCTTGGGTGCCTTGAGTTTCCACCATTTGTGAAAACCTAGACATCAACTATACTTGAAGATTTCCCAGGGGTTAGGGGTACAATGAGCCAAAAAGACAATATGTCCCTCTTGGGTCATCCTCCAAGACTGAACCTGGTCAAGAGCCAAGGGGACCCAGAGCCACAGAATACATTTGTGTAAGGTCCTGTTCTTTTTATATATGAATGTTTTGTTTGCCAGAAGGGGGCAGAAAATGGATGTTCATTGAGGAAAGTCTCTTGAGACAGTTCCAAGAACCTGAGAGAAAACTGACTCTATATAACTGCCTGAAAGCAGAAATATGACTGAAGGATGGATGCAGTGCATTGTTGCCCATTGGTTCACTTATATATGATTTTTCAGGGTTTTGAAAAATATAGCTGAGAAACAACAAATCAGAGAATTGCTTGCGGATAGTGGGAAAATTTTATATTGTTGTTTGTGTTATATATGACAGATCTGTAGACTCAGTTTTCAACCTGAATTGGGAATGTTCTAAAGCATTAGAAGCCAGATTAGGGACTACAGAAGATGATAATAGGAATCCAGAAGACAAAAACTAGAGATCAGAAGAGAAAATGAAGTTGCTGCCAAAAGAGAGAAGTTTGTCAGAGACACCCCTTCTTTCTCATCCCCCCTCCCCTCCTGCTTGAAAAAATCAGGGAAGGAGCATCAGAAACCGTGAGCAGCTACTTCTAGTTGAGTCAGCCAAGAGACCTTCCCCAGGTGATACAAACTCGATACCTGATGGAGGATGAATGCATAAAGCCAGATCTTCTTGTTGTGGAAAAATAGATGGCCTGGCTTATTGCTCTTTAGCACGGACTAGAATTTGAGAATTGACCACCCAGCAGATGTGGTTGTTTCTTGGAAGAAAGCAGATTGTTGTTGCTTTTGTGACATTTTGCTGGGATTGTTGCCCTTTAGCACCATCTATAGTCTGAGAGAGATTGGCCCCTGAAAGGTTTTATCTACATTGCTTCCTACTGCCCTATCTGGCTTGAAAGGAAGAAACTCCTGAGAAACCCTACAGATATGAGGATCTTTGCAGTCCTCCAGCATAAGAAAACTGCTTGTCAACTGAAAAACTTAACATTGCTTTAGAACCTAGCCAAGGAAAGCAGACCTGGAGAGCTTTAGGGCTTGGGTTTAGGGATACTACTTTCTTGAAAGAATATAGGGGCAGCTAGGTGGCGCAGTGGATGGAGCACCAGCCGTGGAGTCGGGAGGACCTAAGTTCAAATCTGACCTCAGACACTTAACACTTGCTAGCTGTGTGACCCTGGGCAAGTCACTTGGCCCCAATTGCCTCACAAAAAAAAAAAGAAAGAAAAGAATATAATGTTGTTTCACTGAGCTGAATACTGCTTCAGAGGTCAAAAGTATCAGAGAAGCAGCTTTGTCTAACAGGAGAGTGGGAAAGCTTAGAAGAAGAGCAAGTAAAAGAATCCTCTCTAAGTGAGACCCTCTGGCATCCAGGCCTGTGGTCCAGTCATAAATTGCCCCTAGACACATAGGTTTTCCTACCCCTGTGCCTTGTCACTAGGTAAGTATAGACTTACTCTCTTCCACATATACTGTGTATATTGGTGGGTGAAAATGACCCAAATTTATGAGTGAATGTTATACTTTGATTATTCCTGCTTTTCCTGTATTGTATTAAATGTTTCATGTTTAAGAATTAGTACAGTCGGGGAAGCTAGGTGGCACAGTGGATAAAGCACCGGCCCTGGATTCAGGAGTACCTGAGTTCAAATCCAGCCTCAGACACTTGACACTTACTAGCTTTGTGACCCTAGGCAAGTCACTTAACCCCAATTGCCTCACCAAAAAAAGAAGAAGAAGAAGAAGAATTAGTACAGTCATTGCAATTGATTTTGTGTAAGTGATAAGTGCACCAGTAGGGGGTTCAAGAATTCTAGTGGCAAGTAGTAAGCAAGTATACCTCCTCCTGCTAAGGTTACCCCTGGGATTCTGAGAGTAAATATCACCCACATAATCTCCCCTCTGGGGAATTACCCCAACCTAGTGTATAGGTAGGATGAGTGAGCTCAGAGAAAAAAAAAGTCAGAGGAGAGTTGAGTCAAGCACCATACCTGGGCTAAACTTGAAACTTTCACTATCAGAACACACTGATTTTTCGACCTGCATTGCACTCATAAGGTAAAGTAGAAAAGGGGGCAGATTCATCCAATCCCACTGGAGCTTGAAGATGATCTGTCTGATTCCATCTCACATTGACCTTTCCTCTTTTGAATTACATGTAATCCCTTTTCTCCTCTCTGTGTCTATATCCTGCTCTCCCAACTCTTGTTGCAGCCATCTAGAGTCTTCAAGGTCATTTTCCCAATGACCACTACCTGCTTTACAATCTGTCTTTCCACCCCATCCCCTGCCATCATCCTTAGGGACTTCATTATTCACACAGATGAGCCCACTAACAGTCTGGATAAACATTTTGTCAACCTCTTGAACTCCAAAGACCCCATTTCAACCTCATGGCAAGCATGGCCACATATTACAATTCATGATTTCTTGGAAGTATACCACCTCTAAATCCTAGAACTTTGAAATTCCACCTTCTGATGAAAATTGCTTATCATCCCATGTATCTTATTATTAAATCCCAAAATTTAAATACCAAACTTTCTGTTTCTCAACCCACCTGCATCTTCCAGAATATCTGCCATCTGATTTCACTTGTCTCCATATCCCTCTTTGATGCTATGGTTAGTCACTTTCCTCTTTCACCAACTACTAACTGAGAATCCCTGGCATCACTAGTCCATCATTCCTTAACTGCAAATTCCATCTCTGAATTAACCCCACCTTCAAATTTCACGGTTTTTGCTCCAGAATTGCTGAACTTCATTGAAGAAAAAAAATCATGAAATCAAATCAATTTCACTCACCACAAATTTATATCACATCATCACAAGCAGGTCTTTATTGTTATTCAACAATCCTTTTACCCTATTCTTGTAGACACAGATAATCATTGAAGCTGTGAAAGCAATGTTGTTGTTATTTTGTCCTTTTGTTCTTGAAGAAGATCATAACATCAGGGTGGAATGGAAAGAATTCTCACTCCCTAGAAATATAGGACTTGGGTTCAAATACTACCTCTGACACTACCTTTGTAACCTCCCTAGTCCTGAAGTTCCTGATTTGTAAAATAAGGGGTTTGGACAAGATAACTTCTGAGACCCCTTCTAGCTCTAAATTTCTCATGTTATAATTTCAGAGATGGAATAGACCTCAGTAACAATTAAGTCTAACCTAGTTATAGAAGAGAATACCTTAAATGAGGGTGAGGCTACTATCCATTCATTTAGCCATAAGGGCATACTGTGTAATTTAAAATTCTAAATTTGGGTTCTAATCTGTTCCCCCAGTTTTGGGGGAAACTGACTAAAATCACTGATAAAACGAGTTTAGGTTTTTAAGGGTTTATTGAAAGATAGAAAGAGAAAGATTGAGAACAGAATTCCTACAGCCTGGCAATCCTATCTTTCCTCAATTTTCCTGTGAAGTCCTCTGGAGTCTCTCTCTCTCTCTCTCTCTCTCTCTCTCTCTCTCTCTCTCTCTCTCTCTCTCTCTCTCTCTCTCTCTCTCTCTCACCATGGTGAAGTCAGGAACCAAAAAGAGACAGAGCTCTCTGCACAGGCCCTCCTTCCTCCTTCCTGTCCCCTCCCAGAAAATGGGAGGCTCCTCAAGTTGATTTTCTGGGAACCTTGATAGACAGTACCCATGAGCAAACGTCACTTCCTGATGCCAAGGAAAAGCCACATGGCCTTGCCCTCAGAGGCATTCTCCTGATGGTGGAGCTTTCCTATAGTAAGTCTCCAGTAGGTGGCGTCATTCCAATCATTACAATACCAAAGCCAGCTCAAACTAGAGAAAACTAATTGTTAATTTTTCAGTGTGAGCATTTGCACTTCAGAAATTGGCAAATGCTACAAAATAGTACTGTATTTATTCTTTTGTTGATTTCTAGATTAAACGAATGTTAATAACACCAATTAATATTACAAGTGTGTCAAGGTACATTTTTTTTTTTCAGCAAGCTGGTTGTTAAACATTTACCCTGGGTAGTCCATTCCACTTTTGGATGGTTCTAATTATTAGGAAGTTTTCCCCCCTTATACCATTTCTAAATTTACTTCTTTTCAAAGTCTATGCATTGCTCATAGTTCCTTCTTCTAGAGCCAAGGATAATCCCTTCTATATAATATCCCATCAATTTCCTGATATCTCAAATCATCTTAAGTTTTCTCTTCTCCAATCTAATCATCCCAAATTCTTTCATATCACATGAATTGGAAATTCTTCATCATTCTGTTTATCTTTCCTTGGATATTCTCCATTTTACTAATATAGTTTCTAAAATTGTATTAAATATTAGAACCAGGACCGAATATATTCTGATTATGGTAGAGTACAGTGTATCTGTGCTATCCCTGGACATTCTGCTGTAGAGAAAATGGATAAAAGCCTGTGTGGTGGGGTAGCTAGGTGGTACAGCAGATAAAGCACCAGCCCTGGAGTCAGGAGTACCTGAGTTCAAATCCGGCCTCAGATGCTTCACACTTTCTAGCTGTGTGACCCTGGGCAAGTCACTTAACCCCAATTGCCTCACCAAAAAAAAAAACAAAAAAAAAAAACCAACAACAACAACAAAACAAAAACCTGACCTCTAAGTAGCCTTAGAGGTCAAAGAAACAGCTGTGGGATTTTGTAAATAGAGACAAATACTTGGGATAGCAAGGATGAGCCTTGCTGATTTCTATTCTGAAAGAGACCTCCATTATCTTAGAGATTTCCTGCCCTAGTATAGTCTAAGACTATTCTCAGAGAAATATATCATCACACTGGAATAAATTTGATCTATGTAACTCCAGAAATCCCAAGGTGAACACCCCCTTCCCCAAATCACCTGACATTATGTCCCTATTATTCAACCTCCTAAATAAGAAAAATGGATGCTGATGACTACCTGATAGGCCCATATTATACACTATAATTTTACCCTAAGGATATTTAAAAACCTATATATGAATATCTCCTGTTCTGCATATCACTATCTACCTGGTAACTTTCATTAGCTAAGGCTAATTAAACTTTTTCTCTTCCAGTGTTGCTTCTTGATGTATCCAGCCGAGGTGAAAGGAATTACTCTCCAACAGGATCTGAGGACTTCTGGGTTGACATTTTCTCGAACACTGAATGCATTATAAAACACAATTAGCTTTCTCAGTTGCTATATCACATTGTTGACTTATACTGAGCTCACAGTCTCCTAAAACCTGAAATATTTTTTCAGATTAAACTACTATCTCATGGTACTACCTACATCTTATCCTTGAAAAGTTGATCTTTTGAACCCAAGCATAAAATTTAACATCTATCCTTATTACATGTAATCTTATTAGAACTGACTCAAAGTTCCAATCCATCAAGATATTTCTTGATCATGACCTCATCATCCAATGTTAGTTATTCTTCCCAGCTTTGTGGCATTCGCAAATTTTATAAGCATATATCCAGGCTTTTTTTCTAAGAAATTACCCATTTTTTTCTCCTTTCATTTCTTTAGTGATGAATTCTATAATTTCCCTAGTAATCAGTCAAGCTTAGTATCCTCTCCTATAATTTGTAGATACTGTTCTCTTTTCTTTTGTTTCAAAATTAGAACATCCACCCTTCTCCAATACTGTGATTACTTTCTCCTTCATGATTTTTCAAAAATTGATGACAGAGACTCAGTAATTACATCTTCTAGTTTTTTCAGTACCTTAGGATATAGTTCATCTGAGGAACATGGGTCTGGATAGGCCCAACAGAAGCAGGGAGTATCACCTTTAGACTTAAACTTAGTGGAACTAATACTGTTGTTCATCTGTTTCTGAAGAGGATCAATGACATCTTGGGGCAATGTCTTGATTTGTACATGAATTTAAGTGAGGCAGAGATGCACAAAGTCCTCAGTGCTCCACAGCACTGAAGCTTTAAGTGATTTTCCATGCATATTAGCTTGGGACCTTCAATAAAATAACATTATCCATCTCCAAAGAAAGAACCAATGGTGTCTAAATACAGATTGAAGCATTTTTAGTCTATTTTTTGTTTTCTTTCACAACCTGACTAATAGAAATGTTTTAGATGACTACACATGTATAACTTATACTGAATTGCTTGCCTTCTCTAAGAGGGGGGTGGGGGGAGAGAGGAAGAGAATTTGGAACGCAAAGTTTTAAAAACGGATGTTAAAATTTGTTTTTACATGTAATTGGGAAAAAAATTAAAATTCTAAAAAGAAAAACAATTTAAAAAATAAAATAACATTAGCCACTCAACATGAAAGTCAGTGTTATATTACTGCCCATTCCACCAGGGAAAGCCTTCATATGCTTGCAGTAGATACCCTTCTAATTCACCAACAGGTTGAGGCCCAGGATGTATGGGATATTCTGGGAGGCCTATCACCTCTGGTGTGAGGGCTTATAAATCCTTTTCAAGGCTGCCCATCTACCTTTGGTATCTACCTGTCACCCAAATTTCACCTGTGGTTCCAAGAAGATATAGCATGCCCAGTGGTCACACCCTGGTAAAACCATCTTGGCAGATGGGAGGAAGGTAGTAGGTAGGTTCAGGTTTGGAAATGAACAGGAAGATTACTTCCCTTTAAGACTACTCTCTTATTCCTTCTCTTCTGTTCCCCTCTTCCTACAAGAGGCAGAAAGAGCTTGAGATCCTAGATGGGATAAAACCAGTCAGTTCTTCAATGGCTCCTGAGTCAGAATTCTCACTCCTAATGGTACACTACCTTTCCTGCATCCCCTCTCCAACTAACACATACATATTATCTAGACAATGACTGACTGTTTGATCTAGGAGGGAGGGAAGCTAGCAAAGTTTGAGGATGGGGAAGAGTACAGCTATATAGGAACTGAGCTAAGCTTGGACCTCCCTGAAATGTTGGAGGGTAGGGGATTGTGCCCCCAAGGAGGTGAGGAAAATGTTTTATATGTTTTGTTCTTCTTATACCTTTGAAGTAAATATCCCTTTGTAAAAGTTGATCTGATGTTAAGTGCTTAAATAGAACCTGAGTGTTAGTCACAGGGCCTCTAAAATGAAATGACACAGTCAGCAGGAACTCAAGCCAGTGTCTGAGCAGAGAGACTTCCCAGCCCTCTCAGAAAACTAGAGAATCCTGTCATGGTATAAAATGTAACAGGCTTGGTAATGAGAGAGTGAGGCTAGAAAGTCAATTACTACACCCATATCAGTCATTTGTTGTTCATCAGTAGTATCCAACTCTTCATGACCCCATGGATTATATAGTATTGTCCCTGAGGTTTTCTTGTCAAAGATACTAGGGTGGTTTGCCGTTTCTTTCTCCAGTGGATTAAGGCAAATAAAGGTTAAATGACTTGCCCAGGGTCACGCAGCTAATGTGTCTGTGAGAAATAACATGGTGTTTTTTCTCAGAGGAACCATATCCTGATCATATATTATTATTTCCCTAGTTTCTAGCTTATATCTTACCATTGTGTAACATCAGGGACATGGAAGTTATACCATAAATCTTAAGCCCCCCAGCTTGAGCTCACTGTCAATTTGTGATCAGAGTATGCTGTACATCATGCCTTCTCTGATTGGGTTAGATGTTGTATCTAGATTGTAAGTCCTGACAACCAGCCAGTGGGAATTAGACAGAGGTAGGAAGGGGTGTTGCATTAGGAACATATATTATACTTGTTTCTGAACTTGTGCGCGCTCACTTACTATACGTGGGTGTGTGCCCTTTTTTGCAAAAAAAGAAATAAAGTCCCTTTCTTCACTCTTGCTTTCTGACTCCAGGTATTTATTTTGAGTAGCTTGTCTTTTGTCCCACACACTGGCTGCCTTTGAGTTACATTAATGGTTAGAGCCTTCATCCCTTCCACATACTCTAGGCTCCAGCAAACATGGGCTATTCTCTTCTCTGAACACATGCTACACTCTCTCCCATTTCTTTGATCAAGCTATTTCTTATGCCTGAAATGTTCTCCCTCACTTTCTTACACTTTTGAGTTCCTATCCATCCATTAAAACCTAGTAAAGAGGAGCACCAGCCTTGGAGTCAGGAGTACCTGAGTTCAAATCCAGCCTCAGACACTTAACACTTACTAGCTGTGTGACCCTGGGCAAGTCACTTAACCCCAATTGCCTCACTTAAAAAAAAAAATTAAAACCTAGTAAAGAGAGTTGCTCTTCAGTGAATCCTTCCTTGGATCTTCCCAAGTCAGGCAGGTGTGGTTTTAATCAAGTCAACGTTGAGTTAATCAGCGGAAGTCAATCACTCTCAGTAAATCCAATCAGTCCAAATCAATCTGGGGCCTTTGGGTGTTGGCAAAAGCCCATTATTTTCTTACAGACCCCACCTGTGCTTCATTAAGAAACAGTTTCCTTAAATGAAACAATCACTTTACAGATACTTATGAATAACAATGTAAAGGGAATGAAAAAAGAAAAGAAATTGATGCATTGACAAAAACTAAAGGGGGCAGTCCCCTTTAGGAGGTGAATATTACAAATAGTGTATGCAATGGGAAAAGGAAATCAGGAAAATGTCCATTTAAGTCTTTGGAAGTCTTCTCAGATGAGTCTTGGGATGTCATCTGGGTGTAGTTGTAGACTTAAATTCTTTCAGATGTGGATGCTGATGATCAGCTAGCAATTCCCAGTTGGAGAGTTTTGGGTGTGCTTGTAGAGAAGTCTCTCAGGTGTTTCAGATACTGATAATCAGCTAGAAAGTTTCCTACAAAATTGATCTCAACACAACTTTAAATAGCCTTGCCAATAACCAAATCAAACAGAATTCTCAAAACATATGTCATGGGGCAGCTAGGTAGAGCAGTGGATAAAGCACCAGCCCTGGATTCAGGAGGACCTGAGTTCAAATCCAGCCTCAGACATTTGACACTTGCTAGCTGTGTGACACTGGTCAAGTCACTTAACCCTCATTGCCCCACAAAAAAAGAAAAAAGGGGAAAAAAAAGAAAACATATGTCTAAAGAAATTCAGAAAAAACAATCGAATTTTTTTAAACTTAACATTACTGTAACACCCCCCCCGAGAATAAATTGAGAAGACAATTGTGATATTAATTAAGAAAAGAATTTTTATCCTTGTTTCATCACTTTTTACATCATCTGCCTAATTACCCTCATGCCATTATGAGAAAGTAAAGAATCTAATATAACTGGTAATAGATGCCAAGGCCAAATTCAATATTTTGTCCATCTGAGCAGCTAGATGGCTCAGTAGATAAAGTCCTGGATTCAGGAGGGCCTGAGTTCAAATCCGGCCTCAGAGCCTTGACACTTACTAGCTGTGTGACCTTGGGCAAGTCACTTAACCCCCATTGCCTGGTCAAAAAAAAAGAAAAAGAAAAGAAACATTGTATCCATCATGATGTCTGAAATAATTATGGGGTTACCATAAAAGAACAGAGAAGGAAGAGAAATGAGCACTGCCAAACTCCATGGCTCTGAAGACAGCCAATGGAGTATTTTGAGGGGAAACAGAGTCAGGCTTAATCAGATGCATAGGATTGAGATGTCCATGGCATCAAGCATATAGGAGGGGGAATCGAAGCCAGGCATAGAATGAGATGGCATAGCCCAGCCGTATGGTGCTATGTGGGGGGTGGGGGGAATTAAACCAAGAGAATCCAACCTCAACTCTTGCCAATGGCCATTCTCTTGGCCTTTCTCAAGGCAGTGCACTACCTGGACTTCTGCTCTTGTATGTATTCCTCTCGTGGATGGCTGGCATTTTGTCTGCTCAGGATCTGATAACTCAAAATAAAGGCAATTAATGTCTCAAATGGTAAATTCCCATAATCCAAGTCTCATATGGATTTAATAACTGAGGATAATGATAACAGCAAAAAAATGTGAATTAGTTTTATGACTCAGGATATAATATACAATAATTACAAATAATAATTACAAATGTATAATCACTATCACATATCGTAGATGGTAAATGTAAATGACTGACATTATTCGAGAATCAATGTAAGCTGTCTATGAATCCCTATATGTCTATTTTTCTTAAGCTTAGTAAAAATAATACTTCTAGAATTAATTTACACTTGCCATGGCAATCAACTTATCAAGGAAATACTTTATAGAATTTGATCAAATAATCAGCTGGAAAAACAATTTAGAATATGGGAGAATAATACTTCCAGAATTAATATTGTGTTTTGTTTTGTTTTGTTTTGTGGGGCAATGAGGGTTAAGTGACTTGCCCAGGGTCACACAGCTAGTGTCAAGTGTCTGAGGCTGGATTTGAACTCAGATCCTCCTGAATCCAAGGCCAGTGCTTTATCCACTGCGCCACCTAGCTGCACCCAATATTGTATTATGAAATCAAGACCATCTTGTATTGGTTCAAAATAAATAGAAAGATAGATGAATAGAACAAAATACACATGGAAGAATAAAAGACAATGAAATTTAATAGCCTAGTAATTTTAAAAAACAATGTAAAACATACTGTGGAAGCTGGATAATTCTAAATGCATGTGAACTTAATATTAATGAGAGTATTACAAAATATAAATTTGATTACATGAATATAAAAATCTTTTGCAAATATGCCTCCTTTTTTTAAACTAAGTATATAATTACTTTTGTGAAAAATCAGAACTTTTTTTTTGGTAATGCAATTGGGATTAAGTGACTTGCCCAGGGTCACACAGCTAGTAATTGTAAAGTGTCTGAAGCCGAATTTGAACTCAGGTCCTCCTGACTCCAGGGCCAGTGCTCTATCTACTGTGCCACCTAGCCACCCCAACATATTCTAATACAAGTTAAAGCAATCTTTAAAAATGAAAATCTCTATGAAAATAAACCCATACTATTAATTTCAAAATGTAGATGCAATAACATAAAAAAGAAACCTTTATGTAACATTTGAACTGACATTATTTCTCTGAGTGAATCTAGAACATTTTTTATTTTGATATCCCAATCTCATATTAATATCTTGTTGTCTAATTCTGCATTTTTGCAAA
Source organism: Dromiciops gliroides (assembly GCF_019393635.1). NCBI lineage: Eukaryota > Metazoa > Chordata > Mammalia > Microbiotheria > Microbiotheriidae > Dromiciops > Dromiciops gliroides. Next base: position 205,320,614 of record NC_057863.1, read on the forward strand.
ATATGTCCCCATCTATGGCAGTAGAAGCAGATTTCTGAAATATGATGATGATTGTCTTGTACATCTTTATTTGGCCAAAGTTCCTCTTGTTTTTCTTTAACCCCTTTATTTTCTTGTTGGTCCTTTCATAATACCAATGCTTTATAAGGTTATTAATTAAAGGCAAAAGCAGATTAACAAAATGATTATGAACAAAATGAGCATTTCTTGAATTTAGAGGGTTTTCCTCTAAGGTTGGTTTGAGAGAATTAGAGCAGGCAGAAGTGGCGCGTGGTGGGTGGCAGGTGGTGGGTGATGGGTGGCTCTGGTAACTGAGTAGAAGCCAGAAGTGCAGGTAGAGGAGCTAGCACATGTGCTCAGGACCCAAGGGGGGTGGATAAGATCTTAGTGGGAGGATCAAGGGGTATGGTCATGGGAGGAGCAGTAGGTGGTGCATGGGGAGGGTGAGGAGGGGTCCCAAGAGGAGGAAGAGGTGGGGACGGGACTACTGCCCCCATGTGCTGCTTGGCCCAGCATTCAGTTTAGCCAAATGGCTTGGAACCCCAGGGCTATTTGGCTTTCTAGCCTGAGAAACAGGCTTGGATTTGAACTCAGCTTGGATCCCCCTTCTCTTATATCCCCTTGTGTGAGCTCCTTGCTTGCTCTACTCCAGAATTCCCAATAAATTAAATCTTTGGGGAACTTGAAGCACAGGATTATTTGCAAATCTCTCAATGTTCGGGGATCAAAAGATCCAGAATCCGGGCACTGGTCCCATAATAAGCTAAAATATTCTCTATGCCACCTAAAACACAGTTTGATTAAGCTTTCTTTTTTCCATGCCTGGCTGAATCAGTAGCTTACACGAATTCCATGCTGTAATTATCCTTTCTAGGTGTGGGAATTAATTGTGATTTGGGGACCCTGCCTTTGGGCTGAGATTAAAAAGCCTTAGGCCCTCAGGGTTTTTCTATGTGTGAGAGGGGCTGGTACCCCTCCCCGTCCATCTCAGCAGAGCTGAGAAGCCCCATGAGCCTTAGGGGACCTCTGGCTGGGGAAGCCCCAGCTCCCTCTGCCCTGAGGGGATCTACCCCAGAGATCCCAGGCTTGCCCTGGCGAGGCCCTTGCAGAGGTCCCAGGTGCGCAGCACGGGGCACAGTCCCCTCGAGCCCTGGGTGTGGTACGCATGGCTAACTTGAGCCTGGCCATGGTTAGTGCGGCCAGCAAATTAGCTTGGGATGTGCATGGGCGCAGGGAGCCCAAAGGTTAAGGGGAGAGAAGGGAGATATATAGCCTGGGAGTAGAGATGCGGGGAGGTTGGTGAGAGAAGAGACACTAGGAGGTTCACAGGAATATGGAGTTAGGGGCTTTTCAGGGAGGTCGGTGAGAGTAGAAGCACTTGAGGCATTGAGCGTGGCAGTACAGAGAGGGAAGTTAGGAGGAAGTAAGGAGGTGCAGGGGGTTCATCGCTACAGCTGACAGAGAAGGAAAAAGAGCTAGCAAGAAGGTAGAGAGGCTCCGGAGGAGAGAGGATACTAAGGGGTTTTTCAGGGGGTTGACAAAGCGAAGGGGGCTTGGAGTTAGAAGAAAGGAACTGAGCAGTGAAAGAGAAGCAGGGGAGCTGGAGTGAAGGAGAAAAAGAGTGAAAGTTGGAGAGGACTGAAGGAGAACAGGTCCTAGCAGGCAGTGGCCAGCACACCCTTAGGGGAGAGAAAGTTTAAAGCTGACAGGTCATATTTTAATTTTGTTATCCTTTAACTCTAATTTTACTAACCTAAATAAACCCCATATTTTCTTTAATTAAAAGAGGCATTTTAGTCCTTTTTTTCCTTATCAGTCTGAAAGGGCAGTGGGGGAAGGAATGGCCCTAACAGACTGGCTTAAGAAATGTAATAGCAGTCAGATAGCCAGCCAGTCAAATATCCACAGATTAGCTCCAAGTTAGTAAAAATATCTTTACATAGGGGAGAGCCCTGTATTATATAGTATTATATAGTAGAATTTGGTATCTTTAGTCCCCATATTGTAATTCAAAATTTGGCTTACTAAGACAAAAATAAAAATAGAAAATCCATAAAAACAAGGCATTAACATGATCACCACCCCCCCCTTTGTCTGATTAACCAGACTAAAGTTAGAAAAAAGCAGGTACTTAGGAAGTACTTAAGTAACTTTTAAAATTTAAAGGGAACAGGCACATAAAATCAGCAAGAATAGGTGAGATATAGAAAGAAGAAAAAAAATGCACCAACATGGAATTTCTTACTTAGCTTCTTTTGCACAGAAGACCAGAAGATTGAGAGCTTCAGCACCCCCTTTTGTGGTTGCCAAAACTGTGACATTTAAATTTTAATGTGTGGTCACCTTACTTCTGGGTCAGAAAGTTAAGAAAAGGCCTATCTAGCCTAAAGCTCCAGCCTGGGCTGCTTCTTCCTCAAGTCCTCCACCATGAGCCTGTCCATGCAATGAACTGCCAAGTAACTCTGTGTGTGTGTGTGTGTGTGTGTGTGTGTGTGTGTGTGTGTGTGTGTGTGTGTGTGTGTGTGTGTGTATGTATACATACACATACACATACACACACACACACACATATATATATATGGAAGCTTTTATGGGTCCAGAGGAGAGGCGGTCCTTACACACAGCTTCAAGCTAATTGGCTAGCATCAACCAAATCTATTGGTTCACAGGACTTGAGGCTGGTCCTGTGTTGAGATCAGAGTTCACAGCCTCTGAGAACACTCCCTCTTGGGAGTCTGGCAAGTATGGCTTTAATTAAGTCAACTTTAAATGAGTTAATCATCAAAGTCAATCATTCTCAGTCAATCCAGTCAGTCCAAAATCAATCTGGGGCCTTAGGGCGTTGTTGGCAAAAATCCATTATTTTCTTACATCAATCTCTTAAACCTTGTCCCATTCAGATCTCATGCAGAACTTTATTTTGGAATTCTGTAATATACTTATCAGGTGATATTGTATGTTTCTCTTTTCAGTATTTCTCTTCAGAGGTAGTGTGCCATTGTAAATAGAATATTGGGCTTGAAGTTCAGAAAGACTTATTTTCCTGGTCTATCTTCTTGACATCCATTTTTCTACCCCCTTTCCTCTCCCACAATCCATCTCAACACATACACTATACACACACAATGGTAAAAATGAAAAAAATCTCTGTCTTTTGACTTTGTACTCTGAAGAATTTGTCTAAAATTCTATTTTGGGTACTTGCTACTTTCTACTTACTTGCATCATTATCTAGATTAATTAAATCACAACTTCTATGAAGTCTCCATTTTTTCCTCTGTAAAATAAGGGGATTGTATTCTAGTTCTTTGTCTAATCTCTTGATCTTTACATTAAAATTTGGATCTACCTCAGTGACTAGCATGATGCTCTGCACATAATAGATGCTTAATAAATACTGAATGATAATAGTCAAACTTAACATACTCAATTTAAAAGGAGGATTTGTGCCTCATCTACAGTCAAAGTGGAGGCAACAACATTAAAATTGCTACATTTTATTGTTAGTCCTACAAAAACCCTCAAACTCTTACCTGGGATCTGGTAGCCAACATAAAATTCTAGCTAATATGAAAACATAATATTCTAACCAAGATGGTATGGTTGATGTCAACAGACTTGATTGTGCTCTGTCTTACCCATTCTCCATGACCAGTAAAGTATGATTATCTAATAGTCAGAACTGTCTAAGGCAAAATTTATCTTTTATCAGCCTAAGCTTCCTTTCCTGATCCCCTCCGTAGAACTCTCCCACAATATGTGTAATATTCAAGTGGAATATAAAATCACCACATGACTCCATTCTCCATTTTGGACATTCAAGAAACTATCAAAACCTGGTTTAAGGGAAGATTCTAGTATCTATCATTCACACTTTAGTATGAGAACTGTGTAAAAGAGACATCTGGGGTGGCACTGTGGAGCACTGGCCCTGGAGTCAGGAGGACCTGAGTTCAAATCTGGGCTCAGACACTTTATACTTATTAGCTGTGTGACCCTGGGCAAGTCATTTAACCACAATTGCCTCATCAAAGAGAGAGAGAGAGAAAAAGAGAGAGATCTGAACAGGTGTGGAAAATATTTTATGAGCTTTTCAGCCCTTCTGAAATCACACCATTTAGGCAGGGATATTGGGAGGCTCAAATGAGGCAATATAAGTGGCAGTTGTTAGTATTATTATTAGCCTTTAGCAAGTAGGCCTCCAGTCTAAGACTCATTCCCAGAGCCTTCTGCCACACTCCTGAGCTCAAGCTATGTTAGAACAATACAAGGGTGTGTTGCTAAATGCTTAACAAACAGGCTCTCTGGAAGAAAAAATGTATTCACACATACATTTTAAAGTTAAATCTGCATCATTAACACTTTCTTAAGATTAGACAATCAACAAAACAATAAATCAAGTCTTGATTTGGAAAGACTGCCATTTTTGAAGTAAGGGTGTGATCCTACACCATTTAAGGAGCATTAAAGGAATTCTCATTATTTCCCTCCTGGCAGCTTTCCTGGATTTCATCATTTCCAGAAACAACATTATGAAAGATGGAATCCAATCCCAAACTCACACCTCCTCAGCACCCTCTGCCCTTGGGGCACCTCCCTCCTCCTTCTGATTAGAGAGGCTGGAGAATGGATATTGAATAGCTCCTCCCAGTTCCTCTGCTTTTTAAGGATAGCACCCAGGGAATTCACCTCATCATTTCCCACCCAGTAACTCTTCTGAACTCATGATTCTGCAAGATGAAATCAACTTGGAAACCCACACCTCCTCAGATCATTTGCCACCCAGGGCTACATGACTTCATCATGCCCCTGGGCTGGGTAACCTCCTCCCCTAGTCCCTACCCTTGCTTTTTAGCTTTTTTTATGTGTTGTCTCCACAATTAAACTGTAAGCTTCTTGAGAGCAGGGACCGTTTTATACCTACTTTTCTATCCCTAGTGTTTAGCACAATGCCTGGAACTTAGTAGGTACTTTATAAATGACTGCAAATATTCATATTTAAAAATTAACAGTTGGCTCTCAAAAGCAAGTTAGAACTGGCTCTAGCATACCCCTACATGTAGGCAGCAGTCCACTTTACCCACAAATGAGGCCATCCTCCATCATAAATCCAGAATTATACATTCCCAGTTATTAATTCATACTTGGAAAACATCATGACTACTATATGCTCATGTCTGAATCTGCTTCTATACATGCCTGGGAAACTTCCATTTCATTAGTTTTTCTAGCCCTTAACCCAAGCATCTAAGGGGAGCATAAGACTTTAAGAGGCCTGGAGGGATAGTGATAGAAACTATCCCAATTCTGAATCATTGGGGAAAACAAATTGAACTGAGACAAAGAGAGGGGCAAGATCAGGAGAGAGGAACAATGCCCAGTAAGCTGAGAATGCCGAGCCTAGCATTTTCTCTTATGGCTTTCTTATTCCACTTAAAGCTTGAATCTTATAGAAGTCACAAAATTTAACACATGTCAAATTGCTTGCCTTCTCAGTGGGGGAAGGAGAAAGGATGAAGAAAATTTGGAATTCAAAATTTGAATAAAAAGAATGTTAAAATTGTTTTTACATGTAATTGGGAGAAAATAAAATATTTTATTTAAAAATAATAATAACAATATTCAAGTCAAATCAACAAGAATTATTAAGTGTCTACTATATAATGGGCATTGGACTGAGCTCTGTGGGTACAAAGCAAGGTAGAAATAGTCCTTGCCCTCAAAAAGGATCAGGGAGACAGCATGCAAACATGAATATGTTATGAATATAAAAGATGTAGCTATAGATGATATAAATATAAATATAGATATGTGCTGCATATACAGCGTGAATTGGAGGTAATCTCAGAGGGGAGGCATTGAAGGGGACCAAGACAGGCCTGTTGCAGAGGATAATATTTTAAGTGAGACTTGAAGGAGTCCAGGAGAACTATTAAGCAGAGACAAAGAAGGGAAAGTATTTTAGTGATGGGGGACTGTTAGCAGAACATAAAGGAGACCATTGCAGCTGAATCATAGAGTACATGGAGAGGAGTAAAATGTAAAAAGTCTGGAAAGATTGGAAAAGTCTAGGTTGTAAAGGGCTTTTAAAGCCAAATAGAACACTTTTGATCTTCAAAATAACCCTTTGAGGTAGTCAGATGCCACTATTATTATTGCCACTTTACAAATTATGGGGTCATACAGTGAACAAGCATTGTAACTAGAACTTGAACCCAGATCTAGTCAACCCAGAGTGTTTCTACTATCCCATTATCAAACCCAGTATACTTTGAGTTGTCAATTCAACCCAACCTACCCATGCCAACGATGGCCTATAGTCTGATTTTTGTTTGATGGACTGCTTGCTTTTGCTACATACTTTTCAGCACAATCAATGAAAGCATTTTGCCTACTAGCTGCAGGAGTTATCTACCGGAATGCACTACTACCGTCATACTTAGGAGCTGGTATTTGGCATTCACTCTTCATGTATCCACTCCTCAACAAAAAGCAGTGACTCTTAGTGACCCAGTTACAGATCTGAGGAGTTAGACAAAGCAAAAGTTTGACAAACAGTTGGTAGGGAAAGTCATCAAAATCAAGCTTGGTCTGGGTCAGGACAGAAGTCTGGTCTAGGGGTTGATTGGAGTGTGAGAATCACAGTGCCACCCCCCTGCTGAAAAAGGCAGTGAGATCCAGGGCAATGCCCTCCTAAGGAGAAAGCATGTGACTAGCATCCAGAAGTTACATCTATTCATAGAACCGCCTGTAAGTCATGTCAATCAATGCTACCAACCAATTAGCTTAGAGCTGTGTGTGGGGACCACACCTGGGTGGGCTGCAGATAGTTTCCACTTGAGGAGTAGGGGGGATTCCTTTTTTTTTCCATTAGAGTTCATGGTAGCAGCAGCAGGTGCAGGGAGCTAGGCTCTTTCTTTCTGAACTCCATGTGTTCTCTTTACCAACCCCAATATACTTTAATAAATACTTAATGCCCAAAGACTGGTGCTGTATACTTCTAATTTAAGGCAACAACACAGTGGATTTTTAGTCACACATTTAGATTTTACTGAATATATATCAACCCAGATGGCTGATATCAGTGTCAATGTCAGAAGCAAAAAAATTCATCTCTGGAAGCAGCCAATGTACACACAATTGGCCTCAGAGGATGAAATGGATAGTTATGATCCTGGGGATTCAGCAGATCTCTTGTACCTAGAGTCCCCAATGTACTACCTTCCCCATCTCACTGAGACTGCCTTCCAAATAAGAATCAGAGGATTTGGAGCAAAAGAAGGTAAAGTTATTGCCTCAGCATATCTGGATTCTGACACCAGGTTAGAGCTACCTTGTGCCATGGGGGAAATGCATGTGGGGGTCCTTAGGTATTCCTCTGTAAAGAATTACATTCTTGCACACAGTCCAATTAGAATTAAAATGATCCTTTATTGGGTGCTAGAGAAAACGACCAAGGGATATGTCAAAGGTTTCACCCCTGGGGAGGGGAAGGCTTAGAAACATCTTCCTCCCAGAACAAAAGGAAGGCAAAATGCTTTTATAGAGGATAGATGGTGTAACCACCTGAAAATGGAAAGTTCCTTTTGGGGGTGGGGTGGGGAAAGATTCCTAAGAGTCAGGGAGACTTTTTGTTTTTGTTTTTGTTTTGTGGGGCAATGAGGGTTAAGTGGCTTGCCCAGGGTCACATAGCTAGTAAATATCAAGTGTCTGAGATCAGATTTGAACTCAGGTCCTCCTGAATCCAAGGCCAGTGCTTTATCCACTGTACCACCGAGCTGTCCCCGGATTTTTTTTTTTTTGTATTGATAGTCCTGACCTCTGACATTATCTAGCCTAACTGACTTTCCTGCTATAGAATTTTATTTCCCCTTACTTCTTAAGTGTGTCCATACTGATAGCTAGTTGGTCAGTTTAAACTTTAATAGTCCCTTGACTCCTTGATATGTCTGTCCTGCTATCTGGTCATCCTAAACCCCATGTTACTAGTAATATCTGAATGTCCCTATTTAAAGACAACACTTGCACTTGATAGCAAGCCTCTGTTAGTACAACATATTTTGGGGAATGAATCCGAGTCATTTTCTTTGACCTTAACTGGACCACTGCCTTGTGATTGTCTTGACTTCTCAGGTCTCTGTCACAGGCACCGAAGAGAACAACTGCGTATGCATCATCTGACCTGCCTTATTTTCTAGATATGACCTTACCTGCCTGATCTGACTATTCTATTAAGGGGCATTTACTGAAATACTCTTGTCTCAATCTTGGCTCAAATTTCCCTATCTCAGCTACTCCTCACCTTACTGACCTTTAGGGACTACATTGTCCTTATTGGTTATTACAACAGCACATGGTTAGGTGGCCCACTACAACTCACCAGTCCTGTCTATGCTTCCCACTCCACTCCGACCATTTTCTTGTTATCCATCCTGATATGACGAGCCAGGCTTTGTACCTCTTCACCAGTTTTTGTTTTGTTTTGGTTTTTTTGGTGAGGCAATTAGGGTTAAGTGACTTGTCCAGGGTCACACAGCTAGTAAGTGTCAAGTGTCTGAGGTCGGATTTGAACTCAGGTCCTCCTGAATCCAGGGCCGGTGCTCTATCTACTGCACCACCTAACTGCCCCTCTTCACCAGCTTTTACCAGGATATTCATTTGTCACTTCTGTCAGCCTGATCTCCACCTAGTTTCAATTATTCATAGTCCCTCTCCAGGCCATGTCCCTAGATTAACTCCACCCACACCAAAGTCCTATGAAGCAGATGGAAGGAAAAGATATTAAGCAGTCAGAGGCAGTAGTAGGTTTGGTAATGAAACTAAAAGCTCTTCCCAATAAGTAAGTTCCTTGAGGGGAAGGATAATGTTATACTCAATTTTGTATTCCACAGCCCATAGAATTCCTTTTGTAGATACTAGTAAACATTGGTTTAATTAGACTGGTCTATGTTAGTAACGGGCACATAGTAGTCACTTAATAAACACTGACTTCACTTGTTGCTTGGATATCTCTTGGAAGATAGATTGCTCTAATAGCAGTAATGACAAATATTTAAAGTAATGGGACTTTTAACCCCAGAGCCCCTGGTTCATTTAGTTTGAATTTAATTCTTAATTGGAACTCTAATTGTTAAAGTAAACTAATCTATTCATAACAGAATTAGTCAATATGAGAATAGAAAGTAATTTTCCTAAACCTAAAAGCAAGTGATATCCTTGCGGGGTGGGGCGGGGGGGGGGGGGGAAGTTAACATCTTCTGGTCTGACAGTGCTATAAAGAAGCATCTACATCCCCAAAGGTTCCAGCAGGCTGGTCAATGGGATCATCATTTTCTTCATTATGTGATTTAGCTATTAGGTATCCTATTTCTTTAGGGACAAGGCCAGGGCTCTAACACTAATTCAACAACCTTTTTTATACATTAGCTTTACATATTAGCACAACCCGTTTGACAGGCTGCTGATCCTTTGACTTAAAAAATGCTATTTATTGCAGGTCAATGTATAGTTCAGGGATACCACAGAAACTCTCTGAGGCTATTCAAAATGGCACATAATTTTAACTGCTCATTTTCTCACCTGTTGAATTTTTAGTCATGGATCAGGACTCTAAGATATTTCTTAAGAGATACCGATGGAGTGGGAAGATGGTGACTCATTTAGTACCCAGAGGAACCTAAATCCTTATAAATACCTCCAGTTTAAAATGTACCAGGTTTAACAAAAAGAAAAAAGGAAAATAAGCTGTAGACACTGCTGCTCAGCTCAGGGCTGTACAGAAGGGCTGGTGGAATCCTGCAGAAATCCCAAAGTGGACAAGCTAGAGCAGGCAGAAGGTGAAGAACAAAGCAACTGGAGACAGATTCCAGCAATTGGAAAGGAAACTGAATGCAGCCTTAAGTTGCACGGCACGATAAGACCAGAGGCAAAGTCCAGCCCAAGAGTGGCCTGAGAACCACCAGTCAAGAACCTAGCACCAGGGGAAGCCCTGGAGCCCAGGAGTATCAAAAGCTCAGTCCTAAGCAGAGCACAGCTGGCATTGACTTGTATTGTGGCAAGAGTCAAATCCTACAGTCAGAGAGGGAGAAAAGCCCTAAATGAAGAAAGCTGTCCCATGGCAATAAACAAGGAGTCCCAGGCAGGGCCCACTTTGGGGGAGGCCTGGAGGTCCCTACTATAGCAGGAGAAAAAAAATGCCTCAGTGACATGGCTATCCAGAGGCCTGGTCACAGTAGAAGAAAGGTCCTGAACAGCAGCCAGGAATCACTGACCCAAATTAACATCCAGGCAAACTGGGCCTGAAGCATAACAGAGCAAGGCCGAACATTTCCTGCAGAAGAGGGACCTAAGCCTTAGTCACCATAATCAGGACCAAATAGGTCTTTCCCACACTATTCAGGAGCTCAAGAGTAAAACTTCCAACCTAGACACTGAAGCTGCTATGTTGAACAAATCAAGAAAAGGTTGACTATTATGAAGAAATATCTTAGACTGTGAGGTGCCTCAGAGGTAAGCCTGGAAAGAAAGAGGAACCCCACAAGTCCAGGAAGATGTGCAATGTTGGTGAAGCTGTGAATTTCTCCAGCCTTTCAGGAAAGCAATTTGTAACTATGGACAAAAAGTCACTAAAACTATACATACCTTTTGAACTAAGTGTACCACTAGTAGGTTTTTTCCCTGAGATTAAAGAAAAAGGAAAAGGAAGTATAATCACAAAAATATTTATAGGAGGTCTTTTCCTTGTAGTCAACAATTAGAAACTGAAAGGCCCTCCCATATTGGGAAATGGCTAAACAAAAACATTTTAATTAAATATTATTGTGTCATAATGAACAAAATGGACAGTTTCGGAGGTAAGTAGAAATACCTCTGAACTGATGTAAAGTGAAATGAACAGACACAGAACAATTTCTACAATGACAATACCATAAAGAGCAATAATTTTTAAAGACTTTAGAATTCTGATCATTGTGATGACCAGAGGACTAAAGATGAAGCACACTTCCTACTTTCTGCTACAGAAATGATAGCCGATGTGGAATGAGGCATAAATATTTTGGACATAGTGTGTGACTATTTTACTTAACTATGCATATTTTATGTGGGTTTTATTTTTCTTTATTCTTTTAAATTGATCAAGGGTAGCAGTGGAGGGAAGAGATAAATGCTCACAAAAAATGAGAGCTCAGAGAGATGATGATGATGAAGAAGAAGATAGATGATAGATAGATAGACAGACAGACAGACAGACAGACAGACAGACAGACAGACAGACAGACAGACAGACAGATAGATAGATAGATAGATAGATAGATAGATAGATAGATAGATAGATAGATAGATAGATAGATAGCCAAAGGGGTCTATGATTTTTTTAAAGGTTAAGAACCTGTAACCTACTTATTATAATATCAATACCATGCTCAAGATTTCTATAGTGTTCCAGTTGTGGTTCTACAATTGGTATAATGGATCACCCAGAGCCTGAGATTTTAAAAACACATTTCATAAAAACATATTCAAGTATCTCCTGGGTAAAAACAATCAGGGCAGCTAGGTGACACAGTGGATAGAGCACTGGCCTGGAGTCAGAAAGGACCATCTTTGTGAGTTCAAATCTGGCCTCAGACACTTAACAAGTTGTGTGACCCTGGACAAGTCACCTAAACCTGTTTACCTCAATATCCTCATTTGTAAAATGAGCTGGAGAAGGAAAAGCCGAGTCACTCCAATATCTTTGCCAAGAAAACACCACATGTGATCATGAAGAGTAGAACATGACTTGAAAAAGAACTGAACAACAAAAGCAGTTCGGAAGATTAAAGTAGACAAAAGTTTCAGGCAAGGATGTGAAAAGTCATCAGTAGTGAAGTTCCCTGGGGTCCTAGGAGTTCTCTGTCAAAGTCTTAAAAATTGCTTTTATAATCTTCTTGCCCAAAGGACCTATAACTGGATTCCAAATCGATCTACCTGGAAGCAAAATTATCTCAATTGGCCCCAGGTCGGCAACACAGCTTCTTGGCTCAACAATTGCAGCTGGTGTTATCAGTTTAGGTGGGTTGACTACCTCTCCAATTCCATTAATATCCTGGCCCCAAATACATGTTCACCCTTGCATTTGCTTCATGCCCAGAGCTCTTCCATTGCAGGCCATACGTGTTTTTAATCATGTATTTTATGCTATGTCTCATACAAGTCATAATTGACAATTTGTTTTAACCTATTTATACCCACTTTGATTTTTCTGAGACTGATATTCCATGACTCACAACCATATAGAGTAATTAAAATTGTATTCGTTTTAAAGAGATGGGCTTTTGCAGCAAGGAGCATTATGATATCATTAAAAGCACTACATAGTTTCCCAATATTGATCCATCTCACTCTCCTCTTCCTATTCAATTCTGGGCCCAACTCGTTGTGCTTCATTCCATGTCTATGAACATGAACAACAAGAAATTTATCCAGTGGTGTCAAAATCTGGTCACTATGCATTCATTGGATTATCCGGACTTTAGATGCTGTCTAGCCCAGTCCCTTAATTTTACAGAAGCCCAAAAAGATTAAGTGATTTGCCCAATGTCACATAGTTTCTAAAAGGCAGACACTGACATCAAACTTAGATCCTGTGACATTAAATTCATCACTTTTTCTACCATATTCTTCACGCATTTTTGTTTCATTCTGCTTTGTTTTGGTGGCTTGTTAGGCCAATTTCTTATTAATTTCTATGCATCTCACTCAATAGGCCCTATAGCATTTGAGGGTTTAGTGCAACTAAAACAATATTATTTTCAAATTGAAGCTTCTAGATAACCTCGTAATATTGTGGAGTTCCCTCTTCCATTTGGATTTGCACAAGGAATGTGCCATGTATCAAAAACCTCTTTGTGGAGCATGTTTCCCTCATTTATATTTTATATTCAGAAAATCATCGCAAAAAGTTATCTCTTTTGTTGTATATACAGAGGAAGGTTATATAGTCATAATGTATTCCTGGGAAATATCTTGTTGGAAGAGAATGTGTAAGGCTATGTTTTGCTGTACTAATGTTTTTGCCTTTCTTTGTACTACCAGATCTTAGCACAGTCACTAGCACATAGTCACATAGTAGGTGCTTAATAAATGCTTGCTTTCTTCTTCTTCCTCCCCTGTCTCCTCCTCCTCCTCCTTCTCCTCCTCCTCTACTTCACCTTTCACAACAGAGGTTAGCACATGAGGTGGAATTACCTTCGTGGTGGTCATTTCCCTTACCCTAACCCCCAGTAAACTGAGACAGGTGCTGGTGAAAAAAAGCTTCATGTTGCCTCTAGGGGAATCATGAAACCAATTCAGCCAGCTCCTTTAAGCACCACCCTGAGGCAATCTTGTGCTCCATCATTTAGCTATTTAGAGTCTTTATAGGTCTTCTGATTTCCTCTACTGTGATAATATCAGCATAGAAATGGTTCAGTTCTTGTGGCTTTATATTAACTCATTAGTCACTGGATTTCACATTTAAAGTATCCACTTCAGAATTATTGTTTATAAACTGTCTAAACAATATGATTCCAATTGTTTAAAAAATATAAATACTTTAGGGTTCATTTACATACAAATTTTGAATATGCTGATTATGAACCACTTTTATTTCTTCACCAAAACATGTAATTTTCTAAGAACAACAATATTATTCTGTCTGGACTTACAGAAAATAATAAACAGCCTTTTTTTTTTCTTTTTAAGTACCTAACATTACTGATGAGAAAAGTTCACATGACTCATTTCTCAAAATGATTGTGCCTCAGAGAGCAGTCCACTACATACCTTGTAATTCAGGCTTTTCAGTAATGTCAACTAGCTAGCCTGACCCCCTAATTAGTGCAAATTGCAAAGGTTTTACTTAGGAGAATAATTGTAGTTCCCAAAATGGCTTAAAGTGATTTTCCATGCATACTGGCTTGGACCTTCAATAAAATAACATTGGCCACTCAACATGAAAGTCAGGGTTATAGTACCTTTTTAACAACCTATTCTTTTAAGTCATATGGTTCATGAATGTGAAATAAAAATAATTTTTATTTTAATATTTTTCCTACTTTAACCTGTAAATCGAATTCATTTTCACTATAGCTAGTTTTAAATGTTTAGTATCAGTGTGCTAGTGAAAGATAGCTGCTGTGGTGGTATTTTACTCAGTCTCATGTTTTGTGTCCACAGAAACCACATAATTGCTAGGTTCAACACAACAGCTGCCTGAGAGTTTCACTCTACTCAGAACAATTTGAAGTTTTTCTCTATTACTTACTTATTAATACATATAATACATATATGTATATGTATCCTAATGTAGCTTCTCCCTTTCTTTATAAATTATATATACTTTGTATATAAAGAATAATAAATTTTATACAAAGAAAATAGAATATAGATAGATAATATATGTATTCTAATGTGGCTCTTCCTTTTCTTTATAGATTATATATTTTTGCAATTAATTTTATCTTAAAAGTAATAAATTTTATGCAAATAATTTTACATAAGAAATATATGTATATATAAAACACATAAATTATATAATATACACACATACAACATATACATTATATATTATAAAGAATATATACATATTCTAATATAGTTTCTCCCTTTATTTGTAGATTAAATTAATCTCTTAACTGCAAAGAAAATAGTTTATATTTCTATATACCTTTGAGAATAGTTTCCCTAGACCCCCTACCTTTACCTGTCAAATCCCTAACCACTGAAGATTTTCATTAACTGATGTAGAGTGAAGTAAGGTCAATCAAGGAAACAAGGTATACTATAACTACAATAACATAAAAGAAATCATAAAACAAAGTCAAATGCTCTATAGTTGTAATAATCAATTTTGGCCCCAAATAACTGCTGAGAAAATGAGACTCCTTTTTTTAGAAGTGGGAAACTATAGGTGAGGAATATCATATATGCTCACACAAATGGTGGTTGTTGAACAGTTTCTCTTAAGTGCTTTTTTTTCAATGTAACAAAGAAAGGTTTTCTGGTGAGAAGGGAGCTATATTTAGAAATGACTGTGATGTAAAAACAAACATAATTGATAAAACTTAAAACAAAAAGTGTGCCCTTCTTAAAGACCAGCTCAGATGCCTCTTCCAGCAACAAACATGTATTAAGTGCTAGACTAAGTATTTAGATATAAAGGCAAAAAAATAGTCCCTACTATCAAGGAATTCACATTCTGTTGGGAAAGATAGCATCTAAGTAACAGAGTACATATGAGATAGACAGAGTCAGTGGAAGGTAACCTGATAGGAGAAAGTACTAGGAACCTGCGCATCATCTACAGAAGGATAGACTTGAATGACAGGGCAGCTAAGTTGCAAAAGTGAACAGGCAAAGCATTCCAGTTATGACGGATAGCTATTGAAAATGGTATGGAGATAGAGATGGAGTTTCTTGTTCCAGAAACAGTGTTGCTGGATCATAGAGTGCATGAAAAGGAGTAAAGGTTAAGACTGGAAAAGTAGGAGCTATGCAAGTTATAAAAGAGTTTTAAATGTAAAGCAGAGAGGGCTGTGGTTATATAAACAATAAGATGGAGCACTAGACATTTCTCTGATCTCCACAACTTTTTAAACTTCTCCAAGATAGAAAAGATGTACCAAAGATTAAGTAACTTTAGCTATCTCCATCGTCTGTTGTTGTTCAGTCGTTTTCAACTCTTCATGACCCCATTTGGAATTTTCTTGGCAAAGATACTGGAGTAGTTTGCCATTTCTTTCTCCAGTTCATTTTACAGATGAGGAAATGAGGTAAATAGGGTTAAGTGACTTGTCTAGGGTCACACAGCCAGTAGGTGTCTGAGACGCATTTGAATTCAGGTCCTCCTAACTCCAGGTCTGATGCTCTATCCACTGCACCACCTAGCTGCCTCTTTCCATGTCTAGAACACCAGGAATCCAAAAGATTTTTTAAAAACCCATGACTTGATGTTCATTGACCCTGACTTCACTCAACCCCTTGCTCACTTCTCATACTACCAGCAGTGAAGCTGCACTAGTAGACCCAAGGACCTACCACACTGGTGGAGACCCAGTTTCAGGCTGCAGAAGTTCACTCAGAGAGGACAGACAGCCTTTCAGTCAGCAGCCCTTCAGAAGCAAAAACCTGCTAGGGGACACAGCTCTGTAGTACCAGCATTGCAAAGCTGTGAACTGCCAACGCTAGGGCAGACAATCTCATAACACCAGTACAGGAAAGCTCTGAGGTACCTGGAGGAGGGGGTAGGGGTAGGGAGAGAAGACATCAGGATTTCACATGTGTATGGGAAGGAGAGTAAAGCACTCCACTAAGCCTTAGGGAAAGCACACAGCATCCAACTAGGACCAGTTCTGACCATGCAAGTCAGTTGAGGCAGAGGCAGGCTGGTGAACCATGAATTGTCCAGACTCCAACGAGACAACCCTCTGAGGGGACAGAGTCAAAAAGTAAATAGAGAAAGATGGGAAGGTGGCACTGAAATTACCAAAAATCTCAGGCTGAAGAAAACACAAAGACCTGGAACACAAACAGATAAATCAATAGGAAAAAATAACAACAGAAGAAAATATGGCTACTACACATACAAGCTTTAGAGGGGGCAACTTCTTGGGGCAACTGGCACCTGGGGGCATTGGAGAGCATGGACCCAGGGAAAAGATTGGAGGCAAATATGAGGGGAAAAAGTAATTGGGTAGAGTATAGATAATCAGTGGGAGGCATGGTGGGAGAGGGGCCCTACCATGGGGCAGCATCACTTAAATCCAATTCACTGAAAATCATAACATCCCCTCTGGATGTCATGGTCCTCTTGAGGAATGAAGAACAAACAAGCAACATTATGTGAGTTTGAGCTAGGGACCCAACTGACAAGCTCCAGTTGGGCAATGCAGTTCCCTCGATCTAATTTCTCCTTCTATAAAGGGAATCATACCTTTCCCTGCAGGTGCTCTGTCCAAAAGAATATAAGTTTTGATTGCTTAAACCTCAGAAGATGTCTGGAGGTTTATGGCCTAGATTTTTTAAGGACCAAACCTTAACTCCAAATCACTTTGATTCTCATAGATTGACCAAAAATAGGTCCCAGTCTCGTTGGTCATTGTTTGGCTTCTTAGTGGCTCAAAGTGAGTGTAAATATCAATTGTTTCTGTTTTGGCTAGAAACTCTGAGGGCCTTCCCCTACCAGAATCCCTTCCTTTCTTTCTTCCTTCCTTCCTTTCTTCCTTCCTTCCTTCCTTTCTTCCTTCCTTCCTTTCTTCCTTCCTTCCTTCCTTCTTTCCTTCCTTCCTTCCTTCCTTCCTTCTTTCCTTCCTTTCTTCCTTCCTTTCTTCCTTCCTTCCTTCCTTCCTTCCTTCTTTCCTTCCTTCCTTCCTTCCTTTCTTCCTTCCTTCCTCCATCCCTCCCTCCCTTCCTTTCTTTCTTTCCTTCCTTCTTCCTTTCTCTTTCCTTCTTTATTCATTAATTAATTAATCCATCCATTCATTCATTCATTCATTCATTTGTTTTGACTAGGTAAAGTAGGCCATTCTTTGCCTCACTTCTTACCTAGCCTTAATCACTGAATGGGCTTTGCCTCAGGTAAACTGAGACTTGGAAAAGACCTTGGCTTAAAAGGCAAAGGTCTCCCATTGCATCTAAGGCCATCTTCCAATGTATATCTTGCCACTGAACTCAGATAACTCTGGTGAAGAGAGTGATGCTACTGACTTTGCACAGCCCTCCCTCATTTAAATCCAATTCACCACAAATCATGACATCACCTCCTGATGTCATGGTCCTCTTTGAGAATAAAGGACAAAACAACAACAACAATCCTCTCTGCAATAATAGACATTGTTCTGGGAGTGAGGCATAATTGAAAAGGGGAATCTATGGGGCATCTAAAAAGCAATAACTAAAACCTCCTAAATGAGAATCTAGAATGGATACATTGGAAGTTTTGATTACATGAGGAATGCAGAGAAGAGAAACCAGATCATTTTAAGGGTCATGAATCAAAGAATAATGATCTTGAGTAGAGAGAAAGAGATGATAGATAATAAAAAGAGTAAGAGAAATCCTTTTTGGGAAGGGAGCATAAAAATTAAATTTAAAAAAATTAATAACAGGGCTAGCTGAAGGGGAGGAAAGGAAGGGAGAATCTATTTGACTGAGAGGGAAAAAAGAGAAGAATTGTATCACCAGATAAAAGGAGGAGTGAAAAGGGAACTAATTGCCAAAACTCCAAAGGGAAAGGGGTAAAAACTTAAAGGAGGAGATTAGGCAGGGATGAGGGGAAGAGAGCCAGTGACTGGAAAAAAGCACCTTACAAAAGATTAAGGTAAGTAACAGAAGAGGGGGGAAATCATAACTTGAAAAAGAAAACAATATTACAGACAGAGAAAATATGTAAACAACTCTCATAGCCTTCAATCTTAATGATTAAACAATCTAATAAAATGAAAAAGAGTGAAAGATAAGAAAAATGCTAAGAAACATATTTAAAAACAAAGATATACACAAAATAAAACTAACTTGCTAACTTGACCAACAACAAATATTTATGAACTGATTTCTCCAGATTTAGAGTTAATAGTGAAATAAAATTTTCCCCCGTGCATAAGTAATTGGCCCATAAAGAGCTGAAATCTGAAATCATGGCCTCAGGAGAACCATGTTTTTACAAAAGGTTAATATGAGAGGGGCAGCAAGGTGGTGCAGTGGATAAAGCACTGGCCTTGGATTCAGGAGGACCTGAGTTCAAATTCAGCCTCAGACACTTGACACTTACTAGCTGTGTGACCTTGGGCAAGTCACTTAACCCTCATTGCCCCACAAAAATAAAGAAAGAAAGAGAGAGAGAGAGAGAGAGAGAGAGAGAGAGAATCATTGCTTAAGAATTAGGATAGAACATATAGAAGCTAATGACTTTATGAGAAATCAAGACACAATAAAGCAAATCCAAATGAATAAAAAATAGAGGGAAATATGAAATATTTCATTGGAAAAACAGCTGACCTGGAAAATAAATCTAGAAGAGATCATTTAAAAATCATTGAACTACCTGAAAACTATGATCAAAAAAAGAAATTGTCAGGGAAAATTGCCCTGATATTCTAGAATCAGAAGGTAAAAAAGAAATTTAAAGAATCCACCAATCACCTCCAGAAAGAGATCCCAAAAGGAAAACTTCCAGGAATGTTATAGCCAGATTCAAGAGATCCCAAATCAAGGAGAAAATATTGCAAGCAGCTAGAAAGAAACAATTCAAGTACTGTGGAGCTAAAATCAGGATAACACAAGATCTAGCAGCTTCTACATTAAAGGATCAGAAGGCATGGAATATGATATTCTGTAAGGCAAAAGAGCTGGGATTACAACTAAGAATCACCTTCCCAGCAAAACTGATCATAATCTTTCAGGGCAAAAAATGGGACTTCAATGAAAAAGAGGACTCTCAGGCATTTGTGATGAAAAGACCTGAACTGAATAGAAAATTTGACATTCAAATACAAGACTCTAGAGAAGCATAAAAAGATAAACAGGAAAAATAAATCATGAGGGAGGTAAAAAGGTTAAACTGTTTACATTCCTACATGGGAAGATGACACTTCTAAATCATAAGAACTCTCAATAATAGGGCAGCTGAAAGGAATATACTCAGATAGAGGGCACAAGTGTGAATTGAATATGAAGGGATGATATCTGTAAAGCATTTTTTTTTTGTTTATCCTTGTTTTGGTGGGGCAGGCAGGGTGAGGTGGCTTATGTCTGGGGCCATATTTGGGCTCAGGGATTCCTGGGTCCAGGGCTGGTGCTCTGTCCACTGTGTCACCTGGCTGCCCCATTATGACATCTTTAAAATAAAATTAAAGGGTGAGAGGAATGCATTGGAAGAAAATAAAGGGAGAGGTGGAATGGGGTAAAGTAGCTCACATAAAAGAAATACGAAAAAGTTTGTGGAGTGGAGGGGAAGATGGGGAAGGAGCAATTGAGTGAGTGAACCTTACTCTCATCAGAATTGGCTCAAAGAGGGAATAACATAAACACTCAACTGGGTATAGTAATATATCTTGCCCTGCAGGAAAGTGGGAGGGGAAGGGGATAAGGGGGGAGAAGTGAAGGAAGGGAGGGCAGATTGGGGAAGAAGGCAACAAAATACTTTTGAGGAGGGATCGGGTAAAAGAAAATAGAGTAAATATCAAGGGGAGGGAATAAGATAGAGGGTAATACAGTTATCAATAGTCACTGTGAAAGAAATGATAAGCAGAATGCTATCTGAAGACGTTATGAAAAATGCAATTCATCTACAGAGAAAGAACTGATGGTATCTGAATATAGACTGAAGTATAATTTTTTTGTTAGTTCCTCTTCCTAAAGTTATTTTGTCTGTTTTCTTTCACAACCTGACTAATGTGGAGAAGTTTTGCATAACTGCACATGTGCAACTTATATTGAATTGCTTGATTTCTTAGGGAGGGGCAGGGAAGGAGGGAGGAAGAAAATTTGGAACACAAAGTTGTTAAAAATCAATATGGAAAAAAATCGTTTTTTACATGTAATGAATGCACTCTATCACTGGGAATAAAATATCTCCTCTCAATGGAAAGTGTCCCTGACCCCACTCAAGAGGAAATTGCTCATTTTTCAGGGAAGCCAGCTAGGAATAGAGACATGCTCAAAGCACTAATTTCTCCACATATTGGCTTCTTCCCAGAGTATTTCTCTCCCTTCAGGACCTCTCACTGAAGATAACCTGGAACTCCTCTCTTGAGGCCAGTATCAGGAAGACCCGGGTTCTCTCCTATCCCAAGATCTTTCCAACTGCCTGTCAAGTAGGCACAGATCATCAAGTAATCTTTATCCACAAAAGAGTCTTATGCAAGAGTTTTCATAAACAAAAACTAATTAAACAAAAATAACAACAAACTCAAGAACAGAGGTTATCTTGGAAATGTATACTTACCTTTCCCAGGAGGATAAAAGGAGATAAAAAGGGGAAAGGGAAAAGTATAAATATTGGCATTTTTGACAGACAGAGGCAGGAACAGTCTTCCACATGGTTTACCTCTTCCAATCAGCAACAGATACTCCCTCCTTCCTCCCTCCCTCTCTCTCTCTCTCTCTTTCTCTCTCTCCCTCCCCCCACCCCTTTCCCTCCTGCAAGTTGAAAAGTTATTTTTTTAAACACTGTCTTTTCACACTGGTGTAGTCTTACCCTTACCAGGAGCTCACATAACAGAAATTAAGAACTTTAGTTTTGCCAACAGATACCATTCCCCAATACCCTATACTATTTCTCCCTGGGGCCAGGAATTTTGTAATCCCTTACAAAACCAACTGTAGTACACTTGACATTCGGGATTTTATATCAGAACATAAAAATAACAATAGCATTTAACTAAACAAGGATAATTAATCCAATGTTCCATTTGTTCCAAGCACCTTGAAGTGTCATTTACAGGGGAAGGAGGTAGATAGATAGATAGATAGATAGATAGATAGATAGATAGATAGATAGATAGATACACACACACATACATACACACATACATAAAATACATGCAATTGGGCAGTTAGGTGGCACAGTGGATAAAGGACTGGACTTGGAATCAACAAGACTCATTTTTATGAGTTCAAATTCAGCTTCAGACGCTTAGTAGCTGTGTGACCCTGGGCAAGCCATCTAGCTCTGTTTACCTAAGTCGCCTCATCTGTAAAATGAACTGGAGAAGGAAATAGCAAACCAGTATCTTTGTCAAGAAAACCCCAAATGGTTGGACACTACTAAAATGACTGAACAACAATATGCAATTGACGTAGGATGGTTAAAGATATGATTTGATAGGCTACTTCATTGATTATATTTTTAGATTGTCATAATAATTATAATGGTGATAATATTAATAATTAATATTTATGTAGCACTTACTATGTACCAGGCACTGTGCCAAACACTTTACAATTATTATTTCATTTTATTACATTCAGGACACGTAGTATCTATAGACATGTCTCTACATATCCATAGAACATGAGCAAAAATGTATAACATCAGTTAGCCTACAGAATAATAAAACATGTAGAAATAACAGCATGTGTACAAATAAATACACAGCAAAACCATGCATAGTTAACAGAATAATATAGCTTCAATAAATGTATGATATAAGTACAAAAGCAAATAAATATGAACAAGAAAATAATGAAGCACTTTTCAAAGCATTCAGTAATTAATGCATGCATTAATAAATATGTTTATACAACCATATTACATGGGTAAATGTTAGTATTGTCATCTGCCTACATGTGTAAAAGTAACTGCAGTTTCCCCTGGGATATCATGTTAGTCTAGTAACAGAGGCACCTAGGCTTTCTTGTCACCTGGTGACTTAGCAGCCCCTATACCTGACCTGGTTGATGGTCTAGATTGGTCCTGATCATCATCAGTGACAGGTGCTTCTAAAAAATCAAACATGTGAAGAACCCTGGAGGCTAGCATAGTTATTATACACTCTATAATAGTGGTGTACTACTATGATACATAGGGTCCCAACAGCTTCTATAGCTGAATACTAGGCAGAAAGGGGATTGCCTATGGATTCAATCATTTCACCTTATTTGAACTGGTTGTTGACTACTCTACTGAACTGTAGCACACAAAGTCTTCTTCACTTGAAATGTCAGTTTCTGAGCCCATTGTCTGGTTTGGACAGGCTTTGAATTACTTGCAGGTGATTTCTTTTGTTCTGAATCTGATAAGGTAAGTGGTCACCTGACTCTACTGTTTATCAAGTAGTCCCAACAATTTATCTCTAGCCAGTAAGAAGTTGGGGCAAATTTTCTTTACAACCCAGGCCCCAGTCAGTCTCTGGGGCTACTTTGTAAAGAATCCAGCTGCCTAGTCTGTCCACAATTATATATGGAGTAGCTTAGCATTCATCTGTTCACTTACATGTCCCATTAACATGATGATTTCCCAAGAAAATTCTATGTCCTTTTTGAAGGTTGTGACAACAAATTCAAACTTCATATTGTCATTTGTTTCTGTCAGTGCTCTGAGTTAAAGTTGCAGCTAGGTGATAAGTTTCTTTTATCTTCATCTTCAGCAAGGATGCACTGGTTATGATTGTCTACAGTCTCATCATTCTTATACTTCAATGGGTATCAGCAGGTAAGGTGGAAAACCTGTGACATACATATATACTAGAAAATTCACATGTTAGCTCCACTAAGATTTTGTTCTGGCCTCAGTGTCCCAAAAATATTCAACTGTTTGTGGTGTAAATACTTTAGTTATAGATCCCCCTGGAAGTGGAATGATGAAAGTTGAGATGATGCCAGTCAAATCTAAAATCTTGAGCAGTTTGCTTTCTAAGTCTCCATCTTGCTCTAAATTAATCTTGGTAAGAAATCTATACATTAAAAATACTTCCAGGGGCAGCTAGGTGGTGCTGTGGATAAAGCACTGGCCCTGGATTCAGGAGGACCTGAGTTCAAATTCAGCCTCAAACACTTGACTATACTAGCTGTGTGACCCTGGGCAAGTCACTTAACCCTCATTGTCCTGTCAAAAAAAAAAACCTTCCAAAATACTGTAGCATCTTTGGAAACTTTCTAATACCTAATTGGGTATGCCTGTGCATACTCTGAGACATATTCATTCACCAGCAACAAATGGTTTATGTTCTATATTTTTCCAGGGATATCAAGTCAACATAGACAAGTTCCAGAGGTTTACTAGTCCTTATATTCTCTAAATAGTTGGCACAAGTTGATAATATTATTCTTTGTGCATAATAAGCAAATGTTTGGTAATATTTGCAAGCATCTTGGACTAGTAAAAGCTTTCAGTCTCAGCTGCCTCAGTGGGTACAATAACAACACCTTCCTCCCATGGTTGTTCTTAGAATCAAGTGAGAGAGGATGTGTGAAGTGCTTTGCAAACCTTAAAGCACTATGTCTAGACCCTGATTAGTGAAAATAATGAATTCTGTGAAGTAGTTGCAGGCATTCAAATTCACACTATACAAAGTTATAATTATGTAAAATAGTCATTGGTTCCAGCCTAGTGGGAAAATGCCAGAAGAATTCGAATAATGTGATAACTTCATGAGATTCATTATTTCCACTAATCAGAAGGTAGTAACTGCTAGCTATTATCCTTATTATCACTCAGTAACATCTCTTCCTTTGAAGATCTTCCTATCAAATTTGTCAATGAGTCCAGATTATGGCAGCTATTGTACAATAGTCCCCAGGTCATTTCTTCCTTCTTTCTCACTGTCTTCTCTTCCTTTTCTTCTCCCCTTATACAACAGTACTTTAACATTCATGTTCATGTTCCCTCAAAAATCCTAACCTCCAAAAATCTTCTCAAATCTCATGATCTACTACTTTCTCAACCATATACAGGGACATCTTGCCATCACCCATAAGTGTTCCACTTTCATGAACAAAAACTCATTCATTCTTCTATCTGATCATAGTTCCTTATCATTCCTCCCTAAGCCTCCTAAACATACTCTTTGTCCTAATTGTGGCCTCCAGTCTCTCTAATGGTTGGCACTTTCTCAGGCCATTAGCTTTACCTCTCTCTCTTTACTATTCAAAAATGTAGTTAACTTGTTTATCTTCATACTATCCTCTCTTGAATATCTTACTTCCTTGTCCTATCACTGATCATGTCTTATGAAACCCCAACCATAGATGACTCTCATGCTCCTTCTCTCCTACTTACACATTGCTGATCACAACTGGAGGAAGTCAAACAATTGAGCTGACCACATGCACTAGAAATTTATATTATCTAAACTCAATTGAGCCTTCATGAAAGCCAAGCAATCTTTTCACTCTTTCGCGGTGGGTTCACTATTCCATTTCCCAGAGAAGCTGTTCCAAACCTTCTCTTCTCAAACTTCCAACATCTCCCCTAACCCACTCAGCTGACAAATTTATTTCATACTTACGAAAATCAGAGGCCTTTTCCCAAAGGCCCGTTATTCATCTCTTTTCTTTAGCTCAAATTCATTGGCATCATCCCTGACTGCCTTTGTCTTTACTCCAGGGCCCAAAAATGAGGTAGCCCTTCTCCACACCAAGGCTACATATGTCTTTGAACTTATCCTTATATTTCTTTTTTAGAAACTTCAATCATCCCATCTCTCTGAATAATCTTCAATTTCCGCAGTCTAGAAAAATGCCCAAGTCTACCCCATCCTTAAAAGCCTTCAATGTACCCTACCACTCTCCTCAAGTTAATTCCCCTGGGTTTAATTATCATCTTTAGGAAGATGTCCCTAAAAAGTGTCTATTTTGGATCTATATGTCCAGTCCCAAACTCTCTCGAGTTGCAGTTTCACATCACCAACTGCCTATTGGATATTTTAAACCAGATATTCCATAGACATCTCAGATGTCCAAACCAGAAATTCTTATCTTTATTTCCAAACTTGTCCCTTTTTCAAATTTCCCTATTTCTTTTTTTTTTTGAAGCATCACACCACATGTCTCCTAGCTAATTTCAAACCTTATGTGAGAAGAGAAGCATCACTCCATCTTTCCAGTCTTCTACTGTTGGGGTGTAGAGAAAGGACCTCATTCCATCAAATTTCCAATGTAGTCTCCTGCCTTAAGGAAAGAAAGCATCATCACTTCTGCTCTAGATTCTGAACCCTTGCCTGAACTGTCCAAGGCTCTGAAAGGATTTTAACTTCAGGTCATAATACTTCTGACTTTGAAAATATTTCTAATTTTTTTCACTTAATAATTAACAAATTCTTGCCTGGTCGTACTTTCCTAAGAGATCCCAGTATCTGTTAGGACATCATCCAAACCCTATTCTTCACCCAGACTATCCAATTCTTTTATTCCTCATCTCCTCAACTCACCTCTCCAAAGTCCCAAACAAACATCCCTTCTGTTGTGCCCTCTGGAATACCTGCTCCATGGATAACAAACTTACTTTCCTCTTAAATATTTTCCTTTGGCTCTTACTGGGACTTGACTCCCTCCTGATGACACAACCTCCCTGGTCACCCTTTCTAGCATTGGATATATTTTTCCTTATTCAGTAAGGAATTAGAATACTCCTTGATCCTCACTTCGACTTCCAGGTTCTCCCTCTACCTCTATCACTCAGTAATATCCTTCCATCCCATCTTAGCCAAACACAAAGAGAGTCATACTCTTCCTATTGTCATCACCCCACAAATGTACCACCTCCATATTCATAAACTCTGAAGTCTCTTACTGATTAGATATAGGTATAAATATAGATAGATATACACACATATACAACAGTGTATGTGTATGTATATATACACACATAGATTATAAATATATTAGAAAAGGAACTCATTCATCCCAATCAATGGCAAAACAAATCAAAGAAAGTAAACATATGAGAATATATACCAAACAATACATAGTGAAGTAGATCTCCCATTGAGACCAAGGTAACTCAGCTCAACCTAGGGAGAGAGTCCCAAATCTTACACAAGGGAAAATTCCCTGAAGTCTCAAGTGTAGTAACTGGGAATGCAGATGTCCTCAAAGTTCTACATGTAGGCTTCTTCCCAAAATCTTTTTCTCTCTTCATTAACCTGAAGAGATGTTGGCAACATAGATCTTCTCTCTCGGAGCAGGAAGCCAAAAAACAAACCTGAAGAGGACTGAAGAAACCAAATCATTCTTCTCTTCCACTCTCACAGCTGTAACTTGGGAGATCTCCACCAATTAGAGAGGGTCTCATTCCAATGGGCTTTGAGGCTTGGTTGGCTTTCTTCCATGGGGCCATTTGTAGTTTCTTGCAAAATTCATCTGGGATAAGTCTAAAATGCATA
The DNA here is from genome assembly GCF_019393635.1 of Dromiciops gliroides. NCBI lineage: Eukaryota > Metazoa > Chordata > Mammalia > Microbiotheria > Microbiotheriidae > Dromiciops > Dromiciops gliroides. The sequence goes on from NC_057863.1 coordinate 205,347,457, forward strand.
ATTATACAGTAGAAAAATAGACACCAGTGCTTTAAAATAACTATTTCTTGTTTTACTGTTAGGTTCATTTGATTATGTTTGGTGTTATGTTCACATTATAGCAATGTCTGTTTCTTAATTGTTTTGGCGTATATATCATTGCTTATAGCTAAGTTGTATTATATATGTAGTCCTCTTTATTGTGTTACTAATTGGAGCTAGCTAACTTTACTTTATTAGTTAGATATGCCTGTTGCTTTTGATTGATTGTTGTGTACTATAAATGTACTCTGCACATCAGCATTTGCCAATCACACTCTTCTCCTTAATGCCTTCTTCTCTTTAGGTTTTCAGAGTACCACTCTCTCCTGTTTCTCCTTCTAGTCATCTAACTGCTCCTCCTAGGTCTTCAGGATCCTCAACTAGGTCACGCCTATTAATGATGGCTTTCCCACAGGGCTCTGTCCTAGTCCCTTTTCTCTTCTCTGTCTATACTACTTCACTTGGTGATCACATCAGCTTCTATGGATTTAATTATCTTATGTATATGGATGATTCTCAAATCTACTTATCCAGCTCTAACCTCTCTGCTTACCTCAATTCTCACATCTCCACCTGCCTCTTGAGTTGGATGACTTGAGTTAGATGTCTTAAACTCAACATATGTAAAACTGAATTCTTTATCTTTCCTCCCCAAATCCTGCCCTTTTCCAATTTTTTATATTATTGTTGAGGATACCACCATCTTCCCAGTCCCTGAAATTCACAACTTCATCAATCTCAACTCCTCTCTGTCTCTCACCATTACCCTCTCATATCCAATCTGTTTCCAAGACCTAATATTCCACATTTGCAACATCTCTCAAATATGATCCCCTGACCCTGTCACCACCCTGAGGTAGGCACTCATCTCACTGCGCCTAGAATATTGCAATAGTACGGGTGGATCTGCTTGCCTCAAGTCTCTTCCCACTCCAGTTCAGTCTCTTTTCAACTAGCAAAGTAATTTTCCTCAAATGCAAGTCTGACCATGTCACTCCCTATTCACTAAACTCCAGTAGCTTCCTATTGCCTCCAGGATCAAATACAAAATCTTCTGTTTAGCATTAAAAGCCCTTCATTACATAGAACTCTTGCTTTTTTAGTCTTCTTATGCCTTATACCACTACCCCTACATACTCTTTGATCCAAAGACACCTGCCTCCTTCCTGTTCTTTGAACAGGACAATCCATTTCTTGGCTCCAGGCGTTTTCCATTGGTTGTCCCCTAGTTCTGGAATGCTCTTCCCTCCTCACCTCTGACTCCTCACTTCCTTAATTTCTTTCAAGTCCAGGCTAAAACCCTACCCTCTAAAAGAAGTCTTTCTCAATCCAAATTCAAGGGCCTTCCCTTGGTTGATTATTGAGAAAGTGAGAGTTAGAAAGTGTATATGAATGATAGACATAGATAGAAAGAGATAGATTGTAATCCCCTTGAGGCCATGGACTGTCTCTTGTCTTTCTTTGTATCCTCAACACTTAGTACAAGGCTTGCCACATAATAGGTGCTTGCTAAATTCATACCTATGGATTGACTTTGATGTTACAAAAAGTCTTGCTAGAAATGGTTTGTTGTTACAGTTCTTACCTCCTTTGGGCATATGTCTAGCTGCTGAATCTCTGAATCTATTTGTATGTACATTTTAGTCATCTTCTTTACATAATTCCAGAATCATAAACCCAATTGGCAGCTCTGCCAATGGAATAGTACTCATCCCCCTTTTTTTTCCACTCTGTATGTGTCGTTATTTTTGCTAATTTGCCAGGTATGGGTTGACACTTCAGAGTTGTTTTGATTTGCATTTCTTTTACAAAGAAAGACACTTAAACTTTGAAATTATCATTCCTCTAGAAAAAAGTTTAGTGAGCCAAATGCCCAAAAGCCCTCTTCCCTTAATCATAGTAACCATGTTACAGTATACTAGATCATGTAGATACTTGTTAAACTGCCACATTTTAGGTGAACAATAAGTGCTCGATGCTTGTTTGACTGATGCATTATAATAGGTGCTTGTATCTGAAGTTGCTGAGAGTCTTTCTCTAATAGGTATGAAGGCTTAAATTCCTTAAAAATCAATCAGGTGGGGGGCAACTAGGTGGCATAGTGGATAAAGCACCGGCCCTGGATTCAGGAGGATTAAGGACAAGTCACTTAACCCTCATTGCCTTGAAAAAAAAAAAGAAAAAGAAACGAAAAGGATGCTTATAAATAAATTTTTTTTAAGTGATGATCTTAAACATGCAAAAATGCTTGAAAAGCATAATCCTACCAAAGAAGTGACATCAGCAACAGAGCTTATCCCTTCTATAAGCAAAAGGAATCTAGCCTTAAATAGTATCATTGATGAAGACTTGTCCTGATCCCTTTGTTTGAAATACTAATGCTTGTATAAACATGAAGAAGGCTGGTCAAGGACCAGGAATTCTAAATACTTGTAGGTAGTTTCCCCCCCCTCACTTGGTCCGGAAGTATCCAAAGAAAATACTTCCTACTAAATCACCTTTTCAATGTTTGGAATTAACCCCAAGAACATAAAATAAGTTCTCAGCAGGTAGACATGAGCATGGACATCTTAATAATTAAGCTTCAAAGACTGGAGCTGCATCATGCAACTTGATCAATTGATGCTCAGAAGGATAAACTTTTGTCAGAGGAGTGACCCTCTCTGTGGTCTCCAAAAATAAACTGTGAGGCAGCTCACAACATTTGTCTTTGTCTTTTTCTGTGCTTTCTCATCCTTGAACTTCTAGACTAGATCTTTAACTGGGTTGGGCAAGGAATTTTTACCTGTTCTCACCAATCCCAGAAACAACAAAATTGTGAATTGACAAAGAAGCACCTGGTGAGCAGCCATCCACTTGTCCAGGCAAGCCTGGGAGCAGGAGTTCCTGGACCTCCAGTTCGTGTCTGTCTTCTGCCATTGTTTCCTTTTATGAACACAGGTCAAAGATCAGAGGTCTCAGGAATGAACACTTCCAGTGTTAGTGGTTCTCTGGTATGTAATCCGGAGTTGGAAAGTTCTTATATTCAAGAGTTAGGTACATGCTTCCCAGAATTTTTTTTTCCTTGATAGTGCACTTCTGAGAAAAGAAAGAGGATCCTCACCAGAGTATTTCCCTGTAGCTGAATGACTAAAGCTTTGCCCTAGAGTGGGGAGGAGGGAGGTGAAATCAGATACATGGGCCTTGCCCACCCTATTGTTTCTAAGAATTGCTTAGCCAGGCTAGAGCTGAAGTGAATGTAGAATATTTGTTCATTGTTTCCTCAACATGTCTCTACATTTTAGGAGTTACCTAATGATTATTTCTGGGCAGCTAGGTGGCACAGTGGATAGAGACCTAACCTTGGAATCAAGAAGATTAGAGTTCAAATCCAGCCTCAGACACTTAAAGCTGTGTGACCCTGAACAAGTCACTTAACCTTGTTTATCTCAGTTCTTCAACTATAAAAATGAGCTGGAGAAGGAAATGTCAAACCACTCCAGTATCTTCACCAAGAAAATCCCAAGTGGGGTCACAGAGAGTCGGACATGACTGAAATGACTCTTAACAATAACAATGAGTTATTTGAGTGCTTTATGTTTCTATATTTCTTTGTGGGTTCCATGAATCCTTTGGGTATATTATATATTTGCTGCAGTGGATAAAAATTAAGTCAAAATAAAGATAGGCCCATCTTGTACACTGATACCTATGCTAAAACAGGGAACGTTTTAACAGTAACCTAAATATAAGATATACCGCAGTTTTGTTTTTAAAATTTCCCTGGAGTTTTTACTCGGAGGTGGGACCAGTGAGCCAAAGAAAGACTTTTTGGGATCAGGTGACAGGCTTGGACCCAAGTTCATGTGAACTCAATCTTCATGGGGTTTCTAAGCTATATATAAGTGATACCTACAAAAAATATTGGTTAGTAAAATTTCAAAAAAAGTGTTTTCCCTTAGGTGAGTTGGTGATGCCTTGCACAATCCTGTTTATATTACTCATTTTCTGAACAAATCTTTTCTTCATATAGAGTATATGGAAGTACTTTAGCCCAGACTAGGTCAAATGACCATACATTACAAGTTAGTGGAACCCAAATCATTGAGATTTTCTTCTTTGTGTGAATGTTAAGGGTCTAGTCAATTCAGTGAAAGAAGAAGTTGATTTACTTGAAGGTACTCTGGAAGGGAAACAAGCATATACTGATATTGTTTATTGACAACATACCTACACAATCCTAGTCCCTAGCCCCTTCTTGTATTGTATTCTTTTCCATTGTTGCTTCTACTGTTAACCTCCCCTTTATCTTAAATCTATTCCTTTTATATTCCTTCCATTTTCTGGTACTCACTGAAACCTAACTTTATTTTGATGATACTACATGTCTCCAGGTCCAGTGACTCCTTTCATATCCCTAACACAGGGATACAAGAATGAAATGATTTACTCCTTTTTTCCCTGTCATTTTCAAAACTTCTCTCTACTAATGTCAATCAACAGCCACCTTTCTGCTATTAAAGTGTACTTGATCCTGTCCAGATTCTTATTGCTCTTATCTATGGAAACTTAGGTCCCCATAAAAAGTTTACAGTCTTATTATTTTACTTTAATCCCTATTTGCTTCAAAAATCTTGACCTCCTAGTTCCTCAGCCTCCCTAACTTCCAAAGTAAACAATTTCCAGTTTACCTCAACACCCACAGTTGTCATACCTTGGATTAGTAGCACACACACACACACACACACACACACACCCCTAGGTTCATTGCTTCAGGTGTCAGAATTCCATTTATAGTTCTGTAAGGTATGGAACAACTCTGAATTGGAGAATTATCAATATCTTTAACATCAAGACTGATGAATGATTATTTGGTATGTTTAATGTGAATCACAACCTGTACAGAGAAGAATATTTTTCAGGCATGATGAGGAACGATGGCATTTCCCTCTATGAACTAAGAAATCAATAAGTTTGAGTCAAAGCAGGCGAAGAATAGAAGATGGCATAATTTGGGCAGATGCATGGTTCCAAAAATCAGAGAACTCCCTGGATGAAAGGATGGTACTTGAAATAAGAAAGAGGAAAGGGATCTGGCTAAAGCCATAATAATAATAATAATAATAATAATATGCACATTCTGGATATGTGTAATTTCAGGGAGTTTGCAAAGATAACAAAAGCTATGGTGACATATCCATATGGTTTGAAGTAGGATAGTATAGTACATAAAGCTCTATACTTGGAACAAGGAAGATCTAAATTCAAATCCTGCCTCAGATCCATGTGATCCTGGCAGGTAAGTCACTTAACCTCTCTAGATTCCAGTGTGAGAAGATAAGGCAATAAGGCAGTCAATATATGGTTTTACAGATTGAAGCGGTATTGTGAAAACAGCAGATCAGAACACTTGGGGTCAGGAAATGCTTATTAATGGTTTAATTCCATTCAATAATTCTTTTCATGGAAATCATAAAGCAATGTTAGAAAACTTTGTCTTGGATTTTATCGTGGGTTTTTTTTAATGTTTACAGGAGCAGGGTTCTTAAATTCAAAAAATACTTTTTAAAGGAGAAGCAAAATAATGCAGTTAGAAAAAACTGAGCTATAGTTTTTCCATTGCTCTTGAAAATCATTTTCAAAAACATCTCTTTCCACTCTCCAAATTTTAATTGGCTGAGTCTCAACTTAACCAACACCACCCACCCTCTCATTTTCTGAATCTTCCTCCATCTTAAAGTTTAAAAAAACACACACACAAGAATATGACATACACACATGCTTAGATCTTCCCCTTCTACAATTTCCTACAAAAATTAAACAAAAGGAAACAAAATAGACCAAATGTCTGAGATTTCTTAGACCTGTTCACCGTTTTTCATTCAATCAGCTTCCTCATTTTTTCTAGACTGTCTCTGATACAAATAAAATTAGTGGATATTTACTTTCTCAACTATTTTATATGAGACGTAATACCTCTTATTCTCAGATTGTTTGGTGGGAGTTGTGTGTTTGAGGTGTTTAGGGTTTTTTTTTGGGGGGGGGGTTGCTATCACTTTATGTCAACTCAATCCAGAATCCTAAAAAAAAAAAAAAAAACAACACTATAGTACAATCACTTTAAGTATCTGAAAAGCATTACATATATAGAAAAGCATTCAATATCCCTACTGGATATCATTTATATTACTATACCAATACAGATAGTAGAAAAATGATAATACAAGAAGAATGAAGAGGAAGAAGAGGAAAAGGAGGAAAAGAAGGAAGAACTAACTAGAAATTAGAATTATGTACAGCTTATAAAGCTCTTTGTATTCCTCTGCCTTTAGTCTAAATTGTCTAATTCATTAGACTTGTGGAGGAGTTGACTGAAGTCTATTAAACAGTCCCTGAGAAGATTCTTGGGGAAATGGCATATATTAAACAGTCATCTTTTTGTTCATGAATGCTGTAATTCAAAATTTCACTCTAACCACTTATCAGACTTCAGGATTTTTCTTAAATTACTTTCTGCACAAGACAACAGAGTGTCTCTTTTTATTTGATTATGAAAAGCAAAGTCAAAATATCTATAGACTTTACAATGGATTAGACAGGTTTTTATGAAAAAATAGATGAATACTTTTCTTAATGTTATTTGTCAAATATTAAATTGTTGGTTTGGTGGCACTGAGGCTTCTTCAGTATATTTTTCATATATATGGCCATAAACACTTTAAAATTGTGATGAGTGGGAGAAAAAATCAATGTTATTTAAGGGTTCCCAAAAAACAGAGAGGGAATTCTATCCAAAAATTTTTGCCTGTCACCTGAGGCCCAAAATTCCCTTAGTGGGAAATAAAACCTTTTATTCCACCATTAGAAACAAAGTAAAACATGAAAAAAAATCCCCTATGAACAAAGTTTTCTTAAAACAAACAAAAAAAGAAAATATTCTTAGCGATACAATGATCCAGGACAATTCTAAAGGACTTATGATGAAAGGTGCTGTCCATTTCCAGAGAAAGAACTGGTAGACCCTTAATGCAGATTAAAGATACTTTTTCTTTACTTTCTTTATTTTTCTTGGGTTTTTTATGTCTGTTTTCTTGCACAACATGACTTACATAGAAATGTGTTTTGCAGAACCACACATGTATGTCAAATGGCTTTCCTTCTCAAAAGGAGGGAGAGGAGAAGGAGGGAGGGAATTTGAAACTCAAAATTTAAAAGAAAAAAGTGGCAAAATTGTTTTTACATGTAATTGGTAAATGAAATATTATTTTTTAAAAAAATTAGCAAAGATGGGAAGGAAAGTTTTTACCTCCTCAAGTAAATTTGATGTAACGATGGTGGAGGTTGGGCTCGTAGTGATGTTCAAGGCTTACCTGAAGCAATGGCTTTTGTACTAGGATTCGAAAGGCTTAGGCAACTGGGAATGGGGAAAATAATCTCCAGTCTGTAGCCATATGTTACCTATGTATCACTGATCAAATGCCACCTCTTCAAACTGCTATCTTCTCCAAATGTCACAAGCTATAATTTCCTTTGAACATCCATCCCAGAAAATGTGAGGTATTTTTTATTTCAGTGGGCCTAGAAATCTTGCCCCATTTGAGGAAATGATGAACACTAATAAATATATTGTTATGCTGAGAAACTACTAACACTTTTGTTTTTTAAGTTCAGCTTCCAACTACTCTATATGTATCTTATAAAGTTTCTTAACTTTTTGTGATTTATGGCATGGTGCAAGGCTGTGTTGCAATATTACATCTCCACTTAGGAATGTCTCTAGTTCTGTAACAATTCTGCCACTTAATCCATCAATATATTTGTCAGATGTCAACATTCTGTCAACAAGGACAAGGCTTCCAGCCCAACTAGAAGTTATAAAAATCTCCAAAACAGATCTGGGAGGTGGAAATGTTACAATCTTCTGAAACTCTCCAGGTCTTACAGACTCACTCATACCTCTGTGGCCTGAGTAAAAAGGCAAGTTTCATGTTCAGAAATTATTTTTGTCTTATCTTTAGTATTCCAGTCTTCATTTGTATTGTCTTGACCATAACCATTTTTTTTCCTGAATGGCAATGGTGAGCAGCTGGCTAGTTAACGAGTTAGCTGTTTTGTTGTTGTTTTTTTTAAACTACTGTTCTTGCTGTTTTTATAAGTGCAAGAAGTGAGCACTGAACTATGCAGGAATAAATAACCCCTCCAGTTTCCCAATTTACGAGCAGGTCTTTGCTTGTTTTCTAAGGATTAATTAGGCTGTTTTACAAGAGTTTGGTAGTGCTGGGTGGTTTTGGTTTTGTTTTTATTTTTGTTTTAATCACACTTCCCTTTACCAACCTATTTTACTGTGGGTTTGAATGATCTTTGAAATGTTAAGACTTCCACACACCAACAGCCACTAGAATATCTTTATTGTTGAAGTATGCTCTTTAAGAGTTACAACTTTTTCATGTTTCCTTGGAGTAATATTTATTCTTTAAAAACACAGAATTGGCTCTTCCTCCTCCTCCTGCTCTTGCCACTGCTGCCTCTCCCCACCCCCATCCCCCACCTAGTTTCCTTGGAATGGACCATCCTTGTGCCTCTTTTGTGAGGTGAGACCCCTGGACTCACCATAGTTGACAAAAAGCCCAAATAAGGAGTCAAGACTGAAAACAAAAATCACATTAATTTGAAGGTGGCCGGACAAGATGGTTCATGCAGTGGTGCAATTTAAGATTAAGAGGCACACACAGTTTAGTAAACTAATGAAAACCTATTGTGAACAAGGTTTGTTGATGAGGCAGATCAGACTCTGATTTGCTGGGCAACCAATAAATGTAACAGATACACCTGCACAGTTAGAAATGAAGGATGAAGATATGATTGTTGTATTCCAGCAGCAGATAGGAGGTGTTTACTAAAAAGAAAACCTGCAACTCTACTCCAGAACTGTGCTCCAAAGGAAAACAATACGTTCACAATTAGAAAACCAAGATTTGGTTCATCCACATCCTCACTACTGCAATATAGTTTTCTCTCTTCTTTTATTCCCATCTCCTATGCCTTTATTGTACTTAAGGTAATTGGTGTATGTGCATAGGCATAATGGGTATTTTTTAAAAACTAAGAAGTTTTGGGAGTTTTTTGACTGTTTTTTCTCACAACCTAGCTAATGTGGGAATGTCTTCCATGACTACTCATGTATAATTTATTTTGAAATGCTTGAGTTCTAGTGGGTGGGGGGTGGGAATAGAGGAGGAAGAGAAGTTGGAACAATTTTTTTTAAATTGATGTTAAAATTTGTTTTTACATATATTTTGGAAAATAAAATTCTATTCAAAAATAAAAAAAAAAACTAAATTGCCAATGGTATGTTTTGATCAGCATCAAATGGATATGGGAAGGGAAAACACATTGGTTCTGTAAAAATATCTCTTTTCTCTATTAGTGGCATGTTCATTAAACTTTTATCTTTACATTGCAGTAAGTTATTTTGCTCTCACTGTTTAACAACAACAAAACACACACATGCAAAAAGACCCTTGCATACTTTGTTTGATTGTTTAATTACAATGTTTTCCTTTTATCATTATAAAACCAAGGATGATTTTATAACTTTTTTGTATGTAGCTTTTATATGTAGGACAATCTCTGTCTCTCAGAAGGGATAAATTACTATAAAGAAATTGATCCTAGATAGTTTTCCATTCAAGTCAAACATCTTGTTGTTTAAATAAACTTCTTGTTTAAAATTTAAAACAATAAAAAAACACAGAGTTAAAAATATAGTTAAAGAAAGCAATGAAATGTGTGTGGTACAAAATTTAGACCTCAACTAATAGAAAATTAACTAAGATTACAGAAACCAGCTCAATCCAGTTCCATCTGGTCAAGGTCAGATGTTCTAAGTCAGCCTATTGTCAGTAGAAGCAGACATGCCTGACCAATACTGTCACAGATAAAAATTTCTGCTTGCCCCAAGCAATTAACACACCTCTGTTCTATAGGTGCTAGGCATTGGGAGTACAAACATAAGTATTATACCTATGCTACTCTCACTAAGTACAGTTTAATGAAAGGAAGATAAGAGATTACACAGACAATGGTGTGAACGTGACATTATTATAGAGGAGTTCAAAGACATTATTATGAGAAAAATAAAGGAGTAAAATATTACTTTCACCTAGGAATGTAGGCTCAAAGAAGCCCTCATGAAAGAGTAACTGTAGATTTAGAATTCCACAGACAGAAAAGATGGGAGTCAGGAGTCCATTCAAGACATAGGTGACAGCATAAAGAAAGATAAAAAGGGAGGAGAAGGCAGAATGAGAACAAGGAATTAAAAGTGTGTCATTGTGGCTGACATGTATAACATATGAAGGAAAGTAGTATGAGATAAGGTTGGTTAGATAGGTTGGATTTTAGATGCTCTAGGGAGGGAAAAGGAATAAGCATTTATAGAGTGCCTACTATATGCCAGGCACCTTGCATGCTTTACAAATATTATCTCACTTTATCCTCACAGCAACCATGCAAGGTAGGTGTTGTTTTTTCCTCATTTTACATTTGAGGAAACTGAGGCAAATATAGGTTAAGTGACTTTTGATGAGTAAAACTAAATGTGTGGTTGCCTTCAATTAGAAGCTTTTAGCACCAGTCTTTGGGCATTAAGCATTTATTAAAGAATAGTAAAGAGAGAACAAGTGGAGTTCAGAAAGTTAAGAAAAAACCTAGCCACCCTAGAGTTCTGCCTGGCCTTCTTCTTCTCCTTCCCCACTGCCACCAACAGGAGGTTCCAGAAACAGAACAAGAGAGCCAACAACCCTTCCTCCTTCTGCTTCCCTTCCCGCCTGCCCCCCATCCTCCAAGCTGATTGGTTAGATTGGTTCATTGGACTTGAGGGTGGTCTCCTTGTTGAGTTCAAAGTCCTTAGCTTCTAAGAACAATGCCCTCTTGAGGGCCTGCCAGGTGTGGTTTCAATCTAATTAACTTTAAGTAGGTTAATCAGCAAAGTCAATCACTCTCAGTCAGTCTCATTTAATTCAGTCAGTCTAGATTAATCTCCTCTGTTTGGGGCTTTTGGGCATTGACAAAAAGCCCATTATTTCTTATATTTGCCCAGGGTCAAACAGCTAGTAAGAGTCTAAGGCTGGATTCCTGATTCCAGGAAGTACTCTATACTGACTGCCTCCAAGAATGTCGGGATCAGCAATTTATATTTCATTGGTAAGTAGGTAAATTTGTAAATGATTGGTAAATAATGAGACTAATAAGGAAATGTATTTTGCTTGACTATACATGTTTGTTCCAAAAATCATGTTTTCTTTCTTTCTCCTGTGAGAATTGGAATGACACCCCCTGCTGGGAAAGATATTGCAGGGAAGCTCTGCCATGAGGTGAAAGCATATGATTTAGAAACCATGTGACTTTAGTGTCCAGATGTGACCTTTTCTGGGGTTTTGAAGGTCAGTTCAGCATCAGGAAGTGATGTTTGCTCATGGGTCCTGTCAATCAAAGTTACCAGCCAATTAGCTTGGAGGTGTGTGTGTGTGTGTGTGTGTGTGTGTGTGTGTGTGTGTGTACAGCCCTTTTTTCCTGTTTAACAAGAGGTTCTAGGAGAAGCAGAGGAGGGAGTGGGGCTTTATGGGTTGGATACTTTGGCTTGGCAGGTGGGGAGGCAGACTAGCAAGAGCAGACAGATCTAATTCTTCTTTACTAAACCCTAATATACTTTAATAAATACTTAATGCACCAAGATTGGTGCTATATGTTTTCTAATTTAAGGCAACCCCTCATTAGATTTTATACATCATAGCTAGAATTTTAGCCTCTTATACTCCATTGGGGGTAGTGGAGATGATAAGGGAAAAAGAGATAAGGTAAATCTTTACTTAAAAGTTTTTAAAATAAATAAATGCTATTTATTTAAGTTTGACAGTTAAGAAAAGATAGGGAGAAGTGGGATCACATGTGAATATGCTTGCAGCCATTTGGAAGAAAAACACTAGGGTAAAATCTTACTAATAAAATATGCACATTGAACAAACCATTCAGAAAATAGATAATCTAACATTTTTAGTAAAGAAAAAATAACCTATCTAATTGACTGGCAGGTGGTTATTTCATTGACTTTCAAATAATTTTTATTAGTATAATGCTGAATTATTGAATATGTATTCAAGTCTGTGTCAATATTTTCTGTTATTCAAATAGATGATTTACAATCAATATGCTGTTTGTAAAGCATGTTATTGTGAAGTATTAGTTTTTACTTACTACTTTAGTAGATGCTGAATGGTGAAAAAGATCTATAGCTATGGTAAGTATATAGTATGTAAGACAGTTCTGACTTAAAGCAATTTTTGCATGATGTGAATTTGCCAGTAGATGTGGGGAAGAGAGGGAGGAAGGCAGGAAGGGGACCAGCACATGAATCCAGGACACATGAGAGCTGGGTACAGATGAGCAAGAGTAAGAGGAGGAACACACAGGGCTGGGGCCAGCCACTTAGGGGCCAGGTTGGAACCAGAGGAAGAAGAGGGGGGAGGCAGATACATGCGGGGCTGAACACAATCACAGATAGGAGAGAAGAGGTGACAGGCAGGGTTGGACATCCAGGCTGGTGGGCGGAGTTGGGCAACAGTCTCCTCTCTCAGAATAGGTCTTGAGCCCAAGCCTCCCCCCCTTTCTTCTGCTTTCATTTGGAGGGTGTTTTGGTTTGGTTTGGTTTTTTTGTGGGAAGGTAGGAGTCCATGGAGCAGCAAGCAGGAACAGAGAGAGCACAGTATTGTCAAGTTAACCTAGGGGTTTTTTTGGCATGCAGATTTCTTTCAGAATTCTTTATGTAAAGTAAAATTTGCATAATAAGCAAAAACTATCTGAATTTTTCTTTTTTTTTTCTTTTTTTGTGGGGCAATGAGTGACTTGCCCAGAGTCACACAGCTAGTAAGTGTTAAGTGTCTGAGGCCGGATATGAACTCAGGTCCTCCTGAATCTAGGGCCCACAGTGCTTTATCCAATAAGCCACCTAGCTGCCCCCTATCTGTATTACTTTTGAAAGAATGTAAGATCAAAAAGAAAACTAGAATGAAGAAGTTGGGCCTCTGTTTTCAGAAAAATTTGGGGTCATTTAAGTAACTTTGCAATTGGCTGTAAGCAATCTAGCCCACTTTCTTTTTTGTTTCTTTGGTTTGGTTTTGGTTTGGTTTGGTTTGGTTTGTTTTTTTGCAGGGCAATCAGGGTTAAGTGACTTGCTCAGGGTCACACAACTAGTGTCAAGTGTCTGAGGCCAGATTTGAACTCAGGTCCTCCTGAATCCAGGGCTGGTACTTTATCCACTGCTCCACCTAGCTGCCCCAAGCCCACTTTCTTAATCCTGTTTAATTTGGGGACCAATTTGTTACCCAGTTCATTGTCCATTTGTATTGCCTTTCATAGATACATGAATGTATTCAGGCATATATCCAAAAATATATGCATGCATACATAAATGCATATACAATATATACACATGTACACACTAATGAACAACTCTAAAGATTGCCCATCTAACTGCATGTCATAATAGATAGACACCCACTTGGTATTTCCTATGTAAATCATTGAGTCAAAGTCTTATAAGTGGTTGAAAATCTTTTCCAGGAGGCTCTGCCATATTTTGGGGCTTGGTGCAATGAGCATCAAGGTTTTTCTGAAGGAGTAAGCAATCCTGGTTAAGTGATTTGCCCAGGGTTATACCACTAGTAACTGCCAAGTTTCTGAAGCCAGATTTGAACTGAGGTCTTTCTGACTCCAAGGGGAGGTGCTCTCTCTACTTCCCCACCTAGCTGCCCTATGCATCCTTTGTTATTCACAAACAGAACTATCCATAGGATCACATCTCCTAATGGAAATCCCTCTTCAATTTCTACTTTGTGCTAGAGTGTTGTTGGATGGCTTTGGTATACTATAATTTCTGAGAAATTAAAATGAATAACACAAAGAGGTCAATAGAAAGGCATATGGAACTACAAAAAAAGAACTGGAGGATGGGAGCAGCTAGGTGGTGCAATGGATAGAGCACTGGCCCTGGATTCAGGAGGACCTGAGTTCAAATGCGGCCTCAGACACTTAACACTTACTAGCTGTGTGACCCTGAGCAAGTCACTTAACCCACATTGCCCTGCCCCCCCCCAAAAAAAAGAACTGGAAGAAAGAAATGTATGGTTGAAAAAGTCTGGTCATGCAAAAACCAATAATAACCAGACAGCCTGCACAAAAATTCCTGGAATCATGATCTCAGAAGAAAGAGGGAAAGAGACAGTGTGGCATAGTGGATAGAGAGCTGGCCTCAGAGTCCAAAAGACTGGCTTGAGATCCCACCTCTGATGCTTATTGGCTGTGTGACCCTGGGCAAATAATTTAACCTCTCAGTGTCTCCCCTCTGTTCTCAGGCAACTCTCCTAAGATTTTAATTTGCAGAACCATTACAAGACTGTCTTGGCAGAGGGAATACCTCAGCAGGAAAGTTCTTTACACAGATGAAATCATGTATCCAGTAAAACTAAAATAAGAAAGGCCCCTAGTAGTTTGGTGGTATTCCCTGTGTCAAAATTACTGAAGGACATGAACAAGATTAGCCCAGAGTGGGCAGGCATGGATGTGTCACAATATACATAATTGGAGAGAACATCCACTCTTGATGAGATGAAACTTAAATTTGGCATTTGAATAATATGGAAGAAAGTGTATTGGATCTCACTTTTTAAAAATTCACCTCACTTTGATTGGGAAATGTTTAAGCACATTATGGTGTATTGGAAGGTTATCATGCTATAAAAAAACATGCAAACAAAAAAAAAAGAAGAAGAAAGGGGCAGCTAGGTGGCGCAGTGGATAAAGCACAGGCCCTGGATTCAGGAGGTCCTGAGTTCAAATCCAGCCTCAGACACTTGACATTTACTCTCTGTGTGACCTTGGGCAAGTCACCTAACCCTCATTGCCCCGCCAAAAAAACCCAAACAAACAAAAAATCCATGGTTATAGAGAAATTTGGGAGGATGTATAAGAACTGGTATAGAATGAAATAAAAACCATGAAAACAATATACCCCAACTGCAACAATATAAGAATCAACCTTGACCTTAGAGTCAAAATGAGGGAATTCTCCTCCTTCCTTTTGCTTGAGAGTTGGGCAGTGTTGCCTACACCATCAGACACATCCAATATGATGGCTGGTTTTGCTTAATGATTTCTCTTCATTACAATGGAAGACTTATGGGAAGTGGGATCTATTGGTAAACAAATTATGTAAAAGTAAAAGTTAAACAATAAAGCCTAATAAAATAAATTAGGGGAGAGGAGAAAAATAAACCAGATGCTTGATATTGAAAAGGACATCAAAAGGGGATATTATGTGAATTCAGAGAAAGAATCAGACTATAAAAACGTTGTGAACTTTTTCTTAAGCCAATTCCTATAATGTCTTATAATTTTTTATATAAAACCCTGACACCCACCTCAAAGCAGTTCATCAAACAGGAATCTGCCTCCTGGCTTGTACCTTCTCCAATGTTGGGTGCCTCCAGGACAAGGTGCTCATTACCTCCCATTGCCCAAGGACTTCTCCACTTCAGACCTGGCACCAGTATCACCTGATTAGAATCCTATGTCTCTTCTGGCTTTGCCGGGCCACGAGGCACCTCCCTGGACCTTTAAGGACAGAACAGTAGCAACTGGCATGAAGATAGACATTGAGGGAGAATCTTGAACCTTATCCTTCCCATAACTCCTTCTTTCAGTTCTTTCCCAGAGCATAACCCATTCATCAGCTATCCTTTTCTCCCTTCCCTATCTCAACCTTGTGATGAACTACAAGGTTCATAATTTAACTATTCCTTGTACTTTCACTGATCATCCATTGTCAAATCTCTATCCTGGATAATTCACACCATTTGCTTCCTTCTCTCCCATTCACATCCTACTGAATGGAGCTAACAGACATAATGAAACTACTGCTTTTGTCTATTAGAAATTTAAGTTATCTAATTTCAACTGGGCCCTCGTTCCAGTCCTATTATTTCATTATATCACCTGATGTTGACAGTTCAAACTACATATCCTATAGGCATCTGAAATTCAACACATCCAAAACAAAACTCACTATATATTTCCCCAGACCTTCCCCTCTTCTGAATGACCCTATTATTGCCAAGGATAGTACCATCTTCTTAGTCACCTAGGCTTATAAACTTTCAGCCAGCTTCAACTCCTCACTCTCACTCACCTTAGGTATCTAATCTATTGCCAAATCTTAACATATTTCTACTTTCACAATATTTGTCATATATATAAACATACATATATATATATACATATATATATATATATAATCCCCTTCTTTCTACTCATTCAAGCCCTAGTTCAAAACCCCATCATCCCTTCACATTATTGGAATAGCCTTCTAATAAGTTCCCCAGCCTTGTTCCCCCCACACTCCAATTCATTCTTCATTCATGTGCCAAAGTGATTATTCTAAAGCCTAGGTTGGACTAGATCATTCCTTATTCAATAAATTCCAGCAGCTCCCTATCACCTCATGGGCATGCTGTTTAAAAAAGCTCAAGAGACATAGCTTATAGGTAATTAGTCATTTTAGTAATAATGCTAGCATATTACCAATAAAATGGATCAGTGACACTCTCAAATGACCAAGATCAATCATGGTGGTAAGATCACAGTTTATATACTCTTGAAAGAGTGGGTGTTTCTGGGGGTGGCAATCAACTCCGATTGGTTAATAATTACTGAAAGAGAATGAATATTATAATGAGAGGTTCATCTACTCTAAACGGGGACTGAGGGAATGAAACTTTGATCATGTCATTTACTTCCAAATCACTCCCAGGCAGAACACAATGGGGCAGGAGTTTCATCTCAGATTAAATCCCTTGTAAAATTGAGTGGGGTAACAATGGCTAGATTGGGGAGACTGTTAATCCTATCTGCTGTGTTCAGCCCTGTCCTTCAGAGACTGAGCTTTGAAAAGAGGACTTTAGAAAAAGAGGGAAAACTCTGGATCACCCCAAATCAATAGTTATTAAGAATCATTTTTCTCAAGGATCAAATATAAAATCCTTTTTAAAAAAATTCTAAAGCTCTTTACCACCTATCCCCTCCTTCCTACCTTTCCTATAGGCTGTCTTCTTAGACTATACTACCCCCCATTAAGTCTACAAGCCAGCATTACTCTGGCAGGTGAGTGGAAGATTTTGTGTAGTCAGGAAAGACTTGAGACAGGGACTGTTTTTACCTTTCTTTAAATCCCCTTTGCCTAGCACAGTGCCTGACATATAGCAAGTACTTAATAAATGCTTTTTGATTAAGTGCTTTAAGTAACATAGCATTTATCATCTGGTAGTAAAAAATAGTGTATTGAAAAGATTTTGAATTTTATATTTCTATCTTGGCATGCTAGAATTGAATAATATTTTAGTAATTTAGTCATTCATAAGGAAAAAATTAATATCTAGTATAATATAAAGTTTGCCGATATAAGGGGTAGACATAAGATCAATTTTTTTTAGGATATAGGGCAATGAGGGTTAGGTGACTTGCCCAGGGTCACACAGCTAGTAAGTGTCAAGTGTCTGAGGCCAAATTTGAACTCAGGTCCCTCCTGAATCCAAGGACAGTGCTTTATCTTCTGCACCACCTAGCTGCCCCTTTATTTTTTAAAAACACATAAATCAACATATTTAAAAGAGGTGGAATGACACAGTGGCTAGACTGCTAGACTCCGAGTCACAGAATTTAAGAGCCGAAAGGAATCTGGGTGTCACAGTGGATAGAACCCTGGGCTTGGAGTCAGGAAGACCTGAGTTCAAACCTGGTCTTAAACACTAGCTGTATAACCTGAGCAAGTCAACCTCACCTATGTTTGTCTCAGTTTCCTCAACTATAAAATGGAGATAATAATAACACCTACTTCACAGGCTTGTTGTGAGAATCAAATAAGATAATATTTGTAACCCATTTAGTCCATTGCCTGGCACATTTTTGAAACTATATAAATCTTGTTCCCTTCTCTTCCCTCAGAGATCATCTAGTACAAGTGGAAAATAATGAGACATGTTGGACTTATCTTTGGAATAGCCAGTTCAAAATGTCTAATAGTCAGTTCAAGATGAGGGACTTGAGTACAGGAGAGAGACTAAGTATGTATATGTGGATCTCGGAGTCATCTGAATGCAGAAAATAGTTAAATCTGGAGATAATGAGATCCTCAAGAGAGAAAGTGAAAAGAGAATAGAAGAGGGCCCAGGATATAGCCTTTGGGTATGCCCACAGTTAGGAGTGGGATATGGATTCAGCAAAGGAGAATGAAAAGGTGCAATTAAACAAGTAGTCATTCTAAGGGAGAGAAGTGTCAGGAAAATCAGAGTAGAGAGTATCCAGAAAGAGAGGGTAGTCAAGACTTTGATACAGAGAGGACAAGAAGGATGAGGACTGAGAAAAGGCCATCAGATGTGAGTTAAGTAATCACTGGAATCTTTGGAGAGAACAATTTCAGTTGAATGGCCAAAAGTCAGATTGCCAAAGAGTGCGAAATGATTAAGAGGAGAAGCGGAGGCAATGATTGTTGGTTTTTCTCCTAACAGTTGGACTGAGGAAAAGAAGAGAGATAAAGGACAATAGCTTGAGAGGGACGGATGGGTTTAGAAAGGGCTTTTTAAGAATGGTAGAGAGGGCAGCTAGGTGGCGCAGTAGATAAAACACTCCTGGATTCAGGAGTACCTGAGTTCAAATCTGACTTCCGACACTTGACACTTACTAGCTGTGTGACCCTGGGCAAGTCACTTAACCCCCACTGCCCCGCAAAAAATAAAAAAAAATTAAAATAAAAAAAAATGGTAGAGATCTAGGTAGAGGGCAGAGAAAGAACCAGTAGGTAGAGACTGAAAATAAAAGAGAAAGTAGAGATGATTAGGCGGGGGGAGGATGGTAATTTGTTGGAGAAAGGAATCAATAAAGTCAGCAAACATTTATTAAGTGCTTACTATGTGCCCAGAACTGTGCTAAGGCTGAGATACAAAGAAAAGGCATAATAGTCCCTCCCCTCAAAAAGTTCACAATCTAATGGGAGCCACAACACATAAACAAAAGCTGGAAGGGGGAGAGGAGGAGAGGAGGCACAGGAAGTAAGAGCCTGATGAAGTCCTGCAACTAGAGTGGAAAATTATGAGGAAAACCCCCTGGGTGCCTTCTTTAAATGGTGGAGGATCTGGGAAGAGCTCTCCAATGTCTACTCTCCACTCATTCTCTCCAATGAAAGGGAGGGAGGAGGGGCTTCAAGGGTCAGGGAGTTCTGAGGGAGTGTTTCAGAGTTGATATTATCATGCAGAATGCTGAATTTCTATAGACCCAGAAGTCCAGGAGAGCAGGCAGGTGAGAAATGAAATGGGATCAAGGGTATATGTAGGCCAACAAGTGGTTGGCCCTGATGATATGTAGGCCATCTCTTCATTAAAGATTGAAGTAAAGGGGGAGAAAATGGGGGTGTAGCTCATGAGCTGTAGAGAAGGGGAAAAGAGGAAGTCCAGGACAAATGATCACTATTTTCTCAGTAAATTAGAGGGCAAGTCTTCAGTTATGAGAGGGAGGGTTTATATAGGTAAAGAGAGAATAAAAAGTTCAAAACAATTTCAGGGGGGAGTAGGATAGGGAAGCAATTAGGAAACAGTAAAAAAAGAAAAGTTTTCTCTATGCTTTGAGGGCCTGCTTGAGATTAGATCATATAAATTTATAGTGAATCTAATCCACGGAGTAAAGTGACTTTTACCAGCTCTGTTTAGCAGCATGGTAAGTAGTATAGAAAGCAGATAAAGGGGATAATTCAGGACTGGAGTTTGGCAAGGTATAAGCAGCAAAAGGACAAGGGAGAAAGGAATTCGAGAGTAGAGGCCAGCATACAATTAAAGTGGTTCACTAAAGGCCTGAGATTTGGAGGGAAAGTGAAGTGGTGATGGCCTGGGAGAGTCCTTAGGGGTGGAGCCCACAATCCTTGTATGTGGTCTAGGTCCTAGAATTTTAAATTAAAAGGGATCATAGAATTAATCTAGTCTGATTGGGTCACATAGGAAGTAAACAGTAGAGATTTGAATTCAGGTCCTCTGACTCCTAAACCAGTATTTTTTCTCCTACAAATATCCTTTTAATGTTCTATTCCATAGGAAAAGACTAAATGTAATAGAAAGTCAATTGAACATAACTTTAGGAGGTCTCTGAAAGCTGGACACAGTTGAACAACAACAAATGATAATCAGGTGCTTACTGCCTAATGAAGGTTGGGAGGAAGAGCATTGTCCCTTAAAAATCATACATCCAGAGAGAGGCGGACAAAGAAAGTCAAACAAGTCAAACTCTAGGTCTAGATGGAATTTTGTTTGATTTAAGAGAGGAAAGAAAAACGAATACATAATGAATGAAATGAAGAATAAGGATCTTACTATTTTTATTCAGATATTTCAAAAAGAATACATAAGCATGGAAGTACAGTTGATAATTTCAAAGAGAATCTTATGAACCTTTCTCTTATTTTAACTTGGAAAAAGAAAGTTGAACACAAACACACACACACACACACACACACACCTAAGTTTAGTGTAGAAATACATTAAAATTACTAGGGAAGTAGAAGCAATAGCTAGCAGATAGAGTGGAATTTAAGGGAGAGGATAGAGTTATAGAAAGAATAGTCAACTAGAGTATGGAATATAAAGGTAGGATTAAATGAAGAGCAAGAAGCAGCAGCCTAGACCTTGGTCAGATAAAAAAAGTAAGATAAAATTCATAGGATTATAGATAACTAATGTTGATCCCATTCTTTTAAAGATGTTCCTTTTTTTAACTTTTGTAAAAGGAGGCAGATATAGTTAAAGATAAGAAAAGCCAAACAAACAAAGCCAAACACCAAATCATTCTTAATCATTAAATCTCTAAATGTGAATGTTATAAACTTACCCATAAAATGGAGAAAGGTATCTTAATGGATTAGAAAAACAAACCCCAGTACTGTTATTCACAAGAAATACACTTAAATTATAAAGGATCTCATAGTTAAAATAATACTCTGAAGTACAATCTATTGAAAAAAGCACAGGTGGAAATCATTATCAAGACAAAAGTAAAAATAGACATTGTTTAATAGAGATAAGTAGGAAAATTACATTAAACTTTACAGTAGGAAGGTTGTGTTTTTCCATTTACTACAGAACCATTTCAGTTCTTTAATTAGGAGTTTATGCTTCTAACCTCATCATTCAACCAAAACTCTTCTCTCCAGTTACCAGTAATTTACTAATTGATAAATCTAATAGTTCTTTCTCAGTCCTCATCCTCTCTGACCTCTCTGAAGTCACTGACACTTTCTTCTCCCTAGGTTTTCATGAAACTGTTCTATTCTGGTTCTCATTTTTGACTGATCCTTTTCGCCCATCTTCGCTGGGTCTTCATACCTTAGCAGTGGGTTTCCTGTAAAACTCTATCCTAGACCTTCTTCTCTTTCTCTACTATATTATTTCTCTCAGTGATATTATCCATTCCCATCGATTCAATTATCATTAGTATACTGGTGATTCACAGATATGCTTATCTAATCTTAACCTATCGACTCACTGACTTTGGCTCAGTCTCCTAGGGCACACCCAAACCCCTAGGAACACAGGCAAAGTTTCATCATCCATTCCAGTAGGCCATGACCATTGGAGCAGCCCTTGCTACAAGTCCCATCTGCCCATGCCACCTTTTATTACTGAAAGAGCTTATACTATATGCTTTGGGCCTAGGCCTGGAGGGCCAGTATTGATGTTGCTATATTCATGTCCCTGCTTCTTCCTCTCATAGCAAATCTCTCTAACCAGGGCAAATTAAGCTGTTTTTGTTTTCAGATGAATCTCTTACTGTTTTCAATCTGAAACTATAGCCAATACTTATTCTCAACAATATGCGATGCTTAATAACTGAATCCACCCAAAGCTATGATTGCTGTTTAAGGTTAGACCTTATGGGACTGTAATTAATATTACTCTCAGTCTGATTCAGGTATGATCATTAAGAAATGCTATTGAGCCAATAATCTATGATAAGAGTAAGCCTATGAGGTTGACATCTATGAATTGTAGGTGGAATTCTCATGGGGAAGGGGATGGGGAGGGTAAAGGAAAGTGACTCATCATGGGCTGAGATAGGATTCTCCTGACTTGATTTCTCCAATATGACACTTTTTTCCTGAATGGAAAGTTTGTCACCTGGCTGACTCTATGCTTGATGATAACATTTTCTCTCTCTTTCTCTTTTTGTTTGTTTGGTTTTTTTTGTGAGGTAATTGGGGTTAAGTGACTTGCCCAAGGTCACACAGCTAGTTAAGTGTCAAGTGTCTGAGGTCAGATTTGAACTCAGGTCCTCCTGAATCCAGGGTCAGTGCTTTATCCACTGTGCCACCCAGCTACCCCTCTTTCTCTCTTTTTTTAATAGCATTTTTTCCAATTGCATGTAAAGATAGTTTTCAACATTCATTTTTGTAATATTTTGAGTTCCAAATTTTTCTCCCCCTCCCCAAGACTGCAAGCAATATGATATAGGTTATATATGTACAATCATATTAAACATATTTTCACATTAGTCATATTGTGAAAGAAGAATCAAAATAAAAGAGAAAACCACAAAAAACAACAAAAACAACAACAACAAAAAAGTGAAACTAGTATGCTTCAATCAGATTCCATAGTTCTTTTTCTGGATGTGGAGAACATTTCCCATCATGGGTCCTTTGGAATTGTCTTGGATCATTGTATTGCTAAGAAGAACTAATTCTATCATTCATTCTTGTATTGCTAAGAAGAACTAATTCTATCACAGTTGCTCACACAATGTTATTGTTCCTGTGTACAATGTTCTCCTAATTCTGTTCATTTTAGTCAGCTGAATCAGTTCATGTAAGTCTTTTCAAGTTTTTCTGAAATCTGGCTGCTCATCATTTCTTTTCTTTTCTTTTCTTTTCTTTTTTCTTTTTTTTGGCGGTGCAATGAGGGTTAAGTACCCTTGCCCAGGGTCACACAGCTAGTAAGTGTCAAATGAATAAAGTCACATTTGAACTCAGGTCCTCCTGAATCCAGGGCCAGTGCTTTATCCACTGTGCCACCTAGATGCCCCCACTCATCATTTCTTATAGCACAATAGTTTGCATTACATTCATATACCACAACTTGTTCAGCCATTCCTCAATTGATGAGCATCTCCTCAATTTCCAATTCTTTTCCACCACAGAAAAAGCTGCTAAAAATATTTTTGTACAAATAGGCCTTTTTCTCTTTTGGGGGAGTGTCTTTGGGATATAAACCTAGCAGTGGTATTGCTGGATCAAAAGGGTATGCATAGTTTTCTAGCCCTTTGGGCATAGTTCCAAATTGCTCTCCAGAATGGTTGGATCAGTTTACAACTCCATCAACACTGCATTAGTGTTCCAATTTTCCTACATCTTCTCCAACATTTATCATTTTCCTTTTTTTGTCATATTAGTCAATCTGATAGATGTGTGGTGGTACTTCAGAGTTGTTTTAATTTGCATTTCTCTAATCAATAGTGATGTAGAACATTTTTTCATATTATGATTGATAGCTTTAATCAATAACATTTTCTCAAAACAACTGGCTATCTATATGACTTTTCCTGGAATTGACATGAAACTGGGTGAACATTTTTCCTCTACTATAGCTGTGTCTCTATTTTCCTTTTTGTTTTGTTTTTTGTGGGGTTTTTTTTGGCTGGACAATGAGAGTTAAGTGACTTGCCTAGGGTCACACAGCTAGTAAATGTCAAGTGTTTGAGGCCGGAATTGAACTCAGGTCCTCCTGAATCCAGGGCTAGTGCTTTATCCACTGTGCCACTAGCTACCCCTCTATTTTCATTTTATGGCAAGTTTCTATAATAATGGCAAGTAATGAGTATGAACACATCATCAGATGTTTTATCAAATAGGCTAATATTGGAACACATCTGAGCTTCTATAATAAGATACTGGTGTATAAGATCTGAGCCATTCAGCCTAAAATTATAGAACTTAAGTATCTGGCCTGGTCACCTGCCTGCTAACTAATTACATATTCCTGTATAAGATAAGGTCTTTCTATGTTTCACAATGTTTTGGGAATAATTATACAATGATGAAAGGATTTGTGAGACCAAAGTATAATTCTATTATTTAGTGAGGTTAACATCATAAATGTTTAAAACAAAGAATTTCAGCACAATCAGTTATCTTAAGAGAAGAGTGACTTATGGTCTAATTTTTCTCAGGGTTATTATTTAATGTGTGATTAACACTTGGATAGAGTGTTAAGCAAATTACAAGAATTTTGAGAGGGTTTGAAAGCAGTGGTCTATATAATACCTAGTTCATTTGAACATGGTTATTAACTGAACATATTTTACTATAGACAACCGTGTTTACAATCAGAATGAAGTGTCTCTTAGGTAAATTCATTTGTGACCAACATACAAAGAATTCTGTTACCTACGTAGATATTAAAAATTTCATCCTCTCAAATGAATCAAAGAGGGGGGAAAGGAGAGAAATTAATATTATACTATTATGTTAATAACTACTTAGTAATTTGTGATCCACCCTTTCCCTTTTATTTCTATTAAGGCCCAACTCTTGAAAAGGTCAATCTCTGAAGGGCATGAATGAATGATGAGATTGCTCCTAGCCCCAAGGCACATGCTTAGTTAACTAGGATGGATAGGATCCTACCTAACCAGGGAAACCTAATTTCTGCTCAGAGTATAAACAGAATCCATTCTTGGGGAAGAATCCCATGTCCTTGATCCCATCTCTGTTAGAGTTTAGGGCAACTAGTTCATGAAAGAGAAAACTAGCCAGAGAGATCTGGCTTGAAATGGTTTCCCCTGCCCAGATGCCTTGAGGCTTCTGAGTCTCAGGATTGAGCCATATTCTCAGCAGGAGGAGCTGAAGACTTTTAACCCACCTCATTAAATATCTACCAATCAGGATTGACTTTCATTTGTCAGAGGAGTTCCATTTCAGAAAGGAGTTAAAATGATCCAGAGCCTCCTTTTGCATCTTTGGTTACTGAGAGAAACTACTGACCATGAATTGATTGATTACCAGCTAGCTTAATTAATAAATTATTAATTATCCAGAAACTCTGTCTCTTGGGACTTTTCATTTGTCACAGCACTAGAGATTCCATGTGTTGATTCTACTGAGATTTTTGTTCTCGTCAGTTCATTCTTGTGTCATTGAAACATTTAGACTCTGCATCTCATTATGTATATTAAGATATAATTCTAAATTTCCTGAAGCCTGTGAAAGTTCCCAGTTCTTTCAGCAATTTGTTCTCAAAGTCTCTGCCTTTGTCAGAAGGAATCCTGGAAAAGAATCTATATGCTAAGAAATACTTCTCCCCAAACTCCTCAGCAAAAACAGATGCTTTCTATTCCCTTGTTGCATATGCCTATGTATACTTGGCTAAATGACTAGTCACCATGAGGACATGGTCTTATTATCTGCTTCCAGAGATTAAAAATTCAATACAGACAAGTTCCAAAAGTTTGCTAATACACTTATTCTCCAAATATATCACAGATTGGTGATACTTTTTATTTGCCCACATCCAGCATAGTTTTCATGCTAGTTAGTGACATCTAATTCTAACTTGAACCAATATTATCTTTTCCTTATAAGCTCCAGAATTCTCCTTTGACTCTTATGTCCAAAGTCATCATGTAGTGTTTTCATGGCTATAGAGTAATTTGTGATGAATAATACCAACTATTATCTTGTACCATGTATAGGATCATTCACAGTCTGGGACAGTACTAGAATACATAGCTCCAATTTCTGCCACTGTCTCAACAGGTACCTATATGTGAATGGAACCTGAATCCTTAAGCATTAATTGCATGTTTCTTTTCCTAGATAACTTCTCATAATCTTTCATTATTCAAGTATTCTCCCTGCTAGTCATCCATAGTCAACAGAGGTAGGAAGACTGGTTCAATGAAATAAAATTCACATACATTGCTAGTATGCTATCTGTTGGAAGTCCCATGCTCTCAGCTATATGAACAACTGCTTGTAGTGTTTTTAACTTGGTATCCTATATAGTCTTTATATATTCAATATCACCGATGCTTCAAATTACTTTTGGGACAGAGCAACTGTAACCTTATTGGTTTTCCCTGGGTAATAATGTATGCTAAATTCATAGACAGCTACCGGTGTTACCCATCTTTGACATTTAACTTGGCATTTGGTCAGAGGAGAGGTCAATGAATTCTTGTAAGCTCATCCCTGTAATTTTGCTCCAAACAAAATAGTCATGGAACATTTTTGGTAACAGCCTACTTCAAAGTCAAGAATGCCAATTTGTGAATAAGGCATTAAATCTTACTTTCACTTATTTTTCTGATGACAGACATGAGTGACTTCTGGTGACTGTAATGCTCTTGATACAAGAAACCATTAAGCCTTCCAACCTATAATCTGTATGCAGGACAAAAAGCTTATTTTTTGCACTGCATAGGCCAACTGGTACATGCGTGAAGTAGCTGGCTAAGTTTTTAATCATAGCTAATAATAACTGCTAGTATTTATATAGTACTTTTTTACATTTGTAAGACACTTTATAAATATTATTTCATTTGATCATCACAACACTGTGAGGTATTGTTATACCCAGTTTACAGATGAGGAAAATGAGGCAGGGAGAGCTTAAATGACTTGACCAGGATCACAAAGCTAGTGAGTACCAATGAAAGATTTGAAGTCACATCTTCCTGATTATAAGTTCTATGCTCTATCCACTTCACCACCTGGTTGCCTCCTGTCTTTGAAAGCTTGTTCACATGTTTTTGTCCATCAATCTCCAAATGGCTTTGCAAATTTTGGAGTGATTTGACATTTCTTATGCTTTTGTTTCTAGGTCTCTTTAATCCTCCATTCATGAGTGATATATTCAGAGGTTTAGTAATTGAAGCACAGCTTTGTTTTTGTTTTGTTCTAACAAATTTCTGATAACTGCCAAGTTCGCTCCTGTTTATGAATGACACAGCACTGGTTGCATCAAGCACCAGAACATTGAAGAGCCTCTTGAAAGGGCCCTGTAACCACTTAAAGTAATTTGGCTTATCCATACCCAGAGAAAAGACCAAGAAGAAGAATGACTTGCATTCAGAAGGACCCTGGAGAACTTGTCCATCATTATGTGAGTTGGGCCCAGAGTTGAAGAGGAGAGCAAACAA
This sequence comes from Dromiciops gliroides, assembly GCF_019393635.1. NCBI lineage: Eukaryota > Metazoa > Chordata > Mammalia > Microbiotheria > Microbiotheriidae > Dromiciops > Dromiciops gliroides. The sequence goes on from NC_057863.1 coordinate 205,374,739, forward strand.
ATGCCTTTGGGAATTTGCTCAGCTCTTTTAACAAATGCATGAAAACAAAGGTCCATCTTTCTATTACTAACCTTGCATGAGTCTTACTATATGTCAGTGAAATATGGAATATAAGTGTCTCCAAAAAATAAAAAATGAGTATCACACTAAGGGCAACAGAGAGGTGCACAGTGGATGTGAGCAGGCTGTGACATATAATTAACGAGGAATTCTGAAGAAGTAAAAGATACCATGGAATTGTATGATAGAGGAGAAGATGGACTGCTGATGTGGCAAGGATAAAGGATGATAGGAAGATTGCCAGAGTCCTCCCCCAGGACACCTACAAAAGGGCCTCCAGTATATTGTTGGACCTCTAAGGACATGAGTAAGAGTTGCTCATGATGGGCAGGGAAGAATGGGCTGCCATTTGCATCACTGGAAGGAACTACTGATTAAAAGTGATCATGGATCCATTTGAATATTTAGCCAATAAATCCTAGAAAAATGTCTATGATTTTAAAGATTCTGAGGGTACGGCTAACTGAGGGATGCATCAGTCTTCCTTAGGTCAGTATTCACAGTTTTATGAGAGAATATATGAGCTGCTTCTGTGCTGAGGCTCTGCAAAACTAACACTTGTTAATGAACAACTTCAGGCCATTTTCTTTCTAATGTAACACCTTCATCATTGTCTCCTCATGTTCTTTTGGTGCCTTTCCAAAGATAATGAGATCATCTTAGATCTACCATCATCCTAGTTATGCCAATATTTCTAGATAATTCATGTCTCTGTTTTCTCCATCAGCCACTGCAAAGTACAGGTTCCTTTAAGATGCCTTGGGGCATATGCCCAACCTGGTAAAAAGTTGCAGATGAAAGAAATGAAAGAAGTTTCCTCCTTGTTTCCTGTCAAAGGAATTTGAGAGCACTTAATAAATAAGGTTAAGACTAAAAACCATTGGCTTTATAGTAGATGATCCAGAGCACTTTGGTATGGTGTGATGTCCACTTTAGTTTATTCCAAATGTCTACACATATTTACATCTTTCCATTTTTCTTCTGGTCCTGGAAACTACTAAGTGACTTAGTACATGAGAAGAAGTTTTTGTGCCTATCAAAACAATCCTTCCCAAGCTGAACCTTCTTTGCAGAGGTACCATAGACAACCATCTCTGTTAGTATTTGCCTTGCTTCTGCTAACTAGTGTAGTGAAACCTATGTCTCAAGACCAATAAAATGACAGTACAGCTTGTGGTTGTGTATCAGGCCGTCACAAGTTTGCTGGTCTAACTTTATTGACTTTCTCAGCTGCTTTGGTGCCTCTCTATTTTTGTCTTTGTAATCAGGCATCCAAAAGGGCTACAAGTTCAGAAGATTTTGCTCTTTTACACTGAACAACAGAATTGATAACTCTAATATGTGCTCCTAGAGGATTTTCATTACCACCATATTGTATCTTAGGTTTTGCAGACCTTCTTGCTATGTGTTTATGAGCTGTTTGACCCCTAGGTTCTGCACTAAGCAAAGAGCTATTCATTAAAAGCTCTCCTCCAGGGGGCAGCTAGATGGCACAGTGGTTAAAGCACCGGCCCTGGATTCAGGAGTACCTGAGTTCAAATCCGGCCTCAGACACTTGACACTTACTAGCTGTGTGACTCTGGGCAAGTCACTTAACCCCCATTGCCTAAAAAAAAGAAAAAAAAAAAAACCTCTCCTCCAAAAAAAATTTTTAAAAAGACCATCAATATACTGCTCTTTTCTGACTCTGGTGCCTGTCATTGCGGCACTGTATCCAATTCCATCTAATCCAATAAACATTTATTAAGTGCCTACTATCTGCCAGTCACATAAGAAGATAGTCTGTCCTTAAAGAGTTTACAACCTAATAGGTGAAGACAACGCAGTGGGGCAGCTAGGTGGCGCAGTGGATAGAGCACCAGCCCTGAATTCAGGAGGACCTGAGTTCAAATCTGACCTCAGACACTTAACACTTACTAGCTGTGTGACCCTGGACAAGTCACTTAACCCCAATTGCCTCACACCAAAAAAAAAAAAAAAGGTGGGGGGGGGGATGAGGGGGGGACATGGAGAGAGGTATCCAGCCTGTGGGCATCTTGTTCCTTGGAGCTGAAACCAGGCAGAGCAGCAAATTCAAAACGAGTGATCAGAAAAGTCCAGTCTCTGTCCCTGGTAAAGAAAGACACTGGGAGGAGTTTGGCACTCTATCCTCTAGTCCTCCAATCAGAAGGGAGAGGTAGATGAGGGAGGTAGTGTCAGTCAAGTTCTGAGTAGCATGGTGATGAGATTAGAAGTGATCAGTTTAACCTGGGAGGGACATTTTCTTCTCTGGAGTTGAAACCTGGAAGAGAAATAGATGCAGAATGAAGTGTATCTCTATTTGGCTAAATGCTGGCCCAATGCTTAGGACAGAGCCTGGTACACAGTGCTTAATAAATGCTTGTTGACTGGGTGACTGACTAAACCATGCTTTTCATGATTATTCCCTTCTGGAGAACAATTTCTGCACTGAGAAGATCCCTAATCCTGACATTTCTCTATCTAGTCAGCTAGGTGGTGCAGTGGATAAAGTACTGGCCCTGGAGTCAAGAGGACCTGAGTTAAAATTTCACCTCAGATACTTACTAGCTGTGTGACCCTAGGCAAGTCATGTAACCCCAATTGCCTTACACATCTAGGGCCCCCTCCAGTTGTCCTGATATATATCTTGCCACTGGACCCCATATGGCTCTGGGGGAGAGAGTGAGGTTGGTGACCTTTGAACAGCCTTCCTTCACTTAAATCCAATTCAGTACAAGTCATGATATCACCCCAATGTCATGGTCTTCTTTGAGAATGAAGGACAAGCAACAATCACCAAGGAAGTGTTCTTTTCAGAGTTAAACATGACTGAGATTTTGAGAAGGCAGATCTTCCTTACTCATGAAAGATTCTACTTTAAAGCAGCTATCAATTGGTAAGGAAGAAAAAAAGGCTTCTCAGAGGGTAATCTGTAGATTAATTTGCAGGTATTATTTCCTACTGTCAGTAAAACAGGAATTTGTAAATGATTAAATGGTTGTGGTAATTCGTGGAACATTTCCTAAGTGGTGTAGTCTTCTAGGATTGACTTGACTTAAACATTTTCTGCAATCCTCTAGGTCTTAATTAATCATAAAACAAAATTGAAAAGAAATGTAATACATTTGCTGATGCTCATAGACTCATCAATGTACCACATCAATTAATAAAATCAAGAATAATGTTTTGCATAAGCAGTATTTCCATGAATGCAGCAGATTGACTATGAGAAAAAGAATTTTCCTTATGAGAATAAGAAAAACACAAAATGGGAATTAAAATGGGAAAGAAGCAGGACTTCCCTAGAATTAAAACTTCAAATATTACAGTGAATAACTTTTTCTAATTATTGCTTTCTGCATAAAAGTTCATATAATATATGAAATCAAAAAGGGGAAATGTATTTTAAAAGAGAAAATAAGAGAAAATAAAATTTTCATTTTCAGGTGGGAGTGAAATGGAGTTGCATGTGGGGAGAGGACATTCAGGGGGAAATGCCACCAAAGAAAAAAAACAAAATCATGAAAAAAGACAAAACTTTAAACCAGGATTTAAAATATCCAAATGGAAAAGTGAATAAGCATAAAGATATTTAACATTAGATATCTGAAATATAAACATACAAGAAAAGTGAATGAGACAGATTTTCTTCTGACCAGAGGTATAGGAAGTTGGGCTAGGAATTAGCTTAAAACTCAAAGCCATCACCAAGGATTGCAATCCCAAGAGGAAAAATAAAATAACTTTTCAAAAAAAATTAATTGCCAAGGACAAACATCCATGTGAATTGATACCAAGTCACATATGTAACAGTACTGTAAGATAAACCATCACAAATAGAGTGAGGAGCTCTCAGATCCCACTTATGAAAACAGTCTTTATGTCTTCTAGTACTATTACTGGGTAATATACTACTAATGCATGGCTAAAATGGTTTCTTTTACTTATCTATGTGATGATAGTTTAGGTCTGTAGTCTGTCTTTCTCTTATAGGAACATAGGGATTTTCCTGCCCCTCCCTCTTCAGGAAACTGAGGGTAAAAGGGAATAAAACATTTTCCATTTCTTTAAAAGGATCAAAAATTCTTCCTAAATCTTGTCTTAAGCCTCTATCCAGCACCTTTACGTACACACATACTACCACCACCCTCAACACACACATGGACACAAACACACAAAACAATTGCAATACTATCTGAACTGTGTCAATGGGATTATCACCAGAGTAATAAAAATTTGAATACTAGCTGTTCTTCACTTGCAGCTGAAGAGAGTTAGAGATAACCTATCTCTTTGTCTCTTCCACCAGGAAAAAAATCTTGGCAACAGTTTATCAAGGCTTTAAGCTTTTAGCTAAGTACCCTTTAAGAGGCAATCAGGGGGGCAGCTAGGTGGCGCAGTGGCTAGAGAACCTGAGTTCAAATCCGACCTCAGACATTTGACACTTACTAGCTGTGTGACCCTGGGCAACCCCAATTGCCTCACAAAAAAAAAAAAAAAAAAAAAGAGGCAATCAGGAGCCTGACCTGGTGGTGCACCCATGTAATTCTTGATTCTGGGGAGGCTCAGGAGCTCTGAGCTTCAGTGGACTAGACCAATAAGGTGTCTGTGCTAAATATGGCACCAAAGTGATGAAGCCCTGGGATGAAGGGAGACACCAGCCTAACTTAAAGAGGTTAAACTGACCTCAGGTTAGAAATAGAACACATCAAAGTTCCTGGGGCAATCAGTAGTGAGATCAGGCTTTCAAGTGATCACTGTGCTTCCAACCTAGGTGATCTAGAAGACTCAGTTTCAAAAACATAAACCAAAAAGAAAAAAAAGAAAAAAAAACAAAACAGGTAATGGGGGAGGAAGCAAATGCTCTTGTCTACTCTGTAGCTGTCTCACCCAGCACTCCCATCAATTCTTGTCAGGGTGGGATCACTCCTTGCCTTTCAAACACCACTGTACACAACAGCAACAATCTGCCAGTCCTAGGGCACAGAAAATTTCATGCCAGGGGTACCACTCTAACTCCCAAATCTAGGCCCACATTTCTGTGGAGTTTGTTTGGCAATTTCTATTTATTTCTCTTCCAGTGTTTCCTTTCAATATCAAGTCCTTCTAAACTCTGGGTTTAAAATTAAAAGAATGGTTTGTTCAGTTGTCCAAGAACTTATGGCGTCCTTGCCAAAATGATGTGGACAGTGCTCATTAGCTGGCCAGCAGGGAAGTAAAAGTTACATGATGATAGTCTTTACATATGAAAAGAACTGGTGTAGGGGGCTGGTGGATAAAACACTGGCCCTGGATTCAGGAGTACCTGAGGTCGAATCCAGCCTGCCGCTTGACACTTGCTAGCTTATTCCCCATTGCCCACAAAAACAAAACAAAACAAAAGAACTGGTGTATAATTCCAGAACATTATTGCTGTAAGGAACCTCAGAGATCACCTAGTCCAGCTCTTTTTTGCAGTTAAAGAAATCTCCAAAGAGAGGAAATGTTTTGCCCAGTGAGTTAGCTGATCTTAGAATGTAGGTCTTGACATCCAGTCCTTTGTTATTTATATTATACCATGCTACTTCTAAATAAGCAGACCTTTCCGTCCTGAACACAGTTAAATTTAAAGCTATGACCATTACTTATAGCGTCTGTCATGGTATATGACTCTACTTTTTAGATTCATTAGTTGACTGGAAACTTTTTAATTGAAAGAGATTTGCTTTCTCTGACAGTTTACATGCTATCATCTATTTGCTCCATTTATTTCTTAGAACTCCTCAACTATACCACACTTTTTAAAGTCACATTTAGGAATATCTATAAAATATTATTTCTGACTTAGCAATTAATACCTACAGATTGCATTTTAGAAAAGACTATAAATGTAAATGTTGGCGTCCTGTTATCTAAGAAACACATCCCATATACATATATGTAGCCCAAGGGTGTGTGTCATGATGAGCATTGTTTCAGCAGTAGTTGATGCACTTAAGCAAAGGACCTAATTAGTGATCTTGCCTTGTCATTGAGATGAATGAAAAGGCCAAGCCACATAGTTTCTGGGTAATTAACAATCAATTTATTAATTAGGCTAGAAAATAATCAATAAATTGATGGTCAGTGGTTTCTCTTGGTAACCAAAGACAAAGACCATGAAGATGATGGAATGCTTAAATATCTTTGGAAAAGTGGGTGCCTCTGACAGGTGGAAATAAACCCTAACTGATGAACAATCAATGATAGGGTGGACATATTAATGAGGAGTCGGGTTAAAAGTCTTCAGCTCATCATGCTGAGAACCGACTTGATCATGAGAGGCACTTTGGACAAAGAAATCTCCACCCAGATCACTCCCTTGAACAATGAGAGGTTTCAAAGGCTTGAACCCAATGCTTTTAGGACTGGAATTTACCTAGATTAGATTCTCTTTACTTTTTAATCATAAATAAACTCTCCTAGTTGGGTGGGGTTTTGCCCAAGATTGAGGAGAACATTCTAAGAGGCCAGTCTCATCCTCAGCTCCATCCTTCAGAGACTGACTGACCTTCAAGGACTGGTCCCTGAAAGAGGAAATAGAAAGGAAAAAAAACCTAATTTGGCTATAAAATATAATAGAAAAGTAATCATTTCTTTCACCATACAGTCTTCATGATGCTTGTGAAAGTACAAGTCATACTCAAACAATTTAGTTACTACTAATGATGTGGGGTGGGTTTAATTGATCATATTGATGGAGGTGTCCCAAAGAATTACAGAATTCAGTGACTCACTTTCCCGTTTTATTGCAATACTGTGAGTGACCACAGGGAAAGCACCATGGAGGTTTCTCTCTAATAGGGAAAGAGAAGACAGTTATATTTATAGTATGGATAAATTGATTATCAGTCTCATTATAATAATCTCTACCTTAGGGGAGTGCAGGGAAGGGCCTATGCTAATTTGGAATTCCTGGGGGCTTAAACCAACCTCGGAGGAGGTGGGTATCTTTTTCCATGGAGGTGTGTTTTGGGGGTTTACATGTCACAAGGTGAACTGGGGACAAATTTGGCCTTTTCTGCACGTTATATCAACTTGCCAAGGTCAGAGTGTCCCTATGTTTTTCATTCTTAGGCCTATTTTCTGGGTTCCATAACCGTCTCTTTATGTTTTTGTTGTAGTTAAGGTCTTATGTTTTTGTTATGAGTGGTGATTAATCGGGGTAATTAATAAGAGCCCAGACCTCCAGGTACCAGTTAACAAGAACCTAGGCCCTGACTTTGATGAGGACCCAAATCTTAAATTATTCATTAATCCTGTTCAGAATGGGGGTCTGAATCCTTCTTAGAGCTTAGATCTAAATTAGAGCTCAGATAAGTTTGTCTGTTAATCCCTTCTTTACCTCCTATATCACCACCACCACCACCACCAACACTACTATTACTACAATAACAACAAAAGACCTAGAACTTAGTACAGTGCCTAGCACTTGGTAGGGACTTAATAAATGCTACATGACTGACCTTCAAGTCAAAAAAACACTTATTGCTAAGTATTATAGGTGCTAAGTATTGGTGATACAAAGAAAGATAAAAGATGGTCCCTGTGCTCAAGGAGCTCACAGTCTAAAGGGGGAGAAAACATATAAACAGCTATGTACAGAAAAACTATAAATACGATAAATCGGAAATCGTCAACAGAAGAATTAGAATTAGAATTAGAATTAGAATTAGAATTAGAATTAGAATTAGAATTAGAATTAAGGGAGATAAGGAAGGGCTTCCTATAGAAGGTGGGATTTTAGCTGGGATTTTATAGTAGTCAGGGAGAGAGAGATGAAGAGAAAGGGCATTTCAAGTATGGGGGAAGGCTAGTGTATATTCTCAGAGTCCACAGATGGAGTATCTTGTTCAATCGACAGAAAGCAAGTTAATATCACTGGATTGCAGAGTTGTCGTTTACCTTTCCTTCTCCAAAAGGGCCAATGACATCAGGGAGGTGATGAGATGACTTGCAAGTGAATTGGATTTAAGTGAGGCTGTGCTGTACAAAGTCACCAGCTTTATTCTCTTCTCTGTCAGCCATCAGAGTAAAAGGGGGAAAAGGCAAGGTAAGGTGTAAGAAGAATGTGAAGATGGGGTGGGGTAGATTATAAAAGACTTTGAATGCCAGAGGATTTTCTATTTGATCATTAGAGTGATAGGGAGCCAGTGAAGCTCATTGAGAAGGATAGTCAGTGGAGGTTGGAACAGAGAGGATAAAGACATAAAGAAAGGAGACTACCCAACAGGCTAGTCCAACAGTCCAAGTGTAAGGTGATAGAGACCTGCACCAAAGTGATGGCAACATCAAGGGAGAAAAGGGGGAATATGCAAGAGATGTTACAAAGTAAAAACCAATAGGTCTTTGCAATATATTGGATGTGGGAGGCATGATGTGGATGAAGATTCAGCAAAGGAGACTGAGAAAGGGCAGATAGGGAAGAGAACCAGGAAAGAAGTATCCTGAAAACCTAGAGAAGAAAGTATGAAGAGGGTGATTGACAGTGTCAAAGGCTACAATAAGATCAAGAATGATGAGAACTGAAAAAAGGCTATTAATTTGATAAGGAAGAAAGCATTGATAATTTGAAGGAGCAGTTTGGACTGAATACAAGATTGGAATCCAGACTATATAGTTAAGAGAGTGAGAGAAGGAAGTGGAGGCACATATTATAGATTGCTTTCTCAAGTTTAGTCACAAAAGGGAGAAATACATGGTAATAGCTAGCAAGGATTGATAGATTAGGTGTGTTTTTGAGGGGGGTGGGATGGAAATATAGTTTGCAAACTGTAGAAAGAGAATGAAAATAATATAAAAGAGAGGGAATGATAGAGGGAGAAATCTGTTGCAGAAGGCATGGAATGCAATCACTTCAGCACAGAGAGGGGTTGCCAATGGTAAGGAGTATAGCCACTTTGCAACATGAAACAAAAGTGGAGGAGATAGTGGCAGGAGGCATGTGCATGATGTGAGATGAGGCAAGGAGAAGAGGGAGTTTTAGGTCAATGCTTCTTTTTTTTAGTAAAATATAAGACAATGTTCTCAGTTTGAGAGGGTGGGGGGCGATGGGACCATAGAAGGTTTGGGAAGAGATGAAAAGATTTGGAAGAGCTGCTGTAGTGAGTGGTACAGTGAGTTAATTAGGGAGAAATAAAAGGACTGCCTTGTAGCAGTGATGGCCTAATAAATTTGTGGTGGACCCAGTCAGTCTGGTTTCATGTCTTTCTCCAACTTTATTCAGCATCGCGTGTGCTGCAAAGGCAGTTTGGATGGTTGGAATGATCCAAGGCTGAGAATTTGTAGGGCAAATTTGGCAATAGGATGAGGTGGCAGGGGTCTCAAGAGGAAAGTGGAGTTGAACTGGTTCACCATGGGATCAACATGGGGAGTTAAGGCGAGGTATAACCAGTACAGGGGTGAACATAGTCTAGGAAATTCTCAATTAAGGAGCTGAGAGACTGGAGGTCATGGTATGGATTAAAAACTGGGTTTGGGATTGCCAGGCAGAGGGAAAGGTAGATTAAAAATACAGTATGATCAGATAAAGTAATTTTAAAAGTTCATGAGCATAGAAATGGTACATTTGTGAGTGTTGACAAGGTAATCTTCAGCCCGATAATTACATGTTTGCCTCCTTTACAGAACACACATTAATCTCTCTTAAATTTGGAAGCTTTCATTTAAATAGTATTCTCTGTTGCCATCATTTGAGCCAAATATTTCTACTTTGGAAGATCCTCAGGAAACCAAAGTATTAGGCTTCAAGATTAGCCTCAGGAACCCCAGAGAAGACAAAAGGCAACTGAGCATAAGGCATTATGTTAGAACAATACACTCTTCATTCAACCAAAAATAAGAGAAAAATGGATTTAATATTGAAGCATGAGAGACATTAGACACTAGAATTATTTTATCTTGAGCTGTTAGCATTTCATCTAAGTTGTACATTTTCAAAACAGTGTTATGTATTTTGAGGAATGATCAGAAAGTATGTCACATATATCATATTCATCACTTACCAGTTCTGATGCTTTACTTCATCTTTCAGCAACATCAATTAGTATGATGCTATGAAAACCTCTGCATACTCTCATGAACATGAATTATGACACCCAGGGATGGATGAGGATTTAATAAGATTAGTATTTGATAAGGTTGAACGAAAGCATATTATTAAGGAAGATTATTAAGTTCTCATTAGATTTTTAAAAAGCAAACGAAGTATTTCTGGGATGATTTAGGTGAGAAACCTAGGAAGAGATGACTTATTTTGTCTTTTCTATTCATGTGACCCTATGAAAAATGGAGTGATAAATAAAAATAAACTGTCATTTTTTTACTTTATATAAAATAGCAAAAATAACATTTTCCTCTTAAAATATAAAAGACCAGTTTGATTTTTAAACTAAAATGCTAAACACACACATTTCATTAAATCTGAATTTTAATTTTCAGAATTAACTTTTCAAAAACCACAATTAAGATACTTCCACCAAAATTATCCCAGTTCATAGCTAAATTATTCCTTAAAAAGTCAAATTGGGAGGAGTTAAATCACAGGATTTGTAGTTGAAAGGAACCTCAGAGATCATCTAGTCCAAGCCCCTTATTTTATAAATAGGAAACTGAGGCCTAAGAGGCTAAGTGTTGGGAGCTTCGAAGGGGAGGGGGACAGATTTTAACCCAGGCCACCTGACTGCAAATCCAGTATTCTTTCCACAATTCCACACTCCCTAGAACTCATATTACTAGATAATAAATGTGTTGACCTACAGGGCCATCCTGACATTGTTACTTCTGTATAACGAAAAGTACTATTAAAGCAAAAAGGACTTTTTAAAATCTACAACTTCATTTTGCTGAACTTTTGAAGGTTCATAATTTACAATGAATCCTAAAACAACTTTTTTTTATAAAGTGCTTACACAAATTTTCTGAAATCTGTTAATTTTTTGTAAAAAATTTATTTCTAAAAGTCACAGACAAAACTTTTAAAAGCGACACAGACGTTAATATTTCAGGATACATGCGTGAGCAAAGAAAATTAGCATTGAGAACAAAAATGAACATAGTTAACTATTATTACAGTACTCTGAATATAAGAATACCACTAGGTCAGTTAGTTTTATTTCCCTCAGAAACCTATGATACTGTGCAATGAAATAAACCAGGATTTAAGATAGCCACTTCATTATTTAATTGATTCTAATCAATAAGGGAGGGAGAAATAAGCTAAACCAATTTAAATGTTATGTTGGTCTAAATAAGATTTTTGATGGAAACTTATACTAAATGCATTTTATGAATTAATTTTTGAATGCTTACAACGATTCCATCCACACTTAACTAGTGGTATCTGAAGCAAGTCAAAGCACAAAGAACACCTTTAAAAGAATGAAAGTATGAAATCACCACATTTTAAAGACTTTGTGATTTTTAAAGATTTCCCCATTGTTATATTTTATTTAACAAACAAAAAATGTAAAATTTCAGCTATTACTTGCCCACATTACTAGTTGTTGAGATTACTAGGTATTTTTAAAAATACACATCAGACACAATCTCAAATAGTTAACCAATTTATTATATTTCTAAGGCAGAGCTTTTTCTTAAATGTTTCCTGGTCCTGTATAATTTAGGATTATAGGAAACATTTTCATTGGGGCCAAAAAGCTTTGAGAAGTGGCATTTGCAAAAAATTCTTATTGATGGTAGGAACTGATAAAATATGGTTCTCTCTCAAACATAATCCTAAAGGTTCACCCTGCAAGAAAGTTACATTGTCCTTCAGTCTTGCTTTACCTACAAGTAATTTTCCTTTCCAACAATCCATAAACTATTAACGGTAAGCATATAATGAATTCCTGGAAGACAGACTATTATATGTTTAGAGAAAACACTATTAACAGGTAAGCATGTCTTGAAGAACGCAGTTTGTAAATGAAACATTAAACAACCTTGTATGTATGCATAAAACTTACAAAATAGAAAAGGCTATTTTTTTTTCCAATAGCATAGCATCACACTAACACTATAAAGTTAAGGTTGAAAGGGTTTCTGTACAAAATGTCCATCATACCCCAAGGCAGCTTGGGCCTCAAATAGTTCTATTTATTCTATTGAACATACCTCAACTATGGTTTCATTGATTTGTATCAGTTTTGGAAAGGCTAAGGTTGAGCAATCTGCCTTATAAGCTATGAGACAAAGTTAACTAGTCTCAGAGAAACAAAATGTCATAATCGGTAAAGAAATATTACTATTAAAGCCCCAGAAGCATGAGACAGTGGTCAAGGGAAAGACCCCTGAGAATATGATCTCATGATCCTTATAGGAAGATGGAATTATGCCCTTTCATATATGTGTGGTAACATAGTTAGGGGCTTGTTGAAATACACAAAGATATGATGTATAAATGAAACTCATCAAATCAGTGAAAATAACCATGGAAAGAGGAATATGACCTACTATTGATAGTTTGCCTTCAGAGTAAATTTATACTAAAATACAGAAAAAAGGAACAAAAATTATCTGAAATCAACAATCAGCTGATACACCTATCCTCATCTTTTTAACCTGAAATTAGTACAAGTGTTTTCCTAGTTTCTTGGATTTTAGTATCATCTTGGATGCTAAAGCAAACATGACCCAACTCCCAGTGCCTTTCTAGTATAAAAGTTTGTTTTTGTTGGGAAAGATATTTAGTTCCTTAATTGGTGTCTTATCAATGATAGCACTATGTGGAGAATTTGCTGCATTAATTTGCCATAACTGTAGAAACAAAAAAAATACAACCTAGCACTCTAAGTTCTATAAAGTAACTTTTTAAGACAGGCTAATTGTTTTAGGGGGTTGGGGGCAGAAGATACTTAGAATCTAAACTTTAATGAAGACCTAAAATGGAATTCAACTAGCACCTTGAAAATATTTTCTTAGAAATTTAAGTATGGAAAGTTGGCTCCAAAATATATAAAATCCAATACTCCTATTCACTTTGGCCTCATTTTGCTTGTGAGCACAGCATCACATGACATATTATGATGTATTTTTTAAAGACATCTTATTACCCTAAGTTACAAGGGACTCCACCATTGCTTTGTAACAGAAAAAAAAAAGTTATAAGTAATTTTTATCTTGTATATGTTCAAGCAACATATGAGATTTTATATATATAGATAGATAGATATCTATATATATAAAGCACTAGTCAAAGTTAGCAAGTGATTAACTTTTAAAAGCATATAATTTGGTTCTCCTGTGGTCTGGACTTGAAATCAATAAAAGCTGTGCTTTTTGCCTTACTGAGATAATAAGGGTCAGAAAGAGCTCATTTCCTGAACATGGTAGATCCTTCAGCAGAAATGACAATCATTTTCCCCAAAACACTTATGCATGATGCTGCCAGAAGCCTACCTCCAAACAAATATCTTGCCAGAATTTCTAGTTAGCTCCTATTTTATACTATTCCTAAAAACAATGAAGCACCAGAGATAAAGCTTTTTCAAGAAAGTCAAATAATACAAGCTTTCTTGTTCCTGGTCTATTTACCTCATGAAGCATATATAAGCTAAAATCATATGGAGCAAAACTACACAGGTAACAATTTCCATCTGCATTGACCTGACAGCATAGGTACAGAGGATTACTCCATGCAAAAGGGTACTCCAATTCAGTAAAATTAGACTTGCTGCTTAATTTAACATCCATAGTTAAGACATCAAACTCAAATGTCCATTTATTAAGATGCAATTTATAGGCAAAAAGGGTTTTGGAACCCAATGAATGCATGCACAAGAAGAAAGGGGTATTGGAAATTTAAAGTGTAGTTCAAAATCCAAACTAAGCATTCCTGGGTACATTTTGCCTGTGAAATTCTGTTCATGTTGAGAGCAAAATCACTGTTACCTAATGTCTATGAGTTCTGGCACTCATGATAAAAGTAGATTTAAGTCATTTGCTGATTTTGAAGCTACTAATAAATGTCTGATGAAGAAATGAGAAATGTGGGATTAAGGAGAGACTTAAGATAACTAATTTATAATAAACTATAGTTAGAAATGGGACAATAAGAGCCTTTACCTGTTCTGAACTAAGAATACAGCAGAAGCATATTTTATTCTATTAGAGGGCACTCTAATCAAGATAAAAACCCCCAAAACCCAAAACCAAAAAACCCACCCCCTAAAACAAACAAAAAAAACCCCTTTTAACCATGGGCAGTATTCCTTGGCAGCAGCTTCAGTTTCTTATGCCATTTTTTATTCCAAATATTTAAGGAACTTCTTAAGGAACAGTCATACGTTGTAAAAAGCAGGGCAGGACTTTTAATGCATAAACTTTTTAGGGGAAAACCATCAGTTTGAAAGAAAACCATCAGGCTTTAGATATTCTAGCACACTCTAAACTGAAGTTCTGTCTTATACCACCAGTGGCTAAATTATCAGTAAGTTCTGCAGTGAGGTTGTCACTTCCGCAGCTATATACACATCGCAAAACTATTCTGTATCACATGATTTTAATGAAATAAATATAAAAATGAACCACACAATCAACACATAACTTTAATACTCCACGTCATTTGTCTTGTTCACAATGATGGTAACCTCCCTTGTCAACAATCTTGTGAGTTAAGGAGCTGATTCTCATTCTCATACCCATCGGGGAGGTAAGCTCTCCTTAGCTGGTCTGACTTAGGTATGGAGCCACCATTCTTCACATGGCGAGACAGAAAAGCACGAACTGCTGGGTGATCAGCCTTCTCAAGTGGGATGTTGGCTTCCAGGCACATTTTCACAAAGTCCTGGATAACACTGATTTTCTCTGTCTGCGCAGTACTGTTGCACTGAAGAGATGCTGTTAGAGGCCTTTGTTTCTTCCTTACATTCTGTTCTTCAAACTCTGCCTTTCTTTTGGTGTGAGTCTTGGACTTGAGGTGATCACTGATGGCAGACTTGCGAACATGATTAAGTACCACGTTGCAAGAAGTGCAGAACAGTTTTCCTCCATCTTCATGCAATTCACCTCCAAATTCAGTGACACGATCCAAAGGAGTCACATACAAAGCAGTCTTGGAACGGTTTCGAGCAGGAGGAGATGTTACTACAAATCGCTCCATTCTGGTTTTCAATAAGGGTCTTTCAAAATAAAAAGAAACAAATTGGTATGAACAGGACATTCTATCTAAGATTAATAACAAAAGATGAGGGGGGCGGGGGGGGGGGGCTACAGCTAAAAGCTTCCCTAAAGAAATCTGGTAAAATAGACAAGAAGCAATCACGATATGTACTAGAATAGGTATGATAGGGGAAAATTTGAAGCAAGTTACTATACCACATTAGCAAACTTGATTTTTAAAAAAGTTAACTAAATTAGAATTATAGGGTGATAGAATAAAAGACCAGCCAATAAACGTGTACCAAATTCTATAGCAAAACTCCAACAAATGATTGCCAATTAGCAATGGACTACACTTTAATCTAATCTGAACCTAGATCTCTTTATCCTATTTTGCAACTTAAAGTACAAGGAAAAAAATTGTCTTTGTCCCATCAAGATATATATATTAAAGTTGGCTGCAGTATTTTTTTTGCGGGGGGGGGGGGGGGAGGAGGGTCAATGAGGTTCAAGTGACTTGCGGAGGGTCACACAGCTAGTAAGTGTCAAGTGTCTGAGGCCTCATTGGAACTCAGGTCCTTGGGGCAGCTAGGTGGCACAGTGGATAGACCACTAGCCCTGAATTCAGGAGGACCTGAACTCCAATCTGGCCTCAGACACTTGGCACTTACTAGTTGTGTGACCCTCAGCAAGTCACTTAACCCCAATTGCCTCACCAAGAGGAAAAAAAAAAAAGAGTAAATGAACTCAGGTCCTCCTGATTCCAGGCTGGTGCTTTTATCTACTGCCACCTAGCTGCCCCCTGGCTACAGTATTTTAAGGAGTAATGTTATAACTACAGGAAGTAATGTCAAATGTAGATTATTTACCTAACTAGAAAGGTGTCTGAAGGTTTTACAAAGGTGTTAAGAAGTCTTAAAATGATGGAGTGGTATAAAAGGCAATAATGAAGGCAAATTTCAAAAATCCAAAGTTGAGCTAAAAAGTTAGGGTTTGAAAACTCAAGAAAGAATAATAAAACAGATGATTGTTGATCATCAAAACTGTCAGTAAGGTATAGTTGTCTATGTACCAGTTTAGTAATAACTGGCATTTATATAGTATTTTTATGTTTGCAAAGTGCTTTACATACATCATATGGAAAAATCTTACATAATAATGATATGTTAGTATTATGCCTACTGTACAGATGAGAAAACTAAGTCTCAAATATTTAAAGTAATTTACCTATAGTCACATAACCACTGAGTGTTAATGGCTAGACTGCACTTACTTCTTTCCTGACTAAGGGCTCTTTCCAATAAACTATACTCCCCGATTCTGGTGAGTCTCAGCAGGTCACTGGCCCCCAACTGTATAGTCAAAAACCTGAGTAAGATTTTGAATTTACTTTCAGTCATCACATTATTTTGTATCTGAAAAGTCACACATATACAAAGGATCTGAGTGTCAGTATATCAGATTTCTGATATGAAAACACCTCTAGGATTTGTGGATCCTAAGTCCTGTAGATAGTTGCCTCCAGCACATAGAAGTTAAATAACTTGTTCAGAGGTCTTAGAGACTTTAAGCCCAACACTATCCACCATTCCTTTATTTCTATCTAAAAGGTTATGATTAAAAGCAAATCCATTAAGTCTCAAAATTAAAAATACCCTTCACATAGAGCAGAGATTCTTAACCTGAGGTCTATAAATTTGTCTTTTAAAAATATTTTGACAGCATTACAGTATAATTGGCTTTCTCTGGAATTCAGCAGTTAAATTGTGCAGTTAAAATACTATTCTGCAAAGGGGTCCACAAGATTCACCAGACTGCCAAATAGATCCATCACACACGTTAAGAATCTCTGACTTAGAGCCTTAAATGATTTTAAGTAATCTATTCAACTTCAGACCTACATGTGAAAATTTCTTCCTTTATGACAGTCAATAAGTCCCTAGAAATGTACAACTGACTTGGCTTGTTATTAACTACATGTTCAACTATCCACCTAGTTGAAATTTATAAAGGTGATGAACACAATTTTCCCAGGGTTGCTGTGAGGATAAAATATAAGTTAATATTTATAAAGTGCTTTGCAAACCTTAAAGCATTAAATACATACTAGCTATTATTTCAGTGGAAGACTTTTTTAAAAATTTAAAACAAGATTTAAGAACTGGCCCATATGGGGAATTTGAAAATACAAAGTTCTAAACATTAGTAAATGCAAAATAAAGTTAACTGGGAAATGCTATTTTCAAGTTTAAACGTTTACCAAGATAGTTTCCAGTTTTGTTGTCTTGACACTTAGCAGTGAAGGGTTCCCAATCTGAGAAAACAGAGGTGTCAAATCTGGGCACCCTCTGCCTGTTCCAAACACAGTTGCCTTCAAATCAGTTTCTCAACAAGTGGTGGTAGAGAAATGGTTTCTGGGCTTGCACCCTATTTTCGCTGGCGTACCTGGTAGTCATTCCCTTACTAGAGCAAAAGAAAAATGGAAGGGGGAGGAGGGGGAAAGGGAAAGAGGAAGCGGGAGAGAGAGGTGCAAAAGAGTGTCAACAACCACCACCAAACAGGTGGCTCAGAAACGGGCTCCCCTCAGCACCAGCCCAGACCCCAACAGCGCGCCCCCCACACCTCCTAAGCATACCCAATCCCTGCTCTGGATCCCCACTCCGGACCTCCCCATCTCTCCTCGCCCCTCCCTTACTCAGTTCCCAAGCCTGAGTGTTCCGGAAAGGAGGAGTTGGGCATCCCCTTGGGAATCGGGATTCCCACCCTAAACCGGACGAGCGCGCCCGCCGGCGCCTCTACTTCCAGCTCCGCGGGAGGGGGGAGGGAGCGGAGAAGACGGGCGGGGGGGGGGGGGGAGAAGCTTCCTCCCGGCCCCCTCCCCCCCGCCCCCGGCCCCCTCGAGCCCAGACACCCCACCGCCGAGAAGCAGACAGTTCCGGGTGGGGGGGGTCGGCGGCGAGGCGGCGGCCGCTGACAGGTTTGCCGTCTTCCTCCTCCTTCCTCCCACAGTCAACGGCTCCAACCCCCCCACCCCCCACCCCCACTCCCCGCTGATTCCGGGACAGAAGGCCCCGGGCCCGCAGCCCGCACCAACGGCCCGGCCCGCCCACAGCTTCCCCGCTGCTCGGTACCGTAGGATCAGGGCCGCCACTAGGGGAGGAGGACGAGAAGCAACCAGGAAGGGGGAGGAGGCGAAGGAGGTGGGAAAGGGAGAAGGAGGAGGACCAGTTGCCGCTGCCACCGTCGCCCGATCAAGCCCCGCGGCGGCCGCCGTGTCCCCCGCCGCGCCCCGTCCTCCTCCGCGGCCTATTGCGAAGCACGGTAGGCGGCCCCCAGCAACCGCCGTGAGGCGCGGTCCAACGGCTGGTCGGCGGGTCAGACGGACGGCGACTTCGACCAATGGCAGCTAGAGGGCGGGATCCAGGGTGACTGGCGGCGGGAGATGGCCAATGCAGATTGGGGGCGGGGGTGGGCGGAGCCGGAAGTAGAGCCCCGGCGGAGCGGCGCTTGTCCGGCTGGGGGGGAAAGAGGGGAGGGAATTAGAGGAGGAGGAGTAGGTTAGCAGCGGCAGCGACGGCTTCGCTGGGGCTGGTACGCGCTGGGCTGCGAGAGCCTCATGGCGGAGGAAGAGAGCGACCAGGAGGCCGAGCGCCTCGGGGAAGAGCTCGAGGCGATCGTGGAGTCCCCTCCGGGTTCCGTCGCGTTCGGAGCCGGGGCTGGGGGCGATGGAGGCGGCAGCTGCGGCGCTGGAAGCAGCAGCAGCAGGATCAGCAGCCGGGATTACTGCCGCCGCTTCTGTCAGGTGAGGAGCAGCCGTGGGCCGCCCTCCCGGCTGCCGGGGGTGGGGGTGGGGGGTTAACGGGGAACGCCTCCCCTTTGACCTCCCTCTCCAGCCCCGCATTTTCTCTTCCTTCGTCCTCCCCGGGTCCGGAGGGGTGCTTACGGCGCACGCTCCTCCCTGCGCCCCTGGGGGAGGGGGTGGAGAACGAAGGCTGCGGGCACCCGGGCGGGGGGCGGGGCCGCGGTGACCCTCGTACTCTAGGGGTGCAGAGGGGGTGAGGGGTCAGAGGGAGGCAGGGGATGTTGTCTCCTGGCCCCGTGGTCTTCTTCCCCGACTTCCACAATACTACTCCCTTCCTCTCCCTCCCCCCCTCCTTATTCCCCCGTGCGCCCAGCTCAGGAGGTTTAAGTCTATGCCTGCTTGAGACCATCCGGTCTTAACCATCCAATCCCCTCCCCTGCCTCCTCCTCATCCCACTCACACACACCCCCGTAACCTCCCTAAGTAACGCTTCTGCGTTGCCCCCTCTTTCCCACCTTGTTCTCCACTGTTTCGGGGTGGGTGACATGTCAACTCTCTACTGCCCCCTCTCCTGTCATCTCTTCCCCTCCCCCGCAGGCAGGGTCTCCTGTCATCCCCTCCCTGACACCCAGCTGGGGCTACTTCTCCCTTTTGCTCAGGCCCCGAACCAGTGACCCCGTGTTTTGTTTTGATTTTTCCCTCCTTCCTGTGGGGAAATGACCCCCCCCCCCCCGCCATGTACTATCTTTCTCTATACTAACTACCCAGAGAGGAAAGTCGTTCTTTAACCATTGTTCTAGTTACAACCCTACTTCTTCCTTTATATTGCAGTCATGATAGTGAAATAGTGTAGCGACTGTGACAGAAAACTCTTTTCCCCCTTTTCAGTCTGCAGCCACTATATTTCATTGTAGGTTCCAGTCTTTGGATTAAATCAAAACGTTCCTATTCCTAAAGTAAAATTTAAGATGTATGCTTTCACTAATATATACATAATCAATTAAAGTTTACATTCTCACAGTCAGAAAAGAGCCTACTTCTGGCTCCTGTTTTCTGTATTGCAAATTTGAGGTTTTAGAAACCTATTTTGAGAGGGTTTCTAGTACATGGGTGTTTTTTTCTCCTTGCTTTGCATTTTGCCCCCTTGTAACAAATAGGAATGAAAAGTAATGCTAAACAGTGACTTAAATTAATGGGCATCATATTTACTGACATTTGATTGTGTCATTCCGAGTTGCATATTGAAGAGGGATAAAGGATAAGTTTGTCATCTTCTTGTAAGTTTAAACTGTTTACTCATTGACTTTTTTAGAAAACGTAGATTGTGGGTGGTAGTTGTTTTGACCGGAAGAAAGGTTGGGCCCCTCTTGATTGGCACTGAAAGCAAAAGTTCTGTGTGGTGACTTATTTGAAAAATAACATTTTAGCGTTTCTCTGAAGTACACCTAATGGTCTTTAGTGCTATTATCACCATTAGTAACCATCTAGAAACCATGTAACAAGGCTGAAACCTATGGTCTTGTAAATGCTTTAATTTACAGTTCCTGAGAAGATTTATGTTACAAATGATCTTACTTTGACTACCATGACTTCAAAAAAAAAAAAAAAACCTATTGGATACATTTAGAACCATTGTTTAGTGTTAAAAATCCGATTCTGTAGGGTTGTTTTGTTTTACATTTTCTCCTATCCATTTAATAAAAGAGTAACATTTCATTTTATGTTATTTATATTTATCTTTGATACTGCAGCCTTTTAGTTTAATATAGAACCTAATCTTCTGGGAGGCAGGGGGTCCCCATTTTTGCAATACTTACATTATTTTTTTATTTTGCTTCTTGTGGTGTTCATAATAACATATGGAATTAACTGGTTAGTGAAAGCAAATATAACAAGAAGAAAGAAAAAAGGCTCTATTTCACATTGGAAAATGGCAACACCTCAGGACATCTACATGCTTCATTGTATCAGAAAGCTTTATTACAAACTGACTTGCATTTTTGTAAAATGCTAGAACTCATTTTTAAACTGTATGTAGGATCTATGCCTCTGAGCCTTTTTTAGGTGGCCTAAAACATAAAGAACCTTTTTAATATTTTGGTTGCTGTTTCATTGTAACTGATTTCTTTTGTAATCCTATATATTTTAAAACTTTTGGAAAGGGCAGAGGAGAATAAGTATTTATATATCATCTTGTTATTACCTCATTTGATCCTAACAACAACAACCCTGTGAGATAGGCGCTATTATTATCCCTCTTTTCCAGTTGAGGAAAACTGAAGCAAACAGAGGTTGTGACTTGAACAGCTAGTAAATGTTTGTTCAGATTTGAACTCAGGTCTGCTATCCACTGTGCCACACATATAGGAGTAAAAGGTGGTCTGCCTTTGCTGAATTTTACCCTGTAGTAAACAAGTTTTAGTGTAGTCAATTTAAATTTCTCAGTGCTAATTGGCTGAGTAAGGGGACAGTGGATTATATAATCCAAAATAGTAGTCCAGAATGCAGGTTTACTTTTAAAGTTGTTTTTCTTAAGCTAAAAGTTAAACAAGTTCCCATTTGATAAGTAGGCTGAGTTATCTATGAATAATCTGTAAAACAGTTAACATGCATGTAGGGAATTAATTGTAAAATCATTCATTGTACATGTTTGGTCTTGCAGAGCTGAGAGTAGAAAGACTTAAAAGTGAACTTCCTGGAGAGGAATAGAAATTTTGAATCAAAATTCCTTGCTAGCTGATTGTACAGGTGGAGAGAAATGTTGGTATAGAAAAGGGTTTATTAATTTTTTTTGTGTCATGGTCCTTTTTGGTTGTCTGATGAATTCTGTGCACCCCTTCTAAGAATAATATTTTTAAATGCATAAGATAAAACAGAAAGGAAACCAGTTATAATGAAATATAGTTATTAGAAATTTTAATGCACAAGCTTAACTCCTGGATAAAATATCAAAGTTGGCCTTGCATTTCCAGCCTTAAGAAATTATAAAACTTTTTATAGATAATGCATTGCTCAAAAAATGTACTGTAACAGTTCTCAAAGTAGAGTTAAAGACCTTTAAGGTCCTGAGACTTTATGGATAGGATGGAATTGGGATGATAGATAAAGGTGATTTTATGACAATGTTGAGCTGAAAAGCTATATGAAATAGATGAATTGGCCATGTATACCACTATATCATGAATCCCCCCTCTTTGACACACCATCCCTGCCAGTCTTTAAAATTTGCTTCAATGCCAGAAGGGAGATCAGAACTACAGAATTATAGATAACTGTGATGGATGAAAAAAGAAATGAGGGATTTATTTGTGTCTGGCTGAAAAAGTTCATGATGAAGAAGTTTGGTGACTTTACATTTTAGCTATTTGAAAGAACAAAATTAATAGTTCAGTTAATATATTGATGTAATTAGGGAAATGCTGGTAAATGTTTTAACAACTGACTGCGGATAGGATGGAGTATACATACAATACTTAATTTTCTGCACTTTCTTAAGTCTAAATAAGTGCTATAAATGAAGCCCTGATTCATAGCATTTACTGATTTCTGAGATGTAAATGTTCAAACTACTAGGCAGCCTGTTTGAGTTGGAGCCAGCTTAATCTTCTGACTTTCTTGTGTGACTCAATGGATAGAGTAAGGAAGAACTGAATTCAAATCTGGCCTCACATTGCCTGGGTGTGACTGCCTCAGTTTCCTCATCTGTAAAATGGGGATAATAGCACTTAACTTCCAAGGCAAGATAATACAGTCAATCCTCAACTTTCACAGGGGTAATGTTCCTAGAAAATGGTGCAAAAAAATCAAAAAAATGAATGCTGACACATTGAACCTATGGTAAATAGGGAATTAGGTTCCTGAAACCACTGAAAATATACTTCTCTGCATATAATTCTTTATAACAAAACATAAATTCTGATAATACACACTTTTTCTTACACAGTAACCATGAAATAACTGATAAAATGCAATATACAAAATAAAATTGATAAGATGCAAAACATTTTTTTCATTAGTGATGTCCAGTAATTCTGTGACCTTTTGTGCTAACATCTCAATTTAAAAAAAAATTATTTCAGACAATATTCACTTTTCATAACACATTAAATCTACAGTACCATAAATACTTTGCTCCTTTTTGTGGATATAGGGTTGATTTGTTAACAAACTCGTGGCTGGCTGCAGACATTCCAGCATGAAGTTTGTCCAACAGCTTTATTTTCTCAGTAAACTGCATCACTGACTTTGCACACTTGGGCTGAGAGTCTGAAGGACTTGCACTATGCTTTGGGGGCATACATGAAACACAAAACTTTAATTTTAAGTGCAAACAATGAAAATATGTAATGAATGCATGGGGAACTTTTTACAATGGTAGAGTGAACAAAACCTAGCTGCTCCACAAGTTTGCATGCATTGTGTGCCTTTCATTTTTTTCTCTGCTGAGTATAGCAAGGAATGTGTAAGGTTGCCAGCTTGAAAGTGAAAATGAAGTTACTAATAAATCACATGTATGCTTGAAGTCCTGAAAGTTAAACATGAATGTTGAAGATTGACTGTATTTGTAAAAGCACTTGGCAAACCTTAAAGTACTATATAAATGCTAGCTATTATTATTGAATATCTGATTAGTTAAACTCTTAAGGTTGTAGTCTTCTCCCTGAGCTTGATTACCATAATGAATAAGTTGACATTGTGTTATAACTTTTGTTTTTGTTCTTTTGTTTTTTTTGTTTTTTTTTTTTAGTGAGGCAATTGGGGTTAAGTGACTTGCCCAGGGTCACACAGCTAGTAAGTGTTAAGTGTCTGAGGTCGGATTTGAACTCAGGTCCTCCTGACTCCAGGGCCGGTGCTCTATCCACTGCGCCACCTAGCTGCCCAGTGTTATAACTTTTGAAAGCAAGGATTGTGTAGTTTTGTCTCAAACCATTTTTCTCCTGCCCCACACAGCTAGCATAGTACATTGCATATAGGCGCTTGATTAATATTGGTTTAATAAATTTGACATTTATTAAAATGGACTTCCTAATCATTTCTTCCCAAATAAAGTAGCATAATAATTAGCAATTTTTAGTATCTTGTTCCTTATAAAGTATGTTAACATAAGACATTGGTAACATTTCATCACTAATTAAAATTTGGAGAAAATAGAAGTTCTTAAAAATGCCTTTTTAGTTTAAATGGAAAGCTTTATTGCTCCGTATTAAACATTAGCATCAAATGATGGAAAATTCAGAGGTGCTGAATCATTTAACATTTATAGATGTAACTTTGAATATTTATAGGAATCAAATAGCACCTGTATATTTATACCTTCATCAAGAAAAGGAAAATTAACTAAGGCATATACACACATACACATACACGCACACTATAATAAGGACTTCACTTTGCTATTATATATTTGCTTTATGCTTTGGGCGATACTCTGTAAACTTTAGGATTGATTTGCATAAATCACTACCATACATAAAATTGAAATAAAATCCAGAATACTAGATAATATAAAGAAGGTAAAAATTTTTCTATTTATTTGACATTAGGAGCATGTTCCTGGCCTTCAGAGAACTACTTCTTTATTTCTTGAATAGTTTTGTATACTTCACTTTTATTCTGTGTTTGATATCCTAGATATTTCAGGCAACATCTTCTTAGCATCTTTCTTATTCTGAAAGGATTAAACAAAATGGACAGATTATGAATTCAAAAATAGTTTTCATATTATTCCTGTACATATTTTCAACATTGTGTTTTTTTAAATTTTAATGACTAAGTTGCCAAAAGTATGTGTTCTGTTTCAGTAAATATATTCCAAGGGAAAAGAGTAATGGACTATAAACTCTAGTGAATTTATTTTACTATTGTTGGTTTACCCATGGTAAGCACCTGAAGACATCCAACTCTCTCACATTATCTCATAGAAAAGCTTGCCTCTATATAGAAGTAACTACTCCAGCATATGTGGCTCTAATCTAGGCTTTCAGCAGTAAGTATAACCATTATGGGGAAAAAATTATTTTGAAGCTAAGAAGGATCTTAAAAATTAGACAATCTAGATTCTTTATTTCATAGTTGAAGAAATTGAATGTCTTAGCCATTGGCACAAAAATTACTTAGTGGTAGAGTCAAGACTACAACCCAACTTTTCAGATCTAGTCTGTTCTACCTTTTATTCTACCACTAATGTAGAGTTATAGAAGCTGAAGAGTTTAACAGCTTACTTAACATACTTGCCTATTTGTGGACTCTGGCTTACTATGCTTATCCCTTATGATTTGAAAAATTTGACTTGGACTTTTAGGTAGCAATTTTACAGTTTTCAAAGAAAAAAAAGCAAATGAGGGAAAATAAAGGATACCAGATTTTCATAAAGTATTGGTTTCACCTGAGAGGCTCTGGAAAGATTGTGAAAGCTCCTTTGGGGGAGTTCTCACTCCTCCCCACTTTCTGCCATATACTGATGGGGTGAAATCATGCCTCATTTTGTATTTTGGACAAGGTTACTTTAATACTTGATAGATTAGGGAACCCTACAGATATAGTTTGCCCAGATTTTATTTTTTAAATTATTGTTTTATTGATGACTTTTAAAAATGACATTAGTTTCCAAATATATCACCTTTTTCATAGACCCTTTCCTTTTAAAGATTAAAAAAAAAAAAAAAAAAAAAGCACATGACTGTAGTCCCCACAGGAGGGAAGGGAGGGGAGAGGATCTCTTGAGCTCCAGAGTTCTCAGCTGCAATAGGGTTTAAACCAATCAGGGCATCAGGTGTCTGCACAAAGTCAGGTGCAAGTAAGGTTCACTATATTTAGTGAACCCTGAGGCTCACTAAGGAGGACCCAACCTTGTTAGGTTAGAAATGGAAAAAGTCAAAATTCCTGTGCTAATCAGTAGTGGGAGTGGGCCCTTGAGTGATTGATGGACTTAGATGAGATAGAGGAGACCCAGTCTCCAAAAAAAGAAAAAAACATTTTAGCAAAACTGATATGTTAGCTGACTTGGGCAACACATGTAACATTCTCCACTTCCAGTGAAAGAAGGGCATATTTTTTCAACTTCTTGGGGGCTAATTTTGGTCATTATAATTATACAGCATTTAACTAAATTTTTATTTTTTTCAATTTCCATTGTTACCATTTTATACTGTGTTGTAAGCATCAGATGAGATAATATATGCAAAGCATTTTGCAAACTGTAAAGCACTATTTTTATGTTAGCCATATTCTTTCCTTGGTTCCACTTGGGTATGTATGTCTTTCTGTGCTTTTCTCAATTCATATTAATTATTTCTTACAGTGTAGTAATAATAAATTATAACTATTATTATATATGGTGTATATAATACATTAAAATAATAAACAGCAGTAATATATTTATATAATTTAATGCATTAAAAATGTATTTATATAATAGCTAAACTTTATCTAGCCATTGCCCAGTTGTTGGACACTCACTTTGTTTTTGTCATTTTACTACCAGAAAAGTTCTGCTATGAAGACTTTGGATCTCAGTTTGTTTGGGACTTGTCTGGTTTTGACCTCTTTGGAGTATGTGCTAAGTGAAAGGATCTTTGGGCTAAAGGGGCTGGGAATTTTAAGGACTATTTCTTTTGTAGTTAGAAAGCCAGGAAAATTTGGGTTCAAGTCTTGCCTCTGGTACCTAACAACTATGGGATTCTAAATAAATCATTTAACTTCTTAATGTTCTAGGCAGCTCTATAGATTGTGGTTGCAGAGAAGATGCTGATTGGTTAAGGGAAGATGACTCATACCAGTGAAATCACAGGTCCTTATCCCTAATTTAAGTTTTCCAGTATAGTTGGGCCAATTCATAGTTCCACCAAGTTTATTAATGTGCTTGTCTTCTTGCAGTCCTTCCTTATTTATTTCCATCTTTTGTTATGTTTACCAATTTGCTGATTGTGAGGTGAAGCCTCATTTATTTTATTTTTGCATTTCTATTAGTCACTTGGCTGTTAACTATTGCAATTTTTCCTTTTGTTTCCCTACACATTTTAGCAAAGTATTTGACAAAGCCTCTATTTTCCTTCTTAAGGGAAAGAGGGAAAGATGTTTGATAAAGAAGTTGAATCAGGTAGATTTAGAATACCCAAGGAGTGGTCATTAATGGTTTACTGTCAAATTGGAAGGAAATCTCTTCTGTGGAATGTCCTAAGGATCCGTGCTTGACTCTACAGATTTTAACTTTTTTGTCATTAATTTGGATCATTTTTGTCAATTACTTACCATATTTGTAGATGACTAAAAGCTAGGAGGTGTTTTTTTTTTAACATATTGGATGACAGAATTAAGAATCTAAAAATATAGACTCGAATATTGCCCAGTGGCTGAATCTAATAAGATTAGATTGATCAAAGATAAATTTAAGATTTTAAAATTTTGATTTAAAAAAATTAACTTATAGTACAAGATGGAGGAGACAGTTCAACAGTTGTATAAAAAAGATCTTGGGGGTTTTGGTGTACTACATCTCAATATGTGAGCCCCCCAAAGTAAGGCATTTTTAGATGCATTGGAAGAGGCACATTATTCATAAACAAGAAGTGATTAGTTTACTCTCTGAACTATTATTTTCAGCTCTGGGTGGCACATTTTAGAAGGAATTGAAAAACATCCAGAGGAAACTGGTCAAAGGGGTGAAGAACTTCAAGATATTTTTCAGTCCTGTCTGGCTCATCATAACCCTATTTGGGGTTTTCTTGGTAAAGATACTAGAATGGTTTGACATTTCCTTCT
This sequence comes from Dromiciops gliroides, assembly GCF_019393635.1. Classification (NCBI taxonomy): domain Eukaryota; kingdom Metazoa; phylum Chordata; class Mammalia; order Microbiotheria; family Microbiotheriidae; genus Dromiciops; species Dromiciops gliroides. Next base: position 205,402,478 of record NC_057863.1, read on the forward strand.
CCAGGTCATTTTACAGATGAGGAAACTGAGCCAAATAGGGTTAAGTGACTTCCCCAGGGTCACACTGCTAGTAAGTGTCTGAGGCCAGATTGGAACTCAAGGAGATGAATCCAGACTCAGCTGCCTCATCTAGGTGCCCAAGGTAATACCATATGGTTTATTAGCTGAAGGACCTGGGAGTATTTAGCTTGGGACAGAGAAGATTAAGGGGGGTGGGGAGGTTGGGAGAGTATGAATTAGAGCTGATTTATTTGAAGGGCTATAACATGGGTGATGGATGAGATTTGTTCTTCTTGACCCCACAAGAACCCCAGAGGGCAGAGGTAGAAGTAATGGGTGGAAATTGAACAGGTTGCATGATATAAAGAAAAATTTCCTAGCAATTAGAGCTGTCCAAACATAGAATGTACTGGATTTCCCATCACAAGATGGCTTAAAGCAAAAACTGAATTGGCACTTATAAGAAGTATTGTGGATGAGATTTAGAAGTCTTTTTCCTGTGATTCTGTGAAATGTTCTTTTTTTTCTTTTCTATATCTTGTTTGTCCTGAAGGATTTATTAAACATGTAATGTACTCTAAGCACTGGAAATGCTGCAGACTGTTTTTCCTATCATCTCCCTCTGGGAGCATACGTTCTAATTACATTAGAAATATAATTTCCTTGCCTTATGTATTGCCTTGGAATTTCCAAAACACCTGTTGTAGTCCATTGTACCCAATAGACATATGTGTGTTTGTGTGTGGGTATGTATGTATATATGTATGTGTGTATATACACACACATACATACATATATATTTGGTTGGTTGATTTTGGCTTTTTTTCTTTTTCTTTCTTTTTTTTTTTTGTGGGGCAATGAGGATTAAGTGACTTGCCCAGGGTCACACAGCTAGTAAGTATCAAGTGTCTGAGGCTGGATTTGAACTCAGGTCCTCTTGACTCCAGGGCTGGTGTTTTATCCACTGTGCTACCTAGCTGCCCCTAATATATATTTTTGATATGTGCCTTATGACAGTTCTGTAGCCCCAAATAGAAGCAACATGGTATAGTGGATGTAGAGCTGATCTCAGATCCAGGAAGAGATCTGGGTTAAAGTCCTACCTCTGATATATCCTGTCCTTGTGACCATGGGCAAGTCACGCTCTTACTGCCTTAGGTAACTTTCTAAGACTACATTGCAGAGATGGTGCAGACCTGCATTGTTAGGAGTTCGTTCACCTGGGAATTCCCCTGTGATTGAAGTCATAATTGTAGCCCCTATTTTTATATCCAGCATGTCCCAAAAGTCCTACTTCAGTTTTAAAGTATTAAAGTTTAAAAGTATTAAGGTATTAAAGTTCAAAACTGCATGAAAACTTTTAGGATACTCAGTATAGTGGAAGAAAAAAAGTGTTGAATGGGAACTGGTTGTTCATTTCACCATGTTTCATGAAATACATGCTGGGTATCAAACTTTAATAAGATTTTTAAAAATAGAATTCAGCCATTCTTAAAAGCTTTCTGTTAGTTTAGGAGTATGACTTTTAATACTTAATGTCAAACATACTCTTTCAATTTACTTCCATAATTCATCAAATATTTATTAAATGCCTGTTATATAGAGTGCACTTGCCAGGAAGTAGGAATACAAAGGCAAAACAAGGCAGTCCCTGCCTTCCCACACCTTATACTTGGATGGGGAGGATAGTACAGGTTATATAATATAGAAGTACAGATGGGGTGTGAGATTTGCAAAGGAAATGGAAGAGAGAACACCTAGCTGGGTTTTTTTGTTTTTTGTTTTTTGTTTTTTTTTTTTTACTGAGGCAATTGGGGTTAAGTGACTTGCCCAGGGTCACACAGCTAGTAAGTATTAAGTGTCTGAGGCTGGACCTGAACTCAGGTACTCCTGACTCCAGGGCCGGTGCTCTATCCACTGCGCCATCTAGCTGCCTCACCTAGCTGGGTTTTGAAAGAAGGAAAATATCTCAATAGATGGAGATATTTAGGAAAATCTTATAAGACTCAATTCTATGAATTTGAATTACATGCAACATTTTCTGAAATATTCAAAGTGACTGACTACTTCAAAAACTTTAACTCAGGTACTTTAGATATAAGTTGTTCCTGTCAGAATTTTTACTTCTAACATTTCTCATCTTTTTCTTTAATCAGTTTTAAATATTTAAAAATTTTGGGGGCAGCTAGGTGGCACAGTGGATAGAGTACGGGCCCTGGATTCAGGAGGACCTGAATTCAAATCCAGCCTCAGACACTTAACACTTACTAGCTGTGTAACCCTGGGCAAGTCACTTAACCCCAATTGCCTAACAAAAAAAAAAATTGTCTTTTTGTAAATTTGATATTCCTTGAATTTCTGCTACTAAGGAAAGGTGAACACTAAAAAGATAATTTAAATTTAATTAACTGATCATATAAAGTAGAAAAAAATTCTTAAAGATGGTTTCAGTCCCTCTCATGGTATACTCTAATAAAACATACTTTCTTTTTGTATAAGTGATTATTTCATTATGTCTACGTGTAAGTCTCTGAACCTTTTCCTAATTAGATCTCTTCAGGGTTTTGTGGTAAACTCCCTTTATCATTCAAAGTACTTGGTTAAAGAAAGTTCAAAATATTTAAAATCATAGAATGTTAAAATAGAAATTGAATATTCAAGGTAGTCTAAGCTTCTGGCTCCAGGAGAAGTGAAATGATTAATAAGCAAACAAACATACAACCAGATAGCCTCATAGAGGATCATTTGTCTAGAACTGGAAGGAACCTTTAGTGGTCCATCTTCCAGCCCCAAACCCTCATTTTATAGATAGAGAATTAAAGCTCAGAGAAGTGAATGAAGCACATAGGAAGCACATGGCAGAAGAATATTAAAACTCGGTATATAGTATTAGTCTGGAAAAGGAAATGGCAAATCATTCCAGTATCTTTTCCCATGAAAACCCCTTATTGGGATCATGAAGAGTCAGACACAATTGAATGATTGAACAGCAACAACATACAGTATTAATAGTATTAAAACCATTCTATCCTGGTTTTCCTCCTACTTTTCTAATTGCTTCTTCATGTTGGTTTTGTTTTTATTTTTTGTCATTTTCCTTCTCTACCACCTAATTGTGGGTATCCTATGATTTTCACTTCTACATTCTCTTTTTCTTTACTTTCCCCCTCTCCCCCACCCCCTTATCTGATGTCAGAAAGCTATATATGTATCCAAATATCTCTACTGATCTCCAGTCCTTCATCTTTACCTGCTTGTTGAACTTTGCCACTTGGATGTCCCATTGGTACCTTAAACTCTAAATGTTCAAAACTCAACTGTCACCTTTCCTCAAAACCCACTTCTCCCACTTTCTGTTGGTGGCATTGCCACCTTCCTTCTGTAACCAAATCAAAACCACAATCATGTTTGACTCATCATCCTTTTCCTTTCTCAGGCAGTTGTCAAGTTTTGTCAGTTCTGCCACTACAGTATATTGAAGATATATTGCTTTTTGTCTACTTATCCTACCACAATCCTAGTTCTAAACCTTCTCACCTCTCATCTAGATTATTTTAATTGCATTCTGACCAGTCTTCCTTCACCTTCAGTCTCTACTCTTTCTAGATCTAAATAGCATCTGAAAGCTAATATCGTCTTCCAAATGCACAACCACACCCTTGTTTAAGTATTTTCAGTGTCTTCTTGTTTCCTATAAGATTGAATCCTTTCCATATATGGCTCTCCTTAACCTGGCTCCAACCTATTTTTCCAACCTTTTTCTTCTTCATGTAAAAGAATGTACAGATGTACATTTCCATCTGTTCAAAATATCCCAACTTTTCAATTTTGTGTTTATTCCTCTGGATTCTTTGCCATCTCACTGGAATGCATTCCCCTTTCCTCTGTAGAAAATTCTTCCTTCAAAGAACCAGCCACCTGTCCTGTAAAGCCTTCTTGGATTCCTTCAGGCCTGACTACCCTTTCTTCTCCCTTTCTTGAACTTTCCTACAGCATTTTGACTCCTTTGTCTCTATCAAATTTTTGTTATATTTATGTATCAAATTTTGGAGATTGGTATCTGCATTCTCCAGTCTCTCCCCATGCCTTCTCATAGTAGGCACTTAAATATCCATTGAATAACATCATAAAGGGTTTGGTAGAGGTTCTTCTTAAATAAGTCTGTTACTGGGTTTTAGATAATCTCTTGTCCCATCTTAGTAAACATTTAGGTGGTAGGCTTTAATGATAGTAAAAGTAGTGAATGATGTCCTCAGTTTTCATTGATGCCAAGTAACAGTAAAGCATCATTTGTACAGCAGTTTTGGATTCTAATTTTTTTTTTTGGCCAAAATTTGCCAGTTATTTCTCAGCAATTACAAAACATAAACATGTTCATTGTAAATTAAATTTGAGCAAGCTGATACTTTAAAAATAAACTTGTGGGGGCAGCTAGGTGGCTCAGTGGATAAAGCACTGGCCCTGGATTTAGGAGGACCTCAGTTCAAATCCAGCTTCAGACACTTGACACTTACTATCTGTGTGGCCCTGGCCAAGTCACTTAACCGCTATTGTCCCGCAAAAAATGAATGAATGAATAAGTAAATAAACTTGTGAAGTCTTGGAAAAATAAAATATAATAACTATTTTTAAGCATTCAAGATCCAGAGTGACTCCCCCAATCTTTTCAGTTAACTTAATAATTACTGTCAAAAAATATTCTGAACTAGATATAGCAACATTTTTAATATTTTAGAATTAAGAACAAATCCAGGGACAGCTAGGTGGCACAGTGGATAAAGTACCGGCCCTGGATTCAGGAGGACCTGAGTTCAAATCCAGCCTCAGACGCTTGACACTTATTAGCTGTGTGACCCTGGGCAAGTCACTTAACCCCCATTGCCCTGCCAAAAAACCCCAAACAAACATTGCTTGCAATGTTGTGAAATGGCTAAAAAAAAAAAAATTAAACTAAGAACAAATCCACAACAATGTAGCTCTGAAAAATGCTGTTAATAGTTGGTAAATTATGTATTGTGTCTTCATATTTAGACCCTGATTGAAAGTCTTTATTTTTCATGACCCTTGTTAAAATCCATTCCTTTTATTTAAAAAAAAGCATAATAGACTTTAGTTATAAAGAGTTTTATTTCAATTGTACTTGATGATACTTCATTCGGTATTTTGAAAACTAATGCTCAAAAATAATTTTTAGAATTTACTTGACTGCAGGTAGAACCAAGATGGCTGAGTAGAGAAACACTTATCTAAAGTCTCCCAAATGCCTCAGAAAGAGAGAGTGATTGGATCAAAGAACAAATCATAGAAAAAATAACTAACTTCATTTAGGAGAATGACAGCAGTGAGACAACATAACAAAATTTCTGAAGGAGTACTGGGGGAAAATTTGTATATCTAAATGCTTACATCAGTAAAATAGAGAAAGAGCTGGCCAATTGATTGGGCATACAACTAAGAAAAAGAACAAATTAAACATCTCAAGTTAAACACCAAACTGGAAATCCTGAAAATCAAGGAGAGAGATTAATGAAATTGAAAGCAATAAAACTAGGAGCTGGTTTTATTGGGTGGGGGGGATCTATAAAATAGATAGGCCATTGGTTAATTTGGTTTTTAAAAAGAAAGAAGAAAACCAGATTACCAGTATTAAAAATGAAAATACTGAATGTACCAGAAATGAAAATAAAATTAAAGCAATTATTAGGAGTCATTTTGCCCAATTATATTTCATTCTAAATGAAATAGATAAATATTGACAAAGATAAGAATTGCTCAGATAAACAAAAGGGGAAATAAAATATTTAACTAACCCCATCACTGAGCTTCCTAAGGGGGGGCGGAAAAAAACAAGACTAAATGCCTTCACAAGTGGATTCTACCAAACATTAAAAGAACAGTTAATTCCAATACACTATAAACTCTGGGAAAATAGGCAAAGGAGTCCTATAAAATCCTTTTATGACACAAATCTGGTGCTGATACTTAAAAAATGCAAAAAATGCAAAAAATTTAAATAAAATATTAGCAAGGAAATTACAGCAATACATCACAATATATCACCTACTAATGTAGGTGGTGACCATGTGGGATTTATACCAGGAATGCAGGGATGGTTCAATATTAAAAAAACTATCAGCATAATTGGCCATATCAAAAGAATCATAATTAGTAGATGCAGAAAAAAGCTTTTGACAGAATACTCATTCCTTCTAAAAACACTAAAAAGCATAAAAATAAATGGAGCATTCCTTAAAATGATACATTAGTACCTTTCCAAGATCATCAGGTGTGAAGCAAGAATGCTCATTATCACCACTATTAGTCAATATTGTTCTAGAAATGCTGGCTATAGCAGTAAGACAAGAAAAAGAAATTGAAGGAGTTAGAATAGGCAATGAAGAACAAAACTATCATTTTTTGCAGAGGATATAATGGTATACTTAGATAATCAACTGGAAAAACTAGTTGAAATAATTAACTTCAGCAGAGTTGCAAGATATAAAATAAACCTACACAAATCATCCGAATTTCTTTCTATTGCCAACAGGAAGAGATAGTAAGTCGTGTAAGTTCAGAGAGCCTCCTCATCAGGTTGGCCAAAGGATGATGAATTTTGGGGGGTAAAAGGAATAGCCTCACTAACAATTATGGCTCCTTTTGCATATTTAAATAAGTATTGTAAAAATAGGTTGCAAGGATCCGGCTTGGGATGGCTGTGGTGGTGGTGATTGGGGGATGGGGGGAAAGGGGAGGGGGAAACGTTTGCTTAATCACAGCCAGTAGCTCAGTACCTTGAAGCATGGGAATAGTCTCTATATACTTCCTTTTAAATCTTGGAATTTCGTATCATAATAGTTTATAATATTTCATATTTTAGTAGTTTGTAATCTTAAAATCTTTAGACTGAGTGGAATTTTTAAGAGGTCTTTACTGTCACTCATGTATTTCTTTTTGTGGAGCAATGAGGATTAAGAGACTTCCCCTGGGTCACACAGCTAGTAAGTGTCAAGTGTCTGAGACTGGATTTTTGAACTGAGGTCCTCCTCAATCCAGGGCCAGTGCTTTATCTTGTGCCACCTAGCTGCCCCCTTGTATTTCTGATAAGTGGTTATTCAGACACTGCTTACCAAGCAGTGGGGAAACTTAGTATCTTCTGAGGTAGTCTGTTTCACTTTTGGGCAGCTATCATTGTTAGGAAAGTATTTTTTATCTCAAGCTGAAATCTGTTTCTTTGCATCTTCCACACTTTGCTTCTTGTTTTGCTTTTTGGAACCAAGCCAATCAAATATAATATGATCATATAATAATGGTCTTCTCATCAGGTTAAACCTGATGTTTTTGAGTCACTTCACTTCATAATCACTCTCTTGTTAGTGTTCTTACTAAAATGTCTAAGATGGGTATCTGTGGCTTAAAGATGGGAAAGTTCATATTCAAAAGGGCTTAAAGTGGGTCCAGGTCACATGGTCAGCTGACAAGACATAGGGAAAAGTGACAACTAGATCAGACCTAATTGAAGAGATTCAGCTAGCAAAATTCAGGGGATCAGACAGAAGAAATAAAATTGAGCCCAGTGAGAGAAAAGAGAAGATATGTGTAAACTTTTTTAAAAATTTAATTTTTTTTTGTTATGTTTTAAAGTTTTGAAATGTCTTCATCCCTCCTTCCTCCCTCCTTCTTAACCCGTACTAGAGGTTACCATTCGACATAAATTTATAAGTATATCTAATACCATACTATGTGTAGTTCTTTATCAGTTCTTTCTCTGGAGGTGGATCGCATCCTTCATAGGTCCTTTATAGCTGATTTGAGTATTTATAGTATTCAGAATAACTTGGTTGTTCACAATTATTCAGACAATATTGCTCTTACTGTATACAGTTTTTTCTCTGGTTCTTCTCACTTCACTTTTCATTATTTCATGCAAGTCTTTCCATGTTTTTCTAAAATCAACCAGCTCATCATTTCTTAGAGTGCAGTAGTATTCCATCACAGTCATATACCACAACTTGTTTAGCCATTCCCCAATTGATGGGCATCTCATCAGTTCTGGGTCTTTGCCACCACAAAGAAAGCTGCTGTAAGTATTTTAGAATATATAGGTTCTTTTCCTTTTTTCCTTGATCACCTTGGGAAATATAACTAAAAGTAGTGATCAAAGGGTATACATACTTTTATAACTGGGGGCATAATTCCAGATTGCTCTCCAAATTGGTTGAATCAGTTTCCAAATTGGTTGAATCAGTTCACCATTCCACCAACAGTATTATTAATGTCCCAATTTTTCCAAATTCCCTCCAACATTTGTCATTTCCCCTTCTATCATTTTAGCCAATCTATAGGTGTGAGACAGTTATCTCAGAAATGTCTTAATTTGCATTCCTCTAATCAATAATGATTTAGAGCATTTTTTTCACATGGCTATATATAGTTTTGGTTTCTTCATTGAAAAAAACTACCCATTCACATTCTTTAACCATTTATCAGTTGGGAAATGACTCATATAAATGTGCCAATGTTCTCTATATATTTTGCATATGAGACTTTTATCTGAGAAACTGTCTATAAAATTTTCCCCAGTTTTCTGCATTCCTTCTAATCTTGGTTACATTAGTTTAATTTGTACAAACCCTTTTTAATTTAATATAATCTGAAATATCCATTTTACATCTCATAATGCTTTCTATCTCTTGTTTATTCATAAATTCTATACATAATGTGGTCCATGTTCTAGTTTTCTTATATCTCCCTTTATATCAAGGTCATGTATGCATTTTGACCTTATTTTGGTAAATGGTATAAGATATTGATTTATATCCATTTTCTTTCAGACTATTTCTCAGTTTTTACAACAGTTCTCAACTAAAGTGTATGTTTTTATATCCCCAGAGCTTAAATTTTTACATTTGTCAAACACAAGGGTAGTATAATTATTTACTTCTGTGTATTTCCTGTCTACTCTGTTTCACTGATCTACCTTTCTGTTTCTTATCCATTACTAGATAGTTTTGATAATTACTACCTTAGAATATAGTTTAAGATCTGGCTGCTAAAGTTCCTTCCTTTACATTTTTCATTAATTCTTTTAATATTCTTTACCTTTTGTTCTTCCAGATGAATTTTGTTATTTTTTCTAGCTCAATAAAATAATTTTTGATAGTTTAATTGGGATGGCATTGAATAAATAGATTAGTTTAGGTAGAATTGTCATTTTTATTATATTGGCCACTCATGAAAAATTAATATTCCTCCAATTATTTAAATCTTACTTCATGTCTATAAAAAGTGTTTTATAATTATGTTCATGTAGTTCCTGGGTTTGTCTTTGGCAGGTATACTCCCAAGTATTTTATATACTCTACAGTTATTTTAAATGGGGTATCTCTTGTTCTTTCTTAGAGGGTATGTTGCTGATATATAGAAATGCTCATGATTTATGTGGGTTTATTTTATATTCTTCTACTTTACTAAAATTATTAATAGTTTCAACTAACTTTTTAATTGAATTTTTAGGATTTTCTAAGTATATTATTATATCATCAACAGAGAGAGTTTTATTACCTCATTGACCATTCTGATACCTTCAGTTTCTTTTTCTTCTCTTATTGCTATTGCTAGCATTTCTAATACAGTATTGAATAATATTGGTGCTAATTGCATCCTTGTTTCACTCTTGATTGTATTGGGAAGGCTTCTGGATTATCCCCATTACAGTTAATGCTTGCTGATAGTTTTAGATAGATACTTAACATTTTAAGAAAAAATACATTTATACCTATCCTTTCGAGGTTTGTTTTTTTTTTTTTTAAGTGAGGCAGTTAGGGTTAAGTGACTTGCCCAGAGTCACACAGCTAGTAAGTGTCAAGTGTCTGAGGCTGGATTTGAACTCAGGTCCTCCTGAATCCAGGGCCAGTGCTCTATCCACTGCGCCACCTAGCTACCCTTTGAGTGTTTTTAATAGGAATGAGTGTTATATGATTTTTGTTATTTTTGTTATTTATATAATCAATTATATTAATAGTTTATCTTATGTTAAATCACACCTGCATTCCTGGTATAAATCCTACTTGGTCACTATTCATAGTATTTGTGATACATTGTTGTAGTCTCCTGGCTAGCATTTTATTTATAATTTTTGCATCTCTATATTCATTAATGAAATTGATCTGTAATATTCTTTCTCTATGCTCTTTCTGGTTTAGGCATCAGCACCATATTTGTTTCATAAAAGGAGTTTGGTAGTATTCCTTCTTTGCCTATTATTCCACATAATTTATTTAATATTGGAATTAATTGATCTTTAAATGTTTGATAGAATTCACTTGTAAAAACATCTGGTCCTGATACTTTGTTCTTAGGATGCTTATTTATAGTCTGTTCAATTTCTTTTTCTAAAATAGGTTTATTTAGATATTCCATTTCCTCTTCTGTTAATCCAGGCAGTTTATATTTTTGTAGATATTCTTCCATTTCACTTAATTGTTAAATATTTTTGGCACATAATCCGTCAAAATAACTCCTAATAATTGCTTTGATTGCATTTTCATTAGTGATATATTTGTCCTTTTCATTTTTTATACCAATGATTTGGTTTTCTTTTGTTTTTTAATCATATTAACCAAGAGTTTATGTATGTTTTTTTCCATAAAACCAACTTCCAGTTTTAATATCCAATTTTTAAATTTTTAGGATGTTTAATTGAGGATTTTTATTATATTCTTTGTCTAGTTTTTTATTGCATACCCAATTTTTCTGCTTTCTCTGTTGATGTAAACATTTAGAAATATAAATTTTCCTGATTACTGCTTTTGCTGCATCCCATGGGTTTTCATATTTTGTTTTTGTTTTCATTTTCTTTAATAAAATTACTTATCATTTCTGTGATTGTGTTCTTTAATTCCCCCCCCTTTTTTTGGTGAGGCAATTGGGGTTAAGTGACTTGCCTAGGGTCACACAGCTAGTAAGTGTCAAGTGTCTTATTCTGGATTTGAACTCAGGTCCTCCTGAATCCAGGGCCAGTGCTCTATCCACTGCACCACCTAGCTGCCCCAATCCCCCCCTTTTTAAAGATTACATTATTTAGTTTCCAATTAATTTTTAACATGTTTCCTTAGTTCCTTTTCATATATAAGTTTTATTCTCTTATAATATGAAGAGTATGCATTTAATATTTCTGCTATTCTGTATTTAATGATAAAGTATAAACCACTTCTAAAAGAGGCTAATGCAGAGAGACCCTAAGAGGAAGGATGATGTGGCTTTCTAGCACCTTTGGTCTAGGTTAGCAGTCTCATAGAAAGGAGACTGTAGGGGGCAGCTAGGTGGTGCAGTGGATAAAACACCAGGAGGACCTGAGTTCAAATTCGATCTCAGACATTTGAAACTTACTAGCTGTGTGACCCTGGGTAAGTTACTTAACCTTCAATGCCCCTCCAAAAGAAAGAAAGAAAGAAACAAAAGAAAGGAAGAAAGAAAGAAAGGAAGAAAGGAAGAAAGAAAATGAGTTGTAGTTGCTCCAAACTTACTCTTGCTTTGAGATAAAAATTTTTCTTGCTATGATTTGGGAAGAGGGGATGATGATGAGGTACTTTGCCAAGAGCTGGGATGAAGTATCTTATAAAATGGCAGGCGTGTGTGTCAGGAACATTGTGGGAGAGTAGTGTTTTAAAGGACTTGTCTAAACTCAAACTCATACACCTTATATCTTAGGGTATCAGAAGCAAACTCTGGATGTCTGAAAAGCACCACTGGACAACCACCCACATGGTATTTGAACTGAAGCTGGGAGAATAAATACCAAGGTCAAGATTGTACAGAAGAAATTTAGGCAAGAGAGTTTCTGAGGAAAGTAGACACTTTTTTTTTTTAATCTGATGTTGAGAACTAGGTTAACCATCAGACCTTTATAACTTGTGACAATGAAATCTATCTCTTTACTGTGAATGTCATCCCACTTCTCTATATGTTCCCATGTAGTTCTTCATAAGAAATTCACTGTTAGAAACTCTTGAGGAGGCATACTGATTTTGGAAATTAAGGGAAAGGGGAGAGAGTTAAAGGGGGGAAAATTATATTTGAGTAAACTATAAGCTTTTTTTAAAAGAGGGTTTCTTGAATTTTTTTTTTTTTGGCTTCATATTGCCAGTACATACTCAAATACTTGAGTGGATCTGTGAGCTCATTCATGTGAGAATAAAATGTAGATTGCAACCCACTCCTGTATGTCCATCCTATACAAAACTTTTTCATGTCTGCTCATAAGTTCATTTCTGATAGGATATCTATCATTGCAGCGTCTAGGACTGAGATAGCAGAAGGGAGATGGCATGAATTAAGAGAATAACCAAGTCCTGCCTCCTAACCTCCCACCTAGTCATTTCACCTCCGACCTTCCTTACAATTCTTTCTTACCTGTTCTATATCTTCAACGGACATTGACCCTCCCCATTTGGGAGGAACCCAGAACATCTGTTCAGTTTATACACCTGGACCCTCTTACCTCTTCTCATCACTCATCGGCTCTAATCCTGCTACTCCCCTGACCTGGGGTTAATATGACTTCTCATAAGCTGATGGAATGGAACTAGGCCATGGTGAACCACTTTAATGAAACTTGTTCATGACAGTAACCATCTAGAACCTTAAGCCTTGCTGTCTGCTATGTTCGTTAATGCTTCTATATGTATTTTTTTCTTCTTATTAGGATGTATGTTTAAGGGGACAAAGACTTTCTTGTTTTTCATATTTATATTCTCAGTGCTTTGCACAGTGCTTGGGATATAGTAAGCAATTAATAAATTACCATTTATTTGTAAATACACCACAATGGATCCACTTAAATGCTGGGGGTCTTTATTTGATTTCTCTTGACATCATTAAAGTATCATTGGAATACCAGGGCTGTCCATTTGTTACTTGTTCTCTCCATGAGACCAGTATGCCATTTTTTTCTGTGTGATTTGTTTTAGCCTATTTAGGTCCAGCATACACCTCTTCATTGCCCTTTGGATACATCTTAATTTCATATCTTTGGAAAATAATGTTCTTTACCTTATGGATATACAATAACAAAAGAATATTGATATTGAATAGGTGAATGTTTCTTTCAAAGAGAAATTTGTAGTCTTTTTTTTTTTTGAGGAAATTGGGGTTAAGTGACTTGCCTAGGGTCACACAGCTAGTAAGTGTTAAGTGTCTGAGGCTGGATTTGAACTCGGGTCCTTCTGACTCCAGGGCTGGTGCTCTATCCACTGTGTCACCTAGCTGCCCCTGTAGTAATTTTTTTAAAAAGCACTATAATTTCTCAAAGGAAACCCAGATCTTTGGCCTCTTGCTTAATTTTGAGCCCAACTCATTGTCCACTTATATAGTCTTTGTTGTAGTAATAGTAGTTATTATTAATGTTGTTATTATTAACAAAAATTGTATTTATGATTATTACACACATTAAGCAGCTCTATAGATTTTTCAGTATACATAATAATTTGGACAATAATCATTTGTCCACTTGTTTCTCTCAGAATTTGTAGTCCAACACTTTAGTGATTATAGACTTTATTTAGGAGACTCATGTTTAAGGGCTTGATTTAATTAGTAGGAGGTTCTGGAGCATCTGGAACACTATTACACATAGTGGATGCTTCATTTTGAATAAATAAATGGGTCTTCTTCTAGCAGGAGCTTTTGGAACTCTAGTATGTAAGGAATATGATTTCTGGAGACCTGAAGAAGGCACTGGTGAGCCTGGTAGCTAAGGGGGAAATAAGAAATTAGAAGGTTTCAGTGTACAGAAGACCTATTGCAGCCTTTGTATGCCAAACAGTTCCACTGTTAGAACAATTAGAAGTCATAACAGAGAATGGGGCAATTCACTAGGTGCAATGGATAGAGTACTTGGGCCTAGCTAGAGTCAGGAAGACTTATGTTCCTGAATTCAAATCTGGCTCACACATTTATTAGCTGTGTGACTGGGTAAGTCATTTAACCCAGTTTCCTTATCTGTAAAATGAACTGGATAAGGAAATGACAAAACCACTCCAGTATCTTTGCCAAGAAAATCCCAAATGGGGTCACAAAGAGTTGAACACAACTGAAAATAACTGAACAACATAACAGAGAACAGAAACAATCACAAAGGAAAATGAAGAAACACCAACTAAAAGTATAGCAGTATGCTTCCATGTTATAGGTTAAAGTTAACCATACACGGTTTAATAACTGCTGTGTTGTTCAGTTGTTTGTTGGACACCACCTAGCCCAACTAATGTGTTAACAGCTGTTTTCATAATTGTGTTGACGTCTTATTAACAAAATAATAATAATAATAAAAATAAAGTCTAGGGCTACCATAAGGATAAATTTTTTTCAGCAGCCCATGAAAGCATAAATATATACCAGAATTATCAATAAAATTTTGAGTAATTGCTGCCCATTATGATAAATTTGATTCACCAAAGAAAGGATCAGGTATGTTCATCTTGTTGTAAATCAGGAATACTTCAAAAGACTTGTGATTTCGTAGTTTTGTGGATAACTCTTTTCATCAACACTGATGGTGACACCTTCTTACCTTCTCTTGTACTCACACCACCTGGGTAAATGGTCTCACCAGTTTCTGTCAACAAAACTTGTCATTTAGTAATCAGTCTTATAGTGGTGGATTTCTGAAGGCTTTTAGAGTGTTTATTAAATAATTGAAAGTTGATTACTTGTATTATATTTGAAAACTTTCGAGATTAGTAAAACTCAACAGAATTTATATGTATCTAGTATAGCTGTGGAGAATCCCAGGGTCACCTCCATGCCATGATGATTACTTAAATGACTACTCCATGCCATGATAATATAATACAATTTAGATTTTCGGGTTTGGTTTTTTTTTTTTTTTTTTAGTGAGGCAATTCGGGTTAAGTGACTTGCCCAGGGTCACACAGCTAGTAAGTGTTAAGTGTCTGAGGCCGGATTTGAACTCAGGTACTCCTGACTACAGGGCCAGTGCTCTATCCACTTCGCCACCTAGCTGCTCCTCGTGGTTTTTTTTATTACATTTTTTTTTTTTTTTGTAAATTAACATTTTAAAAGTGGTTCTTGAAAGGTTAAACTTTCAGTTATCTGGAAACCCAACTTATTTAGAATTCAGTTCTTAATTGTGCCTGGTAATTGAATTGTTAATATATGAAATCAGACTTTATTGCTTTTGGCCAAAGGCTATTATAAAATTTACAGTGTCAAGAGCAAGTATAATATGAAATTTAGAGAAGTTAACAAATTAGTTCCAAGATATTTAGAATTTTAGAGGATTGTCAGGGTCCATTGTTGAAACTAAAAGGGACTCTGAAGAAGCACCAGACAAGTTGGTTGGTGCTGAAAGCTGTGGAGGACATTTATTTGGACTTTTTAATAGAGAGAGTCTTTTAATAGAGAGAGTCTCGAAAGGAAGGCCATATAGTTTTGCATACACAAGGAAGCATGGAGTGGGGATGAGTAGGGACTGTGAAATAGCATTTTCCAAGTAGAACTAGAATGTAAATAAGGAACTCCGAACAGTGGTCTTTAGTCTATGGAAGAATCCATGGTAATATGTAAGAGGCTGTTTCCAGTCCTTAGAACATGGTTACAAACATCAATAAATTAATATTTTAATATTCAAAGAATTGAAAAAGAGGATTGCATATGAAACTGTGAACTTCTATTATGTAGTTTTGTTTATTTTTTAAAAAAGCAAATTAAGTTTAGGATGATACTAATGAAATTTCTTTGCTTGTCTGAATCTCGAATTTTTTTCCTTTTTTCATTGCATCAATTGTTCTGTTAAGCTCATTTAATTTTATAATCACTTCATTTTCCTTGTATTTCTCTGATTCTATCCCTTTTGTCATTTCTTATAATGCAACAATATTCCATTGTTTTGTATATTACAATATGTTTCACCATTCCACATTTTGTGAACATTTTTGTTTTCAGTTCTGTTTTAACAAAAATTTCTGCTATAAATATTTTTGTATGTGCAAGTCCTTTTCTTATTTCCTTGACCACTTGGATCTGTTAGTTGAATCACTGAGTAAAAAGATATCTATAGTGGCTTTTGGAGTATAATTCCAAATTGATTCCCAGAATGGTTATACCAATTCATAACTTTCCCAGCAGGTGCCTGTATTCCTATAGCCCCAGTGCACATTTCCATATAAGTGTGTGTGTGTGTACATATATATACACATACATACATACATACATACATACATACATACATACATACATACATACATATATATATGCATATGGAGGATAACTTGAAAACAGTGAACAAAGGGAAGGCCCCAGAATTATGGGGGATTGAGAAGACAGAATTTTAGCTCAGATTTGGAAGAGAGGCAGAGGTGAAGAGAGAGGACATTTTAAGTTTGGCAGATAGCCAGTGAAAAAGACTGGAGTTGGGCGATAGTGTCATCTTCAAGGAAAAGCAAGGAGGCTACTGTCACTGGATTTCAGAGGGCTTGGAGGGAGGTGTAAGGTAGAAGACTAGAATGGTGAAGGGTACAGATTACAAAGGACTTTTAACTCCAAACAGGGGATTTTGTATTTGATCCTGAAAGCATTAGGGAACCACTAGAGTTTATTTAATGTGTGTGGGTTGGGTGTGGTTTTTTTTTTTCTGGGGGTGGGGGTGTGGGGGTGGTGACATAATCTCAGACCTAACTTTAAGGAAATCATTTTGGTAACTGGAGGATGGATTTCAGTGGGTAGAGACTTGAGGCAGGCAGACCTCCTAGCTAGTAGGCTCTTGTAATAATCCAAGCATGAGATGATAAGGGGGGTGGTAATATGGAAGAGAGAAAGAGATATATTCTAGAGATGTTACAAAGGTGAAATCAAAAGGTATTGGCAGCAGATTGGATATGGATGGTGGGAGGAGACATAGGAGTCAAGGACAACATCTAAGTTGAAAGCCTGAGGGACTGGGAAGGTGTTGTTGGCCTCTACAGTAATAGGAAAGTTAGCAGTGGATGAGAGTTTAGGGGGAAAGATAATGATTTCTTCATTTGAAAACTCCCTGTTCATATCTGTGGACCATCTATCAGTTGGAGAGTGACTCATTCTTATAGATATGACAAAGTTCTTTATATATTTTAGATGAGACATTTATCCAGTAAAATGTCTATACAATTCCTTCCCCCCCCCCCCAATTTTTTTCTTGGCTACATTTGTTTTATTTGTACAAAAACTTTTTCACTTAATATAATAGAAATGATCCATTTTGCATCTAATCTTGCTCTTTATCTCTTGTTTACTCATAAATTGTTCACCTATTCATACAACTGATAAGTAATATGTTTCATATTCTTCAAATTTTCTTGCAAAACATCTTTATATCTAGGCCTTGTATTCATTTTGACCTTATCTTGGTAAATGGTATTAGATCAGCCCATGCTCAGTTTCTGCCATACTGCTTTTCAGTTTTCCCAACAATTTTTACTAAAGAATGAATTCTTATCCCCAAATCTTAAGTCTTTACACTTGTCAAAGATATGGTCTGCATTCAGAGTCCATAGTTCTTTTTCTGGATGTGGAATGCATTTTCCATCGTGAGTCTTTTGGCATTGTCTTGGATCATTGTATTGCTGAGAAAAGCTAAGTCTACCACAGTTGATCATCACACAGTGTTGATACTGTGTACAATGTTCTCTTGGTTCTGCTCATTTGACTCATCAGTAATTCATGTAAGTCTTTTCAGGTTTTTCTGAAATTATCATTTCTTACAGCACAATAGTATTCCATTACATTCATATACCACAACTTGTTTAGCTGTTCCCAATTGAAGGGCATCCCCTCAATTCCAATTTTTTGCCATCACAAAAAGAGCAGCTATAAATATTGTAAATAACTTATATGGAGTATAATTTCTATTTCCTTATCATCAAAGGAGTGAGACTAGTGCCTTGCCAATTTAGATCCATGGTTGGAAATAAGATATAACAAGGATACAACACTCAGCATTCCCTTGCCCGCATATGGAAGAACATTTTGCTATCTACACAGTGTCCCATGACTCAGATGGCCTTGGGATATTTGTCGATTCTGAAGGGTCCCAGCTCCATATGAGTAGGTTCTTTTATGCCTTTACATCAACAGGAAACCACATCAGTGTGTCCTGAGGCCTCCAGGATACTATATCAAAAGCTAGGCAGCTTGAAACATAACCCCTTGAACCAGTCAATTCTTTTATTGAAGTTTTTTGTCTTTACACATAATTGTGAAATCAGATTAACACACTTAACCTTGTTTAACAGCATATGTACATTCCACACCCACAGTCCCCCAGTGATGGGAAGATGATAAATTTCCTCATGTCTTCTTTATAGCCAAATTTGATCATTATAATTATACAGAGGTCGGTTTCATTTTATTTTTCTTTTGATTACATTGCTAGTCATTTGCATATTGCTTTCCTGATTCTGCCCTCTTCATATTATATTAGTTCACACAAGCATTCTCATGTTTCTCTGAATCCTTATAGTTTTCACTTCTCATGGCACAATAATATTCCATTAAATTTTTTACACCATGATTTTACACCACTCCCCGTGAAACCATCAATTCTTAAGAATTTGGGGAGGGGGGTTGGGGGCACTATTCTAACAGAACAGGAGAGAGGATGAGGTTGTGGCTGTCACATCCCACCCCTTGAAGGTAAGGTCCTAAAAACCTCTTAAAGACTATAACATCACATTTAGAACCATTACTGGACTCAAGGAATGGGATAGGGGTATCTTACAATCTCTCCTTGGAACCATGCTTGTTCTTTACATTATTGTAATTGTTGCTTGTTCATTTTTTTTTTTGAGATGGAACGATTTATGTTTTCCATTTCTTTTTCTATTAATCTGGGCATTTTACTCTTTTTGTAAATACTCATTTCAATCATGTTATCAATTTTGTTGGGATATAACTTGGCAAAGTAGTTTCTAATATTTTGGTTTTTATTCTCACGTGTAAATTGAACTTTTTTCTTTTACTCTTTTTTTGGTAATTTGTTTTACCTCTCTTTTTTGATCAAATTAGCTAACAGTTTGTCATTTTTGGTTTTTTGGGGGGAACATCTTCATTTCATTTGATTAAATTTTTTAATTTTCAGTTTTGTTTCTTTGATTTTCAAATTTTTTTATTTTATATTTAGTTAAGGGTTTTTGTTTTGGGTGTGTGTAGGTTTTTTTTTTTTTATGGTTCTTTTTAGCATACAAAGTAGTAGAGGGAAAGAAGAAAAAAAAAATTTAAGGATTGCCAAAACAAAATAAAACCCTCTGAAGGAGTAATTAACTGTAGAAGAGTGGAAAGACTGAAAATCCTAGGTTTCACCTCCCTACATTAGAAAGACTTTGTCTGAGATCTCAGTGGTATGGTACATCTGGTGCATGATGCCAGAACTTCATAACATTCCACATCTGTGGATCTCCTCCAGCCTCTGCAAAGAGTGGGGGAGGGGTATCTTCATATATCCCTTCTTTGGATCCATGCTTGTTCTTTGTAATGTTGCAATATTTTTTTTAATGATTTGCTTCCATTGTTGTAGTCATTATGGATATTTTTTTTCTTGACACTTCCCTTTAGTTCATTTAATCTTTTCTGTGTTTCTCTGTATTCATTGCACAGTGATATTCCATTAGTACATTCAAATACTGCAACTTGTTAGCCATTCCCCAATTGATGGGGATTGACTTTGTTTCTAGTTCTTTGCTATTATAAAAAGTACTATACATCTTTTGGTGTGTATGGAGACAGACTTTATTCTTATCAATGACTTCTTTGGTATATAATCTTACTAGTGGAATTTCTGAGTCAAATGGTATGAACATTTTAGTTACATTATTTGCATAGTTCCAAATTGTATGCCAAAATAGTTATATTAAGCCACATACCCACCTACACTGCATTAGCCAGTAGTTGGTCTTACCTTAACCCCTCTAACATTTGTTATTGACATCTTTGCCAATTTGCAGGGTATGAGGTAAAACCTCAGGGTTGTATTTGCATTGGGGGAGGGGGGAGAGGGAAGCTAATAAGCATTTATATAGCACTTACTATGTGCCAGGGACTGTACTAAGAGCTTTAAAATCTTGCTTGATCCTCACAACAATCCTTTTAATATTTTACATTTGAGGCAACTGAGGCGCAAACAGAAGTAAAGTAACTTGTCTAGGGTCACACAGTTGCTAATAAGTATCTGAGGCTGCATTTGAACTCTTGTCCAAACCAGTGTACTGTCTGTATACAGTGAGCCACCTATCTGCCTCATTTATTATTTATGATTTCCCTTTTTGAAACCTGTTTGCCTTTTACCACTTATGTACTGGGAAATTACATTTGGCTACATATACTCAAATACATACATACATACATATATACACATACACATATGTGTATACATATAAAATATACATATGTATGTTAGGTGTTCATATTAAACTCTTCTCACAGAAATATGATACAAGTATTTTCTTTCCCATTCAGTTGCTTCACTTTGTATCCTGAGTGCATTAATTTTGTCAAAATTAATGTAAAATTAGTGTCAAAACTTTTTGGATGGGGGCGGCTAGGTGGCGCAGTGGATAAAAGCACTGGCCCTGGATTCAGGAGTACCTGAGTTCAAATCCAACCTCAGACAGTTGACACTTACTAGCTATGTGACCCTGGGCAAGTCACTTAACCCCCATTGCCTCGCAAAATCAATCAATCAATCAATCAATCAATCTTTTTGGTTCAGTTCAATTCAGTAAACACTTAAGTGCCTTCTGTATCACAGGCGCTGTGCTAAGCACCAGAGATGCAGATAAGAAAAAGAGCAACAATTCTTGCCCTCAAGAAGCTTATGGTCTAATGCGGGAAGACAAAAAGTCAGAGGGGAGAGAAGGTGGAACAGCACGGGGTACTTATATATCTTTTTCAGTGGAGTTCAAACCAACCAAAGCTGCAGGTAGAAAGTAGAAAGTGGTTTCATGTGGATAAAGCACCGGCCCTGGAATCAGGAGTACCTGAGTTCAAATCCGGCCTCAGACACTTAACACTTACTAGCTGTGTGACCCTGGGCAAGTCACTTAACCCCAATTGCCTCACTAAAAAAAAAAAAAAGTGGTTTCATAATCAAAATTGCCCATTTCATTTTTCATAATTTCTTTTTTTCCTTGTTAAGAATTCATCTTATAACCATAACTCTGAAAGGCATATAACGTGCTGCTCTTGTAATTTTTTTGATGGTATTTTTAATATAAAGGAGGCACAATCCTGTGCTAGAGGTCTAAGCACCAGATCTCTCATTATATCCATTGTAAGGTCCCCATCTCTCATTATACAATCTCTACCCACATGGGGGCATTCTTTAGTGGAACACCCTCTCACCACTGAATTGAGATTCTTCCCCTATTTTTCTATAATTTCAGTTCTCCCTTTACCAACCTTTTCTTCCTGAGGTCAGATTTAAACTCAGGTCCTCCTGAATCCAGGGCTGGTGTTTTTTCCACCTAGCTGCCCCTATTCATAGATATCTTAGCCTTATCAGGTATTGATTCTTTTTTCTTCGTCTTGGAATATTTATTCACAGATATTTGGATTTGGGGTTGCTTTTTTTTTTAAACCTAGAATCCCCATATTCTCTTTACTTATTTAATAACTTGCATGTTGGTTTATTTCTACTCAAAGTCTTTGTGTTTTCTCTTTCTGATATCTTTAAGTCTTTTTTTTTTTAATTATATTTCTCTATTGCTTACTTTACTGACTGTTTCCCCTTTGATGACAGTTTCCTCTGGCCTGGACTTCACAGCTCTCTCCTTCCATGCTGGGGAATTCACTTTTCACTGGCTATAATCTCTGCCCCCAGTAACCTTTTGTTGGGGGATAGAACTGACATTAGTTGGATGCCAGTCCCCTTTCCTTCAGGTTTAGTTCAGCTCCAAATACATGCTGCTGTAGTTTCCAGTAACGCTCCATCCTCTGACTGAGTATTGCTGCAGCACAGTGCACAGCCATGCTGCCCTCCTAGGCTGATCAAGCTTCCCATTTTCCTCTATTCCACCTCTATGGTGGAGGATTAGGATGGGGCACACTTGAGTTTTGTTATAACAACCCTATGGAACAGTTTTTGCTACCCTGCCAGAACATGGTAGTCAATGAGGGAATTGGTATCTTAAAAATTAGGAATTAACTCTCTCTGCTATTAGTTCTTCAGCTTATTACCTTGCTACTTTTCTTGGTGTCTTAGACCTTGGAGACAGGTAAAATTGTCTTATCTCTAGTGCATAGTTTCTATTTTGGAGATGATTGTAAGGTCTTGAGAATCAGAGAAAACGTCTAGTAATTTTGTTTGCCTGGCCCAGAAACTCCTATAGCAATAGTTTCAACTATCTCATAGTGCTAGAAAGTAAAGCACCTGCAAATAATACCTCCTCTTTTGGGTCCCCCAAACTCTTTCTGGGGAAAGAATAAGGAGGGGCTAAACAGGTTCAGCTGAAACTATGATCAAAAGTCTGTCAGACATCTTTCTGTATACTGGACCAAGAAACTGCTAGACTAGAGCAAAGCTTCTTAAACTGTGGGGTTGTGACCCTATGTGTCACATAACTGAATGTGGGGGGTCGTGAAAAATTTGGTAACAATAAAAGGCTATGTATACCTATTTTATATACCTGGAGTCACATGAAAATTTCTTGGGTGAAAAGGGGTTACAAGTGGAAAAAGCTTAAGGAGTTTTGGATTAGAGAACTGTTCCCTCCCCCTAGAGTGACACAGTAGTACACACAACCTTTTTAATCTATTGATGAAACTATTAATTATCAGTAGCTAAACTCTTGCCCTGAAATTAGGTCTAAGAGTCAATTTGCCAGTTTAGGACTGGTTGAAGGCCACATGGGTGAGTGTTCTCATTGGCATAAGGAGCCCAATTTGGCAGGAGTAGCTGCCTCATCCTTACTTTTATGTGGATCATATGGTCTCATGTCCCTATTGGTAATGAATCTACTTTCTAACCTCTGCTATTCTCATAATAGCCTCAACCTGGTTTTTTAATTAAGCAGAGTCCTTGTGATGTTTCTGATACACAGAAGACTCAATGTGATGGGAAGCATTAGCAAAATTCTTATATTGGTCCTAACCCCAAAGGGGAGATCCTTTCATTGTCCAATTCTATCTTATCATAGCTCCAGAGTACTCATTGCTTCCATCAAAAAATCCAGCCAGATAAAGATCTTACTCATGCTATTCCTTACCATTCTGTTCTTTGTAGAGGGAGGCTAAAGGAGGCAGGGTATCAGGGCCTGTACTGGAGGCCTCATTTTCTGTCATAGTTACAATCTGTTTGTGAAGATCAGTAATACCCAGGTGGTCTGAGTGAGCTCACTTTTGATTGTACCATTTCCACTTAGAATCCCTCCTCATCCCTTTCCATTTTGTTAGAAGGATATCTTGCATTACCCAACTCTCCTATTGAGATGTAACTCTAGATGTAGGATGTTTACATGACCCTGGGTTATCTGTAGCAGCTAGGGTCCATTAACCGGCAAGAAACTGATTTTCAAAAATGAAGTACTTGACTTTTTTGAGGGCATTTAAGGCCTCCAAGAAAGCTTCCAAAGCCTAATGGTCATTTGTTCTGGCCACTATGAAGTAATTGATCATTATGGACAAAGACATCCTAAAATATGAACCCCATAAAGTCATAGGGGCTAAGGAGGAGAGACTGATGAATGACCTTTAGACTTTCCAGGGCAGTAGCCTATTTTGGGCCCCACTTGAAAGAGGCAGATTGATGGTTTACTTGTTAAATTGGGAGCCATCAGGCTACCAGATGGGAAAGATTAAGATCTCCAAAACTTGGAGTCAAATAAGTCTTTAGGGATTCCTAGAATCTGGGGCGGGGAGGTGTTCATCAATAATAATGAAGCAAGTGTTAGTAACTTATTCAGTTAATGACTAGAAACATCTGGGTTTTCCTTATCCACTTTGTTCGCCCAAATTTGGCTGAGTAGACTGGACCCTAGATTTTCTTAGAGTTGCCTATTTCTCAAACCTCTCTAATATGGATCATCAGTGGATATAGTGCTTCAGCCACATTTGCTTTATCTAGTCTGGTTGATATTATTTAATCAGTAAAGTGATACACAGCAATATTTTCAGGACGTGAAACCTTCAGGTCTGTGTATAGAATGAAGCAGTATGAAGGAGAATTTAGATAGCCAGGGAAAGAGTGGTGAAGGTATTTTGAACCCTTTCCAAGTGAAAGTGAACTGCTTTTGCCTAGTCTTCAGCCATAGGAATAGAGAATAAAAATTGGTAAAGTTGAAAATCTCATACAACTTAATCCTGGACTTAGTAACCCTGAATTACTTCAGTGCATCATGTTGAAGGAGTCAGCAATAGATTTAGTCTATTTTACTCTTTTCTTTTGCCTTGTAGATCCTCATCAAGGAATCATTTGAAATTGGAATTCATTTTTATGAACCTCTTGAAAATATGTATAATTCTCCATCTTAGCCACCCGAAAAGGAACAGAGGTAGAGAGGGAGGCTCCCTCTGAAATGTCTAATCGATTAATCAACAGACTACAAAAGTTAGTCCACTGATTGCTTTTCTTGGCCTTTGGGACAGATTGTTCTCATTCACCCATTCCACTGAGGAAGAAGTCTTCACATACTTGATTAGACATCCCCCTAACTCATTGACAGTTTTGTGGCCTGTCAATTGCCCTAAACCTGGGTAGGAGGAAAGGTAGGAAGGTTAGAACAGTCACTGGAAAGATGGATAGTGAATGAATTTGTTGGGGAGGAGTAGTCTTACTGCAGAGAAGGCCCACTTGATATTAGTTAATAACATTTATAGTAAATCCAGTTAGCTTGCTTTCATAATTATCTCCAACTACGTTCTTCAGCTTTTAAGTAGGAGTCTTTAAGTTTTTAAGTAGGAGGCAGATGGTGGGTGTAATCCAGGGTTAGGGCATGATTGGCAATGTGACAATGGAAGTAGAGAATTCAAGAGGGGAGGATGGTGTACAGTTGAGCTGCTTCACCAAAGAAGAGATGAAAGCGTAACCAGAATAGAGAAGGGGAAAGGGAATGGAGGTTGTTCTGAGGATAAAGAACAGAGTTAGAGTCATAATACAGAGGAAAAGGTAGAATGATAAAACATTATGATCAGATAAAGTATTTTTGAATAAGGACAATATTAAGGGTTGGTGATCAAGGGCATGATGACCACTATGTGGAGCTGTGGTACAGTAGTCATGTAGGTTATGGAAATTGAGTTAATTGAGGAACTTGGAAGTTAGAATATTTAAGAAATATCAATATACATTTGAAGTTCATTACTGTGAGGGCAGGAGAAGAAGGGGGAAAATACGGTGAGTCAGGCAACTAAACTTAGGAGAATGGCCTGCAGGTCAATAGGTAAGAGGCACCAAGGCTCTAGATTAGCTTTTGACTAAATGAGTTATTCATATGAGGTTATGTCATAGAAATGACTGTTTATTGATATGTGATTTTTTTTTTTATCAATTGTGTGCAGTCAGACCACCAAAATCAGTACTAAACTAGAAGGAAAGATAAAGCTCAGAAAACCATAGGAAATACATTAATCCTAACCTAGAATATTAAACTGCTGACACTGACCAATGGAAACTGGGACGTCATAAGAAAAAGATCTTAATATAATATATCATTTCTTAGGGTAAATTTAACTGGCATAAAGCAATGGCCATAAAATTCCAAAAAAAAAAAAAAAACCTCCTTCAACTACATGATTTTCTTGGCTTGTAGAATAAGATTGCAGTTAAGCAATATGAGTTAGATTTTAAACTATGTATAGAGGCATTTACAAAACATGTGAAAGAGAAAAGGAGGAAGATTATGAGCAATATCATCTTTTACACAGTGAAAAGCAGTGGGGGGAAGCATTTACAGAAAATTTGATGCATAACCCCATTCAGCCACGTTATCCCAAGAGACTTTAACTTTATAATTAGAATGAAGACAACAAGAAGAAAAATAGAATAGACCTGTTAGTGTTAATGTAATGGCAGATCAGATATAGCTTTAGGTAGAAGATATATCCTTACCTAAAAAAGGAATAGAGGCAATTACAGGAGAAAAATATACAGAAGATAAAAAACTATGATTAGATGAAATTGAAAGGCTTTTGCATAAACAACATTAATGTACCTTGGCTAGGAAGGGAAGTGATTGAATGGCAAAAAATCTTTGTGTCAGATTTCTCTGATAGGTATCCAAGATTTATTTTTTTTAAATCCCAACATATACATAGAAATACATACCAAGATAACCTTGAGATTTCTATTACTAAACTTAGAATTTAAGAAAATCCCATGTACACCAAAATATCTCAACTCTTTTTGTGATTGCAAAGAACTGGAAATCAGTAGATGCCCATTGTTCGGGGAAAAGCTAAACAAATTTTGGTACATGAATTATAGTTATAATTATTATGCACGATAATTTTCCTTTTTCTGTCTTTTAAAAATGCAATTTGGTATATGGGGGAGAGGGCAGACTGAGAAATTGTTATAAAAAAATCAATAAAAATTATTTTCTTTAAAGAGAAATCCACTAGATGAGCAATTTAATATGTGAGACCTGCTTATTAGAACCCTTCTGAACAAATTCACATTAAAAATTGCTTTAAGGGGCAGCTAGGTGGTGAAGTGGATAGAGCACTGGCCCTGGATTCAGGAGGACCTGAGTTCAAATCCAGCCTCAGACACTAACAATTACTAGCTGTGTGACCCTGGGCAAGTCACTTAACCCCAATTGCCTCACCAAAAAAAAAAAATTGCTTCAAGTCATGTCAAAATGATATTTGGTGATAAGTTAATATGTTATATTAAGTAATTTTGAGTGGCTATTTCCATCCTTATAATAGTTTGCAGTCCTTTGAAAAGTTTTATTTTCAGTTTCTTATTACACGTAGATAAAAGTCTCTACTCTGTGCCAGATACTGGAGTAAGTATTGGGTATACAAAGACAGGGGGAAAAAACTTCTAATGGTTCCTTTTCTCATGGAACTTACTCCTTATTCTGACATCAGATGTCAAATCTCTGCAAGCTTGGGAGAGTGAAACAAGAACTGTGTTAAAATGTAATTCGGGGGGGCGGGCGGCTAGGTGGTGCAGTGGATAGAGCACCTGCCCTGAATTCAGGAGGACCTGAGTTCAAATCTGGCCTCAGACACTTGACATTTACTAGCTGTGTGATCCTGGGCAAGTCACTTAATCCTCATTGCCCTACCAAAAAAAAAAAAAAGTAATTGGGAAATGTTTAACAAAATAAATAAAAATATAATGCAACATAGATAATGTTAATTTGTGGTTTTCTAAGTCATTTACCAGTATTTACTAGATTATGAAGAAGGCAAGAGAGTTCCAGAGAAAACATCTACTTCTGCCTCACTGAAACTCTGGATCACAAGAAAATATGGCAAGTCCTCAAAAAGATGAGGGTATCAGATCATCTTACTTGTCTCCTGAGGAACCTGTATGCAGGGCAAGAAGCAACAATTAGCACTGAACATCGAACAGCTGATTGATTTAAGAATGGAAAAGGAGTATAAGACTGTATATTGTCATCTTATATACAGAGTATATCATGTGAAATGCCAGACTGGAAGATCAAAAGTCAGAATTAAGCTTAAGAGGAGAAATATCAACAATCACAGATATGCAGATGATACCAGATGATGAAGAAGAATTAAGAAGACTATTGTTGAGGGTGAAAGAGGGGAGTGTAAAAGCTGGCTTGAAGCTTAACATTAAAAAAAAAAACCCAAAAACTAAGATCTTGGCAACTGGTCCCATCACTTCCTATCAAATAGAGGGAGAAGAAATGGAAGCAGTGTTGGATTTTCTATTCTGGGGCTCAAAGATCACTGTAGGTGGTAACTGTAGCCATGAAATTAAAAGACACTTATTCCTTTGAAAGAATGTTATGGCTAATCTGGACAGCATGCTGTTGTTGGTGGTGTTGTTTGTCCTTAGTTCTTGACGTATCATGACATCGGGGTGATGGTAAGACTTGCACTCAATTGGATTTAAGTGAGGGAGGCCTATGCAAGGTCACCAACCTCATTCTCTCCTCCAGAGCTATCTGGGTCCAGTGGCAAGATATATATTAGGATGACTGGAGATGGCCTTGGATGTTTTTTTAAGGCAATTGAAGCTAAGTGACTTGCCCAGGGTCATACAACTACTAAATGTTTGAAGTGAGAGTTGAATTCCTGTCCTTTTGACTTCAGGGTCAGTGCTCTCTCCACTGCACCACCTAGATGCCCTAAAAAAGTACTAAAAAGTCAGGATGTTACCTTGCCACTAAAGGTCTATATTGTCAAAGCTATTTTTTTTTTTTTTTGCAGTAGCAGATGTATGAGAGTTGGACTACAAAGCTTTCAAATTTTGGTGCTAGAGAAGACTTTAGAATGTCTCTTGAACAGCAAGAAGATCAAATCAGTCAACAATTAAATTAATTCAAGCTATTCACTGGAAGGTCAAATACTGAAGTTAAAGCATAAATACTTTGACCACACAATGAGAAGATGGGCCTCATGGGAAAGATTGAAGGGAAAAGGAAAAAAGGATGGCAGAGGTTGAGATGGGTGGTTAGTGTCATGGAAACAATGAACATGAGCTTACACAGATTTCAAGAGATAATGGAGGATGCAAGGTTCAATAACAGGTACCAGAGTCAGTTTGGGGCTGTTTCTAATTGAGTTTCACATTGCTGGTTCTGTGTATCCCACTTTGTCATTACCAAGGTTAAATAAACAAATGTTAACACTTTACATTGTTCTTTTTTATACAATTACTCTTCATGATTAGCCAGTATCTTTGTGAGCAGAACTTAAAATTTAAGATAGTTATGATGGTGTTAATTTTAGCTATTACAAAAGTGTTAATTGCTCTACGATGTTTCTGCTTGTATGAATTGTTCTCCAAAGCATATTCTGTGTACTCATAGTTAATTTTCTGCATTATCTGAAGACATTATTGGAAAGTGATTTATAGAGAACTGTTGTCCACACTTTTTTTGAACCTTCCACCTTTGAAAGATTGTGTTCTAATTGACTTCTCCCCACTCTATATTTTCATTTCAGTGCACTCTAGGAGAGGAAGAGGTGTTCTATATTACTGAATTGCAAAATTAGCAGTGACTTTCTAGAGTGGTTAAGATGAAGCTTCTGGGTTGTTTTGCTGTAGAAATTTCAGAAGAATTGAACAAGTCAGTCAGACATCTTTGGGTAGTAGGTTGAAATAAGATTCTGAACTCACTCTGTTCTGTCTAATGAAATGCTTAGAATTAACTGCTTCTATAAGGAATCATTTCTTATTTGTAAGGAAAAATAAAAATTCAGTAGGGTAAAACTATCAATGCAAGAATTGTTGCTACGATATTCATTTTTATTAATTATATCACATCATGCATACTAAAATTTGGGAATTTCCATTTTCTCTCCAGTTATTTATTGGTTATAATTATATTTACAAAACCTAATAAAAATTTTTAATTCTGCAGAATACATCAAATCAATGACAAATGAGTTGTACAAACTTAATATACTATGCTGAACCTTAGAAACCTATTAGATGTTTTAGGGTTTACATATTTATACTACAAAAACTGAACTAAAACTTTTGGGATACCCTGAGATTCTGTATATCTTAGGCATATGCCTAAGATACTTGTGGCTTTGGAGTTCCAAGATAACTTTTTAATTTTTTAAAAAATCTAATTTAAAACATGGCCTTTAAGTATACTAAAAGAACGTTCTCTAATTCCATTTTTCCTGTCTTCCCAATATAGGGGAAAAACCTATTTCTTATATTAAGCAAAGTGAATCAGCATTACTTTAGATTTTCAATTCTTAATGGGGAAAAATCTTTTTAAAATGCATCCTTTTAGGGGCATCTAGGTGGTGCAGTGGATAAAGCACCGGCCCTGGATTCAGGAGTTTCTGAGTTCAAATCCTGCCTCAGACACTTGATACTTACTAGCTGTGTGACCCTGGGCAAGTCACTTAACCCCCATTGCCCTGTGCAAAACAAAACAAAACAAAACAAAAAAGCATCCTTTTAGGGGGCAGCTAGGTGGTGGAGTATATAAAGCATTGGCTCTGGATTCAGGAGAACTGAGTTCAAATCTAGCCTCAGACACTTGACACTTACTAGCTGTGTGACCCTGGGCGAATCACTTAGCCCTCATTGCCCCTCAAAAAAAAAATGCATCCCCTTATAAGTTTAGTAATGATATTTCAATCTAGACTGCATTACTTATACTGCTACATTTATAATGTCCCATTTGCCAGTTGAATTTTGACTGTTTTGAGGAAGGGGGTAGATACATAGTTGTGTTTTTTTTTATTCTGAAAGAAGTATGTGGCTTTAAAAAAAACAACACATATTGACCATATGATGATAATTTTTAAATTTAATAGTAGTAGTACTTGGCCACGTTTAGTTGGGGACACTGAAGTTGTATTTGATTTCTAATTAGATCTAATTAGTTCACTGTGTTTTGATCAGTTCTCTTAGAAACAAACATTTTACTGTACCCTTTTTACCCAGCAAATAATACTGGACCTTGCCAGAAGTATTCAGATATTTGTTTTTTCAAAGGTTTTTCACGTTTGCTTTGTTTTCCTTCTGAACTTGTAAAAGAAACCAGCAATTTGAAAGATCTGACTGGGAAAAAAAACAAACAAACAGGTACTAGGTGAGAATGATGCAGAATTATACTTATGCCATTTTAGGAAATTACTTCAGTGACTAGGAACCATGGACATGAAGAGAAAGAGTGATGTGAATTGAAGCAGAGAAATCTTTACCTTTATTCCCAGGACATAGTGCCCTACTGCCTTCACTTTTGTCATCAGTGGAAGAACAGAAGAAGCACTCGCTAATGCTGTGTTTCTGGAGTTAGTTGTGCTGAAAAACCCAAGACTTTTGTTTCACGTTTGTCTAGATGAATTCTGCATACATGGTATCTCTCCCCTGGATAATAAGGTTACAGAATTATTTAGATCTTAACACATATTCAGAGGAACAAACCTTTGTGCATAAATTTGGGTCTTTGTAAATGGTCATAAATATTTTCTCATCCTTACGGGTAGGCTTAATCAAAATCATTACTAGTAGGTTTGGTAACCTTTAAGTAAAAGATAGAAATTGTTCTTGGCAACTTTTTTTTTTTTTTGGTGGGGCAATGAGGGTTAAGTGACTTGCCCAAGGTCACACAGCTAGTAAGTGTCAAGTGTCTGAGGCCATATTTTGAACTCAGAACCTCCTGAATCCAGGGCCAGTGCTTTATCCACTATGCCATCTAGCTGCCCCCTCTTGGCAACTTTTATAAAGTTTGAAGTATTTTCTCATAAATTAAATCCTTCTCTCTACATCTTGGGTTCATTTCTTTTTCTTATAATTTCAGAAATAGTATGTGGCCAGTTAATCTCTTCGTTCACTTAATCTATATTTAAATTTAAATGTTAAGCTATTTCCAAAACTGCTATTGTGGCTCTCAAAATTTTTTTGAGTGATCTTTCACATTTTGGCCTTAAGTGTACGGTGTGCTTCCCAAAAACATATGACTGAGACCACATTTGCTATGATTAATCTATTTTTAAAAATCAAATGTATAATTTCATCAGTATATTAAGAAACATTACCAATGAAGGTATGCACCTCCACAATTTATAGTTTCATTTATCTGGGTTACTGTGAGGTTAAGTAACTTGCCCGTCATCACATAGTCGGTATGTATGAGGGGCTTTACTTGAACTAAGGTCTGTACTCTGAATCCTTGTTTCTATACTATTAACTATTAAATCTCAAAACTCTCTTAACCTCCTAGTTTCTGTTCTAAAGCTGTGTGGTGGAAAGAACATTCAATTTGACACAAACTTGGGTTGGTATCCTGGCTATGTTACTTTCCACTTGCATGATCCTGGGCAAATCACTTAACCTTTCTTGGCCTCAGTTTCTTCATCTCTTAAAAGATATAGTGCCACATCTGATAAGAGGATATTTAATAGAGGTAAATGTTAGTTCAAATTAAATTTTTAAAAAATCACTTTTACGGGTTCAGGAGTAAGGAGGTTTTGCCAAATCATTTATGTGAAGAGGTGCAAGGGGATTTAATGTACTGAAAGCTCAATGTGAGTCATCGTTGTGACTCAACAACCAAAAAAAAAAGGCTAATATGATCTTGAGGTGCCTGAAGAGAGTAATAGTGTCAAAGAGAGTCTGAGAAAATGGGAAGTAGCTATTGTATTCTGCCCTGTTCAGATCATTTCTAGAGTACAGCGTTCATTGCTTGTAATCCTATCTTATATGTGTTCTTTAGGTCCAATGACTTGGGAAATGAATATGATATCTATCTTAACTTATTTAAAAAGTTATTATATGGAAGATTCATTTTTTACTGATTGGCCCTAGAGGACTAGAAGCAATAGGTGGAAGTTGCAAAGATGCTAGTTTCAGCTTAATGTAAGGAAAAACTAACTTGAAACTATTTGAAAGTAGAAATGGATTGCAGATTTCTCCCTGAAGTAAAAAAGTGGGTGACCACTTATTTCTCTAGAAGTTTGTGTTGAACTGGATGGTATCTGAGATTTTGTGTAATCACCTGAAGTAATTAAAGTAGATCATGTATTATAACCATTTTTATGTTTCAGACCTCATTAGTAGGCTTCTCAAACCCATGGATCCCTTCTCAGAACAATAAATTTTTTTAATTTAATTTTTTAATCATAAAGGTATTTTTATTATTTTCCAGTTACATGGAAAGATAGTTTTCAACATTTATTTTCATAAGATTTTTAGTTCCAAATTTTTCTCCCTCCCCCTTCCCCAAGACAGAAAGCAATCTGATATAGGTTATATATGTACAATCACATTAAATATATTTCTGCATTAGTCATGTTGTGAAAGAAGAATCAGAACAAAAGGGAAAGTTCTCAAAAAAGTAAAAAAAAATAAACAAAAGTAGAAACAGTATGGTTCGATCTGCATTCAGAATCCACACTTCTTTTTTCTGGATGTGGAGAATATTTTCTATCATGAGTTCTTTGAAATTGTCTTGGATCATTGCACTGCTGAGAAGAGCCAAGTCTATCACAGTTGATCATCACACAATGTTGCTGTTACTGTGCACAATGTTCTGGTTATGCTCATTTCACTCAGCATCAGTCCACTTAAGTCTTTCCAGATTTTTCAAAAATCTGCCTGTTCATCATTTCTTAAAGCACAATAGTATTCCATTACATTCATATACTACAAGTTGTTTAGCCATTCCCCAACTGATGGGCATTCCCTTGATTTCTAATTCTTTGCCACCACAAAGAGCTGCTATGAATATATTTTTGTGCATGTGGGTCCTTTTCCCTTTTTTATGATCTCTTTGGGATATAGACCTAGTAGTGGTATTACTGGGTCAAAGGGTATGCACAGTCCCATAGCCCTTTGGGAATAGTTCCAAATTGCTCTCCAGAATGACTGAATCAATCAGAACATCAGAACGGTATTTTTAAGTGCATAAAACAAAATACATAGGATTACAAAGAAAAGTAGTTTATATTGAAACGCAACTAACTTTTGTTAAATTATTCATTATTAAAAAACACCTTCACAGACCCCACAAAGAACCTCTGAACTATTTGATCTTTGTATCTGTTTTAGCTGCTTTTCTTTCTATATAGCAGTAGGAGAGGTGACTATTAAAACTCAGGAATGGGGGCGGGGGGTGAAGCCAAGATGGCAGAGGAAAGGCAATGACTTGCCTGGGCTCTCCCTAAAACCCTTCTAAATACCTTGAAATAATGTTATAAGACAATTCCTAGAGTAGCAGAATCCACAAAAGGACAGAATAAAATAATTTTCCAGCCAAAGACAACTTAGAAGGTTGGCATGAAAAGTCTGTCACACCAGGATGAAGCTGAAAGGTCGCTATCTAGCTATACTGTCTAAAAATCTAATGAGTGGTCACCAATAAATTAGAAGCTTTAGCAAGACTTTAGACTTTTAAGCATTTATTAAGGAGCGTAAGAATTTGGTGAGGAGAGAGAAAGAGGCCTAGATGCCTATATCTATCTATCTCAGGGAGCCAGCATCTCCAGCTCCACTCTCCACAAAGTCCTGATGAAAAAGAGAAAGAGAAGAGCCTTGCCCCTTCTTCATCCCACAAGCCTCCTGTCTAAACCGGAAACGTCAAACGTCACCTGACACCAAGGAACTGACCTTCCAAGCCACATGGCTTACCCTCAGACGCCTTCTCCTCGTGCCAGAACTTTCCTACAGTAACTCTCCAGCAGGTGGCATCACTCCAGTTGTCACAGTCCCCCCTGTGCTTCAAGTAAAGAAACATGGTTTCCTCACATGAAGCAGTAACATTACAGATGCTTATGACTAACTAAGTAAAAGGAATGAAAAGAGAGAAAAAGAAATTGAGCGACACATTGACAAAGGCTAAAGGGGCAACTCCCCTTTAGTAAGTGGACATTATAAACAGTGTATACAATGTGGAAAAGAAAAACAGGGAAATGTCCATTTAAGTCTTTGGAAATCCTTTCTCAGATGATTCTTGGGAATATTCTTGGTATAGTCATGAAATAGAAGTCTTTTCAGGGGTGGATGCTGGTAATTAGCCAGGAAAATTTCCTACAAAATTGAACTTAACACAATTTTAAAATAATTTTGTCAAAAATCAAATCAAACATTGAGAGTTCTTAAAAACATGTCTAAGGGAATTCAGAATCTTAGTTGTTACACGTGAAACATAACAAAAATTGAACCATACTCTAAAACTTAATATTACTACAGTCCCTCCTGTGGAAGGTAAATTGAGAAGACAATTGTGATATTAATTTAAAAAATAATTTTTATCTTTGTTTCATCACTTTTTGTATCATCTGCCTAATTATCCTCATGCCATTATGAGAAATTAAAGAATCTAATATAATTGGTAATAGGTGTCAAGGCCAAATCCAACACTGTTATTTATCATGACACCTGAGATAATTATGGGGGTTACCATAAAAGAACAGAGAAATGATGGGATATGAGCATTCCCAATTGAGCAATATATACAGCCCATGCAGTATGCCAGGCTTAAAATAGGTGGATGGGATATACATCCATGCCACTGAACATATTGGAGGAAACTGAGTCAGACTTGGGATTGAGATGTCCATGGCATCAGGCATATAGGAGGGGGAATTGAAGTCAGGTGTAGAATGAGATGGGTGGGATGAGAACTTCCAGCCATCTGTACAGTATTGTGGGGAAAAATTAAACCAAGAGAAACCAACCTCAACGTTTGTCAGTAGCCATTCTCTCGGCTGTACCTTGACTTCATGCATGTCTCCCTTCATGTGACAGTTCACTGTCTGCTCTTGCATGTATTCCTCTTGTGATCAGATGGCATCCTGGCCAACTGGCATCTGATAACTCAGAATGAAGGCAATTAATGTCTTAAATGATAAGTTCCCATAATCCAAGTCTCATATGGATTTAAAAATTGAGGATAATAATGATCGCAAAAAATGTGAATGTACCTTGACTCAGAATATAATATACAATTATGCAATAATTTCAAATACCCCCTTTTTTTTTACTAAGTATACAATTTATTTTGTGAAAAATCAGAACATATTTAAATACAAATTAAAACCCAACACAATCTTAAAAGAATAAGAATCTTTACAAAAATAAGCCCATATTATTGAGTTCAAAATGTAGTTGCAATAGAATAAAAAAGAAACTCTTATGTAACATTTAAACTCTTTTTTTAATTAAAAAAAATTTTATATACCCAAATAGAATATTATTATATTATACAATATGTCCCTATTTATGGCAATAGTAAATTAGATTACATAAATATGAGAAAATAAAAAACTTTTGCAAATTTTCCCCTCTTTTTTAAAAAAATATGCTTATCAAAAATAATACTTATAGAATTAATTTATACTTGCCATGGCAACCAATTTGCCAGGGAAAATTTCCCTGATCAAATAATCAGTTGGAAAAAACAAACAATTTAGAATATGGGAGCACAATGCTCCCAGAATTAACATTGTATTATGAAATCAAAACCATCTTACATTGTTTCAAAAATAGAGATAAATGAATGAATAGAACAAAATACACATGGAAGAATAAAAGACAATGAAATTCAAACTGAGGAAATCTAAATGAATATGAACTTAACATTAATAAGAGTATTACAAGGTGCAGCTAGGTGGCGCAGTGGATAGAGCACCGGCCCTGGAGTCAGGAGTACCTGAGTTCAAACCTGTCCTCAGACACTTAACACTTACTAGCTGTGTGACCCTGGGAAAGTCACTTAACCCCAATTGCCTCACTAAAATATATATATATATATGTATATATATATATGTGTGTGTATATATATATATATATATATATATATATATATATATATATAGACACACACACATACATAGTACAAAATATAAATTTTACCACATGACTATAAAAAGCCTTTACAATATTCCCCCTTTTTTAAAAGCTAAGTATAAAACACAATCTTAAAAGTATGAAAATCTCTATGAAAATAAACCCATACCGTTAATTCCAAAATGTAGATGTAATAGCATAGAAATCCTATGTAACCTCTGAACTAACATTATTTTTCTGAGTGAATTTAGAACATTTTTGATTCTGATATCTAAAATCCCCAACACTCACATCAATACCTTGCTGTTTACTTCTACATTTCTGCAAAATATGTACCCTTCCATGGCAAAAGAAGTGGGATCTTGAACTATGATGATGAGGCTTGTCTTGTACATCTGTATTCAGCCTAAGTGTCCCTTGTTTTTTAACCCCTTTATATTCTCTGTTGGTCCTTTCATAATACAAATGCTTTATAAGGTTATTAATTAAAGAACAAAACGAGCATATCTGGAATTTAAAGGGTTTTCTAAGGTTGGTTTGGGAGAACCACAGCAGGTTGAGTCAGAATCACAGCTTAGCCTGGGGTAGAGCTAAGGTTGTTAGCTCTTGTAACAGTAGAAGCTGGAAATGCAGATAGAGAAGGGTGTGCATGCGCAAGATCAGAACCTAAGAAAGGTGGATTAGATCTCTTGACGTTCCTGGTGGGAGGATCAAGGGGCATGGCCATGGGAGGAGTAGGAGATGGTGCCAGAGGAGGGGGAGGAGATGGGGTCCTGAGAGGAGGGAGTAGGACCATCTCTCCCAAGTGCTGCACAGCTGGGGAAGGGACTAGGGTAATTTGAATCAGGCTTGGTTTCGAACTCAGACCTGAGTTCCCCTTCTAGAGGCCAGGTTGTTGCCTCCAGGCATGCCAAAGGAGAGAAATGCTTAGTGTTACAATTTGGAGAAGGTGCCTTCTCCTGGGTAAATTCCTGTATAAGCATGCTGGCTTTATTCCACAGGTCCCAATAAATTAAATCTTTGGGGGACTCAAAGTGCAGCATTATTTTAAAATTTTTCAGTGTTAAGTAGTAAAAAGATCCATTCTCTAACCATTTGTTTTCCAGTAAGCTAGAATATTTTTTATGCCACATAAAACACAGTTTGATAAGCCTTGCTTTTGTCATGCCTGGCTGAATTGGTAGCTTGTAAACATCCCATGCTGCAATTATTTTCTCAAGGGGGGGAGTGCTGAATGATATAAAATATACTATCTTCCCCCTTTCTGTAATTTGCAAATTTCTTAGTGTTCTTAATTTCTATAGTATCATCAGTCCCCTTTTTGTAATTCAGAAATTTCCTCACTATAACACAAAGGAAAGTAAGAATAAAAATAAAAATAGAACATTCAATTTCATAAGGACCAAACTTAAACACAAGGTCAATCTTGACCTGGTTGAAAAGCCAGAAGAGGCTTAGAAGGGTAAAATTTAGAAGGCCTTTTTGGTCCCACAGACCCCGGTCCATTTGGTAAAAGGGAGCAAGGCTTGAAACTAGGAGGCTAAGAGTACTTAAGAGTTAAAGTATATACCTAACAGCAAATTTAAAATTTAAAGAGACAAGCACACGGGAAATCTGGGAAAATTCTTACCAAACTGGAAGATCAGAAGATCAAAGTTCAGCTTTCCTCTTCGTGGTCAGCCATCTGAAAGGTTGCTATCTAGCTATACTGTCTAAAAATCTAATGAGTGGTTGCCAATAAATTAGAAGCTTTAGCAAGAGTTTAGACTTTTAAGCATTTATTAAGGTGCATAAGAATTTGGTGAGGAGAGAGAAAGAGACCTAGATGCCTACATCTGTCTGTCTCAAGGAGCCAAACTCTCCAGCTCCACTCTCCACGAAGTCCTGATGAAAAAGAGAAAGAGAAGAGCCTTGCCTCTTTTTCGTCCCACAAGCCTCCTGTCTAAACTGGAAACGTCAAATGTCACTTCCTGACACTAAGGAACTGACCTTCTAAGCCACATGGCTTACCCTCAGATGCCTTCTCCTCATGCCAGAGCTTTCCTACAGTAACTCTCCAGCAGGTGGCATCACTCCAGTTGTCATAGAGCATAGGCTGTGCCAGTACAGACTGAGCCCCAGCAAATCAGCAGCAACTGCTTCTTCAACTCAGCCCACAGAGAGTAAGGGGATCAAATAGTTGGCCAGAAGGAAATTACAGGGGTCTTTGCTAGCACTGAGGCAGGACTGTTGTTTTGCCCATACTCAGATCCAGGTCGAAGTCTTGGGTAGCAGTTCCAAGCTAGGGATTAGCACTAGCATACCAGAGCTTGCAGCCACAGTAAAGCAGGGCTCTGTTCATAGTTCCAGGGCAGAAAAGTAGGCTTGTGGTTGCTTGCAGACCAGAGCACAAGCCAGGATAGTAGTAAACATACCTCTCCTTAAATCATATCACCTTGAAAGACCTGAAAACTTACAAGCACCTAGAAGTATCTCTGAAAACAGCTGCACAAACCCCTTGAAGCTTGGGACAATGCACATTTCACTTTGGAAGCAGTGCCTCACTGTAACAGAGTTAAAAGTCAAGAAATAGGCTGGGGAAAAGAGCAAACAAACAAAACAAATTCTGATCATAGGAAGTTACTATGGTGACAAGGAAGATCAAGATACACCCTCAGAAGAAGATAACAAAGCTCCTCCATCCAAAGCTTCCCAGAAAAAAATGATTGATCTCAGGCCATGGAAGTGCTCAAAAAGGAGTTTGAAAGTAAAGTAAGAGAGGTAAAGGAAAAAATGGGAAGAGAAATGAAAGTGATGCAAGAAAATTATGAAAAAAAAATTCAACATTTTGGTAAAGTAGACACACAAAATACTGAAGAAAATAACACTGTCAAAAACAAACTAGGCCGGGGGCAGCTAGATGGCACAGTGGATAGAGCATCAGCCCTGGAGTCAGGAGGACCTGAGTTCAAATCCGGCCTCAGACACTTAACACTTACTAGCTGTGTGACCCTGGGCAAGCCGCTTAACCCCAATTGCCTCACTAAAAAAAACAACAAACAAACAAACTAGGCCAAATGGTAAAAGAGGTACAAAAAAGCCAAAGAGGGAAAGAATGCCTTGAAAAGCTGAATTGGCCAAATGGAAAAGGAGGTACAAAAGTTCACTGAAGAAAATAACTCCTTAAAAATTAGGATTGAGCAAATGGAAGCTAATGACTTTATGAGAAATAAAACAATAAAACAAACCCAAAAGAATGAAAAAATAGAAGGTAGTGTGAAATATCTCATTGGAAAAAACAACTGACCTGGAGAATAGATCTGGAAGAGATCATTTTTTTGTTGTTTTTGTTTTGTTTTTAATAAGCATTTTTATTTAAAATTTTGCGTTCCAAATTCTATCCCTCCCCCTTCCTTGAGCAATCAGATATAGGTTATACATGTAAAATTATATAAAACATTACCATTTTATTCATTTTGCATAAGAAAACTTGAATAAAAGAAAAAAATGAGAGTGAAAAATAGCATGCTTCAGTCTATGTTCCATCCATATCAGCTTTCTTTGTAGGTGGATCGTATGTGTTATCATTAATTCTTCGGGAATGTCTTGGATCATTGTAGTGTTGAGAATAGTTATAATTCACAGTTCTTCATGTTCTCTTGATTCTGCTCACTTCACTATAGTGAAATTCATAAACTGTTCATACAAGTTTTTACAGGCCTTTCTGAAATTATCCTGTGCTTGTAATTTCTTGTAATGCAATAATATTCCATCACCATCATATACTGCAGCTTGTTTAGCTATTCCCTAAACAATTCTTAGCCACTACAAAAAGGGCTGCTATAACTATTTTTGTACAAATAGGTCTTATTCTCTTTTTTGGGAGGTGGGGGGGGGGGTGGGGGGAGGGGATATAAACCTAGCAGTGGTGTTGCTGGATCAGAGGGTATGCGCAGTTCTATATCCCTTTGGGTATAGTTGCAAATTGTTCTCCATAATTGCTAGATCTTTTCACAACTCCACCAACAGTGGATGTATCCCAGTTTTCCCACATCCCCTCCAACATCCAACATTTTCCTCTTTTTTGTTATATTTGCCACTCTGATAGGTGTGAGGTGATACCTCAGAGTTGTTTTAATTTGCATTTCTCTGATCAGTAGTGATCTAGAGCATTTTTTCATATGATTATAGATAGCTTTGAATTTGTTGAATATTATTAGGGGCAGCTATGATTCAGAAGGACCTGAGTTCAAATCCGGCCTCAGACACTTGACTCTTACTAGCTGTGTGACCCTGAAGAAGTCACTTAACTCTCATTGCCCTGACCCCCCCCAAAAAAAAAAGAAAGAAAAGAAAAAGAAAATTGTTAGACTACCTGAAAGCCATGATTAAAAAAAAAAAGCCTTGACATCATCTTCCAAGACATTGTCACAGAATATTGCCCTGATGTACTAGAACCAGAAAGTAAAATAGAAATTGAAAAAATCCAGCAATCACATGAAAGAGATACCAAAATGAAAACTCCCAGGATTATTATAGCCAAATTCCAAAGCTCCCAGGTTAAGGAGAAAATATTATAAGCAGCCAGAAAG
The DNA here is from genome assembly GCF_019393635.1 of Dromiciops gliroides. Taxonomy (NCBI): domain Eukaryota; kingdom Metazoa; phylum Chordata; class Mammalia; order Microbiotheria; family Microbiotheriidae; genus Dromiciops; species Dromiciops gliroides. Next base: position 205,443,500 of record NC_057863.1, read on the forward strand.
AAGGAAGTATTGTGGAGCCACAATCAGGATTACGCAAGATTTAGCAGCTTCTACATTAAAGGATCAGAGGACTTGGAATATGATATTCTGGAGGGCAAAGAAACTGAGATTACAACCAAAAATCACCTACACAGTAAAACTGCATATAATCCTTCAGGGGGAAAAATGGGCATTCAGTGAAAGAGGACTGTCAGGCATTCTTGATGAAAAGACCTGAACTTAATAGAAAATTTGACTTTCAAATACAAGACCCCAGAGAAGCATAAAATGATAAACAGGAAAAAGAAATCATAAGGGATATTAAAAGGTTAAACTGATTACAACTTGGGAAGAAGATACTTGTGACTCATAAGAACTTTTTCATTATTAGGGCAATTGCATGGAGTGTATTTGAGCAGAGAGCACAGGTGTGAGTTGAATATGAAGGGATAATATAAAAATAAAACTAAGGTGTGAGAGGAATGTACTGGGAGAAGGGGAAAGGGAAAGGTGGAATTGGGTAAATTATCTCACATAAAAGAAGCAAGAAAAAGCTTATACAGTATAGGGGAAGATGGGGGAGTTGGAGGAGTGAGTGAACCTTCCTCTCATCAGAATTGGTTGAAAGAGGGAATAACATACACACTCAATTGGGTATTGAAATCTATCTTACCCTGCAGGAAAGTAGGAGGGGAAGGGGATAAGGTGATAGGGGTGTGTGATAGAAGAGAGGTCAGATTGGGGGAGAGGGCAGTCAGAAGCAAAACAGTTTCAAGGAGGGACAGGGTGAAAGGAGATAGAGAATAGAGTAAATGGCTTGAGGAGGAAATAGGATGGAGGGAAATAGCAATAGTAACTGAAAAAGTTTTTGAAGCAAGTTTGATAAAAGCCTCATTTCTCAAACATATAGTGAACTGAGTCAAATTGATTTAAAAAAGAGCCATTCCCTCAATGATAAATGATCACGTGAAATAAAGCTATCCATAGCTATATGAAAAAATGCTCTAACTCACTATTGATTAGAAAGATACAAGTCAAAACAATTCTGAGGTATTACCTCATTACCTATTGTTTTAGATAATAGGACAGCAGAGGAAAATGACAAATGTTGTAGGAAATATGGGGAAAATGAGATATTAATGCACTGTTGTTGGACTTGTAAACTGATTCAACCAATCTGTAGAGCAATTTGGAATTATGACCAAAGGGCTATAAAACCATGCATACTCTTTGACCTAGCAATACCACTACTAGGTCAGTATCAAAAAAAAAAAAACCCACATTAAAAAAAAGGACCTATATGTACAAAAAAATATTTATAGCAGCTCTTTTCTGGTGACAAAGGATTCGGAATTGAGGGGATGCCCACCAATTGGGGAACGGCTGAACAAACTGTGGTATATGATTATGACGAAACACCATTGTGCCATAACAAATGATCAGGATGCTCTGGGAAAGAGTTGCAAAGACTTACATGAGCTGACACAAAGTGAAATGTACTGTGCACAGAGTAGCAGCAATGTTGTAAGATGATCACCTGTGAATGACTTAGCTATTCTCAGCCATACAATGATCCAAGACAACTCTAAAGGGCTTAAGATGAAAAATTGCTATCCATCCCCAGAGAAAGAACTGATGTATCTGAATACAAATTCGAAGCATTTTTTTTCCAATTGATTTTTTTGAGGGATTTTTTTTTAAATTTTGGTCTGTTCTCTTTCATAACCTGACTAACATGGAAATGTTTTACATGACTACACATGTATAATTTATATTGAATTGCTTGCCTTCTTAAAGTGGGGGAAGTGGGGAGGGAGGAAGGAAGAGAATCTGGAACACAAAGTTTTAAAAATAGAACTTAAAATTGTTTTTACATGTAATTGGGGAAAAATAAAATTCTAAATAAACTTAAAAATATTAAAAAAAACTGGGGGTTAAGCAGGATCTAGGGATGAAAGATGCACTCTAGATCTGTCCTCATTTGAATAATGCTACATGAAGTTAATTAGAAAAAACTATTTTTTTTCATGAAAAGAATTTCTTGAGAAATTGTCGCTCATGACTTCATATATGAAAATCTAATGACTTTTTGGATCACTTCTCCATTGTAGGTGGTTGAAGATTATGCTGGAAGATGGCAGGTTCCTTTGCCACAGCTTCAGGTTCTTCAGACAGCACTTTGTTGTTTCACAACGGCCAGTGCATCGTTCCCAACTGAATGTGAGCACGTACAATATGTTTTGAGTAGCCTAGCTTTGTAAGTATTATTTTATTTTCTTATTAAAATGTTGCCTTTATCATTGTATTATCCATATATTGGTTTCTAGTTATTCCTTTGCTAAGGAAGCAAAAAATTACCAAAAATATAAAGGCAAATTTTTGAATCAGACAATCATGTGTTAAGATTATGCCTCTGGTATTTACCAGCCATGTGACTGACCAATAACTGATCTTTCTCAGTCTTAGTTTCTTCATCTCTAAAATGGGGATGAACAAATGAGACAATATATAAAGCATTTTAGGGGCAGCTAGGTGGCACAGTGGATAGAGCACTGGCCCTGGAGTCAGGAGTACCTGAGTTCAAATCTGGCCTCAGACACTTAACACTTACTAGCTGTGTGACCCTGGGCAAGTCACTTAACCCCAATTGCCTCACTAAAAAAAAAAAAATACATAAAGCATTTTGAAAACCTTAAAGTACTATGTAAGTGCTAGTTATCATATTAATTGTTGTTATTTTTTTCCCAGTTGAAGAAGTTACTGGCCAACTAGAATACTGCTATGGTGCCCTGGAATTTAATAATCCAGGGTGTCATAATTAAAATAATTTTTTTTTTCTTAGTGAAGCAGTTGGGTTTAAGTGATTTGCCCAGGGTCACACAACTGGTGTCAAGTGTCTGAGGCGTCCTTTGAACTCAGGATCTCCTGACTCCACAGCCAGTACTCTATCCCCTTAGCCACCTAGCTGCCCCAAAATAATCTTTTAAGGAATGTAGTACTAGACCAGAGGGGGAGCTAGGTGGTGCAGTGGACAGAGCACTGGCCCTAAAGTCAGGAGGACATAAGTTTAGATCCGGCCTCAGACACATGACACTTACTAGCTGTGTAACCCTGGGCAAGTCACTTAACTCCAATTGCCTCAAACATCTAGGGCCATCTCCACTTGTCCTGATGTGTATCTTGCCACTGGACCCAGATGGCACAGGAGGAGAGAGCGAGGCTGGTGACTTTGCATATCCCTCCCCGACTTAAATCCAGTTCACTGAAAGTCATGACATCACCCTGATGTCGTGATACTCTTCAGAAACTAAGGACAGACAACAACAACAGCTAGACCAGAAGGTAGTCAATAAAATCCCAGGTTAAGGAATTCTTATAATGGTGTTAATATATAAAAGCATATATATATATATATATTTGGGTGTATGCATTTATAAACATATTAATACGCATGTATATATGATAATTTTATAATGTTATATAATTTAGGGTTTTTTTCTTAAAAGACTTGGCATGGAGTACAGATCATGGTGTGTGCTTAAATAATTATTTTTAACAAGTTGAAGGGGAAACTAGGTGACTCAGTGTATAGAACTCTGGAGTCAGGAGGACCTGAGTCCAAATCCAGCTTCAGACATTTACTAGCTGTTTGACCCTAGGCAAGTCACTTAACCCTCTTTGCCTTAATTTCCTCAGTTGTAAAATGATCTGGAGGAGGAAATAACAAACCACTCCAGTATATCTTTGCCAAGAAAACCCCACAATGGGGTCACGAAGAGACATGACTGAAAAATGACTAAACAATAACACATTGAGAAAAAAAGAATTAATACTATTATCTTATTTTGAAATACTATTTTTATGACTCATCATTCTGTTTTACGTGATGCCTAGGATTGAATATTCCTGAATGTTTGTAGTTTATAAGCTACCAAAACACTATCAAATTATTCCTGTGATTTTTTTTTAAAAAAGGAAAGAAGTTGTTGTTTTTTCAAACAGATGGCTTATAAGAAATAAATAATAGTCTTGGTTGAACCATTTATTTTGGCCTTAACCTTTGAAATTTTTTTTGGCGGGGGGGGGGTTCCCCCTTTTCTATTATCAACCATATTCTAACACATGATGTTTAGCCTTCACTCACATGAAAAAGGTTCTTAATACTAAGTTATTTTATTAATTATCAACAGCTATTTTTATAGAGTAGAATTTGTTTCATTTCTTGCCTTTACCATCCCTTACAATTAACTGGGTGGTATGTGTTAAATAGAAATCATCCTTATCTAAGGTTTCCTGACCAAAATGGAATGCTGCCATTAAATGTGAAGAAGCAGGTGGAAAATGGTATTTTTAGTAGCTTCTGGCATGATTGTTTTTCTTTACAGTTCTATAATCTGTTAGGAATTTTGATTATTTGTGCTATAGGAAATCTAGAATAAGTTGTAGGTGCATACTTAATTATAGAAAAAATAATGGAGTGGTGTTTAGAATAGCCTAGACTTAAAAGTAAATACTCTTTTCTTTCTTTATTGAAGTATCATTTTTGTCATTGTATTATCCATGCAATTGATTCAAGTGAAGCCTTTCCCAAAGAAATTTTCTATTTTTCTTATGATAGTGTTAAACTTTGTAATAGTCTTGGACAGGGATTCAAAAATCTTTGGACTGGCCTCTGTACCTTTGTTTATCTGATTTCCTGTGCCTGGAATATTCTGACCCCCACTTCTATCCTTTAAAATCCTAGTCAAATGCCACACCTAAGAGGAAACCTTCCCTAATTTCTTCTTCCTTTCTATTTCCAAGTCAGTTATATAACTGTTGTCCCTCAGATCTCACATAGCACTGTATTTTCCACTCATTTTTGCACATATATTGTTTTACATTATAATTATCTGTGTCATATCTGGAGTTGGAATCAGAGAACCTGGCCTTGAATTTATGACTATGATATGACTATGATTTGTGACTATGGTGGGGTCTACTTTGGAAAGGTCACTACATTTCTGAATGAGGACTAGGTCCTTTCTCACTCTGAATAATTTGTCCTATTATCTTATTAAACTTGTAAGCTCCATGAGAGCAAGAACTGTATCAGCCAGTCAGGCAATAAAACATTTATTTAAATCTAAGATGTGCAAAAAAACCCCTATGCTAAGTGAATCATTGTGGAGAGGCTAAGAAAGGAAAAAGACAGCACTGACTGGAGTGAAGAAATAATACACAATTATCTGTATAAAAAGATATAAGAAAACAAGGAAATAATTGGAAATAACCCAAGGAATAGAAAGCCTTAGAATTAAGTAATGCAAAGGTTTCCTGTAGAAGGTATGGTTTTATTAGCCTGGGAAGCCAGAAGGTAGAGATGGGAAGGGATTACATTCCAAGCATGGAATGTAGCCAGGGAAGATGACCAGAGTTGGGAACTAGAGTGTCTGGTTTAAGGAATATGAAGGTGCCAGTGCCATTGGATCCCACAGTATATGGTGGGGTGTAAAGCATAAGAAGACTGTAAAGATAAAAAGGGGCCAGGTTTTAAAGAGTTTTGAACACCTAACAGAGGATTTTATATTTAATAATTTTAAAAAATAATATTTTATTCTAATTACATTAGTTCTGTTTGTTTTGCGGAGCAATGAAGGTTTAGTGACATGCCCAGGGTCACACAGCTAGTAAGTGTTAAGTGTTTGAAGCTAGATTTGAACTCAGGGCCTCCTGAATCTAGGTCCAGTGCTTTATCCACTGCGCCACCTAGCTGACCCTTAATTACATGTTAAGATAATTTTTAAAACTTTTTGAAAAAAAGTTTTGAATTCCAAATTCTATCCTTCCTTCCCTCCTTCTCTTGCCCCTTCCCTGAACTGGTATATTAAATTATGAGGATAATAGAGATCCACTGGAGTTTAAGTGGAAGTATCAGTGGGCAATGACAGCTTTAGGAAGATCGTTTTGACAGCTGAGTGGAGGATAGAATAGAATTGAGATAATTGAGGTGGGGAGACCAGCCAATAAGCTATTGTAACAGTCCAAGCATGAGGTGATAAGGGCATAGGGCATGAAACATCAGGATAATGGAGTTGTGAGAGGAGAGAAGGGGGTGTATTCCAGAAATGTTCAAAAGGTAAAATCAACAGGTCTTGACAAATGAGTGGTTGGATATGGGGTTGGGGGAGGAAGACAGTGAGGAGTTAAAATGATACCTACGTAGTGAACTTTGAGTGATAGGAAGATGGTGGTACTCTTGGCGGTAATAGGGAAGTTTGTAAGAGGGAAGGGTTTGGGGGAAAAGATAATGAGTTGCAGCTTGGACATGTTAATTTTTAGATGTCTAGGAGATAGTTTGAGATCCAGTAGGCAGTTGGAGATTTGAGATTGGAGATCAGCAGAGAGGTTAGGACTTATATAATTAGATTTGAGAAACATCATCATAGAGGAGATGATCGAATTCACAAGAACTGATGAGATCACTAAGTGAAAGAGTAAAGAAGAAGAAGAGAAAAAGGTCCATAACAAAACCCTGTGAAGACACTCATGGTTAAATGAGCATGACCTAGATGAAGATTCAGCAAAGGAGACTAAGGGAGGAATAGTTCAAATAGGTAGGAGGAAAACCAGGAAAGAGGAATGTAATGAAAACCTAGAAAGAAGAGAATATCAAAGAGAAGGTCATTGACATTGTCAGGCTGCAGAGAAGTCCAGAAAGAGGAAAATTAAGAAAAAGCCATTAGTTTTGACAACTAAGAGATCATTAGTAACTGGGAAAAGCAGTTTCAATTGAGGTCAGAAGATAGACTTTAAAGAGTTAAAAAGAGAGGAAGAGGAGAGGAAGTAGAAGCATCTATTTTAGATGGCCGCCTTGTTAGCTGAGCCACAAAGGGGAGGAAAGATATGGAATAGTGGCAGGGATCGATGGATCAAGTGAGGGTTTTTTAAGGATGGTGGGGGTGGGGAGGACATGGGCATGTTTATAAGTAGAAAGAGTCAGTAGAAAGGGAAGATTAAGCGATAGAGGGAACAATTTGCTGGACAAGAGGAAATGGAGTATGATCAGCGGTTAGCCTTGGCAATAAGAAAAGCTACTTTTTCATGTGAGACAGGGTTGAAAAAAGAGATAGTGGCAGAAGATGTTGTGACATGAGATGGGGAGGAGAGGAGGAGAGAGACTTCTAGGTGAATTTTTTTTACTACAATATGAGGTAAGGTTCTTCCCTTAGAGGTTTGGGGAGGGGAAGCCATGGGAGATAAGGAAGAATAAAGAGGCTTGGAAGAGCCACTGAGGTGGCTGGGCTGGGCTGGGCTAGTGAGTTAATTAGGTTAGTTAATGAGGTATAAAAGAGTTGTCTAGCAGCAAAGAGGACCCAGTTGAAATTACATGACATAAATCTGTAATGGATCCAGTCAGCAAAGTTTCAGGATTTTCTCCAAATTTGTTCTGCCACATGTGTAAGAATGAAAGCATCAGGAATTGGGAGTGATTGTTAAAGGGGGTCCCCTGAACTTGTCTTTTTGATTTGCCATATTTTCCAGAAAAAACTAGACCCAGAATATGCAAAAGATCCTGAATGTTTCAAGGACAACCCCTCCCCACCAGCTGACATAATTTTTCCATTTGCACCCAAAGGTGGACTCCCTTAGGAGTTAAGACAGGCACCAGTCAGTCTGCACTAGACTGGGAAACTTCTTATGCAGCTGGGACCCTTATAGATAAGTAGATCATCATATCTTCATAGTCTAGCACTTCCTAAGGGAAAAGAATGCTGCTTTTGCCATCTTAATTATTCATGATTTCTTCTCCCCTGCCACTCCCGTTTAGGTGGAAATTTTTGTTTCTTCTCTTTGCCATGGTCTCATAAATATGCTGTTAAGGGTTAAAATTCTAGCTAAACTGTCTAAAATATCTAATGAGTGGTCGCCAATAAATTATAAGCTTTAGCAAGAGTTAAACTTTTAAGCATTTATTAAGGAGAATAAGAATTTGGTAAAGAGAGAGAAAAAGGCCTAGATTCCTATCTATTAAAGGGAGAGCACATTTCTAGCTCCGCTCTCCACCAGAGTCCAAAGGAAAAAGCGCGAGACTGAGCGCCAGTCTCTTCCTTCCTCCTCCCACTAGTCCGCGTCACTTCCTGACTCCTGAAGAAAAGACTCCTGGTCTTGCCCTCAAAGACCTTCGCTTCATGGGCAGAACTCTTCTACAGTTAGTATCCAGCAGGTGGCGTTATTCCAATCGTTACAGTCCCCCCTGTTGTTCCTCAAGAAACAAAATGTTTCCTTGACGGAACAGTAAAAAGAATATAATAACTATTGCTAACTAATAATATGTGAACAACAATATAGAAAAGGAAGAGAGGAAAGTTTTGTCCAGAGGGGCGATTTTTTTTTTGTCCTCATGAACCGACGCTTTGACATTAGTCTTGCAAAGGGAGGGCCTCTGCAGAGAGTACATGTTACAGATGGTGTATATTATAACAGAAAGAGAAAAAAAACAACAAAAACAACAAATCAAAACTGTTCATTTAAAGTCTCTGAAAGTCTTTTCTTAGATGTCCTCTAGGTGTAGTCGTGGAATGGAAGTCTTTTCAGGGGTTGATGTGTGGATGCTGGTAATCAGCCAGAAAAATTTCCTACAAAATTGAGCTTAACACAACTTTAAAATAGCTTTGTCAATAATCAAATCAAACAATGAAAGTTCTCAAAAACATGTCTAAGGGAATTCAGAATCTTAGTTGTTACACATGAAACATATAATAAAACAAAAATTGAACCATTCTTTAAAATTATATTATTATTATAGTCCCCCTTTATGGAGAGTAATTGAAAAGACAATTGCTGCGATATTAATTTTTAAAAATAATTTTTATCTTTGTTTCATCACTTTTTGCATCATCTGCCTAATTATCCTCATGCCATTATGAGAAATTAGAAAATCTAATATAATTGGTAACAGGTGTCAAGGCCAAATTCAACACTGTTATTTATCATGACACCTGAGATAATTATGGGGGGTTACCATAAAAGAACAGAGAAATGATGGGATATGAGCATTCCCACACTTGAGCAATATGTACTGCCCATACAGTATGCCAGGCTTAAAATAGGTGGATGGAATATATGTCCATGCCACCGAACATATTGGAAGAAACTGAGTCAGACTTAATCAGATGCATGGGATTGAGATGTCTATGGCATCAGGCATATAGGAGGGAGCATAGAAGCCAGGTGTAGAAGTGAGATGGGTGGGATGAATACTTCCAGCCATCTGTACAATATTGTGGGGAAAAAGAGAATAAAATATTAAACCAAGAGAATCCAACCTCAACATTTGTCAAAAGCCGTTCCCTCGGCCATACCTTGACTTCATGCATGTCTCCCCTCATGTGACAGTTCAGTGTCTGCTCTTGCATGTATTCCTCTTGTGATTGGATGGCATCTTGGCCAACTGGCATCTGATAACTCAGAATAAAGGCAATTAATGTCTTAAATGATAAGTTCCCATAATCCAAGTCTCATATGGATTTAAAATTGAGGATAATAAATGATTGCAAAAAATGTGAATACATCTTGACTCAAAATATAATATATAATTATGCAACAATTTCAAATAATACCCTTTTTTTTACTTAGTATACAATTACTTTTGTGAAAAATCAGAACATACTTAAATACAAGTTAAAGCACAACAGAATCTCAAAGAACTTTTTTTTTTTGAAAAAAGAAAACTTTTACAAATGTTCCCCTCTTTTTTTTTTTTTTGGAATATGCTTATCAAAAATAATACTTCTAGAATCAATTTACACTTGCCATGGCAAACAATTTGCCAGGGAAATGCTTTAAAGAGTTTGATCAAATAATCAGTTGAGAAAAAATAACAAAAACAAACAACTCAGAATATGGGAGCACAATACTCCTAGAATTAACATTGTATTATGAAATCAAAACCATGTTTCAAAATTAGATAGATGAATGAATAGAAGAAGATACACGTGGAACAATAAAAGACAATGAAATTCAAACTAAGGAAATCTAAATGAGCATGAACTTAATATTAATAAGAGTATTATAAAATATAAACTTGATTACATGACTAAAAAGCTTTTACAAATATTCTCCTTGTTTTAAAAACTAAGTATAAGACACAATCTCAAAAGCATGAAAATCTCTATGAAAATAAACCCATACCATTAATTTCAAAATGTATGTGTAATAGCATAGAAATCCTATGTAACCTCTGAACTGACATTATTACTCTGAGTGAATTCAGAACACTTTTGATTCCGATATCTAAAATCCCCAATACTCATATCAATACCTTGCTGCTTACTTCTACATTTCTCTAAAATATATACCCTTCCATGGCAAAAGAAGCAGAGTCTTGAACTATGTTGATGGTTGTCATTCTTATTCATCTTAAGTTTTTCTTCTTTAACCCCTTTATATTGTCTGTCAGTCTTTTCACCATACAAATGCTTTATAAGATTACTAATTAAAGACAAAAGCAGGTTAGCAAAATTATGAACAAAACAGGCATATGTGGAATTTAAAGGGTTTTCTAAAGTTGTCTCAGAAGCACAGCCAGGCTGGGGAAGGGCTGAGCCTGAAGCTGCAAATGTAGTTAGAGAAAGTTGCGCATGAGCATTAGATCTCTGGACTTCCCAGGCCTGGGAAGCAATGGGCTTGGCCATGGGAGGAGTAGAGGGTGGGGTCTGGAGAGGAGGGGAGGGACCAGAGCAATTTGAATCAGACTTGATTTTGAACTCAGGCCTGGATTCCTCTTCCCCCACTTTGCCTCCAGGTGCTAGGGGATTAAAAGCTTCTAGAGGGTGGGTCATTGCCTCCAGGCATGCAAAATTAGAGCAACAATTACTGTTAGAACTGGGAAAAGCTGCAGGAATCTCTTCAGGTTTCTCTGAAAAAGCATGGTTGGGAGAGGGGGAGATATTTCTTTGTGGGAGTACATTGCTGGCTCTTCTAACAAAAATAAAAAGAAAAATAGAAAATCCACAAAAACAAAGCATTAACATGATCTTATCTCCCATTTGTCTGGTTAAACAGACTAAAATCAAAAATAGGATAATTAGGGAGTTTAAAAGGTCCATTTGAAAAAATTTAAAGGGAAAACACCAGGCAATTCAGCAGTACTTAAGATTTAAAGGGTTAGGGTAGGGAAAATTTCTTACCCAACCGGAAGATCAGAAGTGAGGTTCAGCTTTCCTCTTCGTGGTCAGCCATCTGTTAAGGGTTAAAATTCTAGCTAAACTGTCTAAAATATCTAATGAGTGGTCGCCAATAAATTATAAGCTTTAGCAAGAGTTAAACTTTTAAGCATTTATTAAGGAGAATAAGAATTTGGTAAAGAGAGAGAAAAAGGCCTAGATTCCTATCTATTAAAGGGAGAGCACATTTCTAGCTCCGCTCTCCACCAGAGTCCAAAGGAAAAAGCGCGAGACTGAGCGCCAGTCTCTTCCTTCCTCCTCCCACTAGTCCGCGTCACTTCCTGACTCCTGAAGAAAAGACTCCTGGTCTTGCCCTCAAAGACCTTCGCTTCATGGGCAGAACTCTTCTACAGTTAGTATCCAGCAGGTGGCGTTATTCCAATCGTTACAATGCAAAGCTTCTGTTTGGTTTGTGAACTCTTGGTACTTGCTTAGTGTTCCACATGCACGTTCATTTCTCTTGTAATAAATCTAGTTGCAACAGTGTCTCATGCACTTGTGATATTTTTGGTCAACAGTAAGTGGTGGTGGTGGTAGACTGTTGGACTTGTGATTAACGTGATGCAGGGTTGAGGCTTTCCAGGGCAAGATCAGTGATAGGATAAGGAGGGGGCCAGGGACTAAAGAGGACAATGCGGAGTCGAAGTGGTTTACCAAGTAATTGGCTATTGGTGCTAGCTAGGGGTCAGGAGTTAGTATAGTTAGTGCAGTATTGGTGGGCTAGGAGAGAACCAAGAGGTGGAAGGATTACAGGTTACGCTGTAGCTGAAGAACAGGATTTGGCATTGGAAGGCAGAAGAAGTGGAAAGCTGATAGATTGTGATCAGGTAAGAGAATTAAAGAGTTCATGAACACGATAGTGATATATTTGTGGATGATGACTAAATCAAGGGCATGACGATTTTTGTGTGACTAAGGTGAGGTAGAGGAGTAGATCATGGGAAATGATTTAATTTGAACTAGGCAGGGTGTTTTAAGGAGTATCAGTATGTATGTTGAAGTCCCCTTGTTAGGAAGGCAAGAATCGGGGAGGAGAGAAAGATTGTGAAACAGGCATTGAATTCATTGGGGAAAGAAGGAGAATGTCCTGGAGATTGGGAGATAACCCCTACCAGAATTTTGATTGGGTGGTTAAAAAAAAAAAAGGAAGAAAGGTAATGCTCGTGCTTGTTATAGGAGAACCTGGAAATGGCAATGGGGAGCAAAGAAGTATTACAACTCCTCACTGAAAAGTGTCATCAGCAATTTGGCATAGTCCCTAACACAGTAACCAATATTTTATTGAATTATAAACTTTGCATAACATGTTTTCCAAGCATAGAACTGATAAATTTAATAAAGTTTATTTCATGTAGAATTATTTTTATCAAGTCATAAAATTTTAGAGTCAGAAGGGAACATAGAAGTTGCAACCACTGACTGAACTAAAAAAAGCCCATTTTATAACAACCTTATCAAGTGGGTCATCTTGCCTCCACATTTTTTTTAATCATGAAAGTATTTTATTATTTCCCAGTCATATGTAAAGATAGTTTTCAACATTTGTTTTCATAGGATTTTTAGTTCCAAATTTTTCTCCTTCCCTCTCTTCCCTCCCCCTCCCTAAGACAGAAAGAAATACAATATAACTTATATACTCCACATTTCTTCAGATAGGAATTCACTACTGTCTAAGGTGGCTCATTTCATTTTTGCATAGCTTTAATGATTATGCCGTGTTTTTTGTTTGGCTGAAAATCTGCTCTGTAGTTTCTACACATTGGTCTATGTTCTGTACCCAGAGGTCAAGCAGAGAAAGTGATATATTTCTTCAATAAAAACCTAACAGTCCTTCAGATTTTAAAGGCAGCAATTATTTCTGCCCTCCCCAACACTCCTTTTACCTGTTCCAGCCAATAAAAAACTCTAGTAGTTTTCTCCCTCCTAAACATCCCCAGTGCCTTCAACAGATTCTTGCTTAGTGTGATATGGAGCCTTGTCCTCCTGGCTTTCATTTTATCAGTGGCTTTGCTGATACCTCAAACAATTAATTAATGAAAAAGCATTTGTTAAGTACCTACTATGTGCTATGTACTAGGATATAGAGAATGAGACAGTCTCTTCTCTTAGGGAATTTGTAGAAACTAAACAAGCCAAACACATATATAAGTATATATTGAATAAGTGTTAATATGTTAATAGAATAAATACAAATAAACACACAATAGTTAAATACAAGGTAGTTAGGGAGGCAGAACACCAACATTTTTGGGGTTTTTTTGATTGGGGGCAGGGAAGAAGAGAGGAATTCTATGAGGAGGGGGTGAGGAATTGGTGCATTCCTCAGCTTGGGGATGGCCAGTGCAAAGGCATGAAGGTGAGAGATGGAGTGTTATTTGTGAATAAGAGAGAAAAGGTTAGATTGGCTGGATTGTAGAGTACAAGGAGGAGAATAGTATATGATAAACCTGAAAGGATAGGACGAATAGAGGTTGTGAAGAGCTTTAAGCTGAGGTGGCATGGTGGATAGAGTACTGGCCCTGGACTCACAAGGACCTGAGTTCAAATGTGGCCTCAGATGCTTACTAGCTTTGTGATCCTGGGCAAATCACTTAACCCTGATTGCCTCCAAACCTAAAAAATAAATAAATAGAAGCCAAGCTGAGGAATTTATATTTTAATCTATTCAATGGGAAACCACTGGAATTTATTGAATGGGTGAATGACATTGCCAGATCCTACCTTAAGGAATATTACTTTGGCAGATGAGAGAGAAGAAAGATTTGAGGTAGAGTGACCAGTTAGGAGGCCATTGCAATAATCTAGGCAAGAGGTAATAAGGGTCTGAACTATGGTAGTTGGTTGTGTGAATAAAGACCATGGATGAGATAGCCACATTGTGGAGATAGAAATGTTAAGTTTTAGATATGTGGAATGAGGCTGAGTGAAATTAGACATTGGTGGTCATCTTATGGACCTGAGACTAGAAGAATGGTGGTACCTTTGACAGAAGTAGGTTAGTTTGGAAGAGAGGTGGGTTTGGGAGGGAAAATGATATATTCTTTTATGGACTGGTTCAGTTTTAGATGTTTTCAAGTCATCCATTTTAGAATATCCAGTAGCTGGTGATTTCAGACTGAAGGATAGAGGACAGATTAGGTCTATAAATATAGATTAAATCATTTGAATAGAGATGACAAATTAACCCATGGTAGTTGATGAAGTCACCAAGAAAGAGGATATAGAGAAGAAAGTCCCCATGACAGACCTTGGAGAACACCACATAAAGAGAATGTGAAATAGATGATGAACCAGCAAAGAAGATTAAGGAGCAGGCAGGTACAAAGAAAGAGAATCAAGATAGAGCAATGTCATGAAAACTCAGGGAGGGAAATAGTGTCCAGGGGGAGAGGGTTGTCAGTACTGTCAAGTGTAGGAGCAATGAGGAGTGAGAAAAAAACATCAGATTTGTTGATTAAGAGATCATTGGTGGGGAATGGCTGAACAAATTGTTGTGTGTGATTAGGATGGAAACTATTGTGCTGAGTATGATGAATAGGATGCTGTCAGAAAAACCTGGACTTAACGTGAGCTGACACAAAGTAGAATGTACTGTGTACAAAGTAACACCAATATTGTAAAATGATTAAGCTGTGAATGACTTAGCTATTCTCAGCCATACAATAATCTGACAACTCTAAAGGATTTAAGATGAAAAATGCTGTCCATTCCTAGAGAAAGAGCTGAATATTGACTGAATACATAGTTGAAGCATAATTTTTTTTTCCTTGAGTTTTTTTGGTCTATGTGTTCTTTTACAACATGACTAATATGGAAATGTTTTGCACATGTATAACCTATATTAAATTGCTTGCCTTCTCAATGTTGGGGGAGGGAAGGAAGGAGGGAGATAATTTGGAACTCAAAAGTTTGGGGGGGGGTTTTGGTGAGGCAGTTGGGGTTAAGTGACTTGCCCAGTGTCACACAGCTAGTAAGTGTTAAATATCTGAACCCGGATTTGAACTCAGGTCCTCCTGACTCCAGAGCCAGTGCTCTATCCACTGAGCCACCTAGCTGCCCCCAAAGTTTTTTTTTTTAAATGAATGTTAAAAATCGTTTTTTACATGTAATTGGGAGAAAATAAAAAAAACTAAATAAAAAGGGGTTGGAAAAAAGATTATTGATAATTTTATAGAGAGGAGTTTCAGAAACCAAGTTGCAAAGAGTTGAGGAATAAAAACAATAAGTTTGGAGGAAGCAAGTGTAGCTAACTGTTTCTAATAATTTGGGTTAGAGATCCAAAAAAAAGAAAAAAGAACAAAAGAAAGTGCCTATTTGTACAAAAATATTTATAGCAGCTCTTTTTGTGGTGGCAGAGAATTAGAAATTGAGAGGATGCCCATCAATTGGGGAATGGCTGAACAAGTTGTGGTATATAATTGTAAATAGAATACTGTTGTGCTATAAGAAATGAAAAATGGAAAGCTTTCAGAAAAATCTGGAAAGACTTATATGAACTGATGTAGAGAAAATTGAGCAGAACCAGGAGAATATTGTATACATTAACAGCAATATTGTATGATCAACTGTGAATGGCTTAGCTATTCTCAGCAATACAGTGGTTCAAGACAATAATCCTAAGGATTCTTGATGAAAAAAAAAATTGATGGATTCTGAATGCAGATCAAAGCATATTGTTTTTCACTTTGGTTTTGGTAGGGTTTTGTTTTGTTGTTGTTGTTGTTGTTGTTTTTTTTTTTTGGCCTTTGTTTTCTTTCACAACATGACTGATATAGAAATGTTTTGATGATTACACACATATAACCTATATCAAATTGCTGCCTCAGGGAGAGGGGAAGGAAGGGAAGAAAAGAATTTGGAACTCAAATTTTAAAAACACATACATGTTAAAAAATTGTCTTGCATATAATTGGGGAAAAAGAAAATACTCCCCCAAAAAAGGGGGGGAGAAAGGGGGTTGGAGGATGGGATAAGGTCAAAACAGTAGGGCTAAGAATAAGGAGAGATGGAGTAATAGGAGGCTATGGTGAGAAAGGGTAATGCCAAATTTATCAAGGAAGTGGAACATGGGGTAATGATGAGAGCTAGGGTATGACCATCCCTATTTGTGGCTTGTGTGGAATGAAAGTCATAGGATATGAGGAGATTAAGGAATTGAGAGGTTATGGTTGAGGAAGCAGCATCATGAATGTTGAAGTTTCCCTAATATAATGGTGGGAATTGAGGAGAGGAGGAAGACAGTGAGCTGGGTATTTATTTTTTGAATCGAGAGATTGTGACCTGGAGACTGGTATGTAACATCCACTGTGATCTATATAAGTTTGGTGTTGGGGAGGGAGAGTACAAATAATGCTGGAAAGGGTGGGTAGTGATACAGTAATGTCTGAGGAAAGAAGGGTCTCTGTGAGAGCAAATAAATGGAAGGAGTATGGAGAAAGGGTCCAGAATGAAGAAGGCAAGTTTGTCCATTTTGTAGTAGGGGTAGGATACAGTGGAAAGGATGAGCAAAGCTAACGTGGAAAATGGAGTAGGCTTGAGTAAGATGGGAATGGAAAGTGGGAGATAAGAGTTTGTGCCTACAGGTAGAGATTAATAGATAGTAAGAGTTTGCTATATCCATAGAGATTGTATATTATTGTGGGACAAAGGCCAGGTATATTGTACCTTAATCACACTGCCTATTTCTCCAGGTTGGGTGGGTGGGAACAGGGCATCCAAGACTGTTCATAATACTGTTAATGTTGTCTGATCAGAAAAGAATGCATCAGCTCTGTCATTTCTCTCATTATAAACATAATACTTTTGCTAATAAAACATAAGAGCATATTAGATTTTTAATCTACTATGTCATATTGTCCCTGCAATCCATTATGATCACTGGGTCCTTTTTTCATGTGGGCTGTTTTTTAGCCAGTCTCTCCCATTCTGTATTTGTCCAAGTGATATTTTTTAATCCAAGTATGAGATTTTACATTCATCTATGTTAAAGTTTTCCTTTTTATATTCAGCCCACTGTTCCAGCCTGCTGAGGTCTATTTTGTTCCAAGTAAAACATTTCTTAAGTGCCTACTGTGTGCAAGGCACTATAGTTAACATAAATGAAAAACAGTGTAGTCTCTGCATTCAGGGAGCTTGTAAATCCAAAATGGAAGAAAAGCCATGCAGACAAATAAGTTTGATAAAAGGCAGAATGTGATATCTAGAAATTCAGACAATTGCTCTAAGAAAATTTTAGGTAAGAGAAATTACTTTAAAGGGTAGGGAATGGGATATAGGGAAGACTTCATGGAGGAAATGATCCCTACATTAGACCTTAAATGAAAAGAAAAATTTGGTCCCTTCAGTGGATCAAATCTCAAGGATAGTTTCAGTAATTTTTAAGAGAAACTAACCTAACCTGCAACAGGATAGTGTTAGGAAAACCTCTCCAGTGCAGGGAACTCTGGTAGATAATATTGCAGTTGCTCTACTAGTCTACTTTCTTTTTCAGTCATGTATTGCTTTGATATATCTACGTCATTTCTCCTGTATAACATCTCTGATAATATAGGCCTACTCACATCTACCATTTATCTTTCTTCATTGTTCTTTGACATGAAATAATTCACTACCATACAGCATCACTGGAATAATATTGGCATCATAAAATAAATTTGATACAATAAGAATAATGTTCTTTGAAAACAGAAGCATCTAGGTGACCTCAGTAGAGGGAATCCTTTTTCATTTGGAGTCTAAACTGCACATTCTCCATGACAGTGCTAAACACCTTTGGCAGGCACTCTACATGTTTGCAATTGAACTATTAGCAGTTTCCCAATCATTCCCATATGAATGAGCTAATATTTAGTAAGGCATGAACTTGTGATAGAAGCTTTTCTCATTTATGACATTCGTATTATGTCTTTTTGGTCATATAAATGGGGATATCAGTTTTGGGATCCTTTGTATTGGGGGACTATAGAAGAATTTTTTATAGAATTTCATTTTGTTTTATATACCCTCATAATTGAAAATACTTCCCCTCCTACTGTCCATTTTGAAAGTCTTCTAGACTTTCACATGAAACTGAATCAAGTAGAGTCATAGATAGTTGTGGACTATAATAGGTTTTGTGGATCCAGACACAGTCCCTTGAGCCCTCAAATCTATATTGGGGTTTAAAGTGTAAGCTGAATATGCCTGTGAAGCTAAATATGTCTATTTAATGCTAAGAAATGATTACCTGGTGTATTATTTATTTTAGTACACAATATGTTTACCATAAAAAAAATATAATCTGCTATCAGAAGAGCTCTTTAGATATATTTTGTAGTAAAATGTCACCATCATCCTGGGAAAGAAAATTCCACAATGATGGTAATGTGTATGAATTTAAGGAATTATTCAAACTAATTCTTAATTGCCTTTCAAATCATGATAGAAAATTAAAACAGATTTCTTTAGAATATTTCATTCTAATTTTTAAAATTAGTTGTTGGGGCAGCTAGGTGGCACAATGGATAAAGCACTGGCCCTGAATTCAGTAGGACCTGAGTTCAAATCTGGCCTCAGAAACTTGACCCTCACTAACTGTGTGACCCTGGGCAAGTCACTTAAACCTCATTGCCCTGCCGCCCCCCCCCCCCAAAAAAAATTAGTTGTTAATATATGAAACTATATTGACTCAACCTTCTTTGGATTGATCACTTGGGCTCTTCACTGTTTCTAGTCATTCCTTATATTAATCACTTACTAATTCTTTAATGTGTTGCCTAAAACAACCATCCCAAGATTTTTCCACTCTCATGTCCTAGTGTTATTGTCCACCCCTCTCCCTGGCCCTGTTTTCAGGGGAAAATTATGCTTCCTACTTTGCTGACAGATGAGATCATGGTAGTCAGGTTTGAGGTAGCTCATTATCTGTCCCTGCATTCATTTTCTCTTCTCTTTCTTCTGGTATGAAAGAATGAAGAATTCCTTTTCAGGGCCAGGCTCTCAGCCTGTTGTACTCTAGATTCTGTCCCTTTGGACTTTATCCAATTACTTCAATTATCTTTCCCTTCCCCCTTCCTGCCAACCACAAGTACTTTTTAAAAAATATCTTCATCCCTTCCTATTCACAGACTTCTTCCCTTCTGACTTCAAACAGGCATCCTCCCCTCTCTTATATTGAAAAAACCTTTGAATTTTCTACTACCCCTTTAGCTAGTTATTTCTCTCCTAGCTCTCACTGCCAGACTTCTGAATCAACTTGTCTATTTCCTTGTCCATTTCCTCTACTTCTGGTGGTTCATTTCATTCTACTCTCACCAAATTGGGCTACCTGAGTTTGTGTGAGTCTTTTCTAATAAAGTGCCTTTGCTCACACCGTTCCCTATTATGGAATGCTTGCTTCCCTCCAAAATCTACTTGCCTTTTTTTTTTTTTTGAAGAAGTTCAGTTATTTTGGAGCTTACTTTTTTTCTGAAAGAGAACAAAATATTTTCATTCAACACATTTACATAGTTCAGTCATGAAATAAGAGTTAAGAAATGTTACACTCATAGAGTATACTAAATACCCAATATTTTGGGCTATATATAGTAAAGGAATACCTTAAATGTATTTTCGAAATACCATAACATCCAAGATGATATGCCTTATGAGGGCATAGGAATGTAAATTAGAAAAAAACATCAGACTGCCCATTTCCTTAAAAATCACTTAGTAAAACAATATTCATCTTATTATACTAATTTTATATGTAATTTTGTACAGTATCTTTTCTTAAACCAACAGCAAAAGTTAAGACTCTTTTTGTGCACAGTTGCACGGAAACAGAGATGACTTTCCTCCCCTGGATTTTACCTGGGAATAACCTTTTTATTGAAAACGGGCAGGCTTGGCATTTTTATATTGATGTTACCAATGATAATATTTTTGGGGATTACAGAAAGATTAAAATCCTTATAGCCTATACTGCTTGAGCTAGAGCTTCTGCTAAGCCAGTCTTAGATTTTTGGGGGGAGAAGGTGAGGCAATTGGGATTAAGTGACTTGCCCAGGGTCACACAGCTAGTAAGTGTCATGTGTCTGAGGCTGGATTTGAACTCAGGTCCTCCTGAATCCAGGGCTGGTGCTTTATCCACTGCACCACCTAGCTGCCCCCAGTCTTAGATTTTTTTCAAGCTTATTTTGTTGCATCAATTTCAGCAACAATTTCATTTTTGTTAGTCTCTAAAACCATTCACTCCATTGCCATTTCTGTCAGAATATTGTGTGCCTTGTCTACATGGAAAATTAAATCCTGTTTACAGAAACAATTTCAAAGCACTTTGTTTCCATGGGTATTTGTACTAGGTCAAAATGGTCACTTTCAGAAGAATCCACATGACAAAATACATGGTGGTCTAATGCCTATAATTCAGGTGTTGGGGTTTTTTTTGGTGGGGTAATGAGGGTTAAGGGTCACACAGCAAATAAGTGTCAAGTTTCTGAGGCCGGATTTGAACTCAGGTTCTCCTGAATCCAGGGCTGGTGCTCTATCCACTGCGCCACCGACCTTCCCCTGGTAATTCAGTTTCACCTATTAACGTGCCTCCTTTTAGGAAATTACAAATTTTTTCTTCTTGTTTGAACAGCAAATGGAAAGTTTCCTTAATTTGTTAATCTGTGTCTTCGCTGTAGAGCCAATAAAACTTGAAGAACCAGGGTTTCCAGTGGTTGTTGAATATGAGAATCTCCTTGATGATGGTGGGGCTGAGGACTCGGGTTGGAAGATAGATGGCCAGGTGGACACTAGACTCCATGCAGATCTCTGTATTCCTGAAGAGGGAGAAAAGGGAAACCTATCCGTACTTAAAGGCTCACTTCTAAGTCCCTGCAAGTCAGTAGAGTTTACAAAGTCCATTTTGGCTTATGATGATCCCTCTATTTCAGAAGACTATGTGGCATAGTGGCTAGTATGTTAAACTTACAGTTAGGAAGACCTGGGTTCAAAGTTTGCCTCAGACATATCTTATTTTTCATTCACAAGGTCACCACCCTAGTAGTACAGGTTCCAGTGTCTAAATCAGTGGTGTCAAACTCAAATAGAAATGGTTTCCACTATATAATAATAAAGATCCTTGTGGGCCAAGTATTAATTTAGAAAACCATATTTGATACCTCTGATCTAGACTAGAGGTTTCAAACTTGAGACCTGCAAAACTCTCAGATTAAAATGTAATTGAGAAATGTATAATAAAATAAATATACAGTACAACATAAATGTTAATTTGTAGTTTTCTTGGTCATTGTACTGCCAGTGTAGTTTTGACACCACTTATCTAGACTACTGTAATAGACTTTTTTTTTTGGTAGTAGCCTTTTAGTTGATCTCCTTTTCTTACCCCTTCCATACTCTGCACACAATTGCATGAATAATTTTCCCAAGGCACAGATAGGTTTTAACCAAGTCATTCCCCTGTTTAAAAACTTTGAGTGTCTCCTTATTGATTCTAGGATAAAATACAAACTGCCAAGCCTTTCATTTAAGGCTTTCTACAATTTGACTTCTAGCTACCTTTCTTTCTTTCTTTTTTTTTTTTTTGAGGCAATTGGGGTTAAGTGACTTGCCCAGGGTCACACAGCCAGTAAGTTTTAAGAGTCTGAGGCCAGATATGAACTCAGGTCCTCCTGACTCCAGGGTCAGTGCTCTATCCATCTAACTACCTTTCTAACCTTATTTCATGCTACAGTTGACTCCTAATATTCAAGGTGGTTAGGCGCTCAGAACTCCTAAAGATTTGAAAAAAACAAACAAACAAAAAACAGTAGTAATTCTAAGTCCTACAGCAAGCCTTTATTTTTTATAATTCTGATCATATTTGTGTAACACACAAAATAAATAAAACTACACCGCACCCATAAAAGGTTACTTTTTTTTTTTTTTTAGTGAGGCAATTGGGGTTAAGTGACTTGCCCAGGGTCACACAGCTAGTAAGTATGTGTTAAGTGTCTGAGGCCAGATTTGAACTCAGGTACTCCTGACTCCAGGGCCAGTGCTCTATCCACTGCACCACCTAGCTGCCCCTGCATTTTCTACAATAGAGATATTAATATCTCATACAGCATGCAGAATCTTTACAGCAGCTGGTATAGCTGCAGCAACTTTTTTATGGATTTCCTTCTGTGAAAAGTTCAAGATACAACTGCAATAGAAAATCACGTGACTGAGTCTAGATGGCCCATAGTTCTTTAGCACAGTAAAACTTGTAACAAAATTTAACTTTTTATAATAAATTTATGTATGTTTATGATAGTAAATGATAATATAGATGAATAACATACAGTATTTGTGACTTACTAATTTTTTCAAAAGTTTTCTTTATATGTGGAAATTGTCTAGAATTCTTAGCAGTACACCACTGATCTCAAATTCCCATTTAATTATTAGTGGCCAACCTTCCAAATAACCAAAATTGTGAATGTTGAGGCATTGCTGTATTTTTTTCACAAACTCTGCATTTTAGCCAAACTGAATTACTTCTCCAAAATTGATAGATTGACACTTCTCTTTCCTACTCCATTATTTGTATCCACCTTTCTCAGAATATATTCCCAATCTTCCTTGTCCTCTCAGAATCTCATCTTCCAAGCTCTGTTTACTATGTTTTTTATGAAACCGTGTGTGTGTGTGTGTGTGTGTGTGTGTGTGTGTGTGTAAATGCATAATTAAGTACAATAATACTCTACAGATGGTATAGCAGTGGGACTTAAGCCAGATTAAAATGTAATTGGGAAATAATTAACAAAATAAATAAAAATATAATGAAATATAGGTAACATTGGATTAGTGGTCCTAATTTCTATTTGAGTTAGACACCACTGAATATGAATTACTTGAAGGTAGAGACTAATTTTTGTCTTTAGTATCCCTATCACATAGAGTAATGCCTGGCATATAGGAAGTACTTAATCAATGCTTATCGATTGAAGTCATATTCCTTAATGTGAATGCAAGTTAGTTGAGGATAGGAAATGTTTGTTATCCTCCTTCGTGTGTGCTTCCATTATCTTGCACAATAGCTCGCATGTAGTAAGTACTTAATAAATGCTAGTTGAATGGAATTGCAAGGCATTGTGCTAAATATTGGGAAATACAAAGACAGAAATGGAAGTCCCTGCCTTCAGATAGTTTACTTCTTGCAGGAAAGTCTTCATGGAAACAGGCAAGTAAGTGGAGGTAGGAGAAATAAGTGGAGGTGGGAGAGATTACTGATAATTTTGGGGAACAGGAAACTAGAACATAGCACCTCAACTTAGACTTGACTAAAAGCTAAGAGGCAGAAGCAAGGAGGCATTCCAGGTATGAGGGACAGGGACAGCCTGTGCAAGAAATGAAATGTGACATTCTAGGAAAAATAAAAAGGCCAATTTGATTAGAAATTCGATTATGTCAAGAGGAGTAGTAAAGTATAAAATTAATTTAAAATGGAGGCTGGAGCCAGATAGAGTAGGACATTAAATGCCAAATTGATGAATTTGTATTTTATCAAAGAGGCATTATAGAGCTACCAAAGTTTTTTAAGTGGGGAATGACATGATCAGACTTATTATATGTTGAACTGAATTGAATTTTGAAAAGAATTGGGAATTGGGTGAAGTTTGAAGAGCTGGGCTTGAGTCTCGCTTCCATCATTTCTAGCTTTGTGTTTTTGGACAAGACATTTAACCTCTGTCTGAGAGAATAAATACACATATTTATAGTCTATTTTGTAGTATTGTTTTAATGCTCAAAGGAGATGATTTGTTGAAAAGCAATTTGTTATCAACTATTATAATACTTTTTTAGCTGGTGGTCTTCTAGATCTTAGATCTTCTCCAATCAGCATATTTCATACTCTGGCACAAGTAGTCTTTCTAATGTACAATTATGATCATGTCACTCCTCTCTTCAAAAGCTCTCTGTTATCTTCCGTATATAACACATAATTTCCTGATTCTATCATTCAGGACCATTTCGATCTGATTCCAACCTAACTTCCTAACCCTTGTCTTATATACTTTCCCTTATTATGTGCTGCATTCTAGGCAAACTGGATCGTTCACTATTCCTTGATCTTATCTTTGCCTTTCCGGTAACTGTTGTCCCCTAGTTGTCTTCAAGTTTTTTAATATCTGATCTCCGGAAAAGAGAGTTCCCTTTTTCTGCATAGCTTAGAGGGCAGAAACAGGAGCAGTAGTACAAAGTGTAGAAAGTCATGATTCAGCTCATCATAAGGGAAACGTTATAAGAAATTAGATGTCCAGAAGTGTAATTATTTGCCTGGGTAGCTAGTAAGTTCCCTATTATTAAAGATCTTCAAACAGAGTTGGTGACTTTTTGTTGGAAATATTCTAGAGGATGCTTGATCGGGTATGAGTTGGACTAGATTGCCTCTTCCAGTTCTGTAAAGTGTGAAATAAATAAAGAGGATGGTATCATATACCCACAAAGATTGTAAAAAGTGGTGTACTGGATCCATCTTAGGCAGTTGTTAAGTTTTCATTTAAGCATTTACACATTTCAGATTTGTTTTTGATTGTGTAGACCACTGGTTTCAAACCCAAATAGAAATGGATCCCTGTGGCTTCATAATGACTTAGAAAGCCACATGTTGACATTTCATATTCTATTGTATTTTCATTTATTTATTTTATAAACATTTCTCAATCACATTTTCATCTGGTTCAGGTTACATACACTCCTGAGTTTTTATGGGCTGTTTCAGGTGAGTGTAATACCTATGATCTAGACCTAAGAAAGTAATGGAGAAAATGTTAATAATGCAGATAAAACTTAAAAGTGTGTACTGCAGGGCAGCTAGGTGGCGCAGTGGATAAAGCACTGGCACTGGATTCAGGAGGACCTGAGTTCAAATACGGCCTCAGACACTTGACACTTACTAGCTGTGTGTCCCTGGGCAAATCACTTCACCCCCATGGCCCCGCCCTTCCCCCCCCCCCAAAAAAAAGGTGTGTACTGCTAACATGTTTGTTTCTAAATTAGTTGTTAAACACTTGCTGGCATGTACAAAACTAGGCCTAACATAAGGAGCTATGTTAGAAAAGAAAGAGAAAAACTGAAAATTAAAGTTCCTGGAAGAATTAGTTGTACTTTTAAGTATTTTGCAGATGCAAAGGAAAAGAAATATTCAAAATCATGATTTGATCCACATATTTTGTTTTGTTTTCCAAGCTTCACTTGCAAATAGAAATAAGAAAGCAGCACAGTTCATTGCTATGCTCTTATTGATGGCTTATATACATGATTTTATCTTGGAAGTATATGTGGTCCTAAGATTTGTCCATATTATCTAGGCTATTTCCAAAATGAGAGTTAAGACATTTTATTCACAGTGCAATAGATACTTAGGTGATAGATTTAGCTTCCTAGATTAAAGTTTTTGTGGCACAGTGGATATAGTGCTGGGTCTAGAGTCAGGAAGACTTATGGTCAAATCTGGCCTCAGATAATAGCTGTGTGACCCTGGATAAGTCACTTAACCTCTACCTCAGTTTCCTTGTCTGTAAAATGGGGATAATAATAGTACTTACCTCCCAGGGTAGTTGTTAGGATTAAATAAGATAATAATTATGAAAAGACTTAGCACAGAGCCTGGCACATAGAGTGTACTGTGGAAATGTTATCTATTATTAGCTGTTAAAATTGAAGCATGGTTTATTTGCATGATATGTGTCAGAAATCATTTAGAGTACAGTCAGACTTATCAAGTTTGAAAAACTTAAAATCAGACCTCAGATAACCATAGGTGCTAGTAAACTAAAAGTCTTCAGTGTTATTCTTTTCAAAGTTTATTTGTTTCAATGTACATTTTAATAATGCCATTTAACCTTAGGTTTTTTTTTTTTGAAAAATAAGGATTTGATATGAGTTTTCTGGAGCTTTTTTTTTTCTGTCTTCTGGGTTTTTTTGTGTATGGTTTTTTTTTGGGGGGGGTGCAGTGAGGGTTAAGTGACTTGCCCAGGGTCACACAGCTAGTAAGTATCAAGGGTCTGAGGTCGGATTTGAACTCAGGTCCTCCTGAATCCAGGGCCTGTGCTTTATCCATTGTGCCACCCAGCTGCCCCCGAGCTTTTTATTTCTGGGCACATTCAGCTCAAGTCAACAAGCTTGTGCCAAGTGCTTACTGTGTATGTACCAGGAATGATGCTAAATGCTCAGGATACAAAGAAAGAGGAGATAAAAGCCACTCCTTGACCTCAAGGAGCTCATACTTTAATAGGGGAGACAGCATGCATACAACTATGTACAAACTATATAGTCAATGTAAATGGAAAGAAAGACACTAGTATTAAAGGGAATAGGGAAAGGATTCTTTCTGAAGGTAAAGGGACTAAAGCAAGTAGCACCCTAGGCAGTCCTACCATACAGGGCCCCTTTCCCTCTCTTCTCAGGATATTTTCAGTCAGGATATTTCCTTTGGACCCAGCTCCTGGGATAATGGAACTCAGAGTGGTCTCCATGATACAAGATTCAGAGTGGGGAGATATCTTGAAATACTTTGTTTTGATGAAAAAAATAATTTTATAGGAACACTGTCATCACTCTTCTCATAGTGATATCAAGACCAACAAGTAGAATATAGCAGCAGACTTTTAGAGTTTTTGTTTAATATAAAATAAGATCAAAGTAGAAATAGATTATTTCATAAAACTACAGCTCTGTTTGCAGATGGTTTTTTTTAAGCTTTAACTGGATTATCAGAATTATTAATAACTGTGGATAGTAGTCTGGATGCTGAAGAAAGAAGCTAAACCATTAAAAGATATAATTTCTTTAGTTCATATAATTTTTAACTGACCCTACTATGTCAGTGTATGAAAAGGTTTTGGTAAACTTCTCTTAAAAAAAAAACAACAACTTCTCTTGAGGCTCTGGATTTGGGGTTTACTTTGTGCCCTGACAATCCAAGTTTATCTCACTCTTGTTGTCTGTTGTTCCTATTCAGATTACACCCTATCCCTCTTCCCAAGTGGCTCTTTTTGCCAACAGGTGGCATAGTTCTCTGTTAAGAGAGATTATCCCAATATGAAAACAAGGTATTAAAAGCAGATTAACCTAATTCAGGTTCCTTCTGTATAGATAAAGTTTTCATAAGTAGAGCTTTCAAAGGTTTGAAATGAGATCAGTTTGTCTGAAATATTTTCTTGGGAACATTATAAAGATTTCTCAATTTTCAGATATCTTTAGAACCTAGCCTTTGGTAATAGAGATGATATGTCTTACACAGGACTTAAAAAGCTTCATTCTTTTTGCTCTTTCTAAGTGTAAAACAATGACTAAATGGGAAATGCAAGCAGCTTCAGAAGTTCATTATGTGTTTCTTTGCCCAAGTCTCAAGCACCTTAATTGTGGGTAATATGAGTTACCCACATAAACTAAGAGAAAATTTGTGCTTGCTGACTCGAAGAAATGGTATAAACAGCGCTTTTTGCAGTGGCAAAAGAATGGAAGGAAAATAGATGTCTATCTAGTGGAAAAGAGCTTAACAAGTTATATATGGGTGTAATGGAATAATATTATATTGTAAAAAGTAACAAATATGAAATTTTGGGGGAAGTATAGGAAGGCTTTCATGAACTGATGCAGGTGAAGTAAACAAAACTAGGAGAACAGTACACCCAGTGACTATAATGACATATATGAATATAACTGACGAATTATAAGTCTATAAATTAACAAGCATTTATATACTTATTGTGTGCTAGGCACTAGCCTAGAGATAGGCAAAAACATAATCCCTGCCTTTAAGTAGCTCACATTCTAATGGAGAAAATAACATGCAAATAATTATGTACCCACAGGATATATACAGAATAAATAGGAATTAATCTTAAAGAAGAGAAACTGGGAGGGAGAGACCTGGAAAGGCCTTCTAGAGAAGAGAGAGTGAGCTGAGTCATGGAGAAAGATAGGCAAGCTAGGAGACAGAGGCAGTGAGGGAAAACATTTCAGGCATGTGGGAAAGATAGTACTATAGTTGTAATGCAGTGTCATGTCTGAGGAGCAACAAGTAGCCCCAGTTAGTAAAATCAGAGTGCCAGAAGAGGAGGAAAGTACAAAAAGACAAGAAAGGGAGGATGGAGCCAGGTTATAAAGGTCTTTAAATGCCAAATGAGGAGTTTGTATTTGATCCTGGAGGTAATAGGGAGCCGCTAGGAGTAGGGGGTGAAATGTAATAATTGACAGAACAAGTCAATACCTTCTTCAATGGGCATTTAAGGTGCTGAGGTCATAGCTTGTGTCTAAAGCCTTTTTCCTCACCACCCAACCAAACCCCCCGCCTTCCCTATGTGCACGTGCATGCACACACACACACACATACACACACACACACACACACACACACACACACACACCTCCCTCCACATATATAATACTAACATGGAGAAAAAAGTATCACACCGTTGTTCAGATTTTATCTGGTACAATTTCCCTGAATATGACTTTTATGAACTCTTCCTAGTTTTTTTGAAGAGTTCTAGCAGTTGAAAGGGGAAGGAGAGGGCTATACCTAAATGTGAGTAAAAGCGTCATTTTGCAAAAACATTTGGCTTATGAGAACAAACCTGAATTTAAAGGCTCTCCTCCAGTGAAATGTTCCTCATGCATGTGTTGAGTACACAGCCTTTTTAGATACAAGCACAGAAATTACTTTATCTAACAGTGGAATCCTCTGATCATTGATATCAAAGAAAGTATAAAACAAGGAGATGCATTCTTTTTTTTTTTTTTGCGGGGCAATGGGGGTTAAGTGACTTGCCCAGGCACACACAGCTAGTAAGTGTCAAGTGTCTGAAGCCGGATTTGAACTCAGGTACTCCTGAATCCAGGGCCGGGGCTTTACCCACTGCGCCACCTAGCTGCCCCAGATGCATTCTTTTTAAAAAAGATATTTGCCACTTTTGTATGTGATATCCTACATAAATTCCAAATGGAAGAGGAATTTCTTATACTTCAGTTTCTCTGTACATTCCAGTTTGTAAGTGACAGTAACTATTAAAAATTTCATTATTATTGGTAGAGTCAAGATGAGTATTTCTCATTTGACCTATAGGCTGCTTGCAAAGTAAGGGTAAAAATAGAATTGACATGGACAACAACACACATTTATTAAGTGCCTACTGTGTGCAAAGGACCTTCAGTATTAACTGTGAAGAGTGAAGTGAGATTTGTAAACAAGTAAGCAGTTAAATTGAACAGTGTAATACTTAATTGTAAAGGCAGACATTTTGCCTGTGATGATCAGAACTCAGTTGTTGAATTCTTTTTTTGACTTTTAAAAATATATATATTTTATCCTTGTTATTATGTGGTATTTATAATTTTAGACTTATTTTATATTGGGGCAAAACTTTGAAATTTCTTGATATTTTTTAGGAGTTTCTTTGAGTTGCTGCTGTTCTTCGGAAAAGATGAATTTTATGAAGAGCCATTAAAGGATATTCTTGGTTCAATCCAGGTATTGAAATTTCCTGTTACATTTTCTATGTAAAATACACATCACTACTAAAACATATATAAATATATTGCCTAATTAGCTTGCTTAATGATGTTAAAGTTACAATTTTCAGAAGTCTTACACGATCTTATTACAGTAGTAGTAGAGAAAAAATATAGTCTTTTATTATTCAATGGAAACTAATTATTTTGCTAATAGTAACTATGTGGAGCTGTTAATATTTTTTTCATTTTTTAAAGCTTTGATTACTAACTACCTTGATTCCTTATTTAACCTAGAATAGCGCTAGGTTTTGTTTTTGCTTTTGTATTTCCATAGGCTCAGAAGGATGTGAAATTGCATAGGTGCCAGATAAAACGAACTGGAATGATTAAAAAGAATAAACACATTACGAAGAAAGAAAAAGATGCCCAGTGAACACAGATTTAAGCCTTTATTTAACAGATAGCATTATAGCATTCAGCTCTTTATAGTAGCTCTTCTCCATCGATATGAATATACAAAATTCTATTTGAAGATAAACCCTTTTTAACAGGTATTTTCATAAGTCCTTTTACCTTTTAGCAGTTTACAACAAAAATGATATACTCAAGGCATGATATGTATATTTAAATGCAACATAAAATATTTTTAGTAAAACTTTTCACATTTTTCAAAACATTTTTATAGTTGGAAGGTTTTTAATTATTTAGTTCTTTCTGTAGGAATATAGCATGGTCCAGTGATTCAAATTCTATCTCTTATGCTTAATACCTCTGTGCCCTTGTACAAGTCAACTTATACCAGAGCCTCTCAGAAACTCAGTTCCCTTATTAGTAAAATGAGAGGTTCAGACAAGATGGTTTCTAAGATCCCTTCCAGATCTAAATCTGTGATCATATGAATTTGGAGGACCTTTGTCTGTGATGAATTTCTTGAGTTTGAGCATAGGAAATTAATTAAAATTGATAGCTGACAATAGTGCTTCAGTTCCTAAAGGAAGCACTCTTCACTAAATGTAGAACGACATATTTCATAGTCATATGTATGTATAATCCCACCCTAAACCATGAAAAATTTTGAAAAGTACAATTTTATCAAGAATATTGCATAAAATATATAAATGTACAAAAACATAACTTCTGAACGCCCTAGGTAACTGAGACTCTGAAGTTGCTAGACCACTTTAGTAGACGAGTTTCCTCATTTTGGAGTTCCCTGTACCAGTGAAATTACATGGGTAGTCCCTGACCCTTAGTTAATTATAGAGTAGCTAAAGAATATTTGCCCACTTAGGTATAAAATTTGCACTCCTATTGTGCCATTTCTTTGGAATGAACAAAACATACTCTTATGTTTGACACTAATTGACTCTATTGTTAGTAAATTTGGTTTACAATAAATATGGATTTTGTCTAAACAAATAATGCAAGAGCTTAGTGGAATTTATTTTTTATTTACATTATATGTCTTCTAAAGAATCAGTGTCTGTAAGTATTAAAATGTGCATCTTTTTTTCCCCCAGTAGTGGTTAGCCTTCTTGGCTTTTTCTCTCCTTAGAGCCAGATCTTTAGTCCTTTTGTCATTCTCTGGGGGATATATTCCTGGCCAAATATCTTAACCACTTCATGGATAAATCCTACTGCTACCATTTAATATCCTTTGTCCAGCGCCTTTGCTCTTCCTCTTCACCTGTCCATTAAATCATCACATATCTCACCAGACTGAAACTATTAGAAATGGAAGGGGTTTTAGGGATCACCTAGTACAACTCCCTCATCTTATGGGAAACTGCAGCCTGAGAAAAGTGGCTTACCTGGAGGCAAATGGCAAGGTAAAGATTCAAATTCAGACTTCTAACTAAGTTTAGTGCTCTTTTGATGCTTCTATATTCCCTTCCCAGTTAATCAATGTGTAGAAAAGCCTTCATTAACTCAGGTGATCTAAAAGTACTAAGATGTGCAGTTCTGCTATAATGTGACATATGGTCTCCTAAAAAAAAATTACTATGCTATGTATATATACAAAATTTCATAATAAAAACCATAGATCTTATGGAGAAAAAATGTGGTTAGGAGGACAACACTCAAAACCTTTTTCAGTAAATGTATAAAAAAATGGAGAACTAATAAAAATGGTAGCACATGTTAAATGGTTAAGAAATACATGAATGCTATAATAAACGTTAGCAGTATCCACAGCCATGAGCTCCTACTCAGCCTTGGCCTGGGCTGTTAGTCATTGGCTATGGTGAAAGAGCTGTCTTGGTGTACCACAACTCTAGGACCAGGGACAAGAGGGTGGTCTTGGCCATGGTCCCATGGTAGAGGTTAAGGGAAAGGGGAGTGAGTGGGTGTGAAACAGTCCTTCTCCAACCACTACTCCTACTACACCAGAAAATAGACAATAAATATGGCATTTTACCTGGGAAAAGACCAGAGGTTTGCTTATGCAAGTGGGTGTTGGAAGGGCTGCAACTTTTGAGTTACTGGAAGTGATGCAGTTTTCGTCATTCTTGCAGAATGAAATTGAGCATAAGCAAATGAAAATCACTTTATGCTTAAATTGATCCCCAGTATATTAATCACAATGGAACAAATCCATGTTTTCAAAACAAGCAACATAGCACAAATGAGTATATACAAAAGATATGCCTACATTCAAACATTCAGAAAATAAATAACAGTTTGATCAGAGCCACCAAGTGCTAAGAAAGAAAGAAAGGATTGCTTTTGCTCATGAAGACAAGTGTAAATGATTTGAATAGAGACACAGGATAATGCTAAGAGGGCAGTGCCTTAGAGAAAGTGACAAATCACAAGAGTGACAGGAGCTTTTTAGTATCTCGCTTTTTCTTCTTGTGGATCATTATATTTTCCTATAAATCTCTACTCACTAACAGGTTACAATTGAACACCAATCTAGAATGTGACACTGTTCTCAAAGATTGTATCTTTACTCCATCCTGGAAGAAACCTAACAGGGAAGGGAGAGCAGCATAAAGGATCCAATCACCTCCAGTTTATTTCTAGTAGTTTTTACTCAAACCAACAAGCCCAAATATTTCCACCAAGACTTCTCCCTGCTTTTTAGGTTCTAAATATCACTGGCCCTTATGCAATACTAATTTTCATTTTCCCAGCCTGTAGGTAAGTAGCAATTTTAATAATTCCATAAGCTCACTAAAATAGGGTTTAAATTATGGAAACAAGGTGATAAGAGTTTTAATGGTTCAAAGTATGTATAACTTCACTGCCATTGCTCTTTAGAAATAGGCATTGATCAATCTTCTGTAAGTC
The DNA here is from genome assembly GCF_019393635.1 of Dromiciops gliroides. Classification (NCBI taxonomy): domain Eukaryota; kingdom Metazoa; phylum Chordata; class Mammalia; order Microbiotheria; family Microbiotheriidae; genus Dromiciops; species Dromiciops gliroides. The sequence goes on from NC_057863.1 coordinate 205,476,433, forward strand.
TGTGCTATTTCACTTTTTTAAAAGTAGCTGTGATCATTATTAACAGCATTGAGTTAAAAGGAAAATATTTTTGGGAAATGTGACAATTTTATACTCAAAAAATACTGACAGGCTAGGGAAGAGAAAAATTAAAGACTTATCTAAGACATAGAAAAATATAAAAACAACTTGGACTCATGTATTGGTTCAAATTATTTTTTTAATCCTTGTTTAAGGCATACAATAAATCTTTGAGACTTTGGGAAGGAATTATAATAGTCTTTTAATCATTTAACTGCTGCATTTTAATTATGTATTTCTTTTTCTGTTATCTTTGGCTGTGTTTATACTTAACATAAAAAGTGACTTGGTTGTGAAAAAATATGTAATTTGTTCTCTGTCACAAAATACATTTTTTAAAATGAGTACAGTATTCAGCTGTGTTGTTCCATATCCTTATGGCAGAGTAGTAGAGTTATCTAAACCTCTAGTTGTCTAAACCTTTTGAGAGAATGTGTCTTTTAGAAAAGCTAAGGGAAAAACTGTTGAGTTATGAATTATGAGTGTCTTAAATTGATGGTGCAAATTGATCTCCGTTCACAAAACATAGAAGGCAAACTCTTGATAATAAATTCATTACCACTTTGTTTAGATCCACATAATTCTAAAACCCTTTCGAGATAAGGATAATATGAAAATTGTCTCACTAACCACAGACAGCTAAGAAAGTTTATGCTCAGGAATTGAGAGCCATGGGTAGGTATGCAGGTATTATGGTGGCCTATTTAAGTCCCACCTTTACTTCTTGTCTGTTTCTTGGGCCAAAAGCCAACCCTCAACTGCTGAATCATGGTTAAACTTTTCATATGCCCAGAGTAGCTTTGGTTTTACCACATTGTTTTGAAAAGATGTTATTCCCTAATTCAGAAGGGAATTTTTAGTACCTTGGAATGGTCAAAAATGTCTTCAGAAACTATATGCAACTGATGACCAGAACCTTTCTGTTAATATAAGAATGTTGTGCTGGACCATTTTTTGCATTATTTCAAGTTTAGAGAGCATCAATTTGAGGTAAGAGACCCTTTGCTCTTACTCCCCCTTGCTTCCTTTGGAAACTTTTGGTGCCTTTAGGAAATAACGATGATTCTACCCTAATAAGAATTTGTATTACTTTTTCAGTGAGTTTAAAATAATCACCTTTTTATTGATGTTTATATACAAAGTGGAGGAAGAAAGTACTTTTCAGATCTATTCATAAGGAATAAGTTCAGGACTAAACAAGGGATGGAAAAGGTCACAGAAGATAAAGTAGATAATTTTGATTAGAAAATGTAAAATATTTGCTCACATTAGTCTAATGCAGTTAAACTTAGAAGGAAAACAGGTAATTGTTGGGAAAAAAAAGAGTCTTTGCAGCAAGTTTCTCTGATAAAGGTCCCATTTCCAAGATACATAAGAAATTGATTCAAATTTATAAGACCATTTAATAAGCCATTCCACTATAGATAAATATTCAAAGGATATGAACAGGCAATTTTTAAAGGAAGAATTCCAAGCAACAACCAATTGAAAAAATGTTCTAAATTGCTTGTAAAAAGAGAAATAAATGCAAATTAAATTAACTTTCTGGTTCCACTTCATACCCATTAGATTGGACAAAGGGAAAATGACAAATGTTAGAGGGGCTTTAGGAAAACAAACATATTTGTAACTGTTGTTAAAACTGTGAATTGGTCCAGCCATTCTAGAACTATGGCCAAACAGTTACTAAACTATGCATCCCCTTTGATCCAGCTATACCACTGCTAGGCCTATACCCTGCAATGATCAAAAAAAGAAGAAAAGGACTTAAATGCACAAATAGCATTTGATACTAACTTCAAACTGGAAACTAACAGGATACCCACCTATAAAATGCTCATCATAAACATTAATAGTTCATCAAAACAAATTACCACATTAGCCATGTCTAAAAATGTATTCTTCATTCAGCTACATAGAATGGCTAAACCATTTATGGTATATGCATGTATTTGAATATTATTGTGTTATAAGAAATTATAAAATGGACAGCTTCAGTGGAAAATAAAAAGACCTTTATGAATTGATGGAAAGTAAAGTGAGCAGAACTAGAAGAACAATTTGTACAATAGAAACAACTCTGAAAGACTTTTAGAACTTTTGGAGTTTTTGATCAATGCAGAGATAAAAGCATGAGTCTGAAGGACAAAAGTTGGAACATTCCACTCTCCTGCCTGTTGTGTGATGAACTTAAAATTCTGAATGAAGATGCAGTTTTAGATATAACCATTGTGGGAATTTAATTTTCTGGATTATTCATGTTTATGATTTTTGAGAGTGAAATTCAATAGAAACAGACTGAAGCATGTTCTCTCCAAGCAAGGTAAACAGTTTGTTGATAGAGTGTGAACCTATTAATAAAGGGATCAATGGCTTGCCTCGATTTATGCCAGTGACCAGTAGCTGAAGGACAGCTCCTCTTTAATAGGTTTTCAGGGAGTACAGAACAAAGAACAAAACGGGATAGATGACATTATATGGTGGACAACAAAATGGTTACAAAGCTGAGAGATGGGGAACTATGAATGGTTGGAAATTAGAAATGAGGGCTAACAACAATCCCTTCCTTCCCTCTTGAGACTGAGAAATGTTCATTGTTTGAGTCCACCTGCAAAGTCAGACTTCTTTGGATAGCAAACCAGACATCCTTGAAGGATAGTTTGGTGGTGTCAAGATACAATGCCGAATTCTCTGGTATCCACCCACATCCCCATGAATAGCAGAATCCTTCAAGGCAAGAATAGAACAGTGATAAGCAAGAAGACTGGTTTCTAAACTTAATGCATTACAGGCTAGTTGAATTCTGAACCAAGTTCAGAGACAGAGAACCATGATGTAAGTAAGCAGTTACGGGATAAAATCAATTACAAAGTAAAAAGCAAAATTAATGTCTTTTTTTAATTGGTGAAAGACATTGGGAAGGAGAGAGAAATGTTTGCAAAAATAAATTTTTAAAAGAAAAATTAAAAAATGAATAACTGAAAAAATTAAAGATATCTGAAAAGTAAGGAAAGAGGTATCACCTTTATATATATAGTGTTTAGACTGCAAAGTTCATTAGTTGAAAAATATGTAATGTACATATATAAAGTTGAGCACATGGAATCATTTGATGCCACTTTGAAAATGAATATTCACCTAATAAATAAAATTATATGGTTTTCCAACAGTATTTTTTCTGTATTTCATTAATCATATACCTATGCTTCAACTAAACTAAAGTAATTTCCCTCTTGTAGGAATGCCAGAACCACCTCAGCAGATATGGAAATGTGAATCTGGAACTGGTAACTCGAATTATTAGAGATGGTGGACCATGGGAAGATCCAGTGTTGCAAGCAGTTCTTAAAGCTAAGCCAACCTCTCAGGATATAGGTATTTAAGGCATATGTAAAGTAACATTGAATTCATCATGTCACCATTTGTTTATTTATAATACTAAATAATTGAGTGGCGATACTGTCAATATAATTGACGGAAGAAAATGAGCAGTATGAGCATAACAATGCTTCTACAACTGTTACAACTATGTTTCCACTTTTAGTAGTTCCTAACTATGTGTTAAATATGTGACCAATGTGACAAAAATAATATATGACAATATTTTAAACATACCACTAAAAAGAAATCTCAAACCTTAAGATTGTGATTATAACATTAATGTAAACATCTAAGATTACAAGCAGAGGTCTTCAACATCTCATAGCCTATGCCAAGAGAAGGTCAAAATTGGGGACATGAATTATACATAAAGGATGACATCATAAGCAAATTAAGTGAGCTTGGAAATTTTTTTCAATCAAATCTATGAAGAAGGGTAGAATTTATGACAAAACATGAGATAGAGAATGTACAATTTTAAATTAAATATAAAAGGGTTTGCACAAATAAAATCAATTGCAGCCACGATTAGAAGAAAAGCAAGAAACTAGGGGTATATTTTTTTTTTACAGGTTTTTCTGGTAAAAGCTTCATTTTTTAAATATATAGGGAACCGAGTCACATTTTAAAAAATAAGAGCCATTTCCCAATTGATAAATGGTCAAAGGATATGAACAGGCAGGTTTTAGAAGAAATCACTTATCAAGTCAAATAATAATATTCTAAATCGCTGTTATAGAGATGCAGATTAAAACAGCTCCAAGGTACTGTGTCACACCTATCAGATTGGCTAGCATGACAGAAAAGGAAAATGACATGCTAAAGGGAAAAATCAGAACACTTAATGCACTGTTGGTGGAGTTGTAAACTGGTTTAACCATTCCAGAGGACAATTTACTGTTTGTTTGGTTTTTTTGTGGGTCAGTGATGGTTCAGTGACTTGCCCAGGGTCACACAGCTAGTAAGTGTCAAGTATCTGAGGTCGGATTTGAACTTAGGTCCTCCTGAATCCAGGGCCAGTGCTTTGTCCACTGCACCACCTAGCTGCCCTTGGAGGACAATTTATAACTATGCCCAGAGGGCTATAAAACTACATAGCCTTTGATTTAGCCATACCCAAAGAAAAAGGAAAAGGACTTATATATACAAAAAAATTTTTACAACAGTTCTTCGTTATGGCAAAGAATTGGAAAATGAGAGGATGCCCATCAGTTGGGGAATGGCTAAACAACTTGTGGCATATGTTTGTGATGGAATGCTGTTGTGCTAAACAGTGACAAACAGGATTTTTTCAGAAAAACCTGAGAAGACTTATATGAACTGATGCAAAGTGAAGTGAGAAGAACCAGGAGAACATGGTACAAAGTAACATTAATATTGTAATGCTGATCAATTATGAAATACTTAGCTACTCTGATTGATAAAATGAAACAAGACAGTTCCCAAAGTACTTGTGATGAAAAATGCTCTCTACCTCCAGAGAGAGTATAATTTTTTTACTTTCTTAATTGTTTTTTCTTTTTTTTTTCTTTACAACTTGGCTATTATGGAAATATGTTTTGCATGATTCAAAATGTATAATTGACATCCTTGCTTGCCTTTTCAGTAGGCAGGGGAGGAACTGTAGAGAGGGAAAGAATTTGAAACAAAAATATTTTTAAATGAATGTTAAAAATAAATAATAATGTTTTAAAGCCAAAGTCTCTAGTCCAATGGCATAACAAGCGCTTAGTTCTATAGCAAATTTTAAGTTTTTAATCATCTGTCCCAGCCAGATGACTACAGAAACTCTCTTCTTTCCAACTGCCACTTCTTGACGTTTTCCCTCCCCTTCTTGCTGAAGATTCCTCCTTAATTCAAGGACCAGTCTAGCCAGGACTGGAGTGACAAGGAAGAAAGAGTTAGCTCTTTAAGCTGATCACTGCTATCTCTACTTCTCTGGTCCTAGTACTCTAGCTTTTAGGATAAAAATGCACAGAAGAGTTATTGAAATGATCTTCTGAAATGTGTATGAATTCTACTCCTAAAGCCACTATTTATCATCTGTGGGGATTTTTTTTTCTTTTTAATAAGATTAAAATTAAAAAGTGAGGGAAAATGGGAGAGGGGGACAGGTGATTAATGAGGTGTTCATTTGATTTAAACAAGAGGGTAGAGGAAAAGCTGTGTTCTATTTCATATGGGACTGGTGAAAGAAGAAAAGCCTATGAAGAAGAGAGAAGGCAAGGCATGCAGTATAATCCTGGAGCACTGCCCCCCCCCAACCCAAAAAAATACTTGGGACAACAGACAGCATTGAGACATGACTGGCAAGAGGAATCTCGTGGCCCTAAGGTCTCCCTCTTTCCATCCCTCTCCTCCTCAGCAGCCTACTCTGTTGAATCTCTCATCTCAGGGCATGGGAAACAACACCTGCTAGAGGAGTCCTCAATCCTACTGCTATAGCCACAGAGGGCATTCGTTCCTAAGGTTCCAAATCAGAACTCGGCATAGTAATTTCTCACTGATGTTGTGTAACACTGTTTCCATATAGTAGTTAGTTAGGCTTCATGGTGCATATGCTGTTGTGCTCTGCTTAGGGTACTTTATGTTGAATTGTTCTTTGTAGGCTGTCTTAGAACTGAACCACCATGTATATATTTATACCTATTATAGGAAAGGTCATTCTAGTTAAAAGTAATAACATATGTTAACATATATATATATATTTATATTTATGTCTGTGTGTGTGAAACCACATATATATGATCATTTTAATTCCAAACAAATAACTTAGAACTATAACTCAGTAAGTTGGGGACTACTTCTATTTGAAGGCAGTTTGAAATTGGTGATATTTTGTGTAGGGGAAAACAATTAATAGTATTAACAAGGAAAATAGAAGCTTTTATTTATATTTGAAATAATAAATCATAACTTTTACCTTTAGAGTGGATTTCCAAAGTGCCCTTACTGGTATGTATGCACATTTATATTTATATATACACACACACACACACATTATTTTTAACAGACTCTAAAGAGACAATGTGGACTAGTGGATAGAAGGCTGGCTCCAGAGTTAGGATGACCTAGGACTTCTGGACAACCTGGCTTTAGGTCTAGCTTTCCACAGTTACTAACTGGTGTCACCTTGGGCAAGTCATTGAATCTCTCAGTGTCCCAATCATTTCTCTAAGCATTTTTAAGTTGCAGAACAGTTGTTGCTCAAGAGAATGTCTTCACCCAAAGCTACCTACAAAGATGAAAGTATAGGTCCAAACCAAAACAACAATCAAAACCTGAATCTAAACTACCAAACCAGCTACACTTGTCACTAATTTGGACTTGCTTTCCCACAATCAGTCTAAATTAGGGATATTTCAATATAGCTTAAAATAACAAAATCTAAATAGAAATAATAGTTATTTTCTAGACTCACAAAAAAGTTGATAGTTTGGATACCTGACATCACCCAACCCCCCCTTTAAAAAATAAGTTTGATGATGCTTTTTTCTTTTTATATCACTTTCACTTCCCAGTGATTAACCTACATACACACATATACATATACCTATACCTATACATATACCTATACCTATACCTATACCTATACCTATACAATCAAGAAAATTGGCTGAGTCTGAAATTATATGCTTCATTCCAAACCTCTGTTCTGCCACCTTGGCAGATGTGGTATGATTCACAATTAGTCCTCTGAAGTCATAATTGGATCACTGCATTTATCAGTTTTTAAGTCTTTACATTATCATCATTTTCACCCCTTTTCCAGTCATATAACTAAATTTTGTTAAAGCATAACGAATTAAATATTTTTTAAGTTTGAATGTTAAAGTAGTAAAATTTCAGGGAATACCGAATTGCTAAATTCTATTTCTTAAATAACATTCTTTTTTCCCCCTCTTTTCTAATATAGTTAACAAATATTTGAGCTCTGAAAATCCACTGTTCTTTGAACTGCGTGCCAGATACCTTATTGCTTGTGAACGTATACCAGAGGCAATGGCTCTTATCAAATGTTGCATAAATCACCCAGATATCAATAAAGACTTGTACTTCCATCAAGCATTCTTCACATGTCTATATATGTCACCATTAGAAGATCAACTATTCCAGGAGGTACTAACTGAGAATAAATTTCAATACTATAGTGATATATTGGGTGTGTATCTGCATATTCTTTTTTTTAGATTAATTCTCTAAGAAAGTCACTAACCATTTTTTTTCTTTTCTGGTAATTTATTTCATCTCATTTGTGGGTTTAATTATAATTAATATAACAAAACAAATGATGTAATCAGCATTAGATACCAAGAAAATTTGAGTTGAGCTTTGGATGTGACAGAAAGAAAAGAGATTAACTTTTAAAGAAGTCAGATAAGAATTGTGGAAACTTAATAATTGCCTTTTAAACCAATTCTTAAGATACTGAATGTTTAAAGTAATTATTCTGCCCTTTAATTTAGAGAATGAATCTATTTCTTAGACAACTTTTACCAGTTCAGACATCAACTTTCATGGAAGAAAGCTAAGCATTAGTTACTTCTTCCATAGAATAATATAGGATAATGTAATTTCAGCTGTACAACTATTTATATATTTATATGTATTTGTATGAACCAATCTTATTTTAAACTTATAGCATGTATTGAGAACTGATTGTAAGAATGGAATTGATATCATCTGTAACACCGAAAAAGAAGGCAAGACTACATTAGCCTTGCAGCTCTGTGAATCATTCCTAATTCCACAGCTCCAGAATGGGGACATGTATTGTATTTGGTAAGTGTTTCTTTCCCCACCCAACCCCCCTTTTTTTTTAATGGGGCAATGAGAGTTAAGTGACTTGCCCAGGGTCATACAAGCTAGTAAGTATCAAGTGTCTGAGGCTGGATTTGAACTCAGGTCTTCCTGAATCCAGGGCCAGTGCTTTATCCACTGCGCCACTTAGCTGTCCCAGTAAGTGTTTCTAATAAGAAACTTTCCCAGTATGAAGGGAAAGAATTGTTGGGTAGCCGAGTTTGGGATGTATGTTTGCAAAATAAAAATGCCATTAAGATTTTCTCCTCTAAATGGCAAGGTTTCTTTGTATTGACCAACAAGTAAAAATTAACTATTTAAATAAATCTTCTAATATACTTACTGTACTTTATTTTCTAATTCAGAGAATTAGAGGTAAGGGTATTAAAGGCTTTTTTCTCTTTTGAATATAGATTTTTGTTTGAAATAGTATGATTTATGGAATCATATTTTAAAAACAACGGTTTGTTTCAGCCCGGCAGACATCTATTAAGTACCTACCCAAACCAAGGAGCTGTCCTAGGTTCTGGGGGTTCAAAGACAAAATGCAAAACAATTTGTGCCTCAAGGAGTTTCCCTTCAGACAAACTCTCATTTGTAATGTGCCATAAGACTTTATAAAGTTAGCAAGTAATTTCTTTTTATTTCTTAATACTTTTTTTTTTTTTGGTGAGTCAATTGGGGTTAGTGACTTGCCCAAGGTCACGCAGCTAGTAAATGTCAAGTGTCTGAGGCCGGATTTGAACTCAGGTCCTCCTGAATCCAGTGCCGGTGCTTTATCCACTGCACCACCTAGCTGCCCCCTATTTCTTATTACTTTGATAGCCCATTTTAATTTTAAAAGTGTGGTAAAATATGAAAGTTTTTAACAGTCGGTTAGGATAACTGAAAGAAATCTCACAAAAGAAAATTGTTCTTTTCTTCCTTAGCACAGTAATTTGTAAAGATCTTGAGAAAAAAAGTTTTTTTCCCCTGAATTAGCAGTGATTTCAAATTCCAAATTATCCTTGTTCAAAAGCTTACTGTAAAAATGTAACTGTTGGAGGCAGCTAGGTGGTGCAGCGGATAAAGCACCGGCCCTGGATTCAGGAGGACCTGAGTTCAAATCTGGCCTCAGACACTTGACACTAGCTGTGTGACCCTGGGCAAGTCACTTAACCCTCATTGCCCTGCCAAAAAAAAAAAAAAGTAATTGTTGGGGGCAGCTAGGTGGCGTAGTGGATAGAACACCGACCCTGGAGTCAGGAGGACTTGAGTTCAAATCTGGCCTCAGACACTTGACACTTATTAGCTGTGTGACCCTGGGCAAGTCACTTAACCCCAATTGCCTCACAAAAAAAAACAAAAAGAAAACAAACAATTTAGGAGCAGCTAGATGGCCCAGTGGTAAAGTACCGGCCCTGGATTCAGGAGGACTTGAGTTCAAATCTGGCCTCAGACACTTGACAGTTACTAGCTGTGTGATCCTGGGCAAGTCACTTAACTCTCATTGCCTCACCCCCCCAAAAATGTAATTGTTTGTAGTAGAGTGTGAAGAAATAATTTTAAAACAAATTTTACTATAACATCCTTTTTTTGGTGTGTAGCTTTTCTAAAGATGGAGAAATCATTTGGTAGCTACTAAAATAAATAAAATTCCTATACTGTTCAAAGTTTTAAAAAAATGTTTAATTATCCTAGGTCTATTTGGTTATGAGACCTGCTAGAGAGAACAGATTCCCTGCTTTCCTAGGTATGAGGTCAACTCCAGTTTTTCTTTTAGTCTGAGTATTAGTATTGACAGTACTAGAACTTAGGTAAATTCAGAGGAATTACCCTCCCCTTCTGTGTTGGCCAGTCAGATTCTAATCTCTGCACTTTGGGGCCTTGAGTAAGATTTTGTCGCCTTCTGAGTCTAAAGATCTACCTAGCTTCTGGACCATTAACTTTTATCCACTTTTTTATCTTCTTTCTCTAGCAGATTTTATTCATGTGGTCAGCTTTTTGCTTTCTTCTCTTTCTCTTCTGTTTCCTTCCCTTTCTATTACTTTCTGAATAACCTTAGGGGCCATCTTGCATTGTTCCCCTCATACCTCTAGTTTCTTACTATCCTTTCAGTGTTCCTTCTCTATGGGCCAACTTCCCCATTATCCTTATTCCGTGCAGGTAGAATGATATAGATGCATGGTTGTAACGATTGGAATGATGGCACCTGCTGGAGATTTACTGTAGGAAAGCTCCAACATGAGGAGAGGGCCTCTGAGGGCAAGACCATGTGGCTTTTTTTTTTGGCATCAGGAAGTGATGTTGGCTGGTGGAAGGAAGAAGGGGGAGGCTGGCACTCTGACTGGCTCTCTTTCCTGAGTACTCTGGTGGAGAAGGGAGCTAGAAATGCGTTCTTCCTTTAATAGATAGGTGAATCTAGGCCTTTCTCTCTCTCTTTACCAAATTCTTATTCTCCTTAATAAATGCTTAAAAGTCTAACTCTTTCTAAAGCTTATAATTTATTGGCAACCACTCATTAGATATTTTAGACAGTATAGCTAGAATTTTAGCCCCTTACATGGTATAGGTGCATCAGTATATGCAGACCCTGGAATATGGGTAATTAAGAACTTATTGATTTGACAGAATTATCACCTGTTAGATCCTTTTCAATTAACTATCAGTATGTGGACACAAAGGAGTATATCCCCTGTTCTTGGAATCTTCTTACGTTAATATAGTGTAGAGGGGTTGGGGGTAGCAGAAGGATATAACTGGCAGGCATTTTTTTTCTATGAAGTCCCTCTGCTTAACTGAGGATAATTCACTAATCAGCCTAGAGTCATAAATACAACTAGCTAGGCCTTCACCCAAAACCAAGCCTATACTACCAAGTAGTCTAGAAGATGAACCTTGTCATTAAATAGTTTCTATTGATCTGTATATAACCTGATACTATCTGATGCCAACTCCAGTGGTGCTGAGCCTTTCCTGTTTCCATATTTTAGGAAGAACTCAGGTTAGATGCATATCCATTTCCCTAAGGTCAAAGACACACATATATACACTGCCATTACTGCTTTTCTTGATACCAGAGTCAGAAGTTTTTTAGAGTCCTGTGATCTAGCACATAATTATCTTTTCTAGCCCAAATATGTCTCCTTTGAAAGAGACATCCCCCCAGGGAATTCTTACCTTACAACTAAAAGCTTAACTTGAAGTTCAAACCAAAACCCTTTAATCTGACAAAGTTCTAATAATGGAATAAATTAGAAGTATTTCCCTGGAATCATTATAGATTCTGGCTGAGTTCTTGTCACTCTTGGCCTAAGTCTGTCTGCTGTTCTGACTTTACTGATCCTATGATACTTGCCAGTTGGCATAAATTGTTCCCATTAACCAGATTCTTACCATTTTACATCTATCCCCACAGCAGAAGAGTCTCATGATTACTACAAAGTTACAAGTAGTGACCACTAACTCTCCCAACCCCATATTCTAATTTCCCAATATAGACTCCTATCTAGAAACATATCAGACTGGCTCCAGTGCAATACAAGTCTTCATTGGTCATATATGTAATTAAGTATCAGAGGAGTATTACCTATAGGTGTCTAAATATTACAGCAAGATTTTAGAAGAATCTCAGAAAACATTAGCTATTTCTCTCCCTATTATGCAGGGATGTCATGAACTTAGTATCTGTAAGTATGGTGATCACCAGATACCATGCCTAAGTTTATTTTGGTGTGATCTCATAGGAAATCAAACAAGCTTCCTGTATTTGATAAAAATAGTTATTTTCTGTAATCAAAATTATATTTACTGAGGAATGACAGCTAAGCCTCGCAACCTTATTAGGATGCCTTTGGCCACCTTTCAAAGTAATCTTCACAATCTTTTCTTATCAAGTTATTGAAATATATTTATATGCAGGATGTTCCAAAAGTCTTAGCACAGTTTTGTTTTGTTTTGTTTTTGTTTTTTAGTTTGTTTGGTTTTGTTTCGTTGTTGTTGTTGTTGGGTTTTTTTTCAGGGCAATGAGGGTTAAGGTAACTTGCCCAGGGTCACACAGCTAGTACGTCTCAACTGTCTGAGGCTGGATTTGAACTCAGGTCCTCCTGAATCCAGGACCGGTGCTTTATCCACTATGCCACCTAGCTGCCCCCAGCACAGTTTTTTTTAAGGGGCAGAGTGATAATAGGGAAGCATGGTAGCGAAGACTAAGGCTTATCTCATAGAAATAGAACTACCTAAAGATAAAAAAGATGACGAACTTTGCAGTTGTTCCATTGAAACTTTGTTAGCCAAAGTCACAGAAACCCTGGATCACACATTTGGGGTGGGGCTGAGGTATCTAACTTTCAGTTATTGGTGGTCCAAAGTTACAGGATAATATCCATATTCAAACGTAGATGGCATATCAAACTCTCCTGTCTTTTTTTTCTTGTAGGCAGTCAGGATCCATAGCCCCTGTGTCCTCATTGTATTATTGTTTAGTCATTTTTCAGTCATGTCTTACTCTTCATGACTCCATGTGGAGTTTTCTTGGCTTAGATATTAGAGTGTTTTTCCATTTCCTTCTCTAGCTCATTTTATAGATGAGGAAACTGGAACAAACAGGGTTAAGTGACTTGTCCAGGATCACATAGATAGTAAGTGTCTGAGTCTATATTTGAACTCAAGAAGATGTGTTTTCCTGACCCTAGGCCTGCTGCTCTATCCATTAACTTTCTTTTTTTTTTTTTTTTTTTGGTGAGGCAATTGGGGTTAAGTGACTTGCCCAGGGTCACACAGCTAGTAAGTGTCTGAGGCTGGATTTGAACTCAGGTACTCCTGAATCCAGGGCCAATGCTTATCCACTGCACCATCTAGCTGCCCCAATCCATTAACTTTCCAATTGACCGATGTCCTCATTGTATTTTTCTTGAATTCCCTCTATCATCTACTTCACCCCACCAACCCAGGAAAATCCTTAAAGGTGACCTTTATCATCTACTATTCTTCTTCTTAGGAGAACTAGAGAAACTGTACCATAATCCAAGGTACATTCATACTTTCTTCTTCAATGCTAGAAGACAAGTCATTGCCTTACTGAGTCTTAGTTTCTGAATATCAGAACATTTCTCTTATGATGTTCAAGAAACTCTTTAAAATTATGTCCCTGAACAAAATATCCCCACTTATTTGGATTAATTGGATTGGTTTTGTGCTCTAGATCTCCATATTCTAATCTTTGCTGAAGTCATTGAACTTCTTCCACTTTTTTTAAATTAATTAATTTTTTTTCAATTACATGTAAAGATATTTTTTGAGTTCCAAATTTTTCTCCCAGCCTCCCTTCCCTCCCCCCTCCCAAAGCCAGTAAACAATTTGATATAGAGTATACGTTACAATCATGTTAAACATATTGCCTCCACTTTTCAATGATATCCAGAGATAGCTCTACAAGACTTTTTTCTGATACAGACAAGAGTATCCCCTGGTGATTTAACTGCTAGATAATTTGCCTTTTCCTATCATCCAGTTCTCTACCAGGGTAGATTTCTTCACCATCTGCCCTTCCACTGAATTCCCACTTTATATCTCTCCTGCTATGGGAACAGTAATCATTAAAATACCACTTTGCTCCTAGAAAGGATATGTCTGTTGACTCCTTTATGGCTCCCCTCCCTATCCTTGCGATTTCCTAATCCAAAATACCCTTCTTTTGGTTTCCATTCCCTTTATATGAGTTGTCCCTCTCACTGCCACCTAAAATGGAAGTCCCATGAGGTCAGTGCTTGTCTTGTCTTTGTATTTGTATTCCTAGATCCTAGTAAAGTGCTTAATATTTAGTAAGCACTTAAATGCTTTTTTTCCCCATTTCATTAATTTATAAGTGGTTGATGGTTGATGGTAGATCAAGGGAAGAAGTTTCATGCCCCTTCCCATTTATAACATCCTGAATTTAGGCTTAAGCTTCAAATTTTAAAATATGTATTTTTAATTCTTCCTAAACATTATAGTTATATATACAATATACATATATAATCTTATATATACAAATATTGTGTGTGTGTGTGTGAGTGTGTATAAAATACTTGGGAGTTTAAATTAAAATGAGTTATATGTATAGGACCTCATTTTAATTTAAAGGTAAGAAAAAGTTTTCCTCAAGATTCCAGAGTCTTTAGTTCAATTTATCCAGTGACATTGCTGACTTAGATTTCAGTACTACATGGCTTCCTCTGGCCCGAGCCCAAATGAGTTACAGTTATCCACTCTTGAACTCAACAACTCATTTGCTATTGTGGAAGTCTTTGAAAGATCGTGCAAGGGGGCAGTTAGGTGGCGAAGTAGATGGATCACTGGCCCTAGATTCAGGAGGACCTGAGTTCATATCCAACCTCAGACACTTGACACTTACTAGCTGTGTGACCCTGGGCAAATTGCTTAACCCTAATTGTCTCACACACACAAAGAATGAATAAATGAAAAGCAATTTTTTTAAAAAAGAAAGAAAGCTCATGGAAGACAGAAGAAGTACTACAGGACTGAAAGGGAGCACATGTTCCTATATTTTTTTAAGGGAACAAAAAAAGATCATAGATTCACAACTAGAAGGAACCTTTATAGGCCATTCTTTTTTAGCTCTTTCCTTTTACAAATAAGAAAACTGTGGTTCAGAGTATGTAAGTGGCTTGCCCATGGTCATAAAGTAAGTATCACAAGGAGTATTTGAAACCATGTCTTTGCAACTCCAAGTCTGGCACTCTGTCCATTATACCACACTGACTTGGGAAAGTAGGCTAAATACTGGTGAGCTTGGAGTCCTCATTTTTCAAAATGTCTTTTTGAGCATTTGAAAAGAGAAGCAACATTGGGGGGGGGGGGCCGCGAGGCAATTGGGATTATGTGACTTGCCCAGGGTGACACAGCTAGTAAGTGTCAAGTGTCTGAGGCCGGATTTGAACTCAGGTCCTCCTGAATCCAGGGCCAGTGCTTTAGCCACTGTGCCACCTAGCTGCCCCGAAGCAACATTTTTAGTATTATTAAAAGCTATCATAGCTTCATCAAGATCAGATTATGACACACTAACTTCATTTTCTTCTTTGACATGGGGTCTAGAGTGATCAGGGAAATGCTTTAGTCATAGCATACCTGGGAAAAGCAGTTGATTTGGTCATTCATGCTATCCTTGTAGACATAAGGGACAGATATGACCTATATAGTTTAGTGGGGTAGATTCACAACTGGTTGAATGATCAGACTCATTGTAGTCATTAATAGATCAATTTCAGTTTGAAGGGAGAGGTCTTTATGCCAGGGATCTGTCCTTGGCACTGTGCTAGTCAGCATTTTTAATGGTACCTTGGATAAAGTCATAGAAGTCATGTTTGTAAAATTTTGGGGAGGAATAACTAACACACTGGCTGACAAAACCTAGGTCCAAAAAAAAAGAAAGACCCCTGTAGGCTAGAGAAATGGATTAGATCTAATAAAATAAAATTTAATAAGGATAAGTGTGAAATTTTATGCTTAAAAAATTCGTAAATACAGAATGACTAGATTATAGTTTGTATAAAAGAGACCCAGAGCTCAAAATGAAGAATGGCAACAGCAACCAAAAACCAAAAAACCCTTTGTGTAACCAGAATGTGGGAAATGATCGTCCACCTCATAGTCTTCCTTGGTTTGACTGCATCTGAAGCATTAGATTCAATTCTTGATGTCATGTTTTATGGAGAATATTGGGCAAACTGGAGCACATCCAGAGGAGAAAGATCCTAATTGTTAGAATATAAATCATGCCATATGAAAATCAGTGGAAGTAACTGGGTGGAAGAGGAGAGGAGGGGAGGAATATGATAAAGAGGAAATAGACTGTCTTCATCCTAAACTTTTTAGCAGTAATAGCTGGAAACTATAAGATTCAGATTTCCACTTGATACATAAAAAACAGTGCTATACAAAAGTGGAATGATTACCTCATTTAGTAATGCATTTCTTCTCACTGGAGGTTTTAAAGTACAGGCTAAATGACAACTTGTCATTCAAGGGATTGTTTTCAGGTATGAGTTAGAATAGATGATGGTCCCTTTTGAGTTAGATGTGATTCACTATGAGTCCAGAATCCCCTTCTGTTGGCTTTTCAAACTTTAAAAACCGTTTAGTGTGGTGAACATGCTGGGGCTGCTGTATGCCACCTCCCTTTGCTTGACCATTCATACCTTGTTCATTGTCTGGAGTATACTTGTGCTGCCTAACTTTTGAATTCAGGGAATCTGTTCTTATTAGAAAGAGGTCCTTTTTATATCAGTCTGTTACTATTAAAAATAAGCAAGTTATGGGGCAGCTAGGTGGCGCAGTGGATAGAAAACTGGCCCTGGAGTCAGAAATACCTGAGTTCAAATCCAGCCTCAGACACTTCACATTTACTAGCTTTGTGACCCTGGGCAAGTCACTTAACCCCAATTGCCTCACTTAAAAAAAAAAAAGTTAAAAAAAATAATAAGCAAGTTATTTCTAAAAAGCTTTCAGAGAGACCCTGAAAAAAAATTACTACTAATTCTACTAAGTAGCCTGGTGACCATTTGCTACATCTAAGCAAGGAATCACCTGTTCAATTCTCTGCCCACAAGTCAGAGATCTGAGCAGTAGTTCCCAGAGCAACACTTAGCATGAATAGACAACAGTATCACTCACTTCCTCAGCATCAAGCAGTACAGTCATACAAAAAAATCCTGAAATCAGGATGAAATATAAATAGCATATTTCAGAAATGGGAGAAACTAGCAATAGGCCTCTTTGCTACTGAGGTACATGCCAAGCTATCCTGATTTGACGTTCTTGAATTTTACTAATTCCTTGAATTCAGGAAATCCTATCAAAAATCTGGAGCCAAATATATATTCTAACAGCCTTCTCCTGATCCAAGCAGGAAAGGCCTCCATCTAATGATCTAATTACCCTATTCCCTTCACCGAGTTTTCGGTTCACAGTAGTGCAGAGGTCACATTCTTTAGCCATACTTGACAATGTGTCCTCAGATACTGTATCATATTTATATACCACAACTTATTCATAGCCATTCTTCAATTTATATGCATATCGTTATTTTCCAGTTTTTTGTCATCACACACACAAAAAACCTCCCCTAAATACTTTTTTGTACACATCAGACCTTTTACTCTTTTGTTGATCTCTTTTTAGTATAGGCTTAGCAATGGTTTAGTTGGGTCAGTGTGCACACACTGCTTAGAAACATTTTGTGTTTCAAATTTCTAGAATTGCCATATCTGATTAACAAGCCCACCAGCTTATTACCTATCAGTGTTCCTATTTTCTCTTTGTCAGTCTGAGTAGGAGTTGGAATCTCAAGAATTACTTTAATTTTCATTTCTCTAATGATTAGTGATTTGGAGTATTTTTTTAATGTTAAATAGCTTGGGTTTCTTCCCTTGATAAGAATAGGAACCATCTCTCTTCATATCCTTACACCATTTATCAATTGAAAAATGGTTCCTAATCTTAGAAAGGAGACCATGTCAAACTTGCTGCAAAGATTCCTCCCACTCCCACAGTTACCTGTTTCCCTACTAATTTTAAATATGTGGGTATTGTTTGACAGCTTTCTCTGTGATCATAGTTGTCCATTTTATTATCTGCAATCCTTTTTATTATTTGTTCCTGAGACTGAAAAATAGTCCAAATTGGTATTTTCTCCCCAAATGTCCTAGTCACCTAAATGCCAAGCACGAAAAAGACACCCACAAAAACCCAAAGGAGGGACTTAAACTAGTTACCTAAATGTCCTTTCAACATTCTGAGGTACTCTGGTGTCCTGGTACAGGTCTTGGGACATTGCTGTTGAATTGGAGTCTATTTATCCCCAGTGTCCTTAAGTACTATCACTAAATGATATGCCCTTACTATATGATCAATAAACATGTGCCTCCATTCTACTTTATCCTTTTATTTCTCCAAAGTAAGGAAATCTGCCCCTTATCCTTCTACTTAAAGGCTGTCAGTCATTGTAGAAGTTATTGTAACATATTCCCATCAGACACTACACATTTCTCTTTATGTCTTTTTAAGACATGTTTTTCACAGAATTTGGAACTGAAAGGACCTTAAATTTCCCACCTTATTTTATGGGTGAAAAGTGAAATAAACTCAAACCCCCCAAAAGTTAAATAATTTGCTTTTAGCCACATTATCCTAACTCATGTTTTTTAAAGTATATTTTCCAGCAGGTAATTGTTTTCCTAGTAGTTATTGCTTAAGTGAAAAAACCCTCTCCATTCACTAGAAGCCTGAAGGACAAAGCTTATTCTTAGATTTGTATCTCACAGAATTACAGAGCAGCAAGGGACCTCAGAAATCATCTAATCCAGCCTTTACACTTCAATAGGCATTTATTTATAGAATCATTGATTTGGTGCTAGAAGGAAGATTAAAGGTAATCTAATTCAACCCCTTCATTTACAGTCGAGGAAGCAGGTTGGGAGGATAAGGAACTTGCCTGAGATCATGTAGATAGTAAGCATCAGAGTCTGGATTGTAACCGAGGTCCTTTGATTCCAAAGCCAGCATTTTCCTGTTACACTGCCTCCAGTTGTATTACTGGCCATCTGTCCTCCAATGAAGGTAAACTGATTACCTTTTGAAAGAGTTCATACCCACTTTGGAAGGTTCTCATTATTAAGAAATTGTTCTCCTGTTGAAACCCAAATCTGGTACTTTGCAACTTGCACTCATTATCATTCTTATCTAAGGTCAAGCAGAACAAGCCTAACCCCTTTTAATGTTACAGCCATTTAAAAATAACTCACTCCCCTTAAGTTCTTTCTTCTCCAACTATGCATCTTTTAATTTCAAAGGTATATGATGTATTCAGTTTCCTCACCATCCCGGTGGCTATCTACTAAATCTGTTCCTTGTCAGTGTCCTCCATAAAACATCTTCTAGTGCTCAGAACTGAACATAGTACTCCAGATATGGTGTGATTAGGACAGACTATGTTCATCCCCAGGGAAGTCTTAAACTTCTATATTAACTAAAGTAGAATTCTTTCTGGGGTGGTCTTCATACTCTATAGAGAGGTTTTTATATTTCTACCTAGAGAAGTTGATGAACATGAGCCATCCAGTTGTTTTTTTAAATTTCTTCTGTCATAAAGCCAATCTTTTTTTTTTTAACTTAACAAGATTACTTATTTCCATTGTAAAATAAAACTACCCTGTTCATCTTTCCCAGTCAGGGTCAGTGTGACCATTGTTAGAGCCACCTGATTCTCCTTATGTGCTTTCATAAAACTATCTATTGCTTGGACCTAGCTCCTAAATAGAATTGCTTTTTTCCTTGACAGTCCTTGACATGATCTTATGTACCCTATGTTTGTCCAGTTATAAAATCTGTTAGAAGGAAACTGAACTTTTTGTTTTGTTTTGTTTTTGGGTTTTTTTTTGCGGGGCAATGAGGGTTAATTGACTTGCCCATGGTCACACAGCTAGTAAGCGTCAAGTGTCTTGAGATGGGATTGAACTGAGGTCCCTCCTGAATCCAGGGCCAGTGCTTTATCCACTGCGCCACCTAGCTGCCCCCAGGAAACTGAACTTTTGGAGAAACTATTTAACTCAGAACTTTTTCATGACAACTGTTAATAGTTCCTAGGCTAGGTTCTCTTTAATTGTTTTCTTCCTTCCCTGATCCTAAGATGTTATAGAAAAAACATTGCAAATCTTTGTGGAGATGTCACTCTAGTAGGGTCTGATAGACCTACTCTGCAGCAGATTGTGTCCACGGTACAATTAAACTCTTTCCTGTGACCAGCAGTGCAAGTGTCACCTAGCATAGTAACTTTTCAATTCAATAGAATTTAGAAAAATAGGCAATTGTGCTGGGAAATAACGGGTTTACCCATCATTCTTTTTTTAACAATTCCAAAAGGGAATAAAACTGTTATCAGTTTAGATTATCTGAAACTCTTACTGCTTTTTTTAAAAAGCAGATATAGGGACAGCTAGATGGCACAGTGGATAGAGCACTGGCCCTGGAGTCAGGAGTACCTGAGTTCAAATCCAGCCTCAGACACTTAACACTTACTGGCTGTGTGACCCTGGGCAGGTCACTTAACCCCAATTGCCTCACAAAAAATAAAAATAAATAAAAAGCAGATATAACAATGTTTAAGTATAAAAGGGAAACACTATATAGTGGCTAAGAGCCTTAGACTAGAAAGAGACCTGGATTCTTGTCCCATTGTTACTACCAATCAGATTTGTGATTTTGAGCAGTCTGGGTTTGTTCAGCTATAAATTGAAAGAGTTAAATTGAATAATCTCTGAAAGTATCTTCCAGCTCTAAAATTCTCTAATTTGGTGGATTAAATGGAACATCCTATTTGCTTAGCAAATTGTATATATTAATGTATTTTGGTTTGTTTTGATTTCAGAACTTTTTCCCCTTTTACACCATTGATTTCATTTGCATAGTGATTATCCAACAAGGAAACTCCCTTAACCAATGCAAATCAGTAACTATGGCTTTTTGGGGTAATGGAACAAACTTGTATATGGTATCTTTTATGTGCCAGCCATGTGCTTTAAAGATATTATCTCATTGCATTTCTACCACAACTCTGGGAGGTAGGAGCTATTTTTATTATGCCCATCTTATAGCTGAAAAAATCTGAGGCAGATAGAGGTTACATGACTTGCCTGGTATCCCACGGCTACTATCTAAGTGAGGCTGCATTTGAACTTGAGTCTCCTTGACTCCAAGCCCAGTACTCCACCCTCCATCTGGCTGCTTTACTCTTGAAGAATTGCTTGGGGCACTGAGAAATTAAATGACATTTCCAGGGTCATCAAGCCTAGCTATGTCACAGAAAGGTCTTGAAGCCCAGGTTTTCCCAACTTGTACGGGAGTTCTCTTATCTTACACCATACTGCCTTCCTTTAGACATTTACTTTAATCACTTTTCATAATATTTAAAATACTACTGTTTAACTTCTACAAGGCATTTAAATTTTAAAAAATTTTATCAAACAACATGCATTTAAACATAAACATAAAGAAAACTTAAGTGAATGAATAGTTATTGCCTGAATCATATTTTTAAAACATCTAGCTTTTTTCATAATCTTTCATCTTTAGATTTTCTTTAGGGAAAGAACTATGAACATTTCTTTGTTGCATGTCAGATTTAAAACACTATTTGTCTAATACCTGATGCTCTTAAACTTTGACTTGGGAACTAATTTGTTACACAGTAACAGACTTTGACACTTAGTATATTGCATTGAATATGGTACTAGTACCTTAATCTACAGAAGCATAAAATATTTATATTTTGAAATGAAAATAACATTTTTAAAAATATTGAACCTTAGAGGGGGTGCAGCTAGGTGGCGCAGTGGCCCTGGAGTTAGGAGGATCCAAGTTCAAATTTGGCCTGAGACACTTGACACTTACTAGCTGTGTGATCTTGGGCAAGTCACTTAACCCCCATTGTCTCACAAAGAAAAAAAAATTGAACCTTAGAAGCCTGTTTTCAAGTATTGGCAAAAAAAAAAAAACTTTCAATAAAATACTGCCAAAGGACAGATTGATATATGGAAGTCCGGGGTGAGGAATCTACCAGTGCTTGTTAGCATTTTCTCTGCAAAGTATAGTCTTAGTTGCTTAGAGCACTGATGGAGGAAAAATGAATTAGTTGCCCAGTTTCACACAGCCAATATATGTAAAATCAATCACTTACTATGTGCCAGGTATTGTGCTGAGTACTGGGTATTTAAAAAAAAAAAAAAAGGTAAAAGACAATCCTGATCACAATCCAATGGAGTAGACAAACAGGGAAGTCACTAGAATTAAGAAGAGTTGGGAAAGGCATCCTGTAGAAAATGGAATTGAGGTGTGGACTTGAAAGAAGTTAGGGAAGTCAGATGGAGATGAGGGAGAATATTCCAGGCATGGGAGAGAGCCAGAGAAAATGCCAGAAGCCAAGACACAAAGTGTCTTGTATGGGGAATACCAAGTAGGCCAGTGGCACTGGATCAAAGAATATGAAGTGGAAAGTTAGGTGTGAGAAGACTGGAAAAGTGGGAGTGGAGGGGCTAGGGGGGTGCGATGGGGTTATGAACAGTTTTAAATACTAAACAAAGTATCACTGGAATTGGGGTGGGGTGGGGGTGACATGGTTGAATCTTCACTTGAAGAAAATCACCTTGATGACTGAATGGAGGATGGAAGGTGGAAAGAGATTTGAAGCAGGCAATTTATAAATTTACAGTGGACACAGATTGTAGGCATGATTTTCTTCACCTTCATGCAACAGCATTCATACATATAGGTGTGAAGGCAGCAAATTGTGGGAGTGATCAAAGGCTGAGACTAGGTAGATCATTACCAGTGATATGGTAACAGCATTAGGACTTCAAGAGAGAAGGACAGTGTAGAGTTGAGTTTATTCACCAAGAGGTCAAAATAGAGGAAAGAGGTTTCTGCAGGGAAAATGGCCTGAAAGAGAACTGAGGGGTCAAGCAATTGGAAGTCTCAGTGTGGATGAAGAGTATTCTTTTGTAATAGAGGGCAGACGGAAAGCTGAAAAGCCAACTCATTATGGTTAGAGAAGGGAATTTTGATATTCGTGAACATGGAGGTAGTTCATTTGTGATTGATGGCAAGATCAAGAGTATGACCATCTTTGTGTGTGGCTTAGGCCAGGGTAGAGGAATAGGTCATGGGGAATAAATAGGATGAAGGAACTGAGTGTAGCTAGTGTTTATGGGGCAGTCAATATATATTATGAAGTATATTCATATGAGAGTAGGAATTGAAGAGAAAAAATTTGTGAGAGGTCCTGAATTTATTGAGAAAGAAAGGGGAGTGACCTGGTGGTCTATAGATTATCAGCTACCAGGTTTTTGATTGGGTGGTACATATGAATAGCATGGACCTCAAAGAAGAAGAGGTTACTGAGTGCTGGAGGCAGGAGAAAAACCTGGAAATAGCAATGGGAAGCAAGGATTATTTCAACTGCTCTGCCTTGACAAGTTAGCTGAGGCAGTGAGGGAAGGTGGAACCAGTACTGGAAAGGGTGGCACTGTGTCATATGGGAGGAGACTGGTTTCAGTGATTGGTCAAAGATGGAAGGAGGGAATAGAAGAGGAAAAGAATTAGGATGAAGGGAAATTTGTTGCCTATGGTGTTTAGTTTGGATTTTGGGGTGAGAGGATTGAAGGAGGATAGAAATAAGGAATTAGGAGGTAAGGAATGGGAAATGAGATTTGGGTGATGACCTACAGGCATTCAATATCACTGGGTGTATAGTGTATGGCCAGGTGTGTGACTGTTCATCATTGAGTGGGAGCCACTCCTCTTCCCAAAGGAGCTTGAAAATCAGGCAGGAGCATGAGATTAGAAGCCATACTGCCTGGAGGCAGCAATTGAACCCAGATCTTTCCTGGCTCCAGGGCACATGCTTTTTTTTTTTTTTTCCTGCCTACTGCCATGACAAAAATACAATAACCATTATTAATTCCCTACTTGCACCAAGCAACAAGTTACTATGTATTGGCAGCAATTTAAAGTTTACGGGGCAGCTAGGTGGCACAGTTGATAGAGCACCGGCCCTGGAGTCAGGAGGACCTGAGTTCAAATCCGGCCTCAGACATTTCACACTTACTAGCTTTGTGACCCTGGGCAAGTCACTTAACCCCAATTGACTCACCAAAAACAACAACAACAAAAAAAACCCCAAAGTTTACGTAAGACAGTCCCTCTACACAAGGAATATATAGTTTAGTAGGGGGATAAGAAACCACAAATGACTATAATGTATACTACTACATAGTATATTAGAATACTATGTAAACTAAAACTACTCACTGAGGTTTGCATGAGAAGGTTATTTGTTACTAACCATGAGAATTGGGGATATCTTCTTTAAGGAGAGGGAACTTTTCTTTTAGACTTAAAGAGGAATAGGAATTTAGGTGAAAAAACAGGAGGGGAGGGTATTTTAGGCATATAGGACAGCCTAAATGAAAACACAGCTATAGGAACATCATACATTTTCATGGTGGGGGGATAGGGAAATAGTTTGGCTATAATATATCTAGACTGTGTGGGAAGAAAATGATAGAAGAGAAGGCTCAGAAGATAGGTTGTTTCCAAATTGTGACAGTCCTAGAATACTAGGTGGATAAGTTTGAAGTTTATTTGATTGGCAACAAAGAATATGACGATTTTTGAACAGACAAGTGTCTTGACAAATGTGAATAGAAGAAAGATTATTTTGATAATAGTGTCATGGCCCAATTGAAATGGGAAAAAGTGAAGGCTGGATGATGTATTAGGAGGTTGTTGTAATAGTTTAAATGAGAGGTAAAAAAAAGTCCTGTTCTGGACAGATAGGGAGTTGGTGTGTTCAGTGAAAATAAATAGGATTTGGGTAACTGGATGTGAACAGGAGAGGAAGAATGAAGAATCAAAGAACAGAAGACAAATCCTTGGGAAACACCTACATAAAGGGGTTAAGAAGAAAAGAGACAGGATCCCTGAAAAGTAGGATAAGAGTTGAAGTTAGTCAGTAAACACTTATTAAGAACTTGGTATGTGTCAAGCTCTCTGCTAAGTACTGGGGTACAAAGAAAGGCAAAAGACAGTCCTTGCACTTGAGAAACACACAATCTAATAGAGGAGATGAGAAACAGATCAGTATGCACAAAATATATGTGTGTGTGTATATGTATACATATATGCTGTGTTTTGTTATTATATAATTGGCAGAGGAAAGGAAGTAGAATTAGGAGGGGTTAGGAAAGGTCAGATGAAGCCAGAAAGGCCAGTAGGCAGAGAGATGAGGAAGGAGAGCATGTTAGTTATGGTGGACAACCAGAGAAAATACCAAGATCCTAGAGATGGGATGTCTTATTTGTTGATTGGGGAGTACATAGGAATAAGGTGATAAAAGACTTGGTAGGAGGGAGCTAGGTTATAAAGGGCTTTCGATGCCAAATAGAGGATTTTGTACTTGAACCTGGAGTTGATTGGGAACCAGTGGAATTTATTGGGGGGTGAAGAGTGTAACATAGTCAGACCTGCACTTTAGGAAAATGACTTTTTTGACTGAGTAGAGGTTGGATTGGAGTAGGGAGAGACTTGAAGCAAGGGGGTGATGAGATTCTGTACTAGGATAGCAGTATCAGAGGAGGGAAGGTAATATATTTGAGAGATATTGAAAAGGTGAAATCAAAATGCCTTGACAGCAGAATGGATATATGGGAAGGATATATTGGATATATGGGTTAAGAAATGGTGAGGAGCTGACGGCAGTGCCTAGGTTGTGAGCCTGAGTGATGGAGAGAATGGTGTTGCCCAATATAGTAATCAGGGATTTAGGAAGTAGAAAGTGTTTGGGGGGAAAATAATGAATTTTGTTTTAGACATGTTGACTTTAAGATGTCTATTGGACATTCAGTTCAAAATGCCTTAAACCCAGTTGGAGATTCAAAATTGGAGGTCAGGAGAGAGGACAAGATTAGGTATGTTTGAGAAAACTTAGAGAAAAGAGAATATCAAGGAGAAGAGCATGATCAACTGTGTCAGTGACTGAAGGGAGGTCAAGGAGAATGAGGATTGATAACCATTGGATTTAGCAAGTAATAAATCATTGGTAACTTTGAAAGCTGTTTTGGTGGAATAAGATCAGAAGCTGAATTGTAAGAAGTTAAGAAAATGAGAGGAGACAAACTGGACGCACGTATTAGGCCTTTTCAAGGAGTTTAACTACAAAAGGCAGAAGAGATAGAGGACAATAGTAGGGATGGAATGATCAAGTGAAGTTTTCTGAGAATGGGGGGAAATGAACATATTTGTAGGCAGTAGGGAAGGAAGTAGGAAATAGGCAGAGATTGAAAATAAGTGGTAGAGTGGTGTTGGAGGAAATGGGATGGAATAGAATTGCTTGAGCAAGTAGAGAGCTTAGCCTTGATAAGGAGTATAGGTACATACTTTATCAGAGATGGAGAAGATAGTGGGAGAAGGTATCTGAGTGATAAGAGATGAAGAAGTGGGAAGAAAAGAGAGTTCACGGTGAATGGCTTAAATTTTTTTCTATAAAATATGAGAGACATGTTTCTCCACTGAGACAATAGGAATAGGTCAAGAATACAAGATTTGATGAGGGATTAAAAGGTTTGGAAGAGTTTCTGGAGAGTGGGAGAGTGAGTTGAGAAGAGAGGCATAATATTATTGCCTAGCAGCAATGAGGAACCAGTTGAGGTCATGTAACATAACATCTTAGTGGATCCAGTCAGAATGTGTGATTTTCTTCACCAGTGTTTAGCAGCACATGTGCAGAGGCAAAGGCAGTAAACAGTGAAAGTAATACAAGTCTGGGGCTTGGCAGGTGAAATGATCATGGGCCTAGGACTCAAGAGAAGGACAGTGTAGAGTTAAATTGGTTCACCAAAGGGTCAAGATGGGGAAAAGAACAGAGAGTAATTAGTGCAAGGAAGATGGCCTAGGAGAGAACTGAGGGATCAAGGTCTAGATGCAAAGAATCACCCTTCAGTAAAGGAAGGCAGAAAAAGTGAAAAACTAAATTATAGTCAGAGAAGGGGATTATGGAATTCTTGAATGTGGAAATAGTTCATTTGTGGGTGGTGGCAAGATCAAGAATATGACCATTGCTGTGTGTGGCTATAGTGAGGTGGAGGAATAAGTAAGTAGGTTGAGGAACTGAGTGGTTAGGGTATTTGAGGAATAGTCAGTATTGTTGAAGTCCCCAAGTATGAGGACTCGAGTTAGGCAGAAGAGAAAAATGTTGAATCATGCACTGAACTTATTGGGGAAGGAAGGGGAGTACCCCAGAGATCTATAGACAACAGCTACCAAGATTTTGATTAGGTGGTAAATATGAATGGCATGTGCCTCAAAGGATACTCAGTGATAGAGGAAGGGAAAGAGCCTAGAAGTGGCAATGAAGAACAAGGAGTGAACCAACACTCCCACCATGGCCAGTGAGCTGAGAGGAAAGAGTGAACATGCATCCAGTACTGGAAAGGGTAGTCAGAGAAGCTTTGTTATTAGTGTGGAGCCAGATTTCAGTAGTAGCTAGTAAATGGAAAGAATGAGAGAGGAAAAAACTTAGGATGAAGGGAAATTTGTTGCCTATGGAACAGGCATTTCATAGGGCACACTTGAAGAGGTAGGTAGTGTTTGATTGTATCTTTGCATTGGAAGGGTTGAGAGGGATGGGAATAAGGAATTGCTTAGTTGGGGGGGGGTGAAGTATGGGGTTTGGATGATGACCTACAGGTGTTTAGAGTCAGGGATGAAAATGTTCATTAGTCAATGGAAGGAGGCACTTCTCTTCCCAAAGGAGACTGGAGATCAGAATGGAGACACGGTCAGATTGAGTATGGTGTCTTTGAAAAGTAGAGGGAGATGAGAGCATCTTATAGAAAGAGATGGTCAAAAGTTGCAAAATGTCAACATGTGGGGCAGGGGGGAGGTCAGAAAGGCTATTGGATTTGTCAATTAGGACATCATTAATGGTCTTACAGCAGTTCCGATAGAATGGTGGGGGCAGAAGCTTGATTGCAAGAGAGCTCATGAGTCAGTGGGTCAAATGGTTGTAGACACATTTTCCCCAAAACGTTTGACATTGAGGGAGAGAAGATAGACAAGTCTAAGAAACAATTTTAAGCATTGGAGAAACTGTAGTATGTTTGAGTCTAGTGGTGATCAAGAAATTAAAGAAATATTAAAAAGAAGGGATGAGCCTCTACTTAAGTCTTGAAGTAGGATTGAGAACACAAGGGTTAAGAATCTTTAGGATATCTGTGACCAGGGGGAAGGAAGCAAGGGTGTTGAATTAAGATAGCTTGAGAAATTGAGAATGGGTACTGAATTCACTTGAGCTAGACTCTGGCTTCTCATTGTAGTGAAAGGGGTAGGTCTTCCACCATGGCTGTTTTGTTTTGTTTTGTTTTGTTTTGTTTTGGAGGGTGGTGTTTTCTTTGGTGGCAAGATGGGAAAAGAAAAAGTTTGGAATAGTATGTAATGAAGTGAAATAAGGAGTCATGGAGAGTATAGGATTATTGAGCAGCAGCAAGAGAACCTCATTTGAAAATTTTTCCATACACACATCAAAGACCTCTTAATTAGTATCAGAATTTATGTTTGCCAATATCTGATCCAGCTTGGAGCCCCACCACCAGAGGACTTCCATTGCTTTCTATTTTTACAGCTTCTGCCCCATATCTGATGGCAAGAGCAAGGTGGAGACTGATATGAATAATCACAACCACCTGTCAAATATCTTAAGTGGTAATTCCTTTCATGTATGGGTTGGACTAGATGAATTCTGAGGTCCCTTCCAAATCTCAAATTATGTACCACTTCCACTTACTTTGCATATCTTCCATCCAGCTAATATAGCTAATATTAAACCTAATGATATATTTTTTTTCTCTTTTACAGGGACTTGATTTTCATATGGAGTAAACTACAACTTAAATCTAATCCTTCAAAGCAAGTTTTTGTAGACCAATGCTACCAGCTTTTAAGAACAGCAACTAATGTGAGAGTCATTTTTCCTTTCATGAAAATAATAAAAGATGAGGTAAATACATTTCTTTAATTTTGCATTTCAAATGCAACATATGTTACTGATGGAGAATATTGTTTAATTATTAAGAGGTAGAGAATTTAAGTATTCTTAACATTCCTTTTATATAATTCTATGGTATAAACATGGGGAGTATACATGCAAAGACAGTTCAAGTGGAAAGAAAATAAGTTTAATATTATTTTGCCATTCACTCATGACGCAGTTTTGTCTAAGGACAAAATTTTAGCTTTATGCCAAAATCTTATTTGGTTTTTTCCCCAACATTTAAAAAAAAAACCTATTTGTTATTTTGTATGTTAAAGCCTATATACAGAAACTAATCTAATTTTCAGATTAGCTTGTTTGTACAGTAGTAACTCTAAAGAGAAGCTTAATTCAAAAATAGTAAAATTCTAAATTACAACAAATTTTGAAATCAGATTTCACTGTCTTGAACTTAAGGGTGGTTTTAAAAATAAAAAT
Source organism: Dromiciops gliroides (assembly GCF_019393635.1). Taxonomy (NCBI): domain Eukaryota; kingdom Metazoa; phylum Chordata; class Mammalia; order Microbiotheria; family Microbiotheriidae; genus Dromiciops; species Dromiciops gliroides. The sequence continues at coordinate 205,505,729 of NC_057863.1, forward strand.
CTTTTAAAACTCATTACTTCACTAATTGATGAATCTTATAATAAGGTTACTTACTCCAGTACTGCTAATCAGAAATTATCCACATCTTTTCATCCTGTACAAGTGTTGTTCATGACCTTCTAGAAAATCTTCACAGTAGGTCGACCCATCATAGTATAGACCATTCTTTAAATCTCTCAACATTCCATTTGATATTCCATCCTTTGCAGATATGTAAAATCACTGGACTCACATTGCCTTTTTTATTTCTTTAATGTGCCTTCATTTCAGGTAAAAGCTTGAGGTCACTAGAAGCATTACACAATTTTTCAAATGCAATTCAGTTCACTGCTATTCAGTCCTGGACCCAGTTCGTTGTCCATTGACAGTAACTGACCAAGATATATGACCACTCTATCAGCTCTATAGGCTATCTATTAAACTGCATACCATGGTCTTAAAATAGACATTCTTCATCCACTTGGCTTTTCCTGTATAGATATTTAGATCAACCTCTGAATGATTGTGGATTTCATTTAGGAAGCTTTGCAGTGTTCCAGAGCTTGACACAGTCTGTGCAATGCCATCTGAAAATAGGAGCATTTGGAGGACCCCAGCATCTATATGGAATCTCTTCCATTTGGACTTGAGACTGAATATCTCCCACTATAGTGTCAGACACCTTTGGGAAGTACATTTCTCCCTGTTTTTTTTTTCCTTCACTTCATCTAATAAGCACACACTCATCAAAGTTATCTGTAATTGTATCTCTCAAGGAATATTGTATAAATAATATATTCATGGCAAACAGTGTTGGAAAAGAGCTTTTAAGATGGCCTTTTACTTTTCAAATAATTTTTTAAAAATCAGTTAAGCATGTAATATCTTCTGTTTTCTCTGCCTTTTAGTCACTTATGTGACTATAAACATATAGTCTGCTATAGAATATCATATTTGAAAGGCACCATCTTTTTCCCCCTAATATTTTATTAAAGGAAGTGTTCAGGAGAGTGGTATATTAGGATATGATAATGTAAACAATGCAATAATAAAACAATTTTTAAAAGCCAAACATCATAGGAACAACTAGGCTCCCAGTCTACTTGGTTTTTAACTAAGATGCTGATTTTTACATTTTTGTGTGAAGGTTAAATGTATTTTATATTTTTAGAAAGGTTGCCTTTTAAAAGTAGGCATGTTGGTTGTCACCTTTGTTGTTTGCACATTATTTCTCCTTTCTCAGAATTTTGAAAATCTGTCACCTAGCATCTTCAGAATTGGGTCACCTCTAGCATAAACCTCCATTGTATATATTTGATTTAGTCTGGCTGTTCTTCCCATTTCAATTTTTCTTTAATTTTTTTTATCACAAAAGTATTTTATTATTTTCCAGTTACATGTAAAGATATTTTCAACATTAGTTTTCATAAGATTTCTAGTTCCAAAATTTTTCTCTCCCCCCAATCACATCTTTAATGTTATTTTTACTTTGTCATGCAGCACATAGGGGACTATTACAGTAGGGTCTAGAATAGGTGGCTGATATTCAAATAACATTTTTAATCAAATAGACATCTGGACAGATCTTTTTCATGTTTTTTGTCATTCCAGGTTCATCTTCAGATACTCTTAAAGTGATCTGAAATAAGTGGTTCTCTCATCAGCTTTCCAGAACTAGTTAAAAACTGAGTAGACTTACTGAGAGCCTAATTGTTTATTATTATTGCATTATTTACATTGTCATATCCTAATACACCACTCTCCAGAAACTAATTTTTACCCTTCCCCCACTTCTCCCTGTTTTAAGAGATGATACAGTGCATAATCTTTCACCATTTTACTCCTTAAGCTTTTACAAATGGGTTTATACTCTAAGCCCAATTGCCATGTCTCTTTCCTTAGTAAAGAGGAAGAAAATCTTTAGGCTCCTTTGTTTTCCTCTTGTGATAATTGATTTATATTAGTTACATTTCCTTAGGAAGTAGTTAACAGAAAAAATTAATAAATGTTAACATCTATTATTTTATTCATTTTTAATTTAGAGGCATCAAAAGCTTGTTTAAATAGGTTAGGCAAGAGTTGTTTTTTGCTTAACATCATCTCATTAAATTCTTTTAATTTCATATTGATTTGAGGGGCGTAGGGTGAAGGGGTCCCTCTAACAAGTTGCTGACCTGACTGTACAAAGACAGTTGGCTCAAAGTGATTTTCCACATTGGTAGCTAATTCGTTTCCTGTCTGTTAAATTATAATTAACTTCATTGGGGAATGGAGGGAGGGGTCAAGAGGTATCTCTAAATGTTCTGTACCTCCAACTCTCACTTAGTGAGTGAGTATATATAAGCATAGATTTTTTTTTAATTTTTTTTTTTTTTTTTAGTGAGGCAATTGGGGTTAAGTGACTTGCCCAGGGTCACACAGCTAGTAAGTGTTAAGTGTCTGAGGCCGGATTTGAACTCAGGTACTCCTGACTCCAGGGCCGGTGCTCTATCCACTGCGCCACCTAGCCGCCCCATATAAGCATAGATTTCTGCTTAATCTAGAAGCTTTTGGCCTCTCTTTGTTTCTTGGGCCTGAGCAATGTTTTTAAACAATTTTTTTTTCCACAGTCATTCCTTTATGTTTGTTTTTACATTGAAGTCAACTGAGTTTTAAAGTAATTGATAGTTTAATCTGGAGGATCTTTTCGTGTTCATAATATTTCTCTACCTCCTCATCCTCTGCAACAGATGTTGGCACACAATTCATAGTGCAATTCATAGTGGTCTTTTTACAAATGTTTATTATGAGCTCTGAAATTCAAAGTGATCAGGTGTCCCATGAAATGATGTTTCCTGTTGCCTTTGGGCATATGATAAAACCAGCTCTGCTATATCCTTTATTTACCTCTCCAGGGAGAACTTGTGGGCAGTCTTTCCATATAGCCACAACTTCCTTTCTTTCTTCTGATTTTACTTATAATAAAAGTCAATAGATAAAATTGACTTCTTCCAGTTCAATGTTCATTCTGGTTGCTGGACAAGGATCTTACATTTAGAATGCCAACAGTTAATTGAATGTGTATAGATGGTTTCAAATTTTGTGATTCTTAGTATTCAGCATGTTGTAAAAATAATTTTTAAGCCCCAAATCAAGGGGCCTTGACCCATTATCAAATGGGTATGTTTCTCAATATGGGCCTTAACATATATATCAAACAGAATCTTGAAGATTCTTTAATTCCTTCCCTAAAATTCTAGCTTGAATTTTGAACACAAAGATATGGAGAGGAAAAGCACCCCTATATTTCATTGTGGCTCCATTTAACCAACTTTGTGTATGATTAATACATGTAATGAGGAGTCTTTAAGGTAAATTTTCATTTGTCATAGCTACTCTATACTTACCACATGTTCATTGCTACATCTGTCATTAGTATGTATATGAAATTATTGTATTCCTGGTTTTCATAATATAAACATTTTAAGGCCATCCATAATCATATTACAGTACTATTGAGAGGTCTTGTCATTTTGTTATTTATTTTATCATCTGAGAGTTAAATTCGAGAAATTCAGATTTGTCAAATGTTTATTAAATCTTTGACTAGGTGCAAATCATCTAATAAAAACAAGTAAAATTACTACAGAATGTGTTTAGAATACGGACGGCAAGTGTCCATTGTAGCTTATTTTTACATTTCAGCCACTTAGGAAGGGAAATTGAAAGATGATACATTCAAAATGTGTTACAATAATTGATTGCATCATTTGAATTTAGATACATGCCTGTTAAGTCCTAAATACAGAAGTCTGCTATCTGTTTGCCTTTGAGTCATGCCAGCTTCTCTCTAGGAAGCTTTTAGAGTATTCAACACCTTTCAGGTCATTAGATATATCTTGAAATAAAGATAATAAGTGAACCCTATTCATCTAAGAACTAATTTTACTACCTTTCAAGTGACCAAAACAAGTTTTCAAAGCCTGAATTCAAAGATATTTCAGGTATCTTCTCTTCGGTTCTGTTTTTCTCAAATAAGTTATCATTTGATATTTTCATTACTAGTCACATTTTTGGTACTTCATTTAATTTTGAACTTCTTAAAATAAACTTTTTTCCCCTCACATTTAGAAGGACCCACCTGATGATTTGCAGATAGACTTTATATTGCAAATAATCAGGCAACATATAAAATTATTTAATACCATTTATGAATAAGTTTCTATTAAATATTTGAGTCTTTTAAAACCCTATTATTAAGTAACATATTATCCATTATATAAATGTGAGTTGTAATTTCTGTTTGCTTCCACCAAATATTTGCCACACAACATTCTCTAAAATGCTGGAAACTTGGTTTATGTACTTTAGCTGCCAGAAAATGTAATCCCACTATTGGGATTTAGAAATTTGGCAGAAATATTCTCTGACACATTCTATGATGTTTATTGGTAAAGGGAGAATCATATAGCTGTCTAGTTTCATATGGAAATATAAAGTTGACGGCTTTAAACAATGATTGCATTTTTAAATTTTAAGCATTAATAGTTGAAATAAGTTTCATTGCTCTTCCATTAATATTTAATCTGTCTCAACTTTTATATTTCAGTTTGATTTTTACTTGTCTCACTGAATTGTTACTTGTCTTATTTTATTAATGCTCCATGAATAAGTATTGACAGATGTTATAATGAAGTGTTTTTATCTATCTCTAGCATGTGTAAATATATATAGACTAACATATTGTGTGTACAAGTGCTATATATATATATATATATATATACTTGTATATATGTACAAGTATATAGGTATATATGTACAAGTGTGTATATATATATATATACTTGATGTAATAGACATTTCCTTTTATTTCAAGACTACTAAAACACCTTTAAAAAGGTTATATTACAAGGAAATTGGAAGAGGACAAATTTGAAAGGGAAAATAAATGAGATACTGTTCGCTGTGCTTTTATTTCAATTTGTGTAGTGCCAAAATAAAACTCTAATATAGTAATAAAATAAAATTTTCTTTCTTCAGGTTGAAGTAGAAGGCTTACAAATTTGTGTTGAAATATGTGGATGTGCTCTGCAACTGGACCTTCAGGATGATCCAAATACTAAATGTCTAATTTATAAAACGATTGCTCATTTTTTGCCAAATGACTTGGAGATTCTCAGGATTTGTGCACTCTCGGTATTTTTTCTTGAGCGCTCCTTGGAATCTTATTATACTGTTGAACGGCTCTATAAACATCCAGATGAAGAGTACAATGAATGCACTAGTTCTGTCCAGAATCGTGTTCGTTTTGAATTGCTCCCAATTTTGAAAAAGGGGTTGTTTTTTGATCCTGAATTTTGGAATTTCATTATGATTAAACAAAATTGTGCAGCATTACTGAGGGATAAATTAGCAGCTGGATTTTTAAATGAAAATACACTGGAAAATGCTACCAGTCATCCTGGGAAGATGATGGAAACACAGGTTTTAGATGAAGAGCTAGTCCTTCTTATGGATCTGAGCAATGGCGAATATGATCCTGAAGATGTCTCTGGAGCCGAATCCAAAGGTCATGGTAATACCAAGAAAAACCTTACAACTTTTAATGCTTCTAAGGTAGACCGTAATGTTCCAAGACATAAATGTGTGTTGTGTAATAGAGAATTTCTAGGTGGTCACATTGTACGGCATGCACAGGCTCACCAAAAAAAGGGCAGCTTTTCATGTGTAATATGTGGTAGAAAATTTAGGAATAGAGGACTTATGCTGAAGCATTTAAAGAATCATGTTAAGAAAATACAAAGACAGCACTTTGCTGTAGTTCAACAGGAAGATCAGGAAATTTCTATGACAGAACAAATACATTGTTCTAATGCTTCCATTTCATTTGAAAATGGAAATTCAGATATTAAAGATAATGAAATAGAAACTCCTGTTGAATATAACAATGAAAACAAGGAAGAAGAAATTTTTGAGCAAGTGGCTGAAGTGACTAAGAATTTTATGTGTGAACCTCATGATGTCATTAAAAATGGCAGTCCTGAAAGTTCTCTAAACAATGCCCCAGAACTTCTCACCACTGAAAGTTTACCCAGATGTATTGATGATGATGATTTCAATCTAGAGACTCCAGTACTTCATAAAATAAATGGAACTGTTTGCCCTCAAAAAGATCTGGATATTGTGGATCAACAAGAAAACTTCAAGTGCCCTGCTAATGGATGTGTCAGAATATTTAAAAAAATAAGATTTCTGAATAAGCATGCAAGAAAAGCTCACCCAACTGATTTGAAGGTACAGCAACATATAATGAAGTGGAACAAAGGAAAGTGCCGATTTTGTCAGCGGAAATTTGAGGATTCTCAGCATTTTATAGATCATTTGAAGAGACATATATATCCAAATGTGTACTTTTGTTTACATTTTAGCTGTAATCAGAGATTTAAGCTGTCAACCGAGCTTGCAGAACATACAAAAAGTCACAATGTTTTTCAGGCTCAGTGTAATTTTCCAGAATGCCATGAGCTTTTTGAAGAGCTTCCTCTACTATATGAACACGAAGCTCAGCATTACTTAAACCCAACACCAGAATCTTCTGCAGAAACAAGTAGAAATGTTTTGGATGCTCTTACAGAACTTCAGTGTGAGAGTCAGGAAAAAGACTTATCTGGTAGTGAAAAAGAAACTGTTGATCTGCCAGTTCCCACTTGGAAATCAAGGAAAGATTCTACAGAACCAAAGACATATATACAAAGTGTTGAAAAGAAGACAAACAGTGTAGTTCAGAATGGGAATGACCATTCTTCTGATGGCACTGCTTCAGCTATAAGCTCCATAGACCAAAAGATGACTGTTGTAGAGCCAAATTCTGAAAAAAGTCGTGTTACTAGTGACCAACTATTAGTCAATGGACACAGCGAATCAGAGCAGACATCTTTGGTTTCATCAGATACTGCCCTGAAAAGTGAGACGAGTGGAACAAGGACAGAAAATGGTTCCATTTCACAGAATGTTGAAATAGTACCACAAGAACACAGTCCCCTAGTAGTAGTCTCTCAGTCACCTTCCAAACCAAATCCACCAACTGAAAATACTTCATATGGTTTAATTTTAACCAAGCCATATGTGAGACCATTGCCCCCCAGTTACCTTGATGAACGGTACATCAGTATGCCAAAACGTAGAAAAACTCTGTCTGATAAAGCAGATGCCCATTCTGATCAAGATAGTGTTCATAGCACGTCGTCAGAGAGATTTAGATGTGGCAACTGCTTGACCATCTACTGTAACTCAGAAGCACTTGAGGCTCACCTTGCACAAAAGAAATGTCAGACGCTGTTTGGATTCGACTCAGATGATGAAAGTAAGTCATATAATACGTACTGGGTGGAGGGGAGGCGGGAGAGAAATAAGTGGAAAGTAGTAGTGGAATTGTACCAGGACAAAAGAATTGTACTAACCACAGATATTCAGTATAGGTAGTGTCATTTTAGTGTAATAAGATGAGAAGAATTTAAAACAGTGATCCTGATGGAAATAAAACATTCCTGCTTATCAAAACATAAAGCTGGTGAGGTGCTGTCTTCAAAAGAGAAGCATTGAAATAGTTGAGAATTGTTTTAAAAACGGCTTTGATAGATGAAGGGAAAATTAAAGAGATGGAGAATTGCTTTTTATGAGCTGTACAAAGGAATATAGTGGAAAGAGCAATGAGTTTGGAGTCATGAGCCCTGGGTTTGAATCCTGGCTTTGCTGATTCTGCATGTGTCACCTTGAGTGAGTTACTTGACATCTCTGGCATGTAGCTTCTCCATCTTAAAGTAAGGGATTTTGACTTGATGATGTAAGGTTTGCAGTCACTTCCAGCTCTAAATTGTATACTTCTAAGAACTGGATCTATTGGAATCAATCTGTATTCCGCTTTGGAAACCCCATTGTGTAGCTACAAAACTGAAATTAACAAGCATGTGCTTCTTTACAGGTGCCTGATAAAATATCACTGAAGTCTGTCAAGGAGTGGTGTGAAAAAAAAGCACTACAAAAAAATGCATCATCAATTTGCTCTTTCCCAGTTGGCCTTAATCATAGAGTGGTCTCAGATTACTAAAGAACAATATAAAGAAAAAGCACATTTTCTAGAATGAACTCACAGAGGAGATGTGCCAGTTTTGACTCCAGAAGGGTTACTACAAAGATCCCAAAGTACCAGTCATCCAGAAGACCACACACTATAAGAGTGTATGATCAAAGCACAGCAGCACATGCAGTTTAACTTATTAACACCTCATAAAGAAGCATTCAACCCAAGAAGAAAAGTAGCTGTGGCCTTAAAGAAAGGAATAATGTGAATCTATAAAGAAACAGAAAAAAACAAAAGATGGATTTTAAAGAATTCAGAAGCTATTTTCCAAACAGTATTGTTTTCTTTTTTATGTGTGTATAAATAATGTCCTTCACTTCTTGATAAAACATGGTATGAAGACATCACTAGCCAGTTGTGATTTTCTTGGAAATTGAAAGATAAAGAAACCCACCTTGATGATTTGTTATCATGTTATCCCTTAAAATTTGTGGGAATGGCCTTTAAAAACTTGTTTCCACAAAGTGTAAATTAAAGTATGTGGAAAAAATCTTGGCTGGGTGACCTATCAGAATTTTAAAATAAAATTCCAGGAAATTAGGGCCAAAATGTGTCCAGACTTTTGATTTAAAACAAAATAAGACTTTTCCACTTTTGCAATACAGAATGAAGTTAAATGACAAGTTATCTTTTAATACAATTTTATTATGAAATTACAAAATTAACTTTTTAGGGGATGGGAATCAAAGGAAGGCTAACAGGAAGAATAAAGTCGTGTAAACAATAAATTGAAGTTTCAGGTGTATATTTGTGCATTACACACACACACACACACACACACACACATTATCTTTTGGTGTGAATTATCTAAATGATGTCTTATGAAGACAAAAGTTACCTTTAAAAATATATTAAATAGGATTAGGGTAAGAAACCATTTATTTAATGCTCCACTACTAATTATACAATGATAAATTTGGACTTTCTAAATAGAAATATTTTTTTAATCACATCCTAAAATAAGGAGAATTGTTAACAGAATTTTGGCTGTAAGAATATAGGTATCATTACAGTAATGGCCAGTAATTTCTTATGAGAGGTTTTAACATTAACTGCCAATAAACAACTAAAGAGAAAGTTCTAAAAGAATTAATACTCTCAAATACTGTTTTCATTTAATGGAGGCTTGCATACATTCCTTTTTAATTATTCTTTCAAAAAAAAATTTAATTCTAGGACTTTACAACTTGTCCAGGCTGGAAGTGCAGCAGTATGAGCATGATCCCACCACCGACTATACAGGAGTCTTGACCTCTGTTTATGACCTGCACCTGCTCACCCCTCCCTAGGGAACGTAATGACCCTCTTTCCCACCCTGATTTCTAGGGACTTCTAACACTGATGCCATACAGAATATAGACACCCAAAATTCATAGCTAACTGCAATTCAGAATTCCCAAGCTCAAGAGATCTGCCAGCCTCAGCCTTCCCAGCAGCTGGGATTACAGGTCTGTACCACCACACCCAGCCACACTTATCCTTAATATAATGTTATCTAAAAGCCAGAAACCAACCTACCCAAAATACATTAACAAACAAACAAAAAATCCTAAATCAAATTTTTCTTAAAAAAGCCTTGGTTTTCTGGGGTAGGTGGATGTATCTGACCCAGATACATAATATGTACAGTATAAAGTTCATTGATAAAGATATGAGACATTGGACATTTTTCTTTTAAGACCAAAGCTAGACTTCACAAAAATAGGATTTCTGACTCAAGTATTCAATGTAAGTGATCCAGAAAATATTTCCTAATTTTAGGTGTAAAAATGATTTCTTAGACTGTCAATATCAAATTGTTTTATGTGACAAAAGATCATTAAAATCTATAGAAATCAAATATAGGATTTATTTACAGACAGCACTGAAATTCACATTTGCATAGGGATTGTAGGTTTAATTATATGTGTGTTCGTTTTGTATCTTTGGCCACATTTTCTACATTTTTTAAATTGTAGACTTAAGTAGCCAAACATATCACCATGTGCTCCTTAGGATTCTTTTTATTTAGGTCTCCATGATCATAACTTTAAAAATCTTTTTTGTTTAAATACTTGGGCTCTAGCTTTGTTTGGAAAAAAAAAAGAAATGGATAGTGATGAAAATAGATTTTGTGTGTGTGGAAGGGGGGGTGGGGGCAGAAGAAATATTAGGAGATGCTTCTTGTTGGCAAACCACGATTACCAATTAGGATGACCAATTTGTGTGCATTAATCAAAAAATAAAATCTATAGATTTCTTGTGACTTGCTGAAAAATTAGACGCTACAAATGCTTTCAGCTATTTATGATTATTTTTTTCTATGATGATTTTTTTCTAATCATTCATTTACTATCAAGATTCTAGTTAACTTGTTTTTAAAGTTAACTAAAAAAAAAATTCTCTCTCACTTGGTTTCAATTACTAAAAAAGCCTTCTAATCAAGTACTATTTGATTCACTTTGAAAAATAGGTTTAGTAATAAAATTGCTTGGAAATGGCATCTTTATATAATTTAGAAATTTTATGTGCATGTTGTTAAATTTAAATTTAATTCCTACTTTTTTCCCCAGATATAGTTCCCAAGACAAACTATTACCAAGTTTCCAACTTCTAAAAAATTGTTTAATAACTTACTCTTATTTTAAAATCATGTCTGCTGTATGTCAATTTTCAATTGAAATTTGTTATAAGTTTAAAAAAATTTTAACTATTCCCTACCTGTTTGTCATTTATCTTCAGTTTGGAGATTTAATTTATACTTTTGTTGCTATGAGAGAAAATTCAGATTCTTAAGATATGAAGGTTTAATTGGTGTATATATATATGTATATGTACACACACACACATATATATATATGTGTGTATCAGATGAGGGAGTTGTGTTATAATACAATAGTTTTGTAAAACTTTCTGTCAACACATTTCCTATTTACAACTTCTGTTAGGTATATGAGTTTTAAAGAATCACCTGTTCAGAGTGTGCAGAGAAGCATCATGTACATTTTTATAAAAGATAAACCTAAGTCATGTTACTATTTTTAAAGTTCTGCAGAATTCCAAGGGTGCTGATTTTTGTGGGGAAGAAGTGAGGGATTTGATTCCATTTCTCTTTTCCTGTTGCAGTGCTTTTTCCTATTCCTGTTCTGAGGATATTCTTGTCTTATGTGGGTAGAATTTTACCTTTTTTAGACCATTGCTTAAGTTTATTTTTCTTCTTGAAAATGAAAATTTGCTTCAGAGTCAACTGTTACTACTTGAGGTTCATTAAGGTTAAGCAAATAGCAAATATGAAATGTTGCTGCTCAAATATGAAATAATGTTAAAAGTGGGCATGTGTGTGGGAAAGGACACTGGTACTTTGGGCATTTAGCCATATTCATTTTTAAAGAACTACCAATTGTATAAATTGAGTGGATAATTTATAACATTAAAATTGTGGTTTTCAAATCACATTGAAGGTTCAGCTGTACTCATTTATTTTTATTGGTTTAACACCAGTGGTATGGATGAAAATCCCAAAAGGGTAATAGTGTTTATTTCTTAATTTATTTGGTACTGTATAACACCTTTTCTGATTGACTAAATGCAATATATGCATTTTGGAACTCTATTAATTTGTAAAAGTTATTACAGATTCAGCAAGAAAGGAAATTTGTGCTTCCTTGTTGAATGTTAAATTATTTTACTTTGCATTTTATAAGAGTACAAATTAAAACTGAGCCATCGAACTGCAATAAATCAACAGTAGTGTTTCATTTAAAGAAATTTTTTTGTACTGTACATAGATTTGTTCAATAAAACATTGTCCTTGTTGTTAATAAGTGTTCAGTTTTTGTAAAAGTTTACTTTTTAAAAAAAAGAATTGGAGTATCTTAAAATATTTTATATTCTCTGATACCTGATATGATTAAACAAATGTGATTAACAAACCTCACATGGATCTCTTCCAGCTCTAATTCTGAGAGTCTGTGATTCCAATTTTTGAAAGTATTTGATACCATTAAAATACACAACACCAAAAACATGCTAAATAAAATGTAATCTTTACTTAGGAGACAGTTTAGGATTTTAGTAACAAGTTTGTCTCAGATATCAGTGTGTACTGTATTGTAGGCATGTAACAGTAAAGGCTAGTAAAGTTTGGGTTTATTGGATTATTTGGTTTATTTAGATGATCAGATAAAAGCTTATTGTATTTTTTGTACAAAGCATTTTGTATTTCTATAAAACATCTAGGGGCAGCTAGGTGGAACAGTGGATAAAGCACCAACCCTGGATTCAGGAGGACCTGAGTTCAAATTTGGCCTCCGACACTTGACACTTACTGGCTGTGTGACCCTGGGCCCTCATTGCCCTGCAAAACAAAACCAAACAAAACAAAATCTGAATTACAAATTCAGATAAGTCTTTTGAGCTTTGCACTTTCTTCCAGTACATGAAGCAGAGTGAGAATCCATGTCAAATGGACTACCTAGAAGACTGTGGAAGGAAAATTAAAATTAGAAAACATTAAAAGGCAGTCTTGTATTGAAAAACTGTTAAAGTCATATATGGGGTTCTTCCCCCCCCCAAAAAAAATAGGGATCTGTTTAATTCAAATTTTAAAATTATAATATAATATGAAGGTGATTATTACCAAAAAAAACTTTTCCCTACCAAAATGTGTTCCAACTTGGGGAAAAAATTGAAAAATTCAGTAAAATGTTTGTAATCAAGTGTGATAAAAGTGAGAACAAATCATTTTCATGATCCTGTTTTACTGACTTCTCATCTACCCTGCTTTTTGCCTTGTACTGCCCTTCGGCCCCCAAAAGGAAGAAAGTAGAAGGGGGAAACACAATTTAGCCTTTTTTAAAATGCAGGCATTCTGTGTGGAATCTTTGGTAGAGATACAATCTGGTCCATACAGGAGTTTATCATCTAGGGAGATCGTAAGTAGATTATGCACATATACAGCTATAACATAAGATTGAACTTGTGTGTATGCAAGATAGAAAGTGCTGTGAGAGTTCAGAAGGCAGAGAAAGTAGTGGGGAAAGTATTCTAGCCAGAGGAAAGGATGAACAACGAAATAGGGATTTGGGGAGGTAAGGAAAGTATAGTTTTTGTTTTGAGGACTGATAGAATACAGTGGCTGTGGAGTAGTGGGGAATAGTATTTAATAAGAATTAATGAAGCTATAGGTGAAGATTTCTTTTTTGGAGGGCCTTTAATGCCAGACTAAAGAAGGAAAAAGGGGAGTAAGGAAGAATGTATTAAGTACCTACTGTGATGTGCCAGGCACTGCTAAGTGTATTATTGTGCTTATATAATATAGCAAGGTGGTTTTGAATTCAACATGAGGTCTATGGACTACCCAGATTCCATTTTTTTGTTTGTTTCTATAGAAACCAGAAAAACAGTACATTATCAATCAAGTATTTTATTGAATACATTCCCTAATTAACCAAATAGTCTTGTAGGATATTTTCTCTGAGGGCTTCAAATTCAAGAAGGGGTGGGGAGAGAGTGGAGAAGGAAACAGGAATTTTAGCAATACAAAATAAGGAGGTTCTACAATGTAGGTGTCCATAGTATAGTAAACACAAGCATACAGAGAAAATAATTTATTCTGAGTCCAATCTCCTACTCTGATTCATGTGTTTCCCCTGGAAGTGATCTTCCTTAGTATGTTTGTCCCCATAGTAACAAATGCAAAAAGAAAGGGCCCAACAAATGCAAAGATCCTACATAAGAACTTCAGAACTTTGCCAACTTTGAAGTGCCACTACTGCCCCTATATTCTCAGTTGAGGGCCTCCCCTCATACTTTACCAAAAAGAAATTGAGGACATGACCCTAAATTCAATCTTTGCCACTGATTATCTCACATCCTTCTGACATCATCCCCCATCACTCTTTACTCCAGTCTCTTATGAAAGGTGGCCCCTAGACATATCCCCCTTTTTTCTTTTTGATAAAACATTTTTATTTAAAGTTTTGAGTTCCAAATTCTATCTCCCCTTCCCTCCCCACTCCCTGAGGCAGTAAGCAATAATATAAGTTATACATGTAAAATATTACCATATTAGTCATTTTGCCTAAGAAGACGAATAAAAGAATAACGGAAAGTGAAAAATAGCATGTTTCAGTCTGTTCATTCAGTATCAGTTTTTTCTTTGGAGGTGGATATTATGCTTCATCATTAGTCCTTTGGGATTGTCTTGGATCACTGTATTGATGAGAATAGTTAACTCATTCACAGTTCTTCATCCAACAATATTGTCACTGTGCACAATGTTCTCCTGGTTCTGCTCACTTCATTATACATTAGTTCATACAAGTCTTTCCAGGCCTTTCTGAAATCATCCTGCTTGTCATTTCTTATAGCACAATAATATTCCATTACAATCATATACCACAGCTTGTTTAGCCATTCCCCAATGAATGGGCATTCCTTTGATTTCCAATTCTTAGCCACCACACAAAGAGCTGCTATAAATCTTTTTGAACAAATAGGTTACATATCCTCTTTTTTTTTAAATAAACATTTTTATTTATACTTTAGGGTTGCAATTTTTATCCCTCTTTCCCTCCCCCCCCCACCTCCTCCATGAGGTGGCAGTCAAATATGGGTTATACATGTATGATTAGTTACAGATCCTCTTGATTGCCATCCTTTACCAATTTATCTAACAGATTGCCTCCATTATCATCTCCCCTCTCTCCCTATTTTTGATTTCTCCCTAAACCCTGGTTCTTCCCTTTTTTTCCTCTAAACACACCACCCCAAGTCTCCATCATCTTTAAAAAACCCTCAATAGATCCTACCATGCCCACTACCAATTGTCATATTTCTCATGCTCTTCTCAGCTAAAGTCCTCAAAAAGCCATCTACTTCCTCTTCTCATTTTCTTCTAAGCTCTCTGGAATTGAGCTTTCTACCATATGATTCAGCTGAAAATATTCTCTACAAAGGTAAAATATTTTAATGGTCTTTGCTCATTCATCCTTGATCTCTCTGAAACATGGGATGCTGAAGACCACCTTCTTTTGGATATTCTTCCCTTTCTGGGTTTATGTGGTCGTGATCTCTGTTGGCTCTCCTATCTTGCCTTCTCATTCTTCTTTGTAGGATCTTCGTCAACGTCTCAAACTCTAATTGTAGGTGTCCTGAATATCTCTTCGTGGCCCTCTACCATATACATATATATAATATAAACATATATGTATACATACACACACACATAGCTATAGATATAGATATAGCTATATATACACACCTTCTCACTTGGTGTTCTCATCAGTACCTTTAGATTCAATGATCATCATTATGCACATGGGTGCCAGATTTATACACACAGACCTCCTCTCTCCTGCATTCTAGCCCTGCATCGCAAACTACCTCCTGAACAGTGCAAATTTTGTATGCCCCATGGGCATTTCAAATTAACATATCCAAAAATTAATTCATTATTTTTTCCCAATCACATTCCCTTTAAACTTTTCCTATAATTGTCAAGAGTATTAACATCCTTCTAGTTACCCAGGTTTAAATATTCAAGTGTCATCCTTAATTCTTCAGCCTCACCCCACATATCCAATCGGTTGCCATATCTTTTCATTTTTTTTCCACCAAATCTCTGGAATAGATCCCCTTCTCTCTACTCACACAGCTTTTATCCTAGTGCAGGCCTTCATTCTAAGTGGAAATCTTGTTTCAAATCTCTCTCTCTCTCTCTCCATTTTCCACTCAATTGCCAGTAATTTTCCTAAAGCATAAATCTGACCATGTAGGCCTCCCACTGAAATAAATCCCGTGGTTATTTGCCTCTGGCAAACACAGACTCCCATATTTGGTATGTAAAGCTCTTTACAATCTGGTCCCATCCTGTTTTTTCATTCTTCTTATATATCACGTCCCTCTGTACTTTATGGTACCTACTTGCTGTTTCTTACATAGTACACTCCATCTCCCCTATCGTTGTCCCTTTATACTGGCTGTCCTTTGTGCTTAAAATGCTTTCCTTCTCAATTTCTATTTCCTTTAAGATTTTGCTCAACTCTTTCTTGTAGATCTTTCTCTCCTACTAAGTAGGAAGGTGGCCTAGTTAGCTGTGTGCTTTATTTTTTATTTAATTTTTATCTTCAGTTCCTCCTTCTAGCCCCTCCCCCACCCTTGAGAAAGCAAGAAATATAATACCTTTTATACATGCAAAGTTATGGGAAACATTTCCACATGACTAGTCATGTTGCAAAAGAAAAAAAAAAACAAGAAAAATAAAGTGAAAGGAAAAAATATACTTCAATCCACACTCAGAGTTCATTAGTTCTCTCTGCAAGTGGATAGTATTTTTCATCATGAGTCCTTTGGAATTGTTGTGGATCATGGTATTGATCAGAGTAGCTAAGTCTTTCAGTTGTTTGTTGTTACAATATTGCTCTTACTATGTACTATGTTCTCCTAGTTCACTTTGCCTCAGCTCATAAAAGTCTTCCCAGGCTTTTTTGAAACTATTCACTTTGTCATTTCTTAAAGTAAAATAGTATTTCTTCACAATCATATATACCACAATTTGTTCAGATATTCCCCAATTGATGGGCATCTCCTCAGTTTCCAACTTTTGCCATCACAAAAAGAGCTGCTATAAAAATTTCTGAATATAAGGATCCTTTTCCTTTTTCTTTGATATCTTTGGGGTATAAACCTAGTAGCAGTATGGCTGGGCTAAAGGCTTTGCACTGTATTATAGCCCTTTGGGCATACTTCTCAATTGTTTTCCAGAATATTTGGACTCATTCCCATATCTCCTCCATCATTTGTCACTTCCCTTTATATCATGTTAGCCAATCTAATAGGTGTGAGGTTTTAATTTTCATTTTTCTAATCAATAGTGATTTCTTCTGAAAACAGCCTATTCATATCCTTTGACCATTTATCAGTTGGAGAATGACATTTATTTTTATAGATTTTGATAAAATTACCAAGATATTTTAGAAATGAGACCTTTATCAGAGAAATGCTGTAACCCCACCCCCAATTTCCTGTTATCCTAATTTTAACTATTGCTTTTGTTTGTGCAAAAACTTTTCAGTTAATCAAATCAAATTATCTGTTTTACCTCCAGTGAATCCCCTCTTTTTCTTGTTTGGTCATGAATTCTTCCCTTAGTCATATATCTAACACGTTTCTATGATCCCCTAATTTGCTTATGATATATTTTATGTTTATATCAGGAATCCATTTTGAGGTTATCTTGGCATATAGTGTGAGATGTTAGTCTGTGCCTAGTTTCTACCAGACTGTTTTCCGGTTTTGCCTGTAGTTTTTGTCACATAGTGAGTTCTTGCACCAATAGTTTGTTCTTTGGGTTTATAAAATACTAGGTTACTGTGGTCATTTACTTTTTTTTTTTTTTTAGTGAGGCAATTGGGGGTTAAGTGACTTGCCCAGGGTCACACAGCTAGGAAGTGTTAAGTGTCTGAGGCCGGATTTGAACTCAGGTCCTCCTGACTCCAGGGCCGGTGCTCTATCCACTGCGCCACCTAGCTGCCCCGGTCATTTACTTCTATATATTGTGTACCTAATATATAGTCTATTGATTGACTATTCTATTTCTTATTCAGTACCAGACTGTTTTGATGGTTACTGTTCTGTATTATCGTTTGAGATCTGGTACTGCTAGTCTGCCTTCCTTCACTCTTTTTCCCATTATTTCCAAGATATTCTTGACCTTTTGTTCCTCCGACTGAATTTTGTTATTTTTTTCTAGCTGTATAAAATAATTCTTTGGTAGTCTACACTAACCATGTGCTTTAGGAAAATCACTTTGGAAATACATTAGGGAGATACTCAAGGAAAGGAGATCAATTAGATTGGATTGTTATAATAGTCTAAGAGAGATGATATATAGGGAAGAGGCTTTCAAAACTGCTCTTTTTGTTCCTTATAACAAACAGGGGCAGCTAGGTGGTACAGTGGATAAAGCACTGGCCCTGGATTCAGGAGGACCTGAGTTCAAATCTGGCCTCAGACACTTGACACTTAGTAGCTGTGTGACCCTGGGCAAGTCACTTAACCCTCATCGCCCCAGAAAAAACAAACAAACAAAAAGTTCTAATATGCTCAGGTGAATCAGCCTTTAACATTTAAAAGTTGTGTGACCATAGACAAATCAGTCAATTTCTGTAAAGTGGGGAGGCAATCTCTCCTTCACAGGATTCTGATGGAGAAAACACTTTGTAAATGTCAAAGTGCTATGTAAACATAAATTGTCATTTCTATCAGTACAGAACTTGAAATGCTACCTGAAACATTGTGCTGGAAGATTCCAAGAAATTAAAATTAATTTCTATGAGATAATTCTAAGCATCAAGTTAAATAAACAATGCATAGTCTAATGGAAAGAGTGCTAGGAGCCAAAAGACCTTGGTTTGAATCTCAGCTCTGCTATAATCTGAATGACCAACCTCGTGCAAGCCTTCTCTGATGCTTAGTTTCCCATCTCCAAGACAAAGGGGGTCAGACTATAGGTCTCTAATGTCCATTTAAGATCTAAATCCTATAGGATCATCTTAATGAATCACTAAAGATTCTGAGGTGTTACAAGATCAATGTCACTTTTTAAAAAATAATAAACATTTTTATTTAAAGTTTTGAGTTCCAAATTCTATCCCTCCTTTCCTCCCTCTCCTCCCCCCTCCCTGAGGCAGTAAGCAATCAGATATAGGTTATACATGTGCAATTATGTAAAATATTACCATATTAGTAATTTTGTATAAGCAAACTTGAATAAAAGAAAAAATGAAAGTGAAAAATAATAGCATGCTTCAGTCTGTGTTCAATCAATATCAGTTCTTTCTTTGAAGGTGGATAGTATGCTTCATCATTATTCCTTTGGGATTGTCTTAGACCATTGTATTGCTGAGAATAGTTAAGTCATTCACAGTTCTTCATCAAGCAATATTGCTATCTCTGTATAATATTCTCTTGGTTCTGCTCACTTCACTATACATTAGTTCATAAAAGTTTTTCCAAGATTTTCTGAAATCATCCTGCTTGTCATTTCTTATAGCACAATAATATTTTATTATCAGCATATACCACACAACTTGTTCAACCATTCCCCAATTGATAGGCATTCCTTTGACTTCCTATTCGTAGCTACCACAAAAAGAGCTGCAATATTTTTGTACAAATAGGTTGTTTTCACTTTGGGGGGTATCTTTGGGATATAAACCTAGCAGTGGTATTACTGGATCAAAGGGTATGCACAGTTCTGTAGCCCTTTGGGCATAATTCCAAATTTCTTTCCAGAATGGTTGGATCTTTTCACAAATCCACCAACAGTGGATTAACATCCCAGTTCTCCCATATGTCCTCCAGCATCCAACATTTTTCATTATTGTTATATTTGCTACTCTGATAGGTGTGAGGTGATGCCTCAGTTGTTTTAATTTTCATTTTTCTGATCAATAGTGATCTAGAGCATTTTTTCATATGACTATAGCTTTGATTTCTTTGTCTGAAAACTGTCTATTCATATCCTTTGGCTATCAATTAGGGAATGACTTGTATTTTTATCGATTTGACTCAGTTCTCTATATATTTGAGAAATGAGGCTTTTATCAGAGATACTTGTTTCAAAGATTCCCAGTTTTCTGCTTTCCTTATAATCTTGGTTACATTAGTTTTGTTTGTGCAAAAGCTTTTTAATTTTATATAATCAAAAATGATCGATTTTTCATTTTTAATTGCTTTATCTTCTTTGGTCCAAAATTCTTCCTCTGCCCATAAATGACAAACGATTCCAAGGTCTCTTAATTTGCTTAAGGTATCACTCTTTATATGTAAATCATGTACCCATTTTGACTTTTAGTATATCGTGAGATAGTGGTCTATACCTAGTTTCTGCCATACTGTTTTTAAATTTTCTCAGCAGTTTTTGTCAAATAATGAGTTTTTGTTTCAAAAGTTTGGATCTTTGAGTTTATCATATACTAAATTACTATAGTAATTTGTTATAGTGTAATTTGTACTTGTTCTATTCTACTGATCCACCTCTTTACTTCTTAGGCAGTACCAGATTGTTTTGATAATTACCATTTTATAATACAGTTTGAGATCTGGTACTGCTAAACCACTGCATTTTTCATTGATTCCCTTGATACCCTTGAGCTTTTGTTCTTTCAGATGAATTTTGTTATTATTTTGTCTAGCTCTATAAAATACTTTTGATTGGCATGGCACTAAACAAATAAACTTAGGTAGAACTTTCATTTTAATAATATTGTCCCATTCTACCCATGAGCAATTAATATTTTTCCAATCGTTTATATCTGACTTTATTTGTATGAAAAGTGTTTTATAGGTCTGGTCATTTAGTTCCTGGGTTTGTCTTGACAGGTAGATTCCCAAGTATTTTATATTTTCTAGTTATTTTAAATGGAATTTCTCTTTCCATCTATTGTTGCTGGACTTTGTTGATAATATACAGAACTGCTGATGATTTATGTGGGTTTATTTTGTATCCTGCAACTTTGCTAAAGTTAATTATTTCAAATAGTTTTTTAGTTGACTTTCTAGGATTTTCTAAGTATAACATATCATCTGCAAAGAGTGATAGTTTTTTCTCATTACCTATTCTAATTCCTTTATTTTTCTTCTCGTTGTTATAGCTAACATTTCTAGTACTGTATTAAACAACAGGTGATAATGAGCATCCTTGCTTTACTCCTGATTGTATTGGGAAGGCTTCTGTCTTATCCCCATTACAGATAATACTTGCTGATGGTTTTAGATAAATATTACTTATTCTAAGTTAAGTTCCATTCATTCCTATGCATTCTAGTGTTTTTTTAAGTAGGAAAGGGTGCTGTACTTTGTCAAATGTTTCTCTGCATCTAACGAGATAATCATATGATTTCTGTTGGTATTGTTATTGGTAGTCAATTATGTTGATAGTTTTTCTAATATTGAACCAGCCCTGAATTCCTAGTATAAATCCCACCTGGTAATGGTGTATGATCCTTGTGATATGTTGCTGTAATCTCTTTGCTAGTTTATTTAAAATTTTTGCATCAATATTCATTAGGGAAATTGTTCTATAATTTTCTTACTCTATTTTGACCAGTCATTCTTAATGTTCTCTCTTGCTTTTTTAACTACAGCCAATTAAGAAATCTAGCCTCTTGTTCCAAAATTCTTGTGCAGGATCTTGTTTCTATTAGGCCCTTTCTGTTGTACCTGTTATTACTGGGACATACATAATAAGGAGGTTCACTTCCAAGGGAACCATATGTGAACCAGAGTTGGAGATGGGACTCAGATTAAAAAGAATTATTTTCCCACTATTGCACTGCAGAACCTGCTTTTTTTTGTAGTCCTAAAACTCCTATCTTTTTATTTATTAATTCTTGGGGTGTGTTTGGATCCTTTATAGGATATGATCTACAAGACTATTTGGTTAATTGAGGAATCCGTTCAATAAATGAAAAATTTGAGGGAAAAAAGAGGTTTGGAACAGTTACTGACCTCATCCTGCTTAGTGAGTGAGGGCCAGGTTGAGAATAAGTACCATAATTTTGTAATGCACTTTGTTGACAGCTTATGAGTAGGGACAAAGGGGGCAGATGGTAGGAGTAATACGACATAACTGTGGTTTGGGAAAGCATGACTAGAGATGAGAAAAGGAAATAATTGATTTGAGAGTAAACAATAGTATCGTGTTAAACTTTTCCAAGTAGCCAGAGCAGAGGTGATGGACTGGGGTGGTATTGAAAGCTGAAGGCATTGAAGGGTTATGATGAAGTTTAGCAGGAATAAGGCCTAGAAACATATCCAAAAAAAAGATTATGATCAAATAGAAGAATTTTTGTAGTCCTTAAAAATAGAAGTGGACACGAGGATGATGAGATCAAGGCTATCACCATTCTTGTGTAGAGCATAAGTGAATAATGAAAGGAGTATATCACATGAGATGAATAGCTGGAGGAACTGGGAAGTTAAAAGGATACTTGTGAGAACATTAACATGTATGTAAAAGTCCTCCAGTAAGAGAGTCGGAATTGTGGTAGAGAGAAAGCCTATGAAACCAGCAGAATTGAGAAGAATATTTTCAATAGATAGTAACTACCAGAATTTGAACTGGGTGATAAACTTGGATTGTATGAAACTTAAAGGAGTGATGGGTGTAGAGGGAGTGTCTGAAAATGGCAACAGAGAGCAAAGAGTATTTTGACTCTCCCACCTTGACCAGTGAAAGTGTAGCTGGAAATGCTGTATCATTGGGAGGAGTCAGTAGATGGAAGGGGCAAGAGAAATGGTAAAAGATGAAAGGGAAGTTTGTCGATTATAGAGCAGGGGTTCTGGAGGGCATACAGAGCTAGAATGAAAATGTGGGGGATGGGCTTTAATGGGGAAAAGAACAAAAGAGCAAATAGCTGGAGGGGGGGAGTTATTTGTTCTGCAGCATTAGGGGCACAGTGTCACCAGATGAGAAAGAGTTAAGTATGTTAATGAATGGGGAGTGAATCTCTGTGCAGAGTATCAGTGAGGTCAGCTTATGAAGACAGACAATTAGAAGGATCAAGTTAGACAGTCAGTATTTCAGCACAACTTCACCTTCAAGATTTTGGCATGATTTCAACTTCCCATCCTTGGTGGACATGAGCAGAAGGCAGTGTACTACCAGCCATGAGGTTATTGTGTCCAGGAGCCAGGTAGCATTGTGGTTTGGAGGCATCTGGAAACCGAGTGAAGAGGAAGGAAGGTGGTACATCCTGTCCTTTCTCCAGGCAGGAGAGAGGAAGGCTTGGCCAAGCTGAAACAAGGAGAGGGCAGCAGTAGGAGTGGGGCACTAAAGCATAGTAATAGGAAATCATCAGATCTGACTTTGTTCAAGTCCTGGCTGCGCCACTTAACCTGGTGACCCTGGAGAAGTCACTTCACCTCTGAGATCCTTGGCCTAGATGATCTGTAAGGTCTCTTATCTTTAACATTCTATTCTATGTTGTATATTCTTTGCCCCTGGTTACAAACACCAGACTCAATCATCAATAAGCACTTAGTACTGTTTCAGGTACAATCCTAAGTGCTGGATATATAAAGGTAAAAAAGAAAGAGTCCCTGCCCTCAACGAGCTTACATTCTATGGAGAAAATGCGCACATATAAAAAATATGTACCAGGTAAATGGAAAGGTAATGGGGAGGGAAGAAGCATCAGCTGCTGAGAGGTTAAGGGAAGGCCTTCTATAATAGTGTTTGAGGTGAGTTAGGAATGAATATAAATACATATATTCACTTTTGATTAAGAACCTGACAAACATGAACATTTTAGTGTTCAATATACAGAAAGGATTTTAGAGGAAACAACTTATTACTTGGTTTATTAATGCATTATCAAATTTGAGACAGCAATAACAAAGCTTGTCTGTCCTAACATTTCCATACACACACACACACACACACACACACACATTTCATTTATGCTCTTTTCTGAAACATTTTTCTTTTTAAATTTTTTTTTGTGGCGCAATGGGGGTTAAGTGACTTGCCCAGGGTCACACAGCTAGTAAGTGTCAAGTGTCTGAGACCACATTTGAACTCAGGTCCTCCTGAATCCAAGGCCTGTGTTTTAGCCACTGCCCCACCTAGCTGCCCTCCAGAAACTTTTACACCAAATATTTTTAATGTCCAGGATTAAGCATGTTTTAAGACTACTATATATGTATTTTAAAATGCTTAAAATTAAAATACCCAGGATTATGAAGACAACGAAGTGAAAAGATGCATTTTTCTTTCCTATCGAAATTCAAGGATCCCTTGAAATTTATACACCAATCATAGTGGTGTGTAGGTAAATGTTTAACAAGCGGGTCACCAAAAAAAAAAATGTTCCCAGACACCCTTTTAAGTTTAAACTGCAATTATTAACATTTTCTCTATCCTTCTCTAGCGTCCAATCAACAAAACAAAGAAGCAAGTCCTCATTTGTAGCTTTTAACTGATTTCTAAACATTTAACAATGAGATGGGAGCCGGTTGCGGCTCACCCGGATCCCATCCTAAGAACCCAGAGCCTTCCCACACATATTACGTAACAAAATATATGTGGCTGCAGAGTTGTAGATACATCTATGTATCGGGAAAATGTCCACCTTTCAATGGGCGTTTAGGGTACGTAATCGACCAGACTCTCCGGTCCTGGGCTATGGAGGGAAAGCAGGGAGAATCGGAGGGAGATAACCAAGACGGGAAGGACCAGCACAAGCTCAGTTCTGAAGAGCACAAACAGCAAACTCATTCCCCTCCGTACGTCTCTGACGCCGGTCACATTTCCATCCGGGGGAGCTTAGTTCCTCTGTCAATGTCGCACTTCCTGCACAAAGGGTTCCAAACCATCCGTGTGAACGGATGAATAGATTGAGGCGAGGGAGCTTTATCACCCGGAACTTGGAATCGAGATCTCACGTCCCAGGAGGGACACCATTGATTGACGCGCCGCGCTTCTCCGCGCATGGCAAATGTGGGAAAGAAGTTCCGCGCATGGCGAGGAGGGAGGGAAGGAGGGAGGAGCCGAGAAAGCGCTTCCGGTTACCGTTGCTAAGGCGGCTGCTGGGGCGGCTGTGTCCCTCCCCACCCCCCTCCCGGGGGTCAATATGTCGGGGCTCAACAAGATGGAGCTGGAGGGGTGTCGTGACCTACTAGGCCTAATGGAAACTAACGAAATCCTCGCACTGTGCGACACTGTCACCAACCGCCTGGTTCATCCCGAGGGCCGCCAAGGTGAGGGTGGCCTGGTCGGTGCCTTACCCCGGGAAGTGGGAGCCGCTGTGGTGCCCCATCCCGCCCGACTGGGGATGAGACGGGAGGGAGAGGGGCAGCGAGCCCGCGCTTTGGGGAGCCGGGCATCCAGCGCGCAGGCCTGGCCTCGGCGCGCCCGCGCTGCCCCCCTCCCTTTGTGACGATGGCGGGGAGGGGCGCATTTCCGAGCCCGCCGCGGGGCCAGAGGTTGGCCGGTAGCGCGCTTGTTGTGCTCGGATAGATTGGGACTCCCCAGCGTGGGCGTCAGGGAGCCCCCGAACTCGGATATCTATGAAGATTACACCTACCTTTTCCCCCACCTTGGAAACGGGGTTCTGAAGAGTGCACAGACTCAGTCCCATTGATTTCCCCTCCCCCCAAAAAGTTAAGATCCCCTTTTCTAGACCAACTCGCGCTTTTTAAATGAGGAAGCCCAAGTCCCCCGGGGAGGAGAGGCGTCGGGGCTGCGTGGTGGACCCCTTGGGAGCCGAGGCGGATCGCAGTTGCCCCGCATGAAAAATGAACCGGCTTAATTAAGGCGGCTTCTAAGGGTCAGCTGTAAATCTGACTAGAAAGAACAGAGTCGGAATTTGCAATCAGGTCTGAGTGGCATGGGCAGGTAGGGTGATGCAGTAGGCAGAGCATGGGGCTGGAGCCAAGATTGAGATCAGATTCGGCGTCAGACTCTTGTCAGCCGTAGGGCCCCGGGCAAGTCACTTACTCTTGTTTGCGTCAGTTTCCTAGATGAGGAAAAAAAAATGAGCTAAAGAAGGAAAAGGCACACTGCTCCAGTGTCTTTGCCCCAAAAAAACCATTGAGTCCAACACGATGAATGCGATTTTGAATTCAGTTTAACAACCATTAAGCGCCTACTATGTGCCAGGCACTGTATTAAGTGTTGGGATTACAAAAACTGCCTTCAAAGAGTTTACAGTCTAATGGAGGACACGCTACGCAAACAAATATATACGAAGCAAGCTATATACAGGATGAATAGGAAGTAATTAAAGAGGGAAAGCACTGGAATTAAGAGGTTAGGGAAGTTTTAGTCCCATATCAGACATTTATCAGCTGTGTGACACTGGGCAAGTCACTTCTCTGTTCCTTCTTTGCTTCACCTGTAAAGTGAGAGAATTGGGACTGTGTTCAGTGTAAAGATTCAGGAAATTTGGGTTTTAAATGCCATCTTTATTGGTAAATGTTCTTTGTGGCCTTGGGCAGGTCATTCATTCTACTTTTACAGACCTTTTTTTATTAATTTCTTAAATGAGAGGAGTTGGGCTAGGTTGGGAGTTCTTAACCTATGGTCCATTCATTTCATTTGTTTTTAGAAATATTTTTATATCTATAAATAGAGTTGGTTTCTTTTGCAATCCTATGTATTTTATTTTTTGCAATTAAAAACATTCTGAGAAGGATTTCATAGGTTTCACCATGCTGCCAAAGGAATCCATGATGATAAATGACCTAGATGATCACAAAGACTTATAGTTTTGATATCCTAAGAAAGTATACTTTTAAATTCAGTGTACTTCCTACTACTTCCTTTTTTTTTTTTTAATTTTGGGGGCATTCTGGCTTAAGTGACTTGTCCAGAGTCACAGCCACTCAGTGTCCAAGGCTGAATTTGAACTCAGAGCCTCCTGACTTCTAGGCCATTGCTGTATACACTTTGACATCTAGGTGCCCCTCC
Source organism: Dromiciops gliroides (assembly GCF_019393635.1). Classification (NCBI taxonomy): domain Eukaryota; kingdom Metazoa; phylum Chordata; class Mammalia; order Microbiotheria; family Microbiotheriidae; genus Dromiciops; species Dromiciops gliroides. Next base: position 205,532,284 of record NC_057863.1, read on the forward strand.
ACTACTTTCTCTTCTCTCTTGCTGCTTAGTTCTTTTCTTTCTTGCCCCCTGAATACTGGATTGCTTTATTAGTTCAAGAACACATCCATTCGTTTTTCCATAGAACACATTTGACAAATCTATGTTGATCTATCAAGTAAATATTGTGAGAATTTCCAGTGAGTCTTTGGTCATTTCAACTATGTATCGAATTCATTATTATCTCTCTTTGGATCTTGCACTTTTAGGTGAACTTTTCTTGTAACCATTTCTTTGGGGACCAAATGTATATTTGGACATGGTTTTTGTTTTTGTTTTATTTCAGCAGAGGGATTGACTGTAATTTTTTTTGTTCCTATAAAATTAAAGTGTTATAGAAGTAAGCCGTGATTGAATTTCATGCTTGTTTTGGAGAATATATCATTTCAGAATTGGGCTTTGTGGTGTAGTGGAAAGTCAGAGGAACTCTAGATTCAAATCCTGGCTCAAACTACCTGTTTATGTGACCTATGTCCAAGCACTTCACATCTCTGTGCCTCATTTTCTTCGTTTGTGAAATGAGAGCTTTCAAATAAGATGTCTTACATAAATAAGGTTCCTTTCGACTTTAAATTGATGATCCTGTTTTTCAAATTTTCCAATTAAATAAATTTGTTGTTCACTATTTGTAAAATGAGATTGTTGAACTAGATGATGATGCTCTATGGCCTTGATTCTAAGATTCTCCAATTTATAAATATGAGGCTGTCGTTTTTGTGTTCTTAGCCTGTAATTTCCATAATTAGTGCACTTGAAATGAGGAAGTTCCTTCTACCAATTAGTTTTGTAACTTAAGAGGTATGGAGGGTAGAGGGAGTGAGATTGGGAAGTTAAATGACTTTCCCAGAATCCCATACCTACTAGGTATGATTTGAACCCAAGTATTCCTGACTCTGACAGTATTATGCTATATACCTCTTTACCTTTAAAAATGTTATTTTTCAAGTTTCAAAATTAAACCTTGAAATTAATATAAATTCCACGTTCAAAACAAATGATTTGTTTAAAACATTGGTTTAATTACATGAATCTTTTAAATAAGAAATTACTTAAGAATTTATTCAGTTTAATAATTCTGCTTAAGCTTTACATACATGATCTCATTTGATCCTAACAACCCTATGAAACCCTGGTGGCATTTTGTCCATTTTATGAAGAAGGAAACTTAGGCTACGAGGAGTTAAATGATTGGTCCATGGTCCTTAGTTAAAGGGCTAACTAATAAGTGTTGGAAATGAAATTTGAGCTCATGTCTTTATTAACTTCACATTTTATACCTTTTCCATTACAGTATACTTAACCCCTTGAGAATCTAGGATCCCATGAAACTTGAATACTAGACCTAATCCCCAGCAGTTTTTGTGTGTGTGTGTGTGCTTGATGGATCAGTCATATCATCAGTATGAATACTACCTCAATGTTTGCAAATTACAACCCCATCAACCTTTTTATTCTGCACAGTTCTTATTCATATCTTTGAATAAATCTTCCATTGAGGACTCTCCCCACAGTATGTTAGACCTTTACCTTTCTTTTGGTCTCCATACATGACAAGCCTACTGTTTTCTTTCATGTCTTTGGTATATCTTCAAAATAAGTCAAAATCCTTTGCTTCTAAATGAATTTAAGTTTTCAACATAAAAATTTGAGTTGTGTTCTTAAAAAAATAAATATCTTAAAATTCTGTTCTTGAATGGAAAAGGAATATGTGCTTTTGGGGAGAAATTTCTTTTAAAGAGACTGAATGCAATTTTTCATTCTGTCTTTTTGGAAGCAGAATTTGTTACTTAAATACAAAAATAGTTGTAGAGGAAGGAGAAGCTTGAAAGCTAGGTTTTGCTGTGACTTCGTTTGGAAATTTTTAGAACAAAAGTTATTATTAGTTTAATTTATTAATTTCTTCATTCGTTTATTTTTGCAAATTCTTTCTAGATGCCATTCGTGCAGTATTAGCTTATAGTCAAAGTGCTGAAGAACTTCTGAAGAGAAAAAAAGTATACAGAGAAATTATATTTAAGTATCTAGCCATGAAAGGAGTGATTGTGCCTCCAGGTTCTGAAAAGCACAATCTTATTCAATATGCAAAAAATCACTGGAACAAGCCAGAGTTGAAGATGGTGGAGGAAACACTGAAGAGCGTTCCAAAAACAGAAGACACCATACTTTGTGAACAAGTTAAGATGACATTTATTTGCTTTACATTTTTGCATAATTTGGAGATAATGGGATAAATCTTAAATTTGGCAGAAATTACTATTGTTTGTTAGCTTTAAAAAAAACCTTTAACTTTTTCTTCTTAAGGAGTACAGAGCTCAACTCATGTCAGAGTTTTAAGGAGTTGTCTTTGGCATTGAGAGGTTGAGTGGTCCATTGTCATAGCTTGTGTATATCAGAGACAGGACCTGAATCTAGTTCTTCCTGACTGCAAGGTTGTCCTGTCTAATATGTCATGTATCTTTTAAAATTTTGCCATTACATAATATATGAAGTACTATTTATTCATTTGAGACATCTTGGATTATAAAGCTAACCTAGATTTTTCTTTACTGACAGGAAAAAAGAGAAAAACAACATGAACAATCTGATGATTGTTACAAGTTAGGAGAAGAATTCTGCCAGTGGTTCTTTGAGCTTCTCAACTCTCAGAATCCTTTTTTTGGACCACCTCAAGAAAAATGGGGACCACAGCACTTCTGGGATGATGTCAAGCTAAAATTTTGTTACAACACATCAGAACAAAATGTGATAGATTATCATGGTTCAGAACTGGTGAGCCTTCGTTTACTATCTCTGGTGAAGGAAGAGTTTCTATTTCTTAATCCCAATCTAGATTGCAATGGACTGAAGTGTGTATCCTCTCCACATGGATTAGTTGTAGTTGCAGTTGCTGGCACTGTCCATCGAGGCAGTATGTGTTTAGGCATCTTTGAACAAGTATTCGGACTCATCCGCAGCCCTTTTCTAGTAAACACTTGGAAAATAAAATTTGTCAATCTGAGGATTGTTGGACAGAATTCCCTTGACCCTGGAGTGTTATTGGAGAAACCTTCAGTTACACTGAAATCCAGTGAATTAGAATCATTATATAATGGAAATGGAACAGCATGTAGTAGAAATGAAGCATTGCATACTGAAACCCCTGCTTTGTGTGGTGGAAGTGGAAACCAGGCACTGTGTCCTGAAAATGAGGCATCACTTAACACGCGTGACCAGCAATTACCTAATCCTTCAAAACACTGAGAACTGTATGTCAAATTAAAAAACTTTTTTTATTCAGAAAGTACCAGTATTGCTCAGATGATGTCAGGCTTGCAGGGTTGGCATGTTTCAATTGAGATACTTTTGTTGACTACAAACTAAAATTTTTTGTCATGCTTGTCTCTTTCCACTTCAGTTTCGGCAAATATTGAGAGATCTTGGTGCTCTTCGTCAAATAAATCACTTTAGATTTCATAGCTAATACTGTGCCTTAGAAATCAAGTGATATTTTCATTTTATTTTGCAAAAATTCTAATTATTTCAAAATGTCTACTTTGTAATAGAGAAAAATCTATAATAATGTGCATAACTTCCCTGCTAGGTTCTTCCTTTAAATTATTTGTACATGTGGTTGGATATTTTAGAAACCTATCTCTTTGAGCAGCAGTTACAAAATAGAATATATGGCTCTAATGGAAATGATTTTCCCACTTGAATTTCTGAATGGTAGCCTTGATACGATATCAGATAACTGGTCAGCTGGATGACAAACTCTTGTATGTATTTAATGGTGTTCAAGGGAAAATTCAGTGGTTTATGCTGTGCCTTTTCATTGTGCAAGTTATATACCTTTCAAAAACATCAGAACTTATTTTCTCAAACTATTTTGGCAGCAGCAGAGGCTGATTTAAAAATGAGCTAAAACTGATCCTTATTCTTACTTATGTCTACTTGATAAAAGATGCAGCTTTTCACTACAGCACCTTTAAAATTCCTATTCTAAAATAATCTTGATTGGTCTAAGATTTTTTTAATAGTAAATTTCACTCATAAGGTGTCTTTTGTTTTTGTTAGTATTTCTTCCCCTGCTTAATTTGTGTTATTTGGTTTGGGTTACACATTTCAATTGCCAGAAATAAATTAATGAAAATAAATTAATTGGCCTACATTCCTCTTCATTCGACTATTTGCTGATTACCCAGGATTTTTTTGTTGTTGTCATTTTTATTTTTTATGGAATAAAACAAGCATTTCCATAACATAGTACAATAAAAAAAGATGGTTGTATATGAAACTGCAGATCTACTATGCACAACTTTTTCCTTTTTATCTTCCCTTCCCACCTTCCACCTTAGAGATAGCTACCATTAGACTCAAATAAAGAATTTAGTTTTAAACCCATGAAAGAAATTTGAGTGTTCATATAAGTAATTCTAGAAATTGCTGAGTGAAGTTTCATTGAATATAATTGTATGTGCTATGAATAAATTAAAACTAGACCCTTTTATATGTATATTGCAAGAAATGTAGGCTGACTAATGATAATACTGAAATAAGAACGTAAAAGAATATCTTTTAAAGTTTTAAAATTATTAAGACTTCTTTGAATAATAGTGAATGGTTGAAATGCAGAAATAATTAAACAGGAGATTGTATTTGTGGGGTTTTGCTATATACTATACTATGTAGACTTAGTTTACAGGTGTCTTCCCCTTATTAGATAAGTTTAGAAACGTTGATGACCTAAGTAAAGGAAGATACGCAACTACTATAATGTTAAATACTAATATTTAATGTAATTTGAGATAAGAGTAAAATAAGGGTTGATGGTATTAGCCCTTCTACTTTCATCAGGTAAACTTTTACATTACTGGAGAGTGAGAATATTTTAACAGGATAGTCTGTCAACATCTAGAAAAGGAAGTAGAGCTCTAAGGGAGAAGTAACATGACTACATGAAGAACAAGTCATGCTAAACTAAACTAATCTCATTTCCTTTTTTATAGTTATTAAAATGATAGATCATAAGAATGCTTTAGATATACATACGTTTCCCTAGCCTTCATCAAAGCTTTTGACAAAATTTTATGCCATTCATATGGACAAAATGGAGCAATATGAGCTGGACAACAGTAGAAAGGTGGTTAAATGACTAGACCAATTAATAAGTCAATGCTGTCTTTTTTTTTTTGTTTTTGCGGGGCAATGGGGGTTAAGTGACTTGCCCAGGGTCACACAGCTGGTAAGTGTCAAGTATCTGAGGTCGGATTTGAACTCAGGTACTCTTGAATCCAGGGCCAGTGCTTTATCCACTGCGCCACCTAGCTGCCCCCCAATGCTGTCTTAAAAAGAGATTTTTAGAAGAGTGTCTAGGGATCTATACTCGGCCATGTACTGTTTTACCATTGTTTATCCATTAATTGAAGGAAAATGTAGATGGCGTCCTCATCAAATTTGTAAATTATACAAAATCTGGAGGGAAAGTGGTCACTAGATGATGGAGTCAGAATGAGAAAGCCCAATAGCCTAGCCAAATGGCCAAATCTAGTAGGAACATATGTTTTAAGAATAAATGTCAAGTCCCTCACTTTGTTTTTAAAAAGTCAACTTTACAAATACAAGGTCTTGGGGGCAGCTAAGTGGCACAGTGGATAGAGCACCAGCTCTGGATTCAGGAGGACCTGAGTTTAAATGTGACCTCAGACACGTGACACTTACTAGCTGTGTGACCCTGGGCAAGTCACTTAACCCTCATTGCCCTGCAAAAAAAAGAATGAATGCAAGGTCTTAAGATGAGGTTTTAAGTTCAGTATGAACAGAGAATCATGGCATCCATAAATTTTAGGATGCATTGAGGTTAAATAGTATGCAGAACATAGGTGAGTCTCATTGCACTCCAATTTGGTCACCACATCTGAAGTATTTTAGTCAATTTTGGACACCTGATATTAAGAAGGATATTGAAAACCAGAGAGCAATGTGAGAAGGGCAATCTATTCTATATAAAGATAATTTGAAATAACTGGAGTAGTGTAGCTTTAGATCTCTTCAAAAGTTTGATAGTGTGGGGACCAATTTTTAACTGGGGAGTGTTAGCTAAGTGGCTTACCTCAATATTGGGGCCAGGAAGGAGACAGCCTCCCTCAAAACAGAGCAGGATTTATTTAACAAGAAGAAACTTAAAAAAATACAAACAGGATCAGTAGGATTAAGAGAATGGAAATAAAATGAGGAAAGGGAAATTATACAACCTCAACAACACCACTGCCCAGGAATCAGCTGAGAACACCGAGCAGCGTCCTGTCACCTTCCAGCTTCAAGCTAGAATGCTCGAAAACCTCCCTTATTCCCAGCAGACCCCAGGCTGACTACACCATGGCAATAGCTACAACCAGTGGGTGGAGCCCCAGAGGCCAATGCACACGCTGAGGTTTTTTTTTTTTTAATTCTAGCCAAAAGATGGGGTCATAAAAACCTCAAATAACAATTCTTTAAATTCCCCCCTTTGTTTCGTCAAGAAACACAGGGGTGTTTCCTTGATGGAACAATAAATAGTAAATAATAAACAATAAAAAAATAACAGAATATCATAACCAATGCTGACAAACAATATACTAATCATATAGGAAAGGGAAAATACATATTACAGATGATGTATATAGTAACAGAAGGAAAAATAAAATTGTCCATTTAAAGTCCTTAAAATCTTGTCTTCAAAGGAGGGTTGAGATGTCATCAGGGGAACTGGATTCTGGCTGTCTGTGGATTCTGGTTGTCTCTGGAACTGCTGGGTTTTCATTAGTCTTTAGCATAGCATTGTCCAAAAATTTTCAAATTAAATAATGAAAGTTCTTCAAAATATACAAAACAAATTTAAACTTGATATATACAGCATATTGGAGTCCCCCCTTTGGAGGATACTCATATCCATACACAATACAAAACTGAGACAGTTATGATATTACTAACACTTTTTACCACTATATGACTGGATCAATGCCAAATTTAGTTATGTGTTCATGATGGCACCTGAAAATGTTATGGAAAGCTTACCATACCACATCTCCAATAGAGGGAGCTGTTCTGGTATCCCTCTGAACACATGTTCATATCTCTTCCTCTCTTTATAGATTTTTTGGAAAAAATACCACATTGCAATAATGACAATAACAAGAATAAAATTTATAGCCATTTGAGCTATGATTATAGTAGTATATTAAAGTTCGAATTTAGTTGTAATGCTTCCAGTAATATTGAATATGTGCTCAGTGGGAAAGATAAACCACACCATTGTTCCAAAGATTTTTTTACTGTGTTTGTGAGGAAGAAACCAGTAATGCTATGAATAAGTATTGAGCAGGCCAATAGTTTAAATCTGGACAATATGCTGTCCCAAAATATGCCAATTAGAATATACAAGGGGGGAGCCAAAATATTCAATCATGGTGCAGTTTAGTAAATGGACTTTTGGGGGGGGCAGGGCAATGAGGGTTAAGTGACTTGCCCAGGGTCACACAGCTAGTAAGTGTCAAGTGTCTGAGGCCAGATTTGAATTCAGGTCCTCCTGAATCCAGGGCCAGTGCTTTATCCACTATGCCACCTAGCTGCCCATGGTGCAGTTTAAAATGGACTGGCTTTTCTCTGACCGGCAAGATAAACGCTAAGGTTTTTTAAGAGCAAGGGAGATTGCCTAAGGGGCAGTGGGGGAGGGGCAAGAAGGTCCCCCAGGTTAGTTGGCTCTTGGCCAAATAAGGGGAGGGGGGTTAAAGAAATTCACTAGGTTAATCAGCTCCTGGTTGACTTGCCGATGGGTTGTCATATCAAAGAGGAATTAGATTTTTATGTACTTTGCACCAGAGAATGAGACTAGAAGCAATGGTTTGAAAATGCCAAGAGTTAGATTGAGGTTCAACATTAAAGGTGAAAAAAACTAACTCCCTTACAGCTGTCTAAAAATTAATTTGGCTCTCTTGGGTTGTGAATATAATGGATTTTCCCTTCATTTGAGGGCTTCAATTGAAGGTTAAATACCTACTTGTTGAGGGTGTGGAGTAAATTCTCAGGTATGGGTTTGGGTTAAATGGCCTCTGAGATCCCTTCTATGATTCTATGAACTCACCAGATGATTTAGCATCTGAGTCAGAATTTTGTAGTGTTACAGCTGGTAGAAGTGGGCCTTGAATGAAGAAGGTACAGAAAACAAAGGCATAGAAGTGGGCATCTGAAATGTGACTCCTTTAACCCTTTCTACCTATTTATGTATGTGTCAGGTATCTAATTCTTCATCGACAGATTGCAACCTATTTTATAGTCTTAGTTGCCCGAGGCTTGGAAAGCATGAGTGACTTTTCCCATGTTCCTTTAGCTAGTAAGCATCAGGCAGAAGAGAAAACTAGGTCTTCTTGATTTCAAGTCCAGGACACTATCCAATATACAATATACAATACTACCTCTCTTATCCATAATTGATGAAATTAGAAGAAAGGTGACCTTAGTACTAATACAGAATGCATGGCTCCTACCTATTGAGTTTGCCTCAAGAATATGAGACTTCAGTCTTTATATGTATTTAGGATCACTTTGCATATTGAGGGTCTTGGCTTGATTGATGTAGATTTGATGTCTTCCCTGTTTCTGGATTCTCTACTCTACCATCAGATTTATCCTACTTTCTCTTCCCTGGCTTCTAGGGGGAAATGTACATAGAAGGGAATAAAAACAGGCTGAATAGGGAATATAGTAGACCTTTTAAAGGCAAGACTAAGGCCAGATTGGAGCCATTATCTCCAGGACATCAAGAGTGCACCTGGTATTATGGGGAGAAGAAAGGAGTCCTTACCTTAGGAAAATGACTCAAGAATCCATGTTTGAAGCAAGACCAAGGCCTCTTTGAGGATGGCAGAATAAGGATCAAATTGCACCATCTATTTATACCAGCACTGAAGAGGGAGAATACCCCTGGCTTTTCCAGGTTCGTTACTTTGGTCCTCTTCATGCATACTACAGCTGTTTCTCACAAATAAGATTATATTTCCCAACTCTGCCTTTCCACAGGCTGGCCACTAGCTTATCTGTTAGAAACCTAGGTACCTCCTATTGAAGCCTTTCCTGTGCCCTTTGCTCCATTACCTTATACTTACTTTGTATACAATATAGTGTACAAATAGTTGCCCCTATAAAATGTAAGCTACCTGAGGGCATAGACTTTCAATTTTTCCCTGGATCCCCAGAGGCTTAGTATATAAAAGGCACAGGAGAAATATTTGTGGATTAGTTGACTACCTTGGTGCCCCTCTTCTGTCATTCCATAAGGCCTTCAAAAGGTCAGGGAGTGTTTGGAATCTAGTTGCAGAAAGACTAGGAAAGACCCTTCTGTCCAGATCATTGTAGCAGTTGGTTAGACTTGGGGAGGATACTATTTCTGTAGGAAAGTCTGGTCTCTGGATACTATATGTAGGTTAAGAAAGTATTACAAAAGTAAGCTTTTTTTTTCTTTTTGCAGGGCAATGAGGGTTAAGTGATTTGCCCAGGGTCACACAGCTAGTAAGTGTCAAGTGTCTGAGGCCAGATTTGAACTCAGGTCCTCCTGAATCCAGGGCCGGTGCTTTATCCCCTGTGCCATCTAGCTGCCCCCTTACAAGTAAGCTTTTTTAAACTACCTGTACCCTTTGACCCAGGAATACCACTATTTTGACTATTTCCAAAGATGATTGGGGAAAAAGGAAAAGAACCTATGTGTTCTAGAATGTTTATATCAGCTCTCTTTGTGATGGCAAAGAACAATATTACAGGGATACCCATCAATTGGGGAATGACTGAATAGGTTGTGATGTATGATTGTGATGGAATACTACCATGCTATAAGGAATGATGAGCTCTGTAAGGGGCTAAAATTCTAGCTATACTATCTAAAATCTAATGAGTGGTCACCAATAAATTATAAGCTTTAGCAAGAGTTTAGACTTTTAAGCATTTATTAAGGAGAATAAGAATTTGGTGAAGAGAGAAAGGCCTAGATTCATCTATCTATCAAAGGGAGAGCGCATTTTAGCTCCACTCTCCATGAGAGTCCTCACGAAAGAGAGCGAGAGAGCTAGCCTCGCCCCTTCTTCCTCACAAGCAAATGTCACTTCCTGACGCCAAAGAAAAGCCACATGGCTTGCCCTCAGACATCTTCTCCTCATGGCGGAGCTTTCCTACAGTAAGTCTCCAGCAGGTGATGTCATTCCAATCGTTACAGCTCATTGATTTGAGAAAAACATGGAAAGATTTTCACAAAATAATGAAGAGTGAAATGAGCAGAACCAAGAGAACCTTGTATACAGTAACAATATTGTTTTAAGAAGTCTGAGCTAATTAGTTATTTTGTCTATTATAAATACCTAAATTAACTATAAAGTACACATGAAGAAAGATGCTATCTGTATCCAGAGAAAGAACTGATAAATTGAATAATGTGTAGAATGATTTTGTATATATAAACCTATTTGTCTAATGGTAGCCAATTTGGTGGGGGGTAAGGAGAAATTTAAATGATAATTTTGTTATATATTTGAAAGGAATAGCAAGTTCTGCATAGTGAATTTGCAGTTTCATGTACAATAATCTTTTTTATTATACTATGTTATGGAAAGGCTTGTTTTAGTACATAAATTAAAAATTAAATAAATAAAGCAAATTGAAATGGCAAAAAAGTAAGCTTTTTAAGATAAAAAGAAACAATCTTCCTTACGGAATGAATAGTAATCTACATTATCCTCTAGAATATAAGAGAAATGTCAAGTCCAATAAGAGACCAATTGGATTAACTAGATAGAGAATTAAAGCTTAGGCAAAAATAATCACAACAAAAGCAGCTCAGTTTATAAAAGTTTGTAGGCAGAAGCACGAAGAGAAGAATAACATATGAACTCAAGCATACAATCATAGAAAAGTTATTCTTAATCATATGTTTTTTTGAGTGTTGTAATTATTAGATATCAGCACCACTTCTCTACTATTAAAAAATACAACAAACCTTTAAAATTCTGTTCTGAGGGCCAGCTAGGTGATGCAGTAAACAGAGCACAGGCACTGGAGTCAGGAGGACCCAAGTTCAAATTGGGTTTCAGTCACTTACTAGCCGTGTAACCCTGGGCAAGTCACTTAGTCCCCACTTGCCTCTCAAAAAAATAATTACAATTCGGTTCAGAAAATTAGACAACCCACTCAAAGAGTCCCAAAACCAGAAGTGGAATCACTGAGCTTGAGGGCCAAATCTTAGAAAGGATAGGCTGTAGGACCCCTGGGACCCCTCATATGCCATTTTTATTTAGTGGCAATGAGAATCTAGGGCTAAACCTACTAATATGCTATACGATAACTAATTTTGAAGTATCCAAAAATTAGTGTTCAAAGTACCATTCGCTTTGATAAGAGAAACTTATTGAAAGATGAAAAATGTACTTTGGAGAAAGTGAAGCAATGGAGAAAATGAAATCACTCAGACCTTAGTATTATTGGGACATCTTAATTTAAGGTTGACTTGAAAAAATGTTAATAACTTATAATTAAATATTAATAATAGTCTGGGTTTGATGGGGGAAAACAGGAAAGAGGGAGGAGACAGGTATATTATATATTCATAACTCTATCTTGCCTTAGCTTTTCCTACCACAGGTTGCTATGTAAATACTATATCCTTGAGTGTATAATTATTCATTCTTAGCACAAATAGCTTTGATGCAGCCAACATTGCTGCAGTGTTGGTGAACCTGCTACTTTCTAGTACTTAATGAATAATCTAAATTTGGTATCTTTTACTAGGGCTGGAACCAGTTAGAAAACTTGATCTTGTAATTGGAATTGGCCAAATCCTCACTCTCTGAATTAAGTATCTTTTGAATTACTAATTTATTCAGGTTTCAGGATTATTCTTATGAGAAGCACTATTGTATAAATGCACTGTGTCAGCTTTTATTAAGAGAAGCATTGGATTAGTAAAGCAGTTTTGCTGCTATCAGTTTAACCTTGAGAATGTCAGTTAATCTTTCTGGGTCTCAGTTTCTTATATGAAAAATGAAGGGATTTTGCTAAATTATTGATGAGTCTTTTAAGGTCCAAAATTATATAATCTGTGTGTATACATACATATATATAATATATATATTATATATATATATAAAATGTATTAGGAGTGACACAATTGTTTAAATGCACATTGTTTATTCTTGTTTTTTAAAAAAATATTTTAAAATGTTAAATAATTGGAATGATTCAAGCTAACACCATTGTAATTCAGTAACGGCCAGGATAGGAGGAGACAACAGGGCAATTTACTTTAGATGTAGAAGAAAAAAAAAAACTTCTAAAAAATTTGTAGAAATATGTTTGAAATGCTATTAACCGATAAATCTTTTTTCTCCCAGGTGACCATTGGCTCTTGGTTTTCAGTAGAATTGAAATTGGCTGAGGAAGGCATGTAAAACAGACATATAATACACATGAGAAACCTAAAACCAGACCCTGCAGAATTTGTTCTAGTGATAGTCATGAAATATTCATCATGTTACCATTCTGAACTGTAAGACCACTGAGTTCTCTTCTTAGCACAACCTAAGCCTCCTTGTGCAATACTTTTAGAGACATTCAACTAGACATACCATATAGCTCATATAAAAAAGTGACGTTTCTAACATGCTAGCCTTTTGTTCAATTTAGGGATTAATAAGCTAATATTAATGAAATGACATAATATCATGGAATTAAAGTCATATTTCAGGGGGAAATGCACCCATCTGTGTCTTGCCTGCCTAGCCTAGACATCTGATCAGAAAGTGGAATCATATACTACTTCTCTGAAGCCTTCAGTGTTCCATCCTCCACTGATCTCTCCCTTTTCTGAATTCTTGGAACACATTGTGTAGCAGCCAATTATTCTTTCCTCTAGTGGGTTGTAAACTCCATGGGCACAGAGCTTTTATATCTTGTACTTCCTTTATTTCCTTTTATAATGTAAGTACTCAATAATTAATTCATTGTCACCTGAATAGAAAGGGCTCTTGTAACCCTCAGCACTCAGCCGAGGGTCTGCCACTCAGTAGGCACTGACTAAACGTTTATTGATTGCCTCCAGTGCATCAGCTGAGGATGCAGCCCAGTGGAAATCAACGTCTGCCATTTGAGCCTGTTTGCTTCAGTATGGAAGGTCCCTTCAATGGGAATGTTTTATCAAACTATAGATTAGGAGCATTAATATACTCTACAGTGAGCTTGGAAGGACACTATTACAATTTCTCAAGTAGAATTCTCAGATTTTAGAGAACACCAGAAACGGGAGAAGGAGCTTCCTACCATTTTTGGCTAGCCCTCTTTTATATATACTGTTAAGTAAGAATATACTTAATTGGCCAGGCCAAAAGGTATACTCCTAAATTAGGTGTGAGAATCAGGGTGCCACCTCCCTGAGGAAGAAAGCATGTGACTAGCAAGCATGTGACTAGTGTCCGGAAGCTGCCTGGCATCCCGAAATTACATCTATTCATAGAACCACCTGTAAGTCATGTCAATCAATGCTACCAGCCAATTAGCTTGGAGCTGTGTGTGGGGACTGCCCCTCTTGCAGTCACAGGGAGCTTCAGCTCTAGGAGAACAGGGAATGCTCTTTTGGGTTGGAGGTCTAGGTGGCGGCTACAGGACCAGGGTAGCTAGGCTTTTTCTTTCTGAACTCCACGTGTTCTTCCTCTCACTTTTGCTAACATCGCATATACTTTAATAATAAATGCTTAATGCAGGGCAGCTAGGTGACACAGTGGATAAAGCACTGGCCCTAGATTCAGGAGGACCTGAGTTCAAATCCTGCCTCAAACACTCGACACTTACTAGCTGGGCAAGTCACTTAACCCTCATTACCCTATCAATCAATCAATCAATAATAAATGAATGCATGCATGCATACATGCATGCTTGATGCCCAAAGACTGTTGTTGCTATAAGCTTCTAATTTAAGGTGACCACACATTAGATTTTAGTCATAACAGTTAGATTTTAAACATAACATAGGTGATTCTTTAGATGGATAACAAGTTTTTAAATGTGTACATATCTAAATAAATTATTTGGGGGAAATGAAAATGGGCTAAGTTTTGCAGATCCAGAATTTTTTTAAAAAACACTAGAAATAGTTGCTTTATTGATAACATTTTCCTTAAAGAGATACAACAGATTTGTTCTGTTGAGGATAATTATGAGGTCACTTCTTTTTTTTTTTGAGGTCACTTCTATATATTTTTTGTCTATTCTGTCTTGCGCACAAATCCAATTAGAATAAAATAATAGTTTATTTAGGTGCTAGGGAAAGGAAACCAAGAGAGAAGTCCTTGGACCTCTTCTCGTGGGGAGAAGGCATGGCACAGAGGCATGGCTCTCCTCAAGCAGTAGACAGGCAGAAACTTTTATAGAGGACCGATGGTGGTCCCATGGGGTGATCATCTGACTGGAAAGTTCCCTTATTGGGGGAGGACCATTCCCCCATTGGTGGTGGCTGGAGGAAGCTGGGTGAGAGGCTGCTCTGATCTCTCAACCATCTCTCTCCCCCTCACACCACAAAGGCAGAAGCCACACCTAATCTTATCTCCCCAGGGGTAGGGGAGACTGGAATGAAGGGTGGTGGTCCTGGAGCTAACTCAGTCCCTATCAGGTGCCACTTATCTCTTTAGCTGTGTCTGCCCTTTGGTTTAGTTTCTCAAGGAGAAGGTTCTTTGATTTATCCCTGAAAACTTCTGAGGTCCTCAGGGGCCCCAGAAGATTATCTAATAGTCATCTTAAGAAAAATCTGAAAAATGAAGCAAATGTAAATGGGAAAGCTGGAGAGAGTTTGGAACTGAGATGCAGCAACAGCTAGGAATTCCATTGGACACAAAAGCTGTCTCACCTGTAAGGCCCCCAGAGTCCACATCCATTCATAAACCTTAGTTTGCATTCCCCTACCAGTATGCTGACTTTTAATTTAATGTCTTCTAGAGTACATAATTAGTTTCAGAAGAAACACATTTAATAAGCTGTTAGAGATTTCTTTCAAAATCCTGGTGCTTACTCGCCCACAAAGAAATACATTCTCAGTGGGAAGAGAAGCTACATAGGGAACCTGGGGTCCTGGCACATATGAGAAACATCTGGCTAGGGTACAGAGGGGTTAGCTGTGCCTCCAGTGCTGCAGAGCCCCGATATGTACTGATAATAGTGTGATGATGTTATTTTTTGTTCATTGGACCTGCTCCCTGATAATACCATTGTGGCATCTATCTCAGCTGAATAATAATCTCACAGACACTACTAAGCATTCATCTGCTGTTCTTGGGGTTATAATTAATAATAATAAAAAAATAGCTAACTTGTTTGGCATCTACTATGAGTCAGATACTGTATTAAGAACTGCCATTGGGGCAGCTAGGTGGCGCAGTGGATAGAGCACGGACCTTGGATTCAGGAGGACCTGAGTTCAAATCTGGCCTCAGACACTTGACACAACTAGGCGTGTGACCCTGGGCAAGTCACTTAACCCCAATTGCCTTACCAAAAAAAAAAAAAAAGAACTACCATTATTATTTCCTCACAACTGTATGGGGTAGGTGCTATTATCATCTTTATTTTACAGATGAGAAAACTGAGACAGTTTAAGTGACTTGCCCACAGTCACACACCTGTTAAGAATCTGAGTTCAGGGGGCAACTAAGTGGTGCAGTGGATAAAGCACTGGCCCTGGAATCAGGAGGACCTGAGTTCAAATATGGCCTCAGACACTTGACACTTACTAGCTGTGTGACCCTGGGCAAGTCACTTAACCCTCATTGCCCTGAGGGGGGGGGGGGGCCGGGGGAAAGAATCTTAGTTCACACTTGAATTCAGATCCTCCTGACTCTATCCACTTCACCACTGATCTGGCCACTCAGGTGTTGGTTTGCTAGGTACATGTTTGTGGACTTTCTCTTAGCTTTGAGCTTTTAACTAAAGCTGGAGTACTCAGCTAAGGTGCTGCCTCTCTCACATCCAGCTAGGTGACTCATTGGACATAGAGCACTGGCTCTGAAGTTGGGAGTACCTGAGTTCAAATCTCACCTCAGGCAGTGACCCTGGGCAAGTCACTTAACCCCAGTTGCCTTAAACATTCAGGGCCATCTCCAGTAGTCCTGGACCCAAATGGTTCTGGAGGAGAGAGTGAGGTTGGTGACCTTGCACAGCCCTCCCTCACTTAAATCCAATTCAGTGCAAATCATGGTATCACCCTGAACATCTCTCACTTTAAGAGGAAGGTTAGACTCTACCTTTTAGGTTGGAGCCTAGAAGCTTAATCTTCTGTTCTTTTAGTGAGAGAAGTAGTATTTTCCATATACAGTATCAAACTAGGAGGAAACCCTTAGCTACTTTGTTTTCATAATAAGGGGAACTTGCTAGTTCTCAAACTCTTAGCTGTCACCCTTAGGCATCCAGTTCTTTTACAACAGAATAACCAGCCAAGCTCACCCTCTTCCTCGGATTCCTCTGATCTGTCCTAAGTCTGTCAGACTCAGGGTTAGAAATTGCCAGTAACTCCTGTTTAACAGTTTATCTTATGCTCTCAAACCTGTGGGAGAGAGAGAGTCAAAGGAGGTGGGTTGCCAAAAAAAAAAAACACCAACTGCTTAGGTCTGAGGGCCCAGGATTTTTACTCAGCCCCAAGAACCTCTTGGTCCTATGTGCAGATGAATGGGTAGGAAGGCAATACATATATACATATACATACATATATACATAAATATACACACATATGTGTATACACAAATATACATGCATATATGTAATACATATACTATTTTATATACATATATGTGGCCAATTCGAGCTGATTTAGAGGCATTTCCCTCCCCCTCGGTTCTTTGAAATCTTTGTTCCAAAGTTCTGCCTTTATAATGTATATATGGCTACTCATCTCTCAGGCTGTCCTAAAGACAAATGTGGCCTTCTATCTAAGTCTGTTCTACCACTTGGGGAGCCCAGATATATTGGTAGTGTTTAGCATATATTTATAAAACAACTTTTGAGGTAGGTGTTCCAAGTATTGTTGTCTCCATTTTACTGGTGAAAAAACTTAAGATCTGAGAGTTTCACAGACTTGCTGAGAAAGTTATTAGGTAATAACTGTAGAACCAGATTTCAGGGCTCAGATTATTCCACCCCAGCACAATTCCAGTGCTCACTCCTTCTATGGCCTCAGGATATCTGTTAGTCAAGATTTACAAGATGTGATGTCCAAGGTGTAATGATGGGAATGACGCCACCTGCTGGAGACTTACTGTAGGAAAGGTCCACCATGAAGAGAAGGCGCCTGAGGGCAAGACATGTGGCTTTTCTTTGTCGCACTGACCTTTGCTTGTGGGAGGAAGAGGGGGCAAAGCTGGCTCTCTTGCTCTCTTTTGGGAAGACTGGTGGAGAGCGGAGCTAAAGATGTGCTCTCCCTTTGATAGATAGATGAATCTAGGCCTTTCTCTCTTCACCAAATTCTTATTCTCCTTAATAAATGCTTAAAAGTCTAACTCTTGCTAAAGCTTATAATTTATTGGCAACCACTCATTAGATATTTTAGACAGACTAGCTAGAATTTTAGCCCCTTACTAAGGTATAGCAGGTAGAGTGTATGAGACCTTCAGTACCTGAATGGGGCCTCAGCTATCTTAAAACTTTAATTCTACAAGCAGCAGATAGAAATTTGCAATAATTATGAGGAAAATGTCAGACCAAGACGTCTTCTAGAAGAATATTAGAGGTTTGAGTAATTTACTTAGGTTAAATTCAATAACTTTTATGCTTTAAATGTTTTAAAAAATATTCTTTATTATATCCTATAAAGAAAGGTATCGAATTAATATTATTTTTTAATAAAGGATATGGCCTTGGACAAGCCACTTAACCTCCCCAGACTTCAGTTTCCTCATCTATAAATGAGAGGGGTATCAAACTCAGTTGATTGAAGCTG
The DNA here is from genome assembly GCF_019393635.1 of Dromiciops gliroides. Classification (NCBI taxonomy): domain Eukaryota; kingdom Metazoa; phylum Chordata; class Mammalia; order Microbiotheria; family Microbiotheriidae; genus Dromiciops; species Dromiciops gliroides. Next base: position 205,550,270 of record NC_057863.1, read on the forward strand.
ACCTGGTTCCCTGAATTGCCTGAGGCTGACCAGGCATTATGATCCCCAGCCTCTGATTGTTCTGTAAATGTCCCAAAATCTCTCCTCTGGGATTTCTCAATGGACTTTGAGGAGTTATGCAAGGAATGCCCCAGCTCTCCATCTGCAACCTCTCGGTCCAATACTGTGTAAGAATCCGGCATCCAGCTCCCTCTTTCTGTACCCCAGTACTTACTGCATGGCTTAGTGGGAAACTGCAACTCACTCTCCCCAACTAAAGACCTTATTTTGCTATAGTGGACAGAAGATTGGAAGAGGTAGCCTCCAGTTTCCTACAAGGCCTAGCTATAATCCTATAACCCATGTTTGGTGGTTGATATCTGAAGCAGCCTAGGGCTTACAGTGGACAGAGCACTGAGCCTGACGTCCTGCTTCTAATACTTGTTAGCTGTGTAACTCGGTGCAATTCTTAACTTCTGTTTCATCATCTGTGAAATGGGGATACTAGAAGCACTTACTTCCTAGGATGGTTGTGAGGATAAAATGAGATAATATTTGTCAAGTGTTTTGCAAACGAAACCTCTATTTAAATGGCAGCTGTTATTATTACTGCTTTTCCTGTTATCCATGCTAGGGAGAGCATATGGCTATGTAATCCAATGAGGAGGCCTTACTACCACTCCTGTGGCAGTACTGAATTACAGGCATAATCCAAACTGTCATGTTTTGAGACAGCAGGACTAGGCAAGTCACTCCTCCTAGATGATGGAATGCCTCTGGAGGTTGGAAAAAAGATTCCTTTTATTTCTTTGCATTCCCCCCTTATCCTGTTCCTTGTATGGTTGCTTAATAAATATAGATTCAGAGTTAAAAGATCTGAATTTAAAGTCTTGCTCTGACACTTGATGCCTGAGTGAACTTAACCAAATCACCAAACAGCTCTGGTTTTCAGTTTCTTCATATGAAAGATAAAGAAATTGAACAAAATTCTAAGGTCTTGCGGTAATGGGGTAGGGGAATGTAGCTGTATTTTCCCCTTCTGGGCCCGAGTAATTCCATTTTAGAGTACATTCATTTTAGTGTAATCAATCACACCTAACTATATAGACTTCTTTTACTCCAGTCTACTCTATCTTTCATGCCTGAGGTCACCTGCCCATTAGAAAATCTCTCTCACCTCTTCTAAAACACAGTAATCTACTCCCAAGGTTAAAAAGACTGATTAGTTGTGACCCCATTATGATTGTGTGTTCTCTTCACTTAAAGGAGCTATGGGAAATGAGGGAAGAGAACAAGCATTTATTAGGCACCTACTATGTGCCAGGGGCCATGCTAAACACTTTACAGAAATTATCTCATTTGATCCTCCTAACAACCCTGTGAAATAGGTGATAATATCCCTATTTTATATTTGAGGAAAATAAAAGTAGAACAGAGGTTAAGTGACTTGCCCAGAGTCATAGAGCAGTAAGTATCTGAAACCAGATTTGAAAACTACTATATATAGTATATATAATATGTGATGTATGCACATGCATATGTATATCGACACATACACATATGTGTGTATGTATGTACATGCATGTGTGTGGACATGCATGTATGTATGCACCTGAGTCCCTTCCAAGAGCTCTGTCTACAGTGCCACTTAGCTGCCTGGGCATGCTTTATCTCCCTCATCTATGAGTCAAATTGTGCTTCTCACCAACTTGACTTGCAACTATAAACAATAGATTTTCTTTCCTTGACACTCCCAGACAGCCATATATCCAGTTAATTATCTAATATTTAAATAATTTTTGAAACTTCTGAAATAAGTCATTATTACTAAGGAAATTCTCCCAGGACATCATGAAGTTGCTGCTGGGACAGGACAGGCCTCCAGGGATCTTGCCTGGGGTATGAATCTTTTTTCTTGCTAATAGGTGCTAAGCTGAGTTGTTTCTATCTGTTTGAAGGAGTTCAAATTCTGTCAGTGTCCTCTAAATGTCAGTACCCTAAGAAAAATCCAGGAAACCCTGTTTATGGAGTTACATCTCTGGTTAGTGCCATCTTCTGGGCTTTAGGAGATTCCCTGTTTGCAGCTGGCTGAGGAAAAAGACATGAACCCTTCTTATCCACTTCTTTCCCCTTCATAGCAGACTACGTTTTAAAAATGCTATAGATGGGGATTTAATACAGAATACTTGAAGGGAAGTGCGTGGAGTGTGAGAAGACGGTAACATTAAAAGGGATAGCATTTTCTTTAATAACTCTAGTAACTTTTATATGCTGCCTTGGTTCCAATCACAGGACATTTGGCCTACTCTTCTTAGCTCTGTCTTAGGACTTGGTCAGTTCTAGCTTTTGCCAAGGATTTGACTGACCAGATTGCAAGCTCCATACACCCCAGAATCCATTTCTTTAACTCTTAAATATGGGCAGGATGCTCTCTGACCTAGGCAGGCATTTTTTTCCCAATAGTCTCTGAGCTTACTCATTCTTAGAATAATTCACTATATCTATTAGTTATAGCCTAAAAAAGTTATTCCCATCCCTTCCCTTCATCCCAACCCAAGGTAAGAAAAAAATTCTCTCAGACTTTTGTTGCAGATGGTGATGTGAAAAGTCCTAGAGGAGCTTAGCTCTTCCACAAACACTTCAAAAAAGTTCTAAAAATGCACCCAAAGGAAAAATGATGAGAGAGAAATAGTAATAAACTCCTTAACTCACTCCAGGACTGTACAGGAAAACTTTCAGAAGCCTATAGGCATCTTAAATGGAGACCAGGTAAATGAAGAGTCAGGTAAACCAAAGCCTAAAGCCAGAAGGATCTCAGTCATGGCCTGTTAGAGCAGCAGAGAAAATGCCAATTCATATAGACGACTGCTCAGGGAGGCAGAATCAGGAAGTATTTTCTTGGGGCCTTCAAGGAATGGCCCAGAGCCAGTACTTGACTTGGGTCTTCCAAAGGACCTGAAGCCAATAGCTTGAAGAGATAGTTGCTGCAGTATCTAGTCAGACCTTGCCAAAGCCACAGAAGGAGAGAAAGGGAGTAGGAGATGGGGGCTAGGGAAGCATCCAGGCAACCTTTAAGGCTGCCCTTGAAAGCCTGTGTCAGAGCCACAATAGGAGACAGGGCCTATAGAGCATCTGCGTAGTACTAACACCAGCATCTATGAGAGGTCTGAAAGCAGTGCTACTATCAGAAGCACCAAAAATTCAGGTTTAGTACCACAACCAAGCAACCCCAGAATGAAAGATCCTGCAGAGACCAGAGACACACATCTCTGACATCTCATTCAGGGCCCCAGGGGAGGTTGGTGCAAGGAGAACCAGAGGAAGAGCAGAGGCCAAAATGCATTTTGTGTCACTTGGAAACAGACCCAGAAGTCAGGAATTCTAGTAGAGGATAGGACCTAGTCCTAGCAACCTGATTTAGAAACGAAAGCATCCATACTACAGAGGGAACAGTATTAAGAACCTGATTAGCCAATCTAAGAAAATAGGAAGTAGAGTCTGGCACCAGAACAAAGCCCCAATCTAGAAACTGAAGCAGGAAATACAAGTAAGCATAAGAAAATGTTTTCCCATGAGGGAAAATAAAAAGAGTAACTCCACAAGTACAAAGAGTGTGGAGAAAAGACTACAAGGATGTCAAGAGTGGCTAAAACAAATCAAGTAAGAAATGAAAAATGAAATTATAAATGTAATTAGAACTTCTGAGGGGGAAAAATTGGAAGAATAAAGTGGGAAATCTTTTCTAATTAGCAGATTCTGAAAAATAAAATGGAACAAACAGAAATGAATTATTCCATGAGAAAAGAAAAATATTAGAACAAAAGCCTCTGGCAATTATGATAACCCACAACAGAGAGAAACAAGTCTGTAGTTCTTATTTTGATTGTCTTTTCTCTGACAAAGAGAATGACTTTTGTGCAGGAAAAAAAAAATAACAAAGTTGTTAGTTTGTTTTAATTTAGAAATTTTATTGATATCCTTTTTTTTAACATCACCTCATTTCCCAGCATATCACTTTCTCTCCCCCACCCAGGGAGTTGTACTTTATAACTGTCAAGTTTAAAAATGATTAACCAAAATGTCACAGAGGTTACGCAACCTCTATGCTGAAGTTATGCTGTTAACTCTAAAAATACCAAAAAACTCACACAGTTAACTGAAAATTACCAGAGTTCACACAAGTCATCATATTCGCAGTTAACTCTAAGAAATAAAATAAATTAAAAACAAAATAAAAAAAAAACTAGGGCCAACAGTGGTCATAAGGAAAAAAAAGCTTTCTTTATTCTGTCAGAGGAGGGAAACCAGACACATGTCATCTAGAAGGAGACCTGCTTTAGTAAAGTCAAATCTTAACAAAACAGCAATGGCTATTCAGTGAGTGAGAGCCCTGATGATAAGGGGTTACAGCAACAATGAGACAAGTTTGATTCATAACAGGGGTTCATGACTAGAACATGGGTCATGCAGGTGCTTATCTGAGCTCAGGGACCACCTGGGGTTGGTGTGAAAGAAATCTTGGATTTTGTTGAACAGAGTTCATCTAGAGCATGAGTGCAAAGGATTGTGGTTATGTTAAGCTCAGGGTAAAACTTACTTGCTGCACCTGGGGATCCTGATATTACAAAGATTCAAAAAAAAGAGGAAAAGCTTTCAGTGAAATGTTCCAATACATCAAAGAAGGCCAATAGGATATAGAGCTTTCCATATCCATAACCCTCCACCTCTGTAAAGAAGAGAGTGAGGTACATGCTCATCCCTTATATGGGAGAAAAGCTTGGTCATTTTCATGATAAAGAATGGTTTTAAAATCATTGATATTTTTTACATCATTGTAATCATTTTGTATATTGTTTTCTTGATATTTTTCATCATTCTGAATCAGTTCATATAAGGATAAATTCAATTGAATTCTCACTCTTAGGATGTGTGGGATGGGGTGAGGAGGGAAAAGATGGGAATAAGCAATCTTATAGCACCTACTTTGTACCAGGAACCACAGTAAGCACCTTTTACAAATATTTTCACATTTGGGTCCCCATTTTGCAGTTGAGGAAACTGAGAGAAATAGAGGTTAAGGGGCTTGCCCAGTTCACACCAGCTAGTAAATATCTGGAGCTGGACTTGAACTTATCTTCCTAACTGGAGCACTCCATCCACTGTGTCACCTACTTGGCTCTAGACAGGGAGAGACCAGTGTTACAATCTTTCTTTGTCTGTGGCAGCATCATCTGAGCTACTAATAGGTACTGGAAATTTCTGCAAGTGGTGAAAAGGTTCTTAGAGTGTTCTTAGCTAACTATATTTTACTTTCCTCCTGTTCACCAGGGAGTCCTGTTAACTTCCCAATGAGCAATAATAGGTAGTTAGAATTCATTGCCTTTGAAGGACACTGGTGGAGATAACAACCTTGAACTCAGACAAGGCAACAGAAAAAAGCAGACATGGTTAAAAGAGATGATCAGAAAAATTATATTGAAGGGACTAGAGATGATGAAATAACCAGGATGGCCGGTCTTTCAGATACTTATATGGCTTTCTACCAGATCACCATCTCTTTATGACACAAAGAACAAGATTCCTTAGCAGAATTATATCACCTTGCCAAAGATCTTTTAAAAATACATTTTATTTAACAGATGCAAAGTGAAGTGAGCAGAACCAGGAGAACATTGTACACAGTAACAGCAATATTGTACAATGATCAATTATGAATGGCTTAGCTCTTCTCAGTAATCAGTGATCCAAGACAATTCCAAAAGACTCATAATGAAAAATGCGATCCACCTCGAGAAAAAAAAAAACTCGAGAAAGATCAAAGCATACTATTTTTACTTTCTGTGTTTTTTGTTTTTTCCTTTGGGTCTATTTTTTCTTTCACAACATGACTAATATGGTAATATGTTTTTCATGATTGAACATGTATACCCTATATCAAATTGTTTACTGTCTTGGGGCGGGGGAGGGGAATTGAGGGAGGGAAAAAGAAAATTTGGAACTCCAAATATTTTTAAATGAATGTTTAAAATTGTTTTTACATGTAACTGGGGGGAAATAAAATATTACTTAAAGTAAATGCAAAAATATATTTTATTGATATATTTTATTTTTGTATTGCCTAGATTTCCCCTACATTCCCCTCTCTTTTTCTGATCTAGAGAGCCATCTCTTATAATAAATAAGAGGAAGAGAACCAAAATTCCTTCCTGAAGATCTTAGCTATAAACTCAAACATCATATCATCACTTATTTGCAAAATTATTCTTTATGTTTACCATGCTATTTTTTGTGAGATTAAAGCTAGCCGTCTATACGTGCATACCAGTTCTGCTTCTCCACCCTCAATCTTCCCCCTATCCTAAGAAGGACTGCTTACACTAAAGCCAAAAATAAAATTGTTCTTCAGGAAATTTGGGATGGAATCATAATTGAAACATTGGAAACCAAGGTGTCTTAGTGTTCTGGGCTGGGCCTGATTCAGGCCATTCCCCTGATGAATGTGCAATCATGTTGTTTTTAAAAATTATATTATGTTATGGAAATTCTTGTTTTATTCAATAAATTTAAAATAAAATAAATGAAAATTTACAAAGAAAATATGCAAATACTAGTTATCTTCATCATCACCATCATATCATCAACATCATCACCACCCATCATCAACAACAACCTATAGTCACCATGCCTCCAGTCTAGTTCATTCCCAGAGCTTTTTATTGTACTCCTGCAGAGCTCAAGCAATGTTTATAGAGCAATACAGAGGTGATCTGGTAGATGTTTAACGAGGGAGAAACATGCGCACACGCACTTTTAAGTTTAATCTTCATTATTCATACTTACTTAAATCTAGGTAATCAACAAAACAATAAATCTTTTTCTGAGGTGTAAACGCTCACACTGAATATTTCACAATTGACTCTCACAAGCCAGTTAACAGAAGACACCAGCATACCTGCAGATGCACCTGACCTCTAAAGAGAAGTGGGTGGTGAGGTGGCAGAGCCATGATTTCTCCCCTGAGGGATCACAAATTGTTTTGGTTTGTATCGTATTAGCCAACTCAAAGTTGATTTATAGGAGAGAATTAAACCAGAAAAAAATTGAGTAACCTCACTGAATCAAAAATCACCTAGACTAAGGACGGTAAACCCCTCAGAACACATCTAATCCTGCACTGGATGGAGGGCAGAGGGGAATTTATCCCATGGACATCACGGTTAATTTCTTTTTGGATCCTTTGCTGGTGCTTTCCTGAGCCTGCTATTTCCCTTTAAAATAGTTTACTGGTGACTGAGGATATTTACAAAGTGACATAATTCCTTCATTCTCCCAATTCCTTACCTCCCCATACCCTTTACCAGTATCAATGAAATTTAATTAATCCTACTTTCTTAAAGGGGCATTACCAACAACATAATAATATCAGCAATAAACAAACCAGACACGATGGAATTATATAATAGAAAGAGTCTTTTGCCACTTTCAAGCTATGTTACTTACAGGCAACTCTTTGAGGCTCAGTTTGACTAACTGTAAAATGAGAGAGAATTCCATGTATCTTACAGTATTGTTGTGAAGATCAAATAGGATAATGAATGTAGAAGTGATTTGTAAATCTTAGTGTGTTATACTAGTTCCAACTGCTATTGATTTCCTGGTGCCTCCTGGAAAACTCACTTGGGCAGATTTAATTTATTATGAAAGTCAGATTTTAGCAAAATTGTATGTGAAATTCATTTCTGGTGTCTTCTACTTCCTTTTTTTAAAAACTTCTCTTGGGGGCGGCTAGATAGCACAGTAGATAAAGCACCGGCCCTGGATTCAGGAGTACCTGAGTTCAAATCCGGCCTCAGACACTTGACACTTAGTAGCTGTGTGACCCTTGGCAAGTCACTTAACCCCCATTGCCCCACAAAAAACCAAACAAACAAAAAAACCAAAACAAAAAAAAAAACTTCTCTTTCCTGGTAACTTAGTCGGTATTGGTTAAGTATTCCTAGGCTTACAAAGTGCCAGGACTTTTGTGGTCATCCCTCTGAGGCACCCCCTTGAAGCACTTTGGGCTTTAAGGTAAAGGGTAAAAAGTGGTCTTCCTCTTAGCTTAACACATAACCCTTTCAGTGTTTGACTATTTCTAGAACAGCTGTCTCTTGTTGCCTCTCCGGACTCTTCAGTTATCAGCTAGGTGGTCACTGCTGGGTACTACCCAAGCTGTCCAGTAGAGGGCCAACAGCCATCTTAGCATCTTCATGTGAAGATCTCCAGTACATCTAGTATTTTTTAGCTCCCATAAAGGATAGTGACTTTCTCCTTAAATGTTACCTTTGTAGTGGACATTAGAACAACATTAGACTCTTGGTTTAATCTGTGAAGCTTATTCCTGTCAAGTGGTATCTCTTTCATAGAGCCCAAAAGATCTAGGAAAGTACATGGAAAAACCAGTATTTACAGGTTTAAGCAGAATCTGCTTCAGAGACAGGTTGGAAGGACTTTTCAAATGCCAAACAGAGAAATTTGTATTTGATCCTAGAGGGAGTAGGGATGAACTGGAGTTTACTGAGTAGAGGAGTATATACAGTCAGACATTAGTGCATTAGAAAAATCACTATGGCTTTGGGGAAAATGGTAGCTGCCTTCTAAAAGAGATTTGAAGCAGGGAAGTGAACCAGGAAACTTGCAATAGTTCAGGTAGTGAGGTTCTAAACTAGTGTGGTGGCTTTATAAGCAAAGGGAGGGAGGTGGATAGGCAAGAAGTTGCAGAAATAGCATCTTAACAAAACTGTCTATGTTTCTCTAGTGAGATAAAAATAATGAAGTTCTTTATTAACTACAACATGCTCAGGGGTGCTAGAACCAACTTGTCTCTGATTGTACAGATCACTAAATTTTGTGTGTAACCATTTACACCTCAGAAATCAGCAAACACTACAAATCAGGGCATGAGATTTAGTCTTCTGTTGATTGTCTAGACTTAAAGTGATGAAGGAAATGTTAATGTAGATTAAGCATAAAAACTTTTTTTTCTCCCTTGAAAGGCCAACTAATTGTTAAATATCTGCTAGCATCTTCCTTCATATGTACAACTAGAAGTCATTACTTGCAGAAGATTTTTTGGGGTGGGGTGGCAAAGGAAGGAGAGTTATTCCATACTGTCAAGCCTGGGTCTGGGACCTGGAAAGTGGTGTTGGATTCTGGTTTGCTATCACCCTGGGAGGCTGAGAAGTTGGTGGCCTGGGCTGACAAGGTGGATTTCTCCTTGGAATCAATCCTATGTCACCAAGGCCTACAGTGGATATGGACCTGGACACTAGGGCTCCAAAATTACTCTAAAAAGGGTGATAGGAAAGAGGATGGGGACACAGCCAACAAGTAAAAAGATATGAAGTTTACACCTCATAGTAAGGTTTCCACAATCAAAACTCAATTTGACTTCTGCTTTTAACTGCTTCATTTCTACTCAACCTAAGAGCACCAGGTAGGATACATAGTTGTATTTATGAAGTGACATGCCATGGCTCCCTTCTGACTGCTTTTTCTTCCTACTTTCCTCTCTCCCCTCCCATATTCCTCCTCTGTATCCAATTGCAGCTAGCTCTCCTAAACTCCTGAAGAGTTTTGGTCTTTATATATCCATAAATCTTTATTGAGTTGTAATCTGATAAGAGCTTAAGGTTTGCCTGGAATTTAGAGAATTTTAGAACTAGATGAACCCTTAGAGTTTATTTTAGCTCAACCCCTTCATTTTACTATTAAGAAAAATGAGGCCTAGAGTGATTGTGACTTGTCCAAAATGTAATAACATTTTTATAGGGAACTTTTGAACATGAAAAAAAATTCTCATCCCCAAGGAATGAATTTCTAATAGTAGAATTTCAGACATCACATCAGGTAGGTATTTTTTACAGCAGGTGATTTTTTTAGGAACTTAAATCATATCACATAGGTTACCACCTATTTATGAGTCCTATGCAGCACAAAGATCACTTATTTCACAACTACATTTTAAAAGTCATCTTATAGGGGCAGCTAGGTGGCGCAGTGGATAGAGCACCGGCCCTGGAATTAGGAGTACCTGAGTTCAAATCCGGCCTCAGACACTTAACACTTACTAGCTGTGTGACCCTGGGCAAGTCAATTAACCCCAATTGCCTCACTAAAAAAAAAAAATGTCATTGGGAAGTATTTAACGAAATAGATAAAATACAACAAATCATCAAGAAAAGTCATCTTATAAACTGACATGAACATTGATGGATTTCCAGTTCTGAAACAAAAAAATTTAATATATATATTATGCTGAGATCCTCCAACAATTTTGTAAGACAAGTAGTCAACTTATTATCATTTCAGAGATGAAATCGAGGCTTAGAGAACCTAAGTGACTTGTCTTTGGTCATATAAATGTAATCATACAATTAGCATAAGTTTTAATATTTTTCTGTTTTTGTTTTCCATACTCAATGACTTCAATATGTAGAGTACTGGTGGTGTCTTGGGCCCCAGACTGAATTTGCATTTAAATTCTTGTCTGCAGCTTTATTTCCTTTCTTTCTAGCCAAGTTTCTAAGCACATAACAAACACTCAACAAATGATTTGTTGATATTCATAGAATCTTAAAATTGGAAGGAAAATAAGAAATCCCATAAAGGAAACTTAAGCAGCTGAAGAAACCCCTGGATTCCAGGCTCTTCATTGCCTACTTACCTCACACTGTTGTGAGATTTGAAGGAATAATACATGCAAAAACACTTGAAAATTATAGTGATAAACAAGTGTGTGTTATTGTCATAATAATGCCCACTTAGTCTCTCTCCCTTACTTTGATTTGAAATCCAAGGCTTTTTGACTGGTCTTGCACTTTTCCCCCCCGAGTTTGGGTATATTTTATTGAGGACACTTTACAGTAAAAATAATTCCCAATTTATTTTTTTACATGTACGATTATGTAAAACATTACCATATTAATAATTTTGTATAAGAAAATTTGAATAAAATAAAAAATGAAAGAAAGTGAAAAATAACATGCTTCAGTCTGTGTTCAATCAATATCAGTTTTTTCTTTGGAGGTGGTTGGTATACTTTATCATTAGTCCTTTGGGAAGGCACTATGACAATGTCTTTTTTTTTTCTTGTTTTAAAAAAATTCAACTCTATTTTATTTTCAGTTCCAATTTTCTCCCTCTCCTCTAACCCTTTCCTCACCCCCAAGAAGGGAAGAAATACAAAACCCATTCAAATATGAAGTCATGCAAAATAAACTTTCATATTCACCATGTTGGGACAGGAGAGAAAAAGGTAGAGGAAAAAATATGCTTAGTACCTTTATCTTTCACATATATATATGTTTCTCATTACAAGCAGCTTCATCATGGAAGAAAGAAATTCTCCTATTAAAACCAAAGGCTACATAGTTTATGGTGTGTTTTAATTGATATTTGAATACATATGAAAAATTCCCTCAAATGAGTGCCTAGAGGAGAATCCCTCTCCAACAAAGACTCCATGCTCTGAGATCAGCCAGAGCCTAAAATCAGTCCTGGAGATTCAGAACCCAAGGGGAAAAGATCAGGTTGTTATTGTTGTTTGGTTGGTTGTTTTTTTTCCTTTCACTCTCTGGCTCCTCATACTCCCAACCTGGAGTTCTGGGGAAAATCTCTACAATGAAGCCTAAGTGTGGCTCATGTCTGGGGTCTCCTCTAAAATGTATACAGGATCCCTTCTAGAAAAGATAATTATTATAAAAAAGTAGCTATCAAATGGAGGGTTGCTATTAATTCTTCTGCCACAAAAGAAATGCTTAAACCACACAAAGTGCACATTAACAGATACATAAAACATAAAATGATAACTCATCACCATAATTAAAGCCTCCCTGAAAAGTAAAGCCATTTTGTGGGGCTGTGGAATAAATCTTGCACTACACGGAGTACACTGTGCATCTCACAAGTCTGGATCTCCTGGCAGGCCAAGGCATGGCTCAAAGCTTTGTTTGTCCTGGCAGTTTTTCCTAGCCGTGGTGTATCTTCTCATCTGAGAAGTGGTATAACTGCAGGAAGTAGTCCCTCCCTCCCACCGGTCCCCTCTCCCTGCCACTACACATAGCCGCTGGCATCAACCCAGTAACTCCCTAACTCATATGGATCCCACCAGCCACTGGGACAGGAAATATGTGTCTCTCAGGAATGCTGTTCAGTCCACTGTGACAAAGGAAAGTGTTATAAACCAGAGGATGCAGCCCAGGGACTTGAGGTCCAATCTCAAGCACATGCTTTCACTTTCATGTGCCCATATCTTCTAAGGGGAGGCAGTGGAGAGAAAGAGAAAGAGAGAGAGAAAAAGAGAGAGAGAGAGAGAGAGAGAGAGAGAGAGAGAGAGAGAGAGAGAGAGAGAGAGAGAGAGAAGAGAGAAGAGAAATCTCACACACACCCAAGATAGAAAGGAGTCCCAGGGAGATCTAGCAGAGTCTCAGAGCAACACACTCAGAACAGAAGGAGAGAGAAAGAGAGGAGAGACAGAAAGACGGAGAGGAGGGAGACAGAGAGACAGAAAGAGAGACTGAGAGAGAGAAACAGAGAGACAGAGAGAGAGGAGAGAGAGACAGACAAGAGAGGGAGGAAGAGAGAAAAGAGAAATCTCAAACACCTCCAAGATAGAAAGAAGTCCAAGGGAGATCTGGCAGAATCCCAGAGCAACACACTCAGAACAGAAGGAGAGAGAAAGATAGGAGAAAAAGAGAAACAGAGAGAAAGAGAGAGACAGAAAGAAAGAGGGAGAGGAGAGAGACAGAGAGACAGAGAAACCAAGAGAGACATAGGGAGGAGAGAGAGAGAGAGAGAGAGAGAAGGAGGGAAGGAGAAAGAGATGAGAGAGGGAGAAATAGACACAGGGAGGCAGGGCGGTAACTAGAGAGAAAAGGAGGACAATAGAGGGAGAGAGAGGAGGGAGAGAGAGAATTTGTGAGGTACCATACCGCATCATTATGGAAAGCTTTGTAATTTTTTTAGTGCTTTAACATGTATTATCTCCTGACACATTTTAGGCACCTTAATCTGAGACACATAATTCTTGCATGCTTGAGGCAGCTAGGTGGCTCAGTGGATAGAATGCTGGACCTAGAATCAGGAAGACCTCAGTTCAAATCTAGCCTCTAATTGGTAAGTCACTTAACCTCTGCCTAAATTCACTGAAGAAGGAAATGGCAAAGCACTCCAGAATCTTTCCCAAGAAAACTGCATGGATAGTATGGTCCATGGAGTCACAAAGAGTGTTCACATGACTGAACTATTCTTGAAATGCTACACAATCTTTACTTAAACGTGACCTATACTTGCAACAGGGAATGCTTTACTTTGAGGATATTAGAATGCATTGTTTACTTCTTATGTATGCTTAGAGTAGAGAGAGAATAAGCATTTATATAGTGCCTACTATGTGCTAGGCACTATGCTAAGGAGCCTTACAAATATTATCTTATTTGATTTTCATTATAATCCTGAGAGGTAGGTATTGTTATCTCCCTTTTAGAGTTAAAGAAACTTGAGACTTAACAGAAGTTAAGTGACTTGCACAGGGTCACCCAGTTAGTAAGTGTCATAGGCTGGATTTGAACTCAGGTCTTCCCGACTCTTGGCCCAGTGTCCTATCCACTACTTCACCACCTAGCCACCTATTAGAGTAGTGCAAGGAGAGAATTATTGAAGTCAAGGAAGAAAATTCTCTCCTAGCATAATCATAATAAAGATTAGTTTGTTTTTAAAATCCTTCTCCCCTCTCCATTTGTGCTAAGCAAGGATACAATGTGGGCTATGAATTCACATCCAAATTCTCTTTGCAGTCTTCACTACTGATCATATTCAAACACCAAGTACCTGGGCGCAAAGACTGTTTCTGTCCTTCCCCAAAACTCCATCTGCCTGAGCAGATTTCTTCCCTCCACAAAAGTCTCCGTAAGAGCAAGTCAGACAAAACTGCTGTGAATGGTACCCTCAAGGCACACAGACATGGGAGGATACACAGCAGCTGGATGTTAGCTTAGCAAAGCTGGCAACTTCAGGTGGGGAGTAAATACAAACAAGGCCATCCATCTACCCTCATGCTAGAAGCAACACAAGCTGGAAACAGTTGCTCAACAGTAGCACCAAGCTGCAATTTGTAACTGACAGTGTTTAGTTTAATTTCTTAACTGGATTTCTTTTAGAGGAAGAAATGAAATGCATCTGTATGCAGGCACATGAGCAGGATGTGGCAGCAAAGTAGAAAATTCTGAGTGATTCAAATGATGCGGTGTTTTCATGTGAGAGTTAAACCAGTTACCCAAAAGACTCTGGTTATACCAACTAAAACTTGTACTGTATTTGATGTCTGTAGTAGATGGGTGGAGGGCTAGAAGTGGTTGCTTTCACAGGAAACCAAAATCCCACCTTCTACATGAAGCCTTCCCCAACCAACCTGAATTCCAGTGCTTTCTATCTGATAATTATTTCCTGTTTATTCTGTTTGGACTTGCTTTATATGTATTTGTTTGCTGATTATCTCTCCTATTAGATCATAAACTCTTTGAGGGCAGGGAGTGTCTTTTGTCTCTTTTTGTATCCCCAGTACTTGGCACATAGTAGATGCTTAATAAAAGTTTATTGATAAATTGATTGATGGCTACTTTCCCTTAGCAGGCTACCATCTTCATAAGGGCAGAGCCCTCCTTTCCCAACTCTTCCTTTCTACAATCTTGGTATGAAGTGATTTGCTCAGTCAACATCCTAGTCGGACCACACTCAGGAACAGACTGATCTGTCAAAGAACAATATGGGGAATGAACTTCTCCAACTTTCATTCCACCACTTAAATTTATTTATTTATTTGATTGTTTGTTTGTTTGTTTATTTATTATTATTTTTTTTTGGAGGGCAATAAGGGTCAAGTGATTTGCCCAGGGTCACACAGCTAGTGTCAAGTGTCTGAGGCCGCATTTGAACTTAGGTCCTTCTGAATCTAGGGCCGGTGCTTTATCCACTGCGCCACCTAGCTGCCCTCCCACCACTTAAATTTGCTTATCCAAGACTCAGATTTTTTTCAAGGGGAGACTTTACATTCATCTTGTGTACTATTTTGGAAACTTTATAAAATATAATAATAATCCAAAAGATTCTCTCTCATTTAGCCCAGAAGCCCCAGCCAGGCTAGAATCTTGGTGATTTATATGGTCAGAACCTCTTTCATTCTCTTCCAGTCACATGGCCATTACTGATTTTGCAACTCCTTTTCACAAATATCGAAACACAACAAAAACCAATTAAGATCAATCCATTATGCAGCAACCTCAAAATTAATCAAATAGAAATGATAAATATAACTTTGAGAACAGAGAAATTTTGGAGTTTTATATACTTTCTCCTGGTGGGACAAAGTAAAGGGAAAAAAAGAAGGCATAATATCACCCTTATGTGTTCTCTCAAATTGAGGGGAAAGGTCAGTACTATCAGACCTACTTCTTACCTCTGCTCCGGAGTCTTGTTGTTGTTGTTTGTCCTTAGTTTTTTGGTATTTTTTTTTTTTTTTTGGTGAGGCAATTGAGGTTAAGTGACTTGCCCAAAGTCACAAAGCTAGTAAGTGCCAAGTGTCTGAGGCCGGATTTGAACTCAGGACTTCCTGAATCCAAAGCCGGTGCTCTATCCACTGTGCCACCTAACTGCCCCTGTCCTTAGTTTTTGAATAGTATGACATCACCCCAATGTCATGACTTGCACTGAATTGGATTTAAGTGAGGGAGAGCTGTGCAAGGTCACTCTTTCCTCCACCGCCATCTGGATCTAGTGGCAAGACACACATCAGGACAAGTGGAGGTGGCCCCATGTTTAAGACAATTGGGGTCAAGTGACTTGCCCAGGGTCACACAGATATAAGTATCTGAGATGAGATTTAAACTCAGGTCTTCCTGACTCCAGGGCTAGTGCTTTATCCACTTCACCACCTAGCTGCCCCTCCTGTCCCAGATTAGTGCTACCTGAATGAGGCAAAAGGGGACTTCCATTGTAGCAGTCCCTATGCCCTACTCACATAGCATACTGACTTGTCATATCTATACTCACCCCTAGCTTGCCCAAGTCATAAGCAAAAACATTAAAACTTTAACTTCTTGCATTGCCATGCCATTTCTCAATCCCCAAACATGATCACATGTACCTTCTCTTTCCTTGTGAAAGGCTGACAAGCCAAAAGGTCTTCAATTTCTGTGTCAGAGAGATATTCAGGTTTCTATTTCTCCCCTAAGTTACACATTTTGCAGTCCTTTGCAAAATCTGCTTTGGTAGACTTCACATTTGGCAGTATACACCACAGCATCATGAGAATATCAAGGAAGACCTGAATTCAAATCCTACATCAGATGTTAGCTGTGTAACTCTAGGAAAGTCACTTAGTATAGCTCAACCTCAGTTTCCTCATCTGTTAAATGTAAAATAGCTATCTCACAAAGCTGTTGTGAGGCTCTAATGAGATAACATGTGTATAATCCCTTGCAAACTTTAAATCACTATATAAATTCCAGCTATTATTATAACTACTATTATGAGAAAAATCAGCAGTTAACGTGCTTGGCACGTTCATACCAACAGTACTTACAATAGACATATAGCAATTTGAAAGGCTCTCAAATGATAGGACATCATTTGAAATGCTACTTTCGGGGGCAGCTAGGTGGTGCAGTGGATAAAGCACCAGCCCTGGATTCAGTAGTACCTGAGTTCAAATCCGGCCTCTGACACTTGACACTTACTGGCTGTGTGACCTTGGGCAAGTCACTTAACCCCCCATAACCCTGCAAAAACAAAAAAACCCCCAAAATGCTATTTTGGTGACAATAGGTCTAAATTACTTGCAGAACATAATTCATGCACATCTCTCAGCAGTATATACATATCCATAGAACACAAGAAAATATGCATAATAGCAATTTAAAGAAATGATAACACCAATAGGTCTACAAAATAACAAAATATACAAAAACAACATTATATGAGCAAATAAACAGAAATACCATGAATAATTAACAAATGATTATAGTCATAGTAGATGCATGATACCAGCACAAAAATGAATAAACATAAAAAATACTAAAACAAAAGCATACTCAAAACATAAAATTTTGGTAACAAATGCATCAATGAGTATATGCAATTATGTGCCAGACAGATTACATGGGTAAACATTGGCATTATCGTTTAGTTATATCTAAACAGTTCTGTTTCCTCTAGAGGGTATCCCAAGTTAGTCCCATCACCATTTGAATAGATTTAGCTCTCCTGAGACCTACTGACCTTTCAGTTCCAACTTCCATTATAATCTGAAGTAGTTGATTGTATGGGTTGATCATAATAATCCTCATCAGAACTATATCCCTGCTTTGCTAAACTTGAACTAGTCAGACACCTGGATTGACTAACAGTGTTACTACCCTCTGTGAGGATGAATGTGTTACTCTAGGAGTCTCTGCGACTAATGTCTAGGAAGAAGAAGTGTTGCCTTTGTTGCAACAAACTGTTAGGTTTTGTCCTCTCCTATTTTTGGAACTGGTTGTGAGGTTACAGTGAAGTCTTCTCATACAATATCTGTTTCTGAGCCACTGTCTGGGTCAGGCAGTCTTTATAGAATTGGCATACTATCCTTTTCTGCTTTATGTCTGCTAAGTTAAATGTTCCTTGATCTCTACCTGCTCCCCAGGGAATCTCACCAACTTACCTATACCCTAATAAGTACTCTCTTTACAGATCCCCTACCAAACTCTGGGGCTATTTTGTCAACCAGCAATTTGATATAGGCACAGTGCACATTTTTTTCAATCTGCTAATATGTATGCCCTGTGAACACCATGATCTCTATTTATTTATTTATTTGTTTGTTTTTAGAAAATCTCTGTTACCTTATTGAAGGCCTTGACAATGAATTTAAGTGTCATACTATTCATTGTTTATTTTTGCATTCTTCTGGGCTCAAGTGTTTTGTTTTGGTTTGGTTTTTGGTTTTTAAATTTTTTTCATTTGTTTGTTTATTTGTTTTTTGTTTTTCAGTTATATACAATTCTCCATGACCCCATGCCATGGGGTTTCCTTGGCAAAGATATTGGAGTAGTTTGCCATTTCCTTCTCTAGATCATTTTATAATTGAGGAAACTGAGGAAAATAGGGTTGGCTTGATTCCAGGCCCAGATCTCTATCCACTGCAGCACCTAGTTGTCTTATGGAGTCAGGAAGACTGAATTTAAAAATAGCTGTGTGACCGTGGGCAAGTCACTTAAACTCTGCTTGTCTAAATCTACTGGAGAAGGAAAAGGCAAATCACTCCAGTATTTTTGCCAAGAAAACCCTATGGATAGCATTGGTTTACTATGGTCCATTGGCCCACCTAACATTTATCAATGTAAAGATTCACGGCAAACGGAATCCAGACCAAGAGTGTCCATTGCTTCATTGACATGACCAACTTCCTTGGAAAATTTCAAGGCTACCTTGATGTATCCCAAGCATTGATAGTTTGTCATTCAGTCTTCTCTGGTCAAATAAATCCTTCTAGAAATCATGGAGCTATTTTATTTAAATGTCCCTCATACAATGATTATAATATGACAGTCACTTGTGTTACATTGTTCAGGTCAGAGGTACAGTACATAATCTCAATCAAAATCATCCCCTTTTTATGAGGCTATTTAAATACAAGTGGAAAAGAACCATAAGAAATAACCGATGAGGTCATGCTCCTTCCCTGGATCCCATTTCCTTTTCTCAAAGCTTGTTCAATAGCCCCCAGCTTCTGCATCACCAGAATTGTCTTTGACCTTTTATTGAGGGTGGGTAGGTATGGGCAGATGGTGTTGGACAGAATTCCTTGGTGAAAAGAGTTTCGGGGCTAGGCAAAAGATTGCAGCAACCTGAGCAGTTGGAAGTTGAGGGAATTTTTGCTTGTGGTTTTGCAAACTATACTGCATGAGGGAGTAATTGGCAGGGGTGGGGACCAGTGTGAGGGGAGATGTAGTGCCATCTGAGCCCATCAATCATCCCACAGCTTGCCAAACTGCAAACAAAAGCAAAAACTCCCTCAATCTCCAATGACTTATACTTCTATAACATCACTCAGTCCAAAATGGCAAACAGGATTTCTAATGGTTTTTTTTTCCCCTACCCTATTCCTCAACCTCCTCTCAGAATTTTCTCTTCATTTTGTAGAACAAGGTAGTTAAGATTCTTTTGAAATTTAGTCTAGAATATATTTTATGTGACACTGCTTCAGACATTTTAGAAATAAAGAGGATAAAATGCTATCGATACCTTGATCCGTTACTGGAGCTTAGGTAGGTGAGTAGAAAAAGCCAGGACCTTTAAACAAATAAATTGCAAGTCTGACTTTTATATCCACGTGACTGGATTCCAGGAAAACAACAAATAAATGTTCCCTAAATACAAAGTAAGCACCATCTATTCAGGAACCTTTAAAAAAGAAATTACTTTTTTTTTTTTCAGCAGACAGCAAAGATTCACAAAAAACTTTCATTCACCAAAAAAGTCACTAATTATATTCAAGAAAGTGTGTGTGAATGAAAAATTGTTTTACATTTTTCTAGGGTTATATGAAAGAGAGAGAGAGACAGACAGACAGACAGACAGAGAAAGAGAGAAAGAGACAGAGACAGAGACAGAGAGATAAAGAGACAGAGGGAGAGACAGAGAGAGAGAGTGAGAGATGTTGGGAGTATTTTGACCCACAAAAGACAAAAAGCACAAAAATACCTAAAAATTCTATAATACAATGATTTCTCCTTCCTTATCTTTGGATGGACTCATTTCAAAATTAATTTTACTTTAATCATCTTTAGTTTATCTGAAGAAATTGGACTTTACTGGAAATAAATTTGTAAAATCTGGATATTTTCTATTTATCTGCTTTTCTTTTCCAGTTTCAATATTTGACTCATGAAGGCAGGTAATAGAAAATTTTGCCCAACTTATCTCAATTATGGAAATATTGTTCCTTATTACTTTGAAGAGAGCTAGTTGCTGCTGTTTCTTAACATGTGATATGGACTTTTGATGACACCTGCTGGCTGAAATCCTCCTGTAGCTTCTGAAAGAGGAATCCCCTTTTATGTCATTCATTGCATCCCAAGGGGGTTCATATGCAAGAACTGATTTTTAAGTGGTTTAGAAGGAAAACAAAATTTAATTTAGCATCAGATAGTGTAATGAAGTAATCAGAGGAGGAACCCTGTCCACATTCAGTCCCCTCAACACTCTCACCTTCCCACCTTCCCACCCCCCCACCCCCAAGTCCTTCATCTGCTAGACTGTGGTATATACCCCGGAACTCAGTGTGGTCTTTGACTACTTCTGATGGGAAGTACTCTTGCTAAAATACATATGAAATCATTGGTTTTTGATGTTTCCCATGTGTACTGGGCATGGTCCCTTCATCCCTTCCTCCCACTTCATCAAAGAAAGTTGGACATGGAACCAGGAAGTTTATAAGGAGTGACTCCACCCAGAGTTCTTTCTCTTCCTGTCTGCTGAGCTTGTTGGAACTTTTTGAATCTCTCTCGGATGTTTTGTGCCCAGGGAACAGGAATTTACACATGCCAACCAGAGAATGTGCTATCTAGGTGGGCCTCACACTGGAATCTCTATCAACCTTTGTTGCTTTGTGTTTCTTTTCCTGAGCACAGATGACTAAGAAGAGATTTTGACAGGTGGACTTTCTGAGCTCAGGGGCTAGCTCTGGAGGCTTTGGATTCCTGAGGTGGTGATAGCACCCCTGCGGGAGGTACTCCCTGCTGCCACAACTCTTGAAAGGAAAAAGAAAAGAACAATGGAAGGAAAATGAACCACTCATGCCAAGCTAGTCAGAAAATATGGTCCTAGAGTGATTTATTTGGATGAAAGTTCTGAGGTGAAAGTGAGAGCCTCTCTGTGTCATATGGAGGCTGATAAGTGACTAAAGGATAGGTGGTGAAGTAATTAGATAGAAGAGTGGACTTCAAATCAGTTCAAATCCTGTCTCAGTTGCTATCTTTGTGATTGTGGAGATCTTTAGTGGGAGAGGGTACCCTATCCCCTAGGCCTATGGGATTTTCAAAATAGTAGTTCACTGATTGGAGAGTATCTTAGAGAGTTTTTATCCTATTCTTTGAAGGTAAGTGTTCAACAACCCTGGCTTTGATACTCTTCACTTCTATTGTTTTGTCAAGTTGCTGATCTCCTGTGGTCTGTTTTTTCCTCTGTAAAAATACAGGATTTAAGGATACCCTTCCACCTCTATATCCTATGATTCTATGACTGAGATGCATGATGGGAAATACTGAAAGAGGCCAAACTCCTGTTCTGTATGGTTTTACAATCTAGTTGGAGAGACTTCCTGCCAAGACAGCCTCCTAGATGAAAGAGAGGCTACTAAACTTCCAGATTTTTATACCAGCAAAATCCTGAAGTCCTCACCAAGCTGAATAATGATCAATAAATCCAGAACTCCACAAAAAGTAAGCAGGGATTCCCTGACAGGAAAACCAGAATAGATTCCCAGTGGGACCAGAGATGACTACGGTCACATGTAACTTAGAACACTGTGAGTGGAGGTGTCAAGAGAAGAAAACTTTGCTGAGAAAGCCTTGGTCAGGAAGTCCCAGGAAGTGGCAGAGGGCATTGACCAAATCAGCATCTCAGTGCTCAGGGATAGCACATATCAAGGGGCTCCAAAGTCCCTCTAGTGTCTTGAGACGCCAGAGATCCACTGAATATTCAGAACTCTTAACAACAAAGATCTAGTTGAAGCAAATCCTGGGAGGTACAGGGCAATACTCTAAGAACTCATGGTAGGGAATGAAGTCTGCTCTGGCACAAAGTTCTTGTTCAGAAATTAAGGCTGGATAGAAGAGTAACTCAAAGATAACAGCATCCAGGGACAAAAAATTATGGCAAATCTAATTCGGTATCAATTGTAAGCAGTCTTAAAGGGGAAAAAAAGGTTTTTCAACATGGACTACGTGAATACATAGAAGAGATGAAGAAAAAGATAAAAAATTAAATAAAAGCACCTGAGAAAAGAACTGGAAGGAGAATAAGCATCCTAGAAGGGGAAAAGGTGAGCTTACCCAAGAAATGGAATCCCTGAATGCTAGAATAGACCAAAAAGAAATCAGTGATTATGAGATAGTAAGAAATATTAGAACATATTTTAAAAAAAAAAAGAAGAAAAAGTAAGA
Source organism: Dromiciops gliroides (assembly GCF_019393635.1). NCBI lineage: Eukaryota > Metazoa > Chordata > Mammalia > Microbiotheria > Microbiotheriidae > Dromiciops > Dromiciops gliroides. The sequence continues at coordinate 205,572,487 of NC_057863.1, forward strand.
TATCTCATACTAAAAAATGGCATGGAAAAAAGGTCTAGATAATATATTTTAAGAATCATTGGACAGGGGCAGCTAGGTGGCGCAGTGGATAGAGCACTGGCCCTGGATTCAGGAGTACCTGAGTTCAAATCCGGCCTCAGACACTTAACACTTACTAGCTGTGTGACCCTTGGCAAGTCACTTAACCCCAATTGCCTCACAAAGAAAAGAATCATTGGACAAAAACAAACACTATATTTCAATAAATCATAAGTGAAAACTCCCCAGATTTATTAGAATCAGAAGACGGAGTAAAGATAGGAAGAGTCTACCAATCACCTCTTGACAGAAACCTCAAAGGGAAAAATCCCAGAAATATCATAGCAAAGTCCAGAGCTTCTACATCAAAGAAAGAAAATACTGTAGGCATCCAGAAAGAAGTGGTCCAAATACCAAGAATCCCTTAAGACGTGAAAACTTCTACTAAAAATGAGCTGAAACCTTGGAATATGATATCCCCAAAAGGAAAAGGTATAGACTTAACAACAAAAATAACTTCCCTGCAAAGCTGTGTATAATGCTGCAGGTAAAAAAAAATAGATATTTTTATGAAATAGAGTGCTTTCAATAATTTCTGACAAAAAGGAACTTAGTAGGAACTTTGAAGTACAAACATAAGAGTATGGAGAAACTGAGAAAGGTAAATTGATCATTGATTTCATCAATTGGCAGGAACTGCATAATGATATAGCACTAACTTTCAAATAGAGGGAGGTTTCTTTCCCATTTCTTTGAATCCAGTTTTAATATGTGACACGATGTGATGTTCTGTGATATGAATTGTGACTATTCAAAGGAGAGAGAATTTTGAAGCCTGCATAAAAGTTTAATCTATCTATCTATAACAAGTGCCAAGTTAATCATCCTAATTTCAACTTGTGTCAAGATTTCCTCATCTACCTCTTTGAATTTTCAGTGATTTCTATTTTGTAAACTGGCAAGAATACAAGAAAGGATTCAGAGGAAAATTAAGAGGAAAAAAAGTCTTTAAAGGTTCTTGAGGGAGTTAAATAAGGAAAACAAAGATCTTGCATTAAGGGTCCAGAGGTGGAAGATCAGTACTGTTCTGAACAGTTTTAGGGGGAAAAGTGAAGAGAAGATACAAAGAATATGCTAGTATAGAAAAGAGGAATAAGGGGTGGAATTTGCTACTTCTTATACTTGGAGTACATAAGGAAAAAAGGGCAGCTATGTGGCACAGTGTCAGGCCTGGAGTCAGGAAGACTCATCTTCCTAAGTTCAAATCTGGCCTCAGACACTTACTAGGTAAGTGACCCTGAGCAAGTCATTTAACCCTATTTTGTCTCAGTTTCTTCATTTGTAAAATGAGCTGGAAAAGGAAATGGCAAACCACTCCAGTACCTTTGCCAAGAAAACCTCAAATGGGGTCACAGAGAGCTGGACAGGACTGAGAGAGCCTAACAACATCAAACACAAGAAAAGATATGCAAACATGGGAGAACGGTTAGGAGGAGTGCGCATCAAATGAACCCTTTTTTTCTGAAATGGACAAAGGAAAGTTGAACACATAGAGATAGGTTAGTGTAGAAAAAACTATTGTCAAATTCTTGAGTTCTGAGCATGTCCTTAGTGCATTCTCCTGGCCAATTTTTGTTATATCCTATTTTACAGAGCCTTCAACTCTTTTAGGGTTTTTTTTTCCCCCAACACATCTGTATCCTTACCTTCATACTCAGGATCTACTCCAAAGAGCTAGAAGTTCACTCTAAACCTTCATGTTCATTACATGATAATATGTTTCATATGCAGAAAATTCCTGGCATCATGATCTGAGTGACATTAGGTGTGGCCAAGACAGTACTGCAGCTCAAATATTTCTGAGTCTTTCTTGAAAGTCAAGACTTTTTAGTAAAGAATTTTAGTGAAAAGAGTGTTGATAGAGATTTGGGATACCTGCCTTTTAATTTCATCATTAACTGTGTGATACTGGAGTAATCACTTAACCTTTTAGTTCCCAGTTTCCTTACTTGTACAAGGAGACATTTTTTTGAGATGATTATACACACTCACACACATAAAATCACACACATACATATGGCTATATATGTGTGTGTACATGTATGTGTATAAAGACACATGCATACATGTTATAAGTATAATTTAAGATCTATAGCTCTAATATTTTTGCTTCTACTTTTTCTTTTGTGTACATATAGTTTCCTATATAAATATTGATAAAAGTGACACAAAATTTTATTTTTTCTTTAAATTTAGCTATGTGAAGAATTTACTTAAACTACTCAGTAATATATTAATTTTTAAAAAATAAAAGTATTTTATTATTTTCCAGTTACCTGTAGAAATAGTTTTCAACATTGGTTTATATAAAATTTCCAATTTCAAATTTTTCTCCCTCCCTCCCCTCCCTCCCCCTTTCCCTAGACAGCAGGTAATCTGATATAGGTTATATATACATAATAATTAAGTTAAAATTTAAAAAATAATAATAATAGTACCTTGGTAAAGTGCTCAGTGTCCCAAAGAAGCTTTGAAACATATTGTATCATGCTAATTATGTCACAGTGTAGTTTAATTTACTTCCTTACTAATGTTCATTTTGTCTCCTGTACTTTCTATTATCTTCCTACATACTTCCTGTGTATTACCTGTGCAATACATACCCTGCATTCAGTTGTGAACACATTGATTCAGAACTGGTTAGATGGCAAAAAGCAGTTGTTTAATGTCAATGTAGCAGATGTCCAGGGGAGTATCCCAGGGATCTTTGCTTTTCCCTGGGCTATTTAACATTTTGATCAATGACTTGGATAAGGGCACAGATGATGTTGTTGTTAAATGTGCAGATGACATAAAGCTTGAGGAATAGCTAATACACTGGATGATAGAGTCAGGGATCTGAGGAGACTTGACAGGTTAGAGAATTGGACTGAATATTAGTAAGATGAAATTCAGTAGAGTTAAATGTAAAGTCTTGCACATGGGTTTAAAAAAATCAGCTTCAGAGGCACAAGATGGGAAAGACATAGTTAGATAGCATTTGTTCTAAAAAAAGATCTAGGATGCCAGCTCAATATGTCAGCAGTATAATGTAATAACCAAGAAGACAAAAAAAAAAAAAACCACCCTGGGATTTTAGGCTGTATTAAGAGGGGCATAGCTTCCAGAATAAGGAGGTGGTAGCTCCAGCGTACACTGCTCTCTCATCAGGCCTTACCTGGAATATTGTGTTTATTTCTTCACCATACTTTTCAGAAAGAATATGATCCTCTGGAGTGCATCCATAAGAGTGCATTAAGAACAGTAAAAGGACTTGAATTGATGCCACATTGTTATTTGTCCTTCATTTCCAAGAGGACCAATGACATCATGGGGAGGATGTCTTGACTTGTGCATGAATTAGATTTAAGTGAAGCAGAATTACACAAAGTCATCAGCATCACTCTCTCTTCCAGAGTCATTGAAGTCCAAGGGCAGGACAGAAGTGAGGATGACTGGCGATAGCTCGGGATGCAGTGGATGACCTTAGCATCATCAATGTCTGACCACACTCTAAGTGCTTCACAGTACCTGCTTCAATCCCTTTCATGGCTATTAGAACAAGTTGTTCTCATCCCCCCCCCCATTCTGCCAGGGGAAGTCTTCACATGCTTGGGGTAGATATCCCCATAACTCACCAACAGGTTTGTGTCCTGTCAGTTAGGTTCAACCTGGTTTTACCAGGGTGTGACCACTGCATGTGCTGCAGCTTTTTGGAGCCACAAGTGAGAGTTGAGTGCTAGGTAGACACCAAGGGTGGATGAGCAGCCCTGAAAAGGGCCATAGGAGGATCAGTTGAAGAATGTTTAGCCCATGGAAGAGAAGACTTTGGGGTTAGGGAGCATGATACATGTCTTCAAGTACCTGAAGGAGAGATTAAACTCATTTGGCTTCAGAGGGCAGGAACAATGGATAGAAGTAAAGAGACAAATTTAGGGAAAACTTCCTAATAATTAGATCTGTCAAAAAGCACAATAAGCTGCTTTGAGAGATGCTGGTATCCTTTTTGGAGGTCTTCAAGGGGAATCTCAATGATAACTTGTTAGCTAAGTTAAAGTGAGAATTACTTTCATGTGTGTGTTGGACTATTCAACTGTTAAGGTTCCTTCCATTGTCTTTTTTTTTTTTTTGTGAGGCAATTGGGGTTAAGTGACTTGCCCAGGGTCACACAGCTAGTAAGTGTCAAGTGTCTGAGACTGGATTTGAACTCAGGTCTTCCTGAATCCAGGGCTGGTGCTCTATCCACTGTGCCACCTAGCTGCCACTCAAGTTAGCTTTTTAAAGGATATTGAGGCATGAATGATTTTCAGGCAATGGCAGACTGCCCTTTTAGTTCCATCAATCTTGCTTCAAAATATCCTCATACTTCAGAAAAGAGTAATGAAGAATATAAAACCCGTTTAACCTTTGTTTTAAAACAAAATATTGTCTCTGTTATTTCCCCTTTACTTTCTGAGATTATATCAACTCAGTTGGGGGTGAAATAAATTGACCAATTCCCTTACCTCCCCCCCCCCATCTATACATGAAACCTGATAAGGAAAATTGAGTACCAGACAGGTGGGTTGACACCTCTGGTTGCAAATACCTGGATGAACTTTATAGTTTGGATAATAACTGGTTTATTTGCACTGGGAAGCAACTGCTCCTAGTTCAGTGATTCTTCTCAAGGCTAAAGCTACAATTTAAAAGAAATGAAAGAAATATATGTGTTGCTGCAGTAGGAATATATAAAAGCCCATACACTTCCTTGAGGAAATCCTGATTCATTTAAATGATAGATCCACAAGATCAAATACAATTGTCTTCTCTATTCATCTGTGGACACAATGTCTATGAATGGCTTTTTAAAAATCTAGTCAATTATTTAATCACATTATTTATTACATATTCTGATTATAAATAGTAATGTGTGCTATGACTGTAGGATATATCTTTCAATGGTTTGGGATTCAGATATATTTACACAGCACCTCTGGGATTGGGAGAGATTAATGATGCAACAATTCCATCAGGCTGATTATCATGATGTATTATTTTAAACTCTGAAATTCAGCTTAATATAGTAGATTTCTGAATTTCTGATATAATATTTCTTCTATCGAATTGTGCACCCTTGGTTTTATGACATGATCTATGTCTTACATTTATTTTATATGAACAGATATTTGTCTAAATTCTTTCAGTACTTACGATTTGAGGAGTAACTTTTCATTTTTATGTTAATTAAAATATTTAATTAAACAATTCTATCTGATCTAAATAATGCATTTTGTCAAAATTGTATAATACAGGATTATAAGAGACATTAGAAGTCATTTTTGTCTGGCCTCCCACACCATACAGAAAACCTATCTATAGATTTCTGGGGAGCTCATGCCATAATTGACAGATCATTCCATTGTTGGAGAGCTCTAACCATTAGAAAGGGGAATCTACTTCCAAGTCTTTGTAGCTGTCCTTAAGAGTAAGCCTCTTCACAAATAAATAATTCTCAGACAATTTGCCATATACTATTTCCTGGATATTCTCATTGAAAGGAGACCCAGCCCTGGATTCAGGAGGACCTGAGTTCAAATCCAGCCTCAGACACTTAACACTTACTAGTTGTATGACCCTGGGCAAGTCATTTAACCCAATTGCCTCACCAAATATATATATATTAGTTGTCTTTTGAACAAACAGAAGAACTATGACATCAATTTTAAACACACAAACAAAAATTGTCAGACAATTGCTGTCGAGAATGAACAGTAATTTGGCTTTTTATAAGAAGCAATGGTACAAAATTATTGAGAAGTCATAAATTTTGGATCATAATATTTTAGAATTGAACAGAGCCTAACCTATCCTCTCTAATTTTACAGATAATCCCCCAATTTTCCATATAGTGGAGAGAGCTCCACATGTGGAGGAGAGCCCTCCATATGTAGAGAGAATGGACCCTACATGTGTAGAGAGTCCTGCTTGTGGCAAGGTTGTTGTTGTGTGGCTCAAGTGGAGGCAGAATAGACACCTCTACCCTCTTCTCCCCTAATCCTTCTCCAAGGGAGCCTTTCATTCCTGCCAGGAGAGGAAGTGGGAAGTTGGGGCTGGAGGTCACTCTGTTTTCCTCTGAGAGAAGGGTGCCAGTCTAGGATTATATCTATCTTTTCCCTTAAATAGTATTATTGTAGGGCAGGGATTCTTAAACTTTTTCAACTCATGACCCCTTTTCTCCTGAGAAGTTTTTATGGGATCCTGGGTATATAGGTACACAAAATAGGCATACATAACCTTTTCCTGTTGCCAAATTTTTTGCAACCCCCACATTCAGTTATGCGACCCCATTTGGGGTTGTGACCCGAAGTTTAAGAAGCTCTGGTCTAGGGGATTTGATGTGGGGGCTCAGTTTAATTTATGATCATTTTGTCATTTGGGGGCAAAAGAGAACTCTATATACAAGAGAATCATTTCCCTTTCCAATCAAATACTAGTTTCACAAAGAACACACGTAGAGAATAGCTATTTATCCATATTGGTAGCAAAACAGAAACCAGAGAAGATATACATAGGGGAATTCTCAGCTCAACCATGAGAGAGTGACCTGGATCTCAACCAAGGGGAAACTCCTTGAAGTCTCTAGTGTAGCAAGCTGCAAATGACAAGATGGAGATTATTAGCTCCACTCATGTCTTCCCAGAGTCTTTTCCTTCAGAAGCCTCAAGTGTGGTTGGCCTCTTCCATCTTTTTGCTAGAAGCTGGAAGTTAGGAGCACCCAAAGTGACTCAGTGCTTAAAGAGTCATGAAGAACACTAGAAGCATCCCCAAAGTGACCTTACCCAGAAAAATCCCCAAAGGGACCGGCCTCGAAATGAAGTTCTTCTACTCTCACCACTCATACGGGGCAGGGTCTTCATCTCCACCAATAGGAGAGAGTCCCATGCCAATGGGCTTTGGGACAGGAGTTACATACAGCTAAGGAAAGTGGGGCACAGAGATGGTAAATTATTTGGCCAAATTCACAAAGACAATAGGAAAAAGCCAAATCTGGACTCAGCTCTTTTAACTACAAATGTAGTGCTCTTTCCAGGACACCAGTTTCCCTATTTTTCTTATAATATAAAGTTATGAGAAAACACACTTGATTTAAAATGTGACAATTTTTAAGCCTCAATTAACTAGAAAATCGAAGCCAAATCGAGCTGCTGTTTCAAGTATGTTTAAATCATGTACCTTTTTTTTTTAATTAAATCACAGGGTATTGCTCATTTGGGAAAGGATGATCTGTTATTTCAATATTTCCCCCAGTCCTTTTCCCAACACATACCTTTTATAGTTAAATTTAAAAAAATAGCAATATGGAAACTATGTGTGGTGAAAGACAGATGAGGATAATGGTCAAAAGAAAAGAAACAAACCACCTTCTATTATGGAAAAACAATAAAGGTTTGAATTAGGATGAAGTCTGCTAGGTAGAGACAATGTTCAAGGATTGTTTAAACCATGCTTCATTTAGTAGTGAACAAACCCTTTGGAGAATTACCCATACAGCACGACATTTTGGCAGAGCGCAGAAAGTTATAAATAATTCCTGATCCAGCCACAGTGTGGAGATATTGCAACACCATTTCATCTGGGTAATGCCTAAATAACAGTTTCCAAACAGATTGGCTTCTTGATTTCCACTGTCTGTACCAATTTTCCTTTCCATTTTATTAATTCTTATCATAAAGAAATGCTTCTATTTTCCTTTATAAGCTAATAAATGTGTACAGCACTCATTTTTTTTTTATTCAGACAGAATGATTTTCCCATATGACAGCAGAGTTCCTGTGCATCCAGTATTCTTAGAAACAAGGCCTCATGTTCAAGGGCAGGGTGATCCTTTTAGCTGTCTCTCCTCCAATCCTAAACATAGGAATAGGTGGCCTTCCATTACCAATGAAGCCTTTTCAATATGAAGAGTTATTTTCTACCCTGAAAAGAGTATTGTTTGTGGTACACATAAAATAACAAAAACTTTTATTATTGTCCTTGAGCCTCATTGGAGGATGTGGCCACTGGGGGTGTTTGTGTCCTTTTGAGCAGGTGTGATGGTCCCTTCCTTATTAAACGGGAAATGACATCCGACACAATGGATTTAGATATATGTTCTTCAAGCTCTACACTGCTCTTCACTTAGAAAACAACTTGAAAAGTGGCATTTTTGAAGGAGAAGCTTTTGCTGAAAGGATATTTCTGAAGGTTGCAAGCTTCCTCTTAGCCAATTAATTAACTGGGTAAATAAATTAGGTTTTGTAAAAAGGATGCTCACATGTGGCACAAATAAATTTAACTCTAGTGGGGGTCATGTTCTTACATCATGTAATAAAGTGCTTCAATAAGCAACCTCGTGGAAATGATTTGATGACTGAAAGCTATTTTATTTTGGTTGAAAAGCATTAGTAAGGGAGTAGAAATATATTCTAGCCATTTACATTATATTCAATCTGGGGGGAGGGAGAGGTCAGGGAGAAAAAAGAGAAAAAAAGGCAGCCCTTTCAATTAGATCCTCAGTATGTGAATTAAGTAGAGTAGGGGCTTTGAGTTTTCTCTTTGCCCAGGGACTTAGGAAGCTTCAGTTCTTTCCTATCAAATGAATTGGTTAAGTGACCTTGGTTAAACTGTTTAACATTTCTATGAGCTTTCTGGGGGCTTAACATCTAGCTCTTACCTAAATCACAGAGCTCTTTTGCAAGGCTTAATTAGAGGGAGTCTATGATGGGCTGTCAGATCCATGGAGAAAGATGTCATAGAACAGGCTACGTGTGCACCAAGAAATTGGGCACCCTTAACGTTCATCAGTTACAAATGCTGTCACAGGATGGAGAAAGAAGCATAATGATGAAGATTTGAAGTATGGAATTGTGGAGTTCTCTCAAATTGATTCCACTCTTGACTTACCCCTGGAACAGGTAATAGAAAATTTTCAGATATAGCTGCATGAAAAACTTTACTCCTCTTAAAAATAAACTATGGATTCGAGGGATCATTTTGCTCCAAATTTTACAAGAGAAATGTCATTTGGTGTGACTTCGGATTTTTTTTCACAGATGGGAAATATTAAATTCAAGAGTAACTTGTTATATGTAACATGATCAACTATTTACCTTGATTTGGCTATATTGTGGATCAAGTCACATCCCTTGGAATAGAACAATATATGTGAAAAGCTTGATATGATATAGAAACTAAAACAGGTGTTGGTTCTATTGCCCTACTAGCATCATATAGAGTGTGGAAAAGAAAATAATGGCTAGGAGAGGGATTTTCAACCATTATCTCTTTGCTTGTGGGTTGTATGTATGTGTTCTTTCAGCAGCTATGTTCTAAGTGCCTCCTGTGAGGAAAGCATGAAGCCATGTTCTGGGGCAGATACAAAAGTAATTGCTTCTCTACCCTCATGGAGAATGCATGTACACACATGTTTGCAAAATATTTTTCAAAAACATGAATGTGCAACACCAAACAAATAATATACAGAGACTATGATAGTGTGGGGAGGGAACAAAATAATATGAAATATATGATGCTTATAGGATGTTTTTCTTTAAAAAGTATTGGTTTTCAGGAGAACATTGTACACAGCAACAGCAACATTGTGTAATGATCAACTCTGATTGACTTAGCTCTTCTCAGCAATATAACGATCCAAGACAATTCCAAAAGACTCATGATGGAAAATTCTGTCCACATCCAGAGAAAGAACTTATGGAATCTGAATGCAGATCGAAGTATATTATTTTAGCTTTATTTTTCGTGTTTTTTCTTTTGTTTTGTTTCTTCTTTCACAACATAACTAATGTAGAAATATGTTTTACATGATTGCACATGAATAACCTGTATCAGATTGTTTGCCATCTTGGGGAAGGGGGAGGGGAGAGAGGGAGAGAGAAAAATTCAGAACTAAAAGTTTTATTAAAATGAATATTGAAAATTGTCTTTACATGTAATTGGAAAACATTAAATACTATTCACATAGACAAAGTGTTGCTTTGCTATAACTAGATATTTGAATATTGATTTATCTTTTCTCTGTCCCCATCCTGGCTTCAAAGGTTGTATTGGACCAAATATCCTTTCTTGGCCAGAGGACTGACATGCATGCAGTTTGGTAAGAATTAATTTTCAGTAACACCTATAAATATATGCTGGGGCATCTAGATAGTTCAGTGGATCAAGCACTTGGCCCGGAATCAGGAAGTTTGTTGTTGTTTAGTCGTTTTCAGTTGTATCCAACCCTTTGTGATCTCATTTGGGGTTTTCTTGGCAAAGATACTGTAGTGATTTGCCATTTCCTTCTCCTGCTCATTTTATGGATGAAGAAACTGAGACAAACAAGGATAAGTGACTTGCCCAGGGTCACACAGCTAGTGTCTGAGTCCAGATTTGGATTTAGGAAGATGAATCTTCCTGACTCCAGGTATGGTGTTCTCTTCATTGCAACTCCTTGCTGCCCTTGGGATTCAGGAAGACCTGAGTTACTAATTTGTGACCCTGGACAAGTCATTTAACTTCTGTTTGCCTTAATTCCCTGGAGAAGGAAACAATAAGCCATTCTAGTATTTTTGCCAAGAAAATCCCATGGACGATATGATCCATGGGGTCACAAAGAGTTGGACATGACTGAATGACTGAACAACAACCAAAAATTCATATATATGACACAGACTTGGCCCTGTCCACAGATGCATTGACAGGGACTTGGCAGAACCAGTTACCTGCCTAGTGCTCAGGTCTTTTTTTCCTTAGAGCTCTAGTGGTCTTGCCCTTGCCCTTGAAATGATTTCTGGGAAGATGGAGGAGAAACCATCCTAGAAAGTGTGAGGGAAGTGGTTTTAGAAAAAGCCATTTCTTTGGCTGTTGAATGATGGCTTGTAGACTGGACTGCACCTACCCTACCTTATATCTACTAGGCACAAGCAGCAGTGCAGACTATGACCCTTGATCCTAGCTAACAATTCCCTCTGTGCTTCTAGGTCCACTTAGGGAGCAGCAGATTTTTATAGTGCTAACTTCCTGGTTACTTTTTTCCCCTTTGCCTCTCCTCCTGAACTAAGGAAGCCATTGACAGATGAGATAGGGGTTGGGAGTGTGAATTTAAGTTTTTCTATTTCATTTTCATATCCATGTTATTTAAAACGATTCTGTATACATTTTAATAGACATAAATAATAATTTTGCTAAGTTACCGTATGCTCAGCTTGAAAGGGAGAAAGAAGGAATTTCTTCTTGAGAGAAAATTTTGTTCAGTGAAAATTGGGCAAGAGAGACAGAGGGACAGAGACAGAGAGAGGCAGAAAGAGACACAGATAAATGGAAAGAGATAGAGGCACAGAGAGAAAGAGTGCAAGACAAAGAGGCAGGCAAACAGATTCAGAGATAGAAAGACAGAGACAGAGTACAAAGAAAACCTTTAGTAATCAAGAATTAGAAAACAAGCAAACTGGGCAGAATAGACACGTTTAGCCTGATAGGCTATGGGTGTCAGGTTCCCTTTTGGGATGCAAAGCTTAAAAGTCTATGACTATCAAAAGAAGGAAGGCTAGACTAACTAACTGAGCAGGCACCAAAATTAGGCTTCAGAACTTGATGCCCTCAGGGTTAGGATTGGAGGACTCTTTGCCTAGCTTATGAGCTCCTCTTGGTGGTTAGACATGGATTTACATGTCATCAGATTTTACAGATATTACCTGAGCACTTCCTATAGGCTTAGCACTGGTCTCTATATGATATACAGCCTTTATATGTGAAAGTAATATTACTTGCCCAGCATAGGTTGTATATATTTTTATTATTGTTTTTATAGTAATTATAATGGATTTTAAGTTTAAATCCATTATAATGGATTTAAAGTCCTTTATGACTTACATGTTTTCATCACATCTAGATTGGATTTTTCAGGATTGTCATCCTGAAAAACTAGCTTTCTATGTGTAGAGGAATTGGGTTTTGACCAACCCCTTTTTCTGCCCCCCACCCTAGTCCAGAAATCCCATAATGTAATGACAAAGTGTTAATGAGGTGTTAAACTAACTGTAAAAATACCGCTTCACCTGGTGATACCTTTATAAGGTTCTAACAGGTCCCTTGAGTGAATTAGAAAAGGAATAATATCATTGTAAGAATAATTATTAGCCACCCCTCCAGGTGACCATTAAAAGACACTGGAACTGTTCAAGAAGCAATTTATCAGTTCAAGCCAGCAGTGGAAAGAGAAGGCAGCTCCTGAGGAGGAATCATTCTTTTAAGGAGGATATCATTTCTCTCTGTCCCCACCCTGAATCTACCATGCAGCTCTTAGGAGGAATAATTTTTCATTAGGAAATATTGCATCTATGAGGGAGCAGAGAAACATACCCCAAAGACAGAGACTGGTATATAAGGAAAGAAGTAATTTCAGAGACCATAGCTATTGTTGTTTTTGAGTCATTTAAGTCGTGTCAAACTCTTCATGACCTCCATTTGGGATTTTCTTGGCAAAGATACTGGAGTGGTTTGTTATTTCCTTCTCCAGCTCATTTTATAGATGACAAAACTGAGGCAAACAGGGATAAATGACTTTCCCATGGTCATACAGCTAGTGTCTGAGGTTGGATTTGAACTCAGGTCTTCCTGACTCCAGGCCTGACACTCTATCACTACACTACCTAGCTACCCTAAAGACCATGATCCTAGCAGCAAAAGAGAGTCAACTATGGTCTGAAGAGAAAATTAGCTTTGGGAGTCAAGAACTAGGTTGAAAAGAATAACACAAGGAAGAAAAGGCCTTTTGAGATCCTGTAGTTCTGGAGTTGTGAGTTGCTTTGGCCACATTGATCTCTAGAATGTCATGTATATGTCAGTTGAATCCTAGAATCAGAAGGGGGCAGCTACAAATCAAGTGAGTGTGGAGTTGGAAGGTGTGGAAAGAGCTTGGAACAGTGATTCAGAAGATCCCATCCCTCAAGTCTCATTCCTGCTCTAACTCATTGTTTGACACTGGGTCTTAACTTGTCTAAATCTCAGCTTTCTCATTTTTTAAATTGACCTCTAAATTATAACATTTTATGGTTCTGTTTTTCATCTTCATTCAAGGCTAACACCATCAGCAGAAGCTTCTTTGAACATGAAAGATTGTGATTATTTTTTCTTCAATCAATAGATATTTATAAATGGAATATGTATAAATATACATTATAGCATTTTATTTTAAAAAGACAAAATCTTTTAAAATTTAGATTCTTGCCCTTAATGAAAACCATGAACAATAATGCTATAAGTACATTGCTTTTGGTTCTCATTTTTTTTTTTGGTGGGGAAATGGGGGTTAAGTGACTTGCCCAGGGTCACACAGCTAGTAAGTGTCAAGTGTCTGAGGCTGGCTTTGAACTGAATGCAGGGCCAGTGCTTTATCCATTGCGCCACCTAGCTGCCCTGGTTCTCATTTTTATCTTAGTTATTTTAACATTTTCTACCTAAAAAATTAGTTCTCTTAATACCTCTTGTTTTGGTCTGGGCCTGACTCATTTCAGTCCCCTGATAATTTGGGTCATTCAACATTTAACAAAAGGAGGTATACTTAGCTACATCAGGAAAAAGATTTTCAACAAAGATCTGCATTGAGAATACCCCAATTTGATGAACCACCCATGCCTGACTTGTCCATCATGGTCTGCCAAGCGTCAGAGAGCACCTGAAGCTTCTCATGGCTTTTTTCAGGAAGTGATGTCAACAGACTGAGCTTTTAGTCTTCAAGTCAATTGGGTCTCAAAAAGGTTTTGAATACCTTTTAAGGAAAATCTAGCCTAGGGGGTAGGTATTAAGATATTGCCCCATTTAACAATTGTTCCAATTTACCAATTACCCGAAAATGACTGACACTATTTTCCCAAAGTTTTCTAAATATAGACATTAGGCTAATACAGGCTTGTAGAACTTCTGATTAAAAGACAGATTATGTTGCAGTTTAATTGTAATATAAGCTACAACAGTGATGAAAGGTTTGATGGTTCTTCTAGACTCCATCCTACCACATGCCCCTCCTCCCTATTCTCTGCTTCTGAATCACTGTGAACTAAATTCTCTAGACTTTTCCTTATGTAGATTATGCCAAAAAAGCACCTACACTGGGGCACTGGTGGATAATTTGGGAGTCTTTCTTTCCAATAATGGTAATTTTTCAAATAAAAGATTTCGTATAACTAATATATAAAAATGTATTGTTAGGACTAGGTTTTTACTTTTCATTTCTTTTTAAAAGTAGTGTTGCTGTTCATGCTGTTGTTCAGTCATTCAGTCTTGTCTGACTCTTTGTGACTCCATGGTCCATAGCATGCCAGGTCCTCCCATTTTCTATTATCTTTTAAAGTCTGTCCAAGTTCATTTTTATTGTTTCCATGATACTATCTATCTATCTCATGCTCTGCAATGCCCTCCCCCGCCTTTTTTTTTTTTTGGTGAGGCAATTAGGGTTAAGTGACTTGCCCAGGGAGATTTGAACTCAGGTTCTTCTGAATCCAGGGCCGGTGCTCTATCCACTGTGCCATCTAGCTGCCCCTGAAATACCCTTTTCCCTTTTGCTTTCAATCTTTCCCAATATCAGGGTCTTTTCCAATGAGTCAAGTCTTCTCATTACATGGCCAAAGTATTTAAGCTTCAGCTTCAGTATTGGACCTTCCAATGAATAGTCTAAATTCAATTCTTTAATTGTTGACTGATTTGATCTTCCTGCTGTCCAAGACAGTCCCAAAAGTCTTCTCCAGCACCACAATTTGAAAGCATCGATTCTATTCCACTCAGCTTTCCTTAATAGTCCAACTGTCACAGCCATACATTGTTGCTTGTGGTAGAGAAGCCAATAGGAAATGAAAAACTGTTGGCTAGTTAGAGAAATACCAACTTCATTTACTGAATAGGTGTATTCTTTTTTGGTAAATACCAGGTCAACACATCTAGGAAGCCATAGTACATAAGAGATTAACACATAGCTCTATCCCTCACTCTTTGAAGCCAAGTCAATTTTGGAATAGTTAATAAAGACAATGGTGACATTATAGGTGTGGCTCTAACACCAGTATCCTCTTAATTCAGGTTCAACATTGGGATGAAATGAGGCATTACAAATCACTGAACAATGAACAAAGGAGAAGATTTGCTTTGCCCTAACACAGCAAGGATATGCAACAAGGATATACAGTGGCAATCCTTGTTTCCATGTGGAAACTGCATCTGGTCAGTAAGCCATCAAAGTATTGCAACTTGTGTGGTCTCAGGCACTCACCCTATCTCAGAAGTCTTGATTGCACAAGGATGGGACCTTTGATGACCTCAGCCTGGGAAGCCACATCAGGAAAGCTGAGGCCAATCAGATTGCCCGAGAGGAAGAAGCTGTGCCACAGAAGTCAGGAAAGTTGCATCAAGAACATGTTGGTCCTACCCATTCTGTTATTTTTCCAAATGCCTACAAATCACCGTGGTACTTTGAAACTGATTCAGATCCACAAAGATATGCCGAGATTGGGATGGAACTAGAATAACACAGGGTCATTCCACACAATACTGGTAATTCTGGGACCAAATTTATGAACTGGAGCTTCTAGGGAAACTGGCATGGTATCCCAGGATAGAGTCTTTTTTAGGCCTTAATCACTTCATTTGTTAAAATAGGGGCAGAGGGGGCAGCTAGGTGGCACAGTGGATAAAGCACAGACCCTGGATTCAGGAGGACCTGAGTTCAAATCCGGCCTAGACACTTGACACTTACTAGCTATGTGACCCTGAGCAAGTCACTTAACCCCCATTGCCCCACAAAAACAAAAACAAAAAAGAAAGAAAATAAAAAAATAAAATAGGGACAGAAGTTAGAGCAGGTCTCTTTCAACTTAAATATGTCAATTTCAAGGTTACCTACTACTTTGGCTACTAAAGTCACATCAGTAGTTAAAAGAAAGGCTTCAAAGGTATTAAATATTATATATGCTACACTAGGCCTTTCTGCTGGGATCACATGTTTGGTATGTTACCACTTCATAATGGTATGCATGAGAATCTATATAAAGAAATAACATTGAATTCTGTCATTAGGGAAATGGATCTTGGTGTAGCATGACATTTGTGGGATCCTAGTTGTGTGGTATATTTATAGGCATCTAAAGAAATCATTTAATGTTTCATGAGTTCAAAGCACAAACAACAGTAATGATATAGGTATCATTTTGTATAAACTAGCAGAACAAGTTCAAATGATGCCATCTGTCCTAAGATGATGGAACTTGACCATAGATGATCATACAGTGGCATTGTCACGAAACTTATTCAGTCTCTAGAGCATCTTGTATCCTTGGGAGCAATAATGTATAAAGAACCATGGGGAAACAAGGGATATAATTAAAAATAAGCCCCAAGAAATAGTTTCCATGTGTTTCTGCAAAGCCCTTGAGCACAGCTGGAAAATTTCAAGCCAAAATATGTTGGAACAATCATTTACAGAGGAAAGTAGCTGGGTTTGTGGTTGTACTTGGAAGTGAAATTTCCTTGTTTGGTCATAATAGCAAAATAGCTATTGAGCTTGGGGGAACTTCCTATGATAGTCCCTAAAGATGTTCTGTGCTCTCTGACTTGTTTAGTAAAATAGAGCATATGATTTTTAAGTGAGCTTATTATCATAGGCTCATCAATAAGTATTATGTGTAGAATTCAATGCAAATTAAGATATACCATAAAGATCATATTTAAATTTCATAATAAATAATAGAGAATCCAAGTTATAGAATTTGAGATGGTCGGTTTAATTTAAAGTCAAGAAATGATGTGATATGTTTGCACCTTGTAAATGAATGATTACGCCATTTGAATAGTTGTATCAAGTTCTACTAGTATTTTTAAAAACTTGATTTCTTATTCCAGTTACAGACTATGTTCTTAAGTTTAGTATAATTGGTCTCAAAGTATGGTCCAGTGTCCCACATGACCCTTTCAAAAGGTCTCTGACAACAAAACTATTTTCATAATAATACTAAGACATTTTAATTTCTAATAGAGTAAATATTGATAGATATAACCCCCATGAACAAAAGCTCTTCGTGTGTGGGTCCTTAATAATTTTAATATAAAGAGTCTGGAGGTCAAAAAGTGAGAACTGCTGGCTTAGAGTAGTATTATTTATGACTATCAGTCTCCACTTTGGGGTTCCTCTCACTTCCGTGGCCCAGATTATCTGGGAACCTCAGTACCTGATATGTCCCTACTCCTTAGTACAATCACCTATTTCCCCTCAATAGTGCACAGGATCTCAAGTCTCAAAGCATGAATGGGCTGATTTGAGGATTAATGATTACCAGTAAGACATGTCAGACCCTATAGAAAATCGCAATATTCACCAGTGAGCAACTCTTATCCAAAAGATCATTATAGTCTCAAGTACCTACTGTACTGCCCTGGATGGGCCTCACATCCAAGCTTATAAGAATCAGAAGACCCTCCTTTCCATAACTCCTCTGGTGGCTTAGACAGAGATAGCAATCAGAGATGTTCTCTGCCATCTTCCCTACTGCTGAATCCCAAGCGGAAGACGTGGTAGAATCAGCATAGAAAAGTTTTAGTACATAGTTATAATACCCCAAGAAATGACACTACTAGCTTTATTCTATACATGTTGATGTTTAGGCTGGACCTGTGGCTGACTCTTGACTGGTGTTCTTGAGTTTTTGAGATGGGAGTGATGATCAGTTTATAAGAAGACTGAAAGATCAGTTGAGGGAGACCTACTGTTTCCATAAGAGCCCTTAGAGAAACCGTCAGACTTTAGTGTATAACAGAAGAAAGTTTAAATAAGCCAAAGGAAGGAAAAAACAATAACACTGATAGCTTAGACCAGGGCTTCTTAAGCTTTTTCCACTTCTGACCCATTTTTGCCTAAGAAATGTTTATGCTATCTAGGGTATATAGGTATATTAAATAGGTATACATAACCTTTTATTGTTGCCAAACTTTTTGTCACCCCCACATTCAGATACATGACAGGGTCATGACCCAGACTTTAAGAAGCTAAGGCTTAGACTAAAGTGGAATTGTTGCCTTAAGAATGGCACTATCTGGAGGCAGCTAGGTGGCACAGTGGATAAAGCACCGGCCCTGGATTCAGGAGTACCTGAGTTCAAATCCAGCCTCAGACACTTGACACTTACTAGCTGTGTGACCCTGGGCAAGTCACTTAAACCCCATTGCCCTGCCAAAAAAAAAAAAAAAAAGAATGGCACTATCTGGGGGCAGTTAGGTGGCGCAGTGGATCCTGGAGTCAGGAGAACCTGAGTTCAAATCCAGCCTCAGACATTTAACATTTACTAGCTGTGTGACCCTGGGCAAGTCACTCAACCTCAATTGCCTCACCAAAAAAAAAAAAAGAATGGCACCATCTGGCCATGCCTCTCAAGAATCAAATGAAGAAATGTGAGAAATTATTATTAATAACTGACTAAAAAGGTATTAATAATTAATATCTTAGAGAGATTCAGAGGCTCTCCCCCTTCTTTTAAATTCCTCATTTTAAAAGTTCCGTTTTTTCTCAGAAAGACATTACTGATGAGATTGCATTAACTTTCCTCATCTTGGTCAGACCCCATCCAACCTTGAAAGGAAAAAATTCTCCATCTAAGGTGGGGAAGCCCACTTTGTTCTACTCAAGCTTGACTGGACACAGATTCTTTTGTCTAGATAGCAGAAGGCTGGGGGTAGTCAGAGTAGAGATAATTTCTCTGTCCAGGGGATACTCAACCCCACCATTGAAAAGGGTATACATTCTATGAATTGATAGCCTATAGCTATGTGTGGTCTGGTATAGAGATACTTCCCCTATCCAAGAGATACTCAGCCCTTTGTTTTGTTTTTGTTTTTTAAATTATAAAAGTATTTTATTATTTCCCAGTAGAGATAGTTTTCAACATTTGTTTTTTATAAGATTTCTAGTTTCAAATTTTTCTCCCTCCCTCCCTACCCTCCCCAAGACAGCAAGTAATCCGATATAGGTTATATATGTACAATCACATTAAACATATTTCTGCATTAGTCTTTTTGTGAAAGAAGAATCAGAGCAAAAAGGAAAAACCTCAAAAAAGAAAAACAGCACCCAAAACAAAAGAAATAGTATGGTTGAATCTGCATCCATATTCCACAGGTTTTTTTTTCTGGATTTGGAGAGCATTTTCCATGATGAGTCCTTTGGAACTATCTTGTACCATTGTATTGCTGAGAAGAATCAAGTCTATCACAGTTGATCAACATATAATGTTGATGATACTGTGTACAATGTTCTCCTGGTTCTGCTCATCTCATTCATCATCAGTTCATGCAAGTCCTTCCAGGTTTCTCTGAAATCTGCTTGCTCATCGTTTCTTAGAGCACAATAGTATTCTGTTACATTCATATACCATAACTTGTTCAGCCATTCCCCAATTGATGGGCAACCCCTCAATTTCCAATTCTTTGCCACCACAAAAAGAGCAGCTATAAATATTTTTGTACATGTGGGTCCTTTTCCCTTTTTACGATCTCCTTGGGGAAAAGACCCAATAGTGGCATTGCTGGGTCAAAGGGTATGCACAGCTTTATAACCCTTTAGGCATAATTCTAAATTGCTCTATAGAATGGTTGGATCAGTTCACAGCCCCACCAACAATGCATTAGTGTTCCAATTTTTCCACAGCTTCTTCAACATTTATTATTTTCCTTTTTTGTCATATTAGCCAATCTGATAGGTGTCAGGTGGTACCTCAGAGTTGTTTTAATTTGCATCTCTCTAATCAATAGTGATTTAGAACATTTTCTTATATAGTAATAGATAGCTTTGATTTCTTCATCAGAAAATTGCCTGTTCATATCCTTTGACCATTTCTCAATTGGGGAATGACTTGGATTCTTATCAATTTGATTTTGTTCCCTATATATTTTAGAATTGAGGCCTTGATCAGAAGTACTAGCTATAAAAATTGTTTCCCAACTTTCTTCCTCCCTCCTAATCTTGGCTGCATTGCTTCTGTTTGTACAAAACCTTTTTAATTTAATGTAATCAAAATATCCATTATGCATTTTATAATATTCTCTATCTCTTGTTTGGTCATGAACTGTTCTCCTTTCCAAAGCTCTGAGAGGTAAACTATTTCTTGCTCTCCTAATTTACCTATGGTATCACCTTTTATTTCTAAATTATGTACCCATTTTGACCTTATTTTAGTATAAGGTATAAGATGTTGGTGTATGCCTAGTTTCTGCCATACTATCTTCCAGTTTTCCCAGCAGTTTTTGTCAAATACTGAGTTCTTATCCCAGAAGCTGGAGTCTTTGGGTTTATCAAATAATACATTACTAAAGTCATTTACATGTCTCCTGTGCCTAACCTATTCCATTGATCCTCCACGCTATTTCTTAGGTAGTACCAAATAGTTTTTATGCAGCCCTTTGTTTTAATATAGCCCACCTTCAGTCATGTTAACCAATTAAATTTGATTGCTGTTTTATGAACCACCTGCTGTTTTGAAGTATATATAAACTATGAGGCAGACCTCCATGATTGTCTTTGGTTTAAGAAAGATTGCCAAATTATCATCTTTTTATTAATAACCTGCTGGCCCTATTAATAAAATGATTTGAACTCAGGTCCTCCTGACTTCAGGACCCATGCTCTATCCACTGCACCCACCTAACTGCCCCCAGATGGTGCCAGTAAAAAACAAACAAACAATGGCACTATCTTCTGTAGAACTGAAGACTGAGGAACAACAAAATAGATCTAAAAGTAGCAAAAGTGACAAGAAGGAGCTAAGACCCTGCCACATGTGGAGTCCAGCAGCAGCAGAATGGGGAAGCACTGATGGTAAAAGGGTCATTCATGAAAGAGCAGTGAGGCACAGAAAGAGCCCCCACCCATGGTACTGCTATAAAAATTATAGGGCCCAATAATAACTGAGAAAGGTAAGAGATGCCTAAAATGTTCCAAGTTCTTTGGATCAAAAGGGAGCCTCTGGCAGAAGTGTAGTATTACTGAGAAACAAAATAGCTTAAAAGTGGTAAAATAATTATCTGTAGATTAGTTTTGGCCATGGATTTCGTGAAGATAATGTTGAAATAAATGTTGGAGGCAGATAAGTGTATATTCGATTGAAAGGCCCTAAGACTAGGATCATCTTTTTGGAGGGTTTAAGAGCACTGTTGCAATTGTTAAAATGCTAAGAAATGTTAATTAAAAATAACAATTCCTTGCTCATAGTATGCAACTAATGAGTGATTTCTGAGTTGAACCAAATTGTAGAATCCAGGGAATAAGGATAAGCATGGATCTCAAATATTGTGAGTGGCCGACATCAGCTCCCTTCCATGAATTTTCCAGTAATCATGTGAAAGCCTTTTGGTGAGTGGGGATACATTTTAGGAACTGAATGGCAGACTGTTGCTAATAAAGTATTGTTAATGAAGTTCCCTAAACATGATGAACTAACAGATTCACCCCTGCTTCCCATATATACATTAGCATAATGGAGCCAATTTAATCATTCTTTTATGAATAAAGAACTCGAAGTGCTTCTGATGATAAATTCTTAATATTAAAAAACCCCAACAAAGTGTTGTTACACTTAAAAAAGGCTTCCAAATTGGTGTAGAGAATATGGCTAACTTAGGAAAATAGGTTTGATTCTTGATGTGTTCAGCTTCAAAAGGACTGCCTTTTTGCCCTGTAACCATTTCCCTGTTCTGCCTCATTGTGGCATGGAGCTAATCCTGGATTCTGAAAGGTTACAGCAGGGAAGTACAAGTTTTGTCAAATCTTACTAAAGATTTTGAGTATGGGCCTGGCGATGGGCTTTATGCCTGTCTTCTATAGGGCAGTCTAGTAAAATTTGCAGACTTATCAAAAGAAGGTTGGCCAGCAATGAAGAGATGCATATTTTTGGTAGTAGATGGTAAGATCATCTACCAAAGTAGAGGCATTGCAATCTTCATCAGCGGTAAGGTTGAGGACTCACTGACAAAATGCATGATGCAATATATAAATTATAAAATCATGAACCCCTAAAGTAGCAAAATAAATTGTTTTAAAGAAGATGAGGGGCAGCTAGGTGGCACAGTGGATAAAGCACCAGCCCTGGATTCAGGAGGACCTGAGTTCAAATCTGGCCTCAGACACTTGACACTTACTAGCTGTGTGACCCTGGGCAAGTCACTTAAACCCAGTTGCCTCACCAAAAAAAAAAAGAAGAAGAAGATAAGGTTGGACACTTCAAACTATGTGTGCCATCATTTCTTTTCAAATAATAACATTTAATAAAATAAGTTATTCAATAGAAGCATTATTAGTGTTGTATTCAATTTGATTACCTTAGTATGCAGTATACACTGGGCCACACTTATGTATGCCATTGTGAGGTAACTTTGTGAGCTGGATTCTTTTCTTCCCCCCAAGCACAGTTTATTATCTATAGTTAGCAGTTTGTCAATAAAATGGGTCCAAGACAAGCTCAGTTGGTACAAGGACCCTGAACAAAGTTTACAGAGCACTTTTATAGACATAAATGAGGAACATCAGAATGGGGAACATAATAAATGAGGAACATTAATCCCGAATTGAAGAACATGATATTGATTCTCATGGAGATTTACACTTTCTGATTGGTTGGGGTATTTTGGGACTTTCCATTGTCTTCATGGAAGCCTATTTCTTGTAACCATCCTTGATAAGAACAGGGAATTTTCATGAGAACAGGCAACTTTGATAGGTGAGCAATACTCAGGGTGTTTTCCATCCTCATGTGTCTTATATTTGGTAATGGAATAACTATGACTATAATCTATAGCAAGGATGAGCTGGATTCTTAATCAAAGTCGTAATGACCAGTATATACGATAGTTTGTATTGATGAAGTGTGCTAAATATTGTAATACATTATACATACATTGTCTCATTTAATACTTAAAACCACCTTGTAAGATAGGTAATAATATCCTTGTTTTCCAGATGAAGAAATTGAGCTTCATAGAGGGTGCCTTGTCCAGGGTTACACAGTTAATGAAGGCAGGTTTCAAATGCAAGTCTTCCTTACTGTAACATGGCTACTATTCTACACTGTCTCTCTCTCTCTCTCTCTCTCTCTCTCTCTCTCTCTCTCTCTCTCTCTCTCTCTCTCTCTCTCTCTTTTTGGTGAGGCAATTGGGGTTAAGTGACTTGCCCAAGGTCACACAGATAGTAAGTGTCAAGTTTCTGAGGCTGGATTTGAACTTAGGTCCTCCTGACTCCAGGGCCAATGCTCTATCCACTTCACCACCTAGCTGCCCCTTTACACTGTCTCTTGTCAAAGATGACTAGAGGGGGCAGCTATGTGGCACAGTGGATAAAACACCGGCCCTGGATTCAAGGAGGACCTGAGTTCAAATCCAGCCTCAGACACTTGAAACTTACTAGCTGTGTGACCTTGGGCAAGTCACTTAACCCTCATTGCCCTGCAAAAACAAAAAACAAAAACAAAACAAAAAAAATGACTAGAAAAAAAGGTTGATCCTCTTACAATAATCCCAGGAACCTTTCTTTTTGTTTCCAACCTTTCCTTTTGGTATAGAAATGTATTGAAATGAAAAGGACCTGATCCAGAGCAACTCAGAATATGTGTATCTAATGTAGAGTGAAGTGAGAACTAGGAGAACCATTTATATATTGATTACACTAATGTAAAAGAAAATGACTTTGAAAGACTTTAGAACTCTGATCAATGTTATGACCAGTCATGGCTTCAGTAGACTAATGATAAATTAGAATTCTCACCTCTTAGCAAAGAAGGAAGGAAGGAACGAATGAAGGAAACAATCATTCATATGGGCAGCTAGGTGGCACAATGAATAAATCATTGGCCCTGGAATTAGAAAGATTGTTAATGGAACATTAAAAAATATATAGTAGAGCAAAAGGAGTCAGAAAGGGATGCAGACAAACAAGGTAGTTTTGTTACTACTCTGGTAAGTTTAACACACACTAAAAATTAAATTATACATGATGGCAATTCACTGTTTCATATATAATCTTTTAGTATTCTTAGCAGATTGGAATATGTTTATTGATGTTTAAGTTCATAAACAAAGAAAATTTAAATTTAAGGAGAACATTCAAACATAATGTAGTTTTTTTCTGATTCAGAAGGCACTTTTTTAAAATTGTAAAATGAATTGAAGTCATCCTATCAATTATCACATTTCTGAACAAATGCCATTAGGGTCATACATTCTAGAGAGATATTAATAACTTGAATTTAAAGTTAAAAAGGTAATTAAAGATCCGTGAAGCTGCTAGTGCAAGTATAATTGCCCCCATTTTATAAACGAGAGGTAAAATGAGTTGAAGACAATTCCATTGCTACTGGACACTGAAGCTAGGACTGAACCCAGTTCTTTTGTACCTAAGACTAGTGCTCTTTCTACTAAATTATCATCACCACCTTATTGAGCAGCTACTCTGTGAAAGACACTGTTCTTGAGATAGTTTACAGGTTCATAACTATTGAGCTGGAATGGACCTTAGAAACCATCTAATTTAACCTCTTCATTTTACAGATGAGGGAAATTAAATGACTTGCCCACGTCACACAGGTAGTAAACATCAGAGATAACATTTAAACCTAGGTCCTCTGATTCCAGAAAGGACAATTAGGTGGCACAGTAGATAGAGTGGAAGACCTGAGTTCAAATGTGGCCTCAGACACCTAATTAGCTGTGTGACCCTGGGCAAATCACTTCACACTATTTACCTCAGTTTCCTTAGCTGCAAAATGAGCTGGAAAAGGAAATGGCAAGCCACTCTAGTATCTTTGCCAAGAGGATCCCAAATGGGGTCATGATGTAGGACATAACAGAACAACAACAACACATCTAATTCCAGTCACTGTTCCCATACTATCCCTCTCAACCCTTTCTAATACTGTTCCAAATGGCCTCTTGAGGGCAGAAGCTATTCAAAAAACCACAAAAACCATCTTTATATCTCTAGCATCTAGAACATGGCTTCATGTATAGTGCATATTTGACAAGTTGCTGTCTAATTGAACTGAAAGATGCACTCAGAAAAAATTACTGCAGAGGAGAATTAGTATTTCTCAATCTGTTCCCAGAACAATCCTTTGAATCTGAGATAGGGTAAGTAGGAATAAAGTAAATGGAGAGAGAACCAATGTCTAGAAAATGAAAATAGCAAGTACACAAAATGGAAATTACCAGATAGAAAACTGATACAACTATAAACTTTGCCTTCTTGTCACTTTAATTGCATAATAGCAAATAGTTCTAATTTAACGATTTTTTTAAAAAAAAGTTTAATTTTTTGGTATTTCTTGAATTAAACAAATGGTTGGAGGAAATACTCTTTTTATTAATTAAACTTTCCTTATGGAAATTAATTGATTTGTCAAAGGTTCCACAGAGCACAAAATATATGTATATCAATTATATTAATTCCCATAAATTGTATGATGTTGATTGTCTTTTATTAAGAAAGAATTTTGGGGGAAAGGACTGGAATAGATAATGGATAATTATATAGAAGAAAAAGAATGCTACAGAGATACTATATTATTTCTTGTAATTTCATAGCAATTCAATACATCATTCACAAATGCTGGGTTAAATTTAATCCTCAACATGAAGTGAAGGTAGTCATGTCACAGAAGGATATTACCATATGTATCCTTTGGGAATGTTAAAGGGATGCTTCTCCTGGGAGGAAATGTAAAATTAAATTACTAAAAAATTAGTGAATTCTGTTTCCTGGTCATACCATATTTAGGGATCAACTTTTTTCCTTAGGAACAAATGAACTCTTATTGATTCAATAAATTCGAAATTATTGAACCAAATCTCAATTATAACTGCTCATGCATGCAGTGCTCCCTTCTATCAGGAAAATTGGTGACATAAGAAAAGGGCTAGATGCAATATTTTCATGAATGATGGAAATTATCTGATCACTTGAAAAATATAGAGGAGTTTAATCATCTTAGGTGGCATGCAGTATTATTACTTTTTCAACATAAAATGACCTAGTTTTTAATCATCTACATTATCATTATTATAGAATTATCATTCTAGGTATTCATGTTATCTCACTTATGCATATGCACACATATATTTTGTTTTTTCAGACATTAATTACCTGGCTTTTCCCAAAATAATCATATATCATATATCAATCTTGTCCTAAATCCCAGGTTGTAAATAATTAAAGATAATTATTTAAAAATTTTAACACTCATAACTTTTTGAGAGAAATTAATGCCCTGTCTTCAATCTCTCTCTCTCTCTGTCTCTCTTTTTTTTCTCTCTCTCTCTCATTAAAGAGATAACATCTTACTAAGAACTCTATGGTATAACATGTTAGAAATGTTTGATTTAATAGAGCCAAATTAATGGACTACATTATTTTTCTTTCAATGTTTTTATAAATTAAAAAAAGAATAAATAAGATAAAAACTCATTGCTTTGGACCTAGCTCATATTTTTGTGAGAGTTCATCCCTCTGAGGTACATGAATTGAGCCTTTATGCAGGTTATGAAGAGTTTGCAAAAAACAGTATAAAACAAATATTGTATGAAGATTGTGTTGTTGTTCAGTCATTTCAGTTGTATCCAGATCTTTGTGACCTCAGTTTGGAGTTGTCTTGGCAAAGATACTATAGTGGCTTGCTATTTCCTTCTTCAGCTCATTTTATAGTTGAGGAACTGAGGTAAACAGGGTGAAGTGACTTTCAAATCACTTTACTTTTCTGAACCCCATCTATAAAATGGGAACAATATTATCTACCTCACAAGGTTATTGTGAGCAAAATACTTCACAAATATAAAAATGTTATGTAAAAGCAAGTTATGTTATTCTAGGGTTGCATGAGTTAATGCCATCTCTAAAGTAGGGTGGCTGAGTCTAGTTTTAACTGGAACTCTCTACAATTTGTTACTATACTACTAACTTTATACTAATAGTTCACATTTCTTTAGTCCTTTAACATTTTTGCTAAGTGCTTGAAGCAATTTACTTGTGTCAGATAGCTAATTAGTTTAATATCCAGGACTAAGGAAAAGTCTACTAACTTCAAGTAAAATGCTTTTTCTACTAAATAATCTTCAAACATAATTCTGGTTATTTGGAATTTTACTGGCATACATTTCCATTTCAACATTTAGTCTAAATTTTTGAATAAACAGTCACTTTTCCCATCCCTCCTCACCCCTTTTTAAAAAAAAAAAAGCAAAGGAGGATGTATGACTAAAATATAGGTACTGTGCCATTCAGGTGGGTATTAGCAGCTTTAGGATATTATTCAGAAACATTATCCTTTATCAGCCCTGAAGGAAATGATACTGGACTTCTACCAAAGCTTAAGCCATGTGTTACACAGAAATATGATTCTCCATTGTGAATTCTTCTGACTTTCTCTAAATGGATTATATCAATCAAGAGAACAATTATTTGTTAGAGGTGACTATTGATTGAAATGGCAGGACATAATTCCTTGGCAGGGTAAGTACCAGTTTTCTATATATGGCTTTGTCCAGGGAGCAAGAAACAAACATAAAAGATGTTTTCAAGGAAGCTGAATGTTGCCAGAAAAATGATGCTCTGTGATTTCTACAAATATCTTTGTTAAAGTGTAGAGAAATTTTTGCACAGAGACCTTTTCTATGTCCAAGCAAATAAAGAAGTAGTTGGTAGAACCCAGACTGGACAAATGTGATAGAGAATGTCCTGTAACCTTAATTCAAACAAAAACTGAGCAGTATAGTTATGATTAGGTAACTATAAGTTTCCAGGCACAGCTCTTGATCAATGGTACCCTCTTCTCCATATGAATATTGGGTATACCCCATTTGGATGGAGACGGAGGTGCCTTTTTTTAAAAAAAAAATATTTGTAGTTGTTGAGGAGACCCTGAGAAGAATTAAAATAATAGGTGAAAGATTGAGTTGAAGCCAGAAATCAAGGGGATAGGAGATTATGGGGCAGTAAAAAGTGAAAAAGAATTAGTCAGAGGTTCATTCAGTCATGAAACTGGGGAGTGCCTAAGGGAGACTTAAAACTGAAGTTTTTATTTCTGGAGTGCTTTGTGAAGAGGATCAAGTACTGCTGTTAGGAGGGTTGAGGGCCACATGGGCCACAGGTTTGGCTGACTCTTCAGGGTAGAATCTGGAAAACTGGCTAGAATGGAACTGCATTCCTTCTAACCAGCAGAGTCTAGAGAGAAGACTAAGATCAGTGGGTGGTAGTAATTACTGACAGGTCTAATATATTGGTCATGAAACTATCATGGTTGTGAAGGAATATTTAAAAATCTCCTTTTTAGTTTTTCTAGAAATAGAAAACAATGTTTCTCTGGTCTAAAAGACCCATTCCTAGTTTAAAGGCAGGTTAGGTGAAGGACGAAAAGACCTTTCTTTTTCTTTTTCTTTTTTTTTAAAGACATTTCTTATGGAAATGGATTATTGAGACTTTGAAGGAAGAATATATAGCTCTAATTTTGTTGAGATCCCTCTCTTCCTCACTCCAGAAGTGACTGGCTTCTCAACTAAAGGTCATCTCCTCTTCCTTTCTCCTGAAGGGGTACTGTGACACTCTCCCCTCCTCCCAGTCATTCTGAAAGGAGGATGTAGATATTGATTGTAGGAAGGAGGTCTCTTTTATTACTCCTGGAGATCACTTCTGGGGAGTGCTCTTGGAAGGAAATGAGTAGTGGCTATTGTTTTGTTTTGGAATGCTAACCCTAAACTGTATTTTAATCTTTTCCTTGTTCAAGATTCCTTTAAGCATTATCTGAGATATTCTTGCGGTAGGAGATGTAGTGGAGAGCAAGAGGGGACTATGAATTTTTTGGATATCCAGGTTAAAAAAGCTTAGATATTAGCATAAAGTTAATAAAATTGTTTATGGCAGACTTGTACCTCAAAGACAGAGTATGGTATTTTTTTCTTTAACAACAGGAAAAAGAAGGAGTCATCAGGTTCACGTTTTCTCAGAGAGATTAAATCTCTCTGTCTTTCTCTGTCTTTTTCTGTCTCCGTGTCTCCCTCTCTGTCTCTCTTTGTGGCTGCCTTTCTCTGTCACTGTATCTTTCTCTGACTGTCTTACCTCTGTCTTTCCTTTAATTCTATGAAGCAAGAACTTTCATTTTATCATAAGAAATCATTGTTTTCTGCATAAGATTAGTTATTTGATAGGAAACTTGGCCATGTGGTATTTTGGTGGTTCTATCACATACTTCAACATCACAAGATTTAGAAACGGGGGATTTTAAGAAAGATCATCTAAGTCCTCTATTCTAAAATAAGGAAACTGAGTCCCAGAGAGGTTATAGTGACTTAAAAAAAAAAGTCTTTCTGATCCTAAGGAGCAGAACCTTTACGCCAAGCTCTTTTTTTCTTAACTTCCCATCCAGTGCACCTGCCACAACATAGGTGCCTCCCGTTTATAGATTACAGTTTCTGTAGCTGATTTGTTAATTGCATATATTTAACTATAGTTATTCTACTCACCCTCCTGATTTCTTTTCAGATTCTTTAGCTGCTGTATTTATCTCATGCATTATTTTCTCCACTTTCAAAGTTGCTCTTAGGATATTTCAGTTGACTACAGTTTCTCATATATTTAAAGACTGTGAGAAGACCAAGGGCAGATCTATAGTAGTGTGTCAAGTACTTATATATATGAAGGGGAGAAGATGGTGTAGTTTTTCCTATGATGGGGCATAGATATCTATGACCTGGCTCTTATAGTCCTCTATTTGGCTCCTCTGAGTAAGGTGTCCTTCTTAGCTCTGCACAATAGGGTTGGATATCTTTCCCCAAAAAGATAAACTCTCCATATGACAGAGTTGACAGGTCTCTAGTATTAAAGGCTGGTCATAGTGACATGTATATTTTTGGAGTTGCTGCTTCATCTGGCATGGGGAGTGGTGGCAATTATAACTTGCCACTGTTAGTCCAAAGTGATACATCTACCCTCATTTTACTTTCATTTGGCAATGGGTGGGCATAGGCATGTTACCTTGGGGTATCAGTGGCAAGTTATAGTCACCCAACCCCACTGCCCGCACTGCTAGATGAAACAGCATCTCCAAATATACATGTCACTGTGACTAGCCTTTAATTTTCCTCAGTTAGCTATTCTTAGAGCACAGAATTCTTGCTCTAGCTGAAGTAAAGCTACACGGGAAATTACCAGGTACATTTTATTCCCCCACGAATAACAACTGCTTGTTGCAGCTGAAGAGTCTCTGTGTGAGTTCCTACATTTTGTGGCAAAGGACTCTCCAAAAGAGCTTTTATGTAATAACTCAATGTTTGTCTTAATAAATGAAGAAAAAGAGCACCCAAATACTTAGATGTTAAACAACCAACCACTATTTTTTTTGGGGGGGGGGTCAGGCAATGGGGGTTAAGTGACTTGCCCAGGGTCACACAGCTAGTAAGTGTCAAGTGTCTGAGGCCAGATTTGAACTCAGGTCCTCCTGAATCCAGGGCTGGTGCTTTATCAACTGTGCCACCTATCTGCTCCCTAAACAACCACTATTAAAGGATATTCTGTACACCCAACTGAGACATTAAGAAGTCTAGAGATAATAATGAAATGATAAGGTCCTCCCAATCTTGATCCAAAGTGGGATTTGTGGTAGGGCTTTCCTGGTTTTCAGTTTTGTTTATAAAAAGTTTATTCTCTGATATGTGCTGGATGGAGATGCTGGTTTTTTTTCTTCTGTTTCCAGGATGATTGGTAGAGAGGAAAGTATTATCTGCTATCTCCATTTCTATATCTAGGCTTTGGGATTTTTTGAACATAGCAATTGGCTATGGAAGAAGAATGTATAGGACTTGAATGTTCTCTATATTACTCAAAGTTTACTGAGTGGGATATAGTGGACTTGAGTCAGTTCAGACTCTGAAGCTGAGGTCTAGAAAGTACCAGCCCCCAGTCCCTGTTATTGCTAGACCACTCTTTCTTTACACCATCCCATTGCTAAAACACACCTCCCCCCCCACCTCCCCACCCCCTTGTTCTTTAGCCAAACAGGGTGTTGTAGCGATCTCTCTGAGAGACACATATTTTGCCTTACTGAACACGGCGTACTCCAACCCCCTCCTCCTTGCTGTCTCCTGTTGGTGCAACCCCACACTGGTACCACTCCTCCCTTCTTGCATTCCAAAGCCTCACATGGGTGAGGTGGGTTCACAACCACTAGGGGTTTCGAAACCATCTATACCCATTCCCCCTCCCCTTCCCCCAGCTCTCAGACCTAGGTGAACCGCCTTCATACCCTGATCACGATCTCAACACGAGTACCAGGTGGGACAGGATTGGATGTTAGATTGAGCCTACCTGGTGCCCAAGGGGACTGCCCCCTCAAACTTCTATAAAAACCAAACTCCTGAACTCATCTGTGTGCTCCTCATTCCTTGCATGGGATCACCCTTTCACATGAGAATGAAATAAATCTGTCTCTGCTTGATTTAGTGGTCTCCTTGAATTATTTGGGTAAACTGAGGATATTTCCCATACATTTACTAATGAGGGGGTATGTGGTGGGTCATAATTATTGTACAAGGTGCTATTGGGCTATCTAGGCTTAGGTAGACACTTTATGAGAATATTTTTGGGAAAGGGTGGCTACCTTCTCAGTTGGATTGGGGTTAAAGCAAAAAACAAGGAACAATACTTATAGGATATTGTAAGGGGCTGAAATTCTAGCTATACAGTCTAAAATATCTAATGCATGGTCGCCAATAAATTATAAGCTTTATCAAGAGTTAGGCTTTTAAGCATTTATTAAGGAGAATAAGTATTTGGTAAAGAGAGAGAGAAAGGCCTAGATTCATCTATCTATTAAAGGGAGAGAGCATTCCTAGCTCCCTCCTCCACCAGAGTCCTCAGGAAAGAGAGAGAGCCAGCTGGCCAGCCTCCCCCTTCCTCCTCCCACAAGCCAGTCACTTCCTGATGCCAAAGAAAGCCGCATGGTCCTGCCCTCAGAGGCCCTCTCCTCATGTTAGAGCTTTCCTACAGTAAGTCTCCAGCAGGTGGCTCATTCCAATTGTTACAATACATAGGTGGTGGGGGTCCCTAGGCAATCCTCTTTAAAGAATGACAACTCTACAAACAATCCAATTAGAATAAAATGGTCTTTTATTTGGGCGCTGGAGAAAGTGACCAAGAGGGAAATCAAAGACTTTGCCTGGAGGGGAGGAAATGGCTTAAAGATATCTTTCTCCTTGAGGGACTGGATGGGAGGCCAAAGCTTTTATAGAGGAGAGATGGGGAGACCACCTGGCAATGGAAAGTTCCCTTTGGGTGGGGGAAAGCTTGAATGAGGGGTGGGATAGGAAAGGCTTGAATGAGGGGTGGTTCTGACTTCTGGAGTTATCTCTGTCCCCTGGTGCCAATCAGGCAGTAGCTATGCCTAATAGGCTTATCTCCCTTACTTCTTAGGTATGTCATTCCTGATATCTAGTTGGCCAGTTTAAACTTTAATAGTCCCTTAATTTAACATGTCCCAACCCCTATCTCAATGTCAAGTTATACATGAGACAAATAAAATTCCACGAGACAGAGCTCCAGGTACTGGAAAAACTAATTTATTAAATATGCCTGCCAATAATCAATAAGCCAATGGTAAGTGGTTCTGTAATCAAGGACTCCAAGGGAGACTCTGAAACACCTTAAATCAGGGGTGTACCTTCTGAGAGGGACTCCTGGACAAGTGAAACTCCAAAAGTCTTCAGCTCCTTCAGCAGAGAATGAAGCTTAATCATAAGATTCAGTAGCCTCAGGGTATCTAGACAGGGGAAGGCCTCAATCTGGGCCTCTCTGTCTAGTTTTCTCCTTCATGAATTGAGGATAGCCCTACACTCTAATGGAGGGAATCAAGGACAAGGGTTGTTTCTCTCAGGGAGAGAACTCACTGACTAAATTCTGTTTATACTATAAAGAGAAGTCAGGTTTCCCGGTTGAGTGGAAACCTGCCCAACC
The DNA here is from genome assembly GCF_019393635.1 of Dromiciops gliroides. Taxonomy (NCBI): domain Eukaryota; kingdom Metazoa; phylum Chordata; class Mammalia; order Microbiotheria; family Microbiotheriidae; genus Dromiciops; species Dromiciops gliroides. Next base: position 205,605,575 of record NC_057863.1, read on the forward strand.
TAGTTCACAAGCATGCACTTTGGGGCTAGGAGTAATAATATCATTCAGTCATGCCCTTCAGAGACTGACTTTTCAGGAGTGGGCTCATAAAAAACTGGAGGAAAAGGATGCATCACAAATTAATAATTTATTATTCACATACTAGTATAAATTAATTTCTCTCACATGGGGATGTATGGTCACAGGGAATTCTGTCTCTTAAATTAACAGGCAAATTCCAGAATGGCAGTGGGTTTCTGTCTTAAGTGAAGGACCCAAAACCTCATAGATGTGTTCATGCTTCCTTTTCTCTCCTTTGGGATTTCACATGTGAAATACCAACTCAGATTCCACAGGGGATGCTGGTGGCATAAACTTCATATCCACAAAGAATGGGAATAATGAATGACCTTATGCCTAACTATGAATAAATGTGTATATGCATGTACATTTACATTTCATAGAGTGAGGGAGGATAGTGCTCCCAGTTACAAAATTCTAGGAAATAAAACCATGACCTTATTCACATACTAAGAAGGGGTCATAGAAACCACAGTTCACGCATAAGGAATGAATCATGGCAGTCATAGTTTAACAGGCCCAACAATGTCTTTTGAGTTTTTTTCTTGAAGAGATGCTACTATCATTTCTTAGTAAAATTTTGAAGAGTAAGCTATGTTGTTTTACAACAGATTGTTATTGTCCCCTCTGATTTTTTTTTCCCATTCCTCAGTCCAAAGTTTTAATCACTGCCTTTGTGCTTAGACAGTAAGCCTGGGAGATTTACTTCATTATTAAAAAGAACAACAATGAAAACAACCTTCAAACATTTAAAGTGATTTTGTTGTTTCCTAAGGCACAGGAATCATTGCAAGGTTGATTTCAAGGATAAAAAGTAAATTGGAGAGTCCTTAGCTTAGAAAGCTATCCATTTTGTAGTGGAGACAGGGTATAAATTAACCTGGAAATGAACAATCACAGAAAAGCTCACTGACTACTTAATGGAGTCTATATTTCTGTTTTTGTTGATTCCTCAGTGTTTTTTAAAACTATTTTGTTCATAATTCAATAAACATTATTTCTTCCGTATTTAGAAGTTACTAAAAAAGCATTTTTTATAAGAATAAAGTGAAGATTGTTGATTGATACTTTCTGTCCTTTCATTGTTCCCCTGAGCTTGAATGATCTCTCTTCATCTCTGCCTCCTGGCCTTCCCAGCTTCCTTCAAGTCCCAATTCCTCTTAATTGTAGTGCCTTCCCTCTGTTGATTATTTCCAGTTTATCCTGGCTGTGACTTATTTGCACGTAGTTGTGTGCATTTAGCTTTAGACTGAGCTCCTTGGGAGCAGAGTCTATTTTTTGCCTTTCTTTGAATTTTCCCACATACCAGGCACACAGTAGAGGCTCAGTAAATGTTTATTGACTGACTAAAGGCTGTCTTGGACCCTCTGATCATCTTCTTCTCTACATATTTCTTTCTTTTTAAAAAAAATTTTTTTTGGTGGGCGCAATGAGGGTTAAGTGACTTGCCCAAGGTCACATAGCTAGGAAGTGTCAAGTGTCTGAGGCTGAATTTGAACTCAGGTCTTTCTGAATCCAGGGCCGGTGTTTTATCCATTGCGCCACCTAGTTGCCCCCCTTCTCTACATATTTCATGACTTTTCACAAAGTATGCAACTTGAGGGCAGGGATTTTTTTTTTTAAATCCCCAGGACTTTTGGTCCCATTTCTACGCCACCAACATACTCCATGACCTTGGCCAAGTCACTTCAGTTCTCTTTGCATTCTTAGATATAAAACAAAAGGGTTGAATTAGATTATTTCTCTGGTCCATTTGGCTGTAAATCCTCTAATTTTACCTCAAACTTAATACGACGGAAATAGGACCATTTGTCTTTCTGTTCCAAATTGTCTACTTAACTTTTGCAATATTAAGACCCTATTTTTGCTTCAAATATTCAATGGTCTGCCTCCCTGCCAATCAGGTTACAGTGCTCAAAAAATAAAATGCTGTTGGCTAACTGTCTACTTCCAACAATTACTCCTGATCACCATTTCATTAACAAATGAACTTTCCTCTTTTTTGTTGCCCTAGAAGTACAGAAATCAGAATGAAGTAACACAACAATAACTTTCTCCTTATCTTAGTCACTGAGAGTTTCACACAGTTTGATTCTTCTTATTCTAAGATGGAATCACAGAATGTTAGTGCTGAATTATCTAGTCAAAGACCCTCATTTTGCAGCTGAGGAATTTGCAGACAAGAGATTTGTCTAAATTCACACAACTAGTTGGTGGCTGAGCTGGGACTAGCACCAAAGGTATCCTGATTCCTGCTTCAGTGATGTGTCCACCTTTCTCAGGATGAAATTCTTCTAGTAGGTGCATTAACAGATGGTTTAAAAAGTGTTTTGTTTGTTTGTTTGTTTTTTGGCTGGGCAACTGGCGGGGGGAGGGTTAAGTGACTTGCCCGGGGTCAAAAGCTAGTAAGTGGCAAGTGTCTGAGGCCAGATTTGAACTCAGGTCTTCCTGAATCCAGGGCCGGTGCTTTATCCACTCTGCCACCTAGCTGCCCAAAAGTGTTTTTATAAGACTGGAGAGATTAGTAAGCAAGTGAATCAGAGCACTGAGCTTCATAGATAGACTAGCAATTCTAATGTCTTTTTTCTTTTCTTTTTCTTTTTTTTTAAATTTCCCCAGCAACTGGCAGATGGTAGGTACTTATGCGCTTGTTGATTGATCGATGTTGGATTGATTAGTTGATGAATGAGATATGTATCCAATGCAATGTCACAAAGACAAAACAAGCTGTTACCAATTAGAATAAATTTAAATGACTAACTTTTTTTGGTTACCTTTTTTGTTTTGTTTTTTTTAGTGAGGCAATTGGAGTTAAGTGACTTGCCCAGGGTCACACAGCTAGTAAGTGTTAAGTGTCTGAGGCCGGATTTGAACTCAGGTACTCCTGACTCCAGGGCCAGTGCTCTATCCACTGTGCCATCTAGCTGCCCCTTTTGGTTACCTTTTGAAAGGAAGAAGATGGAAAAATTGGATCTCATAACAGAAAATATTCTAGTAGTAGGAAACTTGCTTACTCTAACTCATAGAATTGATATGCTCATGTCCAGAAATAAGACTTTGTTGTAAACAGTCACAACTGAGATCAACATGTCAATAACTGGGATAGATTAATATTTTGTAAATTAATTTGATTATGAAACATTTGGGGTTGGAAATATATTGATGGAACCCACAAGCAAAAGCCCAAGGATCTTGAAGGTATCAAATGTTCCCTGGGATAAAGGGGCTCTGGGAGTAGAGGGAGGTCAGGGAAGTTTTCAAGAGAATAGAGAAAAACAAGCCTATTTTCATTCCATAAATAGCTCCATGTAATCAATATTTTTTTTGATACATGTAATTTCTTGTTTTGAGAGGAAAATTATTGCTAACATAGATACTTTCTTATGGAACTCCAATTATGATTGCGTAGAATACCAGGGTTCTACAGAGTCATATTTGGGAAACTCTGTTTCTACTTAGTGTGTGTGAACATGGGTAAAAACAGTTGCTCGGAAGAGTAAAATACATGGGTAACTTGACCTTTTTGGTAGATGTTTCTAGTCTTTGAAATAAACAGGGAAAAAACCCCTACCAATTTAGACCAGACTGTGCTCTGTAAACTTGCAAAAGGAAAATTTGCAAAGGCTGCCCCCAACATACTATATTTCCTTTCCCAGCTCCCAAGTCTTGCTGCTCTCTCCTTGCTATTTGATCTGGTTTAGTCTGGCATGTTGTTTGTGTTTATACAATGTAATAAGACATCTGTTGCCCACCAGAACTCATCATGCTCACTGTCGCTTTGCAGCTGACTGCTATCCTATTTATATTAATTGAACAGGCCATATTCTGCATACACCACTGATTACCCTCATTTATTTCAGTTCCTAAAGACCCGGAATTTCACTGCCTGCCCTTACTGCATTGTTCTACTCATTTGGCTCCAATTAGCCTCAGCTAACGAAAATACATTACGCCAAGCCTCTTGTTAGCCATTGCTGTTTCTAATGACATAATTTGTGAGTTTTGAGTCCTTGAAAGTAAAGACATTAGGAATTAAGTTACAGTATCTTCAGTGGGGCTGAGAAATATTAATTGCAGGCATCTGGGTTCATTTCCTTAAAGAAGATTTGTGATTTTTATTTAACTAATAAACACTGACATAATCACAGAGCTATCAGCAGTATATGTGTGCTTTCCCAGGACGAGTTGGTACAAGGCCTTGCTCAGTTGGGGGAAGGACATGCTTTAGTATTAACATTATGTCTTGGCATATCTGCACTTAATTTTTTGTAATTACACTGAACAATGAGTACAATGCTCAGTCTAGGATACACCTTGGCAAATTCAATGTAATATGTAAATTTAAGAGCAAAAAAAGAAGTGATATAATGTCAGATAGATTCATTCATGAATAATCAGATAAATTTAATTTACAGATTTCTTTCCTTAGTATAACAACTCTCCCATTTTAGTGTCCTCTTGGCTAGGTCCATCTCCTCTCTTTCTTATGTTATGGAATCTCTTAGGAGACTTTGACAATGTACATTTTAAAGATAGTCTCAACAATACCATGTTTTGACAAACAAAAAAGACTTTAAAATAATCATCTTGTAACCATATCATAGTATTTTAAAAGTGTTTTTAAAACAAAAAGCTGTTGAAGATGCTTATCCCATGAAGAGATACTTAGAAATCAAGAGTCTCATACTAGATTTTCCCCCCCCAGAGATTATGTGCCTTATTCATGGTTAATCAAAGGTCAAAACCAAAAAGTTCAGATATTTCCATTTTTTTCTTCTAAGTGTTTGCACATCACATAATCGTCCTCTATGGACTAATGTGGATTTTGATCTGTTTTGATATATAATCAATTATCATATATGAAATGGAGGAAATTTCATTGTGAAGTTATGGCCTCAAGCAAAACTCTTTCTGTCTTCTGAAAGTTGAGGCCTTCCTATGTGCTTCTCATTTTATTTCACATTATTTCCCATCCAAAAATTGAAAAGATGAGGCTAATCATAGTCAAATACCGTAAAAGTTGTGTGCCTATGGTTTTTATGTAGAGTTAATAAAATAAATCAGATGCAGCTGTGCATTACAGGAAATAACTCCACTGAGGGGTTCTGGTGATACTGTAAACCATGAGTGTGAAGCTGGAGTCACCAGAAACCCTCAGTGGAATTACTGCTCTATAAATCAAAATTCTGGTTTTCACTTTCTACATTATATAGTTTTTATATAGTCCTGCTTATTCTTTCTGACTTCCCCATTGCCATACTTTTTAAAAAAAAAATTATCATGGAAGCTTTTGCTTTCTTACTACCTCTAGTTCAGTCTTAGAATTATTTTTGCTGCATATTTTATTGCACTGGAAGATAAGCAGTTTTGGTCCAATGGACCACTGATCTTGCCCTTTTTTTACTTGCTACTGAGGAAGGAAGGAAGAGGAGGAAAAAGAAAGAAGAAAGGAAAGAAGGAAGGAAGGAAGGAAGGAAGGAAGGAAGGAAGGAAGGAAGGAAGGAAGGAAGGAAGGAAGGAAGGAAGGAAGGAAGGAAGGAAGGAAGAAAAGATCTTAATGATGTTCATAGACTAGAAACCAAAAAACTGATGAAAAAATGGAGTTACCTGGTAAGTTCTGAGCCCTGCATAAGGGAAGACTTTGGAAGGAGTTTATTTTTCCACCCTCCAGCCCTCTGGTCAGTGGGGAGAGGTACCTGAGAGTGTGGGGAATGTGTAGAGTAACAAAATTTGAGTCATTCTGCATGATAATGAGATTTCAGGTCATGAGCTTATTGTGGCGGAGGCATTATTTTTGTGGAGTACGAACAAAGCAGAGCAGCTAATGGAAGATGAAGTGTACTCTTAAGTATTCTAAGGAGTTCATTTTCTTTGATTGAGACCAAACTCTGCCTTCCCCTCATACTTTCCTAAATAAACATCACAAATGGTAAACCCTGAATAAAGTATAAATATGTTTGCATTTGCTTTATTTTTTTTATTATTATTTTTTGGGGGGCAGGGCAATGGGGGTTAAGTGACTTGCCCAGGGTCACACAGCTAGTAAGTGTCAAGTGAGTGAAGCCGGATTTGAACTCAGGTACTCCTGAATCCAGGGCCTGTGCTTTACCCACTGCGCCACCTAGCTGCCCCACATTTGCTTTATTTTTACTAATTTTTTTTTTTTTTTTGGTGAGGCAATTGGGGTTAAGTGACTTGCCCAGGGTCACAAAGCTAGTAAGTGTGAAGTGTCTGAGGCCGAATTTGAACTCAGGTCCTCCTGACTCCAGGGCCAAGTGCTCTATCCATTGCACCACCTAGCTGCCCCCATTTGCTTTATTTTTGTTGTTTGGTCACATCTGACTCTTCATGACCTCATATGGGGTTTTCTTGGTAAAGACACAGGAGTGGTTTGCCATTTCCTTCTTCAGCTCATTTTACAGATGAGGAACTCAAGCAAACAGGCACAAGTGACTTGCCCAGGGCCACACAACTTGTAAGTTTCTGAGGCCAGATTTGAATTCAGAAAGATGAATCTTCTTGACTTCAGGCCCAGCCTTCTATCCACCATGGTGGCACTTGGATGCCTCATTTGCTGTTATACCAACCCTAAATTGGAGTTTTGTTTGTCTTTATATCCCACATGACATCCTGGGCTACTGTCTCTTCCTGGAGGACTAGAGCTATTCTGATTTATTTGTCAACAATCACAATAGACCCATTTTCAGATCAACGTTTATGGCACTGATTTCATGGGGCAAATTTTTGGTGGTGGCAAAGAAAGGTTTTGTTTTGTTTGGTTTGGTTTGGTTATTTTTTTGTGAGGCAATTGGGGTTAAGCAACTTGCCCAGGGTCACACAACTAGTAAGTGTTAAGTGTCTGAGGCCGGATTTGAACTCAGGTCCTCCAGAATCCAGGGCCGGTGCTCTATCCACTATGCCACTTAGTTGCCCCCAAAGAAAGGTTTTGCTGTGGAGTTTGCCCCATTTTTCTCTGAAAGGAAATTAGGATTATCTTCCATGCCCCTATCCATCATCTAGACTGCTTCCCAAGGACAAAGATCACATCTCTCTTTTGTTTGTAAAGATTTTCCATGTTTATACTTCTAACTTAGGATCATTTAGAGAGGAAGAGAAAAGAAGGAAAGGAGGAGGAAAAGAGAGGAGAGAAAGGGAGGGAAAATCGTGATACTGGGGAAGTGAAAAATCTCAAAACAGAAGACACTTTCCATGTTTGTCTTTTCAGAGTCTCTAGGAGCCCTGCAGATCAGCTTTATCACCGGAATACTTTATTTGTGTGAAATGATTTGAAAACCTTCTAAGGAAGCTCCTTTCTCTTTGTGAATTTGCTTTTAAAGGTGTTTCCCTTGACCACAGCCGCCTTTACTGATCTCTTTTCTGAACTCCTATCAATACACAGTCTATACTACCATGCTTATCAGTTAATATATCATTTCCTAGATTTCATTTGGGTCTCATTGTAATGTGGGATTGGGTCCAAGTGTCAGAGCAGTGAAGCCCAGTTAGGGTGGGGGTCTGCATAAGCCAGGGTGGGAATAAGGCTGGGATTCTAAACATGGGTATAAGCCCAGAACTAACCTATAATAAGGACGGGCACATGGGAACATCATTTCTTAGGGGGGTTCAAAGATCAGAGCACATAGGAAAGGAGAGGTAGGGTGTTACTGACATTAGTAAAGGTTTACACTAAGGTTAATATTCAAGATTTCTATCTAAGTATGGGACAAATATTTGTTAAAGGTCTAAAGGGCAATTGGTAGCAGTTCAGGTGAATGGAAGTGGGGTGTAGGGGGAAACAGCAGACCTCCTATTAGGGAACCATTTGATGACTGATTCAGGGACACAGGTTTAAGAACAGGAAACCTGAGGCCTGTTGGTATGGAGGGAGGAGTCTGAGAAATGAACTTAGTCATTGAAGAGTTAGTGACAGAAACTTGTGAAAACCAGATATAATAGTAACAGACACCATTCTTTAATCACCCTAGCAATGTCATGCATTCCACTAATGTCCTTACATTCCTACCCTTAAGTTAACGTCTATTAGGTTGAACTGAACCACATTTTGCACAACCACAAGAATGCTGACAGAGATATCTCCATCCTGTTTTACTCAAGAATTCCATGTCCAAACCCAACTTGGCTAGGATACCTTGATTCTTTGGAAAGTCCCCCAACTTATTTATTCATTCATTCATTCATTTAATTAATTAATTAATTTGGGGGGGTGGGATGAGGCAATTGAGGTTAAGTGACTTGTCCAGGGTCACACATCTAGTAAGTGTTAAGTGTCTGAGGCTGGATTTAAACTCAAGTCCTTCTGAATCCAGGGCCAGTGCTCTATCTACTGTACCACCTAGCTGCCCCCCCAACTTATTTTTATACCTCTCGACCACCCTAATGAGCGGGTGACCATTTTATGACCTTTTTATGACCACTTGGTCATCAGAGAGGATTCCAGCCTTGCACATTTTAATTTTTGGCCCTTGAGAGCAAGGTCTATCAACCAGTGAGATTCTGTATTTTACTATGCCTCTTTTGTATATTTGGGTATCAAACCTTACAAAAGTAATGTCCTGGGGACTAGGGATATCTCAGAAAATGATGAAGATCTGAGGTTTGCTTCATTGGCGGGTGGCATAGAGCCTTTAATAAAATACTATTGGCTCAGAGCTCTGCCTCAGTTTTTTTTTTTAATTGTAGGTTGTGCAATTTTAAATTCTGCACATGTTCACAGATAAGTAATTGCTGGATAAGTGCAAAACAAATCTACTGTGATTTGGGGGTATGATACTAATAACTGGGACAGTTGTGAAAGGCCTTTTGAAGGAGGTAGTATTTAATCTTTAAAGGAGGAGGTGGAAGTAAAGATCAAGAGTATTCTCAAAGGTACAGAGATAGGGAGATGTAACATAATGAATGGGGAACAATCAATAGGCCAGTTTGACCGGAGTTCAGAGTACTTGGTAGAAAGTATAATCAATCTGGAAAGATCAGTGGGACCAAATTATAAAAAGAAGTTTGTACTTTACCCTAAGGGCAATAAGAAGCTGCCAAAGCATCTTGGGTAAAAGAGTGATACGGTCAGACCTTTAGGAATATCAGTTTTGCAGCTGTATGATAGGTGTGTAGGAAGACAAATTAGAAGTCTATTTTAATAGTTTGGGTGAGAGATAACAAAGAGCCTGTATCACTGTTGGAATGTGAATAAAAAAGAGGATGGATAGTTAAACTGCTTTCAGTTTGGTAGAAACTGTCAAAACTCGTGCCCTAGTGTAACTTTTGAAAACCAAGGATTATTTCCACAACATGATAAGATGTGAACTAAAGCTCTAGTGGACTTAGAGGAGATGATTTCAAAACAGACCAATTAACAGGTCTTGACTCTATAGCCAGACTGGTGAACTGGGTCCCAACTGAGAGCAAGGTTCACAAACTGGACCCTGAGACGTTGAAAAAGAGCTCCCAGAGGCTGATATAGTCAATGAACTCATATTGGTTTGGATTTCATTATGTCTAATAACTGTGATAAATGCCAGTGAGCCATCCTTGCAAATTCAATCCAGGGAAATTCTCCATAAAGATGTGACCCAGGTAAAACAAATGTGTTATAGGCAACTAATCTCCAGTGAACAATTTGTCCTGCCCCTGAGGGATGGATCCGTAATTTCAACCACATGTCTGGATAACAGGACAGCAAAGGGAAAATGAGGCTTGTGATGGTAGTTTATTTAGGAGCACAATATTTGTCTGAAGTCTCAGTGGCAGGCCTTTGTTATGTCTGGGGAAAAGAAAGAAAAAGAAAAGAAAAGATATTGCTTAATTTTCATTGCAGAGTATTCTAGGCAAGCAGCAGATACTAATGAAAAACATAGCAATGGTTTGATGAAAATATGAGAATTCAAAAAGGGAAATATGGTATAATTGAAAGCAAGTTCAATAATTAAAATTGGGTCTAACTCATCGTTGGTGTCATGAGAAGCATCAGTCATTCTTTCTAAAAATTAATTATCTATCTATCTATCTACCTACTTATTTATTTATCTATCTATTTATTTATTTTATCAGTCATTCTTAAATTCAAGTTTGAGCACTTGCCTGTTTCTAATAGAAAGATTGATTGAATTGTGCAAAGTGGGGGCAGCTAGGTGACACAGTGGATAAAGCACAGGCCCTGGATTCAGGAGGACCTGAGTTCAAAGCTGGCCTGAGACACTTAATACTTACTAGCTGTGTGACCCTGGGCAAAGTCACTTAACCCCCATTGCCTCTCAAAAAAAAAAATTATTCAAAGGGCTATTAGGACACAATATAACTTGGACTAAAATTTCAAGAAACTCAATTTCTAATTCTATCTCTGTGACTAATTTAGCTTTGTGCATTTGGGCAAGACATTTAGCCTTTCTGAATCTCAATTCACTCACAGGGAGGTTGGACTAGATGATCTCTGAGGTTATTTTCATATTTAGCATTTTATGGACTTATCAGTAAATGCTGAATGACAGGTGAAAGTTGAAGATTTTAAGTTTGTTGTAGAGAAAATTCTTGGTCAAGTATGGACTGGTCTACATAGACAGTATCAAACTCAAATAGAAACAGGGGCATAGAAAAAAATATACATAAGATCCCTGTGGGCCTCATATTGACTTGGAAAACCACATATTAACATTATCTGTTATTTTGTATTTTAAAATTTATTTTGTTAGATGTTTTTCTACATTTTAATCTGATTGAGGCTGCACTCAAGAGTGTTACAGGCTATGCTCGATACCTCTGGTTTACATGGCCTTCAAGGTGTCTTCTAACTCAAATTCTATGCTTACATGGTTATGATATTTTGTTGACCACTTCAGAGGCAATAGTTCCCAAGAAAGATTTATGTCTCTAAAATGTGCATTAGGATTAAATAGAAAGTAAGTAGGGGGCAACTAGGTGGCAAAGTGTCTAGAGCACCAGCCCTGGAGTCGGGAGGACCTGAGTTCAAATCCAGCCTGAGACACTTAAGACTTACTAGCTGTGTGACCCTAGGCAAGTCACTTAACCCCAATTGCCTCATCAAAAAAAAAATTATATATATATAAAGTAAGTACAAATTGTCATTGCTTTTTTTTTTTTAACCCAGAGTCTTGATAAGAAGCAAAGTTATTTTTCTTTGAAACTCTTCCATTTTCAGGTAGAAAAGTTTGAAATTCATATTAACAAAAATGAGGAAAAGTATGTCTGCTGGGCAGGAGAGTCAGATTTTTTTGGTGATGGAGACAGCCATGAAATTATTGATGTATCAGTAAATTAATATTTAGTTAGGAAAGTTGTGCTCTTTTTAGGAACAGCATCTTTCCCCTTCCCTTCCCAGCCTGTGAGGAATGCAATAGATTATGACATTACTCTGGAGTTAACTTCATTTGGAGTTGAGTGTTTGAGAAACTCCTGGTGGGAAAGGACACAGAAAAATTCCAACAGGATGCTGGAAGACAGCTAAGAGGAAAATGGATATATAACCAGGAAGTTCTTCATAGGAGGGTTTCTTTTTTTTTTTTCTGTTCCATTAAATGCAAGCTATTGGCTAGAGACCTTCTTCCTGTGGTGGTCCCCATTCTGAAAAAATCTCTGTTACAGGACTTCAATCTACAGATACAACATTTTTCAGACCTTAAGGTTGCTGACTTTGATTGTTGGGCAAGTTACTAATCCTGATCTGTCATCCCCTTGGTTGCCATAGCATGCAGTTTTATCTTTTAGATATAGACTCACAAACTTGTTTTTCCTGTTCTAGCAACAGACAGTACAAGGCTAATAAAATGGTTTAGAAAGGAACTGAAAGTATTCACAGCCTACATTTCCAAGAATTTTAAGAGGCGGTAGTTAGGGAAATGAGTTTTGAGAGTGTTTGCTGATTGATTCTTTTCTTTTACTATGTATTTTGCATTCTATTTTAAGCAAATGTCCTCTTTCATTGCTCTGTTAGCACATGATTAATTCTGTCTGGTAGGAGGAGTCTAGAGGAAAAATGGAAGCTCATACAGTCATTGAAGAGATGGTGAATGTAAATAGGTTTATAAACCCTGAAAATTTTAGTGGGATGCATTTAATTTCATTAATATTACTCTAGCATTCAAAGGGTCTTAGGTGCCATTGAGTTGAAAGTTATTACAAATAAGACCTTGCCCTCATTGCCCCACAAAAAACCCAAAACAAAAAAAAAACAAATAAGACCTTGATGAACTTACCAGGAAGTTTATATGTGACCGAAAATATTAGAACTATGGTATTTGACCTGAGAGTAGAACTAGGAGCAAAAGGTAAAAAGAGAGAGACACATTTCACCTCAATGTATATAGGAACTTTTAGATAATTAGGGTTGTCCAAAGGTAAAATGGAACACATCAGGAGGTAGCAATTTCGTGATCATTGAAGGTCTTCAGGTGGAGGCTGGAAAACCACTTATCAAGAATGTTATAGGGGGCAGCTAGATGGTGCAGTGTTTAACTCCAATTGTCTCTGCAACTTGGCTTTTCTTCGCTGGAAACTGATATTATGCTTCTGCTGCAAGAAGTCATTGTAGCAGCAGCTAGGTGGTGCAGTGGATGGAGCACCAGCCCTGGATTTGGGAGTACCTGAGTTCAAATCCAGCCTCAGACACTTGACACTTACTAGCTGTGTGACCCTGGGCAAGTTACTTAACCCCCATTGCCCAGCCAAAAAAAAAAAAAAAGAATGTTATAGAAGGGATTCTTTTGGAATACAGGTTGGTTATAATGACCTCAAGGACTTTTCCATCTCTGAGATTCTACAATTCTGGGAAGAACCTCAAACCAAATATTTATACACACATGAATGTATATATGTGTCAATGTATATCTATATACATTGTGCTTATATACATACCCATCTATGAATGCTTTCTTGTGTGTATTTTATACAAATATGCTATTCAGATTGGGTCTGGATTAGGTCATGGCCAAAGCAGCTTATTAGAGATAATGTTCTTTAGAATTCTGCCTCTCTTCATCCTCCAGCCACCTACAGTTCTGTTTTCAGACTTGAAAAAGATAACTGATGCTTGACAATAAGAAGGAACAAGGTGTACAAAAAAATCTAGGGTGTTTTTTTAGGGAGGAGGGTGTCACATCAATAGAAAAGAGGGTTGCAACTGTCAAATTCAGAATCAAAGACAGCATTCTTGGTGGTAGCCCTGATAATTCAGTAGGAGACTGGTAAAGCTGTCTGCATAAAGCATAAAGAAGGAAAAACAAAGACAGACAAGGATTATAGACAGAGGAATCATGTGGGGATTGAGAAAGAAAATGGAACAAATAGATTTGAATTGAATGAGTGCTCCAAAGTACTGTCTATTTTTTAATCGGAGAATAGTCCTTGTGAAGAAATGTTTATTTGGGTAAGGTAAGATAGTCATGGAAACAGATAAATATCAAGGACTTACCAAGAAAAAGATTAAAGAAAATAAATCATAATACTAACATGATGAAGAAACATAAACATATAACACAATCAGAGGGAGCAAAAGAGGGAAAAAGTTTCTTAAAAAATGACAGTCGGGGCAGCTAGGTGGTGCAGTGAATAGAGCACCGGCCCTGGAGTCAGGGGGACCTGAGTTCAAATCCGGCCTCAGACACTTAACACTTACTAGCTGTGTGACCCTGGACAAGTCACTTAACCCCAATTGCCTCACCAAAAAAAAAAAAAAAGAAAAAATGTCAGTCTTTTGAAAATGAGAAATTGCAGCAAAAATCTAATAATGACTGCCATTCTCTATGATCTTGAATAGAGGACATATTTATTAACAATTGAATGTTAGAGTCTTTGAATTAAGTTTGAGTATATTACAGTCAGATTAAGTAGACATTTTTATTTTTGCAAAGATATATGTCACATAGCATGGCTCAACAAACTGATATACTTTCATAGAAGAAACTTCACCAAAAGTTATTCATACTAGTTAAAAGTTTTTAATTGGCCATTTCTTTGTAAGGATACTTTGCCAGTTCTTTGGTGTTTTAACATAAATACTGGCAAAGTACCCTTGCTTTTATTATTTATTCCTGGAAAACTTTACTTTTGAGCTATTAGAGATATCTTTGTTCTATTACTGATAAACCAAGTAGATCATTACAGTGTAAGGAACTAGCAACCCAAAGTCCTATGAATATCTGAGACTGACAGAGTGATCTGCATGTCCCAAGGTTTGCTTCCAGGTACCTAAGCCACTACTGTCAGTAACAAAAATAATATCATTTTCTGCTGTCCTGAGAGATTCAGGGGTTTATGAGGAAGCAATGGCTGCCTCAATTTCCCTCCTGTGCCACTGAATCCTCAGGGGAAGTGGGAATGAGATTAGGTTCACAACATTCCATCCCTGGGGAGTCAGAGAGGGTGAGGTAGTTTGCTCAGGGCACAGGTGTTGGGAGTGTTGGTGAATGGGGTATTTCCTTGAAATCTCAATATTTGCTTTGCTGAGTAAATTTTACTGGTTCTTTGCTTTAGTATGAGTGTTTTGTTAACAATAGCTGGAACCAAAAAAGGGAAGAAAAGTTGTCAGTCAGTTGGGACAAAAAAGAGCCAATGAGAAGATCTTGAATCTAGACTCTGAGTTGAATTCTCATGAGTAACAGAACGAAAATGAAGAATGTCCATAAACAACCTCTAAGAACATATTACACAAAGAGAAGCATTATTAAATAAGAATAAGGGATAGATAAATGGTAGAGCCATTTGTCCCAGCTAGCATAGTCATCACTTGAAAAAAAAAGATTTATATTAAAAAATTACTGTTTTTTAAAAACAGTTTTATTGAGTTTTAAGGTTGATGAGGAATGACTTGATTATTAAAAATTTGTTTTTATAAAACCTTAGTCACAGCTTTTAGAAGTTGTTGGAAATGGGTTTCTTTATATTGTCTTTGTATCTGACATTTCTTTGTGGTTATCCTTTAAAAATGCAGTGAACCAAATTATAATTGTTAGAGAATAAAACAGCTATCTAGGACTATATGATAAATGTTTCTCTGACCTTTTTGACATTGCTATAGGACATGAAAAAGAAAAAAAATTGATTTGGAAATGTGGGAATATTTACATTCATCTTATGTGTAGAGACATATCAAGATTACAAAAGCTACTAGTCATTCATCCAGATTCTGGAAGATAATGAGTTAATATGCACCTTGCCAGAACATTTTCCTGGGAATAAGAATTACTTTCTATAACTTTGGGTCCCTGCATGGATCAAGAAGATGACAATTGGCATGTTCAACAACATGGTAGATAATTCAGCCATGACTATTAATAGGACATCTCATCCTCAATCACTCAGGATATGAGAAAGATGAGACTCTTCCTTGTTTCTTTTTTTCAAGGGACAATATTGTTACCAAAATTTTGTCTAAACACATTAATAAGAGGGAAAAGTTTCCAAAGAGTTTCTTTTCAGAGGCTTAATGTCAATGTTCTTACAGAATTTATCATCTTAATGGGATGTATTTGGAAGTGGTCCAAATCTTAATTTTGGAAATTGAATTGTTTTTAGTGATTAAACAAAGTAACTAAGGTCACCACCCTATTAAATAAGACATTTTTGCTTGTAATTAATTATAATCTCAAAGTAAATCTTTTTGATTTAAAGATTAATGTTAGTTTTTTGCATGAATTTACCATCCATTTGTTTTGTTAATTAAAATTAAGGTGGAAGATAGATCACTGGAAAACTTCTTCAAGATGTTATTGCCCATTTAGTTAAATAAGATTCTTTTTTTTTTCCTTTAGTGGGTTCAAACTAGTGGGTTTGGTAAAATTATATTAACTTTGGCATATTGGATAGCAAAAGCACATGGAAAACTCTTAGTCATATTAACTGATTGTTAATACATCACATTTCTTATCACTGGTAAATGTTAGCCCTGTGCTTTTTAACTTCTAAAAATAACAAAAATGTCTCCATATTTCCCTTTCCTCACCATTCTTCTCTTGTGTTTTCTGTCTGTCTGTCTCTGTCTCTTTGTATCTGTCTCTCCTCTCTGTATTTCTTTAATTCTCTAGTTCTCTGGCTCTCTCTTTCCTCTCTGTCTCTTTCTCTTTTACAAATGCACACAGAGTTAGAGTGTTTAACAAAGTGATCAATTTTATTATTCCTTGTGCTTAGAATAGTTTATGAGCTTGAGATTAAAAAGCCTACACCACTGTGTTCCAACACAACTGGAATTAATGGTCTCAGGAATTTTTCCACACTTTGAATCTCCATCCTACTTTATCTTTGTAATTTATTAAAGGAATGGAGAATGAAAAAAGATGTTTCCCAATGTCTATTTTCACTATATTTATAACAAAATTGGATATGAATAGTAGATATTTCAATGTTTTTAGTACCTCCTTATCATAAAGAATACAGGGACTGATGCAGGTTTTCATAATATTAAGTAAAGAAAATAAAATAATTGTGGGTAGAATAAAAGTCCTTGAAAATGAGAATCTCATGTCAAAGGCACAGGGTTTCTGATCTATCCTGTATATAGATGATTCCAAAAAATTGACAATTATATAGATTTATTTCTTGAGCCACGATCAGAACACATAGCTATGTATTTTCCCTCTTCCACTACCTTCTGAATCGTTGAAGGCAGGAAGGCAGGCAGGCAGGCAGGCAGGCAGGCAGGCAAGAAGGAAGGAAGGAAGGAAGGAAGGAAGGAAGGAAGGAAGGAAGGAAGGAAGGAAGGAAGGAAGGAAGGAAGGAAGGAAGGAAGGAAGGAAGGAAGGAAGGAAGGAAGGAAGGAAGGAAGGAAGGAAGGAAGGAAGGAAGGAAGGGCAAAGCAGAAGTCAAAGGATGAACTAGGGTTTACGTAGGGGCTAAAAAGGCAGCAGCCCAAGGCACAGCACCAGAGAGGGGCAATGAAGTATGCTTTTTAAGATTACTTTTTAAAAAAAATACACATATTTTGAATAGCTGACAATTCTCTTCTCCATGCTATGTGTTTATTTTGTGATTAGCCTCATAGATTACAATGAAGGCATAAAGTCTTCTGTTAGACACACAAATCTTGTTAGGGTATACAAATGTCTTGCCTCCACTTTGCAGGTGATACGGATGGACTGTGATGAGCAGGAAATGGATGAGTAGGGACTGTTCTAGACAAAACTGTGAAGTTGGTAAAATTTATCTCTAACAACATAGACCATTGCCCTCTTCTTCCCCTCTCTCTCTATACCATCTATTTTCTGTCCCATTCTTCACAAGACTTTGATGCTATTGAAAAGATTTAACTAAGAATTGGTGGGGTTTTTTTCTTGGGGGTAACTGCTTTTTATTGTTGTTCGTCCTTCGTTTTCAAAGAAGACCATGACATGTGGGTGCTGTCATGACTTGCTGTGAATGGGATTTAAATGAAGGAGGGCTGTACAAGGTCACTAACATCACTCTCTCCTTCAGAGTCATCTGGGTCCAGTGGCAAGATATAGATCAGGATGACTAGAGATGGCCCTGGATGTATAAAGCAATTTGGGGTTAAGTGACTTGCCCAGGGTCATATAGCTAGTAAGTGTCTGAAGTGAGATTTGAACTCAGGTCCTCCTTACTTCAGGGCCAGTGCTCTATCTATTACGCCACTTAATCTGCCCCTAACTGTTCTTTATTAGATGATACTTGGAAACCCCAAACAATAAAAGTCCTCCTAAGATCTAAAGGAATAGATCACTAAAGATGGAATTTCAGGCCAGGCATGGAGCCCTTCCTATTAGTCCTTAAGTTATACTACACAGATATTACTATGTTAGTTCAAAAGCTCAGTCATGGTGGCGAGGATTAATTGGCCAGGCAATGAACAGGAAATGAAGCTGGGGAAAAAAAAATCAGCTCAGTGCCCCCTTGGCTGCTGTTTTAGCTTCTATTGTCTTCATTTAGCATTCTTTACCTCACATGGGGCAGTAAAAATACATGTAACCCACCCCCTCCCCTTTAAAATTGCAACCAATACAAACATCTTGAGATGAACTATACAAACCCTGATTACATTACACATATTTCCTTCTGCTTAGAGGAATCCATATTCTAAATATCAGTCCCTCAGAGGGAACTATACCTTGGAAATAATCCCTTGCATCTTTTAAAAAAGTAGTTTATCCCTACCCCTTACTAGGGGCAGCTAACTGGCACAGTGTGGGTCTGGACTCAGGAATGCCCAAATTCAAATTCAACCTCAGACATTTATTGGCTATGTGAACTTAGGAAAGTTACTTAACCTCTGTTTCCTTAGTTATCTCAACTGTAAAATGGGTCATTAGAGTTGTTGTAAGCATCAAACAGTTACAAAGCACTTAGAGCCTAGTACATAGTAGGTGCTATATAAATGCTATTCCTTCCCTCTATTGCATCCCAATCTTCTTTGCTGATAATAAATGAAAAAAAACCTGGCATTTCTGAGAGCAGTTAGGGTATTGAATCTAGGTGAAAGTTTCTAAATAATGTGAATCCAGGTTCATAATGAGTATAGGTTGTCCTCATCAGTCTTACTCATGGTGATTAAGAACCACCACTAAACATTTTCTTTATCTTCCTCAGATAGGATTCTTTCCTCTTTACAGATAGGAGTTGTGGAGGCAGGAAATTTTCTATTAATAGTCCTTATTGAAGG
The DNA here is from genome assembly GCF_019393635.1 of Dromiciops gliroides. Taxonomy (NCBI): domain Eukaryota; kingdom Metazoa; phylum Chordata; class Mammalia; order Microbiotheria; family Microbiotheriidae; genus Dromiciops; species Dromiciops gliroides. Next base: position 205,624,269 of record NC_057863.1, read on the forward strand.
AATTGCTTAATTCTCTGCAGGACTTTCTATGGCTTGGTTCATATCTCTTGTTTAGTCAAGCACTTGCCTGTTAACCAGGTAAGAAACATAATATGAGGAAAAGTGTAAGGAGGATCACTGACAATGATTTCAAAGAATATTGAACTATATGAACTTCTGAGGGAAGTGGAAAAAACAGTGTTATTTATGGAAAATATATTGCAATTATTTTTCTCTTTAACGTTTGGAAAGGCTAATTAAATTTAAGGAAGTAAGATGACCTTCTAGGTTAAAAAGATCCCATTTTCTGAATACATATTATATACACATACACACATATAATAGAATTGAAGTACAAACAAGTAAGTTTTTTGTTTTGTTTTGTTTTTTTGCAAGGCAATGAGGGTTAAGTGACTTACCTAGGGTCACACAGCTAGTAAGTGTCAAGTGTCTGAGGCTGGATTTGAACTTGGGTCCTCCTGAATCCAGGGCCCATGCTTTATCCACTGTGCCACCTAACTGCCCATACATATAATAGAAAGAGAATTGGATTTTGAGTCAGAAGGTGTAGGTTTGAACCACAACTCTGCTATACTGTCTCTTTGATGTTGAGGCAAATCATTTAACTTCTCTTGGAAAGGGAACCATATTTGGAGTCAGAGGTCTTGAATTCAAATTCTGATTTTGTTACTTACTTCCTGTGTGATTTCAGGCAGGTTACTTAACCTTTTGGGTCTGCATTTCCTCATCTGGAAAATGATAGTGGTTTGGAATAGAAAACCGAAGGTTTCTTCTAGTTTTAAATATTTAATTCTATGATGTGTAAAATGAGACATTTTGACTAGATGATTTCTAAATACCATGAGCATATATGGTTCTGTGAGCCTATAAAATTATTTCACTAGGACTGGACATAACTGAAGTTGAAGGGTATATGAATGTGTAAAAGTAAAGAAAAATAATCTAGGAACATTTTGAGTGATTGGGAAAATATACTGTTAAAATTTTGTCTCTTTTTTGTGGAAGTAAAAGAAGGCTAGAAAAAATTTTTTAAAAATAACCATATTTAAGGTCTAACTTCTCAGTGAGAATAAAGTTCTTTGGAAAAATAATCAGAAAATATTTTCCCCTATGAGTCCTGTCTAACCTCATACATTATCTTGTGAAGACAGAAAGATGGGGTGTTGATTGGTATAATATTAATGTCAGACTGCATCTGATAAAAGGTAGATGAAGAAATTTTTAAGCCTGTTAAATCAAATAAACTATTTTGCCAACTGTTTCAATGATGGAGATAGGACTTAGAGTTGGAAGGGACTTCAGAGACAATACAGCTCAAACCTGGGCGGTGAGTGGAATTACTTTTTTTTTTTTAAACACAGATTAAGAAATTGAGGCCTAGAGATGAAATGACTTTCCTGAATTCACACAGGAAGAAGAAAGTAGAGCCAGAAGAATTTGAAACCACATAGTCAATTCCAAATCCACTATTTTTTTCAATTATGGCACATAGTTCAAAGCCCTATGTTTTAAAGTGGGTGAAAAAAGATTCCAGAAAAAAGAGAAAATTATTATAGAGAAAAACTAATATGTATAAGGACAACTAAGGACATGGGAGTACATGGCTTCAGCCCTTTCTACCTCCCTGAATTATTCTCCTATCCTCTTCCCTGAGCTTTATCAATGGGAAAAAATTAGCATGGAGACATTTTTCTTTTCTGACTATGAAGACAAACAAATAGCTTGATCTGAGATATAAAGTTTGATGCTTTTGATTTGATAAAAAAAAAAGCAGTTAGGATCTCAACTTCACAAGCCCTTAAAAGTAGTTACTGTTCTTTAATCATTTCAGTCACATCCAACTCTTTATGACCCCATTTGATGTTTTCTTGGCAAAGATGTTGTTCAGTTGTTTTCAGTCATTCCCGACTCTTTGTTGACCCCATTTGGGATTTTCTTGGCAAAGATACTAGAGTGGTTTGCCATTTCCTTCACTATCTCATTTTACAGATGAGGAACTGAGACAAACAGGGTGAAGTGACTTGCTCAGGGTCACATAGCTAGTAAGTGTCTGAGGCCAGATTTGAACTGAGGAAGATAAATCTTCCTGACTTCAGATCTGGCACTCTATCCACTTTATCACCTAGTTGCTCCCTTTAAAGTATAGTCATGGCTGAATGAGCAAAGCTCAGAAAGTTTCTTGTTCTTGAAAAAAAAAGATTTCAGGTAAGATTTCAATGTAGATTTGGTAGACTCCAGGGTTAATTTAAGCAGTGTTTCATAATAAAGTTTGCTTAAGATAGGCAATTTGAATTTCTTTGAGTTTTACAAAATTTTTTTCTTAAGAACTGTTAAGCAGAGGTAATCAATTAGTCTTTATTTAATTTATCATGCTGCAATAAATAACCATTTCTATAGAAAAAGCAATATTGGCTAATTAATATGTTATTCCTATTTCTTTTAGTTACCCAGGTCTGAGGAGTTTGTGGGAGTAGTATTTAAAAAGAACAATATTGGGGGCAGCTAGCTGGCACAGTGGATAAAGGAGTGGCCCTGAATTCAGGAAGACCTGAGTTCAATTTCGGCCTCAGACACTTGACACTTTCTAGCTATGTGACCCTAGGCAAGTCACTTAACACCGATTGTCTCCCCCCAAAATAAAAAGAAATATATATATATATTTGCAAGGCAATGAGAGGTTAAGTGACTTGCCCAGGGTCACAGAGCTAGTAAGTATCAAGTGTCTGAGGCTGGATTTGAACTCAGGTAGTCCTGAATTCAGGGCCAGTGTCTTATCCACTGTGCCACCTAGATGCCCCATAAAAAAAACAATATTAAAATGAATGTGGCAACTTCAGCAAATGAATGCCTGGTTTGTGGAAAGGGAAATAACAGACCTCTTTGTCTGAAGGGATTCTTTTTTTTTTTTTTTTGCAGGGCAATGAGAGTTAAGTGACTTGCCCAAGGTCACACAGCAAGTGTTAAGTGTCTGAGGTCATATTTGAACTCAGGTCCTCCTGAATCCAGGGCCAGTGCCTTATCCACTGCGCCACCTAGCTGCCCCTGTCTGAAGGGATTCTTAATCTTTTTTGTGTCAGACTAATCTGGCAAGCCAATATGTTAGAATGTATAGAATTAAATGTATAAGATAAAATACATATAATTACAAAGGAAACCAATTACACTGAAGTACAATTATATATTTTTAAAAGTTCACAGATCCTAGGTTAAGAACCCTTCCTTCATGGAGTATATTTAGCAAACCCAAACTTATTGAATGTAAGTCACACAGATCCCTAGAAAAATAGGACTTTATTTACAATTTTTTTTTGCATTTACACATTTTTTAATAGGTTTGGTGTCAGAGTGATAGGTTTGAATCCCTATTCCATTATATACAAACCGTGTGTTCTTGGAAAGCTCAATTCAACTCAACAGACAGTTATTCAGTACCTACTATGGGGAGACAGTGAAAAAAAACAACTTCTTAGCTCTCAACAAGTTTAAATTCTTATGGGGAGAAAAATAAATAGCACGTATGTGAATAAGCATATACAAAGTAATTTGAGGATGGTGAGGAAGAGAGTACTTAAGAATTTGGTAAATAAAAGAACACTTCATAGAGGAAATGACACCTGAACTGAGCTTTCAAAGAAGACAGGGGTTCTAAGAGGTCGAGATGAAGAGGAAATAGAAGAAATAGAAGAAATAGACCAAAAGTCACGAGGGGTCTAATGTTTTAATAACTTTTTGAAAAAATTTTTTCTTTATTTCCTATGTATCCTACATATACTGTATATGTTGCTGTGATATTATAAATAAAAAACAAAAAGTAAAGGAGTTATTAAATATTGAAACTTCATCGTGACTTCATGATTTTTGGCCCACCCTGTATATGATAAGCATGAGATATGCTTCTGCTGGAGGCAGAAGAAGGAGTTTCAAATTCAGGAAGCATATTGTAATTAATAATAGCTGAAAAGACATTGAATTAGCATGAAAGGGAGTAGTGAGAAATAAGACAAGAAAAGAGCCAGATTATGAACTTTAAAAGCTAAGCTAAGGGCTTTTTTTGTGTTTTAGCTTAGAGACAATGGGGAGCCATTGAAAATTTTAAAGCAAAGGAATGATGTGGTCAAACCTATGCTTTAGCATGATTATTTTGGCAACTATGTGGTGGGTAACTCAGAGAAGCAAGAAATTAAAAGTAGGAAGAACAACTAGATGCAATCAACAAGATTTAACAACAGATTGGATATTCGGGAAAAGGGTAGTGAAAGAGAAGGAAAAATTAAGGATGATGTTTTGATTACAAATCTGGGTGACAGGGAGGGTGACAGTAGCTGCAACAGAAACAGGGAAGTTTGGAGGATTGGTTTTGGGGGGGGATAATTGAATTTTTTTATCATTTTGAATTTAAGATATCTAGGATATTCAAAAGGAGATTTCCAACAGGCAGTTATTGATGGGGATTAGAGGGTAAGAGATCTTGTGGCTAGAGGCATATTGAGATGATATTTGAATTTGTATGTAAAATGGAAATAACAGCTACCTTACACAGCTGTTGTGAGGATCAAGTGAGATTGTATGTATAAAGTGCTTTGCAAATTTATGGTGGTATATAAATATTTGTAGTTATTATTATTATTTTAAAATGATCTTATCCAGAGAGAGTACACGGAAAGATACATGAGAACACAGAAAAGAAGTCTAGGAGAAATTTATGCTAAGATAACAGGAGATAGGTGATGATCAATCAGTCAACAAACATTATTAAATGCCTGCTATGTGCTAGATGCTAAAGCAAAGGAGTGATCAAGACATGTAGATGGAGAACCAGGAGAAGAACTATCACAGAAGCCAAGGAAAGAAAGTTTATTTGGGAGAAGAGATAGTCCACAATGTCAAAAACTGAAGGGAAATCCAAGTAGGTCAAGGTAGGTGAAATGAAAAAAGTTTATTGGATTTGGCAATTTAAAGGTCACTGGTAACCCAGGAGAGAGAAATAAATCTATTTTACTATTGTGAGATTAGAGGCTGGATTACAGAGGGTTAAAAAATGAATTGGATAGTGATAAAACGAGGACAAAAAATATTTCTTGGACTCCGAGGGTATGAAGGAGGAGTTGTTGTTTGTTATTTGTCCTTCTTGAAGAGGACCAATGACATCAGTGAGGCAGGGCTGTGCAGAGTCATCAGCTTCACTCCTCTGAAGCCATTTGGGTCCAATGGCAAGATATAGATCAGGATGACTTGTAAGTGGGAGACCTTGGCCTTATTTTTTTTTTTTTTGAGGGAGGAATGATCACGGCTTGGAGGGATGGCAGGGTCAAGGAAAGCTTTATGTATGGGATAGATTGTGTTTCTAGGTAATGAGGAAAGAATCAATAGATGGTAGTGATTGAAGGGGAGTGGGAAATGATTAGTGAGGAAAGTTCCCAGAGGAGATAGGAGGAAAGGGGATATTGACACAAATAGAAGGGTTAGTTTTAGCAAGTCCAAGAGACTGGAGAAGGGGAAGGAAGGAAGAACGAATAAAGATGGTGAGATGTGCCTAGCAGGGGGAGATGAAGAAGCCTGGCACAAATGATGTACTGATCCACAGCCTTCCATCTGCATCATTGCTTACTTTACTCTGCAGTTCAGTGTGAAGTGGAGTGAAATTTGCTGCAGAGGACCCAGGTGCAAATCCCAGCTTCACTGGATCACAGAGTCATAGATCTAGAACTGGGAAACGAGGCAGGGGGAGGTTAAACGACTTAAATGTCACATAGTTAGTAAGCTTCAGAGGTAGGCTTCCAACCCAGGTCGTCTGAATCCAAAACAAGTGTTCTTTCCATTGTATGTTACTTGTGTGACCTTGGACAAGTCACTCATCCTCTCTGTACCAAAATGGAGGCAGTGGAGTATATGATCTAAAAAGTCTTTCTAGCTGTAATCTTTGATCCTTACTTTCTCTTTCCTTCTTCCCTTTCTGTCTCTTTCTCCATCTCTCTCTGTGTCATTGTCTGTCTCTCCCCCTCTCTGTCTTTGTCTTTCTCACCTCCTATAATCCATGGTGTGTGTGTGTATGTGAGGCCGGGGGCGGGGGCGTGGGGAGGTAAAATATAAGATCTATATTTGATAGAACCTAATTAATATAAAAGATGGCCCCTGCATAGAAGTTATAGAAAGGTCCAAGTGTACCATTATTCTGTACCCAGTGGCCATAGACACGTCATACAAGTGTTACTTGGGAAACAATGTGATAAAGTGAAAAGAACACTAAATTTGGAATAAGAAGACTCGAATATAGTCTTGGTTGTAACACTTATTATGTTACTGTGACACTTCTAACATAGGCATAATAAGGCTCGTAGCTGCTAAGATGCCTTTTAAAAAGGTAATTTGTTTCATTTCACCTGGAAATGATTCTAATGTTTGAATTCCTCATGTAGATTTTGCATTTCATAGGCCAGATGCAGTACCCTCAATCGTCTGCTTTGTTGTAGGGTGAGTTAAGAGGAAAGCACTTTGGAACCAGAAAGTGGCATTTAATTTTGTACTGTTATCAAAGTCTAGAGTCTAGATATCTTAGACTTTCAGCCAGCTGAAGGGAAAAATCAATAGCATTCCAAAAACTTAAGACTTTTAAAAACTGAAAGGGGGCATGGCTAAGTCTTTATCCCAGCTCCCTTAGGTGGCATATATTTAACAACATATTTTAAGTTGGCCCATCTGTAATAAGTTTAGCTTTGAACATGTTAGGGATCTGTTCTGTATCCAACTTCTAGAGAAAAATGTGCTGTCCTTACTACTATCATCTATTATTATTATGATTTCTGTGGTACATTTTTCCATGTGTAACTAATATTTTTAAATTATAGTAAAGCATCTGCTTCTGTTTTAATGTCTTGATAAAAATGCTTTAAATATTGTAGCTGTGTAAGATTTCTTTCCTGAAAAAAATATCTGTTTTATTTCACCCGGAAACAATTGCAAGGCATGAATTCCTCACACATATGCTGCGTCTAGTAAATGAAGTGCACAGTTCTTAATCAACTGTTTTTCTAATTAGAAACTGAAAAGATGGACCTTTGGATTTTTAAGAAGTGGCATTCATATTCCAAGATGAAAAACAACCAGTAATTATACTTTCATTCTTACAATATATTATTAACCTTTTTGGAAAGTATTTGGGGGCTTTTATGCATATGGAAACACCAAATGCTTCTAAAATAGAGTTCCCAGGACAGCACTCTTAAATATACGTCCTGCTTTAATAAAGAGAAAGCAATAACATTCCAAAGCAAGTTTTGCTATAAATAAACACAGTTAAAAATAAATTTAAAAAGAAGCCACAGTGGCAAGTGATTACTTCTCAGAGAGCGCTCCCTTTTGGATGAGTCACTTTTCATATAGTTGCTTCTTTCATATTATAGTTGCTTTTCATATATATAGTTGCTTCATGATTCCTTTTTTATTCTGTGATGCTCCCTCAACACTTCAGGGCTCTGGCCTTTCTCCATTAATCCATCAACCCCATTGGAAGCAGAGAATAGATGTTACAGATCCTCATGAGGCCCCTTTGTCCTGGGCCTAGATCTCAAGTTTAAGAGCTTTGACATATTAAGAAAAAAATTGAATTTCCCACTGGTTCTCTTTAAGGATCTTCTTACACACTGCTTTGAATTCCTTCCTCTCTTCCTCTCTCCTTCCCTCCCTCCTTTCCTTCCTTCCTTCTTTCTTCTCTTCTTCCCTCCCTCTTTTCCTTCCTTATTTCCTCCGTCCCTTCCTTTCTCCTTCCCTCCTTCTGTTCCTTCCTTCCTTCATGACTCAAACTCAGGTCTTTTTCTGACTCTCATACAATGTTCTTAACTTTCTGGCTACTCCAGCTGACCTTTTTAAATATCCAGTCATTTTTACTTAGATGTGCTTATTGCTGGTACCTCCCACACCCCAGTTTCCTCCAAGGGGTTAGAGATCTAGAGCAAAGCTTCTTAACCTGTGGATCAAGACCCTACATGGGGTTTGTAACTGAATGTGGGAGTCACAAAAAATTTGGCAACAGTAAAAGGTTATGTATACCTATTTTATATACCTATATACCCAGGGTCATGTAAAAATTTCTTGGGGGAAAAGGGGTAATGAATGGAAAAAATTTAAGAAGCCCTGATCTACTAGAGTATGGATTTCACTTTGGGCAATTAGCTGCCTCTCCCCCAACCTGACCATTTTATTTAAGCAGGGAAGACTGAACACTGTGCCTTGACCACAGTGAAGGTGAAGCCCTGGTCCATACACTGGCTCACTTGGACTCTTGTGACTTTCCTGCCCATAGGTGAGCTTCTTCAACCCCTCCAGCTTTGAGGTGACTTGTTTAATTCTTCAATTGGAACCTCCCTTAGAAGTACCCTAGGGGTCTTTGATTTCCTGTGATGGGGTGGTGTCCTGGAGATCTTCATTTCCTATGAGGTTCCAATGCCTATTAGACTTCAAGCTCCTTGAAGGTAGGAAGTGTCTTTTTTTTTTTTTGTATTTCTAGTACTTAATACAGTGACCAGCACATAGTAGGATTTAATAAATGCTAACTGACTGAATCTCCCAAAGATTTCTTCTTGACATCTCCTCCTATTTATCCAAGTCACCAGAATTGTTAAGGCTTTAGTGAAGATCATCCTCTTCTACAGGATGTGAATGGATTGAGATCTGAAGTAGGGAAAGAATCACCCATATAAACCATAGGTCTTTGAAATATTGAAATAAGAGTTTTGGCTCTCCAAACCCCCTTTCCCGCCTTTCCTAGTTCATGATTAGATTTAAGCTAGGTGAGAATTCTGGACAGATGAAGTGTAACTATCAAGAAATGAAACTGGCTGTTTGTTAGCTTTCAGACAATCCCCTTTCCCCTTTTTGCCACCAATATTGGGTCCTTTTCAGGTTGCTAAAAGAAAATACTCTTGGAAAGCATGAAAGGAGCTGTAGTCTCCATCATGTCCCTAGCCCTAGCTTGCTACACTAGAGACTTCAGGAAACTTCCCCTTGGGTAATATCGAGGACTCTGTCTCTGTCTCTGTCTCTCCCCCCACTCCCTCTCCCTCTCTCTCTCTCTCTCTCTCTCTCTCTCTCTCTCTCTCTCTCTCTCTCTCTCTCTCTCTCTCTCTCTCTCTCTCTCTCTTTCTCAGCTGAACTGAGTTATCTTCTCCCAATAGGAGAGCTCCCTCACTGTGTACTGACTGATGTTCATTCCCTGCATTGCCTAGTACATTTTCATGAGAATCTCAGTTTGGGGTGCTCTGAGTGTTACTGCCCAAAGCAACTGCGTCATTCTTTCTTTGTTTTTTTGTTTTTTTGGTGAGGCAATTGGGGTTAAGTGACTTGCCCAGGGTCACATAGCTAGTAAGTGTCAAGCGTCTGAGGCCGGATCTGAACTTAGGTACTCCTGATTCCAGGGCCAGTGCTCCATCCACTGCGCCACCTAGCTGCCCCACAACTGCTTCATTATTAATCTAGTCATATTTACAGAAACAAGACTATCTGGAAAGGGAAAGCAATCAATATAATTTTTGCCATACCATTTTTTTTTTGTGAGGCAATTGGGGTTAAGTGACTTGCCCAGGATCACACAGCTAGTAAGTATTAAGTGTCTGAGGCCAGATTTGAACTCAGGTACTCCTGACTCCAGGGCTGGTGCTCTATCCACTGCGCCACCTAGCTGCCCCATGCCATACCAATTTTAAAAGTTACAATTAAAATATTTTCAAAGTCATTTTTATTTTTGATAAGTTAGTACTTAAAACCAGTATTTGAAGTGAATGGGATGGTATAGAACCTACATTGTAGAGAAATATCACAGATGTTGCTTGACCACTAGTGGAAAGCAATACTATTGAGTGGGATGAACAATAGTAAAATGTAATTGGGAAATATTTTTAAAAATAAACAAAAATTCAATAAAACATAGATTACATTACATTTTTTGTGGGACAATGAGGGTTAAGTGACTTGCCCAGGGTCATATAGATAATAAGTGCCAAGTGTCTGAGGTCAAATTTGAACTCAGGTCCTCTTGAACCCAGGGCCGGTGCTTTAGCTACTTCATCACCTTGCTGTTCCAATAACATTACATTTTTTTTATTCTTTATTTTTCTAATTCTGTTTTCTAAAATTTTCTTCCTCCCTCCTTCCTCAACTCTCCCTATGAAATCAAGCAATTCAATATATGTCATGCATGTGATGTTATGCATAACATCTTCACCTTCCTTGAAAGTGTTTTGCTTTTTACAGCTTCCTCCCCAAAACTTCCCTTCCCTCCTTCCCCTCTTCTCCCCACCCCCCATCTCCTTCTCCTCCCACTTTTCCTCAGGGCAAAAATATATTACTATACCCGCTTGAATATGTATGTTATTTCCTCTTTGAACCAATTCTGATGATAGTGAGGTTCACTCCCTCCCCCTCTCCTTCACCCTCTTCCCCTCTCCTCCATAGGCTTTTTTCTTGTTTCCTTCATGTGAGCTACCTCTCCCCATTCCCCCTCTCCCCTCCCCCCTCTCCCAGTCTATTCCTCCTACCCCTCACCCCTATTTTAAAGATGTCATCATGGGTCAGCTAGGTGGCACAGTGGACAAAGCACCAGCCCTGGGCCCAGGAGGCCCAGAGCCCAAATCTGGCCCCAGACACCAGAAAACCCACCCTGTTTGCTCCACAAAGGACAAGGATAGACAAAAATAAATACTTTACAAATACCATCCCTTCATATTCAGTTCAGACCTGTGTCCTCTGTGTATTCCTTACTGAAAAAGTTCTTATGAGTTGGAAGTATTATTTTCTCATGTATGACTGTAAACAGCTTGACCTTTTAATGTGCCTCATGATTTCTTTTCCCTGTTTACCTTTTTATACTTCTCCAGGGTCTTGTATTTGAAAGTCAAATTTTCTATTCAGTTTAGGTTTTTTCATCACAAATGCCTGAAAGTCCTCTTTTTCATTGAAGTCCCATTTTCTCCTCTGAAAGATTATATTCACTTTTGCTGGGTACGTGATTTTTGGCTGTAGTCCCAGTTCCTTTGCCCTCTGGAATATCATATTCCATGCCCTCCAGTCCTTTAATGTAGAAGCTGCTAGATCTTGCTTTATCCTTATTGGAGCTCCACAGTATTTGAATTCCTTTTTTCTATCTGCTTGCAATATTTTCTCCTTGACCTGGGAGTTCTGGAATTTGGCTATAATATTCCTGGAGGTTTTCCTTTTGGGATCTCTTTCAGGAGGTGATCGGTGGATTCTTTCAATTTCTATTTTAGCTTCTGCTTCTAGAATATAAAGGCAATTTTCCCTCACAATCTCTTGGAGCATTGATGGTGTCTAAGCTCTTGTTTTGGTCATAGTTTTCAGGTAGTCCAATGATTTTCAAATTATTTCTCCTGGATTTATTTTCCAGGTCAGCTGTTTTTCCACAGAGATATTTCACATTGCCCTCTTTTTTTCCATTCAGTTGGATTTGCTTTACTGTGTCTAGGTTTCTCATAAGGTCACTAGCTTCCATTTGTTCAATCCTAATTCTTAGGCAATTATTTTCATCAGACAGTTTTTTTAAATCTTTTTGCGTGTTTTTCTGCTCCAAGCATTCTTTTATTGCTGTTTTGGGGATGATTGTATCAGGAACTCTGTGCATTTAATGTCTTTCTTCCACCATCTTGGCTTTTCCCCGATAACATTACATTTTAAAACAGTCAAAATTTGGTTGCAGGGATCCTTATGTATGGATCAGTATATATATATATATATATATATATATTTGAATTTGCTGCCACTGGTTAATGGTTAGTGAATGTCTGATTTGGGGTAGGGAGAATAGTCACAGTTACATTCCTGCTTCTCAGCACATACAGAATGATTCTATATTTCCCACTCAAAGCTTCCCCTTCTCTCATTCTCTAGTCTCCCCCACCCTTGTTTTTCTCATTATGTCTTTTTTTTCCCTCTCTTCTTCCTCTAAGGTCCATATGCATGGTCAGGATTATTGGGTGCTGTTGTCTGTAGAAACAATTTTGCTTCCTAAGGCTTTCTGTGAAGACCTCAAGAGCTTATCTGAATCCTAGCAAAAGAGCTACTGACTCAGTACAAATGTCAAGTGGAAATATAACATTTTAAACGAATTAAGCACACTTGCTGTTCCAAGCTTCACAACTATGCTGAGATAATATTGGTGCTAAAAGATTTAAGTTGAGATCATTAAAGTCCCTGTAAAATTTTTGAGATGCCTGCAAAAAGATAGCATACATAATGTACTCAGATCATCAGCTTCTCACCATCTCTCCAAAGGAGCTCATCTTGGGCTTGTCATTAAGACTATCCTTTGACATTCCTATGAATCTTTCATTCTCATGCAGTCCTAAACAGTCACTTCTCATTCAAAACTACATACATTGGGGGCAGCTAGATGGCGCAGTGGATAGAGCACTGGCCTTGGAGTCAGGAGTACCTGAGTTCAAATCCGGCCTCAGACACTTAACACTTACTAGCTGTGTGACCCTGGGCAAGTCACTTAACCCCAATTTCCTCACTAAAAGAAAAAAGAAAAAAGAAAAAAAAAACTACATACATTGGCATTGCTGAACAAGAAATGTTCTTCCCATCAGATCTATACTATCAGAGTAATTCCCTTTGCCCTCTAGGACTTTGTCCAAGGACTATGGAGGATGGCCTTAGAATAGAATTGCCAAGTCTTCACAGATTGAGAGATGGAAGAATCCCCCACTATCATCTGGTCCACCCATCCCTCCTCATTTTATAGACAAGGAAAGTGAAGCATAAAAGTTAAATGGCTTTCCCAAGCTCATATCATTACACAAGGTTCTCTGCTTCTAGAGCCAACATTTATTCTACTCTAGAAAGTCTGTTCCCTGAACCTTTGTACTTTGGGGTTCTTGCATTTTGCAACTGCCAAGCTTGGGATTATCCATGACACACTGCCCAAGAAATCTCCTTGCACTGCCTGGAAGACCAGATTCTAGATTTGTGATGCCTAAGGAATTAAACTACTCCCCTTCAGCCTCCTTCCCCAATACAGTCTAGGCTTCAAAAAAACCCACTCTTTGGGGCCCAATGCCTTCCTCTCAAGTACTTCTGTGATGGTTCCTGTTGCTGCCATTTTTTTTTTTTACAGAACACTGAGTAAGGTTGGCTCCTCTGGAAGAATTACGTTTTCTCCATACCAATCAGCCAATCATCTTGGAAGTCCTCTAAGCAGGGTGCCAATGGCCATGCCCATCTCCACAGAAAGACATTTTTAAGTTGCCTGCAAACAAAACCCTACACGTGGCCAATCAAATTGACTGGCAACTCATTACAATGATGATCACTCTCAAGTGTGAACATCTGTCAAGGTTTAAAATATAAGTGAAATACAGTAAATAAATGGGAAAATGAAGATATTAATAAGGTTGTTAGATTACTTGCAATATTGTCCTTTATGGACTGCTGGCGAGGCTTAGATACTATTTAGCACATATTTTCATAGGTGCATATAAATGATAGATTTTTGTAATTCTTTGATGAGTTTAATTTTTATTATAACAATACCATATCATTCATTTAGAGAAGTATATTTTTTTGGATATGATATTCCTGTATAGAGGGGGATTATGGTATGAGATAAGGATTCTTTTTTTTTTTTTTTTTGGCAGGGCAATGAGGGTTAGGTGACTTGCTCAGGGTCACACAGCTAGTAAGTGTCAAGCATCTGAGGCCAAATTTGAACTCAGGTCCTCCTGAATCCAGGGCTGGTGCTTTATCCATTGCAGCACCTAGCTGAGGAACAGTCAGCTATGGAGTTCGCTAACTAGATAATAAAAATAAAACAAAGGCCCGGTAAGACAGGAATGAACTTCTGTGACTGGGTTAACTAATTGCTAGGTGATCAAGAATGAGATGAGAGTCAGTTAGCAAACATTTTTTAAAACACCTTCTATGCTTCACTCCACAGTGCTAAGCTATGGGTACACATGGGAAGGTAAAAGACAGAGCTCACCTCAAAGAACTCATAGTGTATATATAAACAACTATGCATGAATGGTTTCCAAAGGTTGTCATGCTGGGGTGGGAGTGGGGATAAGTTCCCACTCTCTATAAAATGCTCCAATGGCGTGCTTCTCAAATAGCCTCTGACAACTGAAGCCCAACTCCTGGCCTTCTCATGGCGGAACTGTTTCCACTAACAGGAGAAGGGGCAAAGGCGAGTCACTGGCGCCGTAAAACCAGTCACTTTGGGCAGGTGAGGCTCATCAGCCTTGGCAGGCAACTTGCCGAAGGGAAGGAACCCTGATTTTAAACCTCCACTGCCTTGCGGTTATACCCATATATGGGAGAGGCTTCGGGAGTTAACCCCAAGGAAAAATCAGGAGTCAGAGTCCCTTAGGCAGTTGGATGTTGGACATCACATTCCTCTGGCAACTCCTGCGGCGGCACTGGTGCCAAATTGTACTGGCTCTGCCTCTCCTTTGGATCCACCAATGTTGTGGAGAGGGAAAACCTGCTGCATGGGCAACAGCTTGTATTCCATTTTGATTCACCCAGGCCAGCGCCCTGGAGAGGACACTCCAGCTACTCCTCATGGGGTAGATACAACATGGAATGTGGCAGTTACTGGTTATAAGTCAACCAATGAGGGGCAGCTAGGTGGCACAGTGGATAAAGCACTGGCCTTGGATTCAGGAGGACCTGAGTTCAAATTCAGCTTCAGACACTTGACACTTACTAGCTGTGTGACCCTGGGCAAGTCACTTAACTCCAATTGCCTCACCAAAAAAAAAAAAAAAGTCAACCAACAAGCAACAGAGCGCAGTTTTCCGATGTCCTCATTGCAGCATGAGCTGCAGCTCCTGTATTGGACTGCATAGCCACACTGTGGCCTGTGGCTCTTCAAGGCGCTGATCCATGGTCGTTTGTGACTGGCGGAAGCCTACTACTACTATGCATGAACAAAGCACATACATAATCAACAGAGGGAAGGAACCAGAATTAAGGAAGAAAATAAGCATTTATTCATTTCTATTATGAGTCGCTATGCTCAGAACTTACAAAAATTATCTTTTTTTGTTCCTCACAACAACCCTAGGAGGTAAGCGCCATTATCATCCTCATTTTATATCTGAGGAAATTGGGTCAAACAGAGGTTCAATTATTTGCTCAGGGGCATACAGCTAGTAAATGCCTAAGGCCAGATTTGAACTCAGTTCTTCCTTACTCCAGGCCCAACACTCTCTCCCCTGTACCACCTAGTTGCCTTTTAAGCCCTCTTCTTAAGGGAGATCAGGAAAAGCTTCCTCTAGAAGGAAAGTTGTAGTTGGGAGTTGGAAGAAGTCAGGAAAGCCAAGAGGTGGAAAGGAGGAGGCATGGGCGATAGCTAGTGAAAATGCTCAGAAGAGGGAGATGGAGTAACTGGTTTAACAAACAGCAAGGAGACTATTGTCACTGGTCTACTAGGTTTAGTGCATAAGTAGGTATACATAAAGAAAAACAATAAAACAGGGGGCAGCTAGGTGGCACAGTGGCTAAAGCACCGGCCCTAGATTCAGGAGGACCTGAGTTCAAATCCGGCCTCAGACACTTGACACTAGCTGTGTGACCCTGGGCAAGTCACTTCACCCTCATTGCCCTGTTGAAAAAAAAAATAAATGAATAAATAAATGAATGAATGAATGAATAAAAACACAATAAAACAGACATAGCTTAATGCAGTCCTTAACATGTATCAATAGATATAATTACATTCAAACCATTCATTACATGGACAAACATTAGCCATTGTCATCTAGCTATAGGTGCATCCAATTCTCTGGTTATGCCTAGAACATCATAATTTAGTCTAGTTATAAGTCAGATAAACTTGTTTTCCTTGCTTTGTATCTGTAACTTGTGCATCTCTATGGCTGAAGTACTAGGTAAGAAAATATCTATGGATTTTCTGCCCACGTCTGAACTAGAGTTTCCCTGAGATCAGACAAGGTCGTTGGTTTATAGCACACAGTGATGCCTTCACTGGAAACATCACTGGCTCAACTTTTGTAAAAGTAGTGGGTGGTCTCTCTTATTCAGAATGGGACTGCTGAGCTAAATTTTCAACACTTCTTTCCTCCTGCTCATCAGAGAGTCCAACAATTTCTCCTATGGACAATAAATAGGTAGTTGTGATAAATTCTCTTTATAGGGTCCCCACCACTCTCTTGGGTTCTTCTATGACCAGGCAAGTTGTCCTGTATCTTGACAACTTGGTATGGGGTACTTTTCCTATGATCTACTAACTTTGAACACCAAGGGTCCTCAGCAAAACCCTATGTGGTCAATGAAAGTCTTGACAAAGAATTTGGGCATCATACTGTCATTTCTTTCTGTCAGAGCTCTTTTGAGCTGAAGTCATAGCTAGTCCGTAGGCTTCTTTCATCTGACAGATCTGCTGGTTGTGAGTATTTGTAACTTTTCCTTCTGAAACTTTAAGTCACAGGTACAATATGGCTTTTGCCCAAACAGCAAGTATGGTCAAAAGACTATAGTATCCTTCCTGGTGAGGTTGTATATGTGTGCCAGAAATGCCACATGTTGACCCCACTGACATTTTTATTCTGGTATAACTTTTTCATCAGTGAGTGTATCATTCAATATGACAAATAGTGGGTTTTGTTTTTTAGAGAGAAAAAAAATCAGTTTAACTTATTGATACATTGGGAAAATCTGAAAACATGTGTAATGTATAGCACCTGTGGACCTCCCACTTCCACCAAGGGATAAATTGTGGGGGACCTTTTCATAGATCTTCATTTAAGTCCCACTTGATATATATATATATATATATTTTTTTTTTTGCGGGGCAATGGGGGTTATGTGACTTGCCCAGGGTCACACAGCTAGTGTCAAGTGTCTGAGGCCGGATTTGAACTCAGGTACTCCTGAATCCAGGGCCAGTGCTTTATCCACTGCGCCACCTAGCTGTCCCCCCACTTGATTTTTATAATTTTATAATCTTTACTTTTGGTTTTCTTAGTATGTCTTTCCATTTATGTTGTTTTTTTGGCTCTGCTTCACTCTGTTTTAGTTCATTTAGATCTTTCCATGTTTCTCTATATTCATCACATACATCATTTCTTACAGCACAGTACTGTTCTGTAACATCCATGTACCACGATTTGTTTAGCCATTCCCTTGGTGATGGGCATCTAATTTGTTTCAGAGTCTTGTCTAAAGGGCTGCTATAAATATTTTAGAGTATATGGAGACTTTCTTATTGATGGCTTCTTTGGGTTATAGCCCAGTAACTGCATCTCAGGTTCAAAGGGTATAGACATTTTAGTTACATTTTTTGCACAATTATAAATGCTTTCCAAAATCATACCATTTCACAGGTCCACCAACAATGTATCAGTGCACCTATCTTCCCACAACCCTTCCAACATTGACTATTGTCATTGTCATTTTTGCGAAATTGTAGGGTGTGGTGAAACCTTAAAATTGTTTCAATTTTTATTTCTTTTATTATTAGCAATTTGAAGCATTTTTTTCACGTGATCATAAATATTTTGCAATTTTTTGAGAACTTTTTGTTCACGTCCTTTGACTATTTATTGGGGAATGACTATTAGTTACATATCTATATCTATATGCCAATTATATTATTTAGATACAAAACCCTTAGCAGAGAAATTTGCTCCAAAGAATTTTTCCCATTCAACCACTTCCCTTCTTATCCTATATCCATTATTGTCTGTGCAGAAGCTTTTCAATTTCAAGTAATAAAAAATATCTGTTTTATCTTTTGAAATTGCCTCTATCTCATTTGGTTAAGAATACATCTTTTACCTATAGTTATGAGATATACATGATATGTTTCTCTTCTAATTTTTTTATGGTATGATCTTTAATATTAAGGTCACATATCAATTTAGAATATATTGTGGGGGCAGCTGGTGGCGCAGTGGATAGAGCACTGGCCCTGGAGTCGGAAGGACCTGAGTTCAAATCCGGCCTCAGACACTTAACACTTACTAGCGGTGTGACCCTGGGCAAGTCACTTAACCCCAATTGCCTCACCAAAAAAAACAACAAAAAAAAGAATATATTGTGGAGCGTGATGTAAGATAGTGGGCTAAACCTAATTTTTGCAGAATGCTTTCCATTTTTTCCTGCAGTTTTTTTTTTTTAATCATGTAGGGAGTTTTTTCCTAGATAACATTTTCCACTTTATAAAACACTAGTTTATTGAGTTCTATTGTTTTTGAAGCTCCATTGTCTACTTTGTTCCACTGATCTTTCTCTTTATTTTTAAAATGATACCAGATGGTTTTGATGACTGCCACTTTATAACACAGTTTGAGGTCTGAAAATGCTATTCTCCCTTCATCCTTGGCTCTTTTCATCATCTCCATTGATATTCTAGATATTTTTCCCACATAAATTTTATTATTATTTTATCAAGTTCTGTAAAGTATCCTCTTGGTCATTTGATTAGTATAGTATTAAGGATGCAAATTAACTTTGGTAGTATTGTCATTTTTATTATATTGGCAGGGCCTAGTCATCAGTATTGAAAAATTCTCAAGCTATTTAGGGTGGTTTTTTTTTTTTTTGTTTTTTTTTTGCGGGGCAATGGGGGTTAAGTGACTTGCCCAGGGTCACACAGCTAGTTAAGTATCAAGTGTCTGAGGCCGGATTTGAACTCAGGTACTCCTGAATCCAGGGCCGGTGCTTTATCCACTGCGCCACCTAGCTGCCCCCAGGGTGGTTTTTTAAAACTCTTTAAGGAGTGTTCTGTAAGTAAATTATACAAGTCTTTTGTATGCTTTGGGAGGCTGAGCCCCAGAAACTTTATGGATTTTATGTTTATTTGGAATGAAACTTTCCTTTCTATATTATTATGTTTTGTTATTATTATATGGCAATGCTATTGATTTTTGAGGATTTTTTTAGAGCTTGCAACTTCAATGAAGCTATTGTCTCAGTTTATATATTTGCTGATTCTCTTGGGTTTTCAGGAAAACCATCATAACATCAGTAAGCAGAGATAGTTTTATCTCCTCTTTACCTATCTTTATCCCTTTAATTCCTTCCTCTTATTGCTATTGCTACCATTTCTAATATATCAAATAGTTTGGAGAGTGGGCATCCTTGCTTCAATATAAAAATAAAAATAAATATAGGAATATTTATTGGAAAAGGGTCTAGTGTTTCTCCATTGCATATGTTTGCTTTTGGTTTTAGATAAATGCTTTATGATATTAAAAAAGGTTCCTTCGTGCCTATACTTTGTAGGATTTTTAGCATAGCAGGGTGTTATACTTTGTCAAAGGCTTTTTCTATATTTATTGAGATGATAAAGTAGTCTGGGATATTTTTAATCAAATGACCTCACTAGCCATTGCAAAAAGGCTTGCCATGTTATTTTAGGTCAGTGAACTTTCAGACTCTGTACCAGTCCAAAAGTCTATCTTTTAAGGTTTTCAATTAATCTAATTTTCTTTTCTATCTCAAATATCTGCCAATTGTGTAGTGATTCTATCACATGGTTGAACCAAACCACCCTTATTTCTTCCTCAATGGGAGATATAGTTCTTTTCCAAGAAAGGTTTCTACCTTAGATCTATGACATCCTCCTGCAACAAATGTATAGTTTCAATCTTATCAATTGATGCTATTTCTTTTTTATGCTATAGAGAATTCTAGCCTTTTACTCAGAGGTGAGATTTCTTTTTCTGGACTAGGTTTGCCTCTCAATCTCTCAGCTGACAACCTCCCTTGGTAATTAAGGCTTCTATTTTCTTTTGGAAGATGAGGCCTGGAGGTAACTTCCTAGCTACCATCTTCTACTATGACTATATCAGGAATTTGTGAATGGTCAAATGACAAAATCATATATTTATTGCAATAATTAACATCACAGAAGAAAACAATTTTCAGTATATGAATGCATCAGTTTGAGCATAATAGAAGGTGTTCTATTCAGGAATTCTATTAGAGACAAAAACCTAAAGCAAGATAAAATTAAAGGAAAATTAATATTTAAAACATCAGTACTGGAAAAAATCAGTGAATAAACCTAAAAATATTTTAAAATGAGCATCTGAAAAATAAATTGGTAAAATGAAGGGAAAATATTTCCAATAAGAGAGCAAGAAATGCCAACTAGAAAAAAAACCCAAAAGGTTTTTTAATATATATATTGCAAAGTAGGGAGTACTAGTATGTCTTCAAAGATCCTAACTGCAACTTCTTTATCTACCCAAAGAGGGGAGTGTGAGAGTGAAGCCAGGAGCTCTTAAGTTATAAATAACTATTAGCCGACTATGGCCTAGCTAAAGCTTGAGCATATGCAACCAGAGCTCTTTGGCTATAAACATTGATGCATTCACAAGTTGCTCTATTTTCCCACAAGCCAGGATTTCAGTTGGGTAGCTACACTGGAAACCAATGCCACCATGCAAAAGTGCAATCTCTCTTACAGCTGACTCACCTTTTGTCATTACCCAGGTTCATTCAAAAAGGAAATAAGTCTAGGGTTCTAATTGGGATTCATGTATACTCTGGAAGGTAATGAAAATGACAGATTCTTTCTCTTTGCCTCTTTCTCTGTTTCACTGTCTATTTCTGTGTTTTCTCCCTCCACCCCCTCCCCTTTTGCTTGACCCCACCCTGTCTGTTCTGGAAGAAAAATGTAACCCCCCCTTCTGTCCCTTTAAGGGTTTTGATTTCTCACTTCTCACTTTTGCTTTGCACATTCAAAAAGTCAGTAATTTCCAGTTTATGCCCACTATTTTATTATAATTTTAACAACTCAGATGCAAATAAGCAATTAGAAAAACAAAGCTTCCTAATGTTAGTGTTTTTTGTTGTTTGGATAAGAAGGTGGGGGAGAGGGAGAAGCAGGAAGTAAGATGTGACTAGGTAAACAAGACTCCTGGATAAAGGATGGGTATAGAAAAGGCTTTGGTGGAAGACACAGGCTATGTCACTAACCATTGCCCAAATTGGTAATCTCAAAAATAGGATGCTCACTATCATCTCTGCCCTAAGGTTGGATGGAGCCAGAGTCCAAGTCATTTCCTATGGACATGAAGGTTGTTAGTTTTGATCTTCAAAAAGATTTAGTAACTTCTTTATGAAGGTCTTACCTTCTCTCTCCTAAATTATGTTTTTAGGTTGCTGACCATTCATCCTTTTGACTTTGCACATATCCTTACTCCTACTCAAGTGCTATTGGTTATCATATAAATAAAGATTTTTCATAAATTATATGAATATGTTCTAAACCATTATAGAAAATGACTCTAATTTATATTTGACTACCATTAAGTAACACCTATCCCAATGAAGAGCTATTTCCCAAGTGACCAATGTTGTTGTCAGGGTTTAGAAAACGTCTAAAGGAAAAATGTAGCATCTGATCTTTACCCAAGCATCTGAGAGAACAAGATAGAATCCTAGGGTATGTCTTATGGCTGTCAATCAACTAGCATTTATTAAGCATCTACAGTGTGTCAGGTACTGTGCTAAGCCCTAGGGATACAAAGAAAGGTTAAAAACAGTTCCTGCTCTGAAGGAACTTACAGTCTAATAGTGGGGATGACATCCAAACACCCATGTACAAACAAAATATATACAGGATAAATTGGAATAGCATTAAAGAATGGCTTCTTGGAGAAGGTGAGACATTAGCTGATACTCAAAAGAAGCTAGGAAATCTAAAAGGCAAGGATGAGAAGGAGAGAGTTCCAGGCATGGGGTACAACCTTTGAAAATGCATGAATTTTGGGGCAGCTAGGTACAGTGGATAGAGCACTGGCCCTGGATTCAGAAGTACCTGAGTTCAAATCCAGCCTCAGACACTTGACACTTACTAGCTTTGTGACCCTGGGCAAGTCACTTAACCCTCACTGCCCTGCAAAAAAAAAAAAAAGATATAAAAGAAAATGCATGAATTTGGGAAATGGAATGTCCTGTTCTATGAACATCAAGAAGGTCATGGTTCTGGATTACAGAGAATATGGGAGAGGTATAAAATGTAAAAAGATTAAGAAGGCAGGAAGGGTCCAGGTTAAAAGCAAAGCACAGGGGGCAGCTAGGTGGCGAAGTGGATAGAGCACCAGCCCTGGAGTCAGGAGTACCTGAGTTCGGATCCGGCCTCAGACACTTGACACTTACTAGCTGTGTGTCCTTGGGCAAGTCACTTAACCCCAATTGCCTCACTAAAAAAAAAAAAAAAAAAAAAAGCAAAGCACAGAACATTTAATATATGAGCCTGAAGGTCATAAGGAGCTGATTGAATAGGGACATGACAATGTCAGGCTTGTTCTGTAGGGAGATCAATTTGACAGCTGAATGGAGGTTGGACGGGAGTTGGGAGAGAGTTGAGGCAGGGCAACCAACAAGCAAGCTATTGCAATAGTTCTGGTAGGAGATGATGAGAGCCACTGTAGGGTAGTGACAGTATCAGAGGGGAGAAGGAGGTTTATATGAGAGGTGTTAGAAAGGTAGAAACAACAGGTCTTGGTAACTCTTTGGATATGGGAGGTGAAAGAGTGAGGAATGAAGAGGTTACCTGGGTTACAATCATAGGACGATGATAGCACTCTAGACAGCAATAGGGACATTCAAAAAGGAGGGAGATATGGGGGTGGGGGGAAAATGAGTTCAGTTTTGGACACATTGAGTTTAAGAAATTTATGAAACATCTAGTAGGTGGTTAGAAATGTGAGACTGGAGGTTCTTAACCTCTTGGGACTGGATCAATAAATCTGAAGACATCAAAGTGGTAAAAAAGCAGGAGGCTTCTGACAGAAACAAACAAACAAAAAATATGTGTAGCCATTTGTTTGATGAGACATTCATTTGACCAATGTTTATTGTATGCCCAGAAGACAATTGACCCTCAATCACATGCCTTTATAATGTATTATGACAGCTCTAAATAATCAAGGTAAACTCTGTGGAATATGTTCTATAAAGCCCCCTACAGCATACTGAGCCTTGGAGGAATATATAGCTTTCCAAACAATTTTTCCTTCTTCTCAGATGTTTCTTTCCCCACCACAGAGCTCATGTGCAAGTAACAAAAAAGTCAAATGTTAAGAAAAGAAAAAGAGGTAGACAATAGTTGTATTTTTACCAACCTTCCTTATTTTTCATTTGTTCTGCTTAAATAGACTGAAAACTGCATGTTCAATATCAGTGTGTGTGTGTGTGTGTGTGTGTGTGTGTGTGTGTTTGAAAATAAAGTGAGGCAATTGCTGAACTATTTATATTTTAAACTAATTTGTACCTAAAATGAAGACCACATGAAACCAAATTTAGATTCTGGGTTTGTTTATTTAACCATCTGCTTCAGGTATTTAGGTAATGCTGAACTTTTGTGAAAGCAGAAATATAATTGACTAGCTAGAAATTAGATTTTTTTCCCCCTTCAAGCTAACTTTCAGTGTCCTCCGGACTTTGAGGTTTAAAATTAATGTTTCAAACCAAGTTTTGGAATAGGTACTTAAATAACCATTGACCTTAGCTTAATTTTCCCTTATTCTTACTATTCCTGTATTTGAATTTCATTATTTCTTTTTTTTAACATTTAGGATAATCACTGAATATTATGCAATTGTTCAATAAAAACTTTTTATAGTCATCAAATGTACCATTAAATGTAAGTCTTAAAAGGATTTTACAGGCCACTTCTATGTAACATCCTTCAGAGAAATGACAGTGCATTAGAGCAATGGGCAGTTTAACAATTATTACCTCTGCAGGGGCCCATGACATTGTTCTCTCTCCTTTTTTACAAAGAGATCCCTCTTGCCCTAGACCCAAGCATGCAGTCTGGACTGGGTTTTTTGGGAAGCCTAACCATCTAAAACAAGGGTCAAGCTCCTCATCCTCAACCCTTGTGTCCCATGGAAAAAATACTTAAAGCTTAGATTTGACCCATGTCAAGGGTCTCCTCAAAGAAAAAAGTAGAAAGATATATATTATATACAAATATATAATATGAAGCAGAGTGGGAGGTGTTTATATCTTCCACACAAAAAGAAGCACTAAACACTAAGGGCTCTTGCAAACTGTAATGACTATTGTTCTACTTGGAGACTGAGACTTAGTTATTGCAACAATGTTGAGCAGAACTGCTGAATAGGCATTGTTCTGAACTTTTCTGCTTTTTCCAGGTCCCTGTCTTCTGGCAAACAAGGCCATGGCTTACACTAGCACCAGTCTGCTCTAACTGAGTACTTTGGATCCACAAATCTCTCAAACTGTCAAATTAAACTTAGTGGATCTTGGGCCCAGCTCATCTTGGGATTTCCGTTTGGTCACCTCTAACTAGGAAAAGAAATATAAAAAGTAGAAAAGGCAGCCAGTGGCCCCAAGGCCTAGTTGAGCATGGTTCTAGTTGACATACGGAATTATTTGTCTTGAGGTCAGGTTCCTTTAAAGATCCATTTAAATCTCTCAAGATCCCCTGGTTCTTCTTCCTCAGTGGCCAATAAACAGATTACTTCATCATTCCAAAAGTACCTAGTCCTTTAGGGCTAACTTATATATAGCTGGCTTGAGGCAGCCAGAAACTTTGTCTAGGTACCCAAGCTCTTAGCTAGCATATGTAGCTGCACAAATGCAGAAAATGTAGCTCTGTGCATGCTGTCGCATTTTTCCCCTAGAAGTGTCAAGCTCTTTTTATCACATTCATTACACTCCAAATACAGAGCTCTAGAGAAGTGGTATCAAACTGAAACAGAAACATCTCTGAAAGCTGCATATTGACTTAGAAAACCTCGAATTATTATTATCTATGTTCTATTTTAATTTATTTTGTTAAACAATTCGCAATTATATTTTATTCGGGTTGGGGGGGCAATCAGAAGTGTTACAGGACACAAGTCTGTGAATTTTGACACCTCTTCTTGAGAAGGAAAAAAAGAAATATTTATAACTTAGGTTTGGTTCACATCTAGCCTCTCCCCAAAGGGAGTAGTAGAGAAGTACTCAATGTGTAATATGAATCAGGTGTGGGACAGTTATTTATTTCCTCCACACAAAATAAATGCTAACACAAAAAGCTTTTACCAATGTACATTAACAGAAACATTTAAACAAGTAGTAATAATAACCACTGTTATACTTTTCTGAGAAGTTGAGACTTATCAATAGAACATGAAACAATTTGTGTGAATGCTGAATAGATGTTTACATTTCAGTACCCTATGCACTGTTTATCTGTTCTGTTCATGTCTTCTGGCACAGGAGACCAGTGATTTAGCTTATCTTCTGGTCATTGGTTATCTCTTCCAAGAGCATATTCTAACCCTCACCCCTCCTCCATCTCAACTGTCACCAATAACCTCTGATAAAGGAGTCAGGATCTCTGGACTTCTCAAACTCATAAGGTTCCTTTAATGTTGTACACATGCATCTTAGAATCTCTATTCAGTCACTTAAATTATGGAAAGAAGCAAAGCAGAGACCCAGTAGCCCTGGCTCAGATTTGCCCAAGACTACACATATACATTACCTTCCAAGTGCTCACAATTCAACAAGTTGGAGGTAGGGAAATGAACCCTCTCCTTCCATACCCCTTCAGTAACAGACTAGAATAAGAGGAGGGTTGCTCCATTTTAAAGGCTCTTTAAATAATAGCCGACTCTTCTTGCTCAGTGGTGAATAAGGGGACCCCTTTGGCATCCCCAAAGTTCCTTAGTCCTTCAGTAGTGGCCATACACAGGTAGGGAGGTAGTCTCTGTGTATGGTGCAGTTACAATAGTTTTAACATAGTCTCATTATCAGATCCCAGAATGGTAGCATGTCAGAGACCTTGAGTGGTAATATAATGTACTTTGAGAGGTTTTAATAAGAATAATTAAGTTTGGTAGCACTAAGTATATATTGCCACAATACCATAAGGACTTTGAAACATATTTCATTGACTAGATTAAGCCATAGAACTTAATGAAGGCTGAACAATTTACAGTGTATATTAATAATGTATTGCTTCACAGACTGTGGATGACAGTCAATCATCTTGAGATTCAGTATGGATGCTCATAGTCTACTATACTGCTTGAATGTTCACCAAGGATCTCCAAACACAGAGTTTGTTGATGTCGAAAGGAAGGTTACTTTAGGATAGAAATGAGTAGGAATGGCTATATAAAACAAAATGCCCTCTATTTGGTTTTAAATAAATGAAAACATTGTAAGTTATTGTAAAATCCCTTTATAAAGTATGTTTATAGCAGAGTCAACTTGAGTGTTCAGGAATGGTATGAAGTACATCTCTTTCTAACATGGATAAGAGGAGGTATGATATAGTCAATAGAGAGCCAGTCTAAGATAGGGTCCAGCCTCTGTCATAGATGTATGACCTTGGGCAAGTCACTTAATCTCTCAGTGCTAGAGGAAAGTCTCAATGACTATAAGCTGAAGACCTTGTCTTTCAGGGTCTGTAAGGTTCTGAAAACATAAGCATACATATCTCATGAGATTCTAAAAGACTAAAAATCTGCAAGTTTGGACCTGCAGGATTTTATGAAGACAAACACATGTAAGTCACTACTACATTTTTGGCTCATGACCTTTTCGCTTTATTGCAACCCAGTGGGATTGACTTTGCTTCCCTTCTGAACAATGGTATGGCTAGATTTTCTATATACCTACATGCCTGAAGGAACATCAATATCAGCTTGAATTTGTAATGCCTTATTTTACTTCAAATATAGAACTGCATGTTGATTTTAATAGAATGTGTTGGTGTGATAGGACCAGTGTTTTTCTGACGAAGCTTCTTTGACTTCTCTGGTGCATTTTTTTCTCCTCCTCATGAAACCTGATTGGCTACAGATTCTCTGACTGCTTCTTGGCCTGGAGTCATAAAAGATTCCCTCCCTCCACATGTAGTTGTGGTCCTTCAGAATTGGTAAGTGCCTGAGACCACAAGAGTCACCAAGCCTCAATGACGTAATGGCCAGATATGTTTATAGATGGGAATGAAGGGCATTGAGTCCAGAGCAATTAAGTACTACTGTATCCTTGCTGTATATCCTTGCTGCTTATGGAAAAGTAAACCTCCTCAGTGTTTTGTTTTTGCTGGGCAATGGGGGTTAAGTGACTTGCCCAGGGTCACACAGCTAGTAAGTGTCAAGTGTCTGAGGCCGGATTTGAACTCGGGTACTCCTGAATCCAAGGCCGGTGCTTTATCCACTGCGCCACCTAGCTGCCCCTCTCCTCAGTGTTTTGAAATTTCTTATCTCAACATCAAACCTGAAGAGTTGGTTAAATGATAATAGAAAATAATGGGGTTTTATTATTTTTATGTGATAGTAACACTTTTATGGGGCAAAAGAAAAGAGAAAAATATCATAGCCAGAAATGTGCTAAAGATCTGAAGATTTAATCTGAGCCAAAATTTTCTCCATTACAGATATCTACCTGACTATGACATGATATACAAGTTCTAGTGCCTAATGCATGTAGAGGTTAAATGATTTATCCAGGGTCACATAACTAGTAAATAGGATTTGAGTCCACATCTCTTGACATCAAGCATACTATCCATTATTCCATGATGCTTCAATGGACAATAAATACATTAGAATAGACTATCCAGGCTAATATTAACATGGGGTGGTCTGAATGGGAAATTCAAGAATTACAGCATAAATTATTGAATCATTTTCTTCCATAATATAAAGTTTAACTGTCACTAAAGTCCTACTTTAAATTCTCATGATGATGTCTTTAGGTTTTTGAAATTTCTGGCAGTTAAGTGCAATCTCTGACAGGTACGACCAAACTGGAAAGGTTTTGAGTATAAATGGCTGAACAATAGCTTAAATTCAAAGATACTACCAAGATGTTTGCAGGTTGATGATTTTTTTTTTTACAATAGCAACTGATAGTCCAATATTAATCAACATATATTTATTAAGAATCTATCGGGGCAGCTAGGTGGTGCAGTGGATAGAGCACTGGCCCTGGAGTCAGGAGTACCTGGGTTCAAATCCAACCTCAGACACTTAACACTTACTAGCTGTGTGACCCTGGGCAAATCACTTAACCCCAATTGCCTCACTAAAAAAAAAAAAAAGAATCTATCACACTAGGTGGTGCAGTGGATAAAACATCGGCCCTGGATTCAGGAGGACCTGAGTTCAAATCCGGTCTCAGACACCTGACACTAACTGTGTGACCCTGGGCAAGTCACAACAACCCTCATTGCCCAGTCCAAAAAAAAAAAAAAAGAATCTACCACATGTCAGGTGTTTTGCTAGAAATACACAGACCAAAAAATGAAACAATCCCTGCTCTTAAGGAGCTTGTAATTGTACATACATATGTATATACAGAATAAATACAAAATAAATTGTTCTTATTTTTCTTCTTGTTTCACATCTGACTTTTTGTGACCCCATTTGGAGTTTTCTTGGCAGAGATGCCAGAGTGGTTTTCCATTTCCTTCTCCAGCTCATTTTATAGATGAGGAACTGAGGCACACAGGGTTAAGTGACTTGCCTGGAGTCACAGAGCTAGTAAGTGTCTGAGGCCAGATCTGAACTCAGGAAGGTGAATCTTCCTGACTCTAGGTCTATTTACTCTACCACCTAGATGACAAAGTAGTTAAATATGTAACACTGAGAAACTGTTGCTGGGTCTACAGTGGCTAGGGTACCGGTACAAAAGCCAGCTAGCAAGTCAAGGATGGTTTGGAAAATTTTGAAGTATATATGGTTGATATTTCAGTATTTATTAAGTTAGTCTAGGGGGAAGCTAGGTGGGGCAGTAGATAAAGCACTGACCTTGGATTCAGGAGGAACTGAATTCAAATCCAGCATCAGACACTTGACATTAGCTGTGTGACCCTGGGCAAGTCACTTAACCCTCATTTCCCCCAACCCCCCAAAAAAGGTTAGGTAAGAATTTAAGGTATAACATTCTTTTAGGGATAATTGGACTTTATTAAGAGACTCTTGAATAACTCCAAACCTTAGGAATCAATGAAATAATATTATAATCAGATGAAGAGCAGTGGTAAAATCCCAGGACAAAGCATCCTGAGCCCTCAAATCATGCCAAGCAGATGGCTGCCAGTTCTCCTTCACTCCCTGTTGATTCTAACTCCATAACATCTTTCTCATCCATCTAGGTTTTTCTACCCACTCAGTCACAACTCTAATTCAGGAACTCCTTTTGACTACTGCAATGGTTTTTCTGTATTCTTTGCCCTCAATCTCACCTCTCTAATCCAACCTTCAGACAACTGGCAAAGTATGGCTGTATTGCTTCTTTGCTCAAAGATCTTCAATATCTCCTGACTATACTTCAGGAAAAATTACTTAATTATTTAATATTCTCTACAATTTGACTGCATTCTGTTTTCATTGGTGGAGACTGATTGCTCAGTGCTTCACAGACTGAGTGAGGTTAGTGAAAAGAAAGATCCCAGTCATCTGGCTTTCAGGTTTGATAGAGAAAATACAGGGCATAAGATTCACTTCAGGTTCCTAAAAGGAGAGAAAGACTCTAGGAAGAAGCTGATGTGTAGAGAAACCAGCAACCTCAATCATGTTCCTATTCTTAGCTTACTACACTAGAGACTTCAGGGGATTTCCCTTTGGGTGAGAACTGGGACTCTTTCTTGACTGAGGTGAGTTATCTCACTCCCAATGGGAGACGTTGTTTATTCTGTGTATTGTCTGGTATATATTATCAAATGAATACTTTCTCTTTTATGTCTTTTTTGATAAATGGACTTATTCCCTATTTTCCATTTGTATTCATTGCTGAACTGGCATTTGGTGGGAATGGAGTCAAGCCTTGGATATATAGCTTGGAGTACTCCTTCCCTATTAAGATCCCTTAAGAATTTAGGGGCACCAAAGGGCGATAAAGCTGTCCATACCCTTTGACCCAGCAATACCACTTTTGGGTCTTTTTCCCAAAGAAATCATGGAAAGGGGAAAGGGACCCACATAGACAAAAATATTTATAGCTGCTTTTTATGTGGTGGCAAGGAATTGGAAGTTGAGGGGGTGCCCATCAATTGGTGAATGGCTGGACAAGTTGTGGTATATGAATACAATGGAATACTATTGTGCTGTAAGAAACGATGAGCAGGAGGAGTTCAGAGAAACCTGGAGGGTCTTGCGTGGGCTGATGATGAGTGAGATGAGCAGAACCAGAAGAACATTGTACACAATATCATCAACGTTGAGTGTTGATCTACTGTGATGGACTATATTCTTCTCACCAGTGCAATGGTACAGAAGAGTTCCAGGGAACTCATGATAGAAGAGGATCTCCAAATCCAAGAAAAAAAAAAAGAACTGTGGAGTATAGATGCTGAATGAACCATACTATTTCTTTTGTTTTTGGTGCTGTTGTTTTTTTTTTCTATTTTGAGATTTTTCATCATTGCTCTGATTTTTCTCTTATAACATGACTAATGCAGAAATAGGATTAATGTTATTATGTGTGTATATATATATATATATATATATATATATATAACCTATATCAGATTACCTGCTGTCTGGGAGGGGGGAGGGAGGGGAGGGAGGGAGAAAAATCTGAAATTGGAAAGCCTGTATAAACAAAAGTTGAGAACTATCTTTACATGTAATGGGAAAAAAATAAAATACTTTATTAATTTCAGAAAAAAAGAGTTTAGGGGCACAGGGCAGCTAAGTGGCACAGTGGATAGAGCACCGGCCCTGGATTCAAGAGGACCTGAGTTCAAATCTGGCCTCAGACACTGGACACTTAACTAGCTGCATGACCTTGGGCAAGTCACTTAACCCCAATTGCCTCACCAAAAAAACAAACAAAACAAAAAAGAGTTTAGGGGCACAGCTTGAGCCTAAAAATTATTTCCCTTAGACTATCTAAGACTGCAAATAGAAAAAATTCTAGTCTAGTACCCCCTCTCTCTGAGGAGAACAGAATGTCCAGTTTCTGGTCCCAAACTCCTACTTTCCCTCTTAGCAGGAATCAAAGTCTCCCTTGGTATATGGTGGAGGGGAGGAGACTCTAGAAATATCTATTATTGCCTCCCTGCCTGTGAGCCACATCTAGACAGACCCACGTGAACATACATAATCTACCTGGTAAAAACAGTGCAATGTACCCACACACTCCTTATACTAGTTTCATGCTATTCCCAATAATACATTTAATATTCCAGCCAAATTATAATACTAGCTGTTCACAGATTTTGTCTTGCCTTTTATACTCAATACCCCACATGCTTGGAATAATTCTCTCTGTTCAAATTCTTTTTTTCTTTCAATGCTCACCTCATGTACCACCTCTTCCATGGAACCTTTCATGATCTCTCTAGCTGAAAGTGACCTTATCTGCCTTAAAGTTTCTTAAAGCATATAACCAAAACTTTTCATATAATATTCTATCATGACTGAGTACATGTGGGTACATCACCAGAACTAAATCTAGTCTTAAAAAGAACACCTGATAACTAAAGGCTTGTTTCCTTATTTTCTCTCTGATATTCCAGTGAGACTCCTGATTGGTCTATCATTTGGCCAGCTGAAGGAAAGGGTCACATATCATGTGGTAACTCAGTGGTACTCTAGCCTGTGAGTAGCCTATTCTTTTTTTTTTTTTTAGTGAGGCAATTGGGGTTAAGTGACTTGCCCAGGGTCACACAGCTAGTAAGTGTTAAGTGTCTGAGGTCAGATTTGAACTCAGGTAATCCTGACTCCAGGGCCAGTGCTCTATCCACTGCACCACCTAGCTGCCCCGAGTAGCCTATTCTTAACTCCACCTAGCTCATGTTTTGTGTGCTCTCTTTCTCTTTCCTGAGCTTTGTGTGGTAGCAGCTAGCCTTCGAGTTCAATGGCACTTAGTGGGTATCACCTGGAATATAGGAAAAAATACCAGAAATGCTTAATATTGTTTTTATTTAGCTCATCTCCATTCCATAGGATGGTTGGCTTCTCCTCTCAATTGTGATTTCTCCCTTCCACTTAGAGGATTTTATAATTCACTGTTAATAGCCATGCAATTTATTAAAATGATCAAATAACATGGAAAACACAAATAGATATTGAAAATGAAGCATAGCAGCCTGGATTAATTTATTTCCTTTCCTCCCTGTCCCCAATCCTTCTCCCCATTGTGGGAGTAGGCTAAAAAGGAAAGTGATTTGGTAGGTAGAATGAATAGGCCTTCCTGAGTTATGCTCTAGGGGAACAGGAAAGAGAATAAAACTGTGGACAGGAATTTGGCTGAATCTCACTTCTATGGCTATGCAATTGGCTATGGACCACTTAAAGGCAGCTCCCAACTCACTCTATTTGGCTCCACACCACCTTGATGTCCTTGCCTTTGCATCTTCCAGTTTCTGACCCCTCTGTTTCCTTCAATCAGTATTAAATCCATGAAGAGTTTCACAAGGAGATCTCTGCTCTGCTTTGATTTCCCCTGCTCACAGCTGGTGGGAAGTACTCATCTATCCTCTCCTTACCTCATGGCAGAACAAACATAGAACTTCCCCTTCCTACTACTGTTTTTTTTTCCCCCAGGCCAAAGTCAAGAACAGAGGTCCTTGCAAGGCCAAAGAAAGCAGAAACTCAATAACTCTGGGAAGTGTATGCCTACATCCTCTTTGGATAACCAAGTCTTTATGACTCATCCTTGGTCTTCTTGGGTCTTACCCATAATATATAATGATGATGCTAACTACAAGCATTTACATAGTACTTTGAGGTTTGAAAAGTACTTTATATGTTATTGTACTTTATTCTCACAACAAATCTGTGAGGTTGGAGTTACCCCATTTTTAGATGGGCAAATTAAGTATGAGAGAAATTAAGGGACTTTCTTAGTTGGGAAAGAGGGGTTAAGTCACACTAACAAAGTGTCTGAGTAGAAGTTAAACTTTCTGAATCCAAGTCCAACACTCAGCCATTGAATTGCTGAGCTGCTTTAAATGATAACTGTTTGTGTGCATATTGAATCCACCCCATTAGCTTTTGGGTTACAATTTCTTTGAAGGCAATTATTCTGTCGGTTTTCATCTTGCCACCTTTAGCACAGTTCCTAGCATATTATTAGCATTCAATATAGTATACAATTATTACTGAATTTGTGGAATTAAACTGAGTATCTGCTAGTCGTCATGTTTTATCTTTGGTTCCTTCTCACTCCATCTTATGTAAATAGCACACACACACACACACACACACACACACACACACACATATATATAGTACTGTACTAATCATTTATTTTATGTGGAAGAAACAAATAATAGTCTTATACCTGATTTACATTATATTTGGAATACTTTATTATTCACTGCTATTGGGGAGACTTTAGCTAGACTTAAGCCAAACTTAAGATTTATGTTATTCTTCCTGGCTCCAGGATGGAAGTGTAAAAATCCAGATACTTTCAGAAAAGGGCCTGACCCACCCAATTTAGTGGTCAGGCTCCCCTAGTTCTAAACCTGGAACAACTGTATGGGTCTAGAGCTACAAGGAGCCTTTTAGTGAGAGAGGGAAAGAGTGAATGTCCCAGATCCAGCAGACTCAGCAGAGCTTTTTGTTATATCATTGAATTTTAACATTAGTTGTCAAAATTTTAAATTTATCTTTTTTATATTCAAGCAAAATAATTTTTACATGTAACATATGTTAAATGTTATCATGGTCCTCCCTTAAAACAAACAAATGAACAAGCAAAAATAAGCTAGGGTTGGAGTCTGACTGGTAGCCAATCAGGAAGCTGTTGCCTGGAAAACTTTCCATGAAACAGAAGAGGCGGGGCAGCTAGGTGGCGCAGTGGATAGAGCACCGGCCCTGGATTCAGGAGGACCTGAGTTCAAATCCAGCCTCAGACACTTGACACTTAATAGCTGTGTGACCCTGGGCAAGTCACTTAACCCCAATTGCCTCACCAAAAAAAAAAAAGAAAGAAAGAAAGAAACAGAAGAGGGAAAACAAAGGGTATAAATGCTTCCCACATAAAAGCCCAGCTGTCCAAAACCAATAGGCAGTCCTATTATATGCAGTCCTGATTATATATTAAAATGTGGTACAGTGTTTGCTTGTGCTTCTGGGATTGAATGGGGAAGAGATCAGTCACATCATTTCCTGTTTATAAATTAATACATAGCATGTATTTTTTTGAAGTCCCAAAGTCTAACTAATAATTTGAGAAGAGAGGAGAAATGACTCTTTTCAAAGAGAAGGACTTGTTTCTCAATGGTAAGGAATCAGGTTTTTCAAACTCATTGGGAATAACTATTTTTCAAACTTTCAGAACTGTGAATCCCATTCCTGTTCCTTCACTTGATGACCTTGAGGGGAACATATGATCCTGTTTTGAAATCCAAATTAGAATTTTTTATTTTATTTTTTCTTTCTTTGTTTCTTTTCTTTCTTTGTATCTTTCTCTTCCTTCTTTCCTTCCTTCCTTTTTCTTTTTTTTTTTTTTTTTTTGCAGGGCAATGAGGATTAAGTGACTTGCCCAGGGTTACACAGTTAGTAAGTGTAAAGTATCTGAGGACGGATTTGAACTCATGTACTCCTGAATCCTGGGCTAGTGATTTGTCCACTGAGCCACCTAGCTGGCCCCAAAATTAGAATTTATAACAGGGATTTGGAATAGAGGTCAGGCGTTTAAGTCAATGGTGTAGAAGATTACCCAAGAAGACTTTTATTATAGGAAGTTATGGTGTAGTGGAGGAGCACGAAAAAGATGGAGAAACAAAGCTAAGATTAGGGGACATGTAGAATCAATCTATTGTTATGACAAATTATTGATTATTCAGTTCATTTCCTTCTCATCTCCTTTCTCCTCTTTTTCCTCTTCCTCCCTTTTCCTCCTCCTTCCCCTTCCTACTTTGATGATCACTTAGCAGTTCAATGGTATTTCCATCTACTTCTAAAGTTTAGGGTAAGAGTATATTCACATAGCTGACTCTTGAGAGTCCTTAGATGCTTTCTGCTCCAATGCCTCTTTATTCTGCCCTATTAAAAAAATAGAACAGTGTTGGTAACCCCACAAAACACAAGATAAATGAACAGTTGTATCCTTGGATGGTCCAATCCTGTTCAAGAGCATTCTGGGCTGGGCTGGGCTTAGCTCAGGCAAGTGCCCTGGGTACTTTAGATATGAAATTGGAACAAAATGAGATATGTGTAGACCAGTCAACAGTTAACAAAAGGACATTTATTTAGCCACCACAAAAGGATATTTAATAAGAATAGACAATGAAGACATCTTGATTTTATTTAGCTGAGTGCAGCTTTTTTGACTGAGTTACCCATCATTTTCCATCTTCAAAGGATCAAAGATTTCCTAGAACTCTTCATGGCTACTTTGTATCCAGAAGGCCGGTAAGGAATGTTAATAAGACAAAGCCTTTAGTTCTTCAAGTCAAGCAGGCCTTGAGGATAGTCTCAATATATATATATATATATATATATATATATATATATATAAATGCAAAATCTGATTATTATCCTCTAGAATATCAAGTGGCCAAATTAAGCTGCCTGTGAGGGCCTCAGCTAAAAGATATGGAATGCTTTATTTAGTTAGGTTTGGAGAATCATCTCTGGATTTCAGTTATCCATGGTAGCCCTGGCAGCCATTACCATGGATGATTAAGTGTTGGATATAATATTTATAATCTAAATGGATCAGGAAAGAAGGGTAATTCATTCTCTACTATTATTTTTTTTTAGAATTCATTAATTAAAGACAATTCTCTTCCTTCTATCATATGTTATATAAAATTATTTTGTTACTTAGATAAGTGACTGAATGAAAAATTTGTTGCTTTTACATATTACTATATATATGCATATACCTATGCAAAACATACATGTTTAAAAATTTGGTAATGTGATATCATGCTACAATAATGGGATACTTGTTAAATGCATTCAGTAAACTATGAAGGAACCCCTGCCAAATAAACTATAACTATTAATTTTCTCTGTTTAATTCTATTTACTTGATGGGAAGCTAATATATTCTCATATTGCGTGTGCCATGATACTGAAGTCAATTAAATCAAGGAAATGGTAGAGTGGTATGGAGAGGCAGCATAATATAGTGGAAAACATAAGTGGAAAGTAGAACAAGGAAAACAAGAGACATACAGAATAAAAGAAAAATGAAATTGAATGCTATGTAATTGTACTGGCCAAGCTTGGCCCCATCCAAAGAGGGAAAAAAGAATCACCTCCTTAAACATATATGTATATATATATACACACATGTATATGTTCATACATACACACATGCATACATACTACTTGGTTAAAATGTTTTTAGATTTGTGTAACTATTTTGGCTAGGGCATAAGGGAAGTATATATTTGGAAAGGAAACAAAAGATAACTATGAATTTTAAAAAAAGAAGACATATAAGCATAAACTTAAAATAACCATATGAAAATATATGATTAAGCACCAAAATGCTTAAGCACAGAGTAAATTGCTGAAGCAATTCAGAAGAGAAATTGATGTTGTATGGAATGGTCAAAGAAGATGTCCTGGAGGACTGTGGCTTGTCTTAAGTTTCTAAGTTTGGGTTAGATTTATATGGGGGGAGAAAAGAAGGGAAGGTATCCCAGATAGGGACACAATGTGAACAAAGGTAAGAATTGGCAGGGTATTTGGGAGACATAAGATGAATATTTGGGGAGAAGTCAAGGCCTCATGAAGTAGTAGGAGATAAAGTTGGAACAATAAGTTCATGCCATACTGTGGAGATCTTTTATTGACAGGTTGAACGGTTCACATTTTATCATATAGGCAATAGGTAACCATTGAGGACTTTTGAACTGGGGAATGACATAATTAAAGCGGTGTTTTTTAATCTCTTAGTAAAATCTTTTACAGGAAGCCTTCCCTAACCCCTCTTAATTCTAGTGTCTTTCCTCTGTTAATTATTTCCTATTTTTCCTGTATATAGCTTGCTTTTTTAATATATACTTGCATGTTGTCTCCCCCATTAGATTGTAAGCTTCTTGAGGGCAGGGACTGTCATTTGCCTCTTTGTGTATCCCTAAGTGCTTAGCAGATTGCTTGACATATAGAGTAGGCACTTAATAAATTTTTATTGATTGATATTAGTTTGGCAGTAGTTTGCTAAATAGATTAGAGAAGAGGAGGTTTTGAGACAGCAAAAAATTAGGTAGTTATTGAAATATTTCAAGATGAGGTGTTGGAGCTGAATTCAGATACCTACATTTTATATTTTAGGTCAAAATGAAATTCTAGACCAGGGCATGGCTATCTCATCATGTTAAATAGCTGAAGTTCCAAATCATATTTGCATGAAAGAACACAAACAAAAAGGTTTTCTTTACAACTAAGATAGACTAGTTAAGAAGAACCATCTCTTTTTATTCAAGTGTTTGCATCTTTTGAATGTGTTTGTTATCCCAATATAGTTTTGTCCCACAAACTTAAATGGTATAAATAAAGTTTTATCAACTGCCTTTTCATCTGTCACCTTAATTTCAGGCTTCTTTTCCTTTGGGGCTCCAAGTGGCTGACAGCTTTCTTCATGTTTCATCCAGCACTATTGTTCAGTACCTCAGTGGCATAGTGTAAAGAATCGTGGTCTAGACTCAGGAAGACCTGAGTTCAAATCTAGCCTCAGATACTTACTTGTTAGATGACCCCGAACAAATAATTTAACCTTTATCCGCCTTAGTTTCCTCATCTATAAAATGAGGATAATAATAGCACTTATCTGCCAAGGTTGTTGTTAGAATTAGAGAAGAATATTTGTAAAGCACTTAGCACAATGTCTGGCATATGGTAGGCACTATATAAATGCTAGCTATCAGCTACTTTTATTATTATGTACTTATTTACAAAGTTATAAAAAACAAACAAACAAAAAAAACAAAACAAAGTTATATAAATCTCTATCAGAACAAGGCTCCTTAGTTTTTTTTTTCCCCCATGAGCCTCTTTGGTAGGTAAAAAAACAAAACAAAACAAAACCCTCATTACTTATTTACCCTGTCCAAACCCATTTGCCAAAGCAAAAATTAATAAAACAGAACAAACTCTCCTTAAAGTATAGGTGAGTCTTTGGGGTATGTGGTGGGGAGAACAGGAAGAAAAGATAAGTCTTCTCAGTTCTTTCCTATTTCACTTATTGATTTTATAGCAGAAGAGTAAGTCTAAATAGATACTTCTCTCTTGCATTTTCCCTGCACTGGTGAAGACTTTACCAAGACACTTGCACATCTCAACTTTGAATCTTAAATAAACCTTCAGACCCCCAGATGATAACATATTTACTTTTGTATTTGAGGACAGTATTATCCTCCTTGGATCCCAATCACTATTATCATTCCATTCTGTCAAGTGGACATATGAAATACCATTAGGAATGCCAGCAGAAGTCAATAGATTTTACCCTTGCTCTCCAATGTTTCCAGTGTTATCCTGAGGTTTAGTGGAACTTGAAAGGCGTTTGCCCTTATTGAGGGGAATAATAGGAGTTGGCAAAATATGCATATAGTTCTTAAATGATCATCCCCAGACTCAAGTGACAATGAGGAAGGTGAGCTCCTTCTCCACAATGATTTCTCCCCTCAGAAATGGCTGTGGGGGTGGGGCTAGAAGCATACTGCTATTTCTAAGGTTCTTGGATTCAGCATCCTGGAGGAAGAGATTAAAAAATGCTGACTGACGAGTTAAAAATGAAAATTTGGAAAATATAAGTAGCTAGAGTATGCATCTGGTCCGTATATGAGATCAAGCCAACCTATCTACAAATGTTCATTCCACTAGGGATCATTAGCAGTATTGTTTTAAGAACAACTTTGAGCAAATAAGTAATTTTGATTATTATAAATACTCAAATTAACTATAAGGACATATGAAGAAATATACTATCTGCATCCAGAGAAAGAACTGATAAATAAAAGTATGTATAGAATAATTTCACACACACACACACACACACACACACACACATACCTATTTGTGCTAATGGCAGACATCTCTAGGGAATGGGGGCAGGGGAAGAAAAAAAAAGAAATTTACATGATAATTTTGTTGTATATTTACATATAATTTTGTTGTTGGGATAGCAGAATAGATTTACTGCTTCATATGCAATCATCTTTTTATTGTACTATGTTATGGAAATGCTTGTTTTATTTCACAAATTAAAAACAAAATAATAAAAAAATTCAAGTGAACAATGAGAATCAAATCAAATTGTCAAATATTTATTTAGTGTTTGCTCTGTGTAAGCCTCTGTGCCTAGGAGGGAGAAGACAGTCCATTATTAAGAGCAAGGAGACACACACAGAAGTTAAATAATATATACTCTCTTAGCATTAACACAGTATGCACAGTTCATTTTAGCACATATGATCCAAGAGCGATTCTCTTGTTTGGTTTTCCTGTTCACAAAATGCTCTAAATTCCTTTGTAGTTGGCTTGAGACAAAAGACTGATGGGAGGTATGTACATCATTTCCTTAGTAACAGGAGCACCCTAATTAGAAAATATTCTGAAATTTTTGACTATGCCCATTTCTGGGGTTTCAATTAGCTACCACTGGCTGATGCAGAAATACTTAAAATTCTTACATTATTTCAGAGTAGGGAAGTAGCCAGCCTCAAGATTGGCAGTGGCTTGGGAAGGATCACCAGTCATTGTCACAAACAACTGTAGTGTTCTGGAAATTGATACCTCTCATATATCGATACCCTTCAGCTTCAAATAGCTATTGCTTCTAGGAAAATGGAAGTAGCAAAATTGATCTCAGTGTAACATAATAACATTCTGCTGAGTCTTCTAGATCCTAAATAGCTTTCAAGTGTAATTTGAAGGGTTACTAGACTAGAAAGCCAGATGATGGCAGTGTGATGTAACAGAAAGAAGACTGAACATGGAATCAGAGGACTTGAATTCCAATACTACCTCCACTACATTTAGTAAAAGGTCATTTGTGTCACTTTTAGGAGATCACTTATTTCCCAGGTTCTCTGTTTCCCCGTATAAAATGAGAGAATTGGACTGCAGAATGCCTATAGCTATAAATCTGCCAAATAGCTATGATATCACCTTCATCGTTATTCATCTCATCAAAATATATTTATTGAGTGACAATAATTTTATACAGAAGTTTGGCCAATGTAAATCAATTGCCCTAATGAGTAGACCAAAAAGAGCCTAAAAAGCACTGCAATCAGCAAACTCTTAAATTATTTACCAAGCAAAGAAACACAGCAGCCAAGGGCTATACCACTTGAGAATATAAACTTCTTTTTAAATTGTATGGGGAAGGATGGTGGAAGAGTCTGAGTAATATCTCTTGAAAAAGCAGTGGATGGTATACTATGTATTTAAAATCTTAGCAAAAGACCCAATTAAGCAAAGTTATACTGAGGGCATTGAAGGGTGAGATGGGACAGAAGACAACAAACAGATGAAAGATGGCAAAGCTTTGCAAAGGCTTTTATAACAAACTGTAAAGAATTATTTGTTATTTGAGGTTTTTATGCCTCGGTGAGCACTGGCCTGGGGCTCTGCAAACCGCATGGTGCTCCACCCACTGGTTGTAGCTGTTGCCATGGCGCTGGCACCTCACATCATCACCACTCGCTGACGCCTACATGGGCCTGGCAAAATTATAATGATTGGAAGCCTAGTGAGGGCAGTCATGTGACTGTCAGAGCAGCCATCCCATTGGCTGGGGCTGTGTGGGGTTTTTCTGGGATTGGGGGAGGAGAATTGGGCATTCTAGCTGGACTCTGGAAGGTGACAGGAGTTCTGCTGAGTATTCTCAGCTGATTCCTGGGCGGTGGTATTTTTTCAGGTTGTATAATTTCCCTTTCCCCATTTATTTCCTTTCCCTTGATCTACTGATCCTGTTTGTGTTTTTTTTTTTTAAGTTCATTCTTGTTAAAATAATTCCTGTTCTGTTTTGAGAGAGGCTGTTGGTCTCCTTCCTTGCCCCCAATATTGTGGCGAGCCACTTAGCTAACACTCCCCAATTAAAAATTGGTCCCCACAAAACTCTTTTCATCTCAAAGATGATGGAGCTATAGTATTTGGACTCTAGTATTACCATCCCAGATGGATTAACAGAAGGCAAAAATGAAAAGAACTAAGGTAGGAAAAAATAGATGACCTGCATACCAAGTGAAGACTGAAGAGGTCCATGCTATATTTCACACAGCTATGACAGTGTTGAGGGAGTGACTGTCAAGGTTCTTTAAGGCAGACAAGATACCAAAGACATGAAAAAAAATAACTTAGACCTTACTACTACCCAAGAAAGTAACTAAAAGAACATCAATAACTATAAACATATATGACTACTTTGCCATCCACATTATTACTATTATTTGAAAATATTCTACTCACTTATGCAAGACACCTTTGAGGAAGGTGTTAGTAGAGAACAGATGTAGTGAATAAACAATGCTACAATGCTTTTTTGTTGTTGTTGTTGTTTTAAAAAGAATTTGACTCGGTAGGATAAATTATCATCATAAAGGCTTTTTTCTAACAAGGCACTGTATGCATCACAATTACACAAGATCCTTTGAAAGCTATAAAAATGGAGATAGCCTTGTTTGATAACCTTTTGTCTGATCACTAGTATCAGGAGAACAGGAAGAAAAGTTCACATTATTCACTACTGTTGGGGAGGAGATGCTGTACTGGGTCCAAGTAGAAGAGGCATTCCCTATTTATGATGATGATGGTAATAGTAATAACTAACATTTATATAGCACTTTAACGTTTAAAATGTATTTGAAAAATATACTATTTTATCTTAACAACAATCTTCAGAGAGGTGCCATTGTTATTCTCATTTTCTAACAAGGGAACTGAATCAGACAGAGATCAAGAGACTTGTCCTGGGTAACAAAGCTAGTAAGTGTCTGAGGCCCCAGTTTTAGTACTTTCTCCACTGTACTACCTAGCTAGTAAACATTGACATAGACCACAGAGTTGCTTCACCAGGAGGGAAGGTTTCTAGTTTGAAAAATACTCAGGACATTTGAGGAGTTGCCTCACTCAGTGTTGTTGTTCAGTCCTTTGAGTCATGTCTGACTTTTTGTGACCCCATTTGGGGTTTTCTTGGCAAAGATACTGGAGTGCTTTGTGATTTCTCTCTCCAGCTCATTTTACAGATGGGGAAACTGAGGCAAAGTGGTGAAGCAACTTGCCCAGGGTCATTCAGCTAGTAAGTGTTTGAGGCCACATTTAAACTCAGGTGTTCCTGACTCTTAGGGCTTGTTGCTCTATCCATTGTGCCACCTAGCTGCAGGATGAGATGAGAAGTTGTTGTTGGGGCAATGAGGGTTAAGTGACTTGCCCAGGGTCACACAGCTAGTAAGTGTCAAGTGTCTGAGTCCAGATTTGAACTCAAGTCCTCCTGAATCCAGGGCTGGTGCCTTATCCACTGTACCATGTAGCCACCCCAGAACTCATAGAGTCTTAATGTGAAACTCTTTCTCCTGCCCTGGACTGAAAGTGAAATGGTTGAATGTTCATTGTGAAAGCATTGGTGATAAAGAGTAATTTGTTCAAATTTTATATACCTGGCGGGGACAGCTAGGTGGCACAGTGGATAGAACACCGGCCCTGGATTCAGGAGGACCCGAGTTCAAATCTGGCCTCAGACACTTGACACTTACTAAACTGTGTGACCCTGGGCAAGTCACTTAACCCCAATTGCCTCACCAAAAAAAAAAAGTTTATATACATGGCAAATCTGTCCCCCCACATATAGCATGGAGGTGTCATTGTGTGGCTCTTGCTTCTTCTTCTCCCCCCTCCCCCCTGCCCAAACCCCTTCTCCAAGGGAGACTTTAATTCCTTCCTGGAAGAGAAACAAGATATTGCAGCCAGGAACTTGGCCATTTTGTGTTCCTCAGAGGGTGGTTACCTGGGCTAGAATGATATTTCTCTGATCCTTTATGGGATATACACTGTGAGAAATGTGAGAAAATAATGGGATTTGGCACATACCCAAAGGCCCCACCTGAGATTAATTTAGAACGGATTGAATTAAGTGAGACTGATTGAGAGTGATTGACTTTGCTGATTAACCTACTTAAAGTTAATTCAATTAAAGCCACACCTGGCTGACTCCCAAGAGGGAGTGTTCTCAGAGGCTGTGGTCTATGACATCAACACAAGACCACCCTCAAGTGTATAAGGACTGCCTCTCTTCCGGACCTATAAAAAACTTCCACACAGTTTGCGGGAGCAGTTCATGGCTGGCTCATGGTGGAGGACTTGAGGAAGAATCAGACCAGGCTGGAACTCTAGGCTAGATAGGCCTTTTCTTAACTTTCTGAAGTCCATGTGTTCTCTTTTTACTAATATCTGCTATGCTTTAATGAATGCTTATTGCTCAAAGACTGGTCCTAAAGCTTATAATTTAAGGCGACCACACATTTAGATTTTTTATTTAATTTAATTTTTTTATTTTCCAGTTACAGATTACATATAAGGATAGTTTTCAACATTTTTTTACACTGGATTTTTAGTTCCAAATTTTTCTTTTCTCCTCCGCTCCCTTCCCTCCCTCCTCCCCAATACGGAAAGCAGTCTGATATAGGTTGTATATGTACAGTCACATCAAACATATTTTTACATTAGTCATCTTGTGAAAGAAGAATCAGAGCACAAAGGAAAAACCTCAAACAAGAAGGAAAAAAAAGTCCAAAAGTAGAAATAGTATGATTCAATCTGCATTCATAATTCACAGTTCTTTTTTCTGGATATTGAGAATATTTTCTAACACAAGTTCTTTGAAACTGTTTTGGGGAAAAAAAAAAAGAAACTGTTTTGGATTGTTGCACTGCTGAGAAGAGCCAAGTCTATCCCCATTGTTCGTCACACAATGTTGCTGTCACTGTGTACAATGTTCTCCTGGTTTTGCTCCTCTCAATCAAAGTCTTCCATCTTACTTTTCATAATATTCTCTATCTCTTGTTTCACATGTTTGGATTTTAAATATCACAACATACATATGTATATATGCACATACTTTATATATGTACATATAAATTATATCTATATATACATATGTGTGTATAACATTATTAGTCATGGGAATATGTTTTTCAGTTTCAAACTAAGTTTTTGATCCCTATTCATTAATGGAAAAAGGAGGGACCTAAGCTTTATATCCAACTTCTTTCCC
This sequence comes from Dromiciops gliroides, assembly GCF_019393635.1. Classification (NCBI taxonomy): domain Eukaryota; kingdom Metazoa; phylum Chordata; class Mammalia; order Microbiotheria; family Microbiotheriidae; genus Dromiciops; species Dromiciops gliroides. The sequence goes on from NC_057863.1 coordinate 205,668,426, forward strand.
ACCAAGTACCTGTTACACAATGAAGACACAAAGCAAATAGCAAAGAAAACAATTTATACAAGTCAACAGCAAGATAGAAACCAGGAAAATGATACATAGGAGAATATATCTCAGAAAATAAAGAGTGAAAGAATTCTCCCATTGGGATCAAGGTAACTCACTAAGAGAAAGTCTCAAATCTCACCCAAAAGAAAAAATGTCTCAAAGTCTCTAGTGTAGCAAGCTTGGGAAAGAGACATGGTGGAGACTGCCAGCTCTTCTCATGTCAGTGTCTTCATAGTCTTATTCTCCCTTCTATAACCTGATGTGGTGTTGGCATCATCCATCTTCTCTCTTGACAATGGAAGCCAGAAGTAACAACTGCAGAACCTAAAGAGACTTGAAGAAAGTTTGTAGAGAGATCTTTTGCCTTCACCCCACCCCTAATACAGGCATGTAGTATTGCTCTCCACCAGTGAAGAGAGAGTTCCATACCAATGGGCTTTGGGATTCAGGTTACCTATATTTATTTTAATAATAGTTCCCTCTAATTTACTGTGACTTAAGTGCTTACCAGTAAGGAGTTGGTACCTGATTTTTGGGCTATCCATTTTGGGAAGAAGCTAGAGCTAAGAAAAGTGTTACCCCCCTCCCCCATCCCATCTCTTCAAATAACCCAGACCTTAGTCATAGGTCATTAAGCCATAGTCATCCTAATGTGAGTTATATGCTGGAATTATTTCTCTAATATTTTACAGAAATATTTCTCATAAATTTAGCCCTGTTGGGTCACTGAGGGCAAAGGTACTATATAAATTCATTAAAAACATAAGCTTTCCCTCACATAGCTATGTGGGTCTGAAATTACTAGCCCTTCAAAACTATTCAGAATTTAAAACTGTGATTAGTCTTGTAGCAAATGAAGTCACATGGCCATTCCAAAATTATTACATATTTATGGTGTACATATTATATTTAAAGCTCAAGTTCAGTATCAAATATATAGTTTCTGTGCAGCAAATAGTTATTAAAATCCATGAAAGTCATGGAAATTAGATTTATTTGTGCTTCTGTGAACCCTTAAATTCCACAGAATAGATGCCAGATTACTTTTTAATAAGACAGACCCTATACTTTGAGAAACCATGAAAAAGTCAGATTTTCCAAAATTACTGTCCTAAAAAATTGTCACATAGATGCATGTTCAATTCTGGTTTTTAAAGTATATCAGTTTACTCATTTTCCCCTCTCTGGATTGGTTCATAGCTTATTGACTACATGTTTGGAATAAGATTTTGAAAAATTCATGGTCAAAGATCAGCATTTTTATCATTAGTTCAAAGGCTATATTTATAGAATCTTCAGTTGCGATTCATACTAATATTGAATAAATTCCTAATGGGACTTTCAAGCTGCAATAAATCAATCAAGTAATTCAATGAGCACATACTATGAAGACAGCACTGTGGTAGATGTTATGAATGATACAAAGAATTATGAATTATTTTTGGCCTCAAAGAGCTTTCATTTTTTAAAAAGGAGATAAATAAAGAACACATATCAGAAATAGTAGGGGCAGCTAGGTGGTGCAGTGGATAGAGTACTGGTAATGAAGTCAGGAGGACTTGAGTTTAATTCCAGCCTCAGGTACTTGGCACTTACTAGCTGCGTGATCCTGGGCAAGTCACTTAACCCCAATTGCCTTGCAAAAAGAAAAACAGAAAAAAAGAAATAGTGACTTGCTCATTCAATTCATCCAACTTTTATTAAATGTTAACTGCATCGGGGCAGCTAGGTGGCGCAGTGGATAGAGCACCGGCCCTGGAGTCAGGAGTACCTGAGTTCAAATCCGGCCTCAGACACTTAACACTTACTAGCTGTGTGACCCTGGGCAAGTCACTTAACCCCAATTGCCTCACTAAAAAACAAAACAAAACAAAAAAAAACAAAAAAAAATGTTAACTGCATGTAAGACATAATTCTAGGTGTCATGGAAAATACAAAGAATCAGACCATCTCTCCTTCATGGACATTACATTCAAGTGGTGGAAATATACACATAAAAACAATACAAGGTAGATCTTGAAAGTGTAATAAAATAGGCATAAATCACTATGGTCGTATAACCTATATTTGATTGCTTACCATCTCAAGGAAGGGGGAAGGGAAGGAGGGAAGGAAGGGTAGAATTTGGAACTGAAAACATTAAAAAAAATGTTAAAAAATTCTTTGAACACATAATTGGGGGAAAATAAAATATTATTATATATTAGAAAAAAGAATCACTATGGGAGTTCAGAAGAAGGAAAGGGCATTTCCTTTTGGGAGAGTTAGTGAAGCCTTCATGTAATCAGCAGAGATTTCAGTGTCCATCTTGACCAGTCCATACCTAAAAAAATCATTCTCTCAGTAACACACCCAAGAAGTGTTCATCTGGTCTTTACTTTAAAACCTTAATTGATGAGGAGACCACTATCTCTTAAGCATCATATTCCACATTTTGACAGTGCTAATTGTTGAAGAAGTATTTTCCCCCTTTCCTAAATTTGCTTCTTTAAACATTTCTTCCATTACTACTACTTCTGTCTCCAGGGGTCATCTGGAACAAGTTCAGCCCATTTGTCACATGTGTGAGGAGAGCTATTCTTTTCCAAGTCCTCTCTCCTCCATGCTCAACATTCCCTTTTCCTTTAACCAGTCCTTATCTATCCCATTAACCTAAGGCTGAACACCATCCTTGTTGCTCTTCTCTGGATTTCCTCTAGCTTATCAATGTCCTTCCTAAACTAACAATGCCTAAAACTAAACATGACATGTTTTGACCAGGACAGAATACAACAGGATCGTCACCTTCAGACCAGTAAGTCACTCTTGTATTGGTGTTGTTTGTCCTTCATTATCAAAGAGGACCATGACATTAGGAAGTGATGTCATGACTTGCAGTAAATTGAGTTAAAGTGAGGGAAAGCTGTGAAAAGTCACCAGCCTCAGTCTCTCTCCCAGAGTCATCTGGGTCCTGTGGCAAGATATACATCAGGACAACTGGAGATGACCCCGGACGTTTGAGGTAATTGGGGTTAAGTGACTTGCCCAGGGTCACATTGCTAATAAGTGTCAAGTATCTGATACTGGATTTGAACTCAGGTCCTCCTGACTCCAGGGCCAGTGACTTCTTGTAAGTTAAAGTATGAAGGAGTAGCCAGGGAACCTGAGAAGTTAAGTGACTTGTTCATTTTGGCATAGCTAGTATGCTAGAGGAAAATCTTGAGCCCAAGTCTTCCCATAATCCTACAAGCCACAGTGCCTTGTATGTGAATATTTTTGGAGCATCATGAATGAATGAATAAAAAAAATCCTTTATTAAAGATTTATTATATGCTAGGCATTATGCTATGCACTGAGAAAACAAATACAAAAGTGAATCAATCCCTACCATCAAGAAGCTTACCTTTAATAAGAAGAGAAACAAGGGGCAGCTAGGTGGAGCAGTGGATAGAGCACCATCCCTGGAGTTCAAATCCAGCCTCAGACACGTAACATTTACTAGCTGTGTGACCCTGGGCAAGTCACTTAACACCAATTGCCTCACCAAAAAAAAAAGAAGAGAAACATATATAGTGGCGAGGTGACTAGGAAGGGTGTTTTCAACAGTGTTCTTACAAATGTTTGACAATCCGTTCTCTCCCCACCAAGAAAATGCATGAAGGACAGACACATTTTACAATTTAATCTGCATTATTAACATTTTTTTCATCAAGTCAAAAAATCCAAGTCCTGGTTTGTAGCCTTTGCCAATTTCTGAGGTATAAATGGTCACATTTAAAATTTAATAATTGGTTTCCCCAAGCCTGTAACAAGGTGAATCTAACAAAGTCCTGGATGTTTTGGTCTGGGAAGCTGCAAGAATGGTGAATAGAACAATAGGGCAGTTGGTTGACATGTTCCTTTCCAAGGCAATGATAATGGTATTTTGATTATAGCCTTCAGAGCAAGAATTGGAATGTATATTTAGAATCGTAAAGTATGTATGTGTGGAAGGGGAGAATGCATATGGGCAGAAAATGATGGAGATGAAGAAGCATGGTCTCAGGAAATTCAGAGTTGAGTTACTTAGCAGTCCTCCTGATCATACTCTGATTGTCATGAACTTTCCAGAAGCAATGATGGTATCAATTGGATTCCTATTCCTGGAACAAGTTGGGGGTTGGAATTTGTGGGAACAGAGCAGATGGCAAAATGTCCTGGGTAGTTGGATATAGGGAATGGGAAGTAAGGTCTGAGACACGCTAGATATAGTAAGCTAGGTGAGTTCGCACTCACTCACTCACTAATCAGGACAGCTCAGTCCCATGGCAAAGTGCCAAGGCTGAGTGAATTAACTCTCCTAGTAGTTGAACCTATCTAAATCAAAATTAATTATCTCTAGCTGGCAACTTTTCTTAATGAATATCCTTATTAACACCCCTTACATCTTTCTGACTGCCACCCAGAAGAATACCCATGAGTCCTAATAAGATAAAAAATCCTAAATTGTATCCAATTAATATATCTGTATGGACAACATTATATGCATCATTCCCTACTTAATTAATAGTACATTGTCACCTGTAATATTTTTCTCCATATATCACTGCTGTGTTTATCAGGGCATAATCTCTGGCCCGATGGAGTTCAGTACTCAGGAGCATCTTGCGCACAGCTGAGATGGGCCTCCAAGCTTTGGAGGAAGAAAAACGAATGAGACGCAGGAACCAATGGGTAAAGAGAGTGCAATTTTCCGATGTCCTCGTTGCAGCAGGAGCTGTGGCTCCGGAATTCGACTGCACAGCCACACTGTGGCCTGTGGCTCTTCAAGGTACTGATCCATGGTCATCCGCGACTGGCGGAAGCCTACTACTACTAATCTCTGGCAGTGCCAAATCTAACTGTGCCACTGAAGGGTGGATGGATAAAATGCTGGATTCAGGAAATACGAGTTTGAATACTGCTTCAGACAATAGATGTGTGACCCTGGGTAAGTCACTTAATCTCTCTGGTCTTCCCTACTTGTAAAATGAGGGAGTTCAATTTAATGACCTCTAAGGTCCCTTTCAACTCTATATTAATATAGCTATTAAATATGTTGGCTATAATTTTCTTTTTGTGAGGCAATTGGGGTTGACTTGCCCAGCGTCACACAGCTAGTAAATGTTAAGTGTCTGAGGCCAGATTTGAACTCAGGTACTCCTGACTCCAGGGCCAGTGCTCTATCCACTGCACCACCTAGCTGCCCCTGCTATAATTTTTATAATGATCATTCTAAAAAGAGTATGTCGTTATGAATATCTGGTTAAGTGCTCTTGCAAGGCCACATTCTATTGCGTTATGATTGAAATCTTTCCCAATTACCTCAGCTGCTAGGACCTCTCCTTCAAAAAATTACCTTCTACCTAGGGAAAGGGACTAGGTCTGTTATTTCATTGATATAGGAAAGTCCCTCTATCAAACCACAAGCACCTTCTTTGAAATTTATAATCTTAGTTGGTTATTTGCTTAGAATACAAGATTTGTCCAGTAGCACACAAACAATAAATATGTCTCAGAGGCAGGTGTTGGATCCAGTTTGTCCTGGCCAGCTCTGTCTCTCTTAGGGGAAATAAGAGACCACTTGAGTTGGTTGAGTAGAGGAGTCACATGATTATAACAGTGCTTAGGAAAATTACTTTGAAAGTATTGTGTAGGATAAATTGGAATAGGGAAGTTCTTGGCTGTTTCTAGTAGATATGAATGGGCAGGTGCAGCTATGTGGCGCAGTGGATAAAAGCACTGGCATGCTTATTAGCTGTGTGACCCTGGGCAAGTCACTTAACCCTCATTGCCCCACACACCAAAAAAAAAGATATGAATGGGCATTCAATCATATAGTACTTAAAATGAAAAAAAAAACTTTCCCATTAATTAATTATCTCAGGCAGCTCCAGTAAAACTGGTGCAACCTCTTTTCCCACCAGCCCTCTCTGTTCTCTCAGTTTCAAACCCTGGTCTCATAGTAATACCACTGGGGTTTTTTTTGTTGTTTTTGTTTTTAATTTTAAAAAAATGTTGTAAGGCAATTGAGGTTAAGTGACTTACCCAGGGTCACACAGCTAGTGAGTATCAAGTGTCTGAGGCAGGATTTGAACCTAGGTCCTCCTGATTCCAGGGCTGGTACTCTATCTACTGCACCACCTAGCTGCCCCAAAGAGTCACTTCTAAAATCATCTTACTTCTTTCTCAGTACCATACACAGACACTTTGAAAGATGACAATTTACTGTCATTTCCTTGGAGTCTGTGAGTTTTCTCAAAGGAACAGCAATAATAACCAAAATCTTTGTGAGAGGAGATTCTGAATCTGGGGTCACATATACCTGGACATTCTTCTTCCATTGCTCAGCAAAATCCCTGGCACGTAGCGGGTGCTTAATAAATGCTTGTTGAATTGACTTATTTACTTCATAAATTTGTAAAGTAAAAAAAGGTAGAAGACATTAATCTAACCTTGCCTTATCATTTCAATAAACGCATTCCAGTCAGGTGTCTGTGAACAAGTGGATGAGCTATCACATAAATTAGTATGCATTTCAGTGAAGCTCTGAATTATGTTTGATCATGGTAAATATGAAGTTTAAAAAATTGAATAAATATTCTAAATATTGGTTAGTGTTGAAGGAGATCGTGCTCTCCCAAGAGCCAAAATGGGTGTGGACATGGTCTATTTATAACATTTTGCTTCCAGAGCAACCGACATCTCTGTAGAGTCAAAAGATGAAATTCGGAAGACAATAGCTTCTCAGTGGTATAAGAGTTTGACCTTTATGCCTTAATAAATGTATTATTTTAAGCCCCAAACAATTTGAGGATGTTCCTGTGCATTTATTTATTTATTTTTTGGAATGGTTCCCGATATTTATCGTGATTTCAGAATCATTAGATTTAGAGCTAGAAGAGAATTTAGAGTTTATTCCCATCTTTCTACAGATGAAGAAACTGATGTCCTCAAGGTTAACTGGTTTGCCTAAGGTCACAACTGTGACTTGTACCCAGGCCCTCTGAGTCCAGGTCTAAGATACCTTGGACAACTTCACTTCTGCCTCCTCTCATATCAATCAGCAAAGCACAACCATTATCTGATCCAATGTAACTTCTCTGATGCACTAAATGCCTCTAATGATGTGCTTTTATTATGACAACATATCAAAAGTGGTGTAACGATTGGAATAACGCCACCTGCTGGATACTTACTGTAGAGGAGTTCTGCCCATGAAGGGAAGGTCTTTGAGGGCAAGACCAGGAGTCAGGAAGTGACGCGAGCTAGTGGGAGGAGGAAGGAAGAGACTGGCGCTCAGTCTCGCTCCTCTTTGCGGAGGACGCTGGTGGAGAGCGGAGCTAGAAATGTGCTCTCCCTTTAATAGATAGAAATCTAGGCCTTTCTCTCTGATTTTACCAAATTCTTATTCTCCTTAATAAATGCTTAAAAGTCTAACTCTTGCTAAAGCTTATAATTTATTGGCGACCACTCATTAGATATTTTAGACAGTTTAGCTAGAATTTTAACCCTTAACAGATGGCTGACCACGAAGAGGAAAGCTAACCCTCAGTCTTCTTCTGATCTTCTGGTTGGGTAAGAAATTTCCCCTCCCTCTCCCTTTAACTGCTAAGTACTGGTGTACTGGCTGTGTTTTCCTTCAAATTTTTCGAATGGACCTTTTAGACTCCCTAATTATCCTATTTTTGATTTTAGTCTGTTTAACCAGACAAATGGGAGATAAGATCATGTTAATGCTTTGTTTTTGTGGATTTTCTATTTTTCTTTTTATTTTTGTTAGAAGAGCCAGCAACATACTCACACAAGGAAATATCTCCCACTCTCCCAACCATGCTTTTTCAGAGAAACCTGAAGAGATTCCCGCAGCTTTTCCCAGTTCTAACACTAATTGTTGCTCTAATTTTGCATGCCTGGAGGCAATGACCCACCCTCTAGAAGCTTTTAATCCCCTAGCACCTGGAGGCAAAGTGGGGGAAGAGGAATCCAGGCCTGAGTTCAAAATCAAGTCTGATTCAAATTGCTCTGGTCCCTCCCCTCCTCTCCAGACCCCACCCTCTACTCCTCCTATGGCCAAGCCCATAGCTTCCCCTGCCTGGGAAGTCCAGAGATCTGATGCGCATGCTCACCTTTTTTCTAACTACATTTGCAGCTTCAGGCTCAGCCCTTCCCCGGCCTGGCTGTGCTTCTGAGACAACCTTAGAAAACCCTTTAAATTCCAGATATACTCGTTTTGTTCATAATTTTGCTAACCTGCTTTTGTCTTTAATTAGTAATCTTATAAAGCATTTGTATGGTGAAAAGACTGACAGACAATATAGAGGGGTTAAAGAAGAAAAACTTAAGCTGAATGAGAATGACAATCATCAACATAGTTCAAGACTCTGCTTCTTTTGCCATGGAAGTATATATATTTTACAGAAATGTAGAAGTAAACAGCAAGGTATTGATATGAGTATTGGGGATTTTAGATATCGGAATCAAAAGTGTTCTGAATTCACTCAGAGTAATAGTATCAGTTCAGAGGTTACATAGGATTTCTGTGCTATTATATATACATTTTTGAAATTAATGGTATGGGTTTATTTTCATAGAGATTTTCATGCTTTTGAGATTGTGTCTTATACTTAGTTTCTAAAACAAGGAGAATATTTGTAAAAGCTTTTTATAGTCATGTGATCAAGTTTATATTTTATAATACTCTTATTGATATTAAGTTCATATTCATTTAGATTTCCTTAGTTTGAATTTCACTGTATTTTATTGTTCCATGTGTATTTTCTTCTATTCATTTGTCTATCTAATTTTGAAACATTGCAAGATGGTTTTGATTTTATTATACAATATTAATTCTAGGAGTATTGTGCTCCCATATTCTGAGTTGTTTGTTTTTGTTATTTTTTCTCAACTGATTATTTGATCAAACTCTTTAAAGCATTTCCCTGGCAAATTGTTTGCCATGGCAAGTGTAAATTGATTCTAGAAGTATTATTTTTGATAAGCATATTCCAAAAAAAAAAAAAAAAGAGGGGAACATTTGTAAAAGTTTTCTTTGAGATTGTGTTGTGCTTTAACTTGTATTTAAATATGTTCAGATTTTAAAAAAGTAATTGTATACTAAGTTAAAAAAAAGGGGTATTATTTGAAATTGTTGCATAATTATATATTGTGTTCTGAGTCAAGATGTATTCACATTTTTTTGCAATCATTTATTATCCTCAATTTTTAAATCCATATGAGACTTGGATTATGGGAACTTATCATTTAAGACACTAATTACCTTTATTCTGAGTTATCAGATGCCAGTTGGCCAAGGTGCCATCCAATCACAAGAGGAATACATGCAAGAGCAGACACTGAATTGTCACATGAGGGGAGACATGCATGAAGTCAAGGTATGGCCGAGAGAACGGCTTTTTGACAAATGTTGAGGTTGGATTCTCTTGGTTTAATATTTTATTTTATTTTTCCCCACAATATTGTACAGATGGCTGGAAGTATTCATCCCACCCATCTCACTTCTACACCTGGCTTCTATGCTCCCTCCTATATGCCTGATGCCATGGACATCTTAATCCCATGGATCTGATTAAGTCTGACTCAGTTTCCTCCAATATGTTCGGTGGCATGGACGTATATTCCATCCACCTATTTTAAGCCTGGCATACTGTATGGGCAGTATATATTGCTCAAGTGTGGGAATGCTCATATCCCATCATTTCTCTGTTCTTTTATGGTAACCCCCATAATTATCTCAGGTGTCATGATAAATACAGTGTTGAATTTGGCCTTGACACCTGTTACCAATTATATTAGATTTTCTAATTTCTCATAATGACATGAGGATAATTAGGCAGATGATGCAAAAAGTGATGAAACAAAGATAAAAATTATTTTTAAAAATTAATATCGCAGCAATTGTCTTCTAAATTACCCTCCATAAAGGGGGACTATAATAATAATATAATTTTAAAGAATGGTTCAATTTTTGTTTTATTATATGTTTCATGTGTAACAACTAAGATTCTGAATTCCCTTAGACATGTTTTTGAGAACTTTCATTGTTTGATTTGATTATTGACAAAGCTATTTTAAAGTTGTGTTAAGCTCAATTTTGTAGGAAATTTTTCTGGCTGATTACCAGCATCCACACATCAACCCCTGAAAAGACTTCCATTCCACGACTACACCTAGAGGACATCTAAGAAAAGACTTTCAGAGACTTTAAATGAACAGTTTTGATTTGTTGTTTTTGTTGTTTTTTTTCTCTTTCTGTTATAATATACACCATCTGTAACATGTATTCTCTGCAGAGGCCCTCCCTTTGCAAGACTAATGTCAAAGCGTCGGTTCATGAGGACAAAAAAAAAAAATCGCCCCTCTGGACAAAACTTTCCTCTCTTCCTTTTCTATATTGTTGTTCACATATTATTAGTTAGCAATAGTTATTATATTCTTTTTACTGTTCCGTCAAGGAAACATTTTGTTTCTTGAGGAACAACAGGGGGGACTGTAACGATTGGAATAACGCCACCTGCTGGATACTTACTGTAGAGGAGTTCTGCCCATGAAGGGAAGGTCTTTGAGGGCAAGACCAGGAGTCAGGAAGTGACGCGAGCTAGTGGGAGGAGGAAGGAAGAGACTGGCGCTCAGTCTCGCTCCTCTTTGCGGAGGACGCTGGTGGAGAGCGGAGCTAGAAATGTGCTCTCCCTTTAATAGATAGAAATCTAGGCCTTTCTCTCTCTCTTTACCAAATTCTTATTCTCCTTAATAAATGCTTAAAAGTCTAACTCTTGCTAAAGCTTATAATTTATTGGCGACCACTCATTAGATATTTTAGACAGTTTAGCTAGAATTTTAACCCTTAACAGTGGTTCTGGATCATTTGACTTTGCATTCAAAAATCACATCTCTTTTAATACTAGGACTATGATTGATGAGTGATAGATAAATTCTTATTCTCAGAAGGAGCATTTCCAATGTAGTCACATGAAATTTCCCTAAGGCATAACTACTTCTTATTACTAGCACTGTAATGAAGTAAAAAAGATTTTCTTTAGGTAATCTCACATTTTGATATTGTTTGTAAGTAAACAGGAAACTGACATGATTACATTAACACTCAAAAAAAGAATTAACAGGAGAAGGGGCTTGGAAATAACTTAGTTAGCCTTCTAGATAAAGCATAAACTTTTATCATTTTTAAAAAGGAAGATTATTTAATGTACCATATACATTCACACCATACTTAGACACATTATATATTTATACTTTACTCATATATCTAGCACCTTATCTTAGAATCACAGTCACAAAATCTCAGTTTAACTCAGGGACCTCTGCAACTATTTCATCCAAATTTGATAAAGAATTCCCTCTATGATACTTCATAATTGGCTATCAGACGTATTCTTGAAGAATTCCGATAAGGGGAGAATTCATTACTTTCTGAGGCAGCCCATGCTAGTTTTGGAGAATTATCATTATTAGAAATTTTTTTCTTTGTTTTGTTTTGTTTTTGTACATCAAACCTAGATTTTGCCACCTCAAAGCCTTCAGTCATTGCTCCTGCTTCTGCCTTTTGGATCTGAACAGAGCAAATCTAAGTCCTAAATATTAGAAACCAGCTACCTCTCAGTTGGGCACCTTTGTGGAGCAGTAGATAGTTCTGGGCCTGGAGTCAGAAAGATCCATCTTCCTGAGTTCAAATCTTCCTTCAGACATGTATTACCTGTAAGACTCTGGGCAAGACACTTAACCCTGTTTGCCTTAGTTTCCTAATCTGTAAAGAAAGAGCTGGAGAAAGAACAAATCACTTAAGTATCTTTGCAAAGAAACCCCAAATGGGGTTATCATTAAAATTTTTTTTAATTTAAATTAAAAAAAATTTTAAAACCCCAAATTGGGTCATGAAGAATCAGAGATGTCTTAAATGACTGAACAATTTTATGAAATAATTGCAAACCTAGAAGTGATTTAAAAAAGGCTTCTGATTTCCAGCAACAGCAAAAAGGAAGCAAGAAAAATGGGAAACAAAAATTATGAAAGATTGATTGTCAGGGTAGCTAGGTGGCACAGTGGATAGAGCATCAGCCAAGGAGTCAGGAGGACCTGAGTTCAAATCCAGCCTCAGACACTTAACACTTACTAGCTATGTGACCCTGGGCAAGTCACTTAACCCCAACTGCCTCACACACACAAAAAATTGATTGTCATTGCCCCATTTGCCCACAAAAAGGAAACGTCATTTCCAGTGATTGGCAATTGCTTGCAAAGGGAAGTTTAACCAGAATCAAAGTCAAAAAGTGTATGCAAAATCAAAGATGAGTAAAGAAAAAAAAGAAAGGAAAAACCTTCAAAGAATGAAAAAATTGTTAAGCAACAAAACTGACAGTTCAGATTAAAATCAATAATGGTATACTCAGAAGCTGACCTATGGAGAACTGCAAAAATTGACAGAGATCACCATGAAGGAGAGAGACATTAAATGGAGGAATAAAGGATACAGGAAGAAATCAGTAAAAGAGCAAGCAACCTACTGGCTATGCCTCAGAGGCAAGGCTACCTTAACAGCACACTATCCTTTCCTCTCTGCATCAAAGCAGCAGATAAACTGAGCAATATAGCTAGGGCTGAGGGTCGGGTGATGAACATCATTGGTGATCTGGGTGACAATTAGTCCTATTCCTTTCTTTGGGGAAGGAGGTGTAAGGGGCTAAAATTCTAGCTAGTCTGTCTAAAATATCTAATGAGTGGTCACCAATAAATTATAAGCTTTAGCAAGAGTTAGACTTTTAAGCATTTATTAAGGAGAATAAGAATTTGGTGAAGAGAGAGAGAAAGGCCTAGATTCAGCTGTCTATCTCAGCGAGCCAATGTCTCCAGCTCCTTTCCCCCCTGAGGTCCTCCAGAAAGAGACCAAGAGAGCAAGCCTCACCTCTTTTATAGACAGTACCCACAAGCAAATGTCACTTCCCAATGCCAAGAAAAACCACATGGCTTGCCCTCAGATGCCTTTTCCTCATGGCGGAGCTTTCCTACACTAGCTCTCCAGCAGGGGGCGTCATTCCAATTGTTACAGTCCCCCCTTTGTTTCTTCAAGGAACATGAGTGTTTCCTTGATGAAACACACCCTATGCTAATAAACAATATGTAAATAACAATACAGAAAAGGGAGAAAGGGGAAATTTTGTCCAGAGGGGCGGTCCCTCATGAACTGGTGCTTTGACACTGGCCTGCAGAGAGAGGGCCTTTGCACAGAATACATGTTACAAATGGTGTATATAATAACAGAAGGGAAAAAGAAAAACAACAAAATGAAACTGTTCATTTAAAGTCTTTGAAAGTCTTTTCTCAGATGATTCTTGAGATGTCCTCTGAGTGTAGTCATGGAATGGAAGTTTTTTGAGGGGTTGATGTGTGGATGCTGTTAACCAGACAGGAAAATTTCGTACAAAATTGAGCTTAACACAACTTTAAAATAGCTTTCTCAATAATCAAATCAAACAATGAGAGTTCTTAAAAACATGTCAGGGCAGCTAGGTGGTGCAGTGGATAAAGCATTGGCCCTGGATTCAGGAGTACCTGAGTTCAAATCTGGCCTCAGACACTTGACACTTACTAGCTGTGTGACCCCAGGCAAGTCACTTAACCCCCATTGCCCTGCAAAAAAACAAAAAAACCAAAAACCATGTCTAAGGGGATTCAGAATCTTAGTTGTTACACATGAAACATATAATAAAACAAAAATTGAAACATTCTCTAAAACTTAATATTACTATAGTCCCCCCTTGTGGAGGGTAAATTGAGAAGACAATTGCTGCAATATTAATTTTAAAAAATAATTTTTATCTTTGTTTCATCACTTTTTGCATCATCTGCCTAATTATCCTCATGCCATTATGAGAAATTAAAGAATCTAATATAATTGGTGACAGATGTCAAGGCCAAATCCAACACTGTATTTATCATGATACCTGAGATAATTATGGGGGTTAACATAAAAGAACAGAGAAATGATGGGATATGAGCATTCCCACACTTGAGCAATATATACTGCTCATGCAGTATGCCAGACTTAAAATAGGTGGATAGGATATACATTCATGCTACTGACCATATTGGAGGAAACTGAGTCAGACTTAATCAGATGCCTGGGATTGAGACATCCATGGCATCATGCATATAGGAGGGGCATAGAAGCCAGGTGTAGAATGAGATAGGTGGAAAAAAAATAGGGCAGCTAAGTGGTGCAGTGGATAAAGCAATGGCCTTGGATTCAGGAGGACCTGAGTTCAAATCCAGCCTCAGACACTTGACACTTACTAGCTGTGTGACCCTGGGCAAGTCACTTAACCCTCATTGCCCTACCAAAAAAACAAAAACAAAAACAAAAACAAAAACAAAAACAAAAACAAACAAAAAAAACAAGAATGAGATGGGTGGGATAAAAACTTCCAGCCATCTGTACAATATTGTGTGGAAAAATTAAATCAAGATAAACCAACCTCAACGTTTGTCAAAAGCCATTCCCTCAGCCGTACCTTGACTTCATGCATATCTCCCCTCTTGTGACACTTCAATGTCTGCTCTTGCATGTATTCCTCTTGTGATTGGATGGCATCTTGGCCAAATGGCATCTGATAACTCAGAATGAAGGCAATTAATGTCTTAAATGATAAATTCCCATAATCCAAGTGTCATATGGATTTAAAAATTGAGGATAATAATGATTTCAAAAAATGTGAATGTACTCAGAATACAATATGTAATTATGCAATACTTTCAAATAATACCTTTTTAAAAATTAAGTATACAATTACTTTTGTGAAAAATTGGAACATATTTAAATACAAGTTAAAACACAACACAATCTTAAAGAAAACTTTTTTTTGAAAAAAGAAAACTTTTACAAATTTTACAAATGTTCCCCTCTTTTTTTTAATATGCTTATCAAAAATAATACTTCTAGAATCAATGTACATTTGCCATCACCACCAATTTGCCAGGGAAATGCTTTATAGAGTTTGATCAAATAATCAGTTGAGAGAAAAAAATAACAAAAAGAAACAACTCAGAATATGGGAGCACAATACTCCCAGAATTAACATTGTATTATGAAATCAAAACCATCTTGCATTGTTTTAAAATAGAGATAAATGAATACAACAAAATACACATGGAAGAATGAAAGACAATGAAATTCAAATTAGGGAAATCTAAATAAATATGAACTTAACATTAATAAGAGTATTACAAAATATAAACTTGATCACATGACTATAAAAAGCTTTTACAAATATTCCCCCTTTTTTTAAAGCTAAGTATAAAACGCAATCTCAAAAGCAAGAAAATCTCTATGAAAATAAACCCATACCATTAGTTTTAAAATGTAGATGTAATAGCATAGAAATCCTATGTAACCTCTGAACTGACATTATTTCTCTGAGTGAATTTAGAACACTTTTGATCCCGATATCTAAAATCCCCAATACTCATATTAATACTTTGCTGTTTACTTAAACATTTCTGCAAAATATGTCTTCTTGAAATATGATGTTGATTGTCATTTTTATTCAGCTTAAGTTTGTCTTCTTTAACCCCTCTATTTTCTCTGTTGGTCCTTTCATAATACAAATACTTTGTAAGGTTACTAATTAAAGACAAAAGCAGATTAACAAAATTTTGAACAAAATGAGTATATCTGGAATTTAAAGGGTTTTCTCATGTTGATTTGGGAGAACCACAGCAGATCAAGTCAGAATCACAGCCAGGCTGGGGAAGGGCTGAGGCTGACTGCTTCAGCAACTGAGTAGAAGCTGCAAATACAGGTAGAGAAAGCTGTGCAAGCTCAAGATCAGGACCTGAGGAGGGTGGATTAGATCTCGTGACCTCCTGGGCAGGAGGATCAAGGGGCATAGTCATGGGATGAGTAGGAGGTGGTGCCAGAGGAGGGGGAGGGGGTGGGGTCCTGAGAGAAAGGAAGGGATCAGGGCAATTTGAATCAGGCTTTGTTTCGAACTCAGGCCTGGTTTCCCCTTCCCCCCCCCCTTCTAGGGGATTAAAGGCTTCTAGAGGCTGGGTGGATGCCTCCAGGCATGCAAAATTAGAGCAACAATTAGTGTTAGAATTTGGGAAAACTGCAGGATTCAGAGGTTTCTCTGAAAAGGCGTGGTTGGGAGAGGGGGGGATATTTATATTCCCTTGTGTGAGTACCTTTCTCGTTCTTCTAACAAAAATAAAAAGAAAATCCACAAAAACAAAGCATTAACATGATCTTATCCCCTGTTTGTCTGGTTAAATAGATTGAAATCAGAAACAGGGTACTTAGGGAGTTGAAAAAACACAATTGAAAATTTAAATAGAAAAAACCCGATACTTAGCAGTACTTTCAAATTTAAAGGGATAGGGTAGGGGAAATTTCTTACCCAACTGGAAGATCAGAAGATTGTAGGTTCAGCTTTCCTCTTCATGGTCAGCCATCATGTAAGGAGCTAAAATTCTAGCTAGTCTGTCTAAAGTATCTAATGAGTGGTTGCCAATAAATTATAAGCTTTAGCAAGAGTTAGACTTTTAAGCATTTATTAAGGAGAATAAGAATTTGGTGAAGAGAGAGAGAAAGGCCTAGATTCAGCTGTCTATCTCAGGGAGCCAATGTCTCCAGCTTCTTTCCCCCCTGAGGTCCTCCAGAAAGAGACCAAGAGAGCAAGCCTCACCTCTTTTATAGACAATACCCATGAGTAAACATCACTTCCTGATGCCAAGGAAACCACATGGCTTGCCCTCAGGCACCTTCTCCTCATGGCCGAGCTTTCCTACAGTAGCTCTCTAGCAGGTGGCGTCATTCTAATCATTATAGAGGTAAAGGTTGATGACCCCAGGTCTTGGCTATATCTATGAGGTGTTATAACCCTCATAGGGTTTATTTAATTTAACATTTGTTACCTTGACAACTGTCTTGTTTATTGTCATGTGGCCATTTATTCTAAACATAAAAAGAAAGAAATATCAAGAGGATTTATTGACTTGCTCAGAGCCATACAACTTGTCAGTGACAAAATTCAGACACTGTGATATTCAATCTTTTTTTTTCCTCAATGGACAAAATATAACAATCACTGTTTGGATCAGGGAGTTTTGGTTAAGTGTAGACAAAGAGGATGGGCAATTCACACCAATCCCTATGCCACTCCTCCTTTAGCCCTGACTAATTGATTTTCTTCAAAATCATGATGCTTTGGACTGAACTGACCAGATCATGATTCTGCTTCATTTTGCCTATGCAGAAACAAGCCAATTAATCCTTTTTCTCTACAACAGGAGTGTGAACTTTTACCTTATAGGGTGGAGACTTAAGAACTTTTTTTGTAAGACTTTAAAATCCAGAAACCAGGAGGGGCAGCTAGGTGGCGCAGTGGATAGGGCACCGGCCCTGGATTCAGGAGTACCTGAGTTCAAATCCGACCTCAGACACTTAACACTTACTAGCTGTGTGACCCTGGGCAAGTCACTTAACCCCAATTGCCTCACTAAAAAAAAAAAAAATCCAGAAACCAGGGGATTTACAATATATAATGTACATGTGTATGCTATAGCCTTCATTGTGAATGAAAATTACAATGGTAAGTCTTTGCTCATTAATGTGATGTCTGATGAATAATGAAAAATAAAAAATGCAAATTTAGAGCCTTTTTTTCCCCAGCCCTAGTAGGTTTGGACCTTTTCCATTTTTATCTGTTCTCACCACACTTCCAAGGGCTGCCTGAATTTGCTTATCTTTAGTTTCATACCTGAGTAGGATGCAGTTAGCTATTTTTTTTTCCAATTTTCAATGTGTGATTCAATTTTGAGAGCTTCTTTAAAAAGTAATCTAAGGGATGTAAAAACTATTGGGATTTAGCCAATTCTTTCTCAATTAGCATGCGCTCATCTCTGTTCCCAGTTACACAAGTTCCATTTGACATTTCTAGTATACCTTTATGTGCCCATCATTAATATGTCAACATTATGCCAACATATTTTCATAAAATACATCTCAAGGCACAGCACATTCAAGTAACATTACCCTCAATTTCAAGTACAGTTGTGTTAATTGGGGGTATGCGGTCAGAACCCAGAATTATAAATATAAAATGGTGTAAAATCTCATTTTAAAAAAAGAAGTCAACAGTTCTCCACCTCCCCTCCATCTATATCTTTGCATTGCTATTGATTATAATTTGCATGTATATTAACAGTAATTTTCTGTCTTGTACTTAATCCCTTTCTGTTTGTTCATGGTCTGGAAGAAAAATTCATTTAGAGACTTAATTATATCTGGGATGTTCTTTGTCACTTCACATTCACCATGTTGTCCATTCTGCAAATGTATTTGGAATAGCTGTTGACTGTAACTTGTTAATCTTTGTAAGGTACTAAAATGCAGTTGAAAGGTCAATCAAATTTGTTTGTCTGTGAGTATCTGTGTGTGTTGAAAGGTTATCTGAATTTGAATGAGCATTTTATTTAAAAACAATCAGCCCACAGCATCTATCAACCTTTAGAAAGCCAATATCCAAAGTTCGAATATTCCAAAGCATCTTGTATAAGATGATAAACAGATAATATTTAATGCTATATTCTCACTAGTCTAGGAAAGGTTATAAACCTTGCTATGTAGTTAATGGGTTTGATGGCCTATAGCAAGTTCTTTAACCAACCATTTATTTATTCTAATTTATAGTGTTGTTAATGAGAGCTAAAACATTCAGGTTCTCAGGGGAAAATAGATGTAATTTATGGTTAAGTTTAAAGAGCAAGGCTTATCAGGCAATCTTCTTCACATTCACCGGGGATTTGGTATCCCTACCAACAATATTTATGGGTAGCTGGACCTTTATTCTGTAACACATTATTCTTTAGAACTTCTCTACTGCTTAACCTGCTTACAAGCTTATTTAAACATGAAAAACTAAAATACACATTACAAAAGTGTACCTAGGTAGCATTTTTCATCAATGAATAGTCATTTACATATATATTATATTCAAAGTCATAAAATCAGAGGAAATGAACATTGAAATGGATCTTAGAGATCCTCTGGTCCTGTTTTATTTACAATGAGGAAACTGAAGTCCAAAGAGAGGACATGACTTTCCATTGGTAGTGACATAAACATCAAGGAACCTTAGCCTTTTGGCTTTTAGTCTTATGTCATTTCTACTGTACTATGTTACCTTCAAGTTATATTAAAAGTTTGAAATTATACACTTGTGTTAAAATAATCAGGGAGGTAGGGAAGTTGAGTTCTGAGAAAAGGATGACAACCCACTGCCACAAGCTTTTACCATTATGTTCTTTTCTTGTTCTGAGGCTCCCTGTAGATAAAAATAGATAAAAACAAATAGATAAAAATAGATTTTAGAAAAGTAGATAAAAACAGGCAGTAAAGAAAAGAGAGCTCAGCCCTCTGGGCTAGTATTCCTAAACTGGATCTTGAACCGTAATTGCTTACCTGAACCTCTTGGAAAAGGGAAGAGCAAAAGTGCCAAGGAAAACCTCTTCATAGGAAAGCAATGTGTCTCTGTAGAGAAGACCTCGTGACGATGCCGAGAGGTTTGTTTGGGTATCCCTGTGTTGGGTAGGATCCTGAGAAAGGATTGGGTGGCATATTGCCTGATATTTTAGGTGCAGAATATTGGAAAGGGCAGAACACTAATTCTGCTGTGTCATAAGGTCAGCACCCAGGGGGCAGCTAGGTGGCACAGTGGATAGAGCACCGGCCCTGGAGTCAGGAGGACCTGAGAGGACCTGAGTTCAAATCTGGCTCAGACACTTAACACTTACTAGCTGTATGACCCTGGGCAAGTCACTTAACCCCAATTGCCTCACCAAAAAAAAAAAAAAAAACATAAGGTCAGCACCTGCTATATCTTTAACAATACCTTCTGAACCCTACCCTATTTTAAAAAATATGCCTGTCAGAGGTCACAGAACCCTAGTAATCATCACAGAGATATTGCTGTAGGCAATGGTTATAGGACTCTGACAACTTAGACAAGATTGTAAAAATCAGGCTCCAGGTAGAAGCAGCCAATAAATGGAAAAGTCCAACCCAATCTGTCTTTGATGTACCACAGTTCTTCTGGTGACATTAGGTACACCATAACCATCCCTGAATTCCAACAGCTTTCATTGTATATACCACTCATGTGACACTTTTCTTTGAATGCCCTGAGTTATGAGTTAATATTCCATTAATCATATTCTAAGCTCCTTGGGAACAAGAACCACAAGGACTTCCAGATCCCCACATATAGAACTGAGATCTCCTTATTGTGAGCTCTCCCATCACTTTATTCACTCACACACTTTCACAATAATTTTATGCTATATCTATTTGTGTCCATGTCATAATTCTCAACTAGATTGTAAATTACTCTAGGGAAGCATCTGTGTATTCTTCATTTGTATCCCCTCGAGCACTCAATTTAGTGTCTTACCCAGGAAGGCATTTGATAAATTTGTAGGACTTAATTTGTCTATGACTTAATATGAATATAGAATCTCAGCTGAGATCCATGGAGGTCAAGTGACTTGTCTAAGATCACAGAGCTAATAAATGACAGAAACAGAAACAGAAGAACCCAGGTCTTCCTGACTCCAAGTCCAACACTATACCATGATGCTTTATCCTGTAGGTATAGTGGGAGAAAGTAGAATTGCAAAGTTGGAAGTGTTCTCAAAGGCCATTTAATCTGATGACCATGTAGTCCCCCAGAAGCATAGGAGAGTGTGAAAGGAGTAACACATAGGAGGAACTGAAGCTCTTTTTTTTTAATACTTTTATTTTTTTGGGTGAGACAATTGGGGTTAAGTGACTTGCCCAGGGTCACACAGCTAGTATTAAGTGTCTGAGGCCAGATTTGAACTCAGGTCCTCCTGACTCCAGGGCCGGTGCTCTATCCACTGTGCCACCTAGCTGCCCTGAAGCTCTTTTTGTACCAATTGTTGATGTGATAAGCTAAATACATAAGGCATGGATGTAGACTGAATAGGTGAAAAAAAGGCTAAAAATAAAATTATTCACTGTAGAAAGATTGCATTTAAAGACTGAAGGAAGGCAGGATCCAGGTGGGACTCAGAAGTGACTCTATGGTGTGGCTAATTTAGTTTGGTACTTCTGGTCATTTCCCCCCTTTTTAATTTGTGCCTGAATTTGCTGCTAGCCCTTTATCCTTTGCACAGCATGCCCTTGCTCTCCAACTAAGCCCCCTTGAAACCTTTTCTAGTCCCTCCAGCCAAAAACTGAACTCCCAAAGAATTATATTTACACCATTTTCATATACTTGCTACAATCCAATTAGTAATATATTCATATGTATATATGTGTGTATATACATATAATTTATGCACACATGTATATGTGCATATACATTATATAATTATGTATAGAGAGATTATATGTATGTCTCATCCCCTACTTTTCCCACCTCTCCCCCCATAAACTAGGTGGCACAGTGGATAGAGTGCCAGTCCTGGAGTCAGGAAGACTCATAAAGATTAGTTCAAATCTGGCCTCAGACACAAGCTGTGTTACCCTGGGCAAATCACAACTGTTTGCCTTAGTTTCCTCATCTATAAAATGAGCTGGAGAAGTAAATGTCAAACCACTCCAGTATCTTAGCCAAGAAAATCCCAAATGAGGTCATGAAGAGTAAGACATGACTGAAAACAACTGAACAACAGCAAATATATACTGAACAACAACAAAGCCATATCTATCTATCTATAGCTATCTATGTATATATCTAGATACACGTGTGTGTCTGTGTCTGCATATATATATATATATATGCATATGCACATATAATCTTCCCCTCTTAGATTATAAAATTAACAGGGGCAGCAATTACAACTTATTCATTTTTTCCCATATAAATATTTTATTATTTCCAGTTACATTTAGAGATAGTTTTCAACATTTGTTTTTATAAGATTTCTCATTTCAAATTTTTCTCCCTCCCTCCAACTTATTCATTTTTGTCACACCATAAGGCCTAGCAAAGGTCCCTGAACATACTGAACATACTCAATAAGATTTGTTAGATGAATGTTTGCCCTTTTCTTTCCATCTCTAGCACCAGTAGAAATAGATTTATCTTATGAAGGGCTCTTTTCAGATCAGTTCAGATGGTTCAGAGTCCATGGCATATAATAATAGAGGTCATGGTTAATGGTGAAGCTATAATTTGACGACTTGGTGAATGAACCAAGACAGTGGACCTTAAACATCCTTTCCTAAAGAAGTTAATTAATTGAATTATCAAGTGAATATGATATGTGGTGTTAAAGAGAAGAATTAAAGGTACAGTGTTGAAGGGGTAGAGATTTTTCTTTATCTTGAGCTGTTGTCCAAAAGGAAAAGCTTTATCTAAAGTATCACCTCACTTTACCAGAAGTCTTAGAGTCTTAGTTATCCAGAATAGCAATAAAAACCAGAAAATAAGTAAAATAGGCCTATGAACAGTTGAGTTTGGTGTCACAAAGTCCATGTACAAAATTCATATAAATTCATGCTCTTGGTCCATAGGAGGGAGATCCTTTTAAGTGGAATGCCATTTATTCAGTCAGTCCTTTATTTAACATTTATTAAGTTCTTATGATGTTTAGTGACATAAAGAAAGGCAAAAGTAACCTCAGCCTTCATGAGATTTACCTTCTAACATAGGAAACAACATGTAAATAAGTAGGCACATACAAGAGGAGAAAACACTTTTCTGCTACCTGATTAGTCCTTAAGAAAATCATCATATTAGAATCTAGTATGACAATTAGTGTTCAGAATGATGACCTAGAATCTTCAAGACAAGGTTTAATTATATTCAGCATCCTCTGTGTATAAGAAAATAAAGACCTATCCAATTCAATTTAGAAAGTGAAAAATATTTTAGATTGACCCAGTAACTTAATGAGATGATCTTTAATACTTTTTCTGCATTTGCCTTTTTAGACAGTACCCTCGAAAAAAGATTTCTATACTTACTTCCCTGACTTCTTCATGTCTCACTCTATACTTTGTGATCTGACTTCTGCTCTCATCAGTCAACCAAAACTACCTCTTTAAGGTTACTAGACATCTCCAAATTGCCAAATCTGATGTCCTCTTCTCATTTATCACTCTTCTTGATCTCTTCATAGTGTTTAACACTGTTATTATCCCCTCTATCCTTTCCTTCTGGAAACTGTCTCTTATCTGGTTCCTTTACTGTCTAACATCTTTTCCTTAGCTAAGGAAACTATCTTCGCTTGTTCATGATCCCTAGCAAAACTTTAAATGTGGCTATTTCCCAAGGCTCTGCCCTGGATCCTCTTTTCTCCTCTCTCTGTCTCAGTTTTCTCATCAGCTTCCACAGTTTAATTATCATTTCTTCATAGATGACATACAGAGTAATATATACAGCCCCAGTCTCTCCCTTGAGCTTTGGTCTCCTATGATCAATTGCTTAGTGGGCATATATTCAAAACTGGACATCTTAACGTCATCTTAATCTCAGTATGTCCAAAATAATTCATTATCTTCACCTCTACCCCAACATGCTTTTCTTGCACTCTTCCTAATTTATGTAAAAATTATTCTAGCTTCTCAAGTTTATAACCTTAATGTTAGCCTTGATTTTTCTTCATCCTTGTCTCTCTCCCAATTCAGTTGTTAACTCTTTTTTAGGGGTTCAGCTTGGATTTTATTATTGCTTGATTCAAGCACTCCCCTCCCCAATCAGGCTTAATTAAGGCTTTATATTTGATAAACAATTATTTGGTTATGAATTAATTAACATTTAAAAAGCAACTAATAAATTAAGTTGCTAATTTTATCTTCAGAGTTGGTGGTTAAAATCTAACTTGGGCTACATACCTTTGATGTGAAAAGAACTGGAATGCAATCATTAATCAACATACAAGTGGAAAGTAATGTGTCATCTCTTTGCAGTCATACATAAAGGTTGTCTGGAGTGATCCATAATTTATTTTTGTTTTGTTTTGTTTTGCAGGGCAATGAGGGTTAAGTGATTTGCCCAGGGTCACACAGCTAGTAAATGTCAAGTATCTGAAGTTGGATTTGAACTCAGGTCCTCCTGAATCCAGGGCTGGTGCTTTACCCACTGTGCCATCTTGCTGCCCCAATCCATAATTTCTTTTTGAGTTTTGGTTGTGAGCAAAGGTAGATGTTTGTGAAATGGCTCATCTGAGTGCAGGCTGTGGCTGCTGAACAAGGAATCAATATCTGTGATCTAACCAATGGAGGAATCTGGTGTTTCTTTTGGGAATGAGTTCCCTGATGGAGAATTACACATGAATTTTGATTGAAGTCTTTCCCACACTCATTGCATTGATAAAGTTTTTCCTCCCATTTGTATTCTCTGCTTAACAATGAGGTATGAGCTTCAGTTGCTAAATCTTCATGTTTCTAGATCCACATTTCACTACAGCTATATCTTAGTTTAGATCCTCATAACCTCTCACTTTGACTACTGAAATGGCCTCTTAATTGGTCTCAAAAGTCTCACCACAACCAGTCTACTTTTACTTAGCTGCCAAAATGATTCTCCATAACTTCAGAACTGACTCTGTCATTCCTCTTACTCAAGGCAAACAGATATTACAGTGATGGATTGCTGGTTCTAGAGTCAGGAAGACTTGAGTTCAAATCTGTACTTCCATCAAGCAACTTAATTTTTCTGAACCTCCATTTCTTCAACTGTGAAATAGGCATATTTGAGTTGTTATGAGGCTTAACTGGAATAATGTATATAACGTTTTTTAAAAAAAACTTTAAAAACCTACATTAATGCCAATTATTAGCATTTGTACAAATTCTGTCAAATAGCCTGTGATCTGAGGCAAATTATTAAGATCTGGGCCTCATTTATTTATTTTTAGAATGAAGAAAATAAAACCTGACATTTATCTTTGTGTGTGTGTATGTATGTATGTGTGAGGCAATTGGGGTTAAGTGACTTGCCCAGGGTCTCACAGCTCATGTCAAGCGTCTGAGGCCGGATTTGAAACTCAGATCCTCCTGAATCCAGGGCCGGTGCTCTATCCACTGTACCACCTAGCTGTCCCACTGACATTTATCTGAAAGGGTTTTCTGTTTACCTGATTTTTATTAAACTAAAAGGAGAAAATCAATGAAAATTGCCTTAAAAAGAGTTAAAGGGGCAGCTAGGTGGTGCAGTGGATAGAGCACCGGCCCTGGAATCAGGAGTACCTGAGTTCAAATCCGGCCTCAGACACTTAACACTTACTAGCTATGTGACCCTGGGCAAATCACTTAACCCCAATTGCCTCACTTAAAAAAAAAAAGATTTAAAAACACACACTTATACAAGGTGGAGATTATTATTATGTGGATGTAGAATCATTGCTTATGCCTAGGATCTAAGTCCCATCATTCTTTGAATGTCACTTGATAGGGTATGAGAAGAGGTGTGCTAATAAATGTTTAGCAACCTTCTACCTATCTGACCACTCCTTTGCTGTATCTTTCTCCAGATCACACCTCTCACCATAGATGTTCCTCGGGGTTCTATCCTGGGTCCTCTTTTCCCTCTCTATTCTAATTTACTTGGTGATTGCATCATCTTGCATGGATTTAATTACTATCTCTGTGATGGTAATTCTCAAATCTACCTATTCTGCCCTAACCTCTTTGCTAACCTCTAAACTTGCCTCTCCAACTGCTTTTCAGATATTTAGAACTGGATGTCCAAGAGAAATCCTAAACTTAATATGTCCAAAACCAGACTCATTATCTTTCCCCTAAACCCTTCCCACCTCCTACCTTCCCTCTTACTGTAGAGGGCTAACACCATTTTCCCAGTCCCTCAGGTTAGTTAGCCTGTCACTATTTCTCATTCCCCATATCCAATCTGTTGCCAAGACCTGTCAATTTTACCTTTGCAACATCCCTCAAATATGCCACCTTCACTCCCCTGACATCACCACCACTATGGTGCTAGTCCACACTACTTCATACCTGGACTATTGCAATAACTTGCTAGTGGATCTGCCTGCCTCAAGTCTTTTCCCACTCCAAACTTTCCTCTATTCTACCACCAAAGTGATTTTCCTAATGCACAAATTTGACCATGTCACCCTTGTACTCAGTAAACTCCAGTGGCTCTTTTTGCTTCCAGGATCAAATACCCTATTTGGCATTCAGTTCTCTTCAAAACCTAGCCTCTTTTTTTTTTAGCCTCTTCTTACCTTTCCAGTCTTTTTACATTTTAGTCTTGTCCATTTACTCTTTGGTCCAGAGACAACCTGCCTCCTTGATGTTCCATGAACAAGACACTCCATCTCTCAGCTCTGGGCATTTTCTTTGTCTATTCCCCATGCCTGAAATGCTCCCCATCTACACTTCCCTGACTTCATTTAAATCCTAACTAAAATACCATCTTTTTTCCCTCTTCCATATGTTCCCATTTATTTTTAAATAATAATAAACATTTTTATTTAAATTTTTGACTCCCAAATTCTATCCTTCCTTCCCTCCCTTCCTTTCCCCCTCCCTAAACATATGCACACTATACATCAGTTCATGCACATATTTCCAGACCTTTCTGAAATCATCCTGTTTGTCATTTCTTATAGCACAATAATATTCCATCACTATCATATACCACAGCCTGTTTAGCCATTCCCCAGTTGATGAGCATTCCTTTGTAAAATCCCATCTTCTACAGGAAGACTTTTTCTTTCCTTTATTTTTTTTAGTCAACTCTTCTTAATTCTAGTGTCTTTCCATTCTTAAACATAGGGGCAGCTAGGTGGTGCAGTGGATAAGGCACTGGCCCTGGATTCAGAAGAACCTGAGTTCAAATCCAGCCTCAGACATTTGACACTTACTAGCTGTGTGGCCTTTGGCAAGTCACTTAACCCTCATTGTCCCACCCAAAAGAAAAACAGCTTAAAAAAATATGAATGCCCATTCTTAAGTATTTCCTATTTAGCTTGTATATAGCTTGTTTTAGAAATATTTATTTGCTTGTTATCTCCCCATTAAATTCGGAACTCATTTGTTGCCTCTTTTCGTATTCCCACAGTTTACACAGTACTTGGCATATAGAAGATGCTTAATAAATGCTTATTCACTGTCTGACAACAGGCTCTTACATTGTCAAAAATTCACACATGACACACTTTTAAGTTTAATCTGCAATATTAACATTTTCTCCATAATTTAAGTCTAGAAATCAACAAAGCAATACATCAAGTCCTGATTTGTATGTAGCATATGCTCATTTCTGAGGTGCAAATGCTTACAGTAAAAGTTTAACAACCAGCTCCCAAACAATTTGGGTCCAGCACACCTCTGAAATAAGCTACTCCTAAGGTCACACTACATATGAATCAGAATCGTATTTGTACTTCTGAAACTTTATGACTAAGCACAGCCTTCCTTAAGCATGCAAAGAGACAGGTGGTCACTATCTTTATTATCCAACAAAGGCAATTAGTTTCGATTAAAAGTTGATTGGGAAAAAAGCTGATTCCCCTTCAGATCCAGGTTTGTCACTTCTGGCATATGCACATAGTATAGATTTTTCCCTAATAGGATGCAGTATTCTCACTGATCACTAGGTGACACTCAAGTCTGAAAACATTTAGGCTACAGCTTTTTGGGGGTGGTTCAGTTGTTTCAGTCGTGTCTGACTCTTTGTGACCTTATTTGGGGTTTTCCTGGCAAAGATACTAGAGTGGTTTGCCTTTTCCTGCATTTTACAAATGAGGGAACTGAGGCAAAAGGGGTAAAGTGACTTGCTCAGGGTCACACAGCTAATAAATATCTGAGGTCAGATTTGAGTGTTCATGACTCCAAACAGCACTCTAATCCACTGTGCCACCTAACCACACACAACAATAATAGCAACAGCAACAGCAACAGCAACAGCAACAGCAACAGCAACAGCAACAGCAACAGCAACAGCAACAGCAACAGCAACAGCAACAAACATCTAGGATACTTTCACCAGCATGGCTCACCCATTTCAATGCTTAGCTCATCAGCTTTCTTGTTAAACCTTTGCCAGCTGGGTTCCAATGTAGTCTGTGCCATTACATAATACACTGCTTAAATATTAAAATGCAAAATCCACAATCTAGGTGACTTGGAGTTCCTACCTTGTAGGATGTAATTTTTTTTTTAAAATCTCCCACCTCAGTCGGCTATCCATGGTACTCACAGATTCAGGTAAAACATGTGATTATGTAGATACTATCAACATAGAATGAAATGCAAAGAGATAGATTAACTTTCTTCATTTTACCTGCATTCCTTTCAAGATATTCTGTTCTTATAGGAAAGGCCCTTAATCTATTCACATCTGAGACCTATAAAGAGGATGAGAATTGTCATTTATCTTTGATTCTTAAAAATTTGTCAGTTGTTACTTTTTCTAATTAATAAGTAGCTATTGGGGCAGTTAGGTGGAATAGTGGATAAAGAACCTGCCCTGGATTCAGGAGGACCTAAATTCAAATCCAGCCTCAGGCACTTGACATTTGACACACACTAGCTGTGTGAAGTCACTTAACCCTCATTGCCCCACCAAAAAAAAAAAAAATGTAGCTATTTACTTTCCCTGCCACCATCACCGCCACCATCCCTTGTGAGCATAGGGGTATGAAGGGGAAGGAAAACTAAAAAAAAAAAAAACCACAAACCAACAAATATGGACAGTCATGCAAAACAAATTCCCATATTGGCCATGGCAAAAATCATGTCTCATTCTTCTATGAAAAGTTGTCTTTTTATAACAAGCCATCAGCTTCATGATAAGTTCTTGGAGAAAAGCAAGAAAGTAGAAATTCCTTGCAAGGAATGTGTAGCCCACCAGCCTTAGGAATTCTTGCAACTATATACTTTGCTGGTTTGGGGTGATGCTGGCTCTCATTCAGAAGCAGGTTTGGGCTGCATTTCCTCTTCATGACCCTAGAGCTCTTTTTTTCTTTTTCCTGTCTCTGGCCTAGCCAGTCTTGGAAGTTCCAGCTGCAAGGTCAGTGGAAAGGCAAACTTGCAGGGAGTGTAAAGGACAGATAGTGTCCTTTTATCCTATCTTGTGCCTTCTCTTCCAGGGACAAAAGAAAAGATAATCATTGCTCCCCAGTGAGGGAAGAGGGGAATCATTTTTTTTTTCTTTTCTTGCTAAGATCAGCAGAAATTGCTCCCCTCTCCCCTCTCTATGTACATCATTTCTTGGGTCCTGGGAATCTCCACAGAGATAAGCAGAGGTACCAGACTATGTACTTAACTGAATATTTTCTCACAGTATTTCCCTGGGTATGAATAACTAAGGTCATTAACAGAAGGCATGTAGTGCAGTGGAAAGAAAGACTGAACTACATTAGGGAATTTAAATTCTAATCCTAGCTTACCTATTTACTAGCTGCATGACCCTCTCCTTGCTGAAACCCATTTTCCTCTTCTGCAAAATGGGGGTAACAATGAACATCTGACAAGGTTGTCATAACAATGAAGTGGGTAATGTAGGTGAAAGTTCTTTTTAAGTTATAAGTCTTTTAGCCATGTAAAATATAACTATCTTAAAAACAATTGTTGGGGCAGCTAGGTGGCATAGTGGATAAAGCACTGGCCTTGGATTCAGCAGGACCTGAGTTCAAATCCAGCCTCAGACACTTGACACTTAACTAGTTGTGTGACCCTGGGCAAATCACTTAACCCTCATTGCCCTGCAAAAAAACAAAACAAAAACAAAAACAAAAAGCAAAAAACCCCCAATTGTTTGCCTTACAAATTACTTTCCTCACAAAAACACTGTGTGCTTGGGAGTGGGGGTGGTACTTAGAATAAGTATTGATCATTTCTACTTTCTGTAGGAGAGAAAAATTAAAAAACTGACCCATGGTCAGTTAAGTGGTAGTGTTTGGACTCAACCCCATGGCTCTGACCTCTAATCCTTTTTACTGGGGTGCTGTCACCGTGGCAGTATCGTTAAAGAGAAATCCCTGTTCTAGACGTGTTAAAAAGAAGGCTTTTTACAAAAATCAGGGGAATTTTCAAAGCATTACATTTTAGCCTAGATATCAGATTCTGATATGCTGTGAGACTGTCTTTGCTAAACACCTGCAATGTGTTGTGGTACTGTATATGAGGTGAGTAATAAATGCAAATGGTTATAATAAGAATAAAGTGAGGTAGTTGTCTGACTAATTATAAAGCTTATTTTCCAGACTCTAAAGATTATGTGGAAGGACCAATATCTTTCAGAATCCTTTTGCTCTTGCCAACCTCCCAACCATTGTTAACTAAGTTAATTCTTTCCTTTAAAAAAGTATGAAGTCGGAGACAGCTAGGTGGCACAGTGGATAAAGCACTTGCCTTGGATTCAGGAGGACCTGAGTTCAAATCCGGCCTCAGACACTTGACACTTACTAGCTGTGTGACCCTGGGCAGGTCACTTAACCCTCATTGCCCTGAAAAAAAGAAAAAAAGGTATGAAGTCTCTCCTTAAGACTTGATCAGCTGTGCTAGACCTCAATGTATCTAAGACTTCCCACTCCTAAAGGAATTTTAGAATTGTCTAAAAACTGTCTAAAATTTGTGTAAAAAATGTCCACCCTGGAGTCAAGAGTATCCCCTGGAGTCAGGAGTACCTGAGTTCAAATCCAGCCTCAGACATGTAACACTTACTAGCTGTGTGACCCTGGGCAAGTCACTTAACCCCAATTGCCTCACTAAAAAAAAAAAAAGTCCAAATTTTTTCCAAGGAAAGATAAGATTTTTAATATGACATTGTGGTGGCCTTAGAAATTGTGATATTTAGACTTTTTTTGTGTGATTCTCTTCTATCAGGCATCTGAGAGAGACGTATGAGAGAATGTTACTTGATCTTCCATAATAATAATAATAATGACAACTAACATTTATATGGTGTTTGTTGTATATCAGGCCCTGTACAAAGCATTATGCAATTATTATTTCATATGATCCTCACAACAACTCTATGAGGTTGGTGCTATTATTATCCTCATTTTGCAGATGAGGAACCTAAGGCAGAGGTTAAGTGACTTACCTAGGGTCACAGAGCCCAGAGATATTTCTAGAGTTGGGGAGTTAGAGAAATACAATTCAGTTAGAAGGTAGGAGTCAATATTTGTTTAAAAAGTTAATAGATACAGCTTCTGCTTGCTCTCACTCCAGAATAAGGAGGGGGGGCATCATCTTAGTAACTATAAGCACTAGAATGGATATAGGACAGAGGCTCCAGGGATAATAGGAAATGGAATAGGTAGTGGAATAGGTAGTACTGGGCCCCCCTGCTCTAGTGGGAGTAGGCAATAGTATGAGCATTAGCAATTTAATTAGCAAACATTTTTTTAAAAATAAAATTTTGGGGCAGCTAGGTGGCACAGTGGATAAAGCACCTGTCTTGGATTCAGGAAGACCTGAGTTCAAATCTGGCCTCAGACACCTGACACTTACTAGCTGTGTGACCCTGGGCAAATCACTTAACCCTCATTGCCCCACAAAACAATTAAATAAAGAAACAAAATAAAATAAAATTTGTCATGTACAGTTTTTTAAAATGCACATTAAATTTACCCTACCTGCCATTTGTCTGCATACTCTTCTATACTTCTTTTTAATTTTTTTCCTAAGGATTTTTATTTTATTGGCAGTCTTTAATTTTTTTTATCAGTATCTTACCCACCAAACTTTCTCTTCCAACTCTAACCCCTACCAATAGAATCCATCCCTTATACCAGTAAATATAGTCAAATGAGATAGATCAATACATTGACTATATCTGAAATGTGTCTCTTTCTAAATTCTTATAGATCACCTTTCTTCCAAGAAATGGGAAGCATGCATCTTCATTAATCTTCTGAAGTCTTGACTGTTCGCTTCATGATCAGATATGAAGACTTTCAATGTTTTTTTTCCTTTACATTATTGGTCATCGAATACATTATTCTATTGGGTCTGTCACATGGTAATAATCAGGACATGACCCTCCATTCTGTCGCTTCACACTTGCAGAAGCAGGCCCACCAAATATACTTGCTCCAAGGACCCAGCCCTCATTGGTCAATTTCCCCAATATAAATGAAAATTTACAATAAAGATGTAAGATCTTTAAAAAAGAGGCATCAAAAAAGGGAGAAAGTAAAGGTGAATGTGCAGAAAGAGGTGCATAGGAAGGGAAAACAGTGACAAGAACCTGGGAGTAGTACATCTCTGGGATCCAGGATGGTAGAGTTTAAAGGTCATCAGAGTTCTGGGAGCAACTGTAATCCTTTGTCCTATGTGACCACCCTTCTTGGGCTACTTCTCTTTCTGACACTCTCAAAATTACTTCATTAGTAGATTTGACAACCCTATAACCCCATAATCTGACATCCACCACAATATAATAGTGTCTCAGATCTAAAAAATGAATATCCTTAGGTAAAAAGGCTTGACACCCTCTCTGTTCTGTACCTTAAGAGTTCCCTAGCCAAAGATTCATTTCCTTTCATGCCCAAACTCTCCTCAAAAAAACAAAAACAAAAACAAAAACCATTAACACACAAAAATGTACATCTGCCTATAAAAGAATGTAAGTCCCAGAGGGCAGGGAGTGTTTCATTTTTTGTTTAAACATCCTAGTATTGATTTATAGCACTTGGTAAATAGTAGGAGTTTAATAAATGCTTGTTCATTACTTGATCTTATTTTATTAAAATAGCTAAGATTTATAGGACCATATCAGATAATTTTGGGGACAATAGACTTCCTTTTGCTTTACCCTTCATCTTATTGAAAAGGCAATGTTTCCTTTATAGTTCTTTGAATTGTTTTTAAGTTCTTTCATTAACATCTTTTCCCCAAGACAGAGATTGTGGTTTCAGTTTTATATTCTCAAAGGCTTCAAAAGCAGTGCTAGGAACAGAGTGAATGTTTGATGTGGGCTTCTTGGATATAGTCAATAGATTAAGTAGTCTTTGCTCTAAACACATATGAATTATATCATTTAATTGGACTGTTGGTGGTGATTGGACTTGGAAATCCAGTGGAGCTCTACTTATTGGATTTAGAAGCCTAATGGAGCATTGACACTTAGTCTTAATTTTTTAATGATTATACTATGTAATGAGTCTGATTACTGTTATTAGTGGCTATGTACTTCATTATAATTTCAACAAAGCTACAAATATTTTATGAAGTTGGCATTGTATGGAAGGCACCATGCAAACTTGGAGGAAGTAGTCAAAGAATGGAAGACAGTAACTATTTTTTTTTTTTGGTGGGGCAATGAGGGTTAAGTGACTTGCCCAGGGTCACACAGCTAGTAAGTGTCAAGTATCTGAGGTCAGATTTGAACTCAGGTCCTCCTGAATCCAGGGCAGGTGCTTTATCCACTGCGCCACCTAGCTGCCCCGAAGACAGTAACTATTTGGAAGAAATTTCCAATCTAGTTATTGGTGGGGGAACTGGGAGAGGGAGAAACAAAAACTAATGAAAATAGAGCTAACAATACAAGGCAGAATATATGATAAATATCAAATTTACAAAACTATAATGAAGATAAACACAGAAGAAGCACTGATCTTTTTTTGGGGGGGAGGGGTGAGCAGAATTATCAAGTAAAATTTCCTTGGAAAAAGTAGTTTGCATGCATGACAGTAGAGTTTTGTAAATAGGAGTAGTTTATGGTGTTAAGGGTTAAAATTCTAGCTAAACTGTCTAAAATATCTAATGAGTGGTCGCCAATAAATTATAAGCTTTAGCAAGAGTTAGACTTTTAAGCATTTATTAAGGAGAATAAGAATTTGGTAAAGAGAGAGAGAAAGGCCTAGATTTCTATCTATTAAAGGGAGAGCACATTTCTAGCTCCCTTCTCCGCCAGCGTCCCCAGGAAAAAGCCCGAGACTGAGCGCCAGTCTCTTCCTTCCTCCTCCCACTAGCCCACGTCACTTCCTGACTCCTGGTCTTGCCCTCAAAGACCTTCCCTTCATGGGCAGAACTCTTCTACAGTAAGTATCCAGCAGGTGGCGTTATTCCAATCGTTACAGTCCCCCCTGTTGTTCCTCAAGAAACAAAATGTTTCCTTGATGGAACAGTAAAAAGAATATAATAACTATTGCTAACTAATAATATGCGAACAACAATACAGAAAAGGAAGAGAGGAAAGTTTTGTCCAGAGGGGCGATTTTTTTTTTTTGTCCTCATGAACCGACGCTTTGACATTAGTCTTGCAAAGGGAGGGCCTCTGCAGAGAATACATGTTACAGATGGTGTATATTATAACAGAAAGAGAAAAAAAACAACAAAAACAACAAATCAAAACTGTTCATTTAAAGTCTCTGAAAGTCTTTTCTTAGATGTCCTCTAGGTGTAGTCGTGGAATGGAAGTCTTTTCAGGGGTTGATGTGTGGATACTGGTAATCAGCCAGGAAAACTTCCTACAAAATTGAGCTTAACACAACTTTAAAATAGCTTTGTCAATAATCAAATCAAACAATGAAAGTTCTCAAAAACATGTCTAAGGGAATACAGAATCTTAGTTGTTAACACATGAAACATACAATAAAACAAAAATTGAACCATTCTTTAAAATTATATTATTATTATAGTCCCCCCCTTATGGAGAGTAATTGAGAAGACAATTGCTGCGATATTAATTTTTTAAAAATAATTTTTATCTTTGTTTTATCACTTTTTGCATCATCTGCCTAATTATCCTCATGCCATTATGAGAAATTAAAAAATCTAATATAATTGGTAACAGGTGTCAAGGCCAAATTCAACACTGTATTTATCATGACACCTGAGATAATTATGGGGGTTACCATAAAAGAACAGAGAAATGATGGGATATGAGCATTCCCACACTTGAGCAATATGTACTGCCCATACAGTATCTCAGGCTTAAAATAGGTGGATGGAATATATGTCCATGCCACCGAACATATTGGAAGAAACTGAGTCAGACTTAATCAGATGCATGGGATTGAGATGTCCATGGCATCAGGCATATAGGAGGGAGCATAGAAGCCAGGTGTAGGAGTGAGATGGGTGGGATGAATACTTCCAGCCATCTGTACAATATTGTGGGGAAAAATAAAATAAAATATTAAACCAAGAGAATCCAACCTCAACATTTGTCAAAAGCCGTTCCCTCGGCCATACCTTGACTTCATGCGAGTCTCCCCTCATGTGACAATTCAGTGTCTGCTCTTGCATGTATTCCTCTTGTGATTGGATGGCATCTTGGCCAACTGGCATCTGATAACTCAGAATAAAGGCAATTAATGTCTTAAATGATAAGTTCCCATAATCCAAGTCTCATATGGATTTAAAAATTGAGGATAATAAATGATTGCAAAAAATGTGAATACATCTTGACTCAGAATATAATATATAATTATGCAACAATTTCAAATAATACCCCTTTTTTAACTTAGTATACAATTACTTTTTTGAAAAATCTGAACATATTTAAATACAAGTTAAAGCACAACAGAATCTCAAAGAAAACTTTTTTTTTTAAAAAAGAAAACTTTTACAAATGTTCTCCTCTTTTTTTTTTTTTGGAATATGCTTATCAAAAATAATACTTCTAGAATCAATTTACACTTGCCATGGCAACCAATTTGCCAGGGAAATGCTTTAAAGAGTTTGATCAAATAATCAGTTGAGAAAAAATAACAAAAACAACTCAGAATATGGGAGCACAATACTCCTAGAATTAACATTGTATTATGAAATCAAAACCATCTCTCAATTTTTTTTTAATTAGATAAATGAATAGAAGAAAATACACATGGAACAATAAAAAAACAGTGAAATTCAAACTAAGGAAATCTAAATGAGCATGAATTTAATATTAATAAGAGTATTATAAAATATAAACTTGATCACATGACTATAAAAAGCTTTTACAAATATTCTCCTTGTTTTAAAAACTAAGTATGACACAATCTCAAAAGCATGAAAATCTCTATGAAAATAAACCCATACCATTAATTTCAAAATGTATATGTAATAGCATAGAAATCCTATGTAACCTCTGAACTGACATTAATAATCTGAGTGAATTCAGAACACTCTTGATTCCAATATCTAAAATACCCAATACTCATATCAATACCTTGCTGCTTACTTCTACATTTCTGTAAAATATATACCCTTCCATGGCAAATGAAGCAGAGTCTTGAACTATGTTGATTGTCATTCTTATTCAGCTTAAGTTTTTCTTCTTTAACCCCTCTATATTGTCTGTCGGGCTTTTCACCATACAAATGCTTTATAAGATTACTAATTAAAGACAAAAGCAGGTTAGCAAAATTATGAACAAAACGAGTATATCTGGAATTTAAAGGGCTTTCTAAGGTTGTCTCAGAAGCACAGCCAGGCTGGGGAAGGGCTGAGCCTGAAGCTGCAAATGTAGTTAGAGAAAGTTGAGCATGCGCATCAGTTCTCTGGACTTCCCAGGCAGGGGAAGCAATGGGCTTGGCCATGGGAGGAGTAGAGGGTGGGGTCTGGAGAGGAGGGGAGGGACCAGAGCAATTTGAATCAGACTTGATTTTGAACTCAGGCCTGGATTCCTCTTCCCCCACTTTGCCTCCAGGTGCTAGGGGATTAAAAGCTTCTAGAGGGTGGGTCATTGCCTCCAGGCATGCAAAATTAGAGCAACAATTAGTGTTAGAACTGGGAAAAGCTGCGGGAATCTCTACAGGTTTCTCTGAAAAAGCATGGTTGGGAGAGGGAGAGATATTTCCTTGTGTGAGTAAGTTGCTGGCTCTTTTAACAAAAATAAAAAGAAAAATAGAAAATCCACAAAAACAAAGCATTAACATGATCTTATCTCCCATTTGTCTGGTTAAACAGACTAAAATCAAAAATAGGATAATTAGGGAGTTTAAAAGGTCCATTCGAAAAAATTTAAAGGAAAACACAGCCAGTACACCAGTACTTAGCAGTTTAAAGGGTAGGGGAAATTTCTTACCCAACCGGAAGATCAGAAGTGAGGTTCAGCTTTCCTCTTCGTGGTCAGCCATCTGTTAAGGGTTAAAATTCTAGCTAAACTGTCTAAAATATCTAATGAGTGGTCGCCAATAAATTATAAGCTTTAGCAAGAGTTAGACTTTTAAGCATTTATTAAGGAGAATAAGAATTTGGTAAAGAGAGAGAGAAAGGCCTAGATTTCTATCTATTAAAGGGAGAGCACATTTTTAGCTCCCTTCTCCGCCAGCGTCCCCAGGAAAAAGCCCGAGACTGAGCGCCAGTCTCTTCCTTCCTCCTCCCACTTCCTGACTCCTGGTCTTGCCCTCAAAGACCTTCCCTTCATGGGCAGAACTCTTCTACAGTAAGTATCCAGCAGGTGGCGTTATTCCAATCGTTACAATGGGAAGTTTGTGAAGGGTTCTGAATGTTTCATTTAGGATCTTAATCTGGATTTTATCTTTTAAGTAATGAATTGTTATCGAGGGTTTTTTTTTTTTATCAGTGGCTTGATGAAAATGGTATTCTGGGGGGCAGCTAGGTGGCACAGTGGATAGAGCACCGGCCCTGGAGTCAGGAGGGACTGAGTTCAAATCCGGCCTCAGACTTAACAATTACTAGCTGTGTGACCCTAGGCAAGTCACTTAACCCCAATTGCCTCACCAAAAAAAAAAAAAAGAAAGAAAAGAAAATGGTATTCTGGGAGACAATGGGGAACTCTCAGAAGAGGAAATTCCTTCTACCAATGCAGATTGGTAGCTTTTCGGTAAACTGTAGTCTGAGAAAGCTTCTTAGAGTTCTGAAAGGTTTAGAAGATCACCCAAGGGTCACACAACCAGTATATATCAGAAGTGGGATTTGAACTTGGGCTTTCCTGGATCTGAGGCCAGCTCACTATCCATTGTACCACACTGCCTCTCAATTTTGAGAAGAGGCAGATTAATTTGTTGGTAGATTGCAGAATGGAATAATGTAGGGAGAGAGAGGCAGTTAGGTGGCGTAGTGGATAGAGCACCGACCCTGGATTCAGGAGGACCTGAGTTCAAATCCGACCTCAGATGCTTGATACTTACCAGCTGTGTGATCCTGGGCAAGTCACTTAACCCCAGCTGCCTCACAAAAAACAAAAACAAACAAACAAACAAACAAAAATAATGTAGGGAGAGAATGACAGTTGTTACAAAAGTAAAGTGATAAGTACCTACTTGCTGGATAAATATTGATTGATTGATAGACATGGCAGTGGATTTGTTAGCTTTTCAAATACAAAACAAATAGCATAAGAAAAAGGCATTGTTCCTAGTTATCTGCTAAGAGTTAAAAAAGACCAGACAGTTTTTCCTCTTGGGAGAATATCCAATTCTTCAGGTTAGAATCAAAACAAAGATCTTTTCAATACAAAGAAGTGTTAGTCCCAGCCCTCCAGAAGCTATAATTTAATTCAGGATTTCCAAATTTCTGTGTCTTTTGGGTTATTCTTCCTCTCTACCATTCCTGTTCTTTCATAGTCTCAGAAATGTGGGATGGGAGAAACTGAGGGAACTCTTGGACATAATAACACTCTCAAGTCAAGCCTCTCTCAATCCATGAGTTCTCCATATAAAGCACTTTGCAAACCTTAAAGCACTATTATAAATACTAGTTATTGTTATTTCTCCTTCTACTCCTTGTCAGCCCTACCTCAGTGTCTACTACTCACTTATACTTCTTGGCATACTTTCATGTAGATGCAGGTTTCTATGCATATCTATCTAACTAGAGAGGACAAGTAAATACATGTGGAGTGCATACAAATGAAGATAACTGGTAACAAATTAGCTTGGGCAAGGCAGGAGAAAATTATAAGCAAATATACTGTGGATAGGTGGATTTAAAAAATTATTTCTAAGCCTAAATTACTTACCTTTTTTTTCCTTTTGCAATAATGATTC
The DNA here is from genome assembly GCF_019393635.1 of Dromiciops gliroides. Lineage (NCBI taxonomy): Eukaryota > Metazoa > Chordata > Mammalia > Microbiotheria > Microbiotheriidae > Dromiciops > Dromiciops gliroides. The sequence continues at coordinate 205,707,390 of NC_057863.1, forward strand.
TTAGTTCACTTTGCTAAATATATGCTTTCTTGTGCAGTTAATTGATTGAACCTATTTGTCCATTCAATCACCTCAGATAGGCTTTGTTATAACCATCACTCATGGCCACAACTTTAGACTGCATTGAAGATAATCCCACCAGTCAAGCCACACTTCTAAGAGCTATTGATCTATTTGGGGCATTTTTCATGGGAAAGGTATCTACTTAGGCAATCCATAATGCTGCCAAAGCATTGCACAGTCATTCAATCTCCCAAGATTCACACTCCTAAAGATCTCACCTTCTTCATATTTTCCTCCATGTGTTAACATCCCTATTGCTGCTTTCTTACTGCTTCGCTGCATCATTTTCCTTGTTTAATCTCTGTGTTTCTACTCTAGCTTTCAAACATTTCTGCAAAACTATCCCTTATGTGTCATGGGCAGACTGTATGCAAATTAGGGATTTACTTCTGTTCCTATCTCCAACCCCCTCCAAAGCCCAACTTCCTTTTTACCTCCTAGTAGTAGCTATGGGGCTTTCTCATTACCTTTTTCTCCTCTTTTGAAATCTCTCCTTCACCAGACCAATCCCAGATAACCAGAAAATAAAACTCTGTAATGTTGCTTGACCAAAGACTGAAAAGGGATTGAGCTCCAAAGCAAGTAATAAGACTTCACATCCTTGGTCTATCCATGGATTAAATCCATGGATTTAAGCAGAAAGGGACCATGGAGGTGACCAAGTCCAATCCCCTCATTTTTTTTTTATTTTTATTTTTTTAGTGAGGCAATTGGGGTTAAGTGACTTGCCCAGGGTCACACAGCTAGTTAAGTGTCAAGTGTCTGAGGCCAGATTTGAACTCAGGTACTCCTGAATCCAGGGCCGGTGCTTTATCCACTGTGCCACCTAGCCGCCCCCCAATCCCCTCATTTTGCGGAGGAAACAAGCGAGATTCAGAGAGGTCAAGTGATTTGCCAAGGATCATACAACTAAAAGTGCTCCAAATGGGATTGGAATCCAGCTTTCTGACTCTAAATCCAGTTCCATTTTCTATATCACACTGTCTTCATTTTACTCATTGCAGTCCTTTTGATAGGCCACCGACCGGCCTGGCCACTGTAACATGTTCCTGTCAAAAAAGTAAGTTTATCAATTAAATTTAAAAAAACAACCCAACAACCCAACACTTCACAGAAAATGAGGTTAAGGGAATGGCTACTCTTATTTTGATATATTAGAAGTACTTTCGTAACACTTTTAAGACTCTATTTACCTCCCTTGGGATTTTTCCTTTCATAAATACTCTTTGTACTTTCATCATAATCCCAGCCCAGACGGTGGGGAATACTCCCATGCCTAGTTACCCTGTGATTTCAGTCACAATTCAGGTTCTTTTCTTCCTGTTTTGTCTAGTTAATTTCAGCACATAATAGAATTAGGATATGATCTCACACATTACTAGTAGAACCACTGAATGACAGAATTACCAGCTTTTAGAGGTCATCTACTCTAATTTCTCACTCAAAGTAAAGCTCTTTGTAACTATATTAGGCTTTTTACATCCTGCCCTGTTTATTTCCTCATCAATATCATTTGTGATTCTGCTGTCAGAATTTAATTTTTCAAAGCCTATGTACTTTGCTCAGATTATTTTTAGAGTCCTAGCCTGGGAGGCAGTGAGGCATGGTGGAATAAATGCTGAACATGGAGTCAGGAAGATCTGGATTATTTTACCTCTGACGTCTTAACTATGTACAAGGGGACATTTGTTAAATCTCTATGAGCCTTAGTTTTCTTGTGAAAGAATATATATAAAATGTTTGTAAAATTTTAAAGTGTCATATCAATGTCAGTTAATACTATGAGATCATAGTATTTCTATGATTTTTTGGAAATGTTTCTTTTTCTTTCTTTCTTTCTTTTTTTTGCAGGGCAATGAGAATTAAGTGACTTGTCCAGGGTCACACAGCTAGTGTCTGTGTCAATTATCTGAGGTGGTATTTGAACTCAGATCCTCCTGAATCCAGCACCAATACTTTATCCACCGTGCCACCTAGCTGCCCCTGAAATGTTTCTTTAAAAATTAGGGTGTGTCACACCCAATTGGGTGGAATAATCTATTTAATCTGGCAGTAAAAGAGCCTAACACTCATCAGAATTGACTCAAAGACCTCAATATCATCAGAAGTGGCTCAAGGAGGGAATAACATACACACTCAATTAATTAGGTGGAATAATCTATCTAACCCTGCAGGGAAATAGGAGGGGAAGGGGATAGAGAGGGGCAAAAGAAGGGAGATTGGGAGAGGGGACAGACAGAAGCAAATCCCTTATGAAGAGGGATAGGGTGAAAGAAGATAGATAATAGAGTAAATATCACGGGGAAGGGAATAGGATGGAGGGAAACAGTTAACAATAGTAATTGTGAAAAAGAGAAAATGGGGGGAAATGTACAAAAAATATTTATAGCAACTCTTTGTGGTGGCTAAGAATTGAGAATCAAGGGAATGTCCATCAATTGAGGAATGATGGAAAAAGCTGTGCTATATGATTGTAGTGAAATGGTATTGTGCTAAAGGAAATGACAAACAGGATGATACCAGAAAAACCTAGAAATACTTATATGAACTGATGTATAGTGAAATGAGCAGAACTGGGAGGACATTGTACATAGTGACAGCAATATTGTTCAATGAGTAAACGTGAATGACTTAACTACTCTCAGCAATACAATGATCCAAGACAATCCCAGGGGACTAATGATGAAGCACACCATCCACCCCCATAGAAAGAACTGATAAAAAGAGCACTTGTGGATTGTGCATATATAACCTGGTTGCTGTCTTGTGGAGGGGGAGGAAAGGGAGACGGAGGGAGAAATATTTGGAACTCTAAATCTTATGAAAATGAATGTTGAAAACTACCCTTACATGTAACTGGAAAAATAAAATAAATGTTTGTTGCAAAGAAAAAAAAAATTAGGGTGTATGACTGTCCATTGCTTCTTTCCTAAAATGACATGATCCCTCTCTTTTAAGGTTTCTATAACTTTTGCTTCACCATTAAATTCTTCCTTATCGGTTAGAAAGAATTCAAGAGGGGGCAGCTAGGTGGAGCAGTGGATAAAGCACCCGCCCTGGATTTAGGAGGACCTGAGTTCAAATCTGGCCTCAGACACTTGACACTTACTAGCTGTCTGACCCTGGGCAAGTCACATAACCCTCATTGCCCTGCAAAAAAAAAAAAAAAGAAAGAATTCAAGAATAGTAGTTCTACTAGTTGATTTCTCTGTCTGTCACTTCCTTTTTGAGAGTAGGTCTTCCTATCTTTTTTACGCTGGAAGTCCAGTGGCCACTCACAGACCATATCTCACTATTGATCAGCTTAGAAACTTTCACATGATCTGCTTCCCTAACCTGGGCTGGTTTATTCCTCCCTAGGCAGTCTGGTGGCATCTCTTCTCCTCCCTTCCTATCTCCCCCCCCCACACACACACACACACACACACTCCACCCCATGCCTGGGTGCTCTGCATATTGGTGCTGTAATGATTAGAATGACGCCACCTGCTGGAGATTTACTGTAGGAAAGCTCCGCCTTGAGGAGAAGGTGTTTGAGGGCAAGCCATGAGGTCAGTTCATTTGTTTGTGGGAGGAAGAAGGGGCGAGGCTGGCTCTCTCACTCTCTTTCACCAGGACTCTCATGGAGAGCAGAACAGGAAAACTGTAGCTCCCTGAGATAAATAGATGAATCTAGGCCTTTCTCTCTCTCTTTACCAAATTCTTATTCTCCTTAATAAATGCTTAAAAGTCTAAACTCTTACTAAAGCTTATAATTTATTGGTGACCACTCATTAGATATTTTAGACAGACTAGCTAGAATTTTATCCTCTTACAATGCCAAACTTTTGATCTCAAGCAATCCACCAGCTTCAGCCTCTCCAAATAGCAGTGAGTATAGGCCTGTGCCACCATGTCTAGTTCATACCTAGTTCACCTTTTGAAAGGATAAAACAAGTCAAGAATTTATCAGCAGTTGCTGCTGGCAAATACATGATATATTCCTATATGGATATTGTTTTATTTCCAGCCTTTATGAAAGGCTTCCAGATTCTACTAAAAAAAAAATCAATGAATCAACAAGCACTTATTAGGTACCTACTATGTGTTAGATATTAAGATAGGCCCTGGGGATATAAAGAGAAAAATGAAACAGTCCCTGATTTCAAGGAGCTTACATTTTGTCAGAGGAAAGACTACTTATGGAGTTGATGTTTAGATGCTCTGTTGTGTGTGTGTGTGTGTGTGTGTGTGTGTGTGTGTGTGTGTGTGAGAGAGAGAGAGAGAGAGAGTGTGTGTGTGAGAGAGAGAGACAGACAGACAGATACTGGGGAGAAACAGAAATAGAGATGGATCAAGACAGAGAGAATAACATGTATACTGATAAGTAGATTCAAAAGATGTACACAATAAATAATTTCTAGGGGGGAAGCATGGGAGGAAGGAAACACTAGGCACAGGGAAAAATACCAAAGGCCTCTTAAAAGGAGGTAGCACTTGAGTTGAGGCTTGAATGGTGTCATCCCTGAGTAAAAATAATACCTAAATGGTTATCACTCATTAGTGAAAATCTAAACAGAATGGTAATGTTATACTGCTGCAACGAACTAAGTAAGGAATTCAGTTTGCATCATCTAAAGGCTTGTATCCCTTCACTATCAGTTTCAGAAAACACACTTCCTTATTAGTTCATTTGGAATAGCCTCACAGTTGTAATCCCTGAACCCCGCTGTTGTCCTCTCTAATTCACAGTCCTCACAACCACTCTGTGAGGCAGGTACTATTGATATTGTTCAGTCATTTCAGTTGTGTCCAACTCTTTGTGATCCCATTTGGGATTTTCTTGGAATAGACACTGGAGTTGTTTGCCATTTCTCTCTCCAGCTCATTTTACAGATGAGAACACTGAGGCAAATAGAATTAGATGACTTGCCCAGGGCAGCACAACTTGTAGGTGTCTGAGGCCAGATTTGAACTCAGGAAGATGAGCCTTTCTGACTCCAGGCCTAGAGCTCCATCTAGCTGACTGGCTACTATTATTAGCCTCATTTTACAGATGAGGAAACTGAGGCAAACAGAAGTTAAATGATTTGCTCAGGGTCACATAGCTAGTGAGTATTTCACTTCCTACCTCAGTACTTCTACAGAGGTAATCACCTTAATATTCTCTCCTCACCTCTGCCTCTGGCAAGTTCTCCAAGAGAACTTGTATTATTTCTAGGAAGCATATGATGAAACCCAATCAGACCCAGCTTTGAGTTGAACACTGGATGAATGGGGAAACCTCACCAAATGCTCTGATTACAGAAGGCTTCTTTAATCATTTTTTGTTTTTGTTTTTGTGGGTTTTTTTTTTTTTTTTTTGCGGGACAATGAGGATTAAGTGACTTGCCCAGGGTCACACAGGTATTAAGTGTCAAGTGTCTGAGGCCGGATTTGAACTCAGATACTCCTGAATCCAGGGCTGATGCTTTATCCACTGTGCCACCTAGCAGCCCCCCTAAAATACATGAATGATTGTTTTTATGAACAACATATGACAGTACTATTTCCTTGATATAATATTTTGGTTACTTGATGGTCTTTTGTGCTGACTCACCAGGTAACACTATTTTGCAAGTGATATAGTCAGAGCCAGTCCTAGAATATAGCACAACAGTCAGCCAGCCAGTGCTCTATCCACTGCATTTAATCATTCTTTAAAAAGAGCATAATATTCCTATGTGAGTTGCAAAAGTGGGAAGCCATTTTTTACTGCTGTTTGCTTTTGGGTCTCAGACTACAACTCTTTCTGTCTCTGTCTCTCTCAGAAAGTATCTGAACTGCAACTTGATTAAGAGAGTAGGGAAGTGTCCCAATAGTAGCTTCATGTAACTAGCATGCTCTTTAGTCATTTACAATGGCAGGGTACCAGATGATACCTTTGTGACTTGAAAGAGCCTCTTAAAGAGCTTAATATATACCCTGGGAATAATTCACATAATAGGAAAATCTGGATCAAAACACAATTCCATAACTGCTTGTTCTCAATTAGCAAAGGTTTTATTTTTAGTATCATCTTCTTCTTTTGAGGACAAAAGAGGATGATACTTAGCCAAATAGTAAGCCTATGTTATATAAAATTTATGACGGTGAAATGTAACTCCATTCATTCATTTATTCATTCATCATTCATTTAATCATTTAAATGTTGATGAAAGGCTTCTAAGCCATCAGAATAATACATTAAGCTTTATGGTAGTATACAAAAGTAATAGAAGACATAGCATCAGTCTTGGAAGACCTCCATATCCAATTGGCACAAGAGGATGTATATACATGGAACAAAAAGGAAGCAAAGCTATTGCTTGATCCTGTTCAAATAAAATCTTACATCCTGAGGGAAAATAAAGTTATAGAGTGGTTAGCTCTGGAAGAGGAGGAAGGGATGTGCTTAGGGTTTCCCACAACCAGTTCTTAAAGGCAATGATGGGTATGGGATTGGTAAAGAGGAGGTGAGGGGGCGGCTAGGTGGCACAGTGGATAAAGTGCCAGCCCTGGATTCAGGAGTACCTGAGTTCAAATCCTGCCTCAGACACTTAACACTTACTAGCTGTGTGGCCCTGGGCAAGTCACTTAACCCCCATTGCCCTGGGGGGAAAAAAAAAGATGAGGTGAGAGAATATTCTGGGTAGAGCAGCTAGGTGGTGCAGTGGATAAAGCACTGCCTATGGATTCAGGAGGACCTGAATTCAAATCCTGCCTCAGACACTTGACACCTACTAGCTGTGTGACCCTGGGCAAGTCACTTAATCCTCATTGCCCCGAAAAAAACCAAAAAAACGCACCATGGTAGGAAAGATCAAAAAAGATCAAAGTGTTTTCAGTGATATTACTCAAATGATGATGTCTGTACAGTTTGTCTTAGGTTCTAGGGTTTACAGTTAGAAGGAATCTTAAGCATTATCTAGTCCAACCCCCTCATTTTAGGATGAGGAAATTAAATCCTTAAGTAGGGAAATGACTCACACAAAGTTACATAGTAAGTTTGTTGTTGCTGTTGGGTCCTTTCAGTTGTGTCTGACTCTCTGTGACTCCATTTTGGGGTTTTCTTGGCAAAGATACTCTAACTCATCATACACATAAGAAACAGGGTTAAGTGACTTATCCAGAGTCACATAGCTAGTAAGTGTCTGAGGCCAGATTTGAACTCATGAAGATGAGTCTTTCTGATTTCAAGTTAAATACTCTATCAACTGTGCCACCTGTCAGGCTTATTACTGATTTAAATAATGGACTGATTAAGATGATGTAGAAGTAAAGATTGATGTTCAAATATTCACTCTAAGCTTCTGAAACTATAGGAGAAATGAAAGCTGATGTTGGAGCCAGGATGACTTGCTTTCAAATTCGCCCTGACATAGATCGACTGTAAGACCTCAAGGGAGTAACTCAACCTCTCGGGGATCTAGGCACCTCTCTAAGACTATAAATTTTAGAGAATGCGCTAACTTGCATGGCTAGAGGGGATTTGCTATCCTTATGGAGGAAAAACAAAAACAAAAAACATTTTCCTAAGTTTAAATTTATAGCAATACAGTTTTTCACCTCATCTATACCCCTGAATTTCTTTTTTCTCTTTCTTTCCCACTGGAAAAAAAATGTAAGTTCATAAACACATTCACACTAAAAACACTTCACCAACAAAACACACATTTCTGTTTTTCCCAAGTAATGTGGCCTTGAGAGTGAGCATGTGAGTCGAGACAGGCTCTCTGAATCTTGGGTGGCTTGTGGTAATAGAGTTATTGTTTTTAAATACTACTTCTGGCTTCTGTGGCAGATTGACCTTTGCATTGAATCCCAAAGTAAACATCTTCCATTCTGTGGGACTTTGGTCACAAAGCAAAGGTTTTTTATCCTTTCCAGTAATAATACTTTGCAACGCTGTTCCTATGATTCAAGTGATCCATCTCCTGAAGCCTTTATTTTATCCATCTCAAACATTCTGTAATGAACACTCACTAACCTCAAGCCTTCTATAGTTTGGTAAGACAACCTTACAGGGTCTGATATTGATCATTATGAATAGAGTTAGTGCTCTATAAGGACTGAATTAGAGGCTGATCATGTAGTGTAATGTGAAAGGCACAAAGGACTTCTGTGCCATAAAGATATTGGTACCATTTCCCTGACATTGGTGGTACAACACAGAAAGCGAATTTAGATTCATTTCTTTTAACTGACATCATGTTTACCTTTCTCCTCTCTATTTTTCCAACTGGAAAAAAATTCAAAATATTTTTTATGATCTAGAAAATTATCAACACATTTGACTATTTTCACATATGAATATGGTCAGAAGAGGATTGTATATAAAATGGAATCAATTACGTGTATATACTATATGTATATAAATGTATATTTAAATATATATATTTATATGTACATATATAAATAATAAAGTAATACTAAAATTTTCATGCTTATCTGTGTTTTCTCCTAAATTTTCTTCTGCATATTTAAAAAATATTTCATTGACATTTTTCTTTCATTTTTTGTATTACTAACACTCTCTAGTGCCCCTCCATCTCCAAATAAAAGTCCTCCCTTTTAACCAATAAATATATTAAAGCAAAATAAAATTATTTTGTATTGACTATGAAAACAAACATCTTATTCTGTGCTTACCTCTTCATTTGGCAGTGGGTAGTGTGCTTCATCGTTAGTCTTTTGGAGCTATGAATGGTCAGTGTATTCATCAATGTTCTCTAATCTTATAAAATCAATTTCCTTTATGATTTTGTGGTCATAATATGAATGGTCTTCCATTGGTTCTACTTATTCCACTCTAGATCCATTCATACAATTCTCCCCATTGTTCTCTAAATCCAGAATATTAATCATTTTTAACATCATAGTACCATTTGATTACATTGATATGCCATGATTTATTTAGCAATTGCTCAATTAATGGTAATCCATTTTGCTATTAGGTCTTTGTTACAATAATAAAAAAGTGCTGCTATGAATATTTTTATACACATGTATATCTTATCTCTATTTTTGATATCTTTGGGGAAAACCCTAGTACTGGTATTGCTAAGTTAAAGAGTATGTACGCTTTTTTTTTTTTTTTTGCTGGGCAATGAGGGTTGAGTGACTTGCCCAGGGTCACACAGCTAGTAAGTGTCAAGTGTCTGAGATCAGATTTGAACTCAGGTCCTCCTGAATCCATGGCCAGTGCTTTATCCACTGCGCTACCTAGCTGCCCCGAGTATGTACACTTTAGTAGCTTTGGATGTATAGTTCAAAATCACTTTCCTAAATGGTTAGGCCAGTTCACATTTTCATCAACAATGTATTATAAACTTGTGGAGTTGATTTTTTTTAACTCAAGTGTAAGATGTGACATCTCTATTAGATTTCATAGTATTTGACTAACTCCAATATTTTAACCTGTAAAGATCTTTTTAGATCCTGATGCGTTATCCACTGCCTTAGCTATCCCTTCAAGCTTAGTGTGACCTGTAAATTTGCTCAGCATACTTATCTAACTTATGCATAACCCAGGGGCTACATATGCAATTCTAAGCTCTTTCCTGACTTTTGGTCTTACTGCCTATTATATACATTTTGAATTGGATGTCCCATAGATAACTTAAACTCACTATGTCCAAAATTGAATTCACCATCTTTCCTCTCCTTTCCCAGTCATCCCCTCTTTCTTAACTTCTCTATTACTGTCCAAGGTATCACCATCTTCACAGTCACTCAATCTTTCAACCTAAGAGTTAATCTTGACTTTTCACTCTCCCCTATTCTTTTCCCCCCTATATCCAATCTGTTGTGAAAGCCAGTCAATTTTACTTTTGTAATATCTCTCACATACAGTTCCTTCTTTCCTCTTGTCACAGCCATCACCCTGGTGAAGGTCCTCATCACCTCATGCCTGGACTATTACAATGAATCATTTGTGTATTTTTATTTCTATAAAGAATATTTTGTAATTTCAGGAACATTATTATTCCTTTATGTATCTTGAAAACTGGGCTCCCAGATGTGTTTTATATACTATAGGATTTTTAGTGCAATTTCTTTTTTATCTCTAATGCATTTTTTTGTAATATATGGAAAAGCTGTTTATTTTTGGTTTTATTTTATTTGATTGGTTCATTTGTGACCGTTTTGATTTTCCTCTTTTTATTTGCTGAAATTGTTATTTCTATTAATTTTTAGTTGAATTTTAAGGTTCTCTAAGTAAGACATCATATAATCTGAAAAAAGCTATAATTTTGTTTCTGCTTTGCTTATACTTATTCTTTTTCTTGTGCTATTGATATAGCTAATATTTTAAAAACAATATCAAAGAAGAATGATGGCAATGGACATTCTTGCTTTTCCAATGATCTTATTCAAAAAGACCTCAGAGGCAACTAGGTGGTGCAGTGGATAAAGCACCAGCCCTGGATTCAGGAGTTCTGAGTTCAAATCCAGCCTCAGACACTTGACACTTACTAGCTGTGTGACCTTGGGCAAGTCACTTAACCCCCATTGCCCTGCAAAAAAAAGAAAGAAAGAAAGAAAGAAAATACCTCTAGTGTTTCTGCATCTGTAGATAATGGTTTTAGAGAGACTCTACTTTTTGTATTAATGAAAGGTACATTTTTTCTATGCCTCAGTGCTTTTAATATAAATGGTGTTCTATTTTGTAAAAAGCTTATTCTGAATCCATTGTTATAATTATGTGATTTAAAAATTGTTTGTTATCAATATAGTATACTATGTTTATAGATTTCCTAATATTAAGTCAACTCTGTTTTCTCAATATAATTAAAACTTGATGATTATATAAAATTATTATATTATGTTGCTTTTACCTCTTTGCTAATATTTCCTCAATATTTTTGAAAAAATATTCATTAGAGATATACCTTTTCTTTCTTTGAATGATCTCTTCTTAGTTTAGGAATAGATATCAAGACAATATTTGTCTCATAGAAGAAATTAAGGACCATACCATATTTCCATAATTTTGAAAATAACATTGAATTAGAAATATTTTTTTCTTGGTTGATAGGATTCACATGCAAACTGAACTAGTTCTCATCTTTTTTTCTCCCGATGGGACTTGTTCAATTTCTTTTTCTGAAATTGAATTATCAACATTCTCTATCCCTTATTCAAGTAATCTGGGTCTTTTATTTTTCATTTTTTTGTAAATACACATCCATTTCACTTAACTTACTAGTTTTGCTGACAAATAATTGGACAAAATAGTTTCTATTTCTTGTGAGTTCTCTCTTTTGAAGTTAATCATTTGATTTTCCTGTTTTTTGTCATTAGATCAACTAACCATTTGTCTATTTTATTTTCCAAAAAGTATCCAATTGTTATCAAATCATTTAAAATATATGTTAGATTTTTCAAAATGTCTATTTTTTGTTTAGTTTTAATTTTGTAATTTCCTGCTTTTTATGCATTTTAATGCATTACATGCTTATTTTATTGATCTGTTCCTTCTCTGTCTTGTTTATGAAATTGTTCAGAGATTTAAGTTAAATTTTCCCATAATGATTGCTTTGGCTACATTGCTTTGATACATTGTTTCATTACTGCAATTTTCTTTGATGAAATTATCTATTGTTTCTATACATAATATTTTGGATTAAATTATTTAGATTGCATTTAGGTTTGAATCATTTCTTCAAATGCCCCTTATTTGTTATAATTTATATCACATTGTGGACAGTAAAGGATGTGTTTAATATTGCTGCTGATAGAGACCTATCATATAAAAATTTTCTAAAATTCTCTTTGGATCTTTAATTTCTTTCTTATTTATCTTTTTGTTAGATTTTGACTAGTTCTGAATGGGTCAAATGGAGGCCCCTACTTATAATTTTGTTATCTTTCTGTAATACAATTAACTTTTTCTTGAAATATTTACATGTCATATAATTTGGCACATGCATTTTAAATATTGATTGTATTAAAAAGGCCAACGTTTCCCCACTGCATTTGGAGGCATCTCCAACAGTCCTGACCTCTGTCTTGGCACTGGATTCAGATGACTCAGGAGAAGAGAGTGAGGCTAATGACTGCATAGCCCTGCCTCACTTAAATACAATTCACTTGTAAGTCAAGACATCACCCTTTTGATGTCATTGGTCATCTTCAAGACCAAAGGAGGGACAACAACTGTGCATAACAAGTATTAGACCTAAGTTCATCTTTCTTCTCTAGTATATAGCTCCCCCCTCAGCCCTTTTCTTTCCTCTCTTCAAACCTCTGGTATGGAACACTATTTCTAAGCCCTGTTTTTGTCTCTTCTCACTTGCTCTGTGATATTGAGAATCTAAAGGTGCACTTATAGTCTGAATGCTACATCTCCTACCCTACAGTTTTGGATGAAGTGCCTTGTACTATACCCCACTTTTGGCCACAATCTCTGGTTTCTAACTCAGTCTTTTGGTGGCCCAACATGGATCTCTGAACACTTGTCCTTGCATAATCCTTGATCAGGATCTTGACATGCCCCTATTGGGCTGTATTTATGTTTCCTGGATGGTCCTTCAGAATGTGATCCTCAAAACTAAACTTGATATGCTGTAATGTTGGGGAACTTCTGACTTTGAGGTTATGGATGAGTGTCTGGAAATCAGCTGACCCTGTCTCTTTGCACTGACTCTGAGTGCCCAAAGGCTTCCATTGCCTGGACCATTCTCCCTGCACAGTGATTGATAGGGCCTGTCTCTGTCCCTTGCTGTTGTTCTTACAGGATAGGGTTTGGATACCATTGGATTCAGGCCCTGTTTAATGGAACTTGCATTGGCTTCTGACTCCCCTGGTGTGTTTCCTCTTCAGAACTTTCAGAACTGGATGGAGGAACTTTCTGGCATTTCTCTTTGATTTTCTTCCTTTTTTGGGGGTGGGGGGTGGGGGGTGGGGCAATGAGGGTTAAGTGACTTGCCCAGGGTCACACAGCTAGTGTCAAGTGTCTGAGGACAGATTTGAAGTCAGGTCCTCCTGAATCCAGGGCCGGTGTTTTATCCACTGTGCCACCTAGCTGCCCCCTGATTTTCTTAATGATGGTTCCATCTATCACATTGTTAAAGTTTTACTGGACTGTTTATGGAAAAACTGAACTCCTCTAGGACATTTCAGGTTGCCATCTTAACCAGCATTTTTTGTTCAGAAAATTATATTTTTAAAAGGATATGGAGGAGCAGCTAGGTGGTGCAGTGGATAAAGCACTGACTCTGGATTCAGGAGGACCTGAGTTCAAATCTGGCCTCAGACACTTGACACTTACTAGCTGTGTGACCCTGGGCAAGTCACTTAACCCTCATTGCTCCACGAAAATAAAATAAAAAATAAAATAAAATAAAGGGATATCAAGAGGATTTAAAAGAAAAAAAAAGATATGGCTAACAAACCATAAGGCACCATACAAATGTGAAGTATTAAAATTGTATTTCATTCATCTCAGAAAACACTTCTTAAGTGAGATTTAAGTATTGTCTTTGAACCCTTTATAGTTCTTTAATAAAAATTTCGGATGAAAATGAAGAAAAATAATTAAATATAGAAAAGTGATTCAACTGCTGATCAAAAAAAGTCTGTATTAAAGTTTCATCATAAAGTCTCTGCTAGTATTAGTGTTTTTAGCAACCTAACATTCATATTTTAGGCCATTTTGTACTAGTTCACTCTAAAAGAAAACACTATGCTCAAGACTGAGGTGATCTGAGATACAATATTTTTATGATATTTTCTTGTCCTACTTCTACAGGGTGTGGAATAAGTTGGCCAGCTCAGTCCATACTGTACATAACATTTCCTGAATATGCCTATGTTTCTCACATTTACACCGAAAAATTTGCTTTCTGACTGTTCCCATCTTTTGTTCACCTTTCTCACCTCTTTCAACTAATTGGATTGTAAAAAAAAAAAAAATGACAAAAATTCACATGAAATTGCCCTGGAAAAACATCAAGATAAATCATTTAGTAGAAGTAAAACTCTGAATGTGACTGTTATTAACTGCTAATTATACCCGACCCAATAGCATTCAATAATATACACACCATTGATATATCATATACCATACTGACTCCAAATCAAGAGTTTAAACTTTGCACGCTGAACATTTCCTTTTCAGTGATGTTAATTAGCGAATTTTTGAGGCATGAATAAGATATAGTTAGTGCAAGGCTTTGATATTTTATTTCAAACAACAGGAAGATGATTACCTTCAAAAATAATAAAAGATTTAAATCTAACTAAGGATCTAAATTATAGGCGTTGAGTTGTGAAGAGAAGTGAAATCAGTTAATCCCTATTTGCATGTGCCAATTAGCTAAGTATTAATCAATTTCCTATATAAATGGAAATGAGGATACCAGGCTTCTTTGGTAAGATAATGTTTTTCATTAACACAAATATGACCTTCTGACATTTAATGTTGGAGAAAAAAATCCTTCCCCTTTTCATATTAAAAATTCTATTGATTTTATTGCTCTGTAGTTATGGAATCTGAGTGGACTCATGCTTTTGTAGTAGTTGTCCCCTACGCCCCCCCCCCAAATTTCTCCTAGAATCTTGAATACTGTAAAAAATCAAACTGAAAAAATTGGACAAGGAGTAATTTTTTCCCCTCCTATTAATTTTTTTTTTAAGCCCTAACCTGCTTGGTTGTATTAAGTTACAGAAGAGCAAGGGGAGCAGAAGTTGAATAATTCCAGATGTGTTTTCCACTTCTGTGACTCAATGTAATTTTTTTAATGGTCCAGGCTATGGGTCCATTAAATGGGCCAGATCAAAATAGTAGAGACATGGTAGTTTGAAATATGCCTCTTCAATAAGCGAACATTTTCTCCTAAAGACTTTTATAGTACCTTCAACATGAGAGATCAATTTCACACAATCCAGAACTGACACCTAAACATGAAAATTCATGGCAGTAAGTAATGCTCTCACCACCTTTTAGATTTTATCCCCTGGGATCAATTTCCTCCATAGCAACTTGACACTGCATCCTCACATTGCCATACCCAGAAATCATTCAGATTTTTATTATCTAAACATTGGGAATGAATTCAATAGAATCATGATGATTCTTCAGAAAATGGATCAAGTGGGTAATAGGATAGTCCTTGATATGTAATGTCTGTTTTTTCCTTCCAATTTGTAACCAATCCTCTAGCCCCAAATGCTCCTTAATATACTAATATAATTCCAGGGAGTAGTAGTTCTTCTTTTTCCACTGTCATTTATTCATTGGATCTCTTTCTAATATTTTTTGTTTAATTAGCATTTTATTTTTCCCCAATTACACGTAAAAACAATTGTAACATCCATTTTAAAAACTTTGTGTTTCAAATTCTTTTCCTTCCTCCATCTCCACCCCGTCCCCCTTAAGAAGGCAAGCAATTCAATATAAGTTATACATTTGTAGTCATGCAAAACATTTCCATATTAGTCAGGTTGTGAAAGAAAACTGACAAAAAGAATCTCAAGAAAAATAAAGTTTAAAAAATTGCTTCCATCTGTATTCAGATGCTATCAATTCTTTCTCTGGGGATGGATAGCTCTAATATTATATATATATATTTTTAAATATTGAAAAAATAATGAAAAGATAAGTAACCACTCAAGACATTTACAGACTCAATGATAGGTTAAAGACTTAAGATTATATCACAAAGTCATGTGATTGTTATGGTAGCCAATCAGAGCTGTTGTTTTCCACATTAATAAATGATTGTTGTATTTTGTCAAAAATTGTTTCTTTACAGATGCACTGTAATCATATGGTATTTGTTGATTTTGTTATGATTTTATCCTCTTAAAACCACCTGCATTTCTTTTTTTTTTAAGTGAGGCAATTGGGGTTAAGTGCTTGCCCAGGCTCACACAGCTAGTAAGTGTTAAGTGTCTGAGGCTGGATTTGAACTCAGGTACTCCTGACTCCAGGGCCAGTGCTCTATCCACTGCGCCACCTAGCTGCCCCCTGTATTTCTTATAAGAACCCAATTTGATCATCTTTGTGATGTTGTTTTCATCTTGGTTAATGTTTTATTTAAAATCTTTGCTTCTGTGTTCCTTAGGTTTATTGGTCTATAATTTCCTTTTTCTGTTTTTATTCTTTTTTCAGACAGCCATAAAAATAAATATGAGATGAAATATTAAAAAGTCCTTAATTAATTTGAGAAGGAAAGCCATTGGCCAATATGAAATGACACTCTATAATAGAGAACGTGTATGAGGATTGCTTGAGGACACTCAGTCACCTTCACCTCATTTCTTGCAATCAATTCCATTTTCTCCACTCGCGTGACCACCACCACACTTTTAGGGCCCTCATGCCTTTTTGCCTAGAGTGTTTCCTGAGTTACCATGCTTATGTCTCTCCCCTTTTCAACCCAGATTTTATACAACTGCTGAAATAAGCTTCCTGTGGCACATGTGATTCCATTACCCACCAAATCAAAAACCTCCAATCATTCCCCATTACTTCCCAAATACTTGTCCTGACATTCCAGTTCATCTCATATCCAGTTCTTTGCTATTCTTCTTCTTTTCTTTTCTTTTGGTGAGGCAATTGGGGTTAAGTGACTTGCCCAGGGTCACACAACTAGTAATTGTCAAGTGTCTGGAGGCCGGATTTGAACTCAGGTCTTCCTGAATCCAGGGCCGGTGCTCTATCCACTGCGCCACGTAGCTGCCTCGACTATTCTTTTTTAAGCAGTACCTCATATTACTTTCCTTTGCATGCCACTTTCCTTCATCATTCCAGCCAAACTTGACAACTTTCCATCCCATGCTCTTGGCCTGTGCTCTCTCTTTTCCATCCCTGTTCTCATGCCATCTTCCATTCCAGGAATGGACTATTTCTCTTTCCCCTTCTCTCAATTTCTGTACCTTGAAGTCTTCTGTTAAGGTTCAGCTCTTGTGCTAACTCCTCTATTAAACCTTGCCTGACTACTACAGATGAAACTTATTTCTCCTTCCTCAAATTTCTCATAGCAGATCGTCTGCATCTCCAATTTGCATTTGTCTCTTCTCTCCTCCTCCTTTTATATCCCAGTGCTTAGTACATTCCTGGTTCATGGCAGGCACTTCATAAATGCTTGTTAACTTGTTGCTGATTGTTCAGGCATTAGGATAGAAGGAACTTTATTAGTCTTTAGGGGGAAAAATCTCTGGCAGTAGCAGCATTGGGTCAGCAATGTTATATTAAAAAATTGGAATTTTCAGATGTAAGTATAAACAGTGTTGAGACATGAAGTACTATGAATATGGCTAGGTAATATTATTTTTCCCCCTCTTCCCCAATCTATCTTCCACAAAGCTGCCAAATTAATCTTCCTAAGATACAGGTCTGTCCAGACCTCTGTTCAGAAGCTTCAATGGTTTCCTCGTGCTTCAGTGACAAAACATAAATCCCCCAACGTGGTATTTAAAGCCCCCTACATTCTGGCTCCAGTCTACCTTTCCATTCAGGTACTGTGTTTCTTTTTTTCTTTTCTTCTTTTTTTTGCAGGGCAATGGGGGTTAAGTGACTTGCCCAGGGTCACACAGCTAGTAAGTGTCAAGTGTCTGAGGCTGGATTTGAACTCAGGTACTCCTGAATCCAGGGACAGTGCTTTATCCACTGCCACCACCTAGCTGCCCCCCAGGTATTGTGTTTCAAAGGAAAAGGCAATGGATTTTTTTTTTCTTAGTGAGGCAATTGGGGTTAAGTGACTTGCCCAGGGTCACACAGCTAGTAAGTGTCAAGGGTCTGAGGCAAGATTTGAACTCAGGTCCTCCTGAATCCAGGGCCAGTGCTCTATCCATTGTGCCACCTAGCTGTCCCGAGGCAATGGATTTTAAGGCATGGGGACCTGTATTCAGATCCTAATGCTTTCAGAGGCCTATGAGACCTTGGTCAAGTTACTGACTTTCTCTAGGCTTTATTTTCCTCATCTATAAAATGAAAGGGCTTCATCAGATGACCTCAAAGGTCCCTTAAAGCTCTAAATTTATGCCCTTTGTATCACATTATTCTCCTTCCTTTATTTTGTTTCAGCCGAACTTGATGACAAGCTCTTCCCTGAACTTGACATTTCATATACCACCTCCATTCATTTGCATAGGATTTCCCTTATACCTGGAATGCCTCTCTCCCCATATTTGCCTCTAAGGTTACTTAACTTCCTTCAAGGCTTAGCTCAAGTGCTGTGAAGCTTGCCTAGTCTTCCCAGTTGTTAATGCTGTCTTCATCTTCAAATCGTCTTGTATTTATTTCTCTCTGTACATGTTGCATACTTCTCTATACACCAGTAGAACGTAAACTCCCTGAAGACACTTTAAGTTTTGTTTTCTTTTGAAATTTCTGAGTACACAGCACTTATTTGGTGCTTAATACATGTTTGTTGAACTGAATTGAACATGGATCACATTCATATATCAGTATGAGGTTACAAAATGCTTGACTGACATTATCTCATTCAAGTCTCACAACAACTCTCTTGAGGTGGATAGTACAAGAATTATTATCTCCATTTTGCAGAAAAGGAAACTGAAGCTCAAAGAAATCAAGTGAGTTCACCAAGGTCACATAAGTAGTAAGTGTCAGAGTCAACAATCCATCTTCAGGCTTTTGATTCCTGGAGAAAGGCTTTTTCCAATGAAGGAAAGAATCATGGGCGATGTTATTGATAATAGCTTGGGGACTTGGGAAGTGCCATTATGTTAACACCTAAGTGTCCTATGTTTTCCTTTGTATTTGTTCCTGGTTGATTCCTTTGCACATTTTGTTTCACAAAAACGCAGAATGGTAGAGAGAGTAACTGTGATAGATTTCTAAATGGAAACAGCACAATATCATGTACTCATTTGATGCTTAATGTATGGCAAGTGAATTGAACTAAACATTAATTTTCATTTATATACTGAACTTAAGCAAAAGCTTCTTCAAGCTACTGAGTAATCCATATTCCAACAGAAGGTTTCAATTATTTCTAAGGAATTAGAAAAGTCAAGTAAAGATAGAGAATAGATCCAGGACTGGAAGGCAAGGAGCAGCCATGTGATAGCAGCAAAAACTATGAACTTGGAGTTAGTGGACTTACGTTTGAAAGCTGGGCTTCACTATTTACTACCTGTTATTATGTTGAAAGTCATATCATCCCCATCAGCCTTAGTCAAGTGATTTGTAAAACAGGGGTGCTATATTAGATGATGTCCTTGTTTAGTCCTCTTTATGCCTTCTGGTTTGAATTCAATTTTATATTGATATCATTAGTACCACTCCTGCTTTTTATGATTTAAAAGTAGTATCACATATTTTAGACTGCTCTTTCATTATGAATTTATTGATATGTTTCTGGATTAGATTTGTTTATTTTATAAACAGGGTATCATTAAATTTTGATTCTTTATCATACCTGAGACTTTTTTGATTTATTAGGAAGATTAGTGAATTTATATTTAGCTTTACAATGGTTAAATTTGACTTTTCTTTGTCTTTCATATTGGGAGTATTCACTTTATTATTATTTCTCTTATTAATGGAAACTTAACAAAACCATTCTAATGATCTTCTATCATATATTAATAACCACATAAGTTTATTAACCTCAGGCTTCCCTTTAGTCAATGATATGAACTTGTTTTGGGATTACCCAGAACCCTAATCCTGAACAATCCCTTTGTTCTTTTTTTTTAGTGAGGCAATTGGGGTTAAGTGCCTTTATCCCTTTAATGTTTTTTTTCTATCTCCTTTGCCCTTCTATTTCTTTGAAATGCCCTGAGGAAACTTTAATGATAGCAAATATAATGCTAAATACAAGTGGTTTATACTGATTTTAAGAAGCATTATTTTAATACTTATATTTTTGGTTAAGAGTTTTGACTTTTAAACTTCCTTCAAATTGGTCTTCCTGTGAATTTCTCAATTTTCTCAAATATTCATCTCTTGCCTTCAGAGAATTTACTAAGTTTTTCTGGGCAGATAATCTCAATTATTCATTGTTCATTGGATTGGAGAACCATAGATCAAGAAGGAATCTTGGATGTTATCTTACCCAATTACTTCATTTTACATATGCACTAAGGGAGATTTTGATAGATAAAGTTATTAATGTCAAACAGGTAGGTAAAAGAATTTGGCTTCAAACCTTGGTTCTTTAATTCAAGATTCAAACCTCTTTCTATTACACTATCCTTTCTCTTCCATCTCCTATGATTAGTACTTACCCTCTACATAAAACCACCATGATTTTAGTTATTGGGGTTTTTAAGAATATATGATTTCTGGACTGCTTTTGAACCTTGTAGGTTTTTTTCCTTATCATTGTGTCAGAACTCAACTTTGATGTGCATAGGCAGGGCCAAACTTGGTTTGGGATCTTTTAGACTTTTTCTTTTTTCTATTTGCCAATTAGTTGTCTTTGAATTCTATGAAATTTCTTTGGCAATTTCCTGGAATATAATATTCAGATCCTTTTCCCCCTAAGTTTTCTGGTATTTAAGTAGTTCTGGGATTGCTATATGTTCATCGCTCTTCAATCTTTATAACTTGAGACTATATATTTTCCAAAAATTAGAGTAATTCAATCAATCAGCTTCTGTGCATCATGTATAATTCTGTTTTCAGCTATAAGTATACTGTTTGTTTCTATGAGATTAAAAATTTTATTCTCTTATATTTTACACATTAGTAACTCATTATTTTCTTGTTTTCTTTTAAAAAACATCTTTGGGGGGGGCAGCTAGGTGGCACAGTGGATAAAGCACTGGCCTTGGAGTCAGGAGTACCTGAGTTCAAATCCAGCCTCAGACACTTAACACTTACTAGCTGTGTGACCCTGGGCAAGTCACTTAACCCCAATTGCCTCACTAAAAAAACCAAAACCAAAACAACAACAACAAAAAAACACGAAACATCTTTGAACTTTAGTTTTATTTCTTCTCCTTATTTTTTACTTTCTTCAACCTCTTTCAAAAATTTTGACCCTTTGATTTCTTTACTGGCATTGATTATGGCTTAATTTCTTTGAATATGCCATTTAGAAATTTGACATTCCTTGAGAGGGTTTACATTTTTTCTTTTTACATTCCTGTTTCATCTAGTATTTTTCTGACTCAGTGGCAGTATTTATGTTTAAAATGTAATAGTATTAAGCTTGCCTCATTTAAAATTTATTGTGCTTTCATTTTCTTGTGTGATTTTTAATGCTTCCCTTGGTGTTTCCAGTTGTTTCCCCCCCTCCACCCTACCCCCTGTGGTAGAGTAGAAATCTTAGACCTTTAAACCTCTCACTTCACCATAGTGGCCCAGTGTTAGAGTACATGTCTAATGCCCTTCCAACTCCCAATCCTTTGATCCCATGAGGTTATCATGAGAGCTAAAGGGGCATTTTAGCTTTTTAAGCTTAGGGGTTAAGAGTAGGATTTTATACACTTTGATTTTAATTCCCTAGAGGGGATGTATTCAGCGACTACTGGATAATGTATGTGCATGTATGTATATATACATGTACGTGTATGAGTATATATACATATATATACTTTAATCAGTTATGCCAAGGATCATGGAAATCTATGTTAGGAAGGACTTCATTCACTTAGTTAATTCCTTAACCCAAACACAAATGCCCTCTACAATATCTATCCCTCTACAGTGGTTGTCAGCCTTATATTTTTTTTTTGGTCACAACTTAAATAATTATTATTCTGAATTATTCTGACCCATTCCATTTGGGGACAGCTCTAATTGTTAGAAAAATCTCCCTTTTATTGATCTGAAATAAGTCTTCATATAATTTCTGCTCATTGGTTCTTGTTTGACCCTCTGGATTGTAATAGATTTTAAGCATAGCAGGTCTTCAAATATTCAAAAAGTGCTGTCAAGGTGCACCATAATCCTTTTTGGAACTAATCATTCTCAGTTACTTTAGCACCTTGTTGCCCTCCTGGTGCCCTGTTTTAGATGGCAGAGGACACAGTGAAGAAAAAGGCAGCATGGTATAGTGAAAAGAGTGTTGAATTTGGAGTCAGAGGAACTGAGTTCAGATCCTGTTTCTGCCCCTTATTAGCTGTGTGACCTTGGACAAGTCATTTCTCTAGTCTGCAGTTTATTCACCTGAAAAAGGAAATGAATGAACTCTGAGGTCTCTTGCAGCTCTATATCTATGATGTTTAAATGTTCTAATTACTGATTGTCAATGTCCCTCTTTAAATGTGACATATAGAACTAGGTATATTACTACAGATGTGATCTGACCAGTTATTAAATTAATAATTATTAAATTAATTAAGTTAATTATTAAATAATAATTAGATTTTCTTCATTTTGATCACGATGCAGAGCAATACTAGTTTGTTTTTGTTTTTTCTTTCGTGAAGCAATTAGGGTTAAGTGACTTGCCCAGGGTCACGCAGCAAGAAAGTGTCAAGTATTTGAGATAGGATTTGAACTCAGGGCTTCCTGACTCCAGGGCCAGTGCCCTATCTACTGTGCCACCTAGCTATCCCTTCATTGACTTTTTTTTCACAGCTGCATCACATCGTTGATTGATATTGAGCTTATAGTCTAATAAAATCCTTAGACTGCTGTCTAGACACATCTCTCCCATACTGAATTGCAAATTTTTTTTTTTGAACCTTAGCATATGGCTTTACTTTTATCCTTATCAATTTTTTCTTGCTAGATTCCATCATGTCAAATTCTTTTTAAAGATGTTTAGATTTGGATTGTCGTGACTCTGGTGATATCAAATTGAAGTTAGCCGAAAGGAAATTGTTAATGTGTATGTGGTAGGGAAAAGTGGAGGGGAACAGCAGAAGTGGTATCTCCTTCTAAAAATTATTTCTAGAATATGGAAAAATGAACCCTAAGAGAATAGGAAAGTAGAGATGGGGATGGGAAGGAAGGGCAATGGAAAAAAAGAGAGAAGAGAAAGAAACACAGAGAGAGACAGGGAGAGACACAGAAACAGACAGAGAAAGAAATATACACACAGAAGAGAATAAAAAGAGAGAAATGTTTTTAAAAAAGAGAGACAAAATGAATAAAAGAACAGAGAAAAAACCCAAAACTTATTGGATTGGTTAGTCTCCTGAATAACCAATGACATACATTCTTTTTCTTTGCCTTACTAACTGAACTTCAAAACCCACTACCATATAACTCCAATTTAAACCTATGCAAATGATTCTAAGGCAGTGTGAGTCCCTTTTTGAATCTAATAGAGATCAGGTAAATGGAGTCATTTTACATAATGCCATCCCTGTGCTGCACATTTTACTTGCTAAAATAAACTAGATTTAGTATCCATTACTGACACGGCCCTCATTTGTCACAAATGAATGAATACATGTTAAAGGTCCCTTCTGTTGCACTGACTTTATCCACTGCTCCTTTGGGAACCAAAGTATATAACACTTACATCTTTTAGTGAGCTCATAAAGCTATTCATAATGTGTAACAAAACCATTAATATTTTAAATATTTATAATCATATTTAATAGGCATATATCATTAGTGTAATAGCAAGAAGCAAAAGTTGAAACACAAAGCTCTTTTTTTCCTTCCCAAAGATTTTTTTTTGCTCTGAAAGGCAATAGTGAGGAAAATTAAGAAATTATCTTGCATTTCAAGCTGAAAAAAGGAACAAAGAACATTTTTGAGCTTCTTTGGTTTCCTACTGAAAAGATATGGCTTTAGATTCTATTTACATTTAGTAAGATATTTTGTATGAAGTTTTGTTTGTAGTTTTTCATCTAATTGTATTTTATACCTCATTTTAATATTTTACTAATTTTCCAAAATGAACCAATTTATTTAGGCTATAAATGCTAGGCCTTCAGCATCCATGGAAGCAGGGTGGGGAGAGGCATTCTGAAAGCCAGTTTATTAACCAAAGGACTTTGATAACACAGGTAGCATCATTTTGGGACACAATTAGCCTATATTGAGTAGAAAAAAGGATTCTACATCAATAGAGAACAGATTCATTGAAATTTTAGTGAAATATCTAAGTTTCTAGTTTAGTATGAAATCTAATTTTGAGGTGTGATTTGGCTTGAAATGCCAACAAATCCCATGGATGTCATATATTAACTAGTAGTATTAAAACAAAAAGTTGAGATAACATTATAGGAATTGAAAATAGCCTCTTCCTTAGAAGTCATAGTGGCCATCATTTTGTAGATCAAGAAAATGAGTCTCAGAGAATTGAAATGATAACCGAAAGAAGTAAGAATCATAGAGCTAAAGAATCTTAGTTTCAGGAAAAACAAAACAAAACAAACAGCTCTAGTAATTCTGTATCCCAATTCCATAATTTTTTTTGGCCTCTTATTATAAAATAGATTTAGGCTATATGCAAGAAAATATGTCTCAGGGCTGCTAAACTTTGGTACAGATAATCAATCAATAGGTATTTATTAACTGTCTACTGCATTAAGAATTGCTTCAATACCTTGATAGATCTGTGATCTTGTCTACAAGGGTTCTTCCTACAACAATGAATCCATAACATTCGCCCTGATAAGTGTTGCCTTAATCCTTCCATAAATCCTACACAAGGGATCACCCCAATGTACTGGGGGCTTTGGTTCAGTTCTGACATTGCATGTATACTAATGGAAAATATTTCCTGTTCATTTCTTGTCCCTTATTCTTGCCACATGACTGGCCCATTTTTTTCTGGGAATACATTATTTCTTTTCTTTTCTTTCTTTCTTTCTTTCTTTTTTTTTTTTGGGTGAGGCAATTGGGGTTAAGTGACTTGCCCAGGGTCACACAGCTAGTAAGTCTCAAGTGTCTGAGGCTGGATTTGAACTCAGGTCCTCCTGAATCCAGGGCCAGTGCTCTATCCACTGTGCCACCTAGCTGCCCCAATACATTATTTCTAATACTAAGCATTATAAGATATCAAAGAAGCACAATAAATAATTAATATCATCAGCAACATTCTTTGATAACCTTTTACATGTCAGATATTGTGCTTGGTAATGGCTTGACAATAATATTTTTATATAGTAGTTGCTTACTAGATGATTATTATATCATAATAATATATTATATTAGTAGTATATAAATAGTGTTTTGGGTAGCTAGGTGGCTCAGTGGATATAGGGCTGGACCCCAAGTCAGGAAGATTCATCTTCCTGAGTTCAAATCTGGCTTCAGACACTCACTAGCTGTGTGACCCTGTTTGCCTCAGTTATGTAAAATGAGCTGTAGGAGGAAATGATAAACCACTCCAACATCTTTGCCAAGAAAACCCCAAAATGGCATCATGGAGAGTCAGACATGACTGAAATGACTGAAAATAATACCACTTACTTCCTTTGTATATTTCCCGGTATTCTGATAGGAAACATATTCCTTTGAGATATATGAGAACAGTTGAAGATAAGATATTCTGTTTTAAGTATTTAACTGCAATTTCTGAGTGGCTTTTATGATTCTGAATAAGAGGGAAATCACCATATAAGATTGTAGATATATACATGGTATCTATTCTCAGATTCTTATTCTTCCCTTTCTCCCTCCTCTCCTCCTCCTTCCCCCAATACATCCTAAACAAATAGAAATTTGATCTTTTAGTAAGACTTCTTTTAAGTGGCATGAAAATAAGGAAAACAATTCTCAGTTAACCCTGACAGATTTCTATCATTCCTTTAAATTCATCAGGTATATGGAGTGTGTCTTGTTTCTTCAACTTATGAATGATATGATTCACATCATAGTTTTCCAAAACAGGCAGGATGACTTCCAGCAGAATTTATATTACGATAACTACAAAAGCTAATAGGTTTTAGTTAATAGATAAAGCCATACTTTCTTGTTCTTAAAAAAAACACAAAATAAGAGATGAATTGCTAGGCAGTTCTGAAGCCCGGCATAGATATGCAGCTAGAACGCTAAATAACATTAACATGGCTAAAAATTTTTACTTTATTTTTATATCAACTGGTAACATTTCAGTCATCATCTATTTTTTATGCTACAGGAAATATAAATGATGAATGCTACATAGTGATGAAAAATCAAATCATTATAGTCAATTTCTTCCAGTTCAACGTTCTAACCCTTCAATGAAAATAGGATAATGCATCTTTTCTTTGTAAATCTTCACAGAAGAAGAATTAACAAACTACTTTCATACTCATACTATATTTTCAACTCCTTGGAAGAAGATATTCATTGATCCATACATTTATTAGAGGAGTGTGCTAATTGTGGAAAGAATACTAGATTGGAAGTCAGAAGACCTGGGTTTGAATACTGGCTCTATACTGCTAAGCTGTGTGATTTTGGACAAATCCCTTAAACACTCTGAGCCTTAGCTTCTTCATCTGTGCAATGAGCATAATAAAACTTCCATTGCACCCCCACAGAGCTGTTTTGAGGATAGCATTTGTAAAACACTAAGGATATATTTTGTTGTTGTTGTTCAGTCTTTGGTCTTTATGGGTTATTGATGATGGCTTTGTGATTCGAGTAACCTGGCTTCTTTTATTTCCTATTTCCATACTTGAACATTGTATATCAACGCACATACACATATACACACATATATACATACAAAGTACACACACACACACACACATATACATACATTTTTTGCATCATAAGCTGCAATGTATTTGTCATCAGTAAATATACTGCACAAACATCCCGTTTCCTTTTTATAATAATTTGTTTTCAAATTTGACATCCAGTAATGTTTCCTCACCACTCTTCGAAAGTTTACATCAATTAGTTTTGGCAGAGGCAAATGAGATTTTTATTTCTGGTATTCAAGATGGTTAGTTTGACGAGAAAACCACTTTTCTTGTGCTAGTTTTGTTGAATATCCAGCTTTTGTTTTGGAGCATGAGCTTCCTATTTTGAAGGAACAAACGTTTCTTTTAATCATAGAACTTTGGAACTGGCAGAACATAAGAGATCGTTTAATCCAACCCCCTCATTTAGGTAGAGGGGACTTTTGAAGAGTTTGACTGTGGTAATTTAAAGACAAGATACAGAATCCAGAAATTTTGAGCCATAGGCAGAAAATCCCTCTTCTCCTTTACACTGCCTTAAGACATTTAATTCTAAGAAATAAAGAGGAAAGGAGACTTAATATCTACCACCTGAACTAATGAAATAGTGAAGACAGTTTTCTCTTTAATCTCTTGGAACCAAGGAAGACTAATTTTTAAGGCTTCATATAACAATGAAGATTAAAAACTTTATGAAATCCAGGTGGGTAAAGAAAATCTATATCATATCCTTATAAGATTGAAATATCTTTCCTTGGACATATTTTCTCTTAAAGAATATTTTGGAATGTAAATATAAGTTAATACTCTGTTATTGAACCACTAGGTATTATACCATTACTTTTTTCCAGAACACAGACATTTAGAATAAATTTGTTTATCAATTTGAAAAAAAGGAAAAAAAAACATACTGAAAATTCAGAATTTATTGTGTTATCCCAGAAATTTCATGATCAAAGATAAATGAAGCATGAATAATTTAAAAATTATTAAGTAGTTATCATGTGCTAGGCTTCATGTTTAAGACAGAATTAGGAGCAAAGGGTGAAAATTCCAATGATCAATCAAGAAACATTTATCAAGTACACTGTGCTAAGTGTTGGGGATAAAAAAGGAGGCAAAAGACAGTCCCTGCCCTCAAAAAACTTACAATCCAATGAACTGCAGATGTAGAACTGAGTGTGATGCAAAGAAAAACTTCTTAACTGTTGTAATTATTCAGTAGCAGAATAGGCTGTCTTGAAAGATAATGAGTTTCTCCTGTAGATGGATGTCCTCAAGCATAGCCAAGATGTCCACTATAGTGGGAATGCTGTAGTACTAATTCCTTTTGGTGAATCTGTTCAATTAGATGGCCACTAAGGTCCCTTTAAACAGAAATTCTGTGATTGATTCTGAGTCATGGAAGTAAAAGAAAAATAAAGTTAGTATAGTGCAATAGAAAAGTCAGGGGAGAAAAGATTTTCAAGGCTGAGGGCATTTTTCAAAATCTCAAAAGCAACAGAGCTATAAGGAAGATTGAAGCCAAAGGAAAGGCCTTGTATTTAGTTATACTTCAGGTATCTGCAATTGCAAAATTCCTCAAATTAATGAAAAATGTTCTAAGTTAATTGAATTGGGTCTTCTAGTCTAGACTATCCCATTTCACTCTAGCATTAGCAATCATTTAATGTGAAGTAGTTTTAAAAATATCATTTTCAGTTAAGCTTCAATTGTTAATTTAAAAATAAATCCAAAATTTAAATACCTTGAATACCTGAAATGTATTTAATTACATTCCTCTAAAGAACCTAACAATTAACTTTGTAAGGTGATTTAATTATATTTTTATTTTCTATGTTTTTATCTAGGACATCTCCAGATTTTGTTTTCATTTGATGCTAAATAGGTTAGGTCAAACTGCCTTCTCACACCATATCTTGGATTATAACTTCTCTCTCTTTTATTTATTTATTTTTGCAGGACAATGAGGGTTAAGTGACTTGCCCAGGGTCACACAGCTAGTGTCAAGTGTCTGAGGCTGGATTTGAACTCAGGTCCTCCTGAATCTAGGGCCAGTGCTTTATCCACTGTGCCACTTTGCTGCCCCAGATTATAACTTCTCTTTCTCATCATTGTGCCTATGTGGTCCCAGACCTCAAAGCCATATTAGCCTCAGACTGACTCAGGCTTCTGCCCCCAGTCTTAGTTCCTATTTGAGATTTTTAATAGCTAGCATTGCTAGTTCTTCAGCTTTTTCCCAAGTAGTATATGAATTCATTTCCAACACATGAATTCGTGTTTGATCTGTCGAAGCCAAATCTATTTGGGAGGAGAATAGTTCAATTCTATCACTTCCCTGGTTTCTTAATCATTGTAATTTACTTGTTTGTGTTTTATTTAAGAGTAGGTCTACTAACTACTGGAGTTACCCAGTGGCTATATGGAGTTATTACTGTGGCTACTTCCTTTAATCATTTTATACAGTTTCAACTTAGGAACAAGTTGTGTTTTAAAAGTTTGCCTATAAATATCTTACTTGGATCTCAAAATGTTATTTTCCCTAAAGAATCAATGTAGTAGGGGGTGGGGGCAGCTAGGTGGCACAGTGGATAAGGCACTGGCCCTGGATTCAGGAGGACCTAAATTCAAATCTGACCTCAGACACTTGACACTTACTAGTTGTATGACCCTGGGCAAGTCAAAGAATCAGTGTTGTAAATGATGATTAAAGTCTCAGCATAACCTGTAGAATCCCATTCCATTCATAATACTGATGAATTATAGAACTAATGATAGCACATGAAATCTACCTACCTATTATTTCTCTGTGGAAATCTATTGTGAAAAAAAAAGAAATCTATTGTGAATTCCAATTCAGGGTGATTGGATCATTTCTCCTCCCTGTCTAGCCTTTCCCTTAGGATTAGAGACCCTGCCTTCCTTTTCTTCTGCACCAGTTGGGTGAGGGTTTCACTTGGCAGATAGAGAATGGTGATGAGCACTTAAGGAAAGACCATAGTTCATGCAAAGGGCACCATGTACTTTTTTGCTTTGTTATTTACTACTCTTGTTTTTTTTTTCCACAAACATTCTATTCCAGGACACCATTGTGGCATGGAGAAAATCCTGACATCTTAAGCCTGGGACAGCAGAGCAGGTCCATGTAGCTAGAATGGCTTTAAGTATGGTTTCAACAATGAATTGTTTATCTATGATCTGAGGAGCAGACTAGTTAACCTCAATGAGTCTCATTGCCAGAAAATTGGCCAGAAAGTGATCAATTTCACATGGACCCAGTAACTTATGGTGGTGGAGATGCCGAAGTGTAGAGGAGTTTTGATCCATGTATTGGAAGATGTGCCTCAACTGGCAGAATCTTTTTAAATATCTGAGTATTGTAATATTATTACCTTGTAAGAAAATCTTCCATTTATGAAGAATCTTTAGAAAGAACATTGAGTTTGAATTTAAAGCATTTTACTTCAAATCCTGGCTCTGTCACTAAATAGTTGTGCAACCTTGGACAAACCATTTACCTCTATGGTACCCTGTTTCCTCGTCTGTAAAATGAAGGGGTGAACTAGGTGAGGTCTAAGGTCCATTCTACTTCTAAAGCTATGATTCTCTATTCCAGTTGGATTAATGTATTAAAGTAATACAGTTTTCACCTGTTTTCTGCTTCTATGAGAATGAGACAAACTGGTTAAAGCAGTTTCAGGGACTTATTATCTGCAAAATGAGGAAGTTGGACCAAATGATCTTAAATGTCTCTCCCAGTGCTAACATTCTATGCTTTTGTGTTATATTTGTTAAAAATATATATATATTCCTTTCATTCTTGTATCTGCAGTATAGGATTTTGAGAAGCAGATTGTAATTCTGATCTAAGGGCCCTGCAATATCAAGAAATAGCATCTAAATTATCAAAGATCCAATTAGGTTCAACTTTAATGCAGTGTGGTTTTATACCAATCAATCAAAAACATGTAATAAGTTCCTACAATATGATGATTCTTTGAAAATGAGTAAACTCTTTGTATTACACATGGCAACATAGCTAATCAGAATATTCAAATAACAATAACAAGCCACTCTGTATGAGAGTTTACTGTAGTGATACTAAATGTTGGGAAATTTCATTTTGATCTTCTGAAAAGAAATAAAATTTCTTCTACTTTATTTTCAGGAGTAAATGATTATAAGGATTTCCATTCACCTATTTTCCCCATTAACCTCCTATATAGTTTGGTTTTGGGTGTAGATAATGTGGGTAATTCAAACTGATTTTTTTTTTCTGACAGATTCAAAAGCTGAAGGTGGTAGAGGATGGCGAGATTCACCTGCTAGTAAGGTGATTGATATGGCTGGTACTGAAGCAAAGTCTGCTCCTTTACTATTTACATGTGTGCTCAGAAGACCTGGAATCATTGTAATTATTCCCTTCTGAGAAAAAAGAAATACAGCTAAGTAATATTCTTTTTTAATCCCGGAAGAGGTACATTGATGTATATTCTGCATAGTTCCCAGGGGCATAATTGCCTGCCACCGAATAATATTTAGGAGCACAACAAAATAGATAAGACCCTAGAAAGTGAACTTCTAACATGATAATGAATTGTATCTGGTTAACACCATGCCTGAGATTGAATTTAAGATTTGTAGTATCCCATTCAACTAGACATTGTATACATGTACCAGTGTGGATAGAAATTATGAGTCATTCACATTCAGTAAGAGAATGCATGTGCCAATGTATTTGAAATGCTGATAAAATGTTATTTGGCACTATAATTCATATTTCACATTTCTAAAAGGTTTTATATGTGTGTGTGTGTGTGTGTGTGTGTGTGTGTGTGTGTGTGTGTGTATTGTTCTTTGAAGGAATCTCTGGTACTTTTTACCAAAGTGTTATTTGCTTAATTTGGGTCACTAGGACTTTCTTAACCTTTTAATAAACTGCCTGTCACTAGACTGTATATAATTGCTCTCTCGTGATAAAGTAGTCTTTTCTTCTAGCTTTGCAGGTCCACAGATAGCCAGGGTATTTAGTTAACTGAACTTTCTTAATTGGTACAAACTGTAATAATCATACATAATGCACCATGCCACCTGAAAATCTCTATCTTAACTTTATATACTAAAGCTGATGATGGTTTGAGATAAATGATGTTTGTCTTTTTGCTTTGGGATTGTTGATATTGTGATACAAGGATTCTGGGCCTTGTCTTGAGGCTATCATGACAAATTTATTTACTAATGAATAACTTGATATCAGTGCAGGAAGTGTTTACTTGATTTAAAGGTTTATTTATTTATTTGTTTTGGATTGAATTTTCTGAATTCTTTTTTAATATACTTGAACTTTATCTTTTCCAAACTGTCAATTTATGGGAAAACATATTTGCCTCTTAATTAATGCCAACATTTCCAGGTAAAGATTATAGAAATTCTACCAAGGAATATAATATTGAATTAAAACAAAGCTGTTCCCTGAAATCTGTTTACTTTCTACAATGAAAAAAATATCAAATTATATTTGGAATAATGGTTCAGTATAGAGAATGAAGAATTTGTATTAGAGTTGAGAGAAATTATTATTAATAATCAATTATGGGAGAGATCCAGGCTTTGTTCCTGCCCTATTTCCTCAGTCAAAGCCCAGTCTTTAAAGGACATTACTGACCTCTACCAAAAATTTATCCCACCTAGAGCATCTTATCTAGGTGAATTCCTGCCCATTGTGTTCTACTCAAATTTGGGTGGGGATAAATTCTTTGATTAGATTGCCCAAGGTTGGGGATTATTTAGAAGTAAATGACATAATCAAAATTATACCCCCAAGCTCTTCATCAGAATAGGTCCACCTCTCCTTATAATATTTATTCTCTTATTAATTGTTAACCAATCAGAGTTGATCATTGAACACCCACTCTTCCAAGGACATCTAAACTGCAGAGCCCACCACCATGAATTATCTTTGGTTTGAGAGAGAGCTGGGTAAATGACCATTCCTTTAATTAATAAAATGCTCTCATTATTAATAAAATGATTAATTAC
Organism: Dromiciops gliroides; assembly: GCF_019393635.1. NCBI lineage: Eukaryota > Metazoa > Chordata > Mammalia > Microbiotheria > Microbiotheriidae > Dromiciops > Dromiciops gliroides. Next base: position 205,740,000 of record NC_057863.1, read on the forward strand.
CCAGAAACTATGTCCTGAACTCTTCAAATGTCACAGATTATAATATGCAGTGAAGAGTGACCTGGATTCTGAATTGATTTATCATGTATTACTATGGAGGAATGTGATTATTTAATGAACATGCTATAACTTATATATATTGGTTGTTCTCTTCAAAATAGCCATCCTGTGTCCAACTATACTTCTGTTCCTGTGAATCTACTTAGAAATCTCTGAGAATTCCCTTCAGAATTTGAGAAGTTGCCCAGGATGGTGGCTAGATTATAAATCTCAAAACAAGGAACACCTGGGTTCAAGTCTCACCTATTATACCTAGTGTTTTTCAGTGTTACAGGCTACTCTCTAAGACTATCAAGGGTACAGAAGATATTGACCCATGGTGGTAATAGGGCATTTCCTTAACTGGGAGTTCCATGTAACATTGAAATCATAGGTCCAGTCCCAATCTTTGAGGGTAGCTAATCTTCATTTTTTTTTTAGGTGGATTTAATTTTTCCAAACTTTCCCAAGAATATTTGGTGCCAAATTTGTTAAATGAGGCAAATGAGCAAGCAAAGTAGTGGCAACTAAGGTTCAAAGAATGATAACCCTAATACTATAAAGATTTGTTTGCATAAAAGGGATGAAAGATTCATAGCTACACTGAATGTCTGGTTCAATTCCTTCTTTTTAACAGATAAAGAATGAAGGCTCATCAAGGTAACTTATCCAAAGTGACAAAGTAATAAATAGTAGAGTAGTTATCCAAAACTAGGGCTTTTGATTGTAGATCCAGTTCGTTGTTTAACCCTGCCATGATACTTCCCTGCCAATCTCTGACTTTTGAGCAATGGTAATATAATTAGAGTAAATGTATAGACTTCTCAAGTTAATATCTGCCCACATTGTTGATTTGTTGGGGTTTTTAAGTCTCATTTAATATTTTTTATATTTTTATGCTATTTCTAGATCAGTATAGGGATTACATATGATTTGAATTTTAATAATAAATCAACAAAAACTTTATTTCTACTAAAATTCAGAACCAATCCAGGAAAACTAGCTCTTTCATCAGACTAAGAAAGAAGTTAATATGACATTATCAGATAGTTGTAGCTTACTGTCATGTCCTGCCCTGAAAAGCAACAAAATTTTCTAAAAGTAAAGAATGAAAAAATTGTGTTTGGTGAGATGTTTGAGAGGAAAGTATCTTCCTTCCTTCCTTTCTTCCTTCCCATTTTCATCCTCTTATTCCTCTTGTTCTTCCTCTCCTCCCTCTGCCTCCCCCAATACATTCCCTTCTCCTTTCCCTTATTCCCCAATAGTTAACATATAGAATTCATCAGGCACTTAAAAAGTGTTATAAATGTTGCATAGGCATATGACCCTGCCACTAAGAAATGCCAACTGGATGAAAATAATTGAAACCAAATAGCACATTCTTGGGTAATTTAAAACTTAAGAGGAATCAAGACAAATTATAGATAACTTATTTATTACCAAAAAAAAATTAAAGATTAAACTGTGAAGATTATAGTCATTGTCAGGATCTAAAAGCTGGCTAGATAATTTTAGGAAACTACCCAGTAGTCACTTTGAGGTTTCTTGTAATGGAAGCAACCCAAGTTGTATTATGAAGGTATATTATAATACAGTGAGCATGAGAATAAAGGAAATTAAATAGTATGAGATAGGAATAGATGGATCAAGAGAATGAGTCAAAAAAACATATGATGTGTATTAAATTCTTATATATACACAATGGAATCATTTATAGAGCATCAGAGGATCAAATCAAAGGGATATAACCCTAGCTGGCACTGTCCCTAGGACTACCAGAATGGGAGGTTCTCAGTGAAAGTAGTGCTACGATTAGAAACAAAGGCAGTATGGAAAGTATATGAAAGGAAATAAAAATAAAGTCTCCATTAATCTTCACTTTCTTTGTCTCCATATTTCACATTTTTTTGGGGGGGGGGTGGTTTGCAGGGCAATGAGGGTTAAGTGACTTGCCCAGGGTCACACAGCTAGTTATGTGTCAAGTGTCTGAGGCAGGCTTTAAACTCAGGTCCTCTTGAATCCAAGGCCAGTGCTTTATCCACTGCGCCACCTAGCTGCCCCTATATGTCACATTTAAGCACAGGCATCGCAGGGGAATCAGCAGGGAAAATACATAATTGTATTGCTTAGGATATAGTAGTGACATGTCTTTATATTTAATAGCTTAACAACTTATTGTCATAATGTACATTTTAAGAGATTTTTTTTGTAGAGGGAAGTCACAGGACCATACCCATTTTTACATAAAAGCCCCACAAATGGCAAGAAATTGTCTTATTGCAACTGGCCTAGTCATGTAGAATGTTAGTATTGATCTTGGGTGAAAATCATTAGTTGAAATTGTTTATTAGTTAATGTTGCTAGAACAGTTCCACTGCGTATATAGAGTATTAGAAATTTACCCACTCAATATAAACTACAGCTAGGAATCAATAATTAAAAGAAAAGAAAAAAAAAAACACAAGAAAATAGGAAGCCAAAACACTGATCAGATTCTTCAAAGCAATATAAACTGCTACAATTCCTTCCTTCCTTCCTTTCTTCCTGCCTTCTTTCCTTCTTTTAAAAACAGAATTTGAGGGGCAGCTAGGTGGTGCAGTGGATAGAGCACCGGCGCTGGAGTCAGGAGTACCTGAGTTCAAATCCGACCTTGGACACTTAATATTTACTAGCTGTGTGACCCTGGACAAGTCACTTAACCCCAACTGCCTCACTAAAAAAAAAACCAAAAAAACCCACCAAAAAACAGAATTTGATTATAAGAAACAACCCTATTTATGAATATTAATGGAATCAACTTGCTAAGAAACAGAAAAGAGTGGTAGAATGAATTATAAAGCAATACCCAACAATGTGCTGTATACAAGATACAAAACATAAAGGTTCATATAGCATTAAAATGAAGTAGAATAGCATTTATTATGTTTCAACTGAATCTTTTTTTTTTTTTAGGAGTAGTAATCATGATTCAGACAAGGCAACAGTACAAATAAATACTACCAAGAGAGATAAACAGGAAATTCGGTTGGGGAAAAGTACATTTAAGGAAAAAGTAGTTCCCAAGACTTTATATCCTCATAATCCCTACCAAATTAACTACTGATTTTCTTTAAGGAGATGTCTAGGTTTTAGATCATATGTATCTATAAGGCATTGAGGAAAATTTCCTTTTCAGATAATTAGGATGGGAAAGAGAGAGGAGTTTTCTTGTTGACCATACTTTATATTTGAAATAGAACTTTAAAAAAATTGCTTTCCACAAAAATAATGAAAGAAATTTATTTCCTTTCCCCTCATCACCTATTTTCTTCTAGGTGAAAATCATCTTATCCTTCTGTCCAAAGTTTAGAGAAATCACTTCTTCACTTGTGATTATACCATAGGCAATATTTTAACTTTTGTTTTTGTTTTATTGTTGCTATTTGTCTTGTAATAACATCACTTTCCAAATATAACCTTCTTTGTTTCACCTACCAGAAAGACTTCCTTTGTAACAAAGATTTAAAAAAAAAAAAAGAAAAAATTTAAACAGTTTAACAAAACCAAACAACATGTCAATCTGACTGATACCATATATGATATTCCACTTACAGTTCTCCAACTCTCCATTGAAAGAAGGGAGTTAGATTTTCTCAGTTCTTCTCTGGGACCAGGATTGGTCATTATAATAACACAGTGTTCAATTTCATACTTTTTTGTTCTTTCAATATATATGCATATTTATATAGTTCTCTCTATATATGTATATACACATATATATATACTTCTGTGTGTGAATATATCTTTACACATATGTATATGTGTGTACATATATATTTCAGAAGGTTGGATTTAATTTTTAACTTAAAATATTTATAGAATTTTTTTTTTAAATTTGAGTTCCTAATTCTCTTCTTCTTTCCCACCCCTTCCTCCTCCCACTGAGAAGGCAAATAATATATCAATTATCCATGTGAAATCATGCAAAGCATATATCCACATTAATCATATTGCAAAAAAAAAATCCAAAAAGTGAGAAAATTTTACTTCCATTTACACTCAGAGTTCATGAGTTCTCTCTCTGGAGGTAGATAACATTCTGTCATGATGGGTTCTTTTGAATTGTCTTGGATCGTTGTATTGATTAGCATATCCAAGTCTCACAGTTGATCATCATTACAACATTCCTGTTACTATGCACAATGATCTTTCTGGGTAAAGTTGTGGTCACTTCTCTCCTTTTCTTATTCTGGTCTTTACCCAGGAAGGGCCCCTTACTAGCACTCCTCTTTGTCTTGGAACTGACACCAGAGCTCCTGCTCCTCTTTACTATAGAACTGAGACCCAGAACTAAGTTCAGGCAATAGAGTTGCCAATCAGTGTCAGCTGTATTCAGTGCCAGCAAAGACTCCTCTGCTATCTCTTTCTGACCAGCTGTCTGACCCCCTTACTATCACTGGGCCAGAAACTCCCAAAGCTGCTGCTTACTGACAATGTTATTGCTAACACCATGTGTCTAAGCTTTAGATTGGTCTTCACTCTGGTGTCAGACTTCTCTGGCTGATCTTCTAAGGTTTTTTAAGGCAGAAAAACGTCTCACCATGACTTTTTATTGGCTCTGTGGATTCAAAATTTTATTTGAGGTATTATTTTAGTTTTGCTGTTTTTTCTTTTTCTTTTGCAGGGCAATGAGGGTTAAGTGACTTTCCCAGGGTCATATAGCTATCAAGTGTCAAAGGCCAGATTTGAACTTAGGTCCTCCTGAATCCAGGGCTGGTGTTTTATCTACTTCACCACCTAGCTGCCTCCTTGAGGCATTATTTTAAAGTTGTTTAGAGGGGAATGTTGAGAGAGTTCAGCTATGTTGCTTCTAATCTAACATCTTCTCTTTCAATTTGTATTGATGAAAATATTGTATATATTGTTTTCCTGGTTCTGTCCATTACTCTATATCAGTTCCTACAGTCTTTCCCATGTTAACCATTGGTAGATATTGATATTACTAACACAATTCCACTGGATATACAGAGTATGAGAAGTAGTAATAATCCATTTTTGTACCAAAATTTGTTTGGTCATTTTGCAACAGATGGATCCCTATTTTGTTTCATACCTACTCCAAAATGCCGCTATTAATATTTTGGTCTACATGAGACATGTTTTTCTTGTCCTTTTTGCAGTATATATATATATATTTATAATGTACCTATTGGATCTTTGGGTTGACAAAGTAAAATTTAGTCTCCCTGTTTTCATAGCTAATGACCAGCAAGCAAACTACGCCCTGAGCTTGGCACAAAAGTACTTTGTGATCACCCTCTGGATGATCTCACCCTTTGTGCTAGTCACACAATTTACCAGGTATTCTCTGGTCAAAGACAATACTGGAGAAAGTTGGAACATCCTGCAGTGAATCAAACTTGTCACATGTTTTCTGCCCCCTCATTGTTAGAGCTACAGCTCACTGAGTAGTCATTAGTATAAGTATTGAGATCTCCCCACACTGCCTCAGGTCCTCCCCACTAGGGGTGGGGCGCCAGCACATGTGTCTATAGCTCCACCTTGCTTGCAAGTCTCTTTCTTTACTTAGAAAATAAACTTTCTAATTCCTGACACCTGTCTCTGACCTATTTTGTGCTGCTCCGGCCATACATAGATTAGAGACCAGTTTTGGAAAAAGTCCAGTTGACAGGGTAAAAAGGCATGGTCATTTTATTCACTTTTTGGGGGCATAATTCCAATTTGATTTCTAGAATGTTGGACAAATTCATAGTTCTACCAACAACAGGAGACCTGTCTAAGGCCATGCTTCAAAGATATCTCAAATTTCATTTCTAAATTTTGGCCTTTATTGTAACTATCTCTTTCACCCTGTATAGGTGAAGTGTGGTGAGGCAGGTATTTCTGCATGTTGTATTGGGAAAACATTAAAGACACAATTCCTTTGCCCCAGTGTGTGTCTCTTGTCACTTGGCTAAGAAAAGCAAACCTAACCGAGGAGTTAAATTATCCTTACTTTTTAGTAAGGGTAAGTTGTCCTTACTTCTTAAAGCTGTTTCTGCCTGATCCCAGTTTGATGTCTTAGATGGCTTTGAAGGCAAGTTTCTCCCCTGAAGGCTGGTTGGAGTTTTTGCCCCCTGTGTTTTCCCTTTTCCTCCTAAAAGGCTCCCTTTCCCCAATAACACAGATGAAGCTTGGAGGTATTGATTCAGGATGCAGAAGGGTGTTGTCCTGTGGTGCTGCTCTGAACTTGGAGCAGCCACTGATCATTTTTTCTCCTTTTGGCTCCCTTTCTCTAACCCCACATATATCCCTTTGTGTGGTCGATTTATTCTTCACCATAGAATTAATGTTACAAGATACCATCTTTAAATGAAAATTTAAAAGTGTTCTAATAAAAAAGATAACAGGAGTTATCTTCCAAGTAACCCCTCTAACTTTAAGTATTTTCATCTTTTATTCTATTTGCCAATTTGTTGCGTATGAAATAAAATCTTAGATTTTAATTTGAATTTCTCTTATTGTTGATGGAATACATTTTTACATAATTGTTAATAGCTTGAAGTCTTTCTACAGTTGTTTGTTTGTTTTGTGGGGCAATGGGGGTTAAGTGACTTGCCCAGGGTCACAAAGCTAGTAAGTGTCAAGTGTCTGAGGCCAGATTTAAACTCAGGTCCTCCTGAATCCAGGGCTTGTGCTTTATCCACTGCACCACCTAGCTGCCCCCTACAGTTGTTTATAATATCCACCAGCCACTTATTTGGGAATGGGTCTTCTAAATTTCTTATCTATCCTAAATGCACTTATCAGAAATATTTGATGTAAAGATTTTTTCCTCAGTAAAATTCCCTCCTTGTGCTAGCTGCATTGACTTTGTTCATGCAAAAGCTTTTCAATTTCATGCATTCAAAATGATAATATTTTACCCAGCTCAGATCAGTTTCATTCAATATATTCAATAAATGATCCCTAAAGGTCAAACTCACAATGCATGAATAGTGTCTCCTCTCCATCCCTTGTGCAGAATCTAGACATTAGAAATTCTGTGCTGTGACTAATGGATTTGTAGAGCTACATGTTTGTCTCTGAGGCTTCTGTGGTACTATTTTTGGCAAATATCTCTGAGGCATAAGAGGATGGGTGTGCAACTTTCAAACTGCTTAGATATTTGCTATGTCCTCTAGGCTTTAAGTTTAATAAGGGATTTCTAGTTAATAGAAAGCTTGATAAATCAGCTTCCCCCTCCCGCCCCCCCACCCCTTGTCTGTAGCTGAAAGACAAGTTAGTACAGTTAGGGATGTGTGTATTTGTGTCTGTGTATTATGTGCAGTTTTGTTTTGTGGATTAACAAAAATGTGTTAAAATGTTCCTTTTATAATTTTATAATTGAGTTATTTTTAGTACTTTCAACTCAATTAATTTTTCTAATGTTAGCTTGTTGAAAAACTAAATTAGAAACCAGGTTGTTGACTCTCTTTCTTAGACTTTGGGCAACTGATTTGTGTGAGAAATGGGTAGTTGTCTCCTCTCAATGTGGATATAACAGTCAGTCATACTCCCCTGACCTGTTTGTAGGACAAAGGTCTCAGATCCCCTCCTCCCCCTCAGGTTAGCAAGGTCACATGGTTCAAGGAGACCTGGTCTCAATAAGATCCTGTCCAGAGTTGTGTCCATATAAGGAAGTATAAGGTCCACTCCTGAGTTATGCCCATACAAGGAAGAGGGGTGAGAATACTGTGTTCCTATTAGCTAGTTTTTGCGCGTAGATTGTAACCGCATCAGTGATGAAAAAGGGGAGGGTCCATTCGCATTAGGGACTAGGGTATAAAACAGGGCCTGCGAGCCCCCTTTCTGGGCACCCACTAGTTGCACACTAGGGTGCCTCCTTCTCATGAGAAGAAAATAAAGCCTTTGTCACCTCGCTGCTGAGTTCCTGAGAATTATTGAGAAGAAGATGAATTTTTCCCTCACGATTTGTATATAGAGATTTCCAAATGCTTTATTTGTGGTAATGTTCAGAATCCTTATGAGTTGGTATTGGAGCTAGAAGTTTGGGCTTCTTCAGTGGACAATTCCTTAATGAAAAAGAATTGGAGAGGATCTCATTTCAAATCTCAACCTTTTCATTTAAATATCTATGTCACCTTGGGCAAGTCTCTTAAATTCTCTGTGCCTCAGCTTCCTTGTTTGTCAAATATATGAGTCAGACCAGTTGAATTGTAAGGTCCTTTCTAGTTCTAAATCTGTCATCATGATCTGTGGAGTCAAATGCCAGAAATTCTTTCTTCCCTCCAAAAGAGCCTGTTTTTTTTTTTTCTTGTTCCAAGTAAAGGGGAAATGTAGAATGACAAAGTGGGTTCTATTCTAAGTTTTTTTAAAAAATTTTTTGAAAATGTCTCTTACAAAAGGTGTCTCTTCTCAAACCATGGGAAAAGCAGAACAACATTTGCAGGCAAATTCAGAATCCTTTCATCAGTGAGAAATGAATTCATTCAATTTAAATACCATTTAAGGAGAAAAGCCCTTAACAATTAGAGGTATCACAATAGAATGGGCTGCTTCTGGAAGTAATGTAATGGGTCTCCCTTTTTACTCAAGGTGACTAAGTAGAGGTTTGATGACTTCTCAGATATATAAGGGAAAATATATCAGTTCAGGTATGTCAGAACAGATGACCTCTAACATTCAAATCTGGGGTTCTGTTAGTCTATATAAATGAGAAAATTAATATATCTAATATATAATGGGAATACCTAACATTACTAGTGATGATGGAATAACATAAATATAAATACACTAAATAGCATAGTACTTATGTTGTTGTAATTCAGTCCTTTCAGTTACATCTGACTATTTATTTGCGGGCAATGAGGGTTAAGTGACTTGCCCAGGGTCACACAGCTAGTAAATGTCAAATGTCTGAGGCCAGATTTGAACTCAGGTACTCCTGAATCCAGAGTCAGTGCTTTATCCACTGTGCCACTTAGCTGCCCCATTAAAAAAAATTTTTTTTGAATTTGTTTTTGAAATTTTTTTTATCTGATTCTTTATGACCCCATTTAGTGTTTTCTTGGTGAAGATACTAGAGTGGTTTGTCATTTCCTAAATGACTTGTCCAGGGTCACAAATCTAGTAAATGTGTAAGTCCAGATTTGAACTCAGCAAGATGCATCTTCCTGACTTCAGGCCAGGTGCTCTATCAACTGTGCCACCTAGATGCCATAGTACTTATGTACTTAAAGAAATAGCAAAAAAGAATTGCAAAAAGACCTCTAAGACAGTAATTACAGGTGATTTCAATGTGTATCTTTCACACTAAAAAAAAAATCATCCAGGATGAAAAAACAACAAACCTAAGGATCTGAACTGAATCTTTAGAAAAAACAGTAATATAAGACACATGGTGATTATTTTACCTTTTCAAATTTATTGATGCCTTTTCTTTATATAAATGAAGGTAATATTAAGGAGTATACCTTTTTTTCAACACTATGACACATTTGGGAAAAAATCAAACTCATAGGAATAGAAATTCAAAACTAAATACAGAAAGGTAGGAAACATTTAAATACTAAGCTTATAGAATGTAATGCTTTAAAAATTGTAGTCAATAATATAAATATAAACAAAAGAAAGAACCTAAATTAAAACTAGATTAATAGCTTAAATAATGAGTGGGTCAAAAAAATGAATCCTAGGAGCAACAATTATATTAAATAAAAATATAACACCAAGACAACACATCAAAATGTATAGAAGGCAGCTAAAACCATCCTTAAAGGAAAATTTGATTTATACTCAATTAAATTAAATAAACATTGATTAGATATTAACATATACCAGGCATTGTGCTGGTGTTGAGCATCCAAAGACCAAATGAATTAAATTTCTTATCTCAAGGAGTTTACATTTTATTCCGTGGAAATAATATATACAAACTATGTGAAAAGTAAATACAAAGTTACGTTTGGAAGTGGAGTAAACCCTGGCAACACAGAGTAATTCAAATGGGGTTCTGAAATTACTCCCTACTAGGTAAAAAAGGAAAAGCTTAAACAAATTCAGAAAGTCCCCCCCACCCTCAAATGTGGAACTCCATTTTCCCCATTCCTCCCAAGAAAAAGGAACTAAGCAATTGCATTTGATTACTAGAGGTTTTTAGAGCAAGAGGTAAACCTTACTCTATGGGCCTGTGATCCATAAAGATTTCAGAATAATACTGTCTATATCTGTGGATGAGTGCTGTAGGGAGTAAAAATGACTTTGAGGTACAGTTATCTCCAGGACAAAATATAATTTTTAATAAGTCACACATATCCTGTTAGTAAAAATGGGTCAGACTGGCACCTCAGCCTGAAGCCAGGGACTTGAACATGATCAATTTATTAGTCAGACTATCAGTAATCAAGAAATTGTCTATGTCTCTCTCTCTCTCTCCCTCTCTCCCTCTCTCTCTCTCTCCCCCTCTCTCCCTCTCTCTCTCTCTCTCTCCCTCTCTCTCTCTCTCTCTCTCTCTCCCTCTCTCCCTCTCCCTCTCTCTCTCTCTCTCTCTCCCCCTCTCTCCCTCTCTCTCTCTCTCTCTCTCTCTCTCTCTCTCTCTCTCTCTCCCTCTCTCCCTCTCCCTCTCTCTCTCTCTCTCTCTCTCTCTCTCTCTCTCTCTCTCTCCCCCTCTCTCTCTCTCTCTCTATCTCTTTCTCTCTCAATGAACAAAGACCCTGAGTGAGGACCAACAGTCTTTTAAACCTAGGTGTATGGTCCTTCTGATTGTCCCAACAGTACAACATTTGACCCTCCCCTAGCAAAGGTAAAATAATCCTGATTGGTAGGTGGGTTGGCCTTCAGGCTTGGAGGATCAAACCCTTCTTTGGCAAATAAGGAATGCTAATTGCTTGATAAGGGCAGTTAGGTTGTCCAGTGTTTAGAGTACTGGGCTTGGAATCAGGAATACCTGAGTTCAAATCTGGCCTCAGACACTAGTTGTGTGACCCTGGGCAAGTCACTTAATCCTGTTTGTCTCAGTTACCTCATCTGTAAAATGAACAGGAAAAGAAAATGGCAAACCACTGGTATCTTTGCCCAGAAAACCCCAAATGGAGCCACAAAGAGTCTGAAGGACTGAACAACAACAGTTGTTTCTAGTAATCTTGGGTAGAAACCAAAACCAAAACAAAACAGTCAGGGTATTTCCCTCTCTTCTGGAAAAGGATGGATTAGAGTAATATTAATTATCAAATGATACTACATAATATTAGTTTTCCTCAGCTTCTATAATGTGGTCTAAATGAATGATTAGGAAACAGTATTTTTGAAATGTATCATCCATACTGCTCATATCAGCTTCCATATTCAAAATGGACACAGTAATAAAACAGCATTAGAACTTAAGCATTCAACCATACAAAAGTTATCTCAAGTGAGCTAGTCTACCTTGTAATAGAAACACATCAGAAAATTGAATGTCCAATTATAGTCTAAGGAAAAGAATTTTAAAAAGCAAATTTTTTTCTCCAGGGGATCCTTACTATGTTTTGTGAGAAATAATTATTAATAACCAGTCTCCTGGGGATATTCAATGCTCACTCCTTCTTTCAAAGTTCTGACTCCTTCCAACTCCAAAGTCCTTCTTGATGAGATTTAAATTGACTCTCCTCAATCTTGGTCAGGCCCATCCAACCTTGCAGGGAATTTAATCTAGGGTGGAGAAGCTCATTGTGTTCTACTCAAGCTTGGATGGAGACAGATCATTTTGTCTAGTTGGGAAGGCCTCACTCAGCCCAACCATTGAAAAGGGTATGCTTTTTAAAAAAATTGATAGCCTAAGGCTGGGGGGGGTAGTCTGGTATAGCCCTTCATTTTAATAGAGCCTACCTCTAAATCAAGTTGACCCATTAGATGACATTAAAAAACCATGAAGATATTAATAAAACTCATTTAAAAAAATACACACAAAGAAAGGTAGAGCTTAACAACCACAAGCTACACCAGACAATTAAGGTCTTCTCTGTCTCTAGTGATCTGGGGCCCCTTCCAGACATTTGGTCTTGAATAACCTCTCCCTCCTCTTCCATTCTTCATGGAATACTCCTCTTCCTCTTACCTCAACTAGACTGAGGTTATTCCCACCATTTGCCCTTCCAGAGGCAGCTTGGTGTCTCAGGGACTAGAGAAGATAAGAGTGAATTCCTGAATTCAGGAAGACTTGAGTTCAAATCTATCCTTAGACGCTAGCTAGGTGACCCTAGGCAAGTCATTTAAACTTTTGTCTACCTCAGTATCTTTACATGTAAAATAGGGGTCATAAAAACACTTACCTCTTAGGGTTGTGGTAAGGATTAGATGAGATAATATTAGTAATGCACTTAGCATAGTGCTTAGCACATAACAAGTGTTTAATAAATGCTTGTTACCTTCTCAAAGTCTGTCTACACTAGGTGCTTCCACTTCCTCTCTGTCTACTAAATTCTAAGCCTTCTGCAATCTGGCTTTTGATCTCATAGTTCAAATCTTCAAAGTCATCAATCATTTTTTTTTGAGGGGCAATGAGGGTTAACTAATATGCCCAAGGTCACATAGCTAATAAGTTCAATCATTTTTAAATTGTCAAATCTAATGGTCTTTTTCTGTTTTCTTGACTTCTCTATATCCTTTTACACTTCATCATAGTCTTGTCCTGGATTTTCTCTGCTCTTTAGGTTTTTGTGATACTATTCTTTGCCATGCCTAGTCTTCTTACCTATCAGATATATTATATCTGATATATTAGCTCCTTCTAACTTTCTTTTGATAGATCTACATCCAAGGCATACCAATACTAGGGAACCCCCAAAGTTCTGTCCTGGTTCCTCTTCTCTTCTTCCTTTATATCATCTAGGTTGGTTGTTTCATCAGCCCCCTGTGGATTCAATTATCATATCTATGCAAATTATTAAAAGAGCTATTTATCAAACTCCCCTCTCTCTTCTGAGTGCCAAATTGATATCACCAACTTCCATTTGGGAATCTTCAACTGGATATCTCATAGGCTTCTCAAATGTAACATGTCCAAAACAGACCTCATTCCCTTTCTCCCCAAACTTTCCCCTCTTTTAAACTTCTTTCTTATTGTCAAGATCTCTAACATGTCCTAGTGACACAGTCTGACAGTTTCAATGTCATCCTCAATTTATGCTCTCTCCACATATCTAATCTGTTGACAAATGTTGACATCTCTATTTTCACAACATCACTTATATGTCCCCTTCTCTCCATTCAGATAGCTGTTGCTCTGGTGCAGACCATCATTGCCTCAAACCCCTACTATCACAATAGCCTTCCCACTCCCTGTATTAAATCTCTCATCCCTCCAATCCATCCTCCCACTGAGCTGCCAAAGTGATTTTCCTAACAGGCAGATCTGACCTCTCTCAATAAACCAATATTTCCCTATTTCCATCAGGATCAAATATCCAGTCCTCTTTTTGGCATTTGAAAATCCTTCAAAATCTGGCTTCCTCCTACATTTCTAGTCTTCTTATCCTTTATTACTCTGACCATATTCTAGGTTTCATTGATACTAGCCTTCTTGCTCTTCCTGGTGACATTCACTCCCTGGTCTCCTTGGCTTTTCACTGGTGATCCTCCATGCCTAGAATGGTTTCTTTTCTCACTGACATCCTTATTGGGCTTCCCTCACTTCCTTCAATTCCATCTCCTGATAAAGACCTTTCTGGTTCTCCTCCTCCAGCCTATACTGTCCATAGTCCCACTGCTACTACCTTCCATCTACTCTTTATATTTCCTGTACACACATATTTGTCTGCTCATTGTCTCCTTCATTAGAATGTCAGTTCCTTGAGGGCAATGACTATGTATTTGCCTTTCTTTTTATCCTAGCTCTTGGCACTGTGCCTGGTACATAGTAAGGATTTAATAAAAGTTTGTGACTATTGTGTCCAGGCCTGCCTTAGAAAGAAGACCCTGAATATGTTTGTTTGGGTTTTTTTTTCAGGGCAGTGGGGGTTAAGTGACTTGCCCAGGGTCACACAGCTAGTAAGTGTCAAGTGTCTGAGGCCAGATTTGAACTCAGGTCCTCCTGAATCCAGGGCCAGTGCTTTATCCACTGTGCCACCTAGCTGCCCCCTGAATATGTTTTTTTTTTCTGAAAATGGTTTTGATCCAAATTCCCAAACCCCTCCTACCCCCTTTAAAGATGAGTTTGACTTCTTTGCCATATGTAGAGAATGAAGTAAGGAGATTATAGACTTAAATTTAGCATAAGTTCTTCCATGTTGGAAATTGTCCTCCATTTCACTTTAGCAAGCAGGTACATAGTTAGATTGTTTTGTAACTTCTTTAAAATGATTTAAAAAAAATATTTATTTTATTTTAAATTTATGGAATAAAACAAATTTTTCCATAGCATAGTATAATTTTTTTTTTTTGGTGGGGCAATGAGGGTTAAGTGACTTGCCCAGGGTCACACAGCTAGTAAGTGTAAAGTGTCTGAGGCCGGATTTGAACTCAGGTACTCCTGAATCCAGGGCCGGTGCTTTATCCACTGCGCCATCTAGCTGCCCCCAATAGTATAATTTTTAAAAAGATGATTGCACATGAAACTACAAATCAATTATGTACAACTTGCTATTGCTTTTAAATATATAATCAAGTTATCATGTCAGTTTCTTTTTTCCCCTTTCCCCTTTTGTTCCCCACTCCCTAGAGATGACTACCATTAGACACAAATATGAATATATGTAAAATCATTCTACACATATTTCTGTTCATCAATTATTTCTCTAGATGCAGATAGTATCTTCATATGTCCTTTGTAGTTAATTTGGGTATTTATAATAGTTGAAATGATTTAGTCACTCAAAGTTGTTCTTAAAACAATATGCTATTACTGTATACAATGGTCTCTTGGTTCTGCTCATTTCACTCTTCATCATTTTGTGTGTCTATCCATGTTTTTTAAGATCATCAAGTTCATCATTTCTTATAGCACAGTAGTATTCCATCATGATCATATATTACAACTTGTTTGGTCATTCCCCAACTGACAGATATCCACAAAATTTCCAGTTCTTTGCCACTACAATGAGAGCTGCTTTAAATATTTTTTACATACAGTTCCTTTTCCTCTTTTCCTAATCATCTTTGTAAATAGACCTAGTAGTGGTGTGTGAAACTATTTTAACTACAGGATGTTTCTACTTCCTTAACCAAGACGTCTTTTTCCCAATCCTTTCATAGTCCTGCTTTTGACATATGCCTAACAAACTGTTTACCTGCCAGCATAAATAGCCACATTTCTAAACTTTTTGGAATTTTGCTTGAAAGACAAATATATACTTTCTTCAACTGTACTTGGTAAGTAAAGTCTGATCAACCTACTTACTTGTCTCTTAGTATTCTGTTTTAGCCATAGCATGATTTCAGAGCAAACTGAATAATTTAATTTCTGTCATCAAAACTTCTTTCATTGTGGAATTGGGAGAACTAATTTGAAATATCAGAATATTTTTTAAAGTTTACAAATACTTTAACATAAGGAAAACCTTTTTTTCTTGTCTCTTTAAGACTTTCTAAAGCTTCCATTTAAAACATTCATCATAAAAAAACTTCACAAACATTATCCCACTTTAAGATGTTGGGCGGATTATAACACTCATAAAAATCTAAGCTAAGTATATACACCTCATTAGGCTTGGCTGGAGCATGGTCAGAAGTCCTTGCTGTGAAAACAAATGATTTATTGTGGGCCTCTGTTATCCATATTAGATATGTTCATAGGCGGAAGAGAGGCTGTGACTTCCACAAGCTCCAGATAAACCCATCTACTCACTCCCAAATAATGTGGTAAAAAAACAAAAACAAAAACAAAACAAAACCCCAAAAAACAGAATAGAGTGAGACTATTTTTCAGCAAAAGAGGATAATTGCAATCACCTACTGATCAGGATGAACAGCTCAGTGTGCAGTCCAGATCCAGCCAGGAACAGACAGTGTTTCCGGAGTGCCTCAAAGTCTTCAGTGCCAGCAGCTTCTGAGGCTCTGATTGTGGACTGGTGAGGGGGTTTGGTGGTATGCTGGGGTGAAGTGGAGGCAGTTTCTGCTGGAGTTGGGGGGAAGTGCCCTGGTTCTGAACCAGTGGGCTGAATTGAGTGGTGGTGGCCCAGTGGGGGAGGGACACATGTATGCCAAGCTTCCAACCATAGAGAATCAGTTTAGTCAGACTTCTGTTTCTGGGTCAAAGAGAAAAAGGCCCTGGTTACTCACAGGCCAGGCAGGCTGAGAAGAAGCCCAATCACCCTCTGGGCCATGCTGTAGCTCGAACACTGTGTCCTGGAAGCAGTGCTACACTTTAAGGAGGTAAAAGCCAAGAAATAGGTGGCCAAGATGGGTAGGCAGAGAAAGAAGCAGACCATTGAAAACTTCTTTGGGGGAAAGGTACACCACAATAAAACCTCAGAAGAAGAAGATAATAGCAGGTTCAAAGCTCCAGCATTTAAAGCTTCCAAGAAAAATATGAATTGGGCTCAGGCCATGGAAGCACCCAAAAGGGACTTTGAAGAGAAAGTAGGAGGGATAGAAGGAAGATTTAGAGAGCTGGAGAAAAGAATGGAAAGAGAAATGGGAGAAATGCAGGAGAGTCATAAGAAAAAAGTCAATAGTTTGAAAAGCCAAATGGGAAAAGAAATAGAAAAGCTCTCTCAAGAAAATAATTGCCTAAGAATTAGGATTGAAAAAATGGAAGCTAGTGACTTTATGCGAAACCAATACACAGTAAAGCAAATCCAACTAAATAAAAAACTAGAGGGTGATATGAAATATCTCCTTGGAAAAACAGCTGACCTGGAAAAAAGATCCAGGAGAGATAATTTGAAAATCATTGTACTACCTGAAAACCATGACGAAAATAAGAGCTTAGAAACCATCCTCCAAGAGATCACCAGAGAAAATTGCCCTGATAGTCTAGAAGCAAAGCTAAAACAGAAACTGAAAGAATCCACCGATCACCTCCTGAAAGAGATCCCAAAAGGAAAATCGCCAGGAATATCATAGCCAAAGTCTAGATCTCCCAGGTCAAGGAGAAAATATTACAAGTAGCTAGAAAAAAAAGGAATTCAGATACTGTGGAGCTCCAATAAGTCCAAAACAAGATCTATCAGCATCTACATTAAAGGACTGGAAGGCATGGAATATGATGTTACAAAGGGCAAAGGAACTGGGACTACAGCCAAGAATCACGTGCCCAGCAAAACTGATTATACTTCTTCAGAGGAAAAAATGGGACTTCAATGAAAAAGAGGACTTGGCATTTGTCATGAAAAGACCTGAACTGAATAGAAAATTTGACTTTCAAATACAAGACCCTGGAGAAGCATAAAAAGGTAAACAGGAAAAAGACTTCATGAAGGATATTAAAAGATCAAAATGTTTACAGTCATACATGAGAAAATAATACTTCCAACTCATAAGAACTTTCTCAGTAAGGGATTCACAGAAGATACAGGTCTGAACTGAATACGAAGGGATGCATTTATGTTTTGTTCTTTGTGGGGCAAACAGGGTGGGGTGTCTTATATCTGGGGCCGGATTTGGGCTTGCAACCTCCTGGGCCCAGGGCTCGTGCTTTGTCCACTGTGCCACCTAACTAATCCATGATGACATCTTTAAAATAGGGTTAAGGTGTATGAGGAATAGACTGGGGGAGGGGGAAGAGGAGAGATAGTCTGGGGAGATGTAGTTCACATGAAGGAAACAAGAAAAAAGCTTATGGAGGGGAGGGGAAGAGGGGGAAGGAGTGGGGGGTGAGTGAACCTTAAGATCATCAGAATTGGCTCAAAGAAGGATTAACATACATACTCAAGGAGGTATAGTAATATATTTTTGCCTGAGGGAGGGGAGGGAGATGGGGCGGGGGAGAAGAGGGGAAGGAGGGAAGGGAAGATTGGGGGAGAGATTAGTAAAAAGCAAAACACTTTCAAGGAAGGTGAAGATGTTCTGCATTACTACACAAAATGACATATGGAATTGCTTGATTTCATAGGGAGGGTTGAGGAGGGAGGGTGGAAGAAAAATTTAGAACACAGAATTAGCTCAAAGGCCTTAATCTCATCACAGTGGGCTCAAGGAGGGAATAACATTCACACCCATTTGGGAGGAGTAATCTATTTAATCCTACAGGAAAGTAGGAGGGGAAGAGGATAAGGAGGGAAGGGTGAAAAAAGGGAGTTCAGAGTGGGGGAGGGGATAGTCCAAATTAAAACACTTTTGAGGAGGAATAGGTTAAAAGAAGATAGAAAATAGAGTAAATATCATGGTAAGGGAATAGGATGGAGGGAAATAGTTATGATGATTGACTATAATGGTAAAATGTATGGTACCTACTTTACTGGGCTATTATGAAGAAAATTCTTTGTCCAGTTTAAGGCACTATATACAGGTTATGATGAACAGGATACTATCAGAAAAACCTGGAAAAACCTACATGAACTGAAGCAGAGTGAAATGTACTGTATAAAAAATAACAGCAATAGTGTAAGATGATCTGCAGGGAAGCATCTGGTTATTTTCAGTAAGTCAATGATCCAATATAACCCTGAAGGACTTATGAAAATTGCAATCCATCCACAGAGAAAGAACTGATAGTATCTGAAAACAAATGGAAACACATTTGAAAATTTGTTTTGTTTTGTTTTTGACAATTCCTTAATCTGAAGTTTTGTTTTTTAACTGTTTTCTCTCACAACCTAGCTAATGTGGGAATGTTTTCCATGACTACTCATGTATAACTTATTTGGATTGCTTGAGTTCTTGTGGGTGGGGGGTGGGAAGGGAGGGAGGAAGAGAAGTTGGAACACAAAGTTGTAAAAAATTGATGTCAAAATTTGTTTTTACATATATTTTGAAAATTAAATTCTATTCAATAGCTAAAAAAATGATATGTACATAGATTAGATTTACATCCTTCATAAGCTACTGGAAAGTGGATCCATATTTAAATTTTCTTTTTCCTTTGGAAAAATCTCAATCAAAGAATACAGGAAATAATTAATTTATATACATATATTACACCTCACAAACTCATAACAAAATAGTAGATTATATTATTATTTACATGATGAATACATTAAATATTCAGTGATTTATTCAGTACTTTTAACATTTATGAAATTTCACTAGTTGGTTGCAGTTTCACCTGCATATCAATGGAAGATTAAATTCCATCTAAAAAAAGGAAAACCTATGGAATGTACTAACTTCCCTTTAAACTCTCTTATTTTATTTTGTTTTCAATTTTCTTTCATCTTTTCAATAGTGCTTAAGGATTTAGAAAATGTTGATTAAAGCATTTCCTCTGATTAATTGTATTTTGGCTTTCAATGGCTTTATTTTATTTTAAAATCAAGTATACACACATTGTCTAGATTATATGAGCATCTGCTCTTCTCAGTGCCTGCAAATATTTATATAAATCTAACTCTAGCCCTGTTCACTCCAAGATTTTACTACTTGGCTAATTCTGATTTAATCTTTTTACAAAATCATCTTCAGGATATGGAAACACAAATAAGAAGACTAACACTGCACATTTCAGTAATACTTTTGTGCATTGTTTGCCACATCAGTGATATAATTGGATTTCAAATAAGCTTCATTTCAATATATCTTTATGTCATGGGATTTCATTTACCTCTAATAGCAATATAACAGCATTTACCTAATAGTAATATAAAAATGTAAAAGTTACTCTGGATTTAAATATAAACCTTCCCCTCTCCCTCTTTTCTTCCTTCCAATCTAAGAAGAATACTCTAGGTATAACCACTATAAGATAATTATGACTAAAAGGTCAGTTAAATGATAGAAGCAGAGAATATGAAAATCTCCTTTATATATATCCTTCTTAATGTTCTTAGTCTTTGTTCCTCCTTCTCTCCTTATCTGTGGACCAGAAGAACATTCAATAACTAACTCTCCACACAGATGGAAGTAGGAGAGTAATTTATGAAAGAGCTTGTTATTCACCTGGGTTTCCTTAACTTATTAAGAATTGCAAAGGAAGGATTCTAAACCTGAAAACTTATCTTCTATTCAATGTTTTGATCCTGAGCTAGAGACATCTATTTGACTTCATTTTATGAATTGTCCTTTGACCATGTATTTTGCATAAAGGACTGACTTTTTTTTTCTGATAGTGGATTTCTGAGGCTGTAGAATTTCTGTTCTTACAGCTTTATGCAATTATGTTCAAAGGGGTCTGAATTAAAATGGAACAGATGTGTCCATCTTTAATTATGGTGTAACAAATTGTGTTACTCTAAGGCTTTTATTAAGTGAAACACTCATCTTTATGTAATAATGGGTCAGACAATTTCAAAATCATTTCAATGAACACAATATATTGCCTATACCACTTCATCTTCAAAAGAATAAAAAACTCATAGGATTAAGAGACTTACTTTTGTTAATCATTGAAATAGAAATAGAAATACGCATGATTCTATTTATGAGCTAAATCAAAACAACAGCTAGAAGTATATTGTGGTTTTAGCAGTGCCCTAAGTGGCATGTGTGCCATGCTACTTTGGCAGGATGTAGTAATCTCCAAAGAAGATTCAGTGCTGGGTGGCTGTTCTGACCTTCCTGGGCCTAATTGAGAAGGACATGCCTTAGTTTCCCTTCTGTTAATTTTGCTATAACCATACCCAGGACCTCTCTGGCTATTCAATGACTAGGAAATTTGGCCTCATTTTAAAATCAGAACAGTATAATACCTGCTAAGCTATATCATCAGACACTTAGATGATAGCAGAAAAGAAACAAGGACACCTGTATTTTTCCTTCCCAATTATCCCATTTCTACCATGGGTGCCATTATTCTAATGAACCTTTGTCAAAACTGTAGTTTCATTTTTGATCCCATGTCCATCTCCCACATCCAGCCTGTCATCAAATGCTGTTATTTTCCCCTTTTGTTGTATCTTTCGAAATCACTTTTTCCCAATCCAATAAGCACTGCTTAAGCACCCACTCTGTGCAAAGTACTGTGCTTTAAAAGCTAGATAAACAAGAACAAAACATTACCCCCATCAAGTCCCCACCCTCAAAGTAGTGGAATTAACAACAACAATAAATAAGATAATTTATTTAGCACTTTAAGATTTGCAAAATGCTTTAAAAATATCTCATTTTTATCCTTACATTTCTGGGAGATATTTTACAGATGAGGATACTGAGGCAGGTAGAGTTTAAGTGACTTTCCCAAGGTCACACAGCTAATGTGTCTGAATTGGGATTTGAATTCAGGTCTTCTTCCTATCTCCAGGTCCAGCACTCTATCCACTGCTATTTAATTGCCTCCATTATAATTCTGTTGTTGTTCAGTTGTTTCAGTTATATTTGACTTTTTGTGATCCCATTTGGGATTTTCTTGGCAAAGATACTGGAGTATTTTCCCATTTTTTTCACCTACTCATTTTATAGGTGGGGATATTGAAGTAAACAGGATTAAGTGACTGACCCAGGGTCACATAGCTAGTAAGTGTCTGAGGTCAGATTTGAACTTAGGAAGGGGAGTCTTTCTGACTCCAAGCCTGGCCCTCTATACATTGTACCACCTAGCTGCCCTCAATTCCAACTCTATTCTAGTCTAATTTATATAACTATTTGGGCCCAACCTGTGGTAGATCCTTCTTAGCTCATGGTGGTCTGATCAGCCACATGCTATATGTTGACCCTGACATAGTGATGTGATTTCGGTCCTCTTCAAGTATGAAGGACAACAACCAACCAACTCTAATTCTACATTCTCCTCCATATCCCTGCTGCCACTATCTCCTGCATCAGTCCCTTGATTTACCTCTACTCTTTTCCCTTCAATTTATTCCTTAATCAACCAATTAGTCATGTGGTAAAATATGAAAGTTTTTAACAGTCGGTTAGGATAACTGAAAGACGCCAGTTTTTCAAGGACCACCCTTTTGGGGAGGAGATGAACAGTCCGCCTGCTGCGCATGTCAGACTGCCTGCCGGGTACAGTCCGCCTGCTGCGCATGTCAGACTGCCTGCCGGGTACAGTCCGCCTGCTGCGCATGTCAGACTGCCTGCCGGGTTTTTTGACTTCCGGGGTGGAGAGAAGGGGAGTAGCCTTTTTTTGCCGGCTTGGCGGGACTCCTGGCGGCGCGGGACAGACGGTCTGACTCACTCCAAAGGTGGCCTAAATCGGTTTGGTGAGTTTTTATAAGGAATATAGACTAAGCCTAGATTTAAGACGATTTGTACTGTATTTCTATTTTCCTATCCTTCTAATCAACAACACCTTATATACAATAAAGGCTCTATCTAGAAAACCAGAAGCTTCTTCCATTTACTAGTCTGGGAGATAAATTAAGGGAAGGGTTAAGTAGGGGAGATTTATGATCTAATATCCAATTTTAAATCTCACAGTTTGGCGACCCCGAAGGGACCTTAAGGACCCTCCCACCCTCCCTAGTTTGGCCATAAGCCGGCTAATTCGGTGGATTTTCCAAATACCCCCCCCCCCCGCGGACTTTCCCTTTGTCTAATCTCCCTTAAAGACTTTAAGCCTCTAAAAGTCTTGCTTTAAACAGAAAAGCCAGCCCAGTTTAAAGGGCAAGATGCTCGAATATTCTACCATCCCTTTGATTTTTCTCATCGGAATGTATTGGGACAGCATAACATCCCGACTTAGAGGAATAGTTTACTCAATGGTCCTTCATAACATTATTGGTTTTTTCCTCATTCAGGCAGCAAAAAGTTTTTTGTATAATAGTATACGTGAGAATCTTTGGGAAAATACGTTTAATATAAGTAGAAATTTTATGCCTGCAATTGAAATACCTTTTAATACCACATCCATAGTTCATACGACTAAGGATTTTATTTTTTTTTTGTTGTTTTTTTTTGTTTTTGTTATTATCATTGTTTTTGTTATTATCATTGTTATGATGTGGGGGAAACTCTCACATATGGAGAGAGACCTCAAAATGGCTGTTTCTACTAGAGATGATCCAAGTTCAGAATCAGATCAGCAGAAACTACTCCCTCTGCAGGAAGCTATAGAACATAGTAAGAAGGGAGTGCCAATTCAAGTCAGAAAATATAGCCCCTTTAGACCAAGTGACTTGAGCGCATGGAAATCAATCATCCCTAGTTTTGAGAAAAATCCAAACACTGTAATTTCACAGTTAAGGACTATATTTAATGCATATCAACCCAGTTGGGCTGATGTTACTTGCCTTTTGGAAACTTTACTGTCCCCAACTGAGATTACAGATATTATCTCAGCAGGAAATGCCCTTGTTGCGAAAGGTAAGGCCGATGTGGAATGGCCTCTAAAGGATCCAGAGTGGAATTATAATGATGATAGGGATTTCCAAAGATTAAAAGATGCTAGAGAAACACTTCTGAAGGGAATGGAATCTTGCTCTAGAAAACCGGAAAACTGGCAGAAATTTTTAAGCCTACCTCAGGAGGCTAATGAAAGACCAAACAGATTTTATGATAGACTTTGTGAGGCCGCTAGACAGTACACCAGATTGGATCCAGTAGATTTAAGAGATTCCTGTATCATTCTCAACACATTTGTTTATAATTCACTGCCAGAAATACGCAGATACTTTCTGAAACAATGTCCAGACTGGAGAAATCTCTCAGTAGATAGAATTAAGGAACTTGCAAATTATGTCTTTGACTCACGTGAGGAAGATCCAGATCACCCTAAACAGAGCATTCTGGCACCAGCGATTCCTAGTCAGCCATGTGGACACTGGAACAAGGACACTAAGGTGTGTTGTTACTGTCGTAAGGAGGGGCATGAATTGAGAGAATGTAGGACTTGGAGAAGAAATTCTAATTCTAATTACAGGCGAAATCAAAATAGAAATAGATCTTTTTGGAGGAATACAGAAAGGCAGTACCAGAATAATGGTAACCAAGACCCCCCTCAGAAGAGGACACAGGAATGATGGTGTCTTGGGGAGGAATGGAACATAGATAATGAAAGCCATATATTCCCAGATCCGGATTTTTTGAATGCACTTGTGCCAGTCCATTCACCTCCCCAGAGTAATGAACCACATGTCACCTTAAAAGTGGGGGAGACTTATTATGATTGTCTGCTAGACACAGGAGCCTCTAAATCAGTATTAGTAAGCAAACCAGATGCTGGGTGTAGACCTGTAGGATTTTTGAATGTAGTGGGAGTCTCAGGAAAGAGCCAGAGAGTGGCAAAATTGAATCCTCGCATGGTATCTATGGGGCCCTTAACAGTGGAACATTCATTTTTACTCATGCCTGATGCCCCTGTAAATTTATTAGGTCGTGATCTCCTTTGCAAGCTTAGAGCAACCATATCTTGTGCTCCAGATGGGGCTGTCTCCTTACAATTGCCAGAGGATACTGTTCATTTATTACCAATTTTACTTACAGAAGCTCAAGGAACAGCAGGGGAGGTATCCAAAATCCCCTCTGACATTCCTGAGTCTTTATGGGCCTCATCCCCTAATGAGGTGGGGCTCCTTAAGTCTGCCATGCCTGTTACCTTTAAAGTTAAGGGGGGACCACCCCCCTCCATTCCACAGTATCCATTGTCTAGGGAAGCAATAGAAGGGATCACCCCTATAATTGAGGCTTTGAAAAGCCAGGGTATTATTATTCCATGTCATCACTCTCCATGCAATACTCCCATTTTGCCAGTTAAAAAACCCAAGCCTGGGCCAGATGGTAAACCTGTTTATCGTTTTGTGCAAGATCTTAGAGCGATTAATAATTATGTTATTCCTAGACATTCCATAGTTCCAAACCCGGCTACGATAATTTCCTCAATTCCCTATGAATCTACATGTTTCACAGTGGTAGACCTTTGCTCTGCCTTTTTCTCCATACCAGTACATGAGGACTTCCAATATTTATTTGCTTTTACCTGGAAAAATAGACAGTGGACCTGGACTAGACTCCCACAGGGATTTGTAGACAGTCCCACATTATTTTCCCAAATTTTACAGCAGGATCTGGCCTCTATTACCTTTAAGGGCTCCATACTAGTACAATATGTAGATGACTTACTTTTGGCCTCTCCTAATGCTGAAATTTGTCAGGAAGATAGCCGTCACTTACTGCTGGAGCTGCACAAGAGAGGACACAAGGTTTCCAAGACAAAGGTACAATGGTGTTTGCCCCAGGTAGAATATTTAGGATTTATTTTGGCTGCTGGAACTCGCTCTGTCTCTTCTAAGAGAGTCCAGGCCATTCAACAACTCTCTGCCCCCACTACTAAGAGGCAGTTGAGAGCCATTCTGGGAGCAGCTGGGTACTGTAGACAATGGATACCCTCTTTTGGTGAAATTACTAAACCCCTCATAGCTCTTACAAAAAGTTCTGTTCCAGACAGTTTACAGTTGGATCCCCAGCATCTCTCAGCCATAAAAGAATTAAAACGGGCCTTGTTATCAGCACCTGCCCTAGGACTGCCAGATTATAGTAAGCCTTTCACTCTCTTTGTGCATGAACAAAGGGGGGTGGCTTCTGGAGTCCTGACTCAGTCACTGGGGCCTAACCAACGTCCTATAGCCTACTATTCAATTCAGCTGGACCCTGTAGCGGCTGGAGCGCCACCTTGCCTTAGAGCAGTGGCGGCCACAGCGCTTTTGGTAGAAAAAGCCTCTGATTTGGTCCTAGGTAACCCTCTAACTGTGCAATGCCCTCACGAAGTGGAGGCTCTCTTACTACGTCACAGGACACAAGCCTTTTCAGATCAAAGGCTGGCTAAGTATGAAATAACCCTGTTAGGTAATGAGAATATCACTTTAAAACGCTGCACAGTTCTTAATCCAGCAACACTACTCCCTAACTTACCATTCTCGGGGGAACCGTTGCATGACTGTGCTTCTTTAGTTGATATGGCTGAAAAACCCCGTGACGATCTTTTTGATACACCTTTAGAAAATCCTGATCTTGTCCTCTATACAGATGGTTCCTCATTTATGAGAGAGGGAACCCGTTTTACTGGAGCTGCTGTAGTTTCTGATTATGACACCCTCTGGGCAGCTTCTCTGCCTTCCCATTTTAGTGCACAGGCTGCTGAACTTGTGGCTCTTACACAGGCCTGTAATATAGCTAAAGATAAGAGTGCCACCATTTTTACTGACTCGAAATATGGCTTTGGCATATGCCACTTTATTGGTATGATTTGGCGTCAACGAGGCTTTCTAACATCCTCGGGCAAGGCTATTGCCAATGGGGACCTTATCAAGGACCTCTTAGATGCCCTAAAACTGCCTTCTTCCCTAGCCGTTGTACATTGCCCTGCCCACACAGGGAATAGTGATCCTGTTTCAAAGGGAAATGCACGAGCCGATTCTGCAGCCAAGCTTGCTGCATTAGAAGCTCCTGAACATGTATTTAACCTTTCACCTTCTGAGGATATTCCTTCCAACCTAACCTATGACGATTCTGAAGTAGAAAAGTGGAAAAAGAAATTTAAGGCGAAACAGATCAATGGCATCTGGGTGTCTCCGGAAGGTAAGCCATTTCTTCCCCGGAAATTCTACCACCAGGTATGCCTCTCTGTTCACAGAAAAGGCCATTTTGGTACACAAGGCATTGTAGACTCTATTAAGAGAACCTGGATAGCACCAGGTGTGACTAATACAGCATCTCGAATCTGCTCGGGCTGCTCCACATGTCAGTCTTATAATCAGTATGCTTTTAAGGCCAAAGCTTATGGAGGGCGTCCTCTAGCATATACACCTTTTGAGCACTTACAAATTGATTATATTACTATGCCAAAAGCAGGACATTATAAATTTTGCCTTGTTATAGTTGATCAGCTCACTCGGTGGGTGGAGGCCTTTCCCAGCCCCCGAGCCACAGCTGCCTTTGTTGCCAAAATTCTTCTTAAAGAGATAGTACCTCGTTTTGGCCCACCAGCCCGCATCGATTCTGACAAAGGCACACATTTCACTGATTCGATTTTATCCCAAATCTACTCTTTCTTGGGAGTGACTCCAAAATTCCACACGCCCTACCATCCACAAAGTTCAGGCCAAGTCGAACGTATGAATAAAGAGCTTAAGAGTATGATTGGCAAATTATGTACTGAAACCCATTTGAAATGGCCTGATGTTCTACCATTGGCATTATTCTATCTACGAAGTAGACCAAGAGGAGAACTTCATATATCTCCTTATGAAATGCTTTTTGGTCACCCTCCTATCCAAGCTAAAACTTTTTCCCCAGTTTATACATCACTGGTGGGAGGTGATACTTCTGTTGCTTCCTATATACAGGAATTACAGACCAGGCTACGTGAACTCCATGAGGCAGGAGCTGTGGTCCAGGCAGGACCATTAGACTTTTCATTGCATAAGTTCAACCCAGGAGATAAAATATATGTAAAGAATTTTCAGAAAACCAGTGGAACTCAACCTGCCTGGGAAGGACCTTTTCAGGTATTATTGACAACTCCTACTGCCATTAAAATTGGTGAAAAAGACTCATGGATTCATTGCTCTCATATAAAGCCTGCACCATTCATAGGTGAAGAGATTTCAGATAGACCTGAGGTAGACGCTAAAGAGGTAAAAACCCTAAAGATAGCAACTGTTAAAGAGCAAAGAGAGTTCAGAGGAAAAAGGCAGTTCCCATTTAATAATCCCACTGATCAGTTAAATGCTTTGGGACTCAGTCTTCGTAAAGTATCAGGAGACGGAAATTGCCTTTTTAGGGCTTTAGCAGACCAGCTAGAAGGTCACTGTAGAAATCATCTCAGACACAGACAAGAAGCTGCTTCTTATATGATTAACCATAGACAAGAGTTTGAGTCTTTTATAGTAAATGACTCCCCTTTTGAAGAATATGTTGATGAATTAAAGAAATTTGGAAAGTGGGGAGGAAATGATACAATTGTAGCATTTGCTAAGCAGCATCAGCTGAATGTTGTGGTTCATCAATTAAATCAGCCTTTATTGAAAATCAGTGGCACAGACAAAACTGATGCTAGAGAACTCCACATTTTCTACCATAAAGAACATTATGACAGCATTAGAAAGATCAATGACAATTCAGAAACCCCTGCCACTTTGGCATGCAGAGAATTGGGGAACCAGTTAAAACAATGTGGCATACCCCAAACTCTAGCAGCTTAAATACCTTAAAATTTAACAAGCATTTCCTTCCACAGGCAAAAGCACTGAAGCACATGGCCTAGTTTTCTGGCCCACCTCAATTTCTCCCACCCTTTTCCCTACCCTATACCTATTTTTTTTTTTAATCCTTTTTGCTTTTTGTTTTGTTTTGACTTTTGAAAGGCACTGAAAAGACCTGGAATTCACCACACCTTTAAATTCTTTAAGAGCACAAAAGGGTGCTTAGCGAATCTTTTGCCTTTTATTTTTGGTTTTTGGTTTTGCTTTGTTTTTTTTTTTTTTACTTTTGTTTCTTTTGCTTTTCTTTAAAAACCCGATTTTGTGAACTAAGTGACTTTTCAAAGGCATTTTAAGTATATGCTATTGAATATTGAATCTTGCTTATTGAAGTCTTATTTCTTTTTGATGAATTAATCACCACTTTAAGTATCTGCTACTGTTATACTAGAGAATTCATGTATAAGATGATGTGGTCTACTTGCTAAAAGAAGATTATGTAATAATGTCTAAAAGAAGATTATGTAACAATGTCTAATATAATCAGCTATTTACATTCGTTTATTATTTATATGTCATTATACTCTGGGTATGGTTTGGAATTATTGTATATATCACTAATATATTCTCAGTTATGCAGCATAGCACACATTTTTACCATCATATTGTCTTTGGTGAAATTAATGAGATTTCAGAAATATGGAAACTTATCATTTCAGAGACTAACTTGCTGTGAACTCTGATGCAGGTCCTGGAGAGAATATATGTGCAACAAAAGGAGAGACAGGTATACATAAGTCCATGGTTTGCTTATGATGGTGACTATGTAGAGCACAATTACTAGGCACAGTCCAGTATTCATCCTCTCTCCCTCCTAATTTAACCTAATTTAACTGAACTTACTTATCTTTTTATCTCACTCAGTTGAATTCACCTGTGGCCTAGCACAATCACTGGCTGTCTCCGAACCATGAGATATGGTATGATAACCTTTCCATAACATTTTCAGGTGTCATGAACACATACTAAATTTGACTTTGATCCAGACACATGGTGGTAAAAAGTGTTACTGATTGCAAAATGCTATGCTAAGGTTTAGTAAAAAAAAAAAAAAATACAGCAATTCAAACAGTTAAAGAAGAAATCCAGCTTTCCAGACCAGAGTCCAGAATCCAGAATCCAGACCAGAGTCCAGAATCCAGTTTTCCAGACCAGAATCCAGTTTCCTCCTGATGACATCTTACCACTTCAAGAAGACAAGAGAACTCAGAGACTTTATATGAACTGTTTTGCTTTATTAGCTTTTACTATCTCCTTTCTGTTATATACTATCTGTAACATGTACTCTCTGCAGAGGCTCTCCCTTTGCAAGACTAATGTCAAAGCGTTGGTTCATGAGGAAAGAAAAAAAAATCGCCCCTCTGGACAAAACTTTCCTCTCTTCCTTTTCTGTATTGTTGTTCGCATATTATTAGTCAGCAGAAGTTATTATATTCTTTTTACTGTTCCATCAAGGAAACATTCCATTTCTTGAGGAAGCAAAGGGGGGAAATGTGGTAAAATATGAAAGTTTTTAACAGTCGGTTAGGATAACTGAAAGACGCCAGTTTTTCAAGGACCACCCTTTTGGGGAGGAGATGAACAGTCCGCCTGCTGCGCATGTCAGACTGCCTGCCGGGTACAGTCCGCCTGCTGCGCATGTCAGACTGCCTGCCGGGTACAGTCCGCCTGCTGCGCATGTCAGACTGCCTGCCGGGTACAGTCCGCCTGCTGCGCATGTCAGACTGCCTGCCGGATTTTTTGACTTCCGGGGTGGAGAGAAGGGGAGTAGCCTTTTTTTGCCGGCTTGGCGGGACTCCTGGCGGCGCGGGACAGACGGTCTGACTCACTCCAAAGGTGGCCTAAATCGGTTTGGTGAGTTTTTATAAGGAATATAGACTAAGCCTAGATTTAAGACGATTTGTACTGTATTTCTATTTTCCTATCCTTCTAATCAACAACACCTTATATACAATAAAGGCTCTATCTAGAAAACCAGAAGCTTCTTCCATTTACTAGTCTGGGAGATAAATTAAGGGAAGGGTTAAGTAGGGGAGATTTATGATCTAATATCCAATTTTAAATCTCACAGTTAATAAGCATTTATTAAGTATTTATCTCATGTCAGTCACCATGGTAAGATCTGTAGATACAAAGAAGAAACAAAAGTAGTACCTACCCTCAAGAAGTTTATATTCTAATGTGGGAGACAACATGTATATAAATATGTACCCATAAAGTACATACAAAATATAGGAGAAGACAACTATAGAGAGGAAACACTAGCGGGCGGGAAGGACCAGGAAAGGCCACTTACAAGAGGTGGTGTTTGAGTTGAGTCTTGTGGGAAGCCAGGGATTCCAAGATGCAAAGGGAAAAGTGAGAGGGTTCCAAGCATGGGGGATATCAATGAAAATTCACGGAGGCAGAGCTTTGTGTGTGAGGAATAACACTTAGGCCAGTATGACTAGACTGCAGAGTCCATGGAGGAAAGCACTAATGTAGGAAGATTGGAAAAGTAAGATGGGGCCAGGTTGTGAAGAGTTTTCAGTGTCAAACAAGTGTGTTTATGCTTGGTTCTAGAAGCAATAAGGAGACAGTGGAGTTTATTGAGTATGTATATGTGCTATTATTAGAGCTAGGGGGGGTGACATGGTTAGCTCTACATTTTATGAAAATCATCTTGTCAATTATGAATAGCATGGATTAGAATGGGGGAGATTTGAGAAAGAGATATGATGAAGGCCTAAACTACATAGAGGCTATATAAATAGAGGAGGTTATATATGAGATATATTGTGGAGATGGAAACAAAAATATTTGGTAAATGATTGGATATATGGGATGAGTATGAGGGAGGAATCAAATATGACACCAAATTTGTGAAAGGGAGTGACTAGAAGTGTGGTGGTACCCTCCGTGATAATGAGGAAGTTTGGAAGGGAGTGTGGGCTATGGAGAAATGATAATAGAAAATAGATAATAGATTATGGATGTTGAGTTTGAGATGTTGATGGGTAATAGAGTCTGAAATGGCTGCTAGGTAATTGGTGATTTTGGACCATGACTCAGAACAGATAATGTATATATAGATCTGGGAATCATCAGCATAATTGTACCTATGAGAGCTGATGAAATCACCAGGTGAGATAGCATAGGCAGGCAGAAAGGAGAAGGCCCTGAACAAAGGCTTGGCTGACTTATACTGGTAGTAGGAAGAACATGAATGAAGATGCAGCAAAGGTGAGTCATAAAGAGCAGTCAAGCAGGGATGAGAAGAACAAATTGAGAGGGCAGCTAGATGGTGCAGTGGATAGGGCACTGGCCTTGGAGTCAGGAATACCTGAGTTTAAATCCAGCCTCAGACACTTAACACTTACTAGCTGTGTGACCCTGGGCAACTCACTTAACCCCAATTGCCTCACTAAAAACAACAACAACAACAACAAAAAAGAACTAATTGAGAGCAGGGTCAAGAAAGCCCTAAGAAGAGAGAGTAGCCAGGAGGAGAAGGTAATCAAGAAAGTGAATTGCTGCAGAGAAGTTGAGAAGGATGAAAATTGAGAAAAGGCCTACAGCTTTGTCAATTATGAAACTTTTGGTGTGGTAGGAGCAATAGCCGTCATGTAGGCTGGGCTAATTTTTCCTTAAAAGGTCCTGTAATAATCCTTGAGACTTGATTGGCTCAGGGGATAAAGGAGTAGGCCATGGATATAGCTTCTTGATGGTCAAAGTACAAAAGCTATAACACAAGGCGGCAATAGCTGTTCTTCCTGTGGCTTTACTGGTTCAGGCTTACCAGTATACAAACAGAATGTCCAACCAGAGGCAGGAAACATCTCTCAAATGAAATGTTTTAAAATCTATGAGCTTTTAATTTCATTCTAATCCTGACTAGACTAATACAGATAAATCTTGGCTTCAAAACAATTGATAACTTTGAAAAGAGCTGTCTCACTTGAATAATGAGTTTGGATGCTAGATTTGAGTGTGAGGAGACATTTGACTACCTAGTGTCTGCAGATTTTTCTAGGAGTTAATTGGGAAGAGGAGAAGAGATAAAGGATTATAGATAGCTGGAATGGTAAACCCTAGTAAGGAGGGTTTTTTTTTCTCCTTAGGTGGGAAGGATTTGGGTGTGTTTGTAGGCAGCAAAGAATCAATGAGAAGTTAGGGGAAGATTAAAGATTAGAGAGAAAGTGGAGATGATAGTGGGTAGAATCTGAGTGGAGAAGCTGGGAGGAGATTGGATCAAGGGGTTGGTCTTAGAAGGAAGAATGGTCATTTTTTTCATCTGAGGCTGAGATGATAGAGGAGAGATTAGACCATGAGGTTTTAGGGAGTAATCCAAGATTGGGATTTGACAAGATGTGATTAGTGATAGGATACATGAACAAGAGATTCAGAAGGAGAAGACAGTGTAGATTTGAAGTTCACCAAAGAGTTGATGTTGAGAAGGGAGGATAGTATATGCTGCTCAGGTTGATAAGCTAGGAAAGTGCTAAGGAGTAGAGAATTTGGAAATCACTGAGGAAAAAGAACAGGGTTATAGATCTTAAGAAGTAGGAAATGATGGAAGGATGAAAAATTATAATTGGATAAAGGAATTTCAGATTTCAAGGTTATGATCATCCCTATGTATAGCTGAGGTGGAGTGGAAGAGTAGGTCATGGGATTTGAGAAGACTGAAATTAGGATATTTGAGGTAACATCAATGTTTGAAGTCCCTTAGTATGAGGTAGGTTGCCAGACAAATAATTTGATTATACCTTCATGTTATCATGTGCTTTCTCTAATGCCCTTTTTTTTTTAGGGCAATGAGGGTTAAGTGACTTGCCCAGGATCACACAGCTAATGTCAAGTGTCTGAGGCTGGATTTGAACTCAGGTCCTCCTGAATCCAAAGTCAGTGCTTTATCCACTGTGCCACTTAGCTGCCCCCTATCATTTGCTTTCTCAAGAAACCTGCAATGGTTCCCTATTATCCATAGGACTGTGTCTTCTGTTAATTTTTCAGAATTATTTAGAATATGCTCTCATTTTATTTAACCAATTTCTTTTCCACTCATCTCTCAGTGATGATCATGATAATGGTAACAGCTAGCAGTTATATAGGTCTTTTCAAATAAGTCTTTTATTAATCTTTCTAACAACCCTATAAGGTAGGTGCTATTATTTTTTTTATTTTTTTTTAAATGTATGAGGTATTTTATTTTTTCCATTACATGTAAAGATAGTTCTCAACTTTTGTTTATACATGCTTTACAATTTCAGATTTTTCTCCCTCCCACCCCTCCCTCCCCCCTCCCCTAGACAGCAGGTAATCTGATATAGGTTATATCTATATATCTCTATACATATACATATATATATATATAAACACACACACATATATATACACATAATAACATTAATCCTATTTCTGCATTAATCCTGTTACAAGAGAAAGAATCAGAGCAGTGATGCAAAACCTCAAAATAGAAAGAAAAGAAAAAAAAAAAAACCAACAGCACCCAAAACAAAAGAAATAATATGGTTCAATCAGCATCTATACTCCACAGTTCTTTCTTTCTTTTTTTTTCTTGGATTTGGAGATCCTCTTCTATCATGAGTTCCCTGGAACTCTTCTGTACCATTGCATTGGTGAGAAGAATATAGTCCATCACAGTAGGTCAACACTCAATGTTGATGATACTGTGTACAATGTTCTTCTGGTTCTGCTCATCTCACTCATCATCAGCTCACGTAAGACCCTCCAGGTTTCTCTGAACTCTTCCTGCTCACCATTTCTTACAGCACAATAGTATTCCATTGTATTCATATACCACAACTTGTCCAGACATTCCCCAATTGATGGGCACCCCCTCAACTTCCAATTCCTTGCTACCACGTAAAGAGCAGCTATAAATATTTTTGTACATGTGGGTCCCTTTCCCCCTTCCATGATTTCTTTGGGCAAAAGAGGTAGGTGCTATTATTAACTTCATCATATAAATGAACTGAGACTAAGAGGGTTAGTGACTTGACCAGAGCCATGCAACTAATAAGAGTATGGATTCAGGTGTTCCTGACTCCAAGTCTGGTATTCTATCTCCTATATCATTTATTTGTATTGTCTGCTACAGCATTGTCCTTCTTTTCCTACAAACATGTCCTTTTCATTCTTGCCTCCTTGATTTTGCTTATGCTGTTTGTCCTGTCTGAAATGTCCTTCCAACAATGTTCTCCTTTTCTAAGTCATACCAATCAGAATCAGAGAATGTTGGGGGCTGATAGTATTGGTAGAGACAATTTGGTTCAATTCCCTCATTTGATAGAGGAGATAATTAAGGCCTATCAAAGTGAAGTGAGTTGTCTAAGATCACAGAATAAGAAAGCAGCAGAGTCATGACTTGGGCCTATGTCTTCTAACTGCAAGAAGAGTCTATCACATGATAACCTCTTCCTCTGGGCCTAGGTGATCATCTTTCTTCTTAATTCTTATTTGATAAATCTAGCCCACCCTCTCTTCTCTGAATATCATATTGTATATGATGAGCAGCTGGCCCTGGAGTCAGGAGGACCTGAGTTCAAATCTGACATCAGGGGGGCAGCTAGATGGATGGCTCAGTGGTTAAAGCACCGGCCCTGGATTCAGGAGTACCTGAGTTCAAATCCAGCCTCAGACACTTGACACTTACTAGCTGTGTGACCCTGGGAAAGTCACTTGACCCCCATTGCCTACCAAAAAAAAAACCCCAAAACAAAACAAAAAACAAAATCTGACATCAGACACTACTTGACACTTACTAGGTGACTGACCCTGGGTAAATCACTTAATCCTGATTGCCTCAAACATCCAGGACCATCTCGAGATATCCTGATGTATATCTTGCCACCAGATCCAAATAGCTCTTGAGAAGAAACTGAGGCTAGTGACTTTGCCCACCCCCCTCACTTAAATCCAATTCACTTACAAGTCATGTCATCACCTCCTGATATCATGGTCCTCTTTTGTGAATGAAGAATTAACAACAATATATTGTATATGCTGGCATATAACTCATGATGGAATAAACCTTCAAGGTCACATATCTCCTCTCCTCATCTTACTTCTTAGGAAACTGAGGTCTAGAGAGATTAAGTAACTTGCCCAATGTCATATAGGTTACAGTAAATAGTAGAGCCAGGAAAATGGAATATTTACTATTCTCTACAAGTTTCATGTGTTGGTTTTGGCTCTCTAGCTAGATTTTAAGCTCTTTATGACAATGTCCCATGGCTGAAACCATGTCATATTCTGAATGTTCAGTAAATACTTATTGCTTGATAAATGACATGCCTTCTTTTGTAATGTCATGGCTAGTATTATCCACGTATATTATTGTGGGAAAGGGGCATATGGGAAAGCTAAAACATAAGTTTATGATGCCTTCAACTTAAGTTTGGGAAAAAAGTATACAATGGAACCTCACATCATTATAGCATAGTAAAATTTCAGAGTTGTAAAGGACCTTAGAGATCACCTAATCTCACCCCTTACAGATGTGGAGACAAAGATATAGAGAAACAAACTGACCTTTCTCAAGGTTAATAATAAAGCTGGCCCAGACCCCAGAATCCAGAACCACAGATCACTGCTCTTTTTGCTACTCCATAGTAGAGTGAAATTTGATATAATTAGTCTGCCTTGAACCTAATCCATGAAATTAAGATAAATTACAAAGGTATTTTGTCATAAAGCAATCTTGCCCCTAAGATGGACCCATTGAAGGATCTTTCAGCATAGTGTTAAAGTAGAGCAAAACCCCATTATATGTTTCTAGATTTCTCGCCCCCACCCCAGTTCTTAAGTTTCAGAATGAACACAACCAACAACTACCAATAGCTTTTCCTAGCTCTTTTTTTGTTAACATCTCTGACCAAATAAAGATATGTGTGGTGCAAAAAATCAAGAATTTTCATGTCTTTCTGAAAGTATCTGCTGGCTTTCATGTGTCAGATTTAGACCTATTCAGATGAGTCCCTATTTGCATGCTCCTTTCTCCTTTGTGGAAAAAGTAAGTGGTTAGTGAAAAGGGAATAAAGAAAGCATCTTCAGAGTCCAGCATTTGTCTTTACTGATAAATTTATGGTCATTAAAATGAGCCACAAATGTGGAATTCCAACTATGGGTATTCTTGTCTCCCTTTCTTTTTTCCAAACTTTTCTGAATTCCTAAAACACTAAGTAATACAAATTTAGAATCAAATTACATTGTCTTGCTTTGTTCAATATCTTCTGATGACAATTAGTGCCTCCATGAAGGCACTTATCTTGATTTATTTTTTTTTTGTAGCCCCCACAGTTGAACAGACATTAAATACTCAACAAATACTTGCTCTTTAATTTCCTTTATAATACTGGATCTGGTATTTGAGGAAAACAATCAAGAGTTCTTTATTGGAGATTTGGTAAGATTTAGAACAGCCAGATAATACTACAGCAGTTGCAAGTTTGAAATAATTTTCCTGGCCTGGGAATAATAGGGAATGAGACCATACAAATGACACACATGAAGTTAAATTGGGAAGATGTGAAATAAATGTTTAAACTTCTTAGATTCCTTGGGATAATATTAATCAATAACTATTTGTTTTTTCTTTTTAAAAATGTTTTTTTAGGGTTAAATAGATTACTTCTCCCAATTGTGTGTGTGTGTTATTCCTTCCTTGAACCCACTCTGATGAGATTAAGGTCTTTGAGCTAATTCTGTGTTCTAAATGTTTTCTTCCTCCCCTCCCTCTTCAACCCTCCCTATTAAATCCAGCAATTCAATAAGTCATACCTGTGCAGTTATGCAGAACATCTTCACCTTCCTCAAAAGTATTTTGCTTTTTACTGCTCCATTCCCCCAATCTGCCCTTCCCTCCTTCCCTTCTTCTCCCCCTCCCCCTTATCTCCTTCCCCTCCCACTTCCCCTCAGGGCAAAAATATATTACTATACCCACTTGAGTATGTATGTTATTCCCTCTTTGAGCCAATTCTGATGATAGTAAGGTTCACTCACTCCCCCACTCCTTCCCCCTCTTCCCCTCCCCCCCATAAGCTTTTTTTCTTTTCTTTTTTTTTTTTTTTTGCGGGGCATTGGGGATTAAGTGACTTGCCCAGGGTCACACAACTAGTAAGTGTCAAGTGTCTGAGGCCAGATTTGAACTCAGGTCCTCCTGAATCCAGGGCCGGTGCTTTATCCACTACGCCACATAGCTGGCCCCCATAAGTTTTTTTCTTGTTTCCTTGCTACTTCTCCCCAGTCCACCTCTTCCCCCTACCCCCTAGTGCATTCCTCCTACCCTCAACCCTATTTAACCCTGCAGGAAAGTAGGAGGGGAAGAGGATAAGGAGGGAAGGGTGAAAGAAGGGAGAGCAGAACAGGGTAGAGGGCAGTCAGAAACAAAACACTTTTGAGGAGGAATAGGGTAAAAGAATATAGAAAATAGAGTAAATATCATGGGAAGGGAATAGGATGGAGGGAAAATAGTTATGATGATTGACTATAATGGCAAAATGTATGATACCTACTTTGCTGGGCTATTGTGAAGAAAATTTTTTGTCTAGTTTAAGGTACTACATAAAAGTTATGATAAACAGGATGCTATCAGAAAAACCTGGAAAGACCTACATGAATTGAAGCAGAGTGAAATGTACTGTATACAAAAGAACAGCAATAGTGTAAGATGATCTGCTGGGAAGGACGTGGTTATTTTCAGCAAGGCAATGATCCAATATAACTCTGAAGGACATATGAAAATTGCAATCCATCTACAGAGAAAGAACTGATGGTATCTGAAAACAGATTGAAACACATTTTTTTTTCCATTCCTTAATCTGAAGTTTTGTTTTTATCTGTTTTCTCTCACAACCTAGCTAATGTGGAGATCTTTTCCATGACTACTTATCTATAACTTATATTGAATTGCTTGAGTTCCTGTGGGTGGGGGGGCAGGAAGGGAGGGAGGAAGAGAAGTTGGAACACAAAGTAGTAAAATATTGATGTCAAAATTTGTTTTTACATGTAATTTGGAAAATAAAATTTTAAACATAAAAAACTGTTTTCATATTGTTTTTGCTTAGTTTATTAACAATATAGATTCTCTGACTAGAAATTGGAGGCAGAGTGTCATCAGTTCAAAGAAAAGTCCTTCCTTTGATTTGTGGAGGTGGAGAATTTGACACTATTCGGGTGATTATATCATAGAATCATAGAACTGGAGTGCTGCAAGGGTCTTCAGTGACCATCTAGTTCAAGCCATACCCAAAGGGAATACACACTTTAAAATGGCCACCTGGCCTCTACTTGAAGACCTCCAATGAAGGGAAATGCTACTATTCCTCAAGGTAGCCCACTGTACCTTTAAACAACTCTAATTGTTAGAAAAATTTCCTTATGTGGGAAAAATCAGGTTCCATGTTACTAAACTCTGGCAACATTTTTTTTTCTCTATTTAAAAAAAAATCTGAGATGGTTTTTTACTTTGCCATCTTCAGATCTCTGCAATTGACTTTAAACTCTATTTTCTCGTGATCACAGATATGTGCCAAATAGTGAATTCCCATTTAAGGCCAATTTTATGATTAAGTGTTTTAGGGAAGCCAAGTTGACAAGGCAGATTTGGCATCCTAGCTCAGTCAGCTTGTTTAATGGTTGAAACTCACCATCATGTGTATGAGGTCAGTATGTTTTGGACAGAGCTAACTTAAAACCAGACCAGGCAATGACAGCAACAAATCAGACCTAAAAGGGAGTACAGGAAGGAGAAAGTTTATCTTGCCAAAACAGCTTTGAAATTCTCATGTCAGCAAGTCTTAAATTTTAGCCTGTACATGAACCTCACAGATAAAATTACTTAGGAAGTTTACCACATTTCTTCATAAGCCATTCCTGCCCCTGAAACATATTTAAACTCTAAATTAGGAAATGGGAGGTGGAAATTGGGCAGAATTATCACTTAGGTGATAATGAAAATGATCAAAATCATCTGGAAGAATGAGATTATATGGCTGAATCTACTGCTTTAGGTGATAGAAACAGAGATGGAGAGAGAAGCAACACAGAAAAACACAGCCATGAAGAAACTCTGCTTAAGTAGGATAAAATTTACTAAAATAAAGGTATTTTTTCTTACAGACTGTTACATTTGATCTCACTAATGGGAAGCTTTCTTTTAGCACTGAAAACTTGACCTGGATACTGAACATGCTCAATACATGTGGCCTATATAGCTTCCCCATCCAGTGGAAGAAAAACTATAATACCTGAAGGACAGGCAATTTACTCTGGTTATAGAAGCAGGAACTTGCCTAATAAAATATACTCCTAATCAGTGAATGCTGTTGATTGTTCTCACTCCAATAGTCAAATAGATCTGTAATCTCAGCAATTTGGATGTTTTCTCCAGTAACACAGATGATAACCCAATCCATGCCTCTCCACCTGGTGTAATGCCTGCCAGTATCCACTGGTAAATTCACCATGGGGGGAACTCAATGTGCCAGTGGTCTTCTTTGCTTCCTTCTAATATCCCAAGTATACTAGCAGGACACCTGGTCAGTCCACCTGCCATTTCCACCTGTAATTTTTTTAAAAAATAGTTTTCCCATTTAATCTCCAGAGAGCAAAGGTACAGATGTTCACCTTCACCATGTGACCGGACCATCCTCTTTTCCTATCACACATTTCCCTAATGACATGTTTTACTCCTGTTCTTCTTTGAAGTCCATTATTGATTTTGTGTTGCAGCTTGTTCATACTCCTGAATGAGAGGCATTTTAATTCTTTGAAAATTGCTGTGTTCTATGTGACCCAGATTCAAGGAGAGTGGAAAAAATGACTTTTTTTCCTTCCAAAACAAACAGAGGAGAAAATAACAAATAACACAACTAGGAGAATGATATAAACAAATAGAATAACATTCATAGGCAGAGTTTTGATAATCCTTACATGCTATGATTTCAGGAATAAATAGAATCATAGAGAAAAGATATCCCCAACCCTCACCACAAGTAAAATATCTCTTCCTTTTGCCCTCTGCTGTGTGAAATTCCTTAACTGTCCACCAAAACCTAAAATTCCATAATTAGAGATGAGGCTAAAAATGCAAATTTTCCTTGAAAAGATGATATATTGATTTAAATGAATTCAAACCAATGAATGAATTATTAGTAATAGATTTCTTCACAAAAATAGACTTTGGGGGCAGCTAGGTGGCGCAGTGGATAAAGCACCAACCCCGAATTCAGGAGGACCTGAATTCAAATTCAGCCTCAGACACTTGACACTTACTAGCTGTGTGACCCTGGACAAGTCACTTAACCCTCATTACCCTGCAAAAGAAAAGGAAAAAAAAATCGACTTTGTCAGAAGCTGGGAGAAGTTTGAACACTGACGATCTGAAGTATTAGGAGAGGTTGGTGCCATTGTTTGGAGTAAGGATGAAGAAAAAAGTACCTAGGGAGCTAAAAGACAAACCTCAATTTTACCTCAGACTAATCCTGCTCTTGGATTTGCATGCTTGGTTACAATTTAACTTCTTCTGTGTGTGGTTAGCTCAGGAAGGGTAACAAATAAAAGTAGAAACAGGGGGTAGCTAGGTGGAGCAGTGGATAAAGCACCGGCTCTGGATTCAGGAGGACCTGAGTTCAAATTCGGCCTTGGACACTTGACACTTACTAGCTGCGTGACCCTGGCCAAGTCACTTAACCCTCATTGCCCCTGGGGGAAAAAAGTAGAAACAATAATTTCCTGGAACTACTCTTAGATCTAACAGAGGCTAGGTTTCACACTTCCTATTCCTTATTCTCTTGTTCTCCTAGGCAGAAAACTGCTTTTCCAAAAGGATCCTGCCACTCAAACTTTAACTTACAAAAATGTTCTTGTAGATCCTTAGGGTACAAAACATGTTCACAGTCCTTACTGAGAGCATCAGAGACAACACATCTGATGGCACCTGCCAATTTAGTTAGTACTACTGATTATATTTCAGAATTTTAAATCTTGAGACTGATTAGGTTTTTAAGCCTAGTCTGATTCCATCTCTTCCTAGACATTTTTCAAAGGGGCACAATGCTCCAGCAAGTGACAGTTACAACTTGCTCTCACTTGATGAGCCTATATATGTGTTCAGTTCTAGTTATTGTATTTTAGGAAGGACAGGGATAAATTAAAAAGCATAAAGAGGAGGGCACTCAGGGTAGTGGAAAACCTCATATTACTATAAAAGATTCAGCTGAAGAAACTTGAAGTGCTTTACTTGGAGAAAATACTCTGTGAGGAAAGGAGGTATGATAATTGTCTCCATGTATCTGAAAGGCTCTCAAGGGGAAGAATGGTTAGAATACTAAGAGAGAAGACTAGGAATAATATCTAAAAGTTGCATAGAGCTTCATATAAAGAATAAACATCCTGATCCAAAAGACCAACGGCTACCTCAGGAGATAATTGCTGTGTCCTCCCTGGGCCATGAATGGGAGGGACCTTCATGAAAAAGGTATAATAAAGACTGTACCAGGCATTCCAGGGTAGCTAGGTGACTCAGTGGATAGAGGGGAAGTTGGGAGGATCTGAGTTCAAATCTTACCTCAGACACTTACTAGCTGAGTGACCTTGGGAAAGTAACTTAACCCCAATTGCCTTAAACATCTGGGGCTATCTCCAGTTGTCCTGATATGCATCTTACTACTGGACCCAGATGGCTTTGGAGGAGAGAATGAGGCTGGTGACTTTACACAGCCCTTAGTCACTTAAATCCAATTCACTGAAAGTCATGATATTCCCCGCCCCCCCCCCCCAATGTCATGGTCTTCTTCAAGAATGAAGGACAAATAACAACAACCAGGCCTCTCATGAGGTTTCTCCCAACCCAGATTATGTGATTCCTGACTCCCTTCTTTCTCCCTGCACCCTAATCAACTTATTGTTAAAAAGTACTAATACCATGTACTAATTTCACCATGGAAGTCTTTCATAAAACTGAAGGTTTTTTTCCCCTCTTTCTATTAGTCATAATATTTCACCTTTTTCCCTGGTAGATGGCTTTATTAGTGTCAAGAATTAGAGTGCACAGACACTTGGCATCTAAAAAGATTATCTTATCACACGATCTTTTAGGTATTAAGTGAGTAGTGGATATTGAAGGAATTTTACACAAAAGATGAATATATGAGCCCTATATAGCCCACCAACAATATTACACTATTTTAAAATTTTACTACAAACAACAGAGTTTTTAATCTCCATGTTGAGGACTTCAGCTTTAATAAAGAATGAGTTTCCTCTAAGAATATTTTTTTTAGTTTAACTTGATTTTATATATTATTTAGAAATGCCAAAAGGGGTCTGTGATTTCTTTCAAAATACCAAAGGCAAATGTAAATAGTAATAATAAATGTCTTACCTTGATGTGCAAAATCACTCATGCTGTTGCTTGAGGTAAAATACATATTTTTTCCAGCTCATTCACATTTTTCATGGGATGGCTTAGGAAGACAAAAAACAAAAATATTCTTTTTGTTAATAGAATCTAATTTCTAGTCAACTAGACCACAAACCCTGCCCCCCCCCATTTTACTATAGCTCAGGCAACCACCCTGGAAAATGCTCTCCTTTATTTACTATGGTTCTAATCAGCACTTTGCATGTGGAAAACTCACCATGTGTCTCAGACCCCTTTGACACTCATGCTTTTCTCATAAAACTGTCTGTTTTTCCCTCTACTGGTTTTAGAACAAATGCCTTGTCAAAAAGAGAATTCCATTTTGACAGCTTTTTTCTCTTATGGTTAATTGAGGTGATAGATACACTTGCCATTTATCTAAGCACAGAAAAGAAGATTAAGACATATTTTTCTACATGTATTCTCTGTATTAGAAGAGGTCATTTTCTGGGGTCCTTTTAATATGCCTGTGCAATTAATAGTAGTGATAATTCTGCTTCATATCACAGCATCTTTAAAGTTCTTTTTCAAATTGACAAATAAAACTCCTTTCTGTATGTGGGGTTTGAATTAAGAGTAATTTTCCAGTTCACCCCCTAGGGTTTCCTCTTTTCTGTCCTGAAAATTAATACTAGCTGAAAAATACAAAAGATAGTGCACAAACTCAGTCAGTTCAAAGATAAAGGCATGTGGTTTCTGAGGAGGAAAAGGTCATATTATAAAGTCTTTTAATTTTCTTCCAAAATTTGTGAGGGATTACCCTAGCATTGTTAACTAATGAGATTTGAACACTTTTTGTGCTAAATGTCCCTGAGCATTTAGTTGCCATGTGGTACCTTGTAATGTCGAATGTCACTTTTGATTTACTGGAGGGAAATTTTTGTATCTTTTATGTTTTCAGCATGCCAGAACATGCAAAAACATTCTCAATAGTGATATTCATTATTCAATTTTATGTTAAGTACTCATTTATTACAGCTGCCATATTAAGCAAGCATTATGTTAATGTAATTCTCATTTGAATCTGGAAATAAATTGAAACAAAAAAAAATAAAATTAGAGCTGTTTCTGAATATGAAATTGTGAGAGGGAATAACGAAAGCAGAGATGCTCTTAGAACTGAACACAGATTTCCCAGGAAGTGGCCAGGGCACAGGCTCATTGCTCTATAGAATATGCCTTACTATCAACGCCTTTTGGGAGAGACCCTAAACATGATCCAAACATAGACTTTAAAGTGATTCTCCCTAGTGCTATGGGACAAAGGGGTATCTAAAAGGCTGGAGTATGGGATAAAAAAAAGTGTGACCTCTCTTTTTACTGATTAAGATCTTCCTAAGACTGAACTTAACCTATGTACATGGATTTAGAGCTGAGAGGTTTAACTAGATTAGATTTCACAAAGAGTGGGGGAGAGTTGGGGTTTCTAAGCTTTCTGCAAATGACTCCAGCCCTTAAAGATGGTGTTCCCCCAAAGGTAAGGGGCTCCTCTGTACCCCAGTTCTATTTAGCTACTAATAGTTGAATTAGCTTTTACAAAGTTATATTTATTTCAAAAGATATAATCACAAATATATAAATCTATTTCCTCTAACATGTGGGGTTTAATTCACCTCCCTCCTCAGAGAGGGGAAGGGGATTAGTGTCATAGCTTATCTCAGTTCCTACAGAGCACAATCCCAATGCCAAGTACAAAAACTCCCCGCCCCCTTCCCTTTAGACTGGAATCCCAGGAATCTTGGCTTCTTTGGCCCTCTCTGCTTGGCTCAATGGCTGCAACATCCCACCTGTCATCTTAGTTCCAAGGTCACCATGGCTTGTACTCCTGGACATGTGTGGATAGCCACTAGCACCTGAAATTGAGAAAGACAAGTAAAGCTGAATGGAAATAAACACAAGACCCATTTCCCAGAGCATGGGTAAAAGAGATATAGTAAGGGAAGGAAGTTCTTCCCCTTTCACCCATTCAGTTTATGGTTCCCATGCTGTGGATCAACTGTGATCTTTATTCCTTGAATCAGT
Source organism: Dromiciops gliroides (assembly GCF_019393635.1). NCBI lineage: Eukaryota > Metazoa > Chordata > Mammalia > Microbiotheria > Microbiotheriidae > Dromiciops > Dromiciops gliroides. Next base: position 205,784,679 of record NC_057863.1, read on the forward strand.
GGAAGGAGTTCACAGGAAAGAGCTAGATATAGAAAGAGCCCAGTCCCACCCGTTTAGAGATGCAGTCTGTTCTGTTAGGCAGCCAATTAAAGGAAGGCTACACATACTCATATGGGAATTCCTTGTGAAGTAATTAAACATAAATTTTTCTTGATATTCTCTCTTCCTTGTTTTACTAACTTCTTAGATATCCACAAGACGATGACTTTTCAGCCACAGTAACCCATGGACATTGTTTACTACATCATAGATAGGTTGTATCTAGCATTAATGGTGGGAATGTCCTCACCAATGAAATCACACTGATATTTGAATTATTGAAATGAGAAAAAAAATCACCTTTTTCACCGACTTTCTGTAGTGGCCATGTAATAACTGTGATGAGGAAAGCACATGCATGACCAATGGAAGGAGCTAAGGTAATCTTTACATGTATATTTCTATGCATGCTACACAAGATAGCCGCTTCTACAGTCATAAGGAGCAATATTTCTGAGTCACTTTGTAAACCCATATAATTAGCGTTTTAAATAAAAGTATGCCGTTTAACACCTACATTCCTCATAATTTGTCTCTTTTAGAGACTTCTGGCTTTAGGCCAAATTCATCATAATGTATTGAGTAAAGTGTGCATTTCCAGTTTGTGTGCATATTTTGATCAATTTGGTAAAGTCCCAATATAGGAAAGCTTTTTGCAGAATGTACTGTCAAAATGTTCCAGTCTTTGGTCATAGTCTTGGCACATCAAATCAATTCTAGAGGTCAAAATGATGGGTCCTTAGTTTACAGGAAGTACAAATTGTTCAAATCTATTACCTAATTAAATGCAATTCTGTAATTTAGTGTTAGGATAGAGGACGTAAATGCAGCCAAGACAGGAAGTGAAAGGTTTAGTTCCTTTATTAACATTTCACTTTAAAGAGATGAAATCGACAGTTTGGTATGAGTGCTTTCTTACTTATCTAATCTAAAAAAACCCCTATAAATCTTGCACATGCCAAATTTTGTCTATAAACTTCCAGGTTGTTAATGTTCTCTCCCTCTTGAAATCATTTTGTACAACTTTGTGTATAGTTTATATTTACTATTCTGTATTCATGTCCCATCTGCTACTTAACAGCAGGGATTGTAACACTTCTGTCTTTGTATCCCCAGTGCTTAGCGTGGGGTCTCTCACATAGTAGGCACTTAATAAGTGTTAAATTGAATTGAATTGCATTTGGATGAGCCTCTTCAATTCTTAATTTCTGATTAAACAGGAGTGTTTTAATGGCATAGATCAGTCTACTTAGCCACAAGGGAAACTAACATGTGGGAAATTTGGCTTGCCTGGCAAAAAGATCGCTAAACACTTGCTTATCAAATCACAGTGGGATTTTTTCTTTGTTTGTTTTTGTCAGAGGGTGAATGTAAAGTAGGGTGCATGGTGGGGGGGGGGGGGAGGAATGACATGTACCTGTAATTTCACTGGGTGAAAGGAATTCTTGGTGTGAAAATTCCCTCCACCTCTTCAGATCAGCATCTCCTTTATAATTACAGTCCTAGAGTGGCATGGCATACTGAGAGGTAAAGAATTTTTTTCTGTGGTCCCTCAAAAGGCAGAACTTGAAACCAAGTTTTTCTTACTCCACATCTGGCATACTGCTATCTATTACACTATGATGCCTCCCAGAAATTCAATATAGAAGTATTTGATGTGAGAAAACCTAGCATTCAGAATTCATCTCTCAATAAGATTAAAAAAAACGTCATGGTAACTCCTTGAGTGAAAGTCAGGAATCTTTGGAAGATGTATTGATTCAGCCTGCTGGATACTATTTAGTTCATGGGGGAAAATATTCAAGCAGAATGTAAGTCAGCTCTAGAGCTGCCTAGCTTTACCCATGCACTATAGTACAGAAAACCTAGATCAGTCTAACGCCTACTTCCCAGTGTTGTTGTTCTAAGGATAAAATGAGATGATATTTGTAAAGAGCTTTGCAAATCTTAAAATATTATAAAAATGCAAGCTACTATTATTATATTGTGGCTATGATACTTTATTTAAACTAAATTACATTCAAATACTTTTGTGAATAAAAGAGTATGAAATCTGGGTCTCAGTTTATCTGAAATATAAGGATAGTTGATCTCTAATGTGCCTTTCCACTCTAACTCAATGATTTTGTGTATTATTCCATTTATTTGTTTTCTTAAAAATCTAGGAATTGCCTCCTCATTCCTTTCAAGAACCACTGATCGAAGTCTTTTAGAATTTGAAAATTACTGTATTAAAGTGTGTCTAGGGTTGTTATTAATTCTCATGCTTTCTTCTGTCCTATTCAGTATTTTATTTTATTCTATTCATTCATTCATTTACTTATCTCTATCTTTCTATCTATCTATCTATCTATCTATCTATCTATCTATCTATCTATCTATCTATCTATCTATCTATCTATCTATCTACCTATCATCTATCTATTGCAGGGCAATGAGGGTTAAGTGACTTGCCCTGGGTCACATAGCTAGTAAATGTCAAGTGTCTAAGGTCAGATTTGAACTCAGGTCCTCCTGAATCTAGGGCCAGTGCTTTATCCGCTGTGCCACCTCGCTACCCCCTTTTCAGTATTTTAAAGAGAAATTTAGAGAAGGTTAACTTTTTATTTAGATAGAGATTCTGAATCTAGTTTTCTCTATCTGTTCAATTTTTGCATTTCTTATATTTTGTAATCCTTTTATCTGAAGGACTTGAGGGGAGTAGGATAGTGAGGGGTTAAATGTAGGAATCAAGTGAACCTTACCGATTCCATGTTATGACTCAATTCTGGAACTATCTCAGTTCCCTTTCTATTCAATTATGGGTCTAGTCCAACTTCTGTCTTGTGAAAAAATCTTGTTCGATTATAGGAATTATGAGAAAACCTTATTGCATTATTTGAACCTAGCCCTGTGCGACTGCGAAGCTGGACCACCCCTAGCTGCTGCTTAGAGACCCTTAATCAAGGACTAAGGTTATGCTGACCAGAAGCCCAGTCAGATCCAAAGAATGATGTAAGGAGTTTTCTCACAATTGTACATCTCAAGCAACCCATAAGTTTTATCTGAAAATGGGCCTGTGGTTATCAAGCAGTCATTATTTCCATGCTCTTTTGATTGTACACATACACTTGGGTGAGTGGGACACTTCTTTTTCTGATTTCGGGGAGTTGTACCTCTTAACTCTTCCCTTCCAACTTGGAAAGTCTAAAATCTTTCCTCTATTTAGAAATCAAATTACCTAATATTGCCTTGTTTCCTTTTAATTAATTGGTCTCATTTGATTCATTTTTTAAAAATGTATAAAAGTCTGTCTCCCCCTATATTTGGGTTCTAGACTTAAGCTGAGGAAGAGACCTTGTCGTGATTTGTTAGGCAATCGGCACACAGTGATTAATAGATTGACATGCTCAGAAGATCAAACCTTTGTTTCCTCAGTCATTTCATCTTTCACATTTTTATCTTTTCACATATCTCATATTAAAATGAAATATCAGTTCAGTGATTCAATTTTCATAATGAAGGTTTATTCTTTTATTATTATAATCAGTAGGACTATATTACAGCTGGCAAACATCAGTACTCATAAGAACAAACAACAGATGTGTACCAGCAAATTTGTCATCAATTGCAATCTATGTTATATATGTCAGGGGTTCTTGATCTTATTTTTAAAATTTAGGTAGAGAGATAACTATTCCAATATAATCGGTTGCCTTTGTCATCCTATTTACTTTATTTTATGTATTTAAAAACAATTTCCTTAGAAGGGATCCATAGTTTTCCATGATTGTTGTTGTTGTTCATCCTTCCTTTTTGAAAAGGACCAATGACATCATGGCTTTATTTCTTTACTTGTCCATGAATTGGGTTTAGGTAAGGCAGAGTTGCACAGCAGCTAGGTGGTACAGTAGATAGAGTGCCAGGTCTGGAGTCAGGAAGACTCATCTTCCTGAGTTTAAATCTGGCTTCAGACACTTACTAGTTGTGTGACCTGGGGCAAGTTGCTTAACCCTGTTTGCCTCAGTTTCCTCATCTGTTAAAAAATGAGCTGGAAAAGGAAATGGCAAACCACTCCAGTATCTCTGCCAAGAAAATCCCAAATGGGGTCACAAAGAGTGAACATGACTGAAAGCAACTGAACAACAACAGCAGAGTTGCACAGAGTTGTCAGCCTCACTTTCTCTTCCAGTCATCAAAGTTCAGTGGCAAGACAAAAGTCAGGACTGGTGATGGCCTGGAATGCAGTGGATGATCTTGGAATCTTTGATGTCTGACCAAGCACTAACTGCTCCTGATTCAGCTGCCTTCATGGCCATTGAAACAAATTGTTCTCATCTGCCTGTTCTGTCTGAGGAAGTCTTCATATGCTTGGGGTAGATACTCCCTCCCCGCCCCAACTCACCAATGGGTTTGATGCCCATGGGTAACTCTACCCTTAACCTGGATTAGCCCATCTACTTAGATGGTTTTACCAGGGGGTGGTTGCTCTGCATGCTACAGCTTCTTGGAGCTACAGGTTAGAGTTGGGTGAAAGTTAAACATCAAAGGTGAATGGACTAGCCCTGAAAAGGACTTGGCAAGCCCTCATACCAGAGGTGTTAGTCCTCTCAGAACACCCCATACACCCCCCAAAAAGGTCCTATGATTCAAAAAAATTTTAAAATCCCTGGTATATATTGACCTTGAGACATAAACTGATCTTAAAGAGGAATAAATAGCTCTCAAAATTGTCATGTTTTCTCTCGTCTCAAACTTTGTCACAAACATCCCCCTTGGATTCTCTTATTTCTCTCAATTCTTCTCAACAGTAAGTAGTGAAAACTAGTAGTTAATTTGCATTCAGTGATGCACTATTTGCTTCAAATGTATTTGAAGTTTCGTTTGTGAATCATAAAATAACCCTTTTCAATTAATCAACAAGTATTAAACTCTTGCTATATGCCAGACACTTCATCTTTATCAGATTTCAATATAATTTACAAAAATGACTTCAAAACGGTCAACTTTTCTTATTATAGTATTGACAAGTTGTTGAAGGAGATGAGTTAATGTACATATGAATTATACCAGCTAGATCTTAAGCGGTTAGGGGTTAGATAGCATAGGGTTGTAAATGCTGCCAAGAGTTTTTCTAAGGTAGTTTCTTTTTTTTCTTTTTTCTTTCTTCCTTCCTTCCTTCCTTCCTTCCTTCCTTCCTTCCTTCCTTTCTTTCTTTCTTTCTTTCTTTCTTTCTTTCTTTCTTTCTTTCTTTCTTTCTTTCTTTCTTTCTTTCTTTCTTTCTTTCTTTCTTTCTTTCCAGGGCAATGAGGGTTAAGTGACTTGCCCAGGGTCACACAGCTAGTAAGTGTCAAGTGTCTAAGGCCAGATTTGAACTCAGGTCCTCCTGAATCTAAGGTTGGTGCTTTCTTTAACCACTGAGCCACCTAGCTGTCCTGTTTGGTTTTTTGTTTTGTTTTGTTTTGTTTTGTGTTTTTTATTTGTTTGTTTTTTTCTGGACAGTTTCTTCTGATCTACACTCTGCACTGTCTGGCTCTCATTTATTGGTCAACAATGCGTCCCAGCCCAAGCCTCATTTGGTCATTGTTTGGGCTCTGATGGAAAGTTCAGAGTGAGTGTAAATAGCAATTGTTTCTGTTTTGGACAGAAACCCTGAGGGTCTTCCCTTCCCAAATTGATTTTTTTTTTACTAGGTAAAAGAGGCCATTCTTTTCCTCATTTCTTTTTTTTTTTTTTTTTAGTGAGGCAATTGGGGTTAAGTGACTTGCCCAGGGTCACACAGCTAGCAAGTGTTAAGTGTCTGAGGCCGGATTTGAACTCAGGTACTCCTGACTCCAGGGCCAGTGCTCTATCCACTGTGCCATCTAGCTGCCCCCCTCATTTCTTATTTAGCCTTAGTCACTGAATGGCTGTTGCCTCAGATAAGCTGAGACCTGGGAAAGACTTGAAATTAAAACAGCCAAGGTTGCCCACTGTATGTATCAAGGTCATCTGCAGTTGTCCTGATCTATGTCTTATTACTGGACTCAGATGGCTCCAGAGGAGAGAGTGAGGCATATGACTACACAGTCCTGCCTCACTTAAATCCAATTTGCTTTCAAGTCATGACATCACCTTCCCAATGTCATAGCCAAGTACTCCTTCAAGTACTAAGGAGAAACAACAATGATACACATACTAGTGTCTGTATAAGGACAACAGGACTAGTCTTCAACACAAATAGAATTTGAGGCTGTACTGCTCCAGAGTATATAAGAAAAAATAGTCTCACTTCTGTCACTGGTCTTTATCAAAACTCATTACATCCTTTTCAAGTTTCTTGAAAATTTAAGAGTATTAATCAGTTGGATAATTTGCAGATAAGTTCATGAATAGTCTTTTCTTAATGCTAATTGGACAAGGAACATCTACCTAGTTTTTGGACAGTCAGTTCGTCACTTATGATTGGTCCTTGAACCTAAGAGGCCTCAAATGTAGGTGCCTATTGTCTTGGAAAAAGGCTATGATGTGTTACTTCCCATAATTCATTTAAAGATGGTATTGGGAGGCAGCAGTTATCTCAGGATGGACGGTCTGCTTGATTTGGGTACTAATCAGTAAATAAATAATGACCTTGACAGAAGCCATTGTTTACTTAGGGTGAATTAAGGGGGGTTTGGAGGGAGGAGCTCAATCTTTTACAGAAGTTACATGATAGGGGAAAAATCTGGTTAATTTTTTAGCATACAAACTTACAATGTTACAGGCAACTGTGCTTCAAAGAAAACTATTAACTTGAAACATAAACAAAAGAAGATTACTACAGTAAACTATTCTTAATAGAAAATTTCTATTTAGGAAAGTTGTCTCTCCAAATGGGGGTTCCAATCACAGTTACAGTAAATAATAGGTAGTCAAAAACAACAACAACAACAACAACAACAACAACAACAACACTGACTTGATCCATCACTTAGGCTCATTTGTACAAATCTCACATGCATCAGTAATACCTCAATCTGTGATGTGGGTGACAGCTGTCAAAATAAGACACTAGCTAAAGAAAAAAAAAAGAAGAAGAAAAAGGCTGCCCAGAACATGATAGCCCTAGTTATACCCCTTTTCTGCCCTGATTTGGAGATGGAGGCTGCTACTCTGAATTGAAGGGGTCAGTCATTCCCCTGGATTGTGCTGCCATTGTATTGGGGAGGTAGAATGGGAAAAAGATTGTGCTGGTAGTAGTGAGTTCCTTTGATAACATCCTTTCATTTTTTCACTTGTCCCCAAAGGTCTCCTTAAGCCTTCCTTTGAGTGAGTTAAGATACACCTGGATGAATGTTTGCTGTTTTTTCATTGACCAATCTGATTTGTTTCCAAAATTTCCATTAAGTCTTGAGACTACTGGAAAAGGCTGGGACAACAAGGATAGACATATATAGAAGAGAAATAAGACAACAATATTATGTCTAATCTTATTACAATTGTGTAATTAGAACTGAATTGGCCGTCACTCTTGTATCTTATGCAACATGACCTAAACAATTGTGTTTATAATATAATATTCCCATTATTCAGGAACAGTAACAGACAATATTGAAAAATCAGATTTTTAATATTATATTATTTTCTTATTTCCTTAGAAAATGCCTTCATGATTTGGTCTTACCAATTAAAAAATATTAACCATTTCATTGCTACAAGTAAAAAATTAGGCAGATAGCACAGCTAGGCAGACAATAACATTTAAATAATTGCTTCATCTTGTAGATTTCATCTATTATTTTATTCATTCATAAGACAGTTATTAATCTGGGAGCTAAGCCAACAATTTAGATTCATTTTAAATCCTTATTACAGTTTTATGGATAAGACCTATTGTTAATAGTTTAGTAAAGTGGGATGACTATTTCCTGACAACCTAGAGAAAAAATTTTGGTCTCCCATGATAGAATACTAAATTAAAAGCAGTACAAAGAAAATGTGTTGAACTTGAAATTTATAAACTTAAATGAGGCTCTTAAAAGTGTTGAAAGTATGAAGGGTATGTCTAGCATTGCCGTTAAATGTTATTTATGTAAAGTGTCCAAGGGGGATAGATAATCTGTTCTTGAACTCACAGAACAAAGAAGTTTGATTTCTAAACCTGGATTTCCTGTGTGACTCTGATCATATATTAAAAGGCTCAGCCTCAGTTTCCTCATCTGTGGGTCAAGAAGAATACTATTTTAAGAAACAACTCTCCTTCAACATTGATATACGTAAAGGATGTGCAAGAATAAAAGGAAAGTATAAAATATATAGAGATTAACATAAAATTTCTTAATATTGGAATATAAATAATTCAAGAAATTATGTATTATTCCCAAAATTGATGAGATGAATATTTCTTACTGATACATTCCCAAATTGTATCTGTAAACTAAGGAAACATAATACAGAGAAAGAAAACTACAGGCAAAGCTGCTATAGCTTTATTAATAGCTTAAAACTACACCAAGACTTTTCAACAACATTTATTTTATTTTTTCCAGTTACATGTAAGGGTAGTTTTCAACATTCATTTTCATAAGATTTAGAGTTCCAAATATTTCTCCCTCCCTCCCTTTCCTCCCCCCTCCACAAGATTGCAACCAGGTTATATATGTACAATCCACAAGTGTTCTTTTTTATCAATTCTTTCTATGGGGGTGGATAGTAAGCTTCCTCATTAGTTCCTTGGGATTGTATTGGATCATTGCACTGCTGAGAGTAATTAAGTCATTCACAATTGCTCATTGAATAATACTGCTGTCACTATGCACAATGTCCTCCCAGTTCTGCTCACTTCACTATACATCGACGTTCATTTGTCTTTCCAGGTTTTTCTGGGATCATCCTGTTTGTCATTTCCTATAGCACAAGACCATTCCACCACAATCATATAGCACAACTTCCTCCATCATTCCTCAATTGATGGCCTTTCCCTTGATTCTCAACTCTTAGCCTCCACAAAGAGTTACTATAAATCTTTTTTTTGTACAATTTTCCCCCCTTTTCTTTTACATGATTACTATTGTTAACTGTTTCCCTTCCATCTTATTCCCTTCCCCATGATATTTATTCTATTATCCATCTTCTTTCATTCTATCACTCTTTAAAAAAAATTTTTTTTTGAGGCAATTGGGGTTAAGTGACTTGCCCAGGGTCACCCAGCTAGTAAGTGTCAAGTGTCTGAGGCCGGATTTGAACTCAGGTATTCCTGGGCCGGTGCTCCATCCACTATGCCACCTAGTTGTCCCCATCCTATCACTCTTCAAAAGGGATTTGCTTCTGTCTGTCCCCTCCTCCACTCTTACACCAAGACTTTTGGGACATCCTGTATAAATAGACATACTTAATAGTCCTGCTGTATTTTGCCATGATCAAAGTATTTTTGTAGTACTGTGTTTTATTCTGGACACTTAATTTTTTTGGGGGGGGCAATGAGGGTTAATTGACTTGCCCAGGGTCACACAGCTAGTAAGTGTCAAGTGTCTGACATCTGATTTGAACTCCAGCCCTCCTGAATCCAGGGCCAGTGCTTTATCATTGTGCCTCCTAGCTGCCCCCCCATGGCACTTTAATTCTAAAAGGACACTGATATGCTAGAGATTTTTCAGAGAAGAGCAATCAGAATGATAAATGGTCCAGAGTCCATATCTCTGGAGGATCATTTGAAGGACCTACGGATGCCAGTTCCTATAAAAGAGAAGACTCAGAGGTGATGGGGTAGCTATGTTCGAGAACTCGAAGAACTGTCATACAAAAGAACTATTATGGCTTCTTCTGTTTGGCTAGAAAAGGAAGAAAATCAGGAGCTATGAGTAGAAGTTGCAAAGAAGAAAATTTATTTTTGAAGGCACAAAAAACTTGGAGATTATCAAATAGAAATGAAATGACTATCAGATATGCTACAGTGAAATTCCTTTCAGGTACAGGTTTGAAAAGAAGGCCACTGAGATCTCTTTCTGCTCCAAAACTCTGATTCTGCAACTCTGTCATGATTGGATTCACGGTTTAAGATTACCCTGCAGTGGGGCAGCTAGGTGGTGCAGTGGATAAAGCACTGGCCCTGGATTCAGGAAGACCTGAGTTCAAATATGGCCTCAGACACTTGACACTTACTAGCTGTATGACCCTGGGCAAGTTACTTAACCCCAATTGCCTTACAAAAAAAAAAAAAAAAGATTAGCTTTAGCTTGCAGTGGTATGTAGGATGGATTAGAAGGTAGAAAGACTGGAAGTTTGAGAAATCAAAAAGGAGATTTCAGTAGAGGCAATATGGATATTTTATTAAGCTCCATTTTTCATACATTTTCTCATCTGAGTAATGCATCTCTCCGAGTATGTAGTAGTACAAGTCTTACTATTTCCTTTCTGGAGATTGAGGTTATGTAAATGTTCCATAATTACAAGCTAGAAAAGTATCAGAGGAAAAGCAGCAACAGTTTTCTGACTCCAAGTTAAATGCACTTTCTATCAAACAATGCCATTTCTAGTTTAGGGAAGTAGACGTATAGTTTATAAATATGTAATTAAAGTGATTAATATAATGCCTTATATTACTATAGTATAATTAATTATTTTATATATGACTAATTTTATGATTAATTATAAGTATATATAGAGATTATCATATTCTTGTAAAGAACCAGGGTTTCCCATTTTCCCAGAGAAAACAATTAGTTTCCCCTAAAAATCAAAAAAATTAAAAAAAAATTCCCCAAACTCCAACAACATCCCTGTTCTTGGGACTTGATTGGTCCTAACTTCTCTTGACATGCCTTCCTGGTCACCTAAGGTTATAAAAAATACCACTCAATACAAAGTTAGGGCCTCTTTGATTTGGTGGATTTCTGAAGATTATTCAAATCTTTGACCAAATATTTTCTTATGGAGACAAGGGGGATACAACCAGAAAATCTGAGTTCAACTATATCCTTATTTTAAATTGTTGTGTTGGAGAAAAGTTGTTTTTTCCTTCCTTCTTGAAGAAGACCATACCATCTGGTTGATGTCATGATTTGCATCTAATTGAATTTAAGTGAGGGAGGGCTGTGCAAGGTCACCAATCTCATTCTCTCCTCCAGAGTCAACTGGATCTAGTGGCAAGATATATATCAGGATGACTGGAGATGGCCCCAGATGTTTAAGGGAACTGGGATTAAGTGACTTGCCTAGGGCCACACAAATAGTAGGTGTCTGAGTTGAAATTTGAACTCAGGTCCTCCTTACTTCAGGGCCAGTGCTCTATCCACTGTGCCACCTAGCTACCACAAGAGAAAACTTCCTTTGGTTAACTGTTCACTGATTTCCAAGTGCCTCATTTCATCCTAACTGTGAACCTAAACTAAGAATGTGCTAATATTAACCTTGCCTCTAACACTCTCTCATTCTTAGAGCAAAAAATGATCTAATTTTTTTTCCATCCTTTTTCTTTATCTTTACCAAGGTACCAAATCTGAGCTAGTAGATTCTACATTATTTTTAGAAAATGAACTAAAGTGGTGAGAGTGAAAATGGAAAAGGCATTTAATTGAGAAACATTTTAAACAAAGAAAACATTTGTTATGTTGCAAAATAGTTATCATAATGAAGACTCCCCCCACACCTCCTGGAAAATCAATTAAATGCAACAAATTTTTATTCTCTACTATTTAGAAAGTACTGTGCTAGGCACTGTATACACAAAGATGAAAAGAAAAAAAAAAAGAGATACAACCCTTTCCCTCAAGTTGGTTACAAACTAATGGTGGAAATATGATACCTAGGTAGAACAACAGACGTGTTCTCAAGAGCTGTTATCAAAGGAGAAATGCAGATAAAGTGCTCTAAAATTTTTGAGAAGAAGAACACTGATCTAAAGTCGTGGGGAAGATTGCATCTGATAGAAGATAAAGTTTGCGAGAGGAATTGATAAGGAAGCAGTGTAGTCCTTACATTAAAGGATGCCAGGTATCTAGAATGAGAGACATGATAGTCTTGTGATCTGCCACATATAGAGTATTATATTTATTTAAATTAAATTAAATTAATTTTTTGTTCAATTTTTAAATTCCAAACTGTCTCTCTCTTTCACCTCCCTACCCCGTACTAGAGGCCACCATTCAACACACACACATATGTACATACAAATACACACACACAAATATATATATACATATATGTGTATGTAAAACCATGCCACGCATACTTATACTTCTATTTATCAGTTCTTTCTCTGGAAATGGATAGCATCTTACTTCATGGGACCTTTGTAATTGATTTGAATATTTATAATACTCAGAATAAAAGTTCTTCACAGCTATTCTTCTAATAACATTGCTGTTACTGTATACGATGCTTATTTCCCTTTTCATTATTTCATGTAGAGTATCATATTTGATATTGGGCAACACATTTGAAGTAGGACTTTGACAAAGTATCATGCATTCAGAAGAGGGCCACTAGGCTGGTGAAGGAGCATATATAAGGACTGTTTGAGGTGATGCATAAATTAGCTCTGAAGTAATTTTAGCTTCCAAAAGAGAAAGTTTAAAAAACATGTGTGACTTTCTCAGGTTATTATATAAATGGATAGGTCCTGAAAAGGGCCAAGATAAATGAACAAAATATCCATTTTATTTCTTTCTAGTTGAAGGAACAGTGAATGTTTAGCTAAGAGAAGAAAGGACTTGGATGACATGATAGCTCTCATTAAGTGCTTGAAGAATTATCATGTGCTGGCACACACTTGTTGCTCTAAGGACTAGGATTAGAAATCAGGTCAAATCCCCAAAGGCCCAGGTGCTCAGATACAAGCCTGGTGTTAACCCAGGGAAAACCACAAACACCATGCTCAGGATAAAAAAGATTAGGACTTCAGATACCAGGCTTGATGCAGAGTCAAACAATCCCCCACATGTAGTATATTTTATGGGTGTGTCTCAGTTCCCGAATCTTGGGATGGTGTCGCTTAGCGTGGATTATGAGTGAATTCTGAGTTCTGTGACAGAAGTCAATAGACTTGCCCAAGCTGAGTCTGAAACCGGATTAAAATTTAGGTCATCATGCTCTTGATAATTCAAGAATCTAGCATTTTGAGAGTCAGGTTGGCGATACAATTGATTAGAGCACTGGGCTTGGAGCCAGAGTTTGAATCCTGCCTCAGATGTTTGCTGACTACATGGCACTTAATCTTTCTCAGTCCCAGTTTCCTTCTTTGTAAAGTTGAGATAATAATAACACTTATCTCACAGGGTTGTATAATGAAATAATACTCGGAAAGCACTTTGTAATCTTTAGAACACTTATGTAAATGCTTTCTATTATTAGCACCTGTTACATTAAGAATTCTAGGGAAGAAATAACAAATCTAGAGTCATAAAAACTTAGTAATGATAGAGTATAGGTATGAATTTTTTCTGATACCATTTATTCTTTTTTTTAAAGTAACTTTTGCAGTTAGGTGGTATAGAAGATAGAGCAATAGTCTGAAATCCAGAAGAGCTGAGTTCAAATCCATCGTCAGACACTTAATAGCTATATGATCATGGTCAAGTCACTTAACCTGTATCTGCCTCAGTATCCTCATATGTAAAACACAGAAAACAGATTGTTTTGAGGTTAAAATGAAATAATATATTGTTTTTAAAAATTAATTAATATTCAATTTTCCCCTACCTTACATGTAAAAACAAATTGCAACATCAATTTTTAAAACTTTGTGTTCCAAATTCTCTTCCTCTCTCCCTACCCACCCCCCCTTAGGAACTCAAGGCATTCAATAGGTCATACATGTACAGTCATGCTAAACACAGCAGACAAAAAAAAATTTGAAGAAGGAATTAGAAGGAACTAACTATGACAACAACAAAATTATACTTCTATCTGTATTCAGATACCATCAGTTCTTTCTCTGTAGATGGACTGAATTTTTCATAAGTCCTTCAGAGTTGTTTTGGATCATTGTATTGCTGAAAATAACTAAGAAAATGAAATAATATCTATAAAATGCTTTATAAATTTTAAAGCTCTCAATAAATACCAGCTGTTTTCTGGAATAAAGAAACTTTTGCCAACTCTACTCATTCTTCAACTAGAGTAACTAAAATATATTTATCTACCAAAATAATTTGAATAGTCAAAAATCAATAACCCTTTGATTAATAGTAAAGACTTCTATTTCAAACTGTTATGTGATAATGTGCAGATAGTTCCTTTCAAACTTTTGAAAACATATATAAACAGGATGGAATCATTGGTTAGAAGCAAAGGTTGTTTTTTTGCAGAAAAATGTATTCTGAATAGACTTTTCCTCAATATTGTGAAAATTTGGAAAGCCAAAGAAATTTTAACTTTTGACAGAAGTCTTGGATGGTCAGATTCCAAAAGGAAGAGATAATGAGACACTAGGGACTTCTAGACTGTTTTTGCTGATGCATTGTTGATATGGGTTTGAATAGGAAAATTCTTTGGGAAGTCAAAGCCCATTCCATAGTTTGAGATAGGAAAAAACAAACCAGGTTGAAAAACTCCACTGCATTCAAAATAAACTTTTGAAAAGAATTGACGTTTTCAAAGAAACCTATTTTTTTTTTAAGTCCCTTGTCCCACATGCATCTTTACCTATTCAATTCCTTCTCCTTCAAAGTGGAATTCAGGTGTCACCCACCTCCTCTATGATGCCTTCTCTGCTTTATCCAACTATAAATGGCTTTTTAATTTTGAATCTCTTACAATATTTGTTTGATCTATTTTTATGTACTTCATTGGTTAATCATAAAAGTATTCTTGTATATGCTTCACCTTCCCTTCTGGATTGTTAGTTTCTTGAGTATAGAAACTTACATTTTTACACATTGGTTTTTCCAATATCTAGCATAGTTCAAAAACCAACTAGGCCTCAGTTTTATATGGTTTAGGCAACTCCCTGTGAAGAAAATCCTGTTTTCTATGGAGATTGCTCACTTATATGTAATTAACAATTGTACATATTTTTTTTTTGGAAGCAAAAAAGAACCCCTACTCACAGACAGTATGTTGTAGAGGCAGGGCTTGAACCTAGGTCTTCCTGATTCCAAAGCTTACCCTCAATCCACTACGCTAAATAAATCCACTAGTGCTTACTAAATGTTTGCTGTAAATTGAATTTTTTAAAAAAATAAGGCAAATCCATATGAAAAATGCTCTAAATCACTATTGATTAGAGAAATGCAAATTAAAACAACTCAGAGGTACCACCTGACACCTATCAGATTGGCTAATATGACAAAAAAAAGGAAAATAATAAATGTTGGAAAAGTTGTTGAAAAATTGGAACACTAATGCATTGTTGGTGGAGCTGTGAATTGATCCAACCATTCTGGAGAGCAATTTGGAACTATGCCCAAAGGGCTATGGGACTGTTCATACCCTTTGACCCAGCATACCACTGCTAGATCTGTATCCCAAAGAGATCATAGAAGAGGGAAAAGGACCCATATGCATAAACATATTTATAGCTGCTTTTTTGTGGTGGTAAAAGACTGGAAATTGAAGGGATGCCCATCAAGTGGGGAATGGCTAAACAAGTTGTGGTATATTAATGTAATGGAATACTACTGTGCTGTAAGAAATGATGAGCAAGAGGAGTTCAGAGAAACCTGGAAGGACTTACATGAACTGATGCTGATTGAGAGGAGCAGAACCAGAAGAACATTGTACACAGTAACAGCAACATTGTGTGATGAACAATGGTGATAGAAGAATCAGAACACAAGGGAAAAACCTAAAAAAACAAAACAAAACAAAACAAAACAGTTCAAAAGTAGAAACAGTATGGTTCAATCCGCATTCATAATTCACAGTTCTTTTTTCTGGATGTTGAGAACATTTTCTATCGCGAGTCTTTTGAAATTGTTTTGGATTGTTGCACTGCTGAGAAGAGCCAAGTCTATCCCCATTGTTGGAGTAAGAAAAATGGGTTCGATTCCCTGACATTTTATTACTTGTGCGACTGTGAAGTAGGCACTTAACTTCTGGTGGCCTCAGTTTCCTCATGTGTAAAACAGAATCTTCATACTTGTATTTCTTATCTGAAATAAAATGTTGTGTTTCTAACTGCAGAATAGTATAAAATGTGAACTTTTGTTACTCCTTCTTTGAATGGCTTTGTAAAACCTAAAATGATTTCCATTCAGAATAAGAAGAAAGTTAGGCTAAATAAATTTATTAAATATAAATGTATTATCAGCAGCTCCAAACTTAAAAACTGTTTACTTATTATCTAAAATCTAAGCAATGTACAAATATATTTGAAACATAATTTGAAAATAAGGGGGGGCAGCTCGTTGGCACAGTGGATAAAGCACTGGCCCTGGATTCAGGAGGACATGAGTTCAAATTCGGTCTCAGACACTTGACACTTACTAGCTGTGTGACCCTGGGCGAGTCACTTAACCCTCATTGCCTTGCAAAAAAGAAAAAAAAGAAAAAGAAAATAAAGGGCCAGCATTCATGCATTAAATATTGTATACTCATTATCTCACCAGTACAACTAGGGTTGGATTTTCTTTGGCATTTTTTCATGTGGATCTGTTTATTTTCTTTCTGGCCCAGCATTATGCAATAACTGGGCTTATTCTCCCGTCTATACTGTAAAGTCCTGCTGCTATCTGGTATTTGGAACCAATCTATATGGAATTGATAGGAGTGGTTTTTCCCTCTGTTTTTAATTAAGTTAGATTTATTTAATTTAAAGGAAACATTGATTCATTGCTTACTTTGCAAAGTTCATTCTTTATTTTAAAATTTTTCACAGAAATATGTCATACAGCATTTCATAGAGGATTTCTTTTAAAACATTGAGTTAGCATCTAAAATATGATTCATGGAATAGATGTACTGGAGAAATAATTTTACTATTTAAAAAAGAAATCTAAGTATTCCAGTCTGACTGATTAAGACAAACACAAGATATTTCTATGGCACTGAAAATATTTTAAAATATATACAGCAATCTATTTCTCATGTGCCACTTGGCAAAATGTAAATTTATATATATATATATATATGTATATATATATATATATAAGTGAAATATAACTAATAAAATTATTATTATCAATCAACCTACAGGTTGTAAAAATATCCCTTTTATTTGCATTTCTCACAATCAAGGACTATTTTACAATTCTTTCTGAGAAACTCAAAGTTCTTTAAAGAAATCAAACCGGGCAGCTAGGTGGCGCAGTGGATAAAGCATGGGCCCTGGAGTCAGAAGTACCTGAGTTCAAATCCAGCCTCAGACACTTAACACTTACTAGCTGTGTGACCCTGGGCAAGTCACTTAACCCCAAATGCCTCATCCAAAAAAAAAAAAAAGAAATCAAACCATTCATTTACTCCATATTCTTGGGATATTAGCTAATGGAAAAGGTAGCCTAATGATTAATTTCAGAACAAAAATGAGAAAAATGAATCATCAAATCATAGCTTCTCAGAATTGGGAGGAAATTGAAGATTTATCCGTTCCAACTTAACTCAGATATTGACAGTTTATGGACAAACATCTAAAGTGATTCACCACTTACTGTTAGAGTCTATTCCATTGTTAGGCAATTATAATAGACAGTCAGTCAATAAAGATTTATTAAGCCCTACTATGTGGTAGGTACTATGCTAAGTGCTAAAAAAAAAAAAGTTTTTCCTTCTGTTGATCTGAAATCTTCCTTCCTAAAACTTCCACTTACTGTTTCTAGTTTAGTCATATGAAACCGATCAGATCAAGTCTAATTCTTTTTAACATACCCTCCCTATGACTAACAAACTCCCATCTCCTACTCTTCTACTTCTAGTGATTCTGACTCCTCAGGCACCTAAACAAAAACCATTCTGTTCTCTGCCACCAGTTTTAGTTATCTCATTCCTTATTTTAGAACTATACCTCCCTTCAAAGTCTCATTCCAGCTCTGTCCACTCCCATCTATAGTGCCCTATGGAACTTCAATTCTACGGTTAACAATCTTCCCTTTATCTTAGACCTCTTCCTCTTGTATTCCTTTTGTCCAGAGAACTGGGTTCCCCAGGTAAACACTGCATTACTTGCCATCTCTTATAGCCCTCAACGCTAGTTCTGGAGGAGGCTTTGACCTATTGCTTTTTTTCCCATTGACCTATCCAAACCCTTTCTTTTCCATCATTACTTAGCAACCTCTTCTTCATTCAGGTTCACTCTATCTCCATTACGTATCCAGATCCTGGTGACAGTTTTCTAACACCCCCAAATTGACTTTCTCTTCTTTGTCAAGGAGTAGAATAATAGCTCACAGTCTTCCTCCTCAATCCTACTTTTCCCATTGTAGAGGATTAGAAAACTTGAGCATACCCACTGACATTACCTTAAACACTGTGGTCTCTTAGTTTCTTAGCCTCATCAGTTTCCATGGCCTACTCCTTCATTCTACCACAACCACATACAGGAATGATAACAGTCAATCTTGCCATCACCCACAAGTGTTCTAATTCCATGTTCAAGATTTCTTAAATTCCTATATCTAAACAAAACCTTCTATCATTCTATCACTACTCAAACTATCCTTCCTCTTCACCATGAGTTCTAGTCCTTTCCACATGTAATACTCTCTTTACCTGAGCACTGGTTTCACTTTCTTCCTTTCCTAATTTCCACCCTACACTTAGCAAGTTGTCAAAGAAAACACACACATACATATACACCATTGAGTTCTATCCAAGTCACATTTGGCAAATACAATGGACTTTTCCAAGTCCATCATTTTTCTTGACCTCTTTTCTACAACATCTGATACTATGACCACCTTTTCTTCTTGATTATTTTCTATTCTATGGGGTTTTGTGACTCTGCTATCTATATTTTCCTCTTATTTGTCTGCTGACTCCTTGTTAGTCTTTTTTTGTTGGATCATCATTCATGTCCCATTCTTGAATCGTTGGTACCCTGAAGTCTGTGTGCTATTTCTTCTTCACTTCTCTGTTTATACTTGCTTTCTTAGTGCAAGCATCAGTTCCCATAGGGTCAAATCTCATCTTTATACAGATGTTTTCCAGATGTATATATATTCAGCTATGGTCTTTGTCCTGAGCTCCAGTCCTACATCACTGTTTCCTATCAAACAATTTGAACTAAATGTCCCATAGGTATCTCAAACTCAATATGTCCAGACATTGTTATCTTTCCTCCTAAATGCGAACATCTCTTTAACTTCTTTATAGCTTTTAAAGGAACTACCATCCTTACACTCACCATAGTTTGTGACTTCAGTCATTCTTATTGCCTACTTTTTCTTACCCCAGTTTTCTAGTCTGATCAACAGATCAGCTTGCATATCTAACTTCTTTTCATTCTTTTCTTTTCTTTTCTTTTCTTTTTGCAGGGCAATGGGGGTTAAGTGACTTGCCCAGGGTCACACAGCTAGTAAGTGTCAAGTATCTGAAGCAGGATTTGAACTCAGGTCCTCCTGAATCCAGGGCTAGTGCTTTATCCACTGCACCACCTAGCTGCCCCCGACTTCTTTTCATTCTTATGACTACTGCCTGGTTCAGACTCTCATCACCTAGCACCTAGACTATTACAATATATTTCTGGTTCATTTCCTTGCCTTAAATTTCTCCTCTATTAAATTTCATCTTGAACATAGCTGTCAAAAGATGTTCCTAAAGCACAGCTCTGACCGTGCCACTCTCACAAGCATATGGTGCTCATTATTGCCTCTAGGACAAAATAGAAACTCTTTATTTGTCATTTAGACACCTTCATAGTCTGGTTCTAACCTACCTTTCCAGGTTTATCTCACATTACTCCCTTTCTTGTACTCTGTGGTTCAGGTGAACTAGTTTTCTTCCTCTACATAACATTCCAATTCTTACTCAGTGCCTTTCTACAGTCTGTCTCCTATGCCTAGAATTTTTCTTGACCTCCTCTCTACATTTGATACTTTTGATACCTTCATCACCACCACTTCTTAGGATTCCTAGCTCTTTGAACCTCAGCTCAAGTGCAACTTTCTCTATGAAGCCTTTCTGCAACTCCCCAGATGCTAAGGCCTCCTCACTGAATTTGTTTTGTATGTACCCTATGCATACTTAGATTTGTATGTATGGTGTCCCCTGATAGAATATAACTTCATTGAAGACTGGGACTGATTCTTTTTCACCTTTATATTCTCAGTGCTTCAAATTGGGTTCAATTTGCAACACATTATAGATACTTTAACAATGCCTGTTAGTTGATTCTCTGGGAAAGCAATTCAAACATTTAAAGATTCATTAAACTATTTGTTATGTGTCCACATAAAGTTTTCTCCAGTTTAAACATGCCTCATTCTTCATACAATCTTCATATGACACAATTTAAAATTCCCTCACTGAGTCAAAGAGAAATTCAAGGGCATCACATGCCATTCAAAAAGTGAAAAGTAAAAGCAAGGTTTCTTGACACTAAAATCCATTAAGTTATCCTGTTACCTTTTGTAAGCCCATGCACTTTGCACAAAGGATTGAATTTTACAGACCAAAGAAATACAATTAAGTTTTGAATAAACCCTCCAGGTAACCACAAGGATCTGGAGCATTTCTGTTGACTAGCTAGGTTAATGAAACACCAGACGTGTCCTGTGTTTATTCATGTTCTTGTTCACTATTATTGCTGCTATGACTCCATGAATCCATATGCATATTGAACAGGTATAGGATGACTTATTTATGCAGGAAAAAGTGGTATACACAGTTCATATATAATTAGGAAGAAGTTATTTGTCATACAGATCCTAGGCAGCAAGGAAGGCATTGGGAAATATCTGACTATAATTGTAAGTGTATGTGTATGTTTGAGAAGTGGTGGTGGTGGGGAGAGAGGCGGAGGGAAGGAGGAACAGAGAAAAAGAGAGAGAATTCCAAATTATTTGGAGATTTAAAATATCACCCTACTGCTTCATTGCATTAGCATAAGTCTTTGGTATCAAACAAAAATAGAAAAAGAACAATTAAATTGTATATAAGGACCCTCAATGGCCACATATTGACTTAGAAACCCATAAATTAACATTATGTTTTGTTTTATCTTTATTTATTTTGTTAAATATTTTCCAATTACATTTTAATCTGATTCAGCTCATACTCATTTCAGCCATGTCTTCTGCAGGCTGTGTATTTGATACCTCTGAAGTAGGTAACTGAAAGCTGATTTTACTGAACATGTTTACATGGTTAACCCACATAGAAAATATGGTAAATTAGAAAAAACTTTGTATGGAGAGTTGGAAATGGATTCTTGTTCCAGCTTTGCCATTAACTATCTCCATGATTTTGGCAAATCTCCACTCTAGTTTATTTATCCATAAAAACCGGAGCTGTTCTTTAAGGTCTTTTCTAGATCTAAGATTTCATGCCTTTATGGAACTGACTTTGAAAAGGCAGGAAGGCTTTCTTTCAATACCATAAATGGTGTTAAGAAGCACTGTGATATACTTGATCAGGCATTGGGCCCAAAGTAAGGAAGACCTGAGTTCAAGACACCAAGTGTGAGACTCTAGGAAATGTGTAAACTTTCCATGCTTCAGTTTCCTCATCCATATATGAAGATGGTAGATTTAATGGTTGCTAAGCTATCTTCTAGCTCTAAAATATGATCTTATGGTCTAGTGCTATCCCATGCTCATAGGATCACTTTTTTTTTTTTCAGGGCAATGGGGGTTAAGTGACTTGCGCAGAGTCACACAGCTAGTAAGTGTCAAGTGTCTGAGGCCAGATTTGAACTCAGGTACTCCTGAATCCAGGGCCGGTGCTTTATCCACTGTGCCACCTAGCTGCCCCAGGATCACTTTTAAATTATAAATAGCTCAGGGATAGCTAGGTGGCACAGTGGATAGAGCACCAGCTCTATAGTCAGGAGCACCTGACTTCAAATCTGGCCTCAGATACTTACTAGCTGTGAAATACTAGTACTTACTAGTTGGGAGAGTCACAACTCCAATTGCCTCCAAAATAAATAAATAAATAAAATTGTAAATACATATTCATAAGAAAAGTAGCTTGAAAAATAAAATGAGGAAAAGATTAAGTAGGAAAAAAGTAAAGTATGTGTCAAGATATAACAAAAATGCTTATTATATGTAACAAAGTATGTGTAATATGTACTATAATTTATGAGAAAGAAATCTGTTTGTGGTCAAACTCCCAGCTCAGGGTGTAATCATAGAAAGTAAGAAGCAGATATCAACGTGTTGGGGCAGCTAGGTGGCGCAGTGGATAGAGCACCGGCCCTGGAGTCAGGAGTTCCTGAGTTCAAATCCGGCCTCAGACACTTAACACTTACCAGCTGTGTGACCCTGTGCAAGTCACTTAACCCCAATTGCATCACTAAAAAAAAAAAAAGATATCAACGTGTTAAACTAAGTGTAAAGAGATATATTTCTCTTTAAGGTGTGTGAAAAGACTCTAATGGTATTGGGAAGGGAAGATTGGTCATTTGCTGGAAAAAATTAAACATGCCCCCTAGCTTGCCAGCTCTGTGGTTAGTCCAGCCAGGAACTGATGGTCCCCGAAAGAGTCAGCAGTTGAGGTGTGAGAAAATAATTATTAATAATGGATTTCTTGGGGGGACCTAGAGATTGGTCCTCCCCTCCACCACTTCAGAAAGTCCAATTTTTGAGGAATTTCAGCAGATCTTTTTTGGGACAAACCCAAGGGAACAAAAGAAATGGAGATAGACTCGTTTGTCTAGCTCTGTGAAGGACTGATGGGAACAAACAACACCTAGATACTGGACTTCACCTTTGTCCTTCAGTGAGGGTCTTTTGCATACTCTTCCCTGATGTCATCTGTAGAATTCATTTTAATTTAGACCACCCTCAAGTCATGTCAACTAATGGAATTGAATGATATTAATCAATTAGCTTTAATCAATCTATAATGACCTGTCTCTATCAAAAGAGGATAAAACCCTTGGCCACACAAGGGTTGCTCTCTTGGTTCACTTGGCTCTTGGCTCGAGCTCTTGGCTGGTGTTTTGCTTGAGGTCTTGGCTTGGCCCTTCCTCTTAAGACCACCATATGTCTGATGACCTGAAGTTAGGAGGACACATAGTCACTCCTTTACTGGTATATATAATATTAATTAATAAAAAAAAATGCTTGCTGCAAAAAAACTGTTGCAATAGCAATTAATGATAAAACACAGTTTTAGCTTAATTAAAACACAGTTGGCTGAATCAAACCTCTGAGAGAGAGACTTACCCTATCAATGCTGTGGGAAGAGAAGAATTCTTTCTCCTTCTGCCATCCATAAAGGTAGTTGTTAAAGAGTTTGCCAATTCAAAAGAGCATGAGATACAGTTGAAATGGGGGGACAGCTGGGTGGCACAGTGAATAAAGCACCGGCCCTGGATTCAGGAGGACCTGAGTTCAAATCTGATCTCAGACACTTGACACTTACTAGCTATGTGACCCTGGGCAAGTCACTTAACGGTCATTGCTCTGCGAAAAGAAAAGAAAAGAAAAGAAAGAAAGAAAGAAAGAAAGAAAGAAAGAAAGGAAGGAAGGAAGGAAGGAAGAAAGAAAGAAAGAAAGAAAGAAAGAAAGAAAGAAAGAAAGAAAGAAAGAAAGAAAGAAAGAAAGAAAGAAAGAAAGAAAGAAAGAAAGAAAGAAAGAAAGAAAAATGAAAAAGAAAAAAAAAGAGATACAGTTGACATGTATACAGTAAGGAATAGAGACCCCAACTCTTTGTGGAGTCATAGGCCCAGAGAGGGGCAGCATTCCAGGCAGGGAGCAGCTTCAACCTCAGACTATAGAGAAGAGATCTGACAATGGATTCCACAATGGGCTAGTTTAGGCAGTTGAGACTTGATCTTCAGAGAGGAATAGGTGGAATGAGCCAAGCTGAGGAGCTCACTTAGCACCTGGGAATGGGGAAGAGGAAGGGAGAAACTGTGAATACTTTAGAAGTGGAGAAAAGACCGTGGGACCCTCTAGTACCAGAGACATTTCCTGCCCTGGCTACATGTATTCCTTGCATGTGTGTATGGATATGGATATGTGTATACACACATACATACTGTCTTGCATGTGTAATATATACACATACATATACACACATACACACATACATATCTAAATATCTATCATCTATCCATCCATCCATCCATCCATCCATCCATCCATCCATTCATCCATCCATCCATCCATCCATCTATCTATCTATCTATCTATCTATCTATCTATCTATCTATCTATCTATCTATCTATCTATCTATCTATCTATCTATCTATCTATGTTGTTGTTTGTCCTTTGTTCAGATGAGGAAACTGAGACAAACAGGATTAAGTGACTTTCCCAGGGTCACACAACTAGTGTCTGAGGCCAGATTTGAACTCAGGTATTCCTGACTCCAAGCCCAGTACTCTAACCACTGGATGACCTAACTGCCCTTATCAAGCAATTAGCATTCCTTATTTGCCAAAGAAGGCTTTGATCCTCCATACCTGAAGGCCAACCCACCTACCAATCAGGATTATCTTACCTTTGCTAGGGGAGGGTCAAATGATGTACTGTTGGGACAATCAGAAGGACCACACACCTAGGTTTAAAAGACTTTTGGTCCTCACTCAGGGTCTTTGTTCATTGGGAGAGAGAGAGAGAGAGAGAGAGAGAGAGAGGGAGAGAGAGAGAGAGAGAGAGAGAGAGAGAGAGAGAGAGAGAGAGAGAGAGAGAGAGAGCCATAGACTCAATTTCTTGGTTACTGATAGTCTGACTAATAAATTGATCATGTTCAAGTCCCTGGCTGACTGCTGAGGTACTGGTCTGACCCATTTTTACTAACAGGATATGTGTGACTATTATTAAAAATTATATTTTGGGGAGCAGCTAGGTGGCACAGTGGATAAAGCATTGGTTCTGGATTCAGGAGGATATGAGTTCAAATCCGGCCTCATATACTTGACACTTACTAGCTGTGTGACCCTGGGCAAGTCACTTAACCCCCATTGCCCCCTCCCAAATATTTTGTCCTTGAGATAACTGTACCTCAGAGTAATTTTTACTCTCTACAGAGCTCATCCACAGACATAGACAGTATTATTCTGAAACCTTTATGGATCACAGGCCCATAAAGTAAGGTTTACCTCCAGTGGCAAGATACATTATCAGAATGACTGGAGATAGACCTGATGTTTAAGGCAACTGAAGTTAAGTGAATTGCCCATGGTCACAGAGCTAGTAAGTGTCTGGGGTCACATTTGAATTCAGGCCCTCCCAACTTCAGGGCCAGTGCTCTATCCATTGTGCTACCTTGTTGCCCCATACTTACATATATGTATGTATGTGTGTGTATATACCATCAGTATACCATCTTAGGCTGTTTCTGCCTACTCTTCCCACTGATGCTGTATATATTTCTGTAAGAGTGTGACCTGGGCTGGGGGGGGGAGGGGAGAGGAAGATGTTATATAGCTATTGTTTTTATTATTCCATTTTAGCAAATATCTTTATCTTGAATTGTTTCTTTTGACTAACTTATAAAGGTAAGTTAACTAGGTGAAACTTGTGAGCTATAGTTTTGGAGGTCAATCCCTGGAACCTTTGAGAGTAGTTTCCCCTCAGGGAACCTAACCTATAAATAACCATGTGGGGTGGTAGTCCAAAGAGGGTGCTACAAATTAAAAGACAAACATGGAAGTAAAAGAACCTTCCAAGTATGATACAATTGAAAGATTAAGACTTTTTTTAAAAAAAAGAGTAAAATTCTACTAAATGGATTTTCATGATCTGGAGCTTGAGTTTTTAACAATCACTATGTGCTAGGCATGGTAGGTGCAAGTAAAAAAATGTCATAATCCCTACTTTCAGGGAGGTTTTATTTTAATAGGGGAAACAAACACCTACTATGTGCTGGACACTGTGTTAGGTGCTGAGTACTTTTAGCAAAAAATCAAATTTATTCATACTGTGAATAAAGAAAAATGGAAAAAGAAGCTAATTTTAAAGGTTATCCTTAAAAGGATAAAGTGACAGTCAACTCTTTTCTCTTTTTGGAAACAGGAAGATACATTTCTACCAATATGTAAAGAGCAAAAGGGAAAGGAATTATTATTATATGTCACCTAACAAAATCCCAGGGAACAATGTGCCTATAGTAAGTGATGATTTGACATAGAATTGGATGAAATTGAAGTTTGAGTTTTGGTCCATTTCTTGACATTGGAATGTGGAATCAATATGTGATAAAAGTTTTATATAAACAAATCTGATGCAAAAAAATATTCAAGGAACTTAGAACATCTTCATTTTACTGAAAGGTGGCTTCCATTGTAGAAGGAAAAAGTGTGCATATTAGAGCTTTTAAAATCTCAACCGCATATAGTTTCAGCAAAGAATAATTTTCTGTTTGTAGGATTGTGTATTTAAAATTCCACACTTCAATCAGGGACCATGATACCAAGCAATTGGCCACAGAATTTGGCTCCTGCCATGGAATTTGCCCTGTGGAAATCATTGCTGCGGCAGCTCTCCTCTCATATGGCTGACAGAAGGGTGTATGTGTGGGGGTGAATCATTGTGTTTGCTTTGCTTTGGTTCTGCCTAAGAAAATTGCTCAGGCAATTGCTTTTCGTAGCATGTAATACTGTTAGTTCCTTTTCCCCTGTTAACAGACTCCCACCCTCAAATACCATAGAAAGATGGAAGGAAGAAAAATTACTAAGTCCTACTAACCATTTTGGACCTAGTCTCAATAAGACAGAACTTTATATCTCACCTTCTCTACCTCTATGTTGACTTATGAAAATTCTTCCAAGTTCAGAGGAACGTAGAATGGAATTCTTTATCTTATATTCCATACCTAAGTGTCAGCATAGTGGGGAAGATAGAAAGCTAGCCTTGAAGTTAGGAAAACTTGTGTGATTCTGGACAAGTCATTTAAACTCTTCATTCTTTAGGCAGCACCATTAAGACTAGAAATTGAAGAGCAGGTACTGACCTGTATTGGTAAAGGCAATTTCCTCACTTGGGTGCACTCTATACCAATGAAATCACAAGTCCCATCCTTATCTTTATGCTAGACTAAAAAATTCAGCCCAATTTTCTTTTTCTGAAACACATCATAAAGTCCTGCAAAAAGGGCAAAATTCAAATTATACAAAAAATAGGTAGGTCTTGATTAAATTTTCATGGATTTTCTTTCTTGGACAATTTAATTAGTGAAATTTGTTTTAGAAATGGGCTTTGTTGTTAGAGATTTTTATTTTGTCTTACTAAATTTAAGTCAGCACAAATAAAGAGTTGGCTACTGGAACTTTGATGTGACTTTGATGGCAATGTATTTCATTGTTGTAGCTATTTTTACATATTTGATAAAGGTCAGTGTCCATGGAAGTACCCTTCTAGCCCATATTACAGGTGATACTACAGGTGACCAGATAATTTAAGAATACACAATATGAGGCAGCTAGGTGGCACAGTGGATAGAGCACTGGCCCTGGAGTCAGGAGGACCTGAGTTCAAATCCGACTTCAGACACTTAACACTTACTAGCTATGTGACCCTGGGCAAGTCACTTAACCCCAACTGCCTCACCAAAAAAAAAAAAAAATAGAATGCACAACATTATATGGCTTTGGGTTTTTCTTCAAGCATAGAGAAGCTGACATTCTGTGGCAGGAAAACTCCATGAGGTAATAACAAAATTATATTAATGTAAAAGAGTACAAGGGAGAGAAAAAGAGACCCCCTTCTCTAATGTGCAAATTGCTGAGTAGTCAGATGAAGGAAGTGAAGTGCTTGCTTTCTAGTCATCATGAAAATATAACTTGGAGAATTTTCCTCTTGAAGACAAAGTAGGGAAAAACATATGTTTATCACTTTGAAGAATAGATTAAGAATGTAAAATTTACTTATCCTTTGTGCATATTATAAGGCAAAGATTAGATTGATTTTTCCTGAGGTCAAAAGTAAACATGATTTAGTTTCTCTGTACATTAGACAGATTTTTTAAAAAATCCCATTTGATTTCTTTTTTTAATTTGATTAAAAAAATTTACACTAGACAGATTTCTGCTAAATTTTCCTATTTGTGCATTAGGAAAAGAATATAAACCCCCTAAACAAAGATTCTACCTTGGGGTGGAGAGCAGCAAGGGGAGAGAAAAAAGAAAGGAAGGAAGGAAGGAAGGAAGGAAGGAAGGAAGGAAGGAAGGAAGGAAGGAAGGAAGGAAGGAAGGAAGGAAGGGAGGAAGGGAGGAAGGGAGGGGGGAAGAAAAGAAGGGAGGGAGGAAGGAAATCTACAAATATTGCTTTCTAGTTAGAAGAATTAACTTTGTTAATAAAATCAAAAGAGTTAAAGATTAATTTTTTTCTTTATGGGGCAGAATTTTTAAAATATCAAAGTATTTAAAAAGAACTGATTAGTCTAGATAGGTTTGGAAAGTGGAAAACATGGCAGAAGATAACAAAAGCAAAGAGATGATAGATGAAAGTGGGAAGGAGCAGGTGAAAAAAACACTTGTTTAGGTAGCTTTAATAATGCATACTGGTATTTTGTTTTTATTTTATTAGTCAAAGAACAGGGGGAAAATTCATATGGAATAGTCAGTAATAAAGCTTCTAAAATCCTCATAGCTCTGCTTAATAGGAACCAGAAGGAAAATGTCTATATTTATGAATATTTTAAATACATTATTAATATTGTTTAAATGTAGTGTCTTATTGAGTTTTCCATCTTAGATGAAAATAATAAGAAAAAAAGTATTGGTTATATGACCTCAAAAACTGTGAATGACATGAAATAAAGCGCACTGTTAAAATATTCTTCCTAATGCCATCTAGAGGAGATGGTTTTTCTTGTACCATTACCTAAAATGTAAAATTTTAAGAATGCCAATTATACTATTTTCATAGCCACTTTAAAGTCAATAATAGGTTGAAATGCTGAGAATTGCCTGTAGGCAATATTGTGCTTCTATGTCAGTTTAAACTATGCTAAGTTTGATTTTCACCCTAGGGATTTGATCAGTCTACAGGTTAACAGGAGATCTCCCTTATGTTTTGACATTTTGGTGGTTTCACAATCAGTACTAGTTTCCTGTAGCAAAAACATAAATTTGTCATAACTCTAGGTCCATGAAAACAAATCAAGATAAATCATCCATGACCACTTAAGGCCAATTGTGACCTTTAGAAAGGGGTAATGGAACACTGTAATTAGTTGCTGTTACATGGATCTACGCCTGAAATTTTCACTAATCTGGACTCAGTGGATTGCTTAAGTAAGTATTTGCACGCAAACTAGAGATAGCTGATACCCTTCTGTGCCAAGTGTCACCATAACTTTAAAAATTAAAGATGTAGAGAGTCTCAAGTGGGTTTCACTAGGCAGTCTGATTCAGATTTTATTATCAAAATGGGTTCATAATAAGCATGAAGTGTCCTTTCAGATTAGTCATGCTTCAATAGTTCCCTGCTCTATTTCATTCTGCACCCTTCTTTCCCTCCCCTGCCTTTCTCCTTCTGCTGCCTCCAGCTCAGTCTCCCTCCTCCTTGTCCTGACACAAAATCAGCTCATAGTTTGGATTGAACAAAGCACTCTAAAGGGGCTGGTGTTTATTAAGCTAGTTGATCATTCTTTCTCGGGTGTGAAAATTAATCTCTTTCAGTTCAGAATTGCCCAAAATATGGCAATAGGTAAATGAAAATGAAAACATACCAAATAGGAAGTTTCTTGTTGAAGAAATAAGACTAAAACATAGCCTTCCCTTCCCCCTACACAGAAAAATTTATATATATATATATATTTCATCTATTGTTGTTAAAATACATAAAATCTAGCTTTTTAAAAACTGAGGTACCAAAAAATATGCTATACAGAAGTTTAAAGCAGCTGGGTGGTATGGTGGGATAGAATGATGGCCTTGAAATTGGGAAGGGATGAGTTGAAATCCTACTTCAGAAACTTACTAGCTATGTGACCAGGAGTAAGTTACTTTTTACCCTCTTTGAACCTCAATTTTGCCATCTGCAAAATCAGGATAATTATAGCACCTTCTTCCTTGGGCTGCTGTCTTAAGGGTGCGTGTGCGTGTGTGTGTGTGTGTGTGTGTGTGTGTGTTTTAAATAGATACATAGTTTTTGAGTTGTTTCAATTGTGTCCAACTCTTTGTGACCCCATTTGGGGTTTTCTTGGCAAAGATACTGGAATGGTTTGCCATTTCCTTCTTTTACAGATGAGGAACTAAGGAAAACAGGGTTAAGTGACTTGCCCAAGGTTATATAGTTTGTCAGTGTCTAGGACCAGATGTGAACTCATGAAGATAAATCTTCCTGATTTTAAGTCCTATGCTCTGTCCTCTGGGCCACGAAGTGTCCATATGTGTATATATGACATTGTATAAATTCTTTGTTATTATTTGACTGACATTGAAATGCCAAAAATCATTTTAGACATACTTTAACACACATTGTTACATAGTATGCACAAGTATATAGAATTTTAATATGGAATTAAGTTGGTAACCTGAGAGCTGCTTTTTTTGAATTATTTTGTCATGCACTTTTCTCCCCTTTAGGTTAATTGTTTATATTACTCATTTCTGTTTTGCTCCCCAATAAGTCAGGGATCTTATCTTTAATGTTCAATTATGTGTTGTTGTTGTTGTTGAGTTGTGTCTGACTCTTCATGACACCATATGAGGTTTTCTTGGCAAAGATAGTGGAAGGGTTTGCCATTTCTTTCTTCAGCTCATTTTACAGGTAACTGAAGCTAACAGGGTCACACAGCTAGTAAGTGTCTGAGGTTAGATTTGAATTCAGGTCTACCTAACTCCAAGTCCAGTGCTCTATCTACTGACACCTAGCTGACCCATGGCACTTATGTGACTCTTTAAAATGAAGCAATAAAACCTCAAATTATTCAAAATATATCTGAAAATTTTATTTGGATTGAATTAACAAATCTTTCTGAAAACAAAATTTGCAAAAGGAAGAAACATGTTTTGCTACCGTATGACTAATATAAATATATATATATATATATATATATATACACCATATGACTAATATATATGTGTGTGTATATATATACATATATGTGTGTATATATATGTATATATGTGTGTGTGTGTGTGTATATATATATATAAAATCAGTGTGCTTCACAGGAAAATGTGACTCACTGATCTCAAAAGAGAAGGAAGTGTTTATGTGGGAGATGAACAAAGTTGTGCTGTTAAAATAAATAGAACCCCATATTTTAGGTACCCTGATGAAGACTTTATAACTCTCTCCTCCCTTCCCCCACCATGAATTTTTAAAGTTTAGAAAGTTTAAAAAATATATATATATATATATATAATAGACTGGTATGACAAAGACTAATCATACAAATTATAAAATTATGTGGCCATGAAATTAACTTGTGTAAATAAGACAAAGGAAAACAATTTACTCATGTTTCTTCAAAGTAAAATGCCTTTTAAGAGCAGTGATTGTCTATCACTTTTTTTTTTTTGTGGGGCAAAGGGGGTTAAGTGACTTGCCCAGGGTCACACAGCTAGTAAGTGTCAAGTGTCTGAGGCCGGATTTGAACTCAGGTACTCCTGAATCCAGGGCCAGCGCTTTAACCACTGCGCCATCTAGCTGCCCCTATCACTTTTTTTTTAGACTCAGCCTCTCTCACTTGCCCAGGATGGAAGCACAGTTGAATCGGCCCTCTCCATATAACTTCACCCCATTGCAGGCCCCCCAGAAGTTTTGATTAGCTCTGTTTCAACCCCTGGGGTGGTTTGCTTCTCCTTAAGGAGTGGGGAGGGAAGGAGGGGGGAAGGTAGAGGAGAAGAGAAGAGAAGGGAGGCACATACCAATGTCAGACATCCCATCAGACTTTAACCCTGCTGCAGCACAAAACACCAGAACTCAATCAATCCAACAGTCTCCAGCTCACCTAGTGACAGGGACTGCATATGACAGCCACCATTTCTAGTTATCTACCCCATTTTAAAATATTACCAGGAAAGGTGAGAAATCCTACAGCCTCCCACCATAGTCCATTCCAGCATGTTGAATGACCCTCACACTCAAGTGTTGTCTTCACTAAACTTCCTTTTAAAGCAAATGTTGTTTTACTCAGTAAAGGTAAGAAACTGTATCTTTAATCATTTCTTTATATACCAGATGACAGTAATTATTATTCTTTGGTCTTCTCCAGAATGAAGGGATTTCGTTTCTTTCCTTATAAGGTTATTTCCTACCCTGGTCTCCATTTTTGTTCTCCTTTCTACTTCCTTCTCTTTTGGAACCATGTGCTGTCCAAAACTGAAGCTTTTGGTGAAAAAAAAAAAGTTGTTGTTTTTAATATGTGCCCATATTTTTCTTATCTCTACACAGTGTTGTCTTGGTATTACCAAGGAGACAATGATGTGCCTTGGTCCTCCTCCGCTACCTCTTCCTTGGGGATTTTTGCTTTAGCCTTGGAACTGAAAAAGACCCTAACTGTGACTAAGCTAGCCAACCCCACCTTGGTCCTTGTGAAGAAAAGAAGCTGAGAAGCCAGGAGGAGAGCTCTTGAGAACCAGAGATTGGAAACTGGCTCAGTTTGGTTTTTCCTAGGATTGCTTGGAGAGGAAAACTACTTCCAGTGGCGGAGAGGGAAGGAGGAGGGAGCGCTTGAGTAGCTGGAGAAGTTACCTGGTCTGTTAAAAGATATGTGTAGGGGCAGCTAGGTGGTGCAGTGGATAGAGCACTGACCCTGGAGTCAGGAGTACCTGAGTTCAAATCCAGCCTCAGACACTTAACACTTAGTAGCTGTGTGACCCTGGGCAAGTCACTTAACCCCAATTGCCTCACTAAAAACAAAACAAACAAACAAAAAAAAAAGCTATGTGTATGTAAGTGGTGGGGTGAGGGTATAAGAGGGACCAACACCACTGTTTACCAGCACAGCATCACTTTAAGAATATAAGGAGTAAAACTTAGTAGTATTTAGCATAGCTTAAATATATACTTACTGGCTGTGTGATCCTGGACAAATCACTTGACATCTCAGTATCAGAGATTTCAGCTTTGCCACTGATGAACAAAAAGATACCACCCTTAATGAAAAGACATTCTTGTTCTTAGTTTGATCACCACAAACAAGGCAAACTATCTAATAATCTTAATTTCAGGAAATCAGGATTCCTCCCTGAATCTAAATTGTATTCAAAGAGGATTAACTGTATGGATCTTTTGTTCAGATGAGACTGAGGACTTCAGACTACAGTATTTACCAAAATATTATACCTAAAGGTTCCTAACAAAACTGAAGCCTTAGTGTTGCATGTTAACACAAAGTCCTGCCTCAGATGCATAGTCATGTCACCCTGAACAAGTCATTTCATTTCTCAGTGCTCCAGGCATCCAAGACAAAGGTTCTTAAATTGTTTTTATGTCATGGACCCCTTTGGCAGTCTAGTGAAGCATATGGACCCCTTCTCTGAATGATACTTTTGAATGTATAAAATAAAATAGATAGGATTACAAAGAAAATCAATTAGTTGAACACATATTAAAAAAAGTTAATGGAACCTCAAGTTAAGAACCCCTGTTGTAAAATTCTAGAGCAGATGTCAATGCCCATTCATACAGGGAATTTCCTTACCATTCCTATGTCATTGAAATCCCAAGTTGGTCCAGTCCAAATAAATATGCATCAGGCACTATGCTAGGTGCTGGGAATATGAAAAAAAAAATTGAAACAGTCCCTGCCTTCAAGAAGACTACATTCTATCACAGGAGAAAACATGTACTCATATAAATATATTCAAGATAAATACAAGTTAATTATAGGGGAAGACACAGTTGGGAGAATCAGGAAAAGACCTTATGTACTGTAACCATTGGAGTGATGCCACCTACTGGAGAGTTACTGTAGGAAAGCTCTGCCTTGAGAAGAAGGCTTCTGAGGGCAAACCATGTGGTCAGTTCCTTGGCGTCGTTCGCTCGTGGGTGCTGCCTATCTTGGAGCTGTGTGTGTGCATGTGGATGGGATGTTCCCAGTTTCATGAGAGGCTTCTGGGAGGAAGAAGGAAGGTTGGGGTCCTTTTGGTTCCTGACCTCTCCATGGCAGGTTGGATGATGGGGTCTCTTAGAGTTAGATTTTTACCTTTCTCTCTGATCATTAGATCCTAATGCTCTTTAATAAATACTTAAACACTTAAATACTCTTGCTAAAGCTTCTAATTTGTTGGCAACCACTCCTTAGATATTTTAGATAGTATAGCTAGAATTTTAGCCACTTACAGTAGGATAAAGCATTTCATCTGAGTATTTCTAAAAGAAATAAGGGATTTCAATCAGTAGTGGTAAGGAGAGACTGTACTCCAGGCATGGGGGATAGCCTATGCATAAATACGGAAATGGGAGGTAAGATGTAGTTTGAGAAGAACAGCAAATAGGCCAGTTTGGTTCAACCTCAAGAGTGATTTCTTACCCTGTAAGTCTTAGAGCAAAAAAAGGTCAGACTTGGGGCAGCTAGGTGGCACAGTGGATAGAGCACTGGCCTTGGATTCAGGAGAACCTGAGTTCAAATCCAGCCTCAGACACTTAACAATTACTAGCTGTGTGACCGTAGGCAAGTCACTTAACCCCAATTGCCTCACCAAAAAAAAAAAAAAAAGGTCAGACTCTCAGATTTTCAAATACCTTCTTTTATAGTTCCCAACTTTGACTTAGAGGGAATGTAAAATGTCTAGATCTATGGGCCTATAATTCCATGATGACCTATTATATAAACATCCCAAGTTTCAGGGACATTGAAGCTACATATGATCTATTTCTTCAATTAGGTATTTATCTCTCAATGGGTGGATTAAAAATAATTTATTAGTCAGCAGACAACATGTGAAGGGAGATGTCTTGTGTACCCTGTCTTTGATTTTTATTTACAACCTTTTTTTCCAGCCAAGAGTGATATACATCACAGAATCCTTAAAACTTAGGGGAACTCATTGGAATTTTAGCATCCTTATATAACCAATCCAGAGATTTGTATTCTCCTATTAGGATGGTAGCTCCTTGTATGTAGTGACTATTTTTTTCTTTTTGCTTGTTTTTTGCTTCTTTGGTGCTTAGTACAGTGCCTAGAAAATGGAAAGTGCTTAATAAATGCTGGTGGACTTGTCTTGCCATAGAATATTAAAATGAAGATGCAAGAAAAAATGGTTATAGACTTATATAGCTTTGTGACTGGTTAGGAATTCTTTTTTTTTGTTTTTGCTCCCAAGAGATTTTCTGTGCTAGATCACTGAATCATTGGATATTTATCTCCCTTAATACAGCTAGATGATGTCAGTCAGCATGAACAGGATAATGTTCTATTTAAAATAACATAACTGTAAATCCTATCCTATGAATTTACATTTACAAGACTTTTCTTGCTATTAAAAATCCTTGAACAGAAATGTCTTTTCACTATTTAAAATATACCTTGCCACTTTGTTTTTTGCTGAATTTCCAAATTAGACAGTAATTCTCTCTTTATTGTAAGTACTAATAGTCCCTAAATGCATAGGTTCATATTGAAAGGCATAGCAGGAAAATAATTTAGAGTACCATTTCTTGCTTAATTCTCCCCCATTTACTGCATTATTAAATATTGTATAAATTATTTAAGGTCTTTTATATAACAATATTTTTCTTACAAACAGAATCTGAATAAATTGGTATTAAGTAATATTAGTAGACACAGATGAAATTATGATTCCTTTTTACCATAAAGATTTGTTTTCAATTTGTCAACTCTATTAAGAAAATGTGGAAAGATATAATGGAAGGAAATTGGTGTGGAATTCACTTCATTTGTGTCATAAATATACAGATTGCTTGGTGGCTAACATTTATCTTTGATTCCCTACTTGACACTGAAATAAACCTTTATTTTGTTCTAATTTCTTAGTGTTGCCACATAGATAAAAGGGAAGGATTAAAAAAAACCACCAAATTACCTTTCTTGTCTCAATAAAGATATGATCTAGAGCTAGAAAAAATAATAACAAAATTCATATGGAAGAACAAAAGGTCAAGGAAATTAATGAAAAAAAAATCAAAGGAAGGTGTCCTAGCTGTACCAGATCTAAAACTATATTATAAAGCAGCAATCATCAAAACTATTTGGTACTGACTAAGAAATAGGGATGTGGGTCAGTGGAACAGGTTAGACACACAAAATGCAGCAATAAATGAATATAGCAATGTCCTGTGTGATAAACCCAAAGACTCTAAATTCCAGGATAAGAACTCAGTATTTACACCATACAACAAAGCAAAGTGAAAATGTACAAGATCTAGACCTAAAGGGTGATACCATAGGCAAATCAGAAAAGGAAAGAATAGTTTACTTGTCAGATCTATCTAGAGGCAAAGAATTTATGACGAAAGAAGAGATAGAGAACATTGTGAAATGAAGAGAGGATCATTTTGACTACATTAAAATGAAAAGGTTTTGCACAAACAAAACCTATACAAACAAGATTAGGAAGAAGACAGGAAGCTGGGAAATAATTTTTCCAGTGTTTCTGATAAAGGCCTCATATCAAAAATATATAGAGAACTGAATCAAATATATAAGAATACAAGTCATTCCCCAATTGAGAAATGATCAAAGGACATGAACAGGCAGTTTTCAAATGAAGAAATTAAAGCTATCTACAGCCACATGAAAGGTATTTCAATCACTACTGATTGAGAAATGCAAAGTAAAGCTACTCTGAGATACCACTTCACACCTGTCCAAATGGTTAATATGACAAAAAAGGAAAATGATAAATGTTGGAGAAGATGTGGGAAAATTAGAACACTAAAACATTGCTGGTGGAGCTGTGAACTGATCCAACCATTCTGGAGAGCAATTTGGAACCATGCCCAAAAGGCTATAAAATTATGACCCTTTGACCCAGCAATACCACTACTAGGTCTATATCCCAAAGAGATCATAAAAAGGGGAAAAGGACCCACATATCCAAAAATATTTATAGCTGCTCTTTTTGTGGTAGCAAAGAATTGGAGATTCAAGGGATGCCCATCAATTGGGGAATGGCTAAACAAGATGTGGTATATGAATGTAATATAATACTATTGTGCTATATAGAAATTATAAGCAAATGGATTTCAGAAAAACCTGGAAATACATGAATTGATACTGAGTGAAATGAGCAGAACCAAGAGAGAACATTGTACACAGTATCAACAACATTGTGTGATGATCAACTGTGATAGACAACTCTTCTCAGCAATAAAATGATCCAAGACAATGCCAAAAGACTTATGGTGGAAAATGCTTTCTACATTCAGAAAAAAAAAAAAAAACCTATGGCATCTGAATGCAGATTGAAGAATACTATTTTCACTTTTGTTATTGCTTTTTTGTTGATGTTCTTGTTTATTCTTGCGTTTTTCTTTTCCTTTTGTTCTGATTCTTCTCTTACGACATGACTAATGTGGAAATATGTTTAACATGAATGTAATATATGACCTATATCAGATTGTTTGCTGGCCTCGGGATGGGGGAGGGAAGGCAGGGTGGGAGAAAAATTTGGAACACAAAAAACATCTTTACTTGTATTTAGAAAAAAATTTAAATTAAAATAATTAAAATAATAAAAACTAAGATGATCAAAAAGGCAATAAATTTTGAGATATAATAGTCCTGAGTAAGTTAATTCTTTCAGAGAGGTGATGCCATCTATTCCATGCATAGTACAGATAATAAGTTGGGGACACTGGAAAATTTTCCAGTACAACCTAAATCACAGTAGATTCATCATTTAGAAACATGGTTAATTCCTAAACCACAGATATTTAGAGTCAAATTTAAATGTAAAAAAAGACATTTATAATGAGCCAGCCAAATACCAGAAAATTCTTTCTTAAGTAGAATCTCCCTTCCCCATCTCTGGTCTTCAGACTGATTTCTTTCCAGGAAAGGAAGAAGAAGTTTGGACCAGAGGTTGGTCATTCTCCTCTCCTCATAGAGAGGAGGTTGCCAAGGTAGAAATTAAAATCTCCCTTGTAGAAAAGAAAGGGGAGACTCTAGCTATCTCTTCCCTTAAATAATGTTAGCCTAGGGGAAATAAATTTTTAGGTTCAAGCTACAATCCTGATTGCTATCCTTTAATGGGGAATTGTCTCAAGCTACCTATCCCAGGCTTGACTCCTTTACCACCAAATGCCAATTCCACAATGAATATATAGAGCAAATGGTGAATAATTCCATTTATCAAAGTGATAGAAAACACAAGTCAGAGAAAATATCCATAGAAGAATATATATCAGATAATATATAGAGTAAATGAGATTTCCTATTAGGAGATCAATCCAACTCAAACAAGAGAAAGTGTCAGATCTCACCCAAGGGAATTTCCTGAAGTCTCTAGTGTGGTAAGCTGGGAATAGGGGCATAATGGCCTTCTTCATAGTCTTTTCTTTTCAGGGACCTGAAGATAGTCTGCCATCTTATATCTTCTCTCTCAAAATTGGAAGCCAGAAGACCAGGATCTCTTGTTTCCAGCTGTCACTAAGTCAGATGTCAATCTTCTGTAGAACGTTGAATAATCAATCTCTTAATGCAAATGATCCTTTGAGCCTAGAGTTAAACATATCAAGCCAAATCTTCTTCTGTATAAATTTCACTTATTGTTTCTAATCAATTTTATTTATTTGTTTAGCAAATTCTGCATGTGGAGCTGTGTCATTCCTAGCAGGAGATAGATAATACCCATTTCCTGCTGTCAAGGAACTTACAGTTTAGTAGGGAAACTTAGAAACTAGGAAAAGATATTATTACAAGATAAGTATATTAAAGAATTATCAAAACTAATTAAATAATGATTTTTAAGCACTTATCATGTGCTGAACACTGTGCTAAGTGCTAAGGATAAAAATTTAGTAGACAGTTCCTACTCTCAAGATATTCACAATCTTATTAGAGGATATAATGAACTTCATTGATAGGGCAAATGTAAATGTCCCCAAGTCTTAAGAATTTATTGGAGGGGAGGGGCAAGATCATAGGAGAGTGGGTGTGTGACATAGGCAAGTGACAGTACCAGAGTGCCCTTCAAATGAAGAACATAGAGGGAGGGCAGATGGTGGATAAGAACCCTTCAAATACAGAAAAAGTAGAACCAAGAGAATTTCACAGTCTACTAGGAGAAGGAAAGGGAAGAATCAAAGATGACTTTGAGTTAGTAGGTAATTAGAAATATCCACTAGAGCTCTGGGAATAAGTTAGGAGTGAAGGTAAAGAATTGGGAGTAACAAGCAAAATGAAACTAAAACTATTTTCTCCAAAGTTAATAATATTGGCAAATCTAATGGCTTTTTCTCAATTTTCATTCTTCTTGACGTCTCTGTAGCCTTTAACACAGTTACCTTTTACTCTTTATGTTTTTTTTCTTTTTCCTTTCTGGCTTTTCATAATATTGCTACTCTTAACTGGTTCTCCTCCCCTGTTTGCTTTGTAGGATCTTCATCTAACTCACACTCACTAACCCTTTGTCCTTTAGTCCTGGTTCCTCTTTCATTTTCATTTTATACTGATCCCATCAGCTTCCATGGATTCAGTTAGTATTTCTATTTAGATCTATTTATCCAGTTCCAACCTTTCTCCTGACCACTAGTTTTGTACCTCTGATTGCCTATTGGACATCTTGAACTGGATGACCCATAGATATCTTTTTTTTTTTTTTTTTTGCGGGGCAATGGGGGTTAAGTGACTTGCCCAGGGTCACACAGCTAGTAAGTGTTAAGTGTCTGAGGCTGGATTTGAACTCAGGTACTCCTGAATCCAGGGCCAGCACTTTAACCACTGCGCCATCTAGCTGCCCCTCATAGATATCTTAATATGACCACATCCACAACTGAACACTCTCTCTTCCCTAAAACCTTTCTCTCATGCTAACTTGGGGTAGCTAAGACCTGAGGTCAATTCCAGCTTCAGACACTTACTAGCTGTGTATAATATCTACTTCCCAGCATGGATGTGAGAATCAAAGGAGATAATATTTGTTAAGTGCTTCGCACAGTGTTTGGCACAGAACAGGTGATATATGAACATTACTACTGCTGCTGCTGCTATGGTTACTGCTACCACTACTACCACTACCACTACTACTAGCATTACCACCAGCACCACTACCAGCACCAGCACCACCACAACCAGCAAAACCAGCACCAGTACTACTACTACTACTACTACTACTACTACTACTATTACTACTACTACTACTACTACTACTACTACTACTACTACTACTACTACTACTACTACTACTACTACTACTACTATGCTTCATTCACCCAGGCTCATCAGCTAGGTTTAATCTTTGGTTTATTACTCTCTCTCTCTCACCTCCCATATCCAGTCTGTTGACAAGTTCTGTCAATTCTACCTTCAAAATATTTCTTATATATGCCTTCCTCTCTTTTCTAACATTGCCACCACCCTGGTACACTCTCATCACCTCATACCTGAACTATTGCAATAGCTTTCTGGTTGGTCATCTTGCCTCAAGTCTCTCTCTATTTCATTTCATCCTCCATTCATCTATAAAAGTGATCTTCCTAAAGCAAAGCTCTGATCACCTCCTCTCCCTAGTTGATAAACTTCAATGACTTTTTGTGATTGCAACAAACATTTATTTTTATTTTTTCCAGTTACATGTAAGGGTAGTTTTCAACATTCATTTTCATAAGATTTAGAGTTCCAAATTTTTCTCCCTCCTTCCCTCTCTTCCCCCCTGCACAAGACAGCAACCAAGTTATATATGTACAATCCATAAGTGCTCTTTTTATCAGTTCTTTCTATGGGGGTGGATAGTATATTTCATCATCACTCTGTTGGGATTGTCTTGGATCATTGCATTGCAAACTTCAATGACTTTTTCTTTGCTGGGGGAATGAGGGTTAAGTGACTTGCCCAGAGCCATGTAGCTAGTAAGTATCAAGTGTCTGAGGCTGGATTTGAACTCAGGTCCTCCTGAATCCAGGGCTGGTGCTTTATCCACTGTGCCACCTAGCTGCCCCCTCAATGACTTTTTGTTTTTGTTTTTGTTTTTGTTTTTTGCAGGGCAATGAGGGTTAAGTGACATGCCCAGGGTCACACAGATAGTAATTGTCAAGTGTCTGAGGTTAGATTTAAACTCATGTCCTCCTGAATCCAGGGCCAGTGCTTTATCTACTGCACCACCTAACTGCCCCCCTCAATGACTTTTTAATGCTTCTAGGATAAAGCATAAAATGCTCTGATTAAAAAGCCCCTTCATAAACTGGGTACTTCTTACCTTTCCAATCTTCTTACACCTTACTTTCCTCCATGTATTCTAAGTTCCAGTGACACTCCTTGATGTTCATTGAACAAGATACTACATCTCCTGACTCCATGAATTTTCACTGGCTGTCTCCCATGCCTAGAATTCCATCTTTCCACTCTGCCTCCTGGCTTCCCTGTCTTTCAAGTCTCAGTTAAATTTCCATCTTCTGCAAGAAGCCTTTATCAGTCCCCTTCCTTCTGAGATTTTTTTCCCAATTTATCCTTTATTTATCTTGTTTGTACACAATTGTTTGCATGCTCTTACCCCCTCACGCCCTCACCCCTCCCTCCCCCGCCATTAGATTGTGAGCTTCTTGAAGGCAGGGCCCGCTTTACTTTTCTTTGTATACCGAGTGCTTAGCAAAGGCCCTGGGGTACATGCCGCACAATGGACTGTCTGTGTTTGGACATTTTAGCCACATTTGCCACATAGTCATATCAATTTCCAGCAGAGTTATATCAATTCACAGAAACACAAAAAGTATGTATATTTCCTTTTCAACACTGAATATTTCTGTCTTTTATCATTGCCAGTTTTATTATGTGAAATAAAACCATAGAGTTGTTTTCATCTGAATTTATCTTAGAGATCTGTGGTAATCTTTCAAATTGTTGTTTATAGTCTAATTATTTTAAGAAGTTTTGTGTATTTCCTTTGACCTCATCTATTATCTATTGGGGAATGGCTCTTGGTCTTATATATTTGGGTCAATTTCTTATCTTGGATATTAGATTTTTGTCAGAGATATTTGGTACAAAGATTTCCCTTTCAATTGATACCTTGTTCTTCTCCTAGCTGCCTCATTTTTATTTGTATAAAACCTTTTTAATTTCATATAACTGAAATAGTCTTTTACCTTTAATTAATTCCTCTATATATTACTTGATTAAAAATTCTCCTTCTAGTCCCTAAGGCACAGAAAATATTCAGGAGTTTCATGTCTCAATTGGTAGTGTGAAATTAAAAAAAAATCTAACAAGGAAAAAGGAGGAGAAGGAGGAAGAGGAGATGAGGAGGAGGAGGAGGAGGAGGAGGAGGAGGAGGAGGCAGCAATGGAGAAAACAAAGCAAAATGTATTTTGTTCTGGGTGAGTGGGAAGAAATTCAGATGTGAACTTTGGAGAAATGAAGTTCAAACTGTGAGAACATAAAAAGTGAGCATTCCACAAAAGCATGGGAATAACATTACTGGCACCTCAGGCTGTGTGTGTGTGTGTGTGTGTGTGTGTGTGTGTGTGTGTGTGTGTGTGAGAGAGAGAGAGAGAGAGAGAGAGAGAGAGAGAGAGAGAGAGAGAATGAGAATGAGGAAGAGACCTACTGATGTCATAAACTGAATGAAGCAGAGTTGTTGGATGGAGGAACAGCTGCTTCCTCCCTTCCTCAGTCAGCCTGGTGTTGTCCTCCCTTCCCTTTTTTGGTATATGATTAAATAGTAAGAATTCCATTCTTAAAAGTTCTGAAAAGTACCTCTATTTGTTTTTCATCATATTATTATTATTCTAAAATTATATTTAGTTCTCAAGTCAAAACTGATCATGTTATATGTGTGATATCCTGGTCTAAACATTTTTTTCCAAACCATTTTCTAATTTTCCTAATTGTTCTTTTCTCTCCACTATTTCCTTCAATATTCTATACTTTTCTTTCTCCAAATCAAATGAACCTTATTATTTTGTCTATCTTTATAAAGAAAACATTTGGTAGTGTGATTGGTAAAGTCATAAGTCTGTAAAGTATTTTCTATAGTATCATTTTTATTTTATTGCTGTGGCCCAACAACGAGAAATCAATATCTCTCCAATTATTTATATCCTAACTTAATATTATTTATATATATGAAAGAATGGGCAAACACAAAAAGAATCCCACCTTAATGATGTCAGAGAAGCTGAAAGCACAAATCAAGAAGAAAATGACTCCAAAACATGTTCAAGCAAAACCATAGTGGAAAACACAGCTTGGGCACAAATTCAGTTAAAATTCCTATATGAGCTAAAGAAAAAAAAAAAGAGTTTAAAATGCATTCATATATGAAATGAGAGCACTTGATGGAAAAAAATGAGAGCTATGGATGAAAGAATTAGAAAAGGATTGAATAGTTTGTTGCCCAAGCAACAAACACCTTGAAAATCAGAGTTGATCAAATAGAAAGCAATGACTCTATGGGACAAGAATAAATATTAAAAAGAGTTAAAAAAAACTAAAAATATAGGAGGACATGTAAAGTAGCTTATAATAACATAACTGACTTGGAAATAAATCAAGGAGAAAAAAATTAAGAATTTTTGGACTATCTGAACAGCATGATCAATAGATATAATATTTCAAAAAAATCTTATAAGTGTTTCAATCTCTTAGAGAGGCAAAGTGGAAATAGAAAGAACCTACTCAACACCTCTTGAAAGTAGCTCTACTCCCATGAACCTTATAGTCAAAATTCAATGCTTCCCGGTCAAAGAAAAAAAATACCACAAGCTGCCAAGAAAGAAAGAATTTAAGGACCAATAAGCCATAGTTAGGATCACACATGATTTAGCAGCCACCTCTATAAAGCAGAGAAGAACTTGAAATATGATATTACATAAGGTAAAAGATTTAGACTTACTGACAAGAAAAAGTTATTTAGCAGAACTAAGGATAATGCTATAGGAGGAATAGAATGATTTTTAAGGAAATAAAAGATTTCTAAGCCTTCTTGACGAAAATACCAGAGTTTTATAG
The DNA here is from genome assembly GCF_019393635.1 of Dromiciops gliroides. Taxonomy (NCBI): domain Eukaryota; kingdom Metazoa; phylum Chordata; class Mammalia; order Microbiotheria; family Microbiotheriidae; genus Dromiciops; species Dromiciops gliroides. The sequence goes on from NC_057863.1 coordinate 205,828,738, forward strand.
AAACTTTGAAGTTCAAACACAGGAGTTCAAAGAAACATAAACTAAACATGAAGGAACAATAAGGATCAAAATAAGAATAAACTTTATCGTTATTCAGTTATGTTCAACTCTTCATGATCCCATACACTGTAGCATGCCAATACTGTCCATGGGGTTTTCTTGGTATAAACAGTGGAGTAGTGTGCCATTTTCTTCTCCTTTGGATTAAGACAAACAGAGGTTGAGTGACTTGCTCAAGGTCACACACACAGATAGATAGATAAGGCCTGAGTGGTTCTCATATCTTTAATACTTTAAGAGAAGAATAGAAATATATAGGAAAAGGAATATACTAAGAGAGGAAAGGAAGGAAGAGAAAGTAAGATTAGTGAAAATGATGTCATAATTAGAGAACATAAGTCACATCTATACAAATAAGGCAGAAGGGGTTAGGGCACTGGCAGTCAACCTCACTCTCATATGAACTGGTTAAAGAAAAGAAAACCACACATAGCATTGGGTATAAATATATTCAACAGGGGAAAAGGAAAGAAAGGGCAAAGAGGGAAGAAGGGGAAGAAGGGATTAGAGGAAAGGCAAAATAAGGGAGAGATTATCTTAATCAGGCAGAGGGCAGAACCCTGAAGAACACTTATGGTTACAGGGTGTCATCTGGATGAAGACCCAGCAAAAGATAATGGCCTTGCTGGATTTATATCTGGAATGCAGGGCTGGTTAAATATTAAGCAAGCTGTAAACAAAACTGATCATAGTAATAAAAATATCATAAATTATATGATTATTTCAATAGATGTAGAAAAACTTTTGACAAAATAAAACACATACTTCCCAGTCAAATGGAGCTTTTCTTAAAATGATAAGTAGAATCTATGTGAATGTAATGGGGATAAACTAGAAGCTTTTTCAATAAGATCAGGGATAAAGCATTATCACCATTACTGTTCTATATAGTGCTAAAAATGCTAGTTATAAGAATAAAACAAGAAAAACAAATTGAAGCAGTCAGAGTAAATAAAACTATCATTTTTTGCAGGTAATTGTTCTTTCCAATATACCCAACTATTTCTTATGTTCTTGCCATTCCTTGCAATAAGTTGGCTACACCTTTCTTTGTGATCTTATTCTTGTCAATCTCTTCATTTACCACTTTTTTTTTTTTTTGGTGAGGCAATTGGGGTTAAGTGACTTGCCCAGGGTCACACAGCTAGTAAGTGTTAAGTGTCTGAGGTCGGATTTGAACTCAGGTACTCCTGAATCCAGAGCTGGAGCTCTATCCACTGCGCCATCTAGCTGCCCCCATTTACCACTTTTTAAGACAATCTATAGCTATCCCATTCTTCCTCTATAATCATTTCTCAACCAAAGTGATGTGGTATGGTGGAATGAGATCAATACTTGGGGTCAGGAGTGATTTGCATTCAAGTCTTATTAGTTATTTGATATTGTACAGGTTTTCTAACCTCTCAGCATCAGTTTCCTTATCCATAAAATGGGCATAATATCTACAGTTTTTGCCTTATAAACTTTTTGTAAGGATCAAATGAAATAATATAATGTGCTATAGGGAAATAAATTCTCAGTGCTTTAAAGCATCCCATGGTCCTTTTAGATACTTACCACACTCTACTTTTCATATAGTTGATTGTGTGCATTTATTGACTTCCCTAATGTCATCTCTTGATGGGATAAACTTTCACCCTGCCTTGGTATTTTCTATGGCTCAATGAAGACTTTTGGATTTGGATTATTGAATTGAATTCCACAAATGCCTACCATTCTATTAATTGCTTAATGTTCAATTAGTACTATTTGCTGTAAGCACATGTTTTACTATCCTACCTACTGTATGTTCTAAGTTCCTTGAAGGAAGGCATGATTTCTTTTGCTTCTTATTTCTCCCTCCCTCAGCATCCAGCACAGTGCTCTCCCATAATAATATTCAATAAATGCTTACCTATCTTCTTGAAAAGTATTATTTTGGGATAACCAAATGTGAATTTTGAGTTTTAAAAAGACTTTATATTATACATTTCATTTATTCTTGAATAAATTCTGAAAGATACATAGAAACTCATCATGGCAATTTGTATACACAAAAGATAATTCATTAACTTTTCATTTCAGACATTCTACTCTAGTTATTTTCACAATTATCCTTCTAAATAACCTTAAAATATTATGTCCAATTAAGAGAATATCATATAGTATACATCTATAATCAGAAAAATCACATTTAAAAGAAATCAAGAACCACTGTACTACAACATGAATGATTAGGTTGATTCAGTTTTAGAGTACTTTATAAATGTTATTTAAATCCAATGTAATTAGGATGCTGCTGTATTTAATATTCAGAAAATTCCATGGCTTTTTTTGTTTCTAATCATGATGAATTAAAAGTAATCCAAAGTATTTTCTTCTTTCCTTCCTAATGCTTGAACCTTAATCCAGCTTTAAATAACACCAGCACTAATGAATGTTAGTAGGAAATAGTGAATATGTACTTTGATTAAAAGAAACAAAACCAAATTCTTTGATTTTAGGAATTGGTATTACACTACTTACTGTTCCTTCCTGAAAATGACTTACAGGTGAAGATAATTTATTCCTTTTACTTATTGAGATTGGTTTTCAAACCAATCTCATAAATTGAACCATAAACTTGTCTGTGAAGTAATGATGCAACTCTTGAAATACCACAGAGATAGCTAGGTTTAAAAATGGATAAAGCACTGGGCCTTGAATCAGGAAGACCTGAGTTCAAATTCAGCCTCAAACATTTGCTAACTGTGTGACTCTTTACAAATCACTTAATTTCTATTTGCTTTAGCTTCCTCAATTGTAAAATAAAGATATTTAATAGCACCAACCTTGCAGAAGTGTGAGGATAAAATGAATATTTGTAAAGCACTTAGCACAGTGCATGGTACAGAGTAGGCACTTAAAAATTCTTATTTCCTTCACCTCCTTCCTATTGTAGGGCAATTAGTGGCTCTCCAACGTCCAAAACTATTTCTCCTCTTTGTCAAAAACTACAAATTATTAATAAAAACACCATATATTTTTAAAGTATTTTCTCCCTTTTCTAAGCCATTATATACTCTCTACACACCTGTGGGGTGGGCAGGACAAGTGTCATTGCATATATATTACAGCTTTAGAAACTGAGGATCAACAAGTGACCTACTGAGGTTCAACAACTGACCCACTTAATATTCATAATATTAAATGTAATATATTCCTCATTATACCTAAATCAATGGGAAAAATTCAACCCATTTTATTTAGAAAGAAAATAATATCAAGCAAATCTCATTTTTTTAATCTTTAAAAAGCAAATAAACAGACCAACTCAAACCCAACACTTATTTTGATGTTGTGCGTTCTCCCTCCAAAGGTTCATATAGAGGGCAGCCCATTTATACTTTTTCATCTTGTGCTGCTTTTGTCCATTTTTCTCTCATAAACCTACCACAAGGTGGTACACTAGACATGTTTCAGATCTTACGCCAAATTCCTTTACCAAGCAGACATATTAATGGAACATGTGTGCTCACCATTGATTCTATTCCATGCTCATGCTAGTCAGTCCATTTCCTTTTACATTTCTCTGATGACTTTATTCATGACTTTTTTCCTGTGTAATTATTTGCAATAATCCAACTGCCAATAGCAGGCAGGCAAGCTAGCCTCGTCCAAGCAGCAAAATGCTTTGAGGGGTAAACAGGAGACAGAATGTGCCAGCTGGCCCTGAGCACTTGCCACCACCTTGACCTACTGTGCCTTATCTGATGCTGGATGAAAAAACTCCAGAATTCTCTCTCTCTCTATGAACCTAGGGAATACCAGCTATTGACTACCAGGCTATTGACTCTGCTCCAGCCTGACCTGCCCTGCCCCCACATTGTGCCATTGTCCAGGGGATCCATATTGATAGAGATGAAACCCAACCCTTGCCTCTTCAGAAGCCGCTACTACAGAAAACCTAGAAGTGAACAGCAACAAGCATTTACTAAGTGCTATGTACCAGGCACTGTACTAAGTATATGTACAAGTACAAGGTATTGTATATATATGTGTGTGTGTGTGTGTGTGTATGTGTGTGTGTGTGTGTATTTTTTTTGGTGAGGCAATTGGGGTTGAGTGACTTGCCCAGGGTCACACAGCTAGTGTCAAGTGTCTGAGGTTGTATTTGAACAAAGGTCCTCCCGACTCCAGGGCCGGTGCTTTATCGCCACCTAGCTGCCCCTACAAACACAATTAAAAAGAATTCCTGGCCCTCAAGGAGCTTAAATTCTAATGCAGAAGGACAGCACACAAAAGGGAGCTGAACATTGGAAAGGGATTAGACGCAATTGGGGGTGGGCACTATCCGTCAATGAAGGTTCTGGGAGGTACTGAGCAATAGTGGGTTGGGGGTGGGGGTGGTGAGGGAGGGAGAGACAGACAGAGAGACAGAGACAGAGAGACAGAGACAGAGAGACAGAGAGAGACAGAGACAGAGAAAGACAGAGAGAGAGACAGAGACAGAGAGAAAGAGAGAATGAGACAGATTGGAATGAGGTTTTAGGATGAAGAACTAGGACACAGTAAAGGAAGTCAGGAGTGCAGCCTGGAAAAAAATGAGTCCTAGAAAAGAAAGTTCTCATCACCAAAGTCCTTTGTACAATCAATGTCAGAAATGAATGGAAAAGACAATAAAGAAGATGCATTAGCATCTATCTTGCTGTTACACCTCAAGGAACACTCAGCCTTTGCATTTACTCTCCTCTTATTGGATTATAAGCCCCAAGAACAAGGACCATCCTGATTTTCTATCTGTCTATCTAGTATTTAGCATAGGGCTTTGCACATAATAAATGATTTTTTTTTTGGCAGGGCAATGTGGGTTAAGTGACTTGCCCAGGGTCACACAGCTAGTAAGTGTCAAGTGTCTGAGGCCAAATTTGAACTCAGGTCCTCCTGAATCTACTTTATCCACTGAGTCACCTCGATGCCCCCCATAAATGCTTTAAAAAATTTTTTTATCATTTATTTTATTTTTTTTTTTTAGTGAGGCAATTGGGATTAAGTGACTTGCCCATGGTCACACAGCTAGTAAGTGTTTAGTGTCTGAGGCCAAATTTGAACTCATGTCCTCCTGAATCCACTTTATCCACTGAGCCACCTAGCTGCCCCCCATAAATGCTTTTTAATGCGTTCTTGTTCACCCTTTGTTTATGAAGAGAATCAATGACATCACAGGTGATGTCTTGACTTGTGCTGTGAATTGGATTTAAGTGAGGCAGAGTTACATAAAACTCTCTCTTCCAGAGTCATCAGAATCTAGTGGGAAGACAAAAGTCAAGACTATTGGTGATGACCGAGCATGCAGTGGGTGACCTTGGCATCTTTGATGTCTGACCAAGCTCTAAGGGTTCCACAGTACCTGCTACAAGTTATTCTCATCTGCCCATTCTGTCAAGAGGAAGTCTTGGGGCAGCTAGGTGGTGCAGTGGATAGAGCACCGGCCCTGGAGTCAGGAGTACCTGAGTTCAAATCTGACCTCAGACACCTAACACTTATTAGCTGTGTGACCCTGGGCAAGTCACTCAATCCCAATTGCCTCACCAAAAAAAAAAAAAAAAAAAAGAGGAAGTCTTCACGTGCCTAGGGTAGGCATCCCTCTAACTCACCAACAGGTTTGAGGCCTGTTGGTGACCCTCAACCTGGTTTAGCCTGTCTGTCAGGACAGTTTACTGGGGTGTGGCCAACTGTGCATGCTACAGCTTCTTGGAACCACAGGTGAGAGTTGAGTGCCCGGTAGGCACCAAAGGGGGATGAGTAAACCTGATAAAAGTTCAGCAGTCCCTATCACCAGAAGTGCTTGTCCTCCCTGTACAACCCAGATACCCCTGTGTGAATAAACAGCCTACTCACATCCACCTTGCATCTTTCCAGGTTCCTTTGGGTGACCTACTATATTAATTCTCTGTAGACTATGGTATTTCATGGCTTACAGGCACACAGCATTACAAGAAAAACATGTATGTTAAACATACATTGTTTTGAAGCTAAGTACATGTTTTGTTATAAAATAAGACTGATGAAATTATCATTAGAGAATACAAATAGGATAAATGACTAAGAAATGTATACACCTTTTAAGTGTTTAGAAAATTGAGGACTATATAAAGAGGAAGTGCAATAATCATTTTGTGTTTTTTGACATGTTATAATGATTTTTTGACATGTTATAATGATTTTTTGACATGTTATAATGTTTTTTGACTATGTTATAATGATTTCACTACTTCAAGGATGTATGAGGGGCAGCTAGGTAGTACAGTGGATAAAGCACCAGCCCTGGATTCAAGAGGACCTGAGTTCAAAACCAGCCTCAGACACTTGACTTTTACCAGCTGTGTGACCCTGGGCAAGTCACTTAACCCCCATTGCCCTTAAAAAAAAAAAAAAGGATGATTTATCAATGTGGGTACCCATAGTTAGGTTGGTACTTAGATACAGTCACCAGTCCTGAAAATGCAGACTTTTCTAGCTTCCTAGGAAATGGAAGAGTTTATACTGTTCCTGTATGACCTTCCAAAACTGAGAATCACCTACTCATCACCAAGAAGAACTGGAGAAGGACTTCAGTAGATTATTGAAATACTCACATAGATTTGTAATCATCAATTTGTGAGCTCACTCTAATGATGCAGGTTGCAATCCATCCATACCTGTCCATTTCTGCAATTCTTATCCATGACCTCCTATAAGTTTGCCACAGGGCCCAACATATTGGAGGTCTTCTTTACCTCATCTTGACATCCTGAGGGTAATGTTGGAATACTTTGGATATTCACTTGTTGTCTCTTATTATAGTCATGTAGACTAGTCCATCTTTTTTTTTTAGTGAAGCAATTGGGGTTAAGTGACTTGCCCAGGGTCACACAGCTAGTAAGTGTTAAGTGTCTGAAGCTGGATTTGAACTCAGGTACTCCTGACTCGAGGGCCGGTGCTCTATCCACTGTGCCATCTAGCTGCCCCTAGTCCATCTTTTTAAAAATTATGATCGCACAATTCCTTGATGACATAGTCTATATTTGTTCTTTGTCAAAGTCTTTTATTTTTTAAAATAATAATAAATATTTTTATTTAAAGTTTTGAGTTCCAAATTTTATCCCTCCTTCCCTCTCTCCCCTCCCTCTCCCTGAGGTGGTAAGCAATTATATATAGGCTTTGCATGTGCAATTATTGAAAACATTACCATATTAGTCATTTTGTATAAGAAAACTTGAATGAAAGAAAAAAATGAAAGTGAAAAATAGCATGCTTCAGTCTGTGTTCAATCAATATCAGTTCTTTCTTTGGAGGTGAATAGTATAATTTATCATTAGTCCTTTAGGATTGTCTTGGATCTTTATATTGCTGAGAATAGTCATTCACAGTTCTTCATAGAATAATGTTACTGTCACTGTGCACAATGTTCTCCTGGTTCTGCTCACTTCACTATACATCAGTTCATATAAATCTTTTTAAGTCTTTCTGAAATCATCCTGTTTGTCATTTCTTATAGCACAATAATATTCCATTACCATCATAAACAACATTTTCTTTAGCCCCTCCACAACTGAGGGTCATTTCTTTGATTTCCAATTCTTATCCACCACAAAAAAGCTGCTATAAATATTTTTTTGTACAAACAAGTTATCACAGTCTCTTATTAGTAATATGTGGTAGCCATTTCACATCTTCCATTTGCCTCTGAAATGCATGAAAATTATTTTTAGATTTTCAGAGGTAGGCATATTCTCTGATTTACTGCCATGTACAACCAGAAGTCCCACTACTTGGGACTTCTCTGATTTTTCCATCATGCTCTAGGAAGCTCATCATTGGGAACACCTCATCATCCTGCAAGATCCCATCAGCTTTGATACTATACCTCATCACCACTGTCTGTCCGTCTGATTGGAAAGTAAAGTCACAAATTCCAAATCCTTCATTTAAGGGGGGAACTCAGCTGAGAACATATCCTCAGAACATCTCTTTCTCAACTGGCTGTCCTAATTTGGGACTTCTGAGACTTTTCCACCATATCCTTGTTTCAGGTACCTTCTCCAGCCCCTCATACACCTTTGCAGCTTCCTTTTGTGTATTGTTTTACCCCATTACATTGCATGCTCCTTCAGGGCAGGGACTATCTTTCTTCTTCTTTTTTTTTTTTTGGTGAGGCAATTGGGGTTAAGTGACTTGCCCAGGGTCACACAGCTAGTAAGTGTTAAGTGTCTGAGGTCAGATTTGAACTCAGGTACTCCTGACTCCAGGGTCGGTGCTCCATCCACTGTACCACCTAGCTGCCCCTATCTTTCTTTTTTTTATATTTGTGTCCCTAGCATTTAGCACAATGTCTGGCATATGGTAGGTGCTTAATAAATTTTGATTGATTGATATAACAACACAAGCAACACTGGCTTCCTTATTGTTCTCCCCACAAAACACTCCATTTCCTTACTTCATACATTGTCATAGGTTGCCCCAGTACTTCCTCCAAGCACTTTTCCTCCTGGCTTTCTATAGGTCTTATATAAAATCCCACTTTCATCAAGATTTTCATGATCCCCTTTAATGCTAGAACTTTCCCTCTGGGACTATCTTTCTTTATACATAGTTGTTTACATAGTTTTCTCCATTAGAATGGGAACTTCTTGAGAGCAGCAACTGTTTTTGCTTTTGGTTGTATTTACAACATTTACACAATCCCTGGCACTTAGTAACTTCTTTTTTTTTTTTTTAGTGAGGCAATTGGGGTTAAGTGACTTGCCCAGGGTCACACAGCTAGTAAGTGTTAAGTGTCTGAGGCCGGATTTGAACTCAGGTAGTCTTGAATCCAGGGCCGGTGCTCTATCCCCTGCACCACCTAGCTGCCCCTACTTAGTAACTTCTTAATAAATGTTTGTTGTGTTTTGATTGACTGACAAGTAACATGTTAATATTGTTAAAAACATTGTTGTTGAAAAGATGAGCGTTCACTTTCAGAGGAAGCAAACACTTGGGGCCAAAAAACCACTGTCATTTCCCAAAAGCAATCCAAATCCATTCTCTTCCTTCCTCTTCAACTTTAGGACTAATTTGCTGCTTTCCTCTACTATCTATCCCAGATGTATGTACCATGGGACAAGTTATGTTGAAATCTGGGAAACAGACATTCTTCATCTCTTCTGTCCGTTCAAATAGTCACCACACTGGCTCAAGCTTTCATCATCTCTATATTACTTCTGGGATTAAATTTTAAAATCTCTTTGCTTGGCGTTTAAAGCTCTTCACAATCTGGCCCTGGTCTATTCCTCCAGTCTTCTTTCTCATTATTCCCCTCCACAAACTCTATTGTCCAGCCTTATTGTTCTACTTGCTATATAATGGGCCATCTTGAAGAGTGATCCATGTATGAGTAAGAGTGATCCCCTCATATTTGGAATGTTATCTCCCCTTACCTCTGCCTCTTGGAATCTCTGGCTCCCTTCAAGATTCAGATCAAATGTCCTTTACAGCAGGAGTATCTTCTTTGTTTCCATAGATGCCAGTACCTTCCCCATAAATGTGACTTTTCATCTACTCTATAGCTTGTATTTATCTATTCAAATATGTGTGGTCTCCCTATTAAAATGCAAACTCCTTGAAAGCAAGGACGATTTTTATTTGTATTTCCAGTGCTTGGCACAATACCTGGAACATAGTAAATGTTTAATATATGCGAGAGGGTGATTTGAAATTTTTCTTTGATTCATCATTTGCTATGATTAACAGGTAGCCAGCCTAGAGGTGTTGTGCCTTTCTAAAATAAATTAGCTTGTTTCCCATAAAACACTTAGTTTCTTATGAGTACTGTACCTGAAGTCTTCCTAATATAACAGAACCTGCAAAAGCTTATAGTTCTCTAGAATAGCCTTTGCGTCTCCAAGGTCACTTCATTCCATGATGAGGAGTCATTGTTGATGATGATTATATAATTACTTTTCCCTGAATACCTAAGTTTTTACTATAGAGTGGCAAAGACTTTGAGGAATTCTGTAGGGATTAATGGACTAAAATAAAGAATTTCAGTCACTGTGTTAAAGCACTGGCCTAGAAGCTTTGGTTCCAGTAGCTCAGATTCAGTTTTTTGGGTTTTTTTGGTGAGGCAATTGGAGTTAAGTGACTTGCCCAGGGTCACACAGCTAGTAAGTGTCTGAGGTCGGATTTGAACTCAGGTACTCCTGAATCCAGGCCCCATGCTCTATCCACTGCGCCACCTAGCTGCCCCATTCAGATTCAGTTTTGTGATCTATAAAATAGCAATGAAAATACTTTCTCTGTCTTCCTTATAATATTGTTGTTAGGAAAATATTTGGGAAATCTTAAAGTGCCATAGAAAAATGACATTATCATGACCTAAGAGTCTAACATTTTCTAAATTCATGGGAAATAAGAAAATCGTATTTAGCATAAAGCTCTTCTCATTTGTGGAAAGGAGGATGACTCAATGCTTGATACATGGGAGAAGACATCTTGAAACATGGGTTCCAGAACCTCTATGGGGAGAAAAATGTAAGAAAAGATAATAGATTTTGGAAGGCAGACAAATATCTCAACATACCTTTGATTTTCACTCTGCCTTCCTAAAGAATTTCCCCCTGGGTGAGAATGAGTATTTTCTCTTGAGCTGAGATGTATCATATCCAGGGAGAGTGCTTATTTACTTTCTGTATTGTATAGTATAATCTACATAACTTCTTTGATTTCTGTTTTATCTGCTTAGATAAATGGCTTTATTTACTATTCATTATTTGTGAAAGTATTTTGTGTAACTAGAATTTAGTGGGAAGGAAACAAGCCCTCAATTACAAGGAACGCTTCTTCATCTTTAAAAGATAATGACCAGGAAAATGACTTGGACCTAAAAATCATTTCTCCTAGAATAACAATATTTAAGAGAGCAAATAAATGCAATTCTACCCCCCAGAAAATTCTCTCTGAGGAGAGTAGGGTGGTTAGTCTAGTAGTTCTAATCTCTTGTTTTCTTCCAGGTAGGAATCAGTCTTCCCCAAAGAGGAGTTTTCATGAAATAACTTACATATAAGCTACATGAGCAATACTTTCCTTAGATTTATATACGTTTGAATGATTTTAAAAACATTTAAGCCAAAAAAGAACACAAAATAGTCTATTTAAAGGGATCTTTTTAATGAGGGTGGAAAGCATTTTAATTAAATCATCCTGAAACAAATTAAGGCTACACAAGCCACATACAGTATCATATATAATAATGTTATTAATAGTCATCCCCTTTAGTGTTTTAAATCAATGTCTATGACTCCAGAGTGTCATTTAACTAGAAATGCTTTTTAAAAGTAAGAAACTAAGTGAATGAGGTTAATTGGAATATTTTACTCCACAAATTAGTTCTTGTCTTTGCCTTATAGGTATTTTCACTGATGAATAGGTGAAATGATGTGCTTTGTTATATAATATAGAACATGTGTGATTTACTTCATTCTTTCTCTTTCTCAAAGCCAACTTCACAGTCTGTTCCTTTGATCATTATTTATCATCAACACAGTAGCCAAGTGTGAAACATTATACTAAGTGTTGAAAAGGGGTTTTAAAAAAAGATCAGATAAACTTCTCAAGGACCAGGAAAATTCTATTGAGAGTATAATTATATGAACATAAAATACCACAGGAACCTTTGCAGGGAATTGCATAAAAAACTATATTCCAAGGGGGCAGCTAGGTGGCAAAGTGGATAAAGCACCAGCCTTGGATTCAGGAGGACTTGAGTTCAAATCTGGCCTCAGACACTTGACACTTACTAGCTGTGTGATCCTGGGCAAGTCACTTAACCCTCATTACCCTGAAAAAAAAAAAAAGAAAGAAAGAAAGAAAAAAGAAACTATATTCCATATATTTTCTCACCCCTTCACATCTTTTCTGGTAGGATGTTCCCTTAATTCTTATTGTTTAGTTGTTTTTCAGTTTTTTCCTCGTCATGACCCCATTCGGGGTTTTCTTGGCAAAGATACTGCAGTGCCTCACCATTTCCTTCTCCGGTTCATTTTACAGATGAGGAATTGAGGCAAACAGGGTTAAGTGACTTGCCCAGGGTCACACAGCTAGTAGGTGTCTGCAGCCAGATGTGAACTCAAGAAGATGAGTCTTCCTGATTTCAGGCCTAGTGCTCCATCTCCTGTGCCACCTAGAATCCTGCCCCCTTAATTATGTCTTCTCAATTTCTAATTTCCTACCACTATCTACTGCTTGCTTTCTTTCTGCTTGCAAATATGGCCAAATCTCTCCCATGCTAAATAAAAATAAAGCAAAACCAAAACAAACCAAAACACAAAACTTCACCAGACTCTACCATCCCCTCAAGCTATCAGCTTACATGTTTCTTTCCAAACTTAGCCAAACTCCCAGAGAAAGCTGTCTACACTCATTGCCTTAAAGGAATCCTTTTAAACTCACCTGTTAATCCCTTGCAATCTGGATTCTGATGTCATAACTGAAATGAAATTGTCCTCTCTGAAGTTACCCATGATCTCTTTAATTGCCAAATCTGATGGTATTTTCTCAGTCCTCATCTTACTTGACCTCTCTTTTGCACTTGATACTGTTGATCAGGGGGCAGCTAGGTGGTGCAGTGGATAAAGCACCGTCCCTGGATTCAGGAGTACCTGCGTTCAAATCCGGCCTCAGACACTTAACACTTACTAGCTGTGTGACCCTGGGCAAGTCACTTAACCCCTACTGCCCAGCAAAAAAAAAAAAAAAAAGTAATAGATACTGTTGATCATCTTATTCTCCTGCATATTTTCTTCTATCTGGAATTTTGTAACACTACTACTGTCTCTTATTTCTACTACCTGTCTGATGGGCTCTCTTTGTTTCCTTTGATTGGTCTTCATCCATATCATGTTCCCTAATGGGAAATCTTCAAGGTTCTGTCTAGAGCTCTCTTCTTTCTTTAATACTCTCTCTATATGATCTCATTAGCTTTCATGCACTTAAGTATCATATCTCTGAAGAGGACATTTTAAGCTGGATGTCTTGGAGAAATCTAAAATACAACATCTCTATGAAAAAAATGCTCTAAATGATTATTGATTAGAGAAATACAAGTTAAAATAACCTTGAGATACCATTTTACAACTATCAGATTGGCTAAAATGAATGAAAGGGAAAGCAACAAATGTTTGAGGGGATGTGGAAACATCAGGATGCTAATTCGTTGTTGGTGGAACTGAACTGATCCAACCATTTTGGAGGGCAACCTGGAATTATGCACAATGAAGTTTCATTTATTTATTTATTTGTTTGTTTATTTATTTATTTATTTTTTAGTGAGGCAATTGGGGTTAAGTGACTTTCCCAGGGTCACACAGCTAGTAAGTGTTAAGTGTCTGAGGCTGGATTTGAACTCAGGTACTCCTGACTCCAGGGCCAGTGTTCTATCTACTGCGCCACCTAGCTGCCCCTCACAATGAGTTATTAAACTGCCTACATACATACCCTTTGACCCAACAATCCTACTACTAGGTCTGTTTCCAAAGATAATTAGAGAAAAAAGAAAAAGAACCTATATGTTCTTTTTGTTTGTTTGTTTGGGGTTTTTTTTTTTTAGTGAGGCAATTGGGTTAAGTGACTTGCCCAGGGTCACACAGCTAGTAAGTGTTAAGTGTCTGAGGCCAGATTTGAACTCAAGTACTCCTGACTCCAGGGCCAATAATCTATCCACTGCGCCACCTAGCTGCCCCAAGAACTTATATGTTCTAAACATTTATAGCAGCTCTCTTTGTGGTGGCAAGGAATTGGAAATTCAGGGGATGCCCATCAGTTGAGGAATTGTTGAACAAGTTGTGGTATATAATCATGATGCAATACTACTGTATTCTAAGAAATGTTGAGCTCAATGATATGTATTAGAAAAACAAGGAAAGACCTGCACAAAATAATAAAGAGTGAAATGAGCAGAACAAAGAGAACCTTGTATATAGTGACAGCAATATTGATTTAAGAACAACTTTGAGCGACTGAGTCATTTTGACTGTTATAAATAACCAAATCAGCTACAAAGGACATATAGAAGATGTTATCTGCATCCAGAGAAAGAACTGATAAATAGAAGCATGTATAGTATGATTTTACATATATATGCATATACCTATATATACATATTTATATAATGTATATATGTGTGTACACACACGTGTCTAATGGTAGCCTTCTCAGTGGGGGGGCAGGGAAGAAAAAAAAGGAAAAAATAAAGTTACATGATAACTTTATTATATATTTAAAAGGAATAGCAAGTTGTACATAACAGATTTAAAGTTTCATCTGCAGTCATCTTTTTTTCTATTCTACTATATTATGAAAATACTTATTTTATTTCTTAACTTCAGAATAAAATTTTTAAATGTAATTGGGAAATACTGAACAAAACAAAATACAATAAAATATTTTAAAAATTATAATTTGGGGCAGCTAGGTGGCACAGTGGATAAAGCACCAGCCCTGGATTCAGGAGGACCTGAGTTCAAATCTGACCTTAGATACTTACTGGCTGTGTTACCCTGGGCAAGTAACTTAACCCTCATTGCCCCACAAAAAAACAAACAAAAAAAAAAGAAAAGAAATGTCATTGGAGACATGTAATAAATTAAGTTTGACTGAAACTTTAGTGTTAAAAATTATAATTCAGGGGCAGCTAGGTGGTGCAGTGGATAGAGCACCAGCCCTGGAGTCAGGAGTACCTGAGTTCAAATCCAGCCTCAGACACTTAACACTTACTAGCTGTGTGACCCTGGGCAAGTCACTTAACCCCAATTGCCTCACTAAAAAAAAAAAATTATAATTCAGAGAAAAAGTAAAATGCAACAACTCCGAAATAGAAATTCCCTTCAAAACTACCCCTTTTATAAACTTCTCTATTTCTGTCAAAGGCACCATATTTTCCAGTCTCCTAAGTTCAAAACTTATCATTATCTTCAAATCTTCACTCCCCCTCACCTCACATATCCACATCAATTGTCAAATCTCATCAAAATCTTGGTGATTTATTTTAAGGGATATGTGAGACAACAAATCTGGAATGGTTCCTATGAGTCTTCGTAACTATAACCTTGTAATGAAGATGACTGGTGATTGAGTTGAGTGGAACCATTTACTCTGTTCTATAAGAGAGGGGAGGAGAAAGACACCCCCCCCCTTTTTTAGGCCTTCTTTATTTGCATTTTTTGCTAGCACTATCTTCTCTTTTAGATCTTCAGGAATGGGGGAAAGGGGATTTCTCTTTCCTGTCCCTCTTCCAATGATGGTGGTAGCTACAAGTTGGATGATTTGCTTGAGTCTCTGATGGCTTTCTAATGTCTGATCTTCTGCCCCTGCACTGCCTCCAACCCCAAACTCCCACCCAAACACAAACCAGCTTCTTATAATCCAAAGAAATATTTTTCCAGACTTGCCAGTAACTGATCAATGGGAAATAAATGATGTTAGATACATCATACTTCTTAGAGTAGAACACCACTTCCTGAAAGGATGCAGACATTTGTTAAGCACATACTATGTGCCATACTTTACAAATATTATCTCATTTGATCTTTGCAACATGCTATTATAATCCCCATTCTGCAGGTAAGGAAACTGAGGCAGACAGAGGTTAAGTAACTTACCCAGGGTCACAGAACTAATAACTGTCTGAAGTTGATTTGAATTTAAGTCTTCCTAACTCAAGGCCTAACTACTATACCACTGAGTTTCCTATAAGAAATCAACCAAAGAAGGCCCAAGCCAGGGCTTTGATCTGAAGCTCTCAAACTTTTTTGGTCTCATGACTCCCTTTTTACACTCTTAAAAATGATTAAAGACCCCCTAAAAGCTTTTGTTTATATGGGTTGTAGTTACTAATATTTACCATTTTAGAAATTGAACTTTATAAAATTTGAATTTAAATTTTAAAAATAATAACAGATCCACTACATATTAATGTAAATAATGCATTTATTAAAAATAAACATTATTTTGCAAAACAAAAAAAACTTAGAAGAATAGGAGTCTTATTACATGTTACTGAAAATTTTTTTAATGTTTGGCTTAATAGAAGACAGCTGGATTCTCACATTTGCTTCTGCAGACAATTGGTTGTGATAGGTTGCTTTGGTTAAAACAAATGAAGAAAATCCAGCCTCATATAGATATGTAGTTGGAAAAGATCAGTGTATTTTCATTGCAAATAACATCTTAATACTATGAAAATAATTTTGACCTTGCCAATCTCCTAAAATTGTCTCAAGGTTTGTGTACCACACTGAGAACTATTGCCTTGGATGATCTCTAAAGGCAACACCTTTAGTTGCTCTAGAGTTGAGCTAGAATCTCATGAGTTACATAGATAGGGCAGATTTGGAATGAAAGTGAAATATGTGGGGGCAGCTAGGTGGTGCAGTGGATAGAGCACTGGCCCTGGAGTCAGGAGTACCTGAGTTCAAATCTGGCCTCAGACACTTAACACTTACTAGCTGTGTGACCCTGGGCAAGCCACTTAACCCCAATTGCCCCGCAAAAAAAAAAAAAAAAAAAGAAAAAAAAAGAAAGTGAAATATGTGTTTAGAAGTTCCCTTAGGGGGGGCAGCTAGATGGCGCAGTGGATAAGCCCCAGCCCTGGATTCAGGAGTACCTGAGTTCAAGTTCGGCCTCAGACACTTGACACTTACTAGCTGTGTGACCGTGGGCAAGTCACTTTACCCCCATTGCCTGCAAAAAAAAAAAATTATAAAAAAAAAATTTTTAAAAAATAAAAAGAAGTTCCCTTAGACACCTTTACTTTTGGGGTGTGTAGAGGTGGGGAGGGAGGATAATGAATATAGTGGGATTGATGGTTTTCATATTTTCTGCATTTCTAGGTATGCACTTTTCTCATGTTGACTATTTTCTATGGTAGAGGTAGTATCCAATAGCCAATATTATTTTGTACGTGGAACTCCTTTTTTTTTAGAAAAGACTCTTACCTACTTTTAAAAAGAGATTTTCACAAAGATAATGAGAGAAAGAGAGAGAAGGAGAGAGAGGAAATAAGTGTGGGGGGGAGATAGAAACAGACAGAGAGAGAGGAGGAAGAAAAGAGAGATAAACATAATATATAATGGCGAGGTAATATAATGTCGGAAAAGAGTGATTATGATGGACTTTGGTTAATAAAAGAAAGCTTCTTGGAAGAGGTTAGTTGGCCCCCAGTATTAATGAAGTATTGGACATAAGGTGAAAAAGGTGCTATGAGCAAGAATTTTGTATAGGAGGTAGGAATTAAATTAGTTCAATGGCATCAGCAGAATCTATCTTTTTTTTGAGAAATTTTTTTCTAAGCAATACTTTACAAAAACGTTTGTTTTAGGATCCCCACAAATTAATAATTTAATATGTTTCAGATTAGTTCCCTCCCGCCCCCTGCAAGAGCCATATAATATAATAAATAGTATTTTTAGGTGGCAAAAAAAGAGAAAAAGAGAAACAAAAAACATCAGCCTATTTGATCAATACATTGAAAAAGTCTGAAAAAATGTGCAATTGTACATATATACCTCTCAACCTCTGCAAAGGGGGTCTTCTCATCTCTCTTCTTTTGAACAATTAAAAAATGCTTCTGCAACAAAATTTTTTTTTCATGGAGTTGTTCTTTCCATTTATATTGTTGTAGTCACTGTGTTTATTGATTTCTTATCTCTGCTTACTTCATTCTATATCAATTCATGTAGATCTTTCCATGGTCACATTTGTCACTTCTTACAATACAATAATTCATGTACCACAATATATTTATCCATTTCCCTAATTCATGGAATTTATTTCTAGTTCTTTACCATCACAAAAAGTACTGCTGGAAATATTTTGATGAATATGGAGACTTTCTTCTCATCAGAGGTTTCTTTGGGGATGTAAGACTAGTGAGTGTAATCTCTGGGTCAAAGAGTATGGATATTTTAGTTATTTTATTTGCATAATTCCAAATTGCCTTTCAAAATGGCTGTAATAATACCCCATCTCCAGTAACAATGCACTAATGTGCATTTCTCCCCACAACCTCTCCAATATTGATGAGTCCTGTCCCTTGTCATCTTTGCCAATTTTGCAGTACATGAGGTGAAACCTCGTAGTTATTTTATTTTATTTTATTTTATTTTATTTTATTTTATTTTGTGGGGCAATGAGGGTTAAGTGACTTGCCCAGGGTCACACAGCTAGTGTCAAGTGTCTGAGACTGGATTTGAACTCATGTCCTCCTGAATCCAGGGCCGGTGCTTTATCCACTGTGCCATCTAGCTGCCCTTCATAGTCATTTTGATTTGCATTTCTCTTATATGATTTGCAATATTCTTTCATGGGAGTATTAATATTTTGCAGTTCTTTTGAGTATTGTTTATTCATATCCTTTGACCACTTATCTCGGGGAATGTTTTAGTATATTTTTGAACAACATTGAGGAGCTTTTTGTTAAATGTGAACATATCCATTACATTTTAACTATAGGCACAATAACAGATAATGGCATGTAAAGCCCCTGCTCCTTGATTAGGGGTTTAGGCAGAAGGATATTCCAATGTTGACTTTGCAGACAAAAAAATCTCATTCTCAGGGCAGCTGGGTGGCACAGTGGATAGAGCACCGGCCCTGGATTCAGGAGGACCTGAGTTCAAATGCAGTCTCAGACACTTGACACTTAATAGCTGTGTGACCCTGGGCAAGTCACTTAACCCCAATTGCCCCACCCAAAAACAAAACAAAAACAAACAAAACAAACAAACAAAAAAACACCTCATTCTCTCACCATCCAGCAGAACATATTCAATCATATATGCATTCTCAGTTTTGGTTGCCTCAATCTTTTTTCCCTCCCCACAGTAAATTTATTATTAAATTCTGTCCCATGATATAATGACTGGACTTTCTCATTTCAAAGTCTTAAGGGAAATCTATATTATTTTTTCCACAAATAATCACCAGTTAATCAATAACTAAAAAAAAAAAATTAAAGTGCTTAACTTTGTACCAGGAAGTATATCAAATGCTATGGCTACAAATATGAAAAAAAAAACCCACTAAATAAACAGTCCCTGCCCTTGAGGGACTTACATCCTAATGGAGGAATGAAACACACAAAAGGAAGCTGAAAAATAGAGGGGTGAGGAGAGGAGGGAAGAGGAAAGGCTACCTGACATGGCATGGTAGAGAAGTTGGTCAGAGAAATCCCATAATATAACTAGGTGAGGAAAGACAAGATGTGAGATCTCTACTCAAATGGAAGTTTGGAGTTCATGAGAGAGGCAGAGGGAAGGACAAAGCAGAGAACCAAGGCTGATGAGATTTTAGAGGATCATAAAGTTATCCCAATAGTGAGTTGCCAGGGGCATGGTGACGTCCCCAAGTAGTACAGGCAGGAAAAGAACTCTGAGGAGAGATTAGTCAAAGTAAGAACTGTGCCATATTGCTATTTATGTACTCTATTAGGGAAAGTGTTTATATCTTTGTTTTAGATATTGACTTTGTTGTTTTTTGTTTTGTTTGTTTGTTTTTTGCAGGGCAATGAGGGTTAAGTGACTAGCCCAGAGTCACACAGCTAGTAAGTGTCAAGTGTCTGAGGCTGGATTCAAACTCAGGTCCTCCTGACTCCAGGGCCGGTGCTCTATCCACTGCGCCACCTAGCTGCCCCCAACTTTGTTTTTATAAATGGTGAACCACAGACCTCTGCTGGTATGAGTGTACTTAGTGGAAAGGGAGTTGGGAGGAAGGAACAGCCTGAGAAGAGACACTCCTGAGGTGTTTTATCGGTGTGATTTCCCTCAAGTGCAGGTAGGGCCTTGTCACATCCAACTCTCCCCCTCCACCTCAGTGAACTCCAAGGGCTTTCTATTGGTTTGAGAATCAAATCCCAACCCTCTGTTTGGCTTCCAAAGTCCTTTATAACCTAGTTCTTTCCTACCTTTCCAGTCTTCCTACATCTCTTTTTTGTTTTGGGGGGGGGGGGGGCCGCGGAGCAATGAGGATCAAGTGACTTATCCAAAGTCACACAGTCAGTAAGTGTCAAGACTAGATTTGCACTCAGGTCCTCCTGAATCTAGAGCCAGTGCTTTATCCACTGCACCACCTAGCTGCCCCCCAGTCTTCTTACATCTTACTCTGCAACATGTATTCTTTAATCCTGTGATTCTGGCCTTTTCGTTGTTCCACAAACAAGATGCTTCATCTTTAGGCTCTGGGCACTTTTCCTGGCTGCCCCCTATACCCAGAATGCTCTTCTTCATCATCTCTGCCTACCAGCTTCCTTTAGGTCCCAACTAAAGTCCAATCTTCTAAAGGAAGCTTTTCCCAATCTACTGCCTTTGCTCTGTTAATTATTTCCTATTTCTCCTGTATTCATACATGTTTGTTTGCTCATTGTCTCCTCCATTAGATTGTATGGTCTTTGAGGGTAGGGACTGTCTTTTGCCTCTTCTTTTTATCCCCAGCACTTAGCACAGTGCCTAGCGCCTAGTGAGTGCTTGCTAAATGCTTATTCCCTGATAGTGTGCTGTCTCTGCCTGGGAGCTTTTAACTGAGGCAGAGATAACCTTAGTGACAAACTGAACCAGAGAGCCAGAGCCAGAGTCAGAAAATTTACAGATCTTTGATACTTCCCAGAGCAGAAAATGAGCATTTACACCATTCTAACCTATGAATCTATAGTGGGGTGAAGGGAAGAAGATAGAAGTGCTTGAATGAATACTCATTACACCTCCCCACACCAATGCTACAGATGTTTAAAATTTGGGGCAACTAGATAGTGCAGTGGATAGAGTGCTGGACCTGAAGCGAGGAAGATTCATCTTCCGTAGTTTCAGTCAGGCCTCAGATACTTTCTAGCTGTGTGACCCTAGCCAAATCACTTAACCCTGTTTACCTCAGGTCCTCAGAGCTGGAGAAGGATATGGCAAACCACTCCATTATCTTTGCCAAGAAAACCCCAAATGGGGTCACCAAGAGGCAGGCATAACTGAAATGATTAAGCAGCAACAACAGAATTAAGAAATTTGTAATTCTTATTAAAAATTGTATTATTATTGGTTAAAATATAATTTTTTTTATACATTTTATCATTTGGACTTTGCAACAACTGTGTGAGGTGAATGCTATTTGTAATATTGTCCCCATTTTGCAGGTGAGGAAACTAAGCAACATAAACTTTTAATTACTTGTGTAATGATTGCTATGATGCCACCTGCTGGAGACTTACTGTAGAAAAGCTCCACCATGAGGAGAAGGCCTCTGAGGGCAAGCCATGTGGTCAAGGTCCTTTGCGTCAGGAAGTGACGTTTGTTTGTGGGTACTGTCTATCAAGGCTACCAGCCAATCAACTTGAGGAGCCTCCCATTTCTGGGAGGAGGACACGAAGGACAAAGGAGATGGGGGGGGGGGAGACTGTGCTTCCTCTTTGGCTGCGAGACATTGGCATGGTGGCAGGGAACTTCAGAAGTTGGAGATTAGGAAGGCTAGGATTGCCAGGTTACAAGAAATCTATTCTCAATCTTTCTCTTTCTTTTACTATCTTTCAATAAACCCTTAAAAAATTCTAAACTCGTTTATCAGTGATTTTAGTCAGTTTTCCCCCAAAACTTGGGGGGACAGATTAGAACCCACATTTAGAATTTTAAATTACACACTTGCTTATAGTCACCCAGCTAGTAAATATCCTAGGCAACGTTTGAACTTGTCTTCCTAATTCCTACCATAGTGCCCTAGTCACCATGTCAGCCTATTAAGTCATACACAAAGTAGGTACTTAATATTTAGTGACTTCCTGTGTCCCCCGTAGACCCCTGAATCCTTCCTCAGTTGCCTAAAAAGGCATCAAAGACAACCTGGATATCAGGACAAGGGGAAGAAAGTTTTTGTTGTTTAGTCATGTCAGATTCTTTGTCCTCATCTGGGCTTTTCTTGGCAAAGATACTGGAGTGGTTTGCCATTTCCTTCTCCATCTCATTTTACAGATAAGGAAACTGAGGCAAACAGGGTTTAAGTGACTTGCCCAGGGTGACACAGCTAGTAAGTATCTGAGGCCAGATATGAATTCAGGTCCTCTTGACTCCAGGACTTACATTTTGTACCTCCTAACTTCCCAGTTGAGGGAAGTGGTTGGTATTCTACCCATACTCAAGATGGTAATCCTCTTCCTATCACCAAATGGAGGTCAACTCACCAAACACTTTTCTTGGGGATGAATGAGGACAAGGCCAGGAAGAGATATGGCTACTCAGTCAATCAATACTCTGCCTCTGCTGGATGGTTTTGCTTTCATGGAGACAACTCTTACTCTACCATTCTAGAAAGTTTTTCTTTACCTCCCTCAAATTATTAAGATCAGTAGGATTCTCAAATTTTTCTGACCAGAAGGCCTTAGAGTAGGAGGACTGGGTCAAAGGAGTCAAGAGCTGCTCCATGAGCCCAGTGATCGTTTCTCCGCCTTGTGTAGAACAAGGAGGCGGCTTCTAAGAGGTAAGAGACATCCCCAAGGCCTAGGGATTTCTCATAAAGCAGAACCATGTTTTTAATTCTATGTTAAGATATGATGACTCCAAATCTTTCTCTTTTAGACCACTGGGAGTGATGTCTTGATCTGAGAGCATATTCTCCACATTTATCTCTTTTAAATACCCAAGAATTTCCCTGGGGCAATTGAATGGATTATTTGGATCACCCTAGCTTTTAATTACTCCTTTCACTATAGGTAGAGGGAGTGAGTGGGAGAAGCTGGGTAGTCTCCTATCTTCTCATACATTACCTCTGGAGAATCTGCTCCTTAGTGCAGGTGGGTAGGTAGGAGTAACATTTTCTGAACTAGCTAATTTTAGGCACTTCTGGGAATTTTCATTGCAGAATCTTTGGAACTAAAAGTTATTCCTTCAAGGCTTTCTCCTTTATTTTTCTTGGCATTTTAATAATGAGAATTATCTCTGTAGCACCGTGAGCTGCATACTTGCAAGTTTGATGTCCCTATACTAGATGGCACAGTATAAGAGTAAGGGGGATGGGGTCAGAGAGTTGACTTTTCCAACTTCTGGTATGGGAGCTTCAGGGCCTGCTTCTGTCTAGTTGACAGCCCTGAGCAGAGAGGACTTGACATTTGCCTAGATGTGGCTAGACTGTGCTTGGCAGGGAGGTGTGGAATGCTGTCTCAGTTAAAAGAGGAAGATTCAAGCTTCAGGTTTAGCCTCTTGTTTCTTGGGCTCTGTTGTGTGTGAGGTCCCTATTCCCCCTACAATCCTCCAGCAAATGTTTCTGCTCTTTCCACTCAGCATGCCCAGCTTGCCGTCAAACGACTTTGAGTTTAACTAGGTAAGCTTGCCCTTGGGTCCTGGCAGCTTTTCTCTGTTTTTTATTTCCTTTCCTCGGTAGGTGATTGAACATTTTTTCTTTGGGTTTGGGGCAACTGTGAGTTTGAGAGGTTCAAAGGTCCCGGGTCCTACTGGGTTGGTAGTGAACAAAGCTTCTAATCAGATACAATAACAACCAACAAGAAATTTGGCTCAAGCGCAGCCAACTACCTGAGCTGCCTTTCCCCCTAACACCCTGAGTTGTGGAACTAAGGAGCACTATCAAATCAACTCATCCATTATTCCGGAATAAAGTGTGTCAATCTACTTCCTCCTGGCCTCACTTAGGCTCTGGACAGTATAACCTTCTGGACTAAAGTGCTCCCATTTGAGTTTTCTCCATTATAAGAATGGACGCTATTTAAGGACAGAAACTTTCTTTGCTTGCACGCAAAACATAGTAAGGGTTTAAAACATGCCTTTTTTTTCCCCCAATCATTAAATGCATTTTTATTGAGCGAAACTTCAAATGTAAAGAATGAAACATAAGTATGGTCTTTGCCAACCTAGCAATGATACCATGATACCTTAGATTTTTTTGTATGGGGGGCACAGTGAGGGTTAAGTGACTTGCCCAAGGTCATCTAGCTAGTAAGTGTCAAGAGTTTAAGGCTGGATTTAACTCAGGTCCTCCTGAATCCAGGGCCTGGGCTTTATCCACTGCACCACCCAGCTGCCCTAATACAACTTAGATTGCATAAGAGCCACTGGAGTCAGAGTAAGGAGAACTTTTTTTTTTTTTGGTGGTGCAATTGGGGTTAAGTGACTTGCCCAGGGTCACACAGTCCGTAAGTGTCAAGTGTCTGAGGCTGAATTTGAACTCAGGTACTCCTGAATCCAGGGCCACCTAGCTGCCCCCAGGGAATTTATTTCTAATCATCAGGATTAGATGGAGCAGGATGGTATAAAACTATTGTCAGGTTAGGTTTTAACATATATTAAAATAATCATTGTCATTCATTGTTCAGTATTCCTGAATGACAGAATATCATTGAATTATACATTCAAAGTTGGAAGGGTAGGGGCAGCTAGGTGGAACAGTGGATAAAGCACTGGCTCTGGATTCAGGAGGACCTGAGTTCAAATCCAGTCTCAGACACTTGACACTTACTGACTGTGTGACCTTGGATAAGTCACTTAACCCTCATTGCCCTGTCCCCCCCCCCCAAAAAAAAAAGTTGGAAGGGACCTGAGAGTCCATACTTTTTATTTTACAAATGAGGAAACTGAGGCACAAAGAGTCACTTGCACAAGGTCACACAGGTAGTAAGATTTTTTAATTAACAAGATTGAATGCTTTCCACTTGAACCTGATAGATATTTTATGTACACATATCTTTTACCCATCTCCCTCCCAAAGCTGGAGTTTATGCATTTTAAATGGAAAAGCATGAGATTTTGATAGCTACCAAAGGAAAGGTTAATCAGTTATTCTGCACTGATAGACTGTGTTTGATAAAATTAGATAAAAATTCCAGACCATTCCAAGGTCCAGAGGCCAAATAACAAACTAATGAGATAATTGCAGGACTTACAGAGGCTATTATAATTTGTAAAAGGTTGAAAATGCATTTTTCCTGGGGTGAAAATGCCTTTTGATCCCACTGAACTCTTTTTGGCTGCATTCAAAGTATAACTGATGGTTCACTACTATCATACTAATAGGATGACTTTTTTCTGTTAAATATGATCCAAAGTCCTTTCATGAGATTTAAACAAAACATAAATTAAATTGTAATAAAACAAAAGACAGTGTTTCATAGCCTTTAAAAATGAAAGGGAACAAATGACAACAGTTCATAATTAAAATATTCTTGGGTTATTGGAAACTGATGGGTTGTATCTCTTGCAAATGCTGTTTAAAAAGCAACATGATCCTTGTATAGTAGGGATAACACTTGGAGTTTTGTTCTGTCAATCACCTTAATGGATAGTTACATATTATATTAAAACAAGCTGGAAATATTAAATCTTACCCTTGATAGGCTTTTTGTTGTTGTTGGGGGAGGGAAGATGGGTCTGGACTTGGGTTTTCATTGGTGTAAAAAACTCTTTCACCATGTAAATCCTCTCCACTGAGGCATATTAGCAAATCTTCTATAATACACAATTTTAAGAAGCTACCCCTAGTCACACAGCCTATATGTGTCAAAGGCAGGAGCTAAATACATTTATTTCTGGTTCAAAAACCAGCCCTCTGTCAACTAGGCCATGCCATTTTCTCAGTAATTCTATTTATATGAGCTCTAAAATTAAGTTTTAAAAACCTGTATTAGAAAATGTGTTAATAGAATTTTGTTTTTTTGGATTTTTTTTTTGCTTTGTTTTTTAGTGAGGCAATTGGGGTTAAGTGACTTGCCTAGGGTCACACAGCTAGTAAGAGTTAAGTGTCTGAGGCCGGATTTGAACTCAGGTACTCCTGACTCCAGGGCCGGTGCTCTATCCACTGCGCCATCTAGCTGCCCCAGAATTTTAATAATAAAAAATGAAATTCTCTGTAGTGTCTTTGACTATTTGTCACTGAATAGGAAAATAAGTCTGATTCTAATCAGAATGTCTCAATTTTTTTTTAATTGTTTTTTAGGCAATTGGGGTTAAGTAACTTGTCCAGGGTCACACAGCTAGTAAGTGTTAAGTGTCTGAGGCTGGATTTGAACTCAGTTCGCCCTGAATCCAGGGCTGGTGCTCTATCCACTGCACCACCTAGCTGCCCCAGAATGTCTCAATTTTATACTGAGGGAAGAACTTTCTTGCAATGGGGTGATGTTCAAAATGCTTAAAGGCAAAACCTTAAATAGCTCTTTAGATTTATTTATTTAAAATTCACTGCTTAATTCAATAAATGTACCATTAATTAAAGCTCACAATGATTGGTGACTTTTTATTATCAAGTCATAGCAGCTCTCTTTCAAACTTGTAAAGACAGTGCCAAGTCTAGCTTTTTTTCACACATTTAATTTTCCACTTTTCCATTTGGTGTCCTGCTAATATAATGTTAATGGAATCCAACTTTGTGGCTTGATATCAGTCTACTACTTCTAAAAGTGCAACCTGCTCCAAAGCTACCTAAGAATTTTTCTTAGTGGAGGGCCATTAATAGACCCCATTAATGTCAATGCTTAATTAGTACCAGATGGCATTGAATTCATGGCATGTTGCCCTCAGTTAAATGGAAACCACTATATCTCAGGTTTGGCTGGGATTTTGAAGGAGCTAAGTTATCTACCCCTCCTATTCTTTCAAGAAGAAGTCCAGGGGCAGCTAGGTGGAGCAGTGGATAGAGCACCGGCCCTGGAGTCAGGAGTACCTGAGTTCAAATCCGGTCTCAGACACTTGACACTTACTAGCTGTGTGACCCTGGGCAAGTCCCTTAACCCTGTTGGCCTCAGTTCCCTCATCTATAAAATGAGCTAGAGGAGGAAATTGCAAACCACTCCAGTATCTTTGCCAAGAAAACCCCAAATGGGGTCATGAAAAGGTGGACACAACTGAAATGACTGAATAATGTGCCATATACTGTGCTAAGTGCTTTATACAAATATCTCATTTGATTCCTACAAGATAGGTACTATTATCATCTCCATTTTATAGTTGAGGGGGGAGCCATTACCAGTTGTCCTGATCTACATCTTGCCACTGGATTCTGATGATTCTGGAGAATAGAGTGAGGCTGATGACTTTGCACAGCCCTGACTCACTTAAATTCAATTCACTGGCAAGTCAAGACACCAAGATATTGGTCGAGACTAAGATATTGGTCCTCTCTGAGAATGAAGGACAAACAACAATCTGTGAATAATAGTAGCTACCCCTCTGGGAACACAACTGACTAGTTCCAGTTGGTCAACACTGCAATTTCTTTACTCCTCCTCCTTTTCTTTCTCCTCCTTCCACCTTCCTCTACCTCCTCATTATCTCCCCTATGTCTTGGAGTTTGGCGGCTAGATTCCCCTCCCCATTTACTTATTTATTTATTCTATCATTGCTTTTCTTTTTTCTTTTTGAAAAACTGGGACAATTAACTATTTTGTCTCTTTCATTCATGATTTCTTGAAATGTAGCTCTGGTAAACCAGGCTTTGATAAAGTCCATTGGGAGTCAAATGAAGCTACTTGACTATATAGACTGGCCAATAATAGGTCCCAGACCAATCCTCCCATGGTCATTGTTTAGGTTTTGATGGCTCAGCATGAGGGTAAATAGCAATTGTTTCTGTTCTGGCCAGAAGCCAGAAGGGTCTTTCCCAACCAGACTCATTCTTTTGTGAAGACAAACTATGCCATCTTTTTCTCAATTCTTACCTAACCTTAGTCACTAAATGTATATTGCCTCAGACAAACTAAGACCTGGGAAAGACCCACTGCATCAGGGGCCATCACTAGTCATCCTGACCTATGTCTTACAACTGGACTGTGATGACTCTGGAGGAGAGAGTGAGGCTGATGACTTTACACTGCCCTGTCTCACTTGCAAGTCAAGACATCACTCTCTTGATGTCATTGGTCTTCTTCCAAAATGAAGGACAGGGGCAGCTAGGTGGCACAGTGGATAAAGCACTGGCCCTGGATTCAGGAGTACCTGAGTTCAAATCCAGCTTCAGACACTTAACACTTACTAGCTGTATGACCCTGAGCAAATCACTTAACCCCAATTGCATCACTAAAATAAATAAATAAGTAAACAAACAAACAAATAGATAAATAAATAGACAAATAAACAACAGATAAATAAATAAACAAATAAATAAATAGAGATCCTATATAGATAAGTAAATGAATGAATGAATGAATGAATGAATGAAACAAATAAATAAATTTTTAAAAAGGACAAACAAGTTGAGAAAATGGAGAAAAATAGAGATTAAGTGATTTGTCTGGCATCACCCAGCTGATGTCTGAGGTCAGACTTGAATGAAGATCTTCCTAACTCCTGGTTTGTGCTCTATCCACTACAACATCTGGCTGCCAAATAATTATGTACAAACAATCTATACAAGACAAAGAGCTAATAATCAACAGAGAAGGCACTAGATTTAGGAAGGATTGGGAAATACTTCTTATAGGAAGTGGAATGTTAGCTGGGATTTGAAGAACTCCGGGAAAGGCAGGAGGAGGAGATGAGGAAGGAGAGAATTCCAGGAATATGGGACAACCAGTGAAAATACTCAGCTTGGAAATAGAGTATCTTGTTTGAGGAACAGCAAGACCAGTATCACTGGATCTTAGGAGGCAGGGGGCAGACTGGATGTTGTAAGAGGACTGGAAACATGAGGAGGGAACAGGTTTTGATGGGCTTTGAATATAAAAGAGGGTTTTATATTTGATCATGGAAGTGATAGTGTTAACCTGGAAATTAAAGAAACAATCAATATAGGAGAAATAAGGTCTGTAATCAGGGCAGAGGAACTATAGCTTGTGGTATCACAAAGCTCAGAAGCTAGGAATACCCAAAGATGGGAACAGAGGACAGGGTTTTTATGGGGTAACAGAACAAAAAGGGAACCAAAAGATTGCTCCAGAGTGATATACAACTACTTAATGTAAATGAACCTTTGACAAAAGAAACAATAGAACTGCTCCTAAGTTAATGATAGGCACTACTGACTCTGGTTTGTTTGTTTGTTTTTGTTTTTTGGTGAGGCAATTGGGGTTAAGTGACTTGCCCAGGGTCACACAGCTAATAAGTGTCAAGTGTCTGAGGCTGGATTTGAACACAGTCCTCCTGAGTCTAGGGCCAGTGCTTTATCCACAGTACCACCTAGCTGCCCCTACTGACTCTAATAGAAACTACTTAATGTAGGTGGGCCCTTTTTACATAATAACATAAAGTCCAGGGAGTAAGGTGGGGAACATTGGGAGGAGATAAGTCACTTAGGGGGAGGTCCATAAGTCCATCAAGAGTCTGGAAATAGATTGGTTAGCCCCAGGCAATTCATTTGTGTGGAAAAGAGAGTGGGTGGGGAAATCAGTTCTCAGTAAATTTTGTAGTTCTCAATAGGAAGCCTCTGGAATTTGTTGAGTAGGGGTGTGGTGGGATAAGAGATCCCAAGAAACTTAGAGACCCTAAACTTTAGCAGAAATGATAAGCAATCCTTAAACTTTAGACACTGAAACCAAAGATTCCAGAAATGAAAAATAGTCCCTGTTTCACACTTCAGGAATGTGATATTGCCAGAACACATAGACCAGGGGTCATGGGATAATTAGAGACATTGCTCTTTATGATGGAAGCACCAATATTGGTATATCAAGGTCTGCAAGGAACATAGATGATATGTGAGTTCCATACTTGCATATCAGCAAGATATGTACATCACTTACCCCTGAATGCCTCCTCCCAATGCCCACTCCTGGTAATTTTTGCAATCTCATTACTCTTGGCATGAAGCCTTCTTTGTAACTGTATATAAGGTCAACTCTCCTTCCATTCAAAGAGACAGCCTCCATCTTACCACTGTCTTCTGGACATGTATTCCTCTCTCCTAATAAACCTCTCTATTTTATAAGATTTGCTGTGAGCCTGACAATTCTTTGGTGAGCCTGTCCCCCGGAACCAGCTCCAATGTCAGGAGGAATGACATGGTCATTCTTAAACTTTAGGAAAATTACTGACAGCTGAGTTGAGAGAGGATGGATTGGAGAAGGGAGGGAAATGAGGCAGACCCACCAATAAGTTATTGAATCCAGATGTGAGGTGATGGGGCCTTTTACCAGGGTGGATATATCAGAGGAAAAAATGGGGGCATAATCAAGAATTACAAAGCTGAAATCAAAAGGTCTTGGCAACAGGTCAAATTAAAATTAATTAAAACAGAAGAGAGTGAGGAATTGAGGATGACACCTATACTTAACCTATTTTATTAAATTTTGTATTTGGAGAAGTTGGTATGGTATGGTTGGGGTTTTTCTGGGGTTTGAAAGAAATCTGCTAGGAGCCTATTTTTGCTTCTTAGCAAGTTTTTACAAATGCTAAGATTAAATGCAATTTACATTTAGGAGCTTTTTGAGTTTTTAAAATATATTTAAATACAACTGTCCCTTTCCTTGGAGTTTTGGTGAATTCATGATCTCACTAATTTATGTGCTTCCTTCCTTGATAGCAGCTCCACTGATAGAAGTTAGTAATTTCTCAATTTTTTCACTGCTTGTCATATTTTTTCATAAATCCACCATGTACTAGAGGAGTTCCTCTTAATATTTGAGTGGCTTGTATGTGCCAATTTGCTACTTGTTCGGTCCTTTGGTTGTCTCTCATTCTTCCAACCTGGGAAGATAAATGTATGATAAGAGATATTTCATTGTCCTTTTTTCAAAGGCTGTTTTTTTGTACCCATTGCCAGAAGTCTCATATTTTTCCTAAGTAACAACCCTATGCAAGTCTAGCAGAAGATAGGTGCTATGAAAGAGAATGTGTTTATTGTATGCATAGGTACCATTTTTAGATCTCTCTAAAGGCAGTTCAAACACATTGCAAGATAATTGAGTGATGATTAGACTACCATAATTTCCGAAAGGAATTGTACTTTGAGTCAAGTTATTAATTACAAATGGTTTGGAGGAGTAGGAACTGTTCCAGAGAAAACTGACCTAAAGATACAAGTGGGAGGTGAGTTTTGCTTGTCTCTTTTAGATTGTGAGCTCCCTGAGGGCAAGGGACTGTCTTTTGCCTCTTTTTTTTTTTTTTTTTTGGCGGGGCAATGAGGGTTAAGTGACTTGCCCAGGGTCACATAGCTAGTTAAGTGTCAAGTGTCTGAGGCTGGATTTGAACTCAGGTACTACTGAAATCCAAGGCCAGTGCTTTATCCACTGCTCCACCTAGCTGCCCCTTTAGCCTCTTTTTGTATAGCCAGTGCCTGGCACATATAGGATCTTAAATATTTATTGACTTATTGTTTTTAATGTTTTCTGCTTATCAGATTTCTATGTGGGGAAAGTATTAATTTTCAACTCTTTCAGTACTTTTTTATTGTGAATTTTTATCAAGAAATAAAAATCACTTTTATACAGTTCTTTTTTTTTTTTTTTTTTAAGTGAGGCAATTAGGGTTAAGTGACTTGCCCAGGGTCACACAGCTAGTAAGTGTTAAGTGTCTAAGGCCGTATTTGAACTCAGGTACTCCTGACTCCAGGGCCAGTGCTCTATCCACTGCGCCATCTAGCTGCCCCTAAAAATCACTTTTAAATGGAGGAAGATAAGAATATCTCAATACACTGACATGCTAGTGTAGCCAGGTATGGTGGTACATGCTTGTAACTTCTGCTACAGAGAAGACTGAGGCTGGTAGATCCTTTGAATTAGGGATTTCTGAGCAGAAGTAGGGCTGAAGCCAAATGATGTTTGCATCATTTGTCACCAATAGGATAAGCCCAGAGAGGTGGGGGAACAGGCTGTAGAAGGATGGAAAATTTGATCTTGGTTGGAAATTGAGCAGGTCATAGCTTCCACGATAATCAGTAAGAGAGGGGAATTGGGTGAGGTTGGGGTGTGATGAGGTCTTTGGGTGATGTGGCAAATAAAATTATATGTGATCGTCGTATTTCTGTCCTAAGTTTGGGGAAAACTAGCTGGGGTTTCAAATATATTATTTGTTACTTAAGCATACCAAGTATTAGTAAAAAGAGAATACCTAGGTCAGAAAGTTAAGAAAAGGCCCATCTAGCCTAGAGCACCAGTCTGGCCTGTTTCTTCCTCCAAGTTCTCCACCACAAACCTGTTCGAGAGCCAAAACTGAGAGTGGAAGCCTTCTCTACATCTGGAGGAGAGGTGGTCCTTACACACTGCTTCAAGTTAATTGGCTAGCATCACCCAAATCCATCGGCTCACTGGACTTGAGGGTAGTCTCATGTTGAGGTCAGAGTTCATGCCCTCTGAGAACACACTCTCTTTAGGGCCAGGCAGGTATGGTTTTAATTGAATTAACTCTAAGTGAGTTAATCAGTCAATCCAATCAATCTTAATCTAATCAATCCCCTTTGGGACTAACAAAAAAAAACCCAAACAATAAAACAAACCTACAAACAAAAAAATAAAAAATAATGGACATGCCATCTGTTTAGCTGCTCTTTGACCTTTCACATCATCAGCTTTACCTTTTCCAGTCAAAGTTTTGAGATATTAATTCTCATAACTCAAACAAATACTAGGATATATAACTCATGATTAGTCCTTTGAATTAATTTTGTCTAATTTTATGTACTGAAGAGTTTGGAAAAAAACAAATCATCTTCAATTGAACGTCCAATGGATTTTTGCAGGTACATCCTAGGAGTTCAAGAGTTAAGTAAAAAGAAAAAAAAGAATTAAAAGTCATTAAACTTAATTATGGTGCAAAGAGAATTTTTTTTTTGGTGGGGCAATGAGAGTTAAGTGACTTGCCCAGGGTCACCCAGCTAGTAAGGCAAAGAGAAATTTCTAAGTCATATAAGGTCAGAGGAAATACTCTTATTATCTCCAGGAGACCCCCCCCTCCCCCCCCCCACTTCAGTAACCATATAGTGTTCTTCAGCACCACAATTCAAAGGTGATGATTCTGCAGGGCTCAGCTTTCCTCATGGCCCAACTCTCACAGTCATACATTGCTACTGGAAAAACCATAGCTTTGACTATATAAACCTTTGTGTTTGTAAAAAAAAATGCTTAGAAGAGTTAAACAGAGTTAAATTCAGACTCTTTCACAATTGCTCTTGAAAAATTTAGTCTCAACAAAGCAATCATTAGATATTTGTTAAGTGCCTACTATGTGACAGACAATGTGCTAAGTATTAGGCATACAAAAAGAGGCAACAGACAGTCCCTGATTTCAAGGAGTTTACAATATAATGGAGGAGCTCATAATATAATGGATGTACCTTGGGAGAGGGGGAAAGAGTACAGTCATTTGATCAGGTTTTTTCTTTTTAAAGAAAAAGATTGGATGTGGTTCTTCTCTCAGCTATTTTAGAAGGGAACATATAAAAAAGATACATAGTATATTGCTATGGTTGATTATATGGATTTACATTAAGCTCTAACCAACAAAAGTTTTTTTTGTTTGTTTTTGGGGTGATTTTATGATTTACACTGAATTGGAATTAAGTGAGGGAAGGTACCGCCCTCCTCAACCAACTTCACTCTCTCCTCCAGAGCCATCTGGGTTCAGTGGCAAAATATATATCAGGCTGACTAGAGATGGCGTCAGGTTTTTTGGGTTTTTTTAGGGCAATTGGGGTTAAGTGACTTGCCCAGAGTCACATAGCTAGTAAGTGTCTGAGGTCACTTTTGAACTCAGATCCTCCCAACTTCAGGGCCAGTGCTCTATCCACTATGCCACTTAGCTGCCCCCTAACAAAAATTATTTTCATACCAGTTACTCCCATTTCAAAAGTCTGCTTTCTGAAGACAATTTTTTTTTCTATATTTTAGAAAGCCTGTTATAAATTTGTAATGTAATAGGTTTTTGGACAGGCCAATAAAAGCTTACATCTTACTACTTAAATAGAATCATCTAATGCTTACCAGGAAGCTATGAAACAAGTAGAGATAGAATGAGTTTTAGTGTGAACTTAAGTTTTCATTTCTCGTCTATCAGAAAGTGACTTTATAAAACTTTCCTTTGAATTTCAGATGAACTCATGATCATATTACATTTATCAGTTTGGAAATGCTAAGGCCAACATTCAGTTACTTAATATCATCCTGGCAAGAATGGTTTCCAAAGAATAGTAGTGTAGAATTGTTGATAGTGTATGGACTTGGAGTTGGAAAGACTGTTGGGTTAAGATCCAACATCTGACATGTACTAATTTATGTGACCATGCATGGGTCAGTTTATTTCTGTGGGTGTCAAGCATCTCTTTAAGGTTTGTAGCTTATAGATAATTCATTTGGGACATGCATTGTTGGAAAGATTTGATGAAATTGCAGGTCCTTGTAACAGAGCCTAGAAAGTCTGGTGAGGCCATTTCATTGGACAAAAAGAAAACTCTTATTTTAACACATTCAAACAAAAAATATGGCTTAAATTAGCATGTTGAGTGTGTTTCTGCTTAAAATGGTTCATGTGAAATGGGTCATTTTTTTCCCATTACCACTTGGAACTGTGAATGTTAAAACAACGAACATACAAACCATAAAAACTACAACCAGAACTGGCAAGATAACTAAATCACTGGTCTCTGTGATTTAGCTCCATGCTGTTCTGCATGAGTCTCTCCCTCTACTTCTCCACCTTCTGCCTTCTCAGACTTCCTTTAAATTCCAGCTAAAATCCCACCTTTTTCTAGAAGCCTGTCTTGACTGCCTTAATTCTTTACCTTGGATATTACCTCCAAATTATTCTTTGTCTTAAAAGAATAAAAGGTCCCTAAGAGGCAGAGACTCTTTTTTTGTCTTTCCTGTATCCCTAGCCCTTAGCGCATACTTAATACTAAATGATTAATACATTTTCTGAATTGACTAACTAGATCAGTCTTTCTAATCCAATTATTTTAAATACAGACGATTTTATCAGTATAGGAAGTTTCCCAGTGCAGAAATTCCCTTTGCCAAGCAGACCTACCTTGACTTAGAGTCTAAGAGAGTTACCTGGGACATTTTAAGTTGAAGTGAATTGCTCAGTCACAGACCCAACTTGTGTGAGAAGCAGCACTTGAATATAGGTATGTATTTTGACTCCGAGGTGAGTACTCTGTTCATAAATTCATATGTACTTTATTATACTGGATTTTAAATACAACAGAGAAGAGATAGTCACAAGTCATAACATAGATACAGAAAAAAAAATTAGATAGGAAATGAAATTTTTTGTTTTTCTCTGACATCAGATATGAATACATTAAGGAAATGAACCTACTTTTCAATAAAAGCCCCAGGTAATATTCCTTGTTATCTTAAACTATGTGTCTTCCATTCATTGGCAAGTTTGTGGAATGCAAATCCTGAAATACTGAAGGGTGATGCAATGGAATTAGTGCTGGATTAGTATGGGGTTTCAAATCCTAGGTCTGCTCCTTGTTATTTGTGTGACCTTGGGCAAGAAATTTAAAATCTTTAGGAGAATATTCTACTAGATGACTTCTAAGCTATGTCCCTCTCAGGGACTTTAAAATCTGTGATTCTACCTTCCTAGCTTTAGTTCATAATGGTTCCTTTTGGTGCTGCATATTCTCTGAACTTGTCTTGCCTTCTCCCACATCTAGGACTTTGTTCATGCTATGTATTTTAAGGCCCAGATGAAGTTCCACCTTTCCTCTAAAGCTTCCTCTGATTCCTCCAGCTGAAAATGATTTCTTTCCTATTGTATTTTTCACAGAACTTTGTTCCTTCCAACGCATATATAATATTCTGATAGCATACTTCTTTTTCTTTCATCTCTTATTAGACTATAAATACCTGGAAGGCACAGATTTTGTCTTATTTCACTTTTATATTCACATTGTTTGGAATAGTGCCTTACACATAGCAGACACAATACATAATTGTTGAATTGGATTGAATTATTGCTGAAAGAAGAAAGACCTGCCTTTGTTATTTTATTTTATTTTATTTTTTTAAGTGAGGCAATTGGGGTTAAGTGACTTGCCCAGGGTCACACAGCTAGTAAGTGTTATGTGTCTTAAGGCCAGATTTGAACTCGGGTACTCCTGAATCCCGGACCGGTCCTCTATCCACTGTGCCCCCCCCCCCCTTTTTTATCATGGCTTTCAGGTAGTCTAATAATTCTTACATTCTCAATCCCAGATCTATTTTCTAGGTCAGTTGTCTTTTCCAATAAGAAATTTCATATTTTCTTCCATTTAAAAAAATTGATTTTGTTTTATCATATTTTGATGTCTCATAGAGTCATTAGTTTCCATTTGTTAAAATCTAATTTTTAAAGAATTATTTTTTTCAGTGAACTTTTATACTTCTTTTTCTGTTTGGCTAATTCTGCTTTTTTAGGGAGTTATTTTCCTCAGTAAATATTTGTATATCTTTCCTCATACTATTGGCTCTTTTTTCATGGTTCTCTTGCATTACTCTCATTTCTTTTCCTAATTTTTCATCTACATCTCTAATTTGATTTGGGGGGGGGTGGTGGTAATGAGGGTTAAGTGACTTGCCCAGGGTGACACAGCTAGTTAAGTGTCAAGTATCTGAGGCCAGATTTGAACTCAGGTCCTCCTGAATCCAGGACCACCCAGCTGCCCCTCTAACTTTTTTTTTCTGTTTAGAATTTTATTTTCCAAATTACATGTAAAATCAAATTTTAACATCAACATCCAAACTTCTCTTCCTCCCTTCCCACCCCCCACCCCCAAGAACTCAAGCAATTCAATGTAAGTTATATATGAGTAGACATGGAAAACATCTCTACATTATTTAGGTTGTGAGAGAAAACAGATAAAAACAAGACTTCAGATTAAGGAGTTGTTAAAAAAAAATGTGTTTCAGTCTGTTTTCAGATACCATCAGTTCTTTCTCTGTAGGTGTATTGAAATTTTCATAAATCCTTCAGTTATATTGGAAGCACAAGCTTCCCAGCAAATCATCTTACACTATTATTGTTGTTATTCTGTATACAGTACATTTCTCTCTGCCTCAGTTCATGTGGGTCTTTCCAGGTTTTTCTGATAGCATCCTGCTCATCATAACTTTTATATAGTACCCTAAACTTGACAAAGAATTTTCTTCACAATAGCTCAGCAGAATAGGTACCATATGTTTTGCCATTTTATTCAATCATCATAACTGTTCCCCTCCATCCTGTTCCCTTCCAACAATACTCTATTTTCTATCTTTTTTTGCCCTATTCCTCCTCAAAAGTGTTTTGCTACTGACTCCCCCCCTCCCATGCTCTACCCTCCCTTCATTCACCTTTCCCTCCTATCCTCTCCTCCCAAATGGGTATGTTATTCCCTCCTTGTGCCTACTCTGATGAGGTTAAGTTCTTTGAGCTAATGCTGTTTTCCTAAATTTTTCTTAAATTAAATTTAAAAAAAAAATCTGATTTGCTTTTTAAAGTCCTTTTTAAGTTCTTCCAGGAATTCTTTTGGGCCTGAGACCAATTTACATTTTTTTTTGAAGCTGTAGCCATTTTGTGACTATTGTCCTCTTCTAAGTTTATGCTTTGATCTTCCCTATTACCATAGCAACTTTTTGTAGTCAACCCCCCCCCCCCCTGCTTTTTTTGGCTCATTTTTATGCCTTTTTTTTTGTGACTTGGTGTTTTTTTGAGGTAGCTAGGCTCTATTCCTGCGCTATCCCAAGTTTTTGTTCTGAGGCTCTGGGTCTCACTGGCGGCTTTCACTGGACTTCAGGTCTTAGCAGCTTGCATTTGCTGTAGAGTAAGCTTTCCTTCTGCCTGGTATTGGGGGGTGGGGGGGTTGGTCCTCCCTTTTGTTCTCCCTTGGGTGTGTGGGGGCCTTCTCCAGAGGTGATACCCTGTTGCTGGGTTGCTATAGTGAACAGTCTTTCTGGCCACTGGCTCTGGAGGAGGGGACCTTGTTGCTGCTCTGTCCCAGGGGTGCCCTGCTACTGGATTGTTCTTTTAACAGGGCTTCTCAGTTAAGAGACTCCGGAGGAATAATTTTGTTGCAAATTTGCCCAAGCCTTGGAGGCCCTGTTGCTGGGTTGTTATGGTTACAGAGTCACTCTGCTAGCAGTTCCTGGAGGAGTAATTTCATTGTAGTTGGAGCCTCCCAATGATGTGGTAAAAAAGTAGACCCCAGTGCTGGGATATTGCTATTGGCCAGCCTTTGGTCAGCAGTGGGATCAAGGCCTCCCTGGTAATTTGCTCTTGGGTTGGGGTGGCTGGTGAAGGTACTCACTATCCTGCCCAGACTGCTCACTTGCCTAGGGGACTGCTGGCCTGCAGGAGGGAGGGGCCTGCCTGGTGGATTGCCCCAGGCTTAGGACCCAGCTTCAGGCTCCCTGCTGTGAGTCTGGCTGCTGTGATCTCCTCCCCTCCCCCCACCTCACTTCCCTCCCACCTAGGTAAGATAGACCTTTTGTGTTGGGCTGGTTGGCTGCTTCCCTGTTCCTGGAACAATTCAGAGGCAGTTTTCTATTGACTTGGAGGGGAAATTTGGTAGAGATTGAAAGGGTTCCTTCCTCACTCTGACATCTTGCCATGGGAAGTCAGCTGAAAAGGTAATTTTAAATTATATACATATAATGGGGCAAAACACAGTAAGAAAAACATGCCTCAAGAAACCCCCTTAAAAAATTCTTATAGAATGGGATAAAAATACTTTACCAATCAAACCAGGGATGAAAAAAAAAGCAGCTTATGAAACTGTTACACTTAGTATAAAACTCATTTTAATTTATCAAGGGAACCTTTATGGCTTAAATATGGCACTTTTAATTTTAATTAGCAAACATTGAGAAATTTTAAATTAGCCATAGGGCTCCTAATGAATTGGTTTATTGGTATCTTTGGAGTGGACTGAAAGACCCAACACCACAACTGAGAACACGTGTGTAACTTCTCTCTCTCTCTCTCTCTCTCTCTCTCTCTCTCTCTCTCTCTCTCTCTCTCTCTCTCTCTCTCTCTCTCTCTCTCTCTCTCTCCCTATCCCAGCTGTACCTTGTCAGACAGGCTTCTACCCTCCCAATCAGCCTCAACTCTTCCCTGTCCCCCCACCAAATTCTTCTACCTCTTCCAGCCACTCGCACTGCCATGGCTTCAACAACCAAGGGGCCATCTTTTACTACTGACCATTCCTGCTCCTGGTCTTCCCTTGTGTCCTCTAAATCAATCTCAACTGAGAGAGAACGAGAGTCTAGTGGGTTTTTTTTTGGGGGGGGGTGTGAAGCAATTGGGGTTAAGTGACTTGCCCAGGGTCACACAGCTAGTAAGTGTTTGAGGTCGGATTTGAACTCAGGTACTCCTGACTCCAGGGCCAGTGCTCTATCCACTGCGCCACTTAGCTGCCCGAGAGTCCAGCTTTTGAAAGGAAAGAGAAACCTAAGGTCATTTTACCTCTACAAAAGATTGTCACTCATGGCTGCAGGGGGGCAGTAGTAATCCTGAGACAGCATAAACCATTTGGCCCTGAAGATTTAAGCATGTGGAAGAGAGATATCCCTAAATTTGATGAAGATCCAGCAACAGTTATAAGCCATTTTCTAGCAATTTTAGGGGATTTCAGTCAATAGACAGATAGGTTCTGGGAAAGTAAAATCTTCAGACTCCACAGACCTTTCCCTCCCTTGCACCTCCAGGCATCACTATTCCTCTGAGAGAATCTAGAACTATTTTGGTTTTGCACCTTCTGGGAGCCTCTGTGATAGATCTCATGCAAAATGTTTGCCCCAGGGAAAAGAGCAGATAATATAGAAACTGAATTTCTTAGTTGCCACAGGGAAGGGCAGCCACACAGTGGCTTTGAGAAGACCCTAACTGGGACCCCAGTATCCCTGAGCAATTTAATAAATTATAAGAGGTGAGAGAAACATTGCTAAAAGCAATGGAATTATGTGCTAGCAAAACAGATAATTGGCAAAAATTTCTAGATACAACTCAGTAGATTTTATGATAGATTATGTAAAAGTGCCAAACAATATGCTGGATTCGATCCATTAAATTCTAGAGATGCGCATTCCATTTATAGTAATTTTGCAAATCAATCTTTACCAGAGATAGAGGTATTTTGAAAGACATTGTCTAGGATTGAATGCCTTGAATACAGGAAGGATAAAAGAAATTGTATCATATGTAAATGAGGAGAATGAGAGGGAAGAGAGAAAAAAGAAAAAGAAAGTGGAGAAGAAAATACAAGAAAGACTTAAGCAAGAAAAAGAGAAAGAAAAGGTGTGAGATCATAGAGGGGGAAAAAAAGAGGAAAACAAAGATCAGATGTTAAATACCATGACCCCTGAGCAAACAAATAAAATCCAAAATATTTTGGCTCCCCTACAGGAAATGTCTAGAAATTTAGTTTGAGTGGCAGCCTTCATGAACTTGTTTCTATTGTAATAAGCAAGATCATATTTTGCAGGAGTGTAGAACAAGACAGCAAGACCTTAGTAACTTCAGAGGCTCCCAGAAGGTAAGGTGAAAACCAAAACAGTTCTAGATTCTCTCAGAGGAATAGTGATGCCTGTGGAATCTGAAGATTTTACTTTCCCAGAACCTAATGTCCTAGCCCCTGTTAACCTGGAAATTAAGGAAACAATCAATATAGGAGAAATAAGGTCTGTAATTGGGGCAGAGGAACTATAGCTCGTGGTATCACAAAGCTTGGAAGCTAGGAATACCCAAAGATGGGAACAGAGGACAGGGTTTTTAATGGGGTAACAGAACAAAAAGGGAACCAAAAGATTGCTCCAGAGTGACATATAGCTAATTAATGTAAATGAACCTTTGACAAAAGAAATAATAGAACTGCTCCTAAGTTAAGTATAGGGGTTACTGACTCTGAATAGAAACTACTTAATGTAGGTGGACCCTTTTTACATAATAACATAAAGTAAGAGTAAAGTGGGGAACATTGGGAGGGGATTAGTTGCTTGGGGGAAGGTCCATAACTCCATCAAGAGCCTGGAAATAACAAAGACTGTCAGCCCCAGGCAATTCATTTGCCTGGGAAAGAGGGGACTGCTGGGGAATCAGTTCTCAGTAAATTTTGCAGTTCTTACCCCTATTATCCCAATTCATTCACTGCCCCAAAATAATGAACCCCATATAATCCTTAAGGTTGGGGACACTTACTATGATTTTTTTTTTTTTTTAGTGAGGCAATTGGGGTTAAGTGACTTGCCCAGGGTCACACAGCTGGTAAGTGTTAAGTGTCTGAGGCTGGATTTGAACTCAGGTACTCCTGACTCCAGGGCCTGTGCTCTATCTACTGTGCCACCTAGCTGCCCCTATGATTTTTTATTCAATATAAGAGCCTCAAGATCAGTCCTAGTGAGCAACCTGACTCTGAATGTACATCTATTGGATCTCTGAAAGTGATGTGGGATGGAATTAGGGTCAAATTGATCATGAGTTATCCCAAAAGAATTTCAAGCCTCAGTGACTCAGTTTCCCAAGTTTTATTGTGATACTGTGAGTGACCACGGGGAGAAAACCAGAACAGTGGAAAGGTATCTCTCAAATAAGGAAAGAAAAAGCAATTATATTTATAGTATAGATAAATTGATTATCAGTCTCATTATAATAATCTCCACTTTAGAGAGGTACAGGGGAGGGTCTATCCTAATTTGGAGTTCCTGGGGTCCTAAGCCAACCCCCGAGGCGGGTACCTTTTCCATGGAGGTGTGTTTTGGGGGTTTACATGTCATAAGGTGAATCTGGGGACACATTTGGCCTTTTCTGCACATGTCTCTTTCTGGTTCCCATGCTTAGTTTCAAAACATCTTAATTTATCATTTATTCCTAGTTTGAGTTTCTATAGCGTGAGAAATCGGTAGTTGTCTCCTCTCAATGTGGCTATAACAGTCAGTCATACTCCCCTTACCTGTTTGTCGGACAAAGGTTTCAGATCCCCTCTTTCCCCCTCAGGTTAGCAAGGTCACATGGTTCAAGGAGACCTGGTCTCAATAAGATCCTGTCCAGAGTTGTGTCCATATAAGGAAGTATAAGGTCCACTCCTGAGTTATGCCCATACGAGGAAGAGGGGTGAGAATACTGTGTTCCTATTAGCTAGTTTTTGCGCGTAGATTGTAACCCCATCAGTGATGAAAAAGGGGAGGGTCCATTCGCATTAGGGACTAGGGTATAAAACAGGGCCTGCGAGCCCCCTTTCTGGGCACCCACTAGTTGCACACTAGGGTGCCTCCTTCTCATGAGAAGAAAATAAAGCCTTTGACACTTCCCTGCTGAGTTCCTGAGAATTATTGAGAAGAGATGGATTTTTCCCTCACATATAGCCTGTCAATGTATCATTGTTATAGTCTTAGGCCTTCATGGCCTAGCTCCCTCTGTTCTTGTTAGGGGTACTGATTACTGTGGGTAAGAGAACTTAGCATCCTGATTTGTAAGTTATCCATTAACTGGGGTCTGAATTCCTTTTAGAGCTCATATCTGAATTAGAGTTTGGGTCTTAGTTGGTGCTTCAAGGAAAACTCAAACAGTTCCAAAATTGACCTCTCATATGGAATCTATGGGCCCATTTACATTCCTCCTTATGACTAACTCCTTCATATTTACTGGGCCATGATCTCTTATGCAAACTTTTTTTTTTTGGTGAGGCAATTGAGGTTAAGTGACTTGCCCAGGGGCACATAGCTAGTAAGTGTCAAGTGTCTGGGGCTGGATTTGAACTCAGGTATTCCTGACTCCAGGGTTGGTGCTCTATCCACTGTGCCACCTAGCAGCCCCTCCTATGCAAATTTAAGAACAACTATATCTTGTTCTGATGGTAGAGACTCTGAAAACATGACTTTTCCAACTATGACTGTTAATTCATTGTTGTTCCTATGGTAATAAGTCAGGAGAAGTTGTTACAAATGTCCATCCTCTTCAGAGAATTATGAATGACACTCGGAAATTGTGAAAAAAAAAAACAAAAACAAAACCATGGGACACCTGATAAAGGCTCATAGTGGGACCCCTCTTCAGTTTACCAGCTTACAGGGGGCTGGTCTATTGGTAGTATTAATTAAATGGATTTTTATTATCATGGGGATTGTTATTCTATTAAAATTGTGTTTTAGCTGTTGTACTAGGATATGCTCTGGCCTTTTGCCAAAGGAGAAACTTTTAGTGGTACAACCACAGAGAAAGAATATGTTGATGATGTTATAGACTTAGCTTATAAAGGATTCATTGGCAGGTTAAATTGATTTCCAAGATAAAGTGTGTATTTAATCATTAATATGTTGATAGAATTGTCATTTAATTTATGCGTGATTACAATTATATATTTATAGTAATATTTGGAATTGTATATTATAAACCATATCCTGAGTCAAGAAGCAAATTCACATTCTTTGTTATTGTTATCCTCAATAGTTAAATACATATGAGGCTTTGATTATTGGAATTTACTATTTAAGGCATTACAGGACGGCTAGGCAATATTATTCTGAGTCTGACTCCAGATATGATCATTGAGGAATACTACTGAACCAATGAGCCATGGTGCCAGCTACCCTATGAGGTTTTATTTGCATGAATTACAGGTGGTGAAAGTGCAATGGGAAATGCTGGGAGAATGACTTTTGGCAAGGGCTGAGGTAGGAGATGACACATAGAGTGGAAACATCCCACCCGATTATCTGTAAATTCTATCTCCTAAAGGGGACTGCCTCCTTTAGCTTTGTCAATGTGTCATTTCCCCCCCATTTTCTCCCCTTCATATTGTTAACCATCATAAACCCAATAGTTGAGAATCCTATATAAAATATTTGTAATATTAGTTTGATTTATTGAAGAAACAGTAGTTTTTCAATGAATAAAATGGGGGATTGTGAGAAAATAACTATTAATCATGGATTTCTTGGGGAACCCAGAGATTACTTCCCTAGTCCTTTCTCTCTCCCCTTCCCCACTCCTGGAAGTCAAGGTCTCATTGAGAAAGTTATCAAATGTCATCTGGGACAAACCCAAGGGAACAAAAGGAATGGAGATAGATTCTTTTGTCTAGTTCTGTGAAGTACTAGTGGGATTAAGCCACACCAAGATAATGGATTTTGCCTTAAGCAACTTGAGTGAGGGTCTTTTGCATTATTCTCTCTGACGTCATTTATAGGATTCATTTTAATGTAGATCACCTTCAACTCAGGTCAATCAATGTAATTGAATGATGCTAACCAATTGCTTTGATCAATGAATAACAACCTGCTTCTATCAAAAGAGGATTAAAAACGCTTGGAAGATGTCTTTTGGGTTTTAGAGTCTTTTTAGGACAGAGTGGGTCTTTGTTGGGGTCTTCTAGGTCTTTGGGGTCTTCTGGTACTTTTCTCCTGCTTTCTCTACCACAAAGCCTAAGACCATGAGAAGTCAGGGGAAAATATCATCAATCCTTTAGTGGCATGACAATAATAATAAATATGCTTACTCAAAACTGGTACATATAACGATAGCTATTTTAAAAACTCCACAACCTATATATACAAAAATATTTATAGTAGCTCTTTTTGTGGTGGCAAAAAAGAAAAAATGGAAATAAAGGGGATGCCTGTCAATTGGAAAATTGCTTAAAACATTACCATACTTTGTTCATATATGATTAGTTTAAAAAAATAATAAACATTTTT
The DNA here is from genome assembly GCF_019393635.1 of Dromiciops gliroides. Lineage (NCBI taxonomy): Eukaryota > Metazoa > Chordata > Mammalia > Microbiotheria > Microbiotheriidae > Dromiciops > Dromiciops gliroides. The sequence goes on from NC_057863.1 coordinate 205,873,325, forward strand.
ACTTATAGTTGTTAACCTGGAAATTAAGGAAACAATCAATATAGTAGAAATAATGTCTTTAATTGGGTCAGAGGAACAATAACTCATGGTATCACAAAGTTCAGAAGCTAGGAATACCCAAAGATGGGACAGGGGACAGGGTTTTTATAGGGTAACAGAACAAAAAGGGAACCAAAAGATTGTTCCAGAGTGACACACAACTAGTTACTTAATGTAAATGAATCTTTAACAAAAGAATAGAACTGCTTCTAAGTTAGCACAATAATATTCCATCACTATCACATACCACAGCTTGTTTAGCCATTCCCCAATTGATGGACATTCCTTTGATTTCCAATTCTTAGCCATCACAAAAAGAGCTGCTATAAATATTTTTGTACAAATAGGTTTTTTTCTCTTTTTGAGGATGTCTTTAGGCTATAAACCTAGCAGTGGTATTGCTGGATCATAGTGATATGGGGGGAAATGGGGTACAGGTTGGGGTAGGGGATGGGGTTGGGGTTCTTAGGAATTCCTCTTTAAAGAATTACACCCTCTTGCACACAAAAAGTAGTTAGAATAAGGTGGTAGTTTATTTAGGAGCAAGGGAAGGGAAGGGTGGGGGGAGGGAAACCATGAAAGAAATCCTTGGACTTCTCGTGGGGAGATAGGCACAAAGCACATGGCTCAGAGGTAACCAAATCTCCTTGAACAGGAGACTGGAAGGTACTTTTATAGAAGACTGATGGAGGGAGGGGTGACCATTTGACTGTGGAAAGTTCCTTTAGTGAGGGTGGACCATCCCCCACTGGTGGTAGCTGGGGGAATTGGGTGAGGAGTGGAGGACCATCCCCCACTGGTAGTGACTAGAGGAACTGGGTGAGGGGTGGCTATGGATCCCTCTTCAGAATGCAAAGGCTGCAGCCACACCCAAATTTATCTCCCCAGGGTAAGGGAGATCAGAATGAAGGGTAGGAATCCGAAGCTAGCTCAGTCCTATTTGGTTCCACTCATCTCTCTAGGCGTTATCTGTCCTCTGGTTTAGTTTCTCAAGGAGAAGGTTCCTTGATGTGCCCCAGAGAACTTCTGGGGTGCTCTGCACCCCATGACAATAGGGTATGCACAGTTCTATAGCCCTTTGAGCATGGTTAGAAATTGCTCTTTAGAATGGTTGGATCTTTTCACAACTCCACCAACAGCGGATTAGCATCCCAGCTTTCCCATATCCCCTCCAACATCCAATATTTTCTTTTTTTGTTATATTTGCCACTCTGATAGGTGTGAGGTAATACCTCAAAGGTGTTTTAATTTGCATTTCTCTGATCAATGGTGATCTATAGAATTTTTTCATATGATTATAGATAGCTTTGATTTCTTTTTATGTAAACTGCCTGTTCACATCCTTTGACCATTTATCAATTGGGGAATGACTTGTAGTTTTGTAAATTTGATTCAGTTCTCTATATAGCTGAGAAATGAGGCTTCTATCAGAGATACTTGTTTCAAAAATTCCCAGTTTTCTGCTTCCCTTGTAATCTCGATTATATTAATTTTGTTTGTGTAAAAACATTTAAATTTTGTATAATCAAAATGATCTATTTTACATTTTGTATTGCTCTCTATCTTCTTGTGTCCAAAATCTTCCTCTGCTCATAAATCTGACAGATAAACCATTCCATGCTCTTTTTGTTTTTGGTGAGGCAATTGGGGTTAAGTGACTTGCCCCAGGATCACACAGCTAGTAAGTGTCAAGAGTCTGAGGCTGAATTTGAACTCAGGTCCTTCTGAATTCAGGGCCGGTGCTCTATCCACTGCACCACCTAGCTGCCCCTCCATGCTCTCTTAATTTGCTTATGGTATCATCCTTTATGTGTAAATTATGTACCCATTTTGACCTTATTTTAGTATAAGGTGTGAAATGTTGGTCTATGCCTAGTTTCCGTCATACTTTTTTCCCCAGTTTTTCCAGCAGTTTTTGTTAAATAGTGAGTTTTTTTCCCCAAAAGCATGGATCTTTGGGGTTATCATATAATAGATTACTATAATCATTTACTATGGCATAATTTATACCTATTCTATTCCACTAATTTACCTCTCTATTTTTTTAGGAAGAACCAGATTGCTTTGATAATTGCCTCTTTGTCATATATGATTGTGATGGAATACTATTGTGATATGAAATGATGAGCAGGATATTTTCAGAAAAATCTGCAGACACTTAAATGAACTGATTCATCGTGAAGTGAGCAGAATCAGAACACTGTACACAGTAATAGCAATATTATAAAATGAATAACTGTTAATTACTTAGCTATTCTCAGCAATACAATGATTCAAGACAATTCTGAAGGATTTATGATGAAAAATGATCTCCCTACTGGCAGAGAAAGAACTGATGAAATCTGAATGCAGATTGAAACACATTTTTTTTTACTTTATTTTTCTTCTTGTTGTTGATCTGTTTCCTTTCACAACATGACAAATAAGGAAATATATTCTGCATGACTGTACATGCATAACCTATATCAAATTGCTTGCCTTCTCAATGAGGGTTGAAGGTGTGGAGGAGTGGAGGGGAAGGAGAGATTTTGATACTTAAAACTTTTTAAAAAATGAATGCTGAGGGCAGCTAGGTGGCGCAATGGATAAAGCACCGGCCCTGGAGTCAGGAGTACCTGAGTTCAAATTTGGGCTTAGACACTTGACACTTACTAGCTGTGTGACCCTGGGCAAGTCATTTAACCCCAATTGCCTCACCAAAAAAAAAAAAAGAATGCTAAAAATTGTCTGTACATGTAGTTAGGAAGAATATTTTTAAAAAGAAGCATTTCAAGCATTGTCTCCTGTATGAAGTCTTTACTGATTCTCCTAATTGCTAGTGCCCTTCCTCACAAACTACTTTGCACTACTCTGTGTGTGTGTGTGTGTGTGTGTGTGTGTGTGTGTGTATGTGCGTGTGTATATTAGTTTTATTTTATGCTTGTGAGAAAATGGGTAGTTGTCTCCTCTCAATGAGGGTATAACAGTCAATCATACCTCTCCTGACCTGTTTGTAGGACAAAGGTCTCAGATCCCCTCCTACCCCTCAGACTAACAAAATCACATGGTTCAAGGAGCCCTGGTCTCAATAAGGTCTGCTCTGGAGTTGTGTCCATATAAGGAAGAGGGGTGGGAATACTGCATTCCAATTAGCTAGTTTTTCTGTGTAGATTGTAACCCTTGACTAATTGGACCAACGATGAAAAAACGGGAGGGTCCATTTGTATTAGGGACTAGGGTATAAAACAGGGCCTTCGAGCCCCCTTTCTTTGCACCCACTAGCTGCATACTAGGGTTCCTCCTCACGAGAAGGAAAATAAAAGAGCCTTTGTCACATTGCTGCTGAGTTCCTGAGAAGAGGATTGATTTTTCCCTCACAATGCTATATATATATTTTATATATACTTGTTGTATCCCCAGTAGTTAGCACAGTGTTTGGCAATTAGTAGATGCTTAATGAGTATTTGTTGAGTGATTGACATCAGACTGCTTCAACATTTAAATCTCATTGCCATAATTTTCCTGAAATATTTAGCATTTTTACAGATTGAGACTAACTTTTTTCACTTAGTTTTTTTTTCCTTTTGTCTGTTTCTTCATTCACAACGTGACTAATATGGAAATATGTTTTATATGATTGCACATATATAACCTACATAAAATTACCTACTGTCAGAGGGAGGGGGGAGGTAAGAGAGGAAGGGAAAAAATTTAGAACTCAATTTAAAAAAAATGAATGTTAAAAATTATCTTTCCATGGAATTGGGAAAATAGCATTAAAAACAAAATGATATATGTCACATTTTAATATGAGAATGTGAACTGATATATAAATACTATTGCTATTCAGTTAGATGAATGCATTGGTGTGGAAGCTACATTGTTATTCAAATCTTTTCATTCTAAAACCAAGATAGTTGAAAACACAGACCAGAAAACCCCACAATATTATATTCATGTACAAACCTATAAAATGATCCATGATTTCAGTGATGTTTTCTCACTTTGTTTATTCAAAATGTAGCAATAGACATAGAATATAATCAGCTGGTTCCCTAATTCTAAAGACAGCCTTTTTTTTTTACTAAAGATTCTTACTTGTTTGTACAGCTGTCCTTTGGAGTGGTCCATATCATGTTTCCTCATGCTGTTTTCATTGTGTCTTAAAATTCAAGCCTGCTTCAAGAAAGAAAATTCTCTTGCAGACTTTATTTACTTTTGTAAATGGGAGCCACTGTCTCCATCATTGATACTGTCCATTTAATCTTTTTAAAAATGTTCCACTCCGATTATCTTTTCCTAAGCTGTCATTATTTTTTTATTGGAAAGAAAATGTTACCTTTGCAAGGTTGTGCTGAGAAGAAATATATAAATGCTTGCTAAAATGTTTTTCATTTTGTTTTGTTGTAGAAACTTTGTTTTTGAGACTATGGGGAAAATCAAGTCATAGATTGATTTGTTGGTTTGGAAGGGAATTCAATAACATTGGCCACAAAGGCTGAAGAAAAACAGACTTAAGGCTTCAAAAGGTTTGTGATTTTGTTGGCGTGCTCCTTCCCCAATTGCTTCAGGATGTAGTAGATTTGAAAAGTACCTTGTTTTTTTTGTTTTTGTTTTTGTTTTTTGCAGGGCAGTGGGGGTTAAGTGACTTGCCCAAGGTCACACAGCTAGTAAGTGTCAAGTGTCTGAGGCCAGATTTGAACTCAGGTACTCCTGAATCCAGGGCTGGTGCTTTATCCACTGCGCCACCTAGCCGCCCCCTTGAAAAGTACCTTGAAGGCCATCTAGTCCAATTCTTCATTTTACAGGTGAGGAAACTGAGGCCCAGGGAATTTAAGGGACTTGTTTGATGCTTTGGGTGAATTACTCTGACAAGGAGTAATTTGGATATGCTTTCATTTTGTAACAGCAGTAGTCATGCATATGTCTTTCTACTGACATTAGGATAATTCATAAAAACCAGATCAAGTTGTTTTTTCCACCTTTCCTTCCCATTTGAGTGCTCTATTAGGCACACATACACACACACACACACTTCATGTTCTCTTTTTTATGTGTTTTTAATTCTACAGTTTCAACGAATGGATATTGCAAATGTGCAAAAATTGTAGCTCAAAGAACCCTTCAATGACTTAAAGATATTTTATTTTATTTTTTATTGTTTTTGTTGTTTGTTTTTTTTTGCAGGGCAATGAGGGTTAAACGACTTGCTCAGGGTCACACAGCTAGAAAGTGTCAAGTGTCTGAGGTCACATTTGAACTCAGGTCCTCCTGAATCCAGGACTGGTGCTTTATCCACTGTACCACCTAGCTGCCCCCCTTAAAGATAACAACAGTGGCTGTTACACGTGGGGATATAAAGTATTTCAATAATTCATTTAAGCTCACTTTGAAACAAGATCTGTCACACCAACATGGAAGGAAGACTGATTTCATCTTTCAGTTGCTTTGTCTGTATCTATGCTGATGATAATTTTATTGTCCTCCCTTATCAGCTCCTGTATGATGGATAATTCTGAGCTCATAAAGTACTGTTGGCAGTTGAAAACATACATATGGAATTTAGAAGAGAGATTAAGAGTGGAGATATGAATTTGGAATCCAAATCCCTATAGGTGATAGTTGAAGGCAAAGGAATGAATAAATTGCCAATGGAGAGAGTGCAGAGAGAGAGAGGATAATGGAGCCAAGATCAGGCCCATGGTGGGGCATCCACATTAAGCATTTCTGAAGAGTCAGTTGTGATTGAGATAGAGGAGCAGTTCAGGACAAGGACAAAAAGAGCAAAGCTGAGGGAGGATAAAGCATGCTCAGTAGTCTTGGTTTACATTGTCCAAAGATGCAGAGAATTTAAGGAATATGAAAAAAGGTCATTAGATTTGGTGATTAGAAAGTCATTGGTGACATTCGCAGGAACAGTTTCAGTAGAGTGATGGAGGGTAGTGGTGATGATGGGATAGAGAAAATGAAAGGATTTAGGTGCTGGTAAGAAATTAAGTGGGAGTATTTTAATTAGTTTTATAGAGAGGAAATATGGTCACTTTCAAGTCACCCTGCCACTAAGGGTGCAACTCTGACTGTGAACAATGGGCTACTGCTGCTCTGTGATGTCAGGGTGTCCTTAGGTCATTTGTCTGGGATGGGGAACTATGGTGCTCAGTCCTGGTGTAGGTGTTTAAGGAAGCACATCTACTTTTTTCCTCATCCTCAGGGCACAGTCCTCTCAGGAAAGTCTACTCTTTTTCCGATACTTCTAGTGGAAGCTTTGTTGTCCCCGTAGCCTTCCCCTATGAGGGAGACTTGCATCCATGAAAGTCATTTGGATTTGGATTTGCAGAAGTTACTGCTGTTGGGGATAATTGAAGTAACATGCTTTTTACTCTTCTTGAAACTACTACTGGTAAGGGGTATTTCTTTCTTTTTTTTTTTCTTTTTGGGGCAGTGAGGGTTAAGTGACTTGCCCAGGGTCACACAGCTAGTAACTGTCAAGTGTTTGAGGCCAGATTTGAATTCAGGTCCTTCTCAATTCAGGGGCAGTGTCTTATCCACTGTGCCACCTCGCTGCCCGTAAGGGGTATTTCAGATGTAGGGCTGGGAAGGGAGGAATAATAAGGAGAAGGTGTCATTGATTGTTATGAGTGAATGGGAGAAGAAAAGGGCTGAGACTTTTGAGATCAACAGTTGAAAAGACCAGTCAGTGTTCAAAGTCAGGCCAGAAGAAACCTTCAGATTCTTTTTCCTTAGAGCTAGAAAGCAGCTTCCTTCTGGCTGTCCTGTAAGCTTGGCCAAGAGAACATCTGTATTGGAGAAAATAGGAAGCAGTATACTCTGTGGGAGTGTATCCTAAGGAGACCAGAATGACCAAGATCACTGAATTCTGTTCCTGTTTTATGATACTTCTTGGTATCTCTGATAAATATAAATGATTTCCATTTTGAGACTAAGTTAAAAAATAAATTCAATAAATATTTACTAATTGCTTATGAAGCAAGGGTAGTGCTGAGGCACTGGGGATCCAAAGACAAAACTGAAAGATTCTATGCCTTCAAGGAGCTTATTAAATTAAACATAACTTGAAGAGTTATCTGTACCTTTAGTTTAAAGAACATGCCATGCTAGGGGGAAGGAGAAATGTTATCCCAAAAGACCATACCAACCCATGGATTGGTCTCAAAACTCAAAAATCATGTTTTTAGCAATCATTCTGTTTCAATTCAATACCAGATATCTAGGAGAGAAATATATTCACTTCTTAAATACCTTGGTGTTTCAAAACCTGAAAGGTTCTTAAAATATCTTTGAGGTACTAGATTTAACTAATTGCTTATCATAATCTGGGTGTTTTTAGTTTTCCTGGAGGTTGTACAGTCCTTGTTTTTTCTAAGGCCTTAGACTAGGCACATGAATGCATGGTTTCAGCAACTCAAATGTCTATAGATATGATTGACTGAAATTAGAGTGTTTTAACTACAAGGATTCACAAAAAGGTTTTCCTCCCAGTGCTTCTTAGGAATTCTTGCATACCTGCTAGATGAATTTTCAGAAATTAATAAACTTAAATATTTTCTAGATAAGTATGGAAACAATTTTTTTCTAGGCTGTCAATTTAGACCTCACATAAAAATGACTGTGTTATTACATTTCTATATTACTTTATAGTGTACAAAGCACTTATTATGTATGCCCATATGAAGTAGGCAGGTATATGCTACCCTCTCTACTTTAGAAATGAAAAAAACCTGATATTTGAGTTATCACAGTAGGAAGTAGATGAGGAAAGATTACAAATCTATCTATCTCTGTGGCTATATCTATCTATATGTGTATGTGTAGAGAGAGAGAGAGAAAGAGAGAGAGATTAGCTGGAGATAATTTTATTGACTTTCAATTGACCACACTTATAAAGAAGTATGATGGCTGATTTTGAGCTTATGAAAAGTTATAGACAGTTGGAAACATGAGTATGGGATTTAGAAGAGATGTTAGGAGTGGAGATATAAATTTGGAGGTCACCTGCCTAAAGGCGATAATTAAAGGCATGGGAATGAAAGGCCAATGGAGAGAAGAGTGTTAAGGACAAAGAGGCTAAGACTGAAACCATGGTGGATCCCCCAGGGATCTCCAAGGTGGGGATCCACATAAAGGATTCCCTAAGAGGAAGAGTTAAAAGAGAACAAGGTAGAGGAGCAATTTGAAAGAAGAACCAAGAGAGCATAACTGAGGGAGGAAAGTATGTTCAATAGAACATATCAATATATGTAGATGTAGATATGGATTAAGTTCTAGATATGTAGATATTATCTACCTTTTTAACCGAAACCGTTACGTGTCATAAAGAAGCAGTATAATATATGTGTATGATGGTGTTGAGTTGTTGTTAATTGTGTCCAACTCTAAGTGACCCCATTTGGGGTTTTCTTGGCAAAGATACTGAAGTGATTTACCATTTCCTTCTCTAGCTCATTTTATAGATAGGGAAACAGACAAACAAGGGTTAAGTGAATTGCCCAAGGTCACACAGCTAGTAAGTGTTTGAAGTCAAATTTGAACCCAGAAAAATAAGTTTTACTGATTTCAGGCCTGATTTCTAGCTGATCTATGTCTATATGTTATATATGTATGTGTACATTCATATCTAGACATATCTAGATATATCTATACATATATGCACATACATCTATATATGATACAAAGAAGTAAGTGAATTCAACTTTCTATGCAATTATATTGCTTTTCCTTTTTCACCATTCCTTTTTCAACTTAATATATACAAAAGGTATGGAGAAATGTTTTAAAATTCTACCTAATTATGAATAAATGTAAACAAGCCAGACAAAAAGTATCTGGGCAGGTTCAGAAACTTGGTACTGCATTGCTGGAAAAAAACCACAACACAGGAATCTGCAATTGAGGAGACCATATAATAGAGACTCTTATTGGTAAGGAAAAAGCCTGGAAATTCAGTGTTATAATATAGCTATGAGATATGACAGTTGGATTTTTTGTGGGGCAGAACCATAAGGCCAGCTCCGAATAACTGATACCCCAGAGATGAGGGAGGTAACTTTGACTACCAGTTGACAATGGGAAGCTCTATGATGTCAGGATGATCTTAGGTCCTGTGAATAAGATGGTATCACAGGGCTCAGCCCCAGTTAATACAGATGTCTGAGGAAGAAGAGTGTATGTCTAGTTTTCTCTGTATCCTGGAACATAATCTTCTCTGGTGAGATTCCTCTATTTCTGAATGGAATGGGCTTTGTTTTCCTAATTTGCTTCATTTCTTTTAGGTATATACACACACAATAATAGAAGGGAGCAGAAAGTAACCAAGTAGAGAAAAAGCTAAATCATTTAATGAGGGGCTTTTATGAATCATCAAATCTCATGATTTTTTTGTTTTGTTTTGTTTTGTTTTTGTGTTTTTTTTTTTTAAGGCAACTATGGTATTAGAGAACCAACTTCCAATTCAGGAAGACTTGGGTTCAAATCTCACCAATGAGATGTTAGGTCATGTGATCTACTGGCAACTCCAAATTTAGTATCACTCTACATTTATAGAGGAATTTCTCTCACTAGGAGTTTCCTAATGCATGGATACATTGGATATATGTCCAGTGCAAAAAAGAAATTACTTTAAAGTTGTGTTTGTATTTTTTACACGTTAAGAAAAGACAACCAAGACTGAAAAACAAAATGAGAATCCGAAGGGCTTTTAATGAAAAGTTTAAGAGTATGTATTATATCATAGGGGCAGTAGGGAACAAGTGAGGATTCTTAAGGGGAGTAACATTGGTAAAGTTTTGGATTCTTTTGTGGTTTTATGGAAGATGAAGAGGGGAGACTGACTGGAAATCAGGACTCCAATTAGGAGTCTGTTGCAATAGTACCAATGAGAGAAGTAATAAGAATCTGAAAGAGGATGGCATTCTGATTTTAGAAGAGAAAAGATTCTGAGATGTTAAGGTAAAAATCAACAAAAGTTGGCAAGTGATTTAACAATGGTGGTCAAGATGAGTGAAGAGTAGAAGATGACCCCCAATACTGAAAATCTAGATGAGTGGAAGGATGGTGGCACACTCAATAGAAATAGAGGATGGGGGGCAGCTAGGTGGCGCAGTGGTAAAGCGCTGGCCCTGGACTCAGGAGTACCTGAGTTCAAATCCGGCCTCAGACACTTGACACTTACTAGCTGTGTGACCCTGGGCAAGTCACTTAAACCCCATTGTCCCACAAAAAAATCAAAAACAAAAACAAAAACAAAACAAAACAAAACAAAAGAAATAGAGGATGATGAAGGGGAGTAGGTTAGGATTTATCTATCCTTTATTCAAACTTCTGTGCTTTCCATTAGACTTTGAGCTCCTTGAATAGAGACTTTTTTATTTTGTTTTGCCTTTCTTTGTATTCCCAGGGCTTAGAATAGTGTGACTGGCACATAGTAGGTGCTTAATAAATGCTAGTTGACTAATTACTCTTCTAACAGTACATTAAAATAATAATTCCAAAGCTAAGATTCTGTTCTTTTCTTAGCTCAAAAACTATCAAGGTACAGTTAGGTAGGTCATACTTGTATCGCTCAGGTAACTTCAATAAAAAATGCTATTCATTCCATAGGATTTATGACTCCCAGCAAGGGCTATGGATGTCAGGGTGGCAAGTGGATCCCTTCTGCTCTGTCATCATTTTGTCTCAATCAGTCAACTTCTTACAGGGAAGTATAGTAGCAAAAAGGGCTAGAAATTTGATTTCAACAATGGAAGTAGCAGGTAGTTCTTAAACCAATATAAAAATGGCTCTTAGGTTCTAGTTCCTTAGAGCTGGGCAGCAATTTCCTCTTGAATCTCTCATAACCATCCATCAGTGGCACCTTTAAACTAACTTCTCAAAAGGAAGGCCTCTTGGAAGTGGAAGGACTGTATGTCAGAAGGATTTAAGAAAAGCCTGAGTTATTCACATCAATAACTTCTAGCTCTTTTGACAATATATACTCTTTTAGGTCATGCCAAACCAATAAGCATTTATTCAGTGCTTAATGTATGCCAAGAAGAGTGTTAAATGGTAGAGATACAGAGAAAGAGAAAAAAGTTCCTTTGTTTGAGAAGCGTATATTCCAATAGAGGGGACAGTGTGCAAAAAAACCTATGGACACGAAAACATAATATTAATGTGCAATATTTGTAAATTAAAGGTAATTTCAGAGGGACGGTACTACTAGCCTTCAAAGGACAAGGAAAGGTCTTTTGCAGAAGGTGGGATTGTAACTAGATTTGAAGGAATCCAGGAAAGCCAGGAGTCAGAAAAAATGAGAGACAGCACCAGTGAAAATGCAACGAGGAGATAGAATGTCTGTGGAAAAAACAGGAGGCACTATAGATAGTGTCATTAGATCTTAGATTATGTGGAAGAGAGAAAAATCTCAGAAGATTTAAAAGGCAGGAAGGGACCAGACTATGAAGGGTTTTAAAAGCCAAACAAGATTTTATATTTGATCCTAGAGTTTATGTGGAGCCATTGGAATTTATTGAGTAAGAGGGTTAAAATGGTTAAATGTGCATTTTTAGGAAGGTCATTATGGTGTAACTGGTTGGAATAAGGAAAGATGAGGCAGGAACACCAACCAGGAGGTGGTTATTAAAAGACTTTAGGATTAAGGTGCAATGAGTTGTGATAAGGTGTGATAAGAATTAAGGGTCTGTCCCAGGGTGGTGGCATTATTATAGAAGAGAAGGGAGGATATGTGAGAGAGGGTGTAATTTATTTCAAATTAACTGGAGCAAAGGAATTCATAACCCTTTTTTTTTTTTGGGTCACTGGCTGAAAATGCCATGGATTTCACCTCAGAATAATGCTTTTGAATGCACAAAGTAAAGTAAATAGGATCACAAAGGAAACCAGTTATAATATGTTGAAATTGTTATTTAAAAAAATTTTTTTTAAGTTCATGGCCCACCAGATAAGAATCCCTGGGCCATGAAAATTTTTAAATAACATTTATTTTACTTCACTTATCTTTAAAATGTGTGTAAAAGGGGCACTTTGATGAGGTCTGAATCAAGTATAAATCTGAGGCGATTTTGAAAAATTAAGCCATGTATCAAGTAGAGAAGGTTTTAGACAACCAGAAAGATGAAAGACAGAATCTCAGTTAAAATAGGCCCTGGGGGCCAGAGGTAGTCCAATCTGTCCACGACTAAAACTTTTCCCCACTCCCTCACTACAATATCACAGCAAGTCACCACCTAAAATTTCCTTGAATTGAAGACCAGGGCGGAGTTCACTATCTCCTGAGGCTAACCAGTCTGCTTTTAGAATTACCATTAGAAATTGCTGTCTACTTCAACAATTTCAGCCTTTGCTTCTAGTTCTGCCCTCAGGGCCTAAGCAGAATATGTCCAGTCTCCATCTAGGTGACTTTTCACTGGCTGTCTCCCTGAGTGGAAGGCTCCTCATCCTCACCTCCACCTCTGGGTTTCCCAGGCTTTCTTCAGGTCTCAACTTAAATCCTATCTTCTGCAAAAGGCCTTTTCTAGTCCCCACAGCTTCTAGTGTCTTCTCAGATTATTTTCCATCATACCTCAAGTCATGTAACTAGTTATTTATATTGTGTTCCTCATTAGAATGTTGAACTTACTAAGAGTAAGGATTTTTTTTAACTTCATATTTATAGTATTTAGCACAGTTGTTGGCATATAATAAGGGTTTAATAAATGTTTTGATTGATAGTAATGTAAGGCCACCCTTTTACATTTCTGAGTATCTGAAAATAAGAGTCTTAGCTTTTAACTCATTTAAAGTAGCTAGGTATACACTATTATTGTTTCTAGGTCACTTTTGCTTCAGTTCCCTCATAACGGTGTCCCATCTGCCCTTTCCAACTTAAACCATATTTTCTTTAGTAAAGAAGCATGATTTATTTTGTAAAAACAGAAGATGAATAATTCTGCTTACTTTATATTGTCTTTTTAATCTCTATCACCCACCCACCTACCCATCCACCCGTCCACCCACCCACCCACCCTTCTATCTATCTAATCTTCCCAAGCAGTGGGCTTTTTAATTCTTCTTTGTGATCTGAATAAAGAACAAATAAAGAAAAGAAAAACAACAGTTATTCTATTGTAATCAGTAGGCCACAGAATCATAGAGTATTAGAGATAACCTGATCTATAGATAAGGAAACTAAGGTATGAGAATTGTTATAAGATCACCTCTGAGGTCGACCTCTTCATTTTACAGATGAAACTGCTCCAGAAAGAGTTAGGTGCCTTGTCCTACAAGGGGCAAGAGGTTAAGGCAGGATTTGAAGTTAGGTTCTGTGATTTTATATTCAGTACTCACTTGCGTCACATTTTATAAGTTTTAGTTAATTGTGGGCCTTAGCTAAATGAAGACATTATAAAGTAACATAAAGATGTTAGGGATCTCACTGATATAAATCATAGGGATAGTTAAAAAGCACTTTCAGGGAGTTGAACTCAAATGTTAAGACTATGTCCTTAGTCTTTAAAAGTGGCCTCTGGACACTTTGTACCTCTATTTTAATAGGTCTTGTTTCCTGAAGAAAACATCTCTAGGAGACTGAAGCGAAGAAGATGGAGGAAACTACCTGATGGTGAGAAAGAACTCAGGTTTTCAGTCTCAAAAGCATCCTCTCTCATCTTTTCTTATGTTTCCTAGTTACTTAAATATCCACTTAATCATTTTCCCCCCATGGAAAAAGTTTAGTAAGTACCTCTTATGTGTCAGGTAAAAGAATTGTTGCTGCTGTTTGTACTTTGTTTTCAGAGAGGACTTGAAATGGGGCGGTGGAGGGGTGGAGGTTGGGGGGAGGGTGGTTGATGTCATAACTTGCAGTGAATGCATTTAAGTGAGGAAGAGCAGTGCAAAGTCCTCAGCCTCACTCTCACCTGTGGCTCCAAGAAGCTGTAGCATGCCCAGCTGCCACACCCTGATAAAGCCATCTCAGTAGACAGGCTAACCCAGTTTTAAGGTGACCAATAGGTTTCAAACCTTTTTCAAATCCAATTTATGCTGAAGTCAAAGGACATTACTTATAACATTTTACCATTTTCACCTACCTTGAAGTTCTGTGGCAACAAGCAAGTGACAAAGCACCGGGAGCTATAATCTCAACCATGAACACAGGCAGCCCAGGTCATAGGGTTGTCTTCTCACTAGAATGAAGGAGTAGTAAGATTTGGCAGCCCCTTGGATGTCTGAGCAGCCTTTTAAAAAATGGTATTTTATTTTTTCTAATTACATGTAAACACAATTTTTAACATTAAAATTTTTTTTTAAGTTCCAAATTTTATCCCTCCCTCTCTCCCTGTTGTCCACCTTCCCAAATTGGTAAGAAATTTGGTGTAGGTTATTATATGTGCAATCATATTTCCATATTAGTCATGTTGTGAGAGAAGAAACAGACCAAAAGGACTCACATACACATATACAAGTTCTTTCTCTGCGTGTGGAGAGCATTTTCCATCATGAGTCCTTTGGAATTGTCTTGGATTATTGTATTGCCCAAAAGAACTAAGTTATTCATATTTGATCATCATATATTGTTGCTATGTACAATGTTCTTTTGGTTTTACTCACTTCAATTTGTATCAGTTCATGTAATTCTTTCCATGTTTTTCTGAAATATGCCATGAATAACCTATTTTAAAAACCGCACTGTTTACCTCCTAGCATGAGGGAAAGAGCTAGAAAAGGTGCCCTAAAAGTTGTCTGCTTCACCTAACCTAACCCTGGCCTGCTTACTGAGGCAGATGGGGATCATCCTACCCTGTGGTCAAAGCACACAAAAAGTAAAAAACATTTTTGTGAAGATGATTCCACTCACCATTGGTACATAGAATATGCACATGCTTACAGACAATACAAAATCCAGTACACCTGTGAAAGGTGAACAGTTCTTGTTGCAAGAGAATTCAGCAGGTATCTCATCCAAATAGCACCCTTGACTGAAACATGACAGGCAAATGAAGGCCAATTCACCAAAGTCAGAGCTGGAATACCTGTTTTTCTGGAGTGGCTACACTGGTGGGGAGTGCATGAAGCCAACGTAGGTTTCACAATCAAATCTAATCTAGTCATCAAGCTTGTCTGTCTCCTAAGAGGAGTGAATAACAGGCTCATGACAATGTAATTGCCACACTACCATCAGCTATGTGTATGTTCCTACCATGACAGACCCTGATGAGGTCAAAGAAAAATTTTATGAAGATTGAGAGAACCTCATCATCAATGTCCTGAAAAGAGAATAAGCTTGTAATTCTGGGTGACTTTAATATATATATACTTTAAAGTATATACAAACTATCAGACATGACAAAAAGTCTTTGAGAGGAATGGAATCAGAAACAGCAATATAGCATTGGCCACTTGTCTCATGACCAATTCTATCTTCCATTTACCTAAACATAATAAAACTACTTACATGCACCTTTGCAGCAAATGTTGGCATTTAATAGACTATGTCATTGTAAGGAGAATAGAGACAGGATGGCAGAAGGATGAAGGCAATGCATGGTACAGAGTGCTGAACCAATTATAGACTTAGCATTTCAAGCTAAACATTGTATTCAACAAAGTGACAGGGCCAAGGCAAGATGACTAGTAGAACACTTATCATCAACAGATTATAGTGCTGCTTCTAACATGAATAGTTTAGAGGGAAGG
This sequence comes from Dromiciops gliroides, assembly GCF_019393635.1. Taxonomy (NCBI): domain Eukaryota; kingdom Metazoa; phylum Chordata; class Mammalia; order Microbiotheria; family Microbiotheriidae; genus Dromiciops; species Dromiciops gliroides. Next base: position 205,889,030 of record NC_057863.1, read on the forward strand.
CTCAGCCAACACATAAGAGTGGAGCAGAAAAAGAGTGGGCAGCTTTCAGAGAGCTGGTGTAGAGCACCATATTTACTCATTTGGGTCAGAATAATCACAGACATCAAGATTGGTTTGATGAAAATGATAGGGAAATTCAGAAGCTGTTAAATGAAAAATGAGAACTCCTGAGTTTACCAGTAGGATAGTTTGTCTCTAAGAAGGCAACATTTAACTCCATCAAAAGTAAAGTACAAGTGGAGATCAGAGACATCGAGGATTCTTGGCTCAGTAAGAAGGCAGATGAAATTTAGTTTTATTCTGATAGCAACAATCTAAAGTGCTTTTATGATGCCCTGAAAGCTATTTATGGGCCAGAGACCTATGGTGCATCTCAACTACTCAGTGCTGATGGAGCCACATTGCTTAGTGATAGGGACATGATCCTGGAAAGATGGGTTGACTTGAGCCATGACTTTGAGGTGTGAGAAAATAATTGGGATTTGGCAGATACTCAAAGGCTCAGGGAATTAAAGGCCCAGGCCATTTTTATGAAGCTTTCTGGGAGACCTAGGTACCAAAAGTCAGCGCACGAGGAATCATCTGCCTCTTCCTCAGGCTTCCAGCTAGCACACCAGTATTAGCAACACTGTTACAGAGAAGCTATGCTTAGCTGAATCAGCATTGTATTTTCATTGAATTGCTTTATTTTCTGCCCTGGTGAAGATAGATATTCAGCCAGCAGTTGGGGTGGTTCCTAATCCACACAAGGTCAATAGCTTGTATAACAAGTTTTCTGTTATGGTCCCCTTCCAATGCCTCCTCCTATGCCATTTCTCCCTTTTCTAAAGTTTTCCTCCCTATAGAAGTTGCTTGTGTTTCTTTATGCATTTGATCTTACATACAGTCTCTGTAGAGGTCAATAAATTCTTTCCAGCTCACATCATGTTGATCTCTTTCAGGACCCTGTGTTACTGAGAAAACCTGGAGGCTACAATCCTTAAATCAAAGGATAGAAAGGTAAAGTAGAAATTCCCTTGCCTTACCATTATTTCTGTTGGGTCCCAGGTTTTTTCTTTCTTTTTTTTTTTTTTTTGATGACCAGTATGGTTAATGGACTGAGAATGAGTATACATGAACTATGACTCTATAGGCTTTTATTTTTGTCCTGGGTGCTCATGAAAGGTATTCTTCCTTCAAAATGAATGACTTTCTAGAATCATATTTCCTCTCTTTGGGTTATTCAGTTTTCTAACTGAATTTTCTGGTTAATTCCTAGAACAGACAACTTCTTGGTTCAGGTTCAGCTGATATCCTGTTGAATTATTTGTTATCTCATTTTAATTCAGCTATCAGTCTCTCATGTGTTTTTCACTTTTTCTTTTTTTTTTGTCTTTTTTTTTTTTTTTGGTGGGGCAATTGGGGTTAAGTGACTTGCCCAAGGTCACACAGCTAGTAAGTGTCAAGTGTCTGAAACTGGATTTGAACTCAGGTCCTCCTGAATCCAGGGCTGGTGCTCTATCCACTGCACCACCTAGCTGCCCCTCTGAAGTGTTTTTAATGTTTTCTCTCTTCTACTTCAGGAAGAAGCTTATTGACAAGTTGATCCAAAAAAACAGGGAAACTGAGCTAAGTTACCATCTGCCATCTTATTCTCGCTATTATCCTGTGTTGGGAGGACAATTACTAGGTGGAAGTCAGAAAGTCTTGCAAAAGAGATACTTCAAAAAGGGGCCTTTGGACTTCCAGGTCTTGCTGGGAGATCTAAAAGGAATTAAAGCATCATATCCCCAAGTTAAGCATTCTCAAAAAAGACTCCGCCAAGTAACATCATCAAGCCATAACTGCCAGATTGCATGCTTACCTTGCACTAAATTCCCCCAGTTCATGTCTACCCCAACACTCTGCCTCTGTCATCAAACTAGGTCAACATCAAACCTCAAACACTGGGCTATGGCTCCGCTGAAATCCAAGCACCAGGTTAAGATTCTACAAAGTCCCAAACAGTCCAAATCTATGTCTAATAGAGAGCCATCGTGGAGTCTATTTTACCTTAAGCCTTGTATAGTGGATGGTGTGATTATCCCTAATGAAATTGTTAAGAGCATAGTCAGTTCCATCCCCCAGAGCAGAATTCACAGAGACATCCGAAAACAGATTCTCTTGAGGTGGATGAGGGGGCGTCCTAATCCTCAACCCGGTCCACGTTTGTCATCAACTTATACGGTCTGCTTAGTTTGTGCCTCCTGGATCCGATACGGCTGTTCCCATGTAAAGGGGAGAAAAGACCCTAATGGAGCAAAATTAGTGGCCATACCCACACCTCTGCCTGGTTCTGAGGGGGAAATGGGTGTGAGGTTAGTTCTCCAAATTCCACAGCCAAAACCAAGCTCCATTTCTTGCCTTCCATGTCCTAGCAATGAAGAGCAGCGCCCTCTGGCCCCTGCAGAAGAATATGATACTTTGATCACACCTGAGGAAGAGAAGAGTCAGGAGGCTCATAAGAGCCTCACTGAGGCTACTACTACATTCGAGGCTCCTACCTTTGCAACACACCCAGTGACTCCTGACATTCAACCCCAGAGTATGGTGACTCCTGCCATTCAACCCCCGAGTATGGTGACTCCTGCCATTCAACCCCAGAGTATAAACCACCAGTTCCAGGGTGTTAAATGGCTGCTTTATATAAAAGCGATGACTGAGCCTCTGCCTCAGCATCCACCTTCTTCACCTTCCTCTTCCTCATCTTCCCCCTTTTCTCCATCTTCTTTCTCAGACTGTGTGTCCTTTGAATCATTTATTTACCATCGACTGCCTCCAGGAGTCTATTGGCTTGATTTTATCTACAGCAAAGATTACCAAGAAAGGGAAAGAAGAATCTCTGAAAGACACCAGCCCTCAGGAGGAAAAATGCCTGCAAATAGCACCACCAAAAAACTGCCTAGAGAAAAAACACCAACAGGATCTGGGACATTTCTGAAAGCAGTCCTGGAAAAATTTCAAAATAACATTTTCAAATTAAATTAACATCTTTTTCTCCTTAAAAAGTATTTGTTACCCCCTTGTGTATCTCTGAAATGGGATGGGGTTTGCAGCTCATTCCTTTTTTATTCATATTCAAGTTGGAAGACACTGATCCTAGCTCTTTTCTGTGGAGGGTTACAAGTGACTGAGTTATTAGTGACCTTCCTAAAAACCTCCATATTCTCCCTTCCCCCTCCCCCCATCTTTTAGCTTCTAGTCAGACAGATTCAATTCAGAATGAATGAAACCAAGGACTACATTCTTTGCCTCCTCTGTAATACAAAGATTATGTTATTTTATATGTGAATGTATTTTTAAATTTTCTTGCTTCATGGGGCTTCATAAAGAACACCTATCAAATCTGTAAGCTTATTGTTGATTATTTTCTCAGGGTGAGTTCTGGACAAATAAAGCCTGTACCCACACATCTCAGTGTTTCTATATCCAGCATTCTCTTCCCAGTGTGATTTTTTTCTTACTACTCTTGAAGGACTATTTAGTATTAATGTCCACTCCAATGATTACTCCTGCCCAATCTGCATTTTCAGGGTTTTGCCAGGAGTAATAGAGACTTCCAGTTCTTGCATCATTTTTCTTTCTCACACAGGGCAGAGGTTTGAATTGAAGTCTTGTTTGAATGAATAATGAATGAAAAGGATATTAAATGCTTTTAAAGTATAGACTTAATTGTTCTCAGAACTGTTGTCCCCTTTAAAGGCTATCAAATTCTAGCTCCTAGTTGTATGGACTTGGTGTACTACTGCTGCCCCAATAACTCATATTTTTTCTAGTCCCAAATTCACCCCTTTTCTCTGTCCTTCAGATAGTCATTCAATTGCATGCCCAACTCAACCAAGGCTTTCAAGTCTCTAGTTTAAATCCTCAGATCTTTCCAAAGGAGTTCCCATCACTGTTGCCTTTTCTTGGCCCAGGATGGTTTCAGTTGGTGAAAGTCTTTAAGATAAAGTAACCAATGAAGGTGGTTGTCCTAGCACTGGTTATCACTGTCATTCTTATGAAAGGAATACTCCCAGATGGCCAAGAACCCACCCTTGGTTAGGAACTTCCTTTTTCTACCAAAGGAATGTGCATTGTAAAGAAGCCCCCTCATTTTTCTTATCACTACAACTGTCCTTAAGGATCTGTCACAAGTGTGAGGTTGTGCTGTGGAAGTTCAAAACATTAATGTAGGAAGATTAGCCCCATAGTCCTTTAGAGGAGGAGTTCTTAATCTGTGACCCATAAACTATATTGTTTTAATTGTAATCCTATGTATTTTATTTTATTTGTTTTGCGAGGCAATGGGGGTTAAGTGACTTGCCCAGGGCCACACAGCTAGTAATTGTCAAGTGTCTGAGGCTGGATTTGAACTCAGGTGCTCCTGAATCCAGGGCCAGTACTTTATGTATTTTATTTTATGCATTCAAAATCATTCAAAAAGGAGCCCATAGGCTTTACCAGCCTGCCAAAGAATTCTAAGACTCAAAACTTTTGCTTTGAAAGACATTGATATGCCTTTCATATCCCAGTGGGTCTACATGGGAGCAGGAATACTATAGCTTGGCTTACTGAGGTCATTGTGAATAGATAAGCTAAGATATTATTCTTATGGTAACAACATATACTTTCTGAACTTTTTACAGAGGAATAAATACATGTTTATGGATATTTTAGGCCACAAGATAAGCATGGTTTTAAAGTGAGAAGGCTGAATATCAAAGAATGTATTAGAAATAGAGCATGTCTCTAGCCTCCTCATAGATTCAATTTCTCCAAAAATAGAGGGTCAAAAGATACCATACACATAAGGAAGTGGCATGTAGCAAACACACACACACACACTCTTCTGATACCTTCCTTGCCAGTCATTGGACCTGTGTAGAGAACAAAAAAGATGCACCTACAAAAGCTGGGTATATCCTTCCCATACTTTGGAGGATAACCTTTCTGTGAATACAAACTTCCAAAAGGCAAAGAAATGGGCCAGCTAAATTAAATAGAAGTAGTAACTGCCTTTCCTCCTCTTTAAACAACCCCCTGCAATTGTGGCACAATGTAGCTCAACCACAGTAGTTCCAATATTATCTATTAAGGTTCATATTGTTGTTGGGGTTGAATGTTGTTGAATTTTTTCAGTTCCACAACTGTCTTTGTCAGTGTAATACTATGCATACCATATCATGTGCTACATGAATTCAAAGCAAAACACATTTTTTTTTTTTTTTGGTGAGGCAATTGGGGTTAAGTGACTTGCCCAAGGTCACACAGCTAGTGTTAAGTATCTGAGCCCAGATTTGAACTCAGGTCCTCCTGACTCCAGGGCTGGTGCCCTATCCACTGTACCACCTAGCTGCCCCAGCAAAATACATTTAATGAAACAGCCTAGCAAAAGAAATTCCAGGGAATTGAATATGGTAGTAAACATTTTCTTTACCCATTCCAAGTGTATGTCACTTCCACACATATCTAAGGGAGTACTGTACAACTTCTTGATTAATCCTTTACTTTCCAAAGAATTACAGGAGAAAGATATAGTCAGATCACTTGTGGACTGGAATAGTAGATTAGTTTCTGAGGCTACTCTTTTTGTTTGTTTTGTTTTTTGGAGGGGGGGTTGCAATGAGGGTTAAGTGATTTGCCCAGGGTCACACAGCTAGTAAGTGTCAAGTGTCTGAGCCCGGATTTGACTGTGCCATCTAGCTGCCCCCTGAGGCTACTCTATTGAGTCACTTATTCTTTATTTCACACGTAGCAGGGACTTCAAGTTAAGATGGTTAAAACCTAAAAATAGTATCACAAATAATGATCAATTGTCCAAAGAGAAACTATAGTAATTATCCATCCTGGAACTATACAAAAGGCATTCAGAAATCCAAATAAAGGAAGGGCACAAGTATTTATTAAAGACCTATTAAGTGACAGGTGCTGCCCTAAGTGCTTTACAAATATTTCATTTGATCCTTGCAACAACCCTAGATTGGTGCTGTTATCTCCATTTTACAGTAGAGGAAACTGAGGCATATAGGTTAAGTGCCTTACCCAGGGTCACAAAATATTAAGAGAATTACCAGAAAAGCTGAACCATCAAGGGTAAGAACTTCCCATTGTGGACTAATGACTGTTTTAGGGACATCTGACTCCTGCAACAATGTATCCAGAGGTCATAAGAGGAAAGGATTGTGATGAAGCCTCATGGTGGTTCAACACTCACAGTTCAGGAGCCTAATAGGTAACTGAGAGGGTTAGCAACCAGTAGGGAATGGCAATAGTCATGTCAAGATACCACAGGTCCAGGAGCACTGTTTTTCATACTCTGGCTTGAGATGACTAATGTCCCTGTGATCCAGGGCTCTTAAAACTCTAGAAGATCTAGGGGAACCTAAAATTCCTACCATTAATCATTGCAGGTGACCCAGGTGAAGACCAAACAGGGCTGATTATCACACGAAAAGAAAAGTCTATATGGCACAAAGTCTCACTCAAAGAACTAAGGCTAGAGATAGGAATAAACAGGAGACTCAAATGAGTTACTATAGATCCAGAAGCTTACAGAATTAAATATAGAAGAAAACCAAACTAGGTGTTTACTTTAACACAATTTTGAAAGTAATATATGTACATATATCTGAATTGAAAACAAAAACAAAAATCTTAAAAGCTTAGGAATAATGAGGATTACTGGATAGATGTTAAACTGATTGAAGTTCTGTGTGTCAGTTACAAAACAATTTCAGTTGAAAAATATAACAGTGTTTTCAACTTCATGCTTGCTCAATACAAATTCAGTAATCTACCTGAAAAAATTACTTAAAATCAGTTACAGTTAGAATCCTTTATGTAGCATGCTTCATTTAATACTATGTTAATAAGTTTTCATTGGATTTAGAGTTCATGTAGTTCTCAAACACTTTGTATACATAATTGCTTATATTATAACCTCTTAACAAAATCTAATAAAGGAAAAAATCAATAGTCTAGCTTGAAAGCCAAAAACCCAAGAAAAAAAATCCACAACAACTAAAAAGAAAAAAAAATTGGCCACAAGGACCATAAAAATATTTGGAGAAAATTGAACAAAAGAAAAGAAAAATGAAATAAGAGTTTTGATAGAAAGAAGTATAATGAAAAGAAATATCTTGAAACAGAAACAGCGCTCTCTTAGATATGTATAGAAATGCTAAGCCTTACACACATATTGTTTTGTTGTTGTTGTTGTTGTTGGTGGTGGTGGTGGTGGTGGTGGTGTGTGTGTGTGTGTGTGTGTGTGTGTGTGTGTGTGGCAGTTGGGGTTAAGTGACTTGCCTAGGGTCACACAGCTAGCAAGTGTTAAGTGTCCGAGGCTGGATTTGAACTCAGGTCCTCCTGACTCCAGAGCCAATGCTCTACCACTGCACCACCTAGCTGTCCCCTTACACACATATTGAACTGATTGAAAATTGAAATGGTGCAAAATAGAAATTAATGACTTTGAAACAATAATTATAGGACAAAAGATATCTACTCTAAAATGGCTGATCTGGAAAAGAAGTAAAGGAGAAATAATTCAAGAATTAAGTGTGTCATAAAGATATTTCTTTTAAAGATGAGACTATATTTCAAGAAGTCAAAAAATAAAACTATCCATATCTATTAAAACCAAAGGGCAGACCAAAGATAGAAAAAAATCCAGCAATAAACTACTGAAAACAAAAGCAATAAAAGGAAATGTTCAAAATCTAGAGCTTCCAGCTCAACCAAAAAATAATGCAAGCAGACAAGAAAAAGTTCAAATATAAATGAATTAGTCAGAATCATACAAGACTTGGAAGCTTTATTATCACTGAGAGGAGATCTTGGAATATAATGTTCCAAAGACAAAAGATAAAGCCTTCCAACCATGAATAACTCTGAAAAGATGAATACAATCCTGGGGTGGGGGGGGGGTGATACAGAATAAATCTTAATGGAATAGAGAACTTTCAAGCATTTCTGATGAGAAAACCAAGGGTTTGTAGAAACAACAACAAAGGTCAAGAGAAATCTAGAAAGGTAAATATATTTGTGGAATTTGAATGGGCTATACAAAGATTAGATGCTAATATTCTAATAGTAGAGAAGAAATAAGTTTCCCTTTAGAATCTTAATACATTGTAAATGATATTTTTCCCCAATTACATGGGGGTTTTTTTGTTTGTTTTTGGGTGAGGCAATTGGGGTTAAGTGACTTGCCCAGGGTTGCACAGCTAATAAGTGGCAAGTGTCTGAGGCTGGATTTGAACTCATGTCCTCCTGACTCCAAGGACAGTGCCCAATCCACTGCACCACCTAGCTGCCCCCAAATATTTAAAAAAGTTTTGAGTTCCAAATTCTATCTCTTCCTTAACACATTACAAGGGTATAGATGGAGAAGACAAATGATGATCCTGGGAAGAGAATGATCAATTTGCTGTTTCCAGACTGATTAAAGAGAAGAAAGAAAAAGGAAAGTAAAGGAATAAACTAGGGTTGAAAGAAGGAACAACGGAAAGAAACTTACTATTTCTTATATTTGGGGCATCTGAGAAAAGTACAAAATATCAAGAAAAGGTTAAGGAGGGGCAGCTAGGTGGCGCAGTGGATAGAGCAACAGTCCTGGATTCAGGAGTACCTGAGTTCAAATCCGGCCTCAGACACTTAACACTTACTGGGCAAGTCACTTAACCTTAATTGCCCCACAAAATAAAAAAAAAAGAAAAAAAGAAAAGAAAAGGTTAGGGAAGTAGATAGAAATCAAATGAACCTTATTTATCAAGTCCAAGATGAAGAAGAGTTGAACACACACAGATATACTCACAGTCACTCAAACAAAAACCACTGCAGTAATATAAAACTTTAAAGAAGCAAGTGGAAACAGAGAATTGGGTCAGAGAATTATGTATGAGGGCAATATCAGAAAAAGAATAGTCAAGAAAAACAATCTTCTGAGGGTAGGTACTAATGGAGATGATTAAACTGAGAAGGAAAGATAAAGTAAGAACCCGTGATCAGATTCTGGATGAGAGCAAGATAGGAGTGACAATAGAACAAAAATAGATGACTTCAGTTGTAAATCAGTGATGTTGATCACATTTCTTCTTTTTCACCATATCCTCCTTTTAAAATCAGGTAGGGCAAAGAGAGGTGTTAAAGGCTAAAATTCTAGCTATTCTGTCTAAAATATCTAATGAGTGGTTGCCAATAAATTATAAGCTTTAGCAAGAGTTAGGCTTTTAAGCATTTATTAAGGAGAATAAGATTTTGGTAAAGAGAGAGAGAAAGGCCTACATTCATCTATCTATTAAAAGGAGAGCGCATTTCTAGCTCCGCTCTCCCCCAGAGTCCTCAGGAAAAGAGAGTGAGTTAAAGCGCCAGGCTCCCCCTTCTTCCTCCCATGAGCAAACGTCACTTCCCAATGCCAAAGAAAAGACACATGGTCTTGCCCTCAAAGACTTTCACCTCATGGGCAGAGCTCTTCTACAGTAAGTCTCCAGCAGGTGGCATCATTCCAATCATTACAGTCCCTGCTTTGTTTCTTCAAGAAACAGGGAGTTTCCTTGATGAAACAGTCAAAATAACAGAATATAATAACCTATGCTAACTAACAATATGTTAATAACAATATAGAAAAGGGAGAGAGGAAAGTTTTGTCCAGAGGGGCAATTTTTTTGTCCTCATGAACCGGCACTTTGACATTGGTCTTTCAAAGGGAGGGCCTCTGCAGAGAGTACATGTTACAGATGGTGTATATAATAACAGAAGGAAAAACAAAAAGCCCCCCAAAACCCCAAACTGTTCATTTAAAGTCTCTGAAAGTCTTTTCTCAGATGTCTTCTGGGTGTAGTTATGGAATGGAAGTATTTTCAGGGGTTGATGTGTGGATACTGGTAATCAGCCAGGAAATTTCCTACAAAATTGAGCTTAACACAACTTTAAAATAGCTTTGTCAATAATCAAATCAAACAATGATAGTTCTCAAAAACATGTCTAAGGGAATTCAGAATCTTAGTTGTTACACATGAAACATAATAAAACAAAAATTGAAACATTCTTTAAAATTAATATTACTATAGAACCCCCTTGTGGAGGGTAAATTGAGAAGACAATTGCTGCGATATTAATTTTTAAAAATAATTTTTATCTTTGTTTCATCACTTTTTGCATCACCTGCCTAATTATCCTCATGCCATTATGAGAAATTAAAAAATCTAATATAATTGGTAACAGGTGTCAAGGCCAAATTCAAGACTGCATTTATCATGACTCCTGAAATAATTATGGGGGTTACCATAAAAGAACAGAGAAATGATGGGATATGAGCATTCCCACACTTGAGCAATATGTACTGCCCATTCAGTATGCCAGGCTTAAAATAGGTGGATGGAATATATGTCCATGCCACCAAACATATTGGAGGAAACTGAGTCAGATTTAATAAGATGCATGGGATTGAGATGTCCATGGCATCAGGCATATAGGAGGGGGCATAGAAGCCAGGTGTAGAAATGAGATGGGTAGGATCAAAACTTCCAGCCATCTGTATAGTATTGTGGGGAAAAATAAAATAAAATATTAAACCAAGAGAATCCAACCTCAACACTTGTCAAAAACCATTCCCTCAGCCATACCTTGACTTCATGCATGTCTCCCCTCATGTGACAGTTCACTGTCTGCTCTTGCATATATTCCTTTTGTGATTGGATGGCATCTTGGCCAACTGGCATCTGATAACTCAGAATAAAGGGAATTAATGTTTTAAATGATAAGTTCCCATAATACAAGTCTCATGTGGATTTTAAAATTGAGGATAATAAATGATTGCAAAAAATGTGAATACATCTTGACTCAGAATATAATATATAATTATGCAACAATTTCAAATAATACCCCCTTTTTTTTACTTAGTATACAATTACTTTTGTGAAAAATCGGAACATATTTAAATACAAGTTAAAGCACAACACAATCTCAAAGAAAACTTTTTTTTTTGAAAAAAGAAAACTTTTACAAATGTTCCCCTTTCTCTCTCTCTCTTTTTTTTTTTGGAATATGCTTATCAAAAATAATACTTCTAGAATAAATTTACACTTGCCATGGCAACCAATTTGCCAGGGAAATGCTTTAAAGAGTTTGATCAAATAATCAGTTGAGAAAAAGTAACAAAAACAGACAACTCAGAATATGGGAGCACAATACTCCCAGAATTAACATTGTATTGTGAAATCAAAGCCATCTTGCAATGTTTCAAAATAGAGATAGATGAATGAATAGAAGAAAATACACATGAAACAATAAAGGACAATGAAATTCAAACTAGGGAAATCTAAATGAGTATGAAGTTAATATTAATAAAAGTATTATAAAATATAAACTTGATCACATGATTATAAAAAGCTTTTACAAATATTATCTTTTTTAAAAAAGCTAAGTATAAAACAATCTCAAAAGCATGAAAATCTCTATGAAAACAGACCCATACCATTAATTTCAAAATGTATGTGTAATAGCATAGAAATCCTATGTAACCTCTGAACTGACATTAATACTCTGAGTAAATTTAGAATACTTTTGATTCCGATATCTAAAATCCCCAATACTCATATCAATACCTTGCTGCTTACATCTACATTTCTATAAAATATGTACCCTTCCATGGCAAAAGAAGTGGAGTCTTGAACTAATTAAAGACAAAAACAGATTAGCAAAATTATGAACAAAATGAGCATATCTGGAATTTAAAGGGCTTTATAAGGTTGAGTCAGAAGCACAGGCAGGCTGGGGATGGGCTGAACCTGAAGCTGCAAATGCAGGTAGAGAAAGCTGCGCATGCGCATTAGATCTCTGGACTTCCCTGGCAGGGGAATCTAGGGGCTTGGCCAAGGGAGGGGTAGAAGGTGGGGTCTGGAGAGGAGGGGAGGGACCAGGGCAATTTGAATCAGACTTGATTTCCCCTTCCCCCACTTTGCCTCCAGGAGCTAGGGGATTAAAAGCTTCTCCAACCTCCGGTTGGGTCAATGCAAAATTAGAGCAACAAGTAGTGTTAGAACTTGGAAAAGCTGCAGGAATCAGAGATTTCTCTGAAAAAGCATGGCTGGGAGAGGGGGAGATATTTCCTTGTGTGAGCACCTTGCTGGCTCTTCTAACAAAAATAAAAATAAAAATAGAAAATCCACAAAAACAAAGCATTAACATGATCTTATCTCCCATTTGTCTGGTTAAACAGACTAAAATAAAAAATAGGGTAATTAGGAAGTTTAAAAGGTCCATTTGAAAATTTAAAGGTACTTAGCAGTTTAAAGGGACAGGGTAGGGGAAATTTCTCACCCAACCAGAAGATCAGAAGATGGAGGTTTCAGCTTTCCTCTCCGTGGTCAGTCATCTGTTAAAGGCTAAAATTCTAGCTATTCTGTCTAAAACATCTAATGAGTGGTCGCCAATAAATTATAAGCTTTAGCAAGAGTTAGGCTTTTAAACATTTATTAAGGAGAATAAGATTTTGGTAAAGAGAGAGAGAAAGGCCTACATTCATCTATCTATTAAAGGGAGAGCGCATTTCTAGCTCCGCTCTCCGCCAGAGTCCTCAGGAAAAGAGAGTCAAGGCACCAGGCTCCCCCTTCTTCCTCCCACGAGCAAATGTCACTTCCCAATGCCAAAGAAAAGACTCATGGTCTTGCCCTCAAAGACCTTCACCTCATGGGTGGAGCTCTTCTACAGTAAGTCTCCAGCAGGTGGCATCATTCCAATCATTACAGTGAAAAAATATAAGAAGTTATGACAGAGGAAATGGAACAATTAGCAATCACAACAGTGAATAAAACTAAAAAATTCAAGAATGTTTATTCAATCAAAATGAAGGAGAGTGGAATAATATACTAGAAAATAGAATTTATTTTTTACTAGAAGCACATTTGAAACAAAGGATTGGGTTGGAGCAGAATTAAATATACTTCAGGTAACTAAAAAACCCATACCATAGTAGCAAACAAGATTCTACATGAAGCAACAATAAAAATAGATAAGATGAGCAGGAGAACTACATTATGCTTAAAGTTACTATAGATAATGAATTTATGATAGTACTTAATAAATGTGTATGGAATATCAGAGCATCTAAGAATACAAAGTAAAAAAGCTATGGGGAGGGGCAGCTAGATGGCGCAGTGGATAGAGCACTGGCCCTGGAGTCATGAGTACCTGAGTTCAAATCCGGCCTCAGACACTTAACTTACTAGCTGTGTGAACCTGGGCAAGTCACTTAACCCCAATTGCCTCACTAAAAAAAAAAAAAACCAAAAACCAAAAACCAAACCAAACAAACAAAAAAGCTATGGGGAGAACAGACAACAAAACTATAATAGGTGGGAATCTCAATGCATCTGTTTCAAAACTAAACAAATGTAACAAAAAGGTAAACAACATGTTAAGTACCTAAACAGAATTTTAGATGATCAATTTTTGATGATTACGGAATGGCAATTGAAAGTGTACATATTTACCAGTTGTTGGGCATCTCACATTTCCTTTGTGCTACTGCAATTCTGCTTTCCTCATAGAGCACAGTGCTTTCTTTGATGCAGGCACACCATGCTGGGTGGTACTGTGTCAGCATCTTTCATATCTCACAATCAATACTAAAGTTCTTCAGAGAGACCTTGAAAGTGTTCTCATACCACTTCTTTTGACCTCCATGTGATCACTCGTTTTTGTGTTCTGAGAATAACCGTGGTGATATCCCTCTGCCTCTATTTATTTATTTAGAAATTTCCCCATTACATGTAAAAAATGATTTTTTCACATTGATTTTTTAAAACTTTGTGTTCCAAATTTTCTTCCTCTCTCCCTACCCACCGTAGAAATCAAGCAATTCAATATAAGTTATACATGTGCAGACCTGTGAAACATCTTCACATTAGTCAGGTTGTGAAAGAAAACAGACAAAATAACTTTAGAAAGAGGAAATAGCAAATAAAAATTATGCTTCAATCTGTATTCAGATACCATCAATTCTTTCTCTGTAGATATATTGCATTTTTCATAAGTCCTTCTGATAGCATCCTGCTCATCATTTCTTTCACAGTTACTATTGCTAACTGTATTGCCCTCTATCCTATTCCATCCCCTTGATATTTACTCTATTTTCTATCTTCTTTCACCCTCTCCCTCCTCAAAAGTATTTTGCTTTTTACTGCCCCCTCCTCCCATCTGCCCTCCCTTCCTTCACTTCTCCCCCCTTGTCCCCTTCCCCTCCCATTTTCCCTTAGGGCAAGATATATTACTATACCCACTTGAGTGTGTATGTTATTCCCTCTTTGAGCCAATTCTGATGAGAGTAAGGGTCATTCACTCCCCTGCTCCTTCCCCATCTTCCCCTCTACTCTGTAAGCTTTTTCTTGTTTCTTTTATGTGAGCTACTTTACCCCATTCCACCTCTCCTTTTGCCTTTCTTCCAGTGCATTCCTCTTACCTCTTAATTTTATTTTAAAGATGTCATCATGGGTTAGCTAGGTAACACAGTGGACAAAACACCAGCCCTGGACTAAGGAGACCCTGAGCCCTAATCTGTCTCTGCCTCTATTTTGTGACCAATCTTACCCCCATACCAGGAGAGTTCATATATGTTCCAATGTTTATCTCTCTTTCTTTAGAGTTGTTGTTATTGTTTTATTATTTACTTAGTCTCTATGAGCTGGTACTAAGACAAAACTCTGGTTAGTTCAATAAAATTGTTTCTATTTTTTTTGCTTGAGACTAGAATGATAGGCTGAATCTAATAAAATATAGCTTAAATAGAGATAAGGACCACATCCCACACTTGACTTAAAAAACTCAATTTCATAAATACAAATGTGTAATGAACAACAGCTAGCTAGACAACAGTTTATGTGGAAAAAAAAAAAAAAGAAAAAAACAACCTGGGAATTTTAGTGGAGTACAAGTTCAATATCAGTCAACAGTGATGTATTCAAAAAAGCTAATGAAATCTTAGGCTACATTAAGAGAAGCACAGTGCCAGAGCCAGGAAGGTGAATCCCTCTCTACTATGCTAGGATGCCACATCTGGAGTGTTGTATTCAGTTTTAATTAAGATATTTATTGGCTAAGATGGAGTACATCCAGAGGAGGGTCAACAGGATGGTGAAAGAACTGAAGACTGTGCCATAGGAAGATTAGTTGAAGGAATGGGGAATATTTAACTGGGGTAAGAGTCAGTAGGGAAACAATTGAGGTTTTCACATAATTGAAAAGCTATCAAATGGAAGAAAGATTAGAGTTCTCTTTGGCTCCAGAAATCAGAGTGAGGGAAATTGTGGAAAGGAATATTTAGGCTAAATTTAAGGAGATAACTACCTAACAAATAGAGTTATACAAATGGGATGATCTGCCTTGTGAATTAGTAGCTTCTCCTTGCTAGAGGTCTTTTAGAATTAAGGCTTTCAAATGTACATCATGGTGTAAGTACACTGTTTTCTTTGGTTCTCAAAATAACCCCAGGAGGTAAGTACTATGAGAATTCATACTTGAAAAAAGAGTACACTTAGGTTTAGAGAGATTAAGTAACTTATCCACAGTCACTCAGCAAGCAAATGTTAAAGGTGGGATTTGAATCCAGGTCTTCCTTTAGTCTAAGACCAGCATGTCATCTACTATATCCTGCTAGGGTATAGGCTGGAAGACCACTCATTGGGAATGTTATAGGTGGTGATTCTTTTCAGATGCAAATTTGAGTAGATGGCATCTGAACATCCCTCTAACTCTGAGGTTATATGATTCTGAGCCATTTTGTTTGGCAATGGATAATATACTTTATGATATCTAATTTCTCTATCATTTTCTAACTCACTTCAAAGACATTTTGAAAACAAAAACATCACTGCTATTTTAATATTTGTATATAATAATTGAAGGTCACATGCTTATTTAATTACTTGGGTTTTGTTTGTTTGTTTGTTTTCCCTAGTAATGGAGGATAAGTAAAAGACTAATTTGCAAAGCAAATTATTTGCAGGTTAAATATTTCTACTGACATTCATTCACTCTGATTACTTATTTTTGCTTTGGCTTCCTAAATCTTCTTCATAAAAGGGTAGTACATATTTAATTATAATTCACATTTAGTTACTTATCCAAAGTATTCTTTTGTCTAATGTTCTAATTTGTTTATTGTCTTCTGTACTCTCTAGAACCAATTTTTTTTTTTTTTGGTATGTGGGTGTGGGGCAGGGGTAGGGTTTGGAGAGCTAAGGGAAACTATACACTGTTGCTTGATTTTTCTGGCTACTATAAAGGGGAATTTTTGTTGTTGTTATTGTTATTTTTTCTTTTTCTTTTTTAATAGAATAGGTATGAATTATCTGAAAGATTCCATTGGTTCACTATTTCATTGTGTTTACATATATACAGTATGTCACATCTCTCTCTCTCTCTCTCTCTCTATATATATATATATATATATCATACAGACTTTTTTCTGAACTAAGGTAAATAGTCAAACAATACTACATGGATCATCACCTCTTGAGAATTGATATGTAATCAAGGAGGATTTTTAGTCCCTAGAGTAATATTACTGAAACCAGAAATGTTCATATCATATTCTAATATTATTCTTAGATTAACAATGTTCAACATAAATCTAGTGATCTTTTTGGGGGGGGGGGGGCGAGGCAATGAGGGTTAAGTGACTTGCCCAGGGTCACACAGTTAGTAAGTGTCAAGTTTCTGAGGCCTCATTTGAACTCAGGTCCTCCTGAATCCAGGGCTGGTGCTTTATCCACTGCTCTACCTAACTACCCCCTCAACATAAACATAGATGCTCATTTTAGGCATTTGTCTGATATATTTACAATTTTTTTTCCTTAATCAGCTGCTTCTCTTCTAACCATACATGCATTTTTTTTTGTTCTTGCAAAAAATGTTCTACTGTAAGTAACTGAAATTATTCATTTTCTCTTTTATAATTGACTCTAGCTCTTGTTTGGGAATTGAACCCCCTAGGAGATCTTGAAAGGACAAATTTTTAATGATTGAAGGAATAAGACAACAGATCTTGTCAGGATTCTTTGCAAAGTTAGCAACTTTTAGCTCCTTACCTTTTTTTTTTAATCTTTATAATAATATTGTGAGAGGTATGTTCTACTATCATCATCATTTTATAGATGAAGAATTTGAGCCTGTGGGAGGTTAAAAAACTTGCTAAGGGCCACAAACCTGATAAATGATCGAGGCAGGATTTGAATTAATGTCTTCTTCTTGTTTTTTGTTTTTTTAGTGAGGCAATTGGGGTTAAGTGACTTGCCCAGGGTCACACAGCTAGTAAGTGTTAAGTGTCTGAAGCCAGATTTGAACTCAGGTACTCCTGACTCCAGGGCTGGTGCTCTATTCACTGAGCCACCTAGTTGCCCCAAATTAATGTCTTCTTGAGCAGAAAACCAGCATTATCAGCTAAATCACTTCATTGTCTTGCCAAAGGGGGTTTGTCATTGAAATATACTACAGACAGCCTGAATGGAAGGAGGAAATATATGAGGAATTTGGGAATAGATTACAATTCTAAAAAAGCTATAATTATGAAGTCATCAAGTCTTCACTACTTAAGTGGAAAAGTAAGACAATAAGCTAGATACAGTTACTTTAAGACTTCCTCTTGGTAGAGTATTTGGCAATTCTATGGTTCAATAATTTCTAAAAAGGGGGACTCCTATAGGCAGTTTCCTGGGGGGCAACTAACCATTTCCTTGTCACATTCTTTCTTGGTCTCCCCTGATCACTAAGTGAAAAAAAATACCGTCCTCATATTTTTTAGCTCATTAGATACCCACCTTAGTGCTCTGGGATGATTTTGCTCATAGCTTAATCTATAACTCATGTAGGATTTTCCCCCAAAGGGGAAGCAAAATAGTAGTTAGTATACAATATGAATCAGGCATAAGTTATTCCCACACAAAAAATAAATGCTTAGCAGAAAAGACCCAGCAGTACTTAAATAGGAACTAATAACTTAACCTATAACCACTGTCATAATTGGCTGAAAAGTGGTACTTAAAACCTCATCAGAATGTAAATTACTGCTAATTAAGTGGTTTTCATTTCACCTAGGCCATTCATCATCCAAACATCTCTTGGTACATGTTTGCTGGTAAAACCACCAGGCTTAGGCCATTCCTCTGGTCAGTGGCTGTTCTCTCCAAGAACAGTGAAGCAGTTGCTATGGGCAGCTTCATGCTGACATTCAATTCTACCCTCATGGCCTCTCCAGTTGGTTAGAACTTATAAGGTTCACCTCCAAGCCTAGACACCTTAAATCATGAGATGGTTCCTCAATCAGCTAAGGCCATAAAAAACAATCACAAGAGAAACAGTCAAAACACAGACTCAGGGTTCTCTAAGTTTTATTTAGATATCATGTATTCTACATGAAAGCTAGGTGTTAGAGGTCTAGTAGTGTACATGTGGCAATAAAACAAGCTGCTAAGGGGCAGCTAGGTGGTGCAGTGGATAGAGCACTGGCCCTGGATTCAGGAGGACCTGAGTTCAAATCTGTCCTCAGACACTTAACACTTACTAGCTGTGTGACCCTGGGCAAGTGACTTAAGCCCAATTGCCTCACCAAAAAAACAAAAAATGAAACAAAACAAAAAAAAACAAGCTGTTAAGCCTTCTTTCTGGAAGCAATCTGAAAAAGTCCATATGTGATATTCAGCCAGAAAGGAAGAGAGAGTTTGAGATTTGGCTCTACTGCCCAGAAAGGAAGCTCCCTACCTTCTCAAAATGCAAACCCTTTCACTTGAGTCAAACAGGCCCTGGAGTACCCATGTGTTCAACTGGAATCTGCAATGACACCTCTAAGCATGTTTCATATGATGGCCTCTAGTGAACAATTTAAATTCATTGTACTCTATTTTCTGACTTGTGCATTAGACAACACTTTGACCTTTGGCAAATCTTTTAGCCTTCCTATAGCTGTGTTTCTCTCTATACGTAACCCCACATCAATGTTATCTTTCCAAAAGAAATGAAAGATACTCAATTAAAAAAAAAATACTTCTGGGGCAGCTAGGTGGCACAGTGGATAAAGCACTGGCCCTGGATTCAGGAGGACCTGAGTTCAAATCTGACCTCAGACACTTGACATTTACCAGCTGTGTGACCCTAGGCAAGTCACTTAACTCTCATTGCCCCACAAAAAAAAAAAAGAAAAGAAAAAAAATACTCCTAGACTCTTTTGAATACAAATATAATTTTCATAGTTGAAAGCATTATCATAGCCAAGTAATATATAACTTTATAAAGTATGTTTAAATGTTTTGAGTGTTAAGCTTTGGTATATGTGAGCTATCACACTCCGTGAAGGAAGAATTTTTATCTAGGACAAATGAGATGAACTTTTTTTTTTCAGTTGAGAGCTAAGAACAGATAAAAGAAACACTCTTCTGTTTGAAATGGCTGTAGTACTAGACAATGAAGGAAAATTGCAAGCTGTTAAGATGGGTGGCAGCTGGCTTAAAGTTAAGTCATTAATGGGAACGTTTAAATTTCCTAGCTGAAGAACTTGCTATGTGTTATCCTTCTTAATGGCTTTCTTTCTATTACTAATAATATGGTATGACTCCAAGCTATTTAAAAAGAATACCCTTTCTCACTCATCATTGAACGACTTAATTTTAAACTTTTTTTTCAGTTGACTGGGGAGCTGTATGGTAATATTTCAGCTCATTTTCATATCCTAAAGTACTGCAATTAACACTTCTCCAAGGAGAGATTCGTTAGAATCTCTTCACTGTTACCTATGTGGGCATGTCTCACATTGGAGTGTAATGCATAGAGGGAATGTGATTTTGAAACAAAGCTTTCCTCACTGTATTGATTAATAGAAGATTGAGAGACATAATTTACTTTGAGCAATGTTTGTACTTATTTAAACATTTCAATTATGTATGTGTGTGTATACACAACAGCAAACATTTTTTAAAGCTTTATTCACTGATACTTTCACCTTTTTTTCTTTTTTCGTTGCAGGGCAATGGGGGTTAAGTGACTTGCCCAGGGTCACACAGCTAGTAAGTGTCAAGTGTCTGAGGTTGGATTTGAACTCAGGTCCTCCTAGATCCTGGGCCGGTGCTTCATCCACTGCACTACCTAGTTGTCCCTGATACCTTCACTTTTTACACCACAGTTATTTCCAGATGCATTCCACTCCTGTGCTCCTTCTCCTGGAACTAAGAAAGAGTTAAACAAAACTCAACAATGCAATGACCAAGTTTCACAGCATATGCTGAACATCTCTTACTTGTAGTCCTCTACCTCTCTATTAAAAGAGGGGAAGTGTGTTTCATAATATCCTCAGGTATCAAGCCCTATCATTAACACTGAATATTCTGAAAGGGAATTATTAGGCATATATAGCTAGTGGGGTATTTTAACAGAGCAATCAAAAGAACCCCCTGATCTGTTGCTTTGTGGTATCTCCTATGGAACTAGGCATGTGATCTGGCTCCTTTCTATGGGACATATGCTCTGAAAAACCTAGCAACTGCTTATCCATTCCTATAACTGTTGGGTTATATTGAAGACTGTTGGTAACAAGGCCAAGAGGAACCACCCCATTCTGAAGGCTACAATCAGAGTTGTAAAGAACATAGAATGACAACTACAATAGAACGTTAGTGAAAACACATCATATGGTCTTAGTTTCATTAACAAAAATCTCTAAGTTACAAGATGCTCCTCCATGACTATGAACAAGCATAAAAATACAGATCCAGTATTTGTAGCTTTCTCCATGTGCCAAATGGTACACCCAATCTATGCACTGGTTCTCATGTCCCCAGTAGGATCAGGTTATATAACAATAATAATGCAGTAACCAACTTGAGAAACCTAATATTCAATGAGCAAAAAGAGTGTTATTAGAAACAATTCAGCACTTAGAGGTCTACTGAAAAGAGTACTCTGCTACACTAGGTCAGCATGCTTTTTAGCCAGAATTGGGTTTTGTGAAACAGTGGAAGCAAGCTTTGTCGAACTACTGTCAATCTTCCCCTTTGTGGGCATAGATGCTTGAAGGGGCATCAGAGAAAAATCTCTTATAAAGCTAGAAAAGCAGCTAACATTTGTTTTTCCAGTAAAGTACTATATACTGCCTTTCAGGTCTTTTGAACAGTTGTGACCAGAAAAATGACTGCTGTATTCTGGGTTGGGGTGTTGCCACAGGGCCTAATCAAATCCCTCAGTAAATGGAGTCATATCTAATTGATATGGGAGATGAGGGTCTGCCACATGTAGTGCACTAATTTGGGCTATAAGTGCTCTAGCTTTAGTGAAAGCAGCTTGCCTTTTACATTCCTGCTTCTTCTCCACCATATTTTTTTTTGGGGGGGGCAATGAGGGTTAGGTGACTTGCCCAAGGTCACACAGCTAGTAAGTGTCAAATGTCTAAGGCTGGATTTGAACTCAGGACATCCTGACTCCAGGGCCGGTGCTCTATCCACTGCACCACCTAGCTGCCCCCTCCACCACCTTTTTTATAGTGGCATACAATAGAATTGGATGCAAAAGAAGGGGTAAAATTCCTCCAATATCCCAGTAATCCCAAAAGGACTTGCAACATATTTATAGTAGTAGAGGTAGAGAAATCTTGAATTTTGTTATTTACATGAGCTTTGTTTTACCTGATCACACCAAACCTAGTAACTTCACAGTATGTTCCTTACACCTTGCTGAGGTCTATTTCCCATCCCATTTTTTTTTTTTTGGCGAGGCAATTGGGGTTAAGTGACTTGCCCAGGGTCACACAGCTAGTAAGTGTCAAGTGTCTGAGGCTGGATGTGAACTCAGGTCCTTCAGAATCCAAGGCCAGTGCTTTATCCACTGGGCCACCTAGCTGCCTTCCCATCCCTTTTTGAGGAGATGATTTTGTAGCTGGTCAAAATGTTGCAGTAGCAAAAGCAAATCATCAGATATTAGCATAATATCATCAGTATAATATTCACGGTATTCCTACAGGGACAAGGATTGTATCCAGATGGAGATCAACAAGATTCACACACACACACACACACACACACATATAAATATATATATACATATATATCCTACCAAAGGATAGATCTATCTATCCTTCCATCCATCCATCTATCCATCCATCCATCCATCCATCCATCCATCCATCCATCCATCCATCCATCCATCCACCCACCCACCCATCCATCCATCCATCCATCCATCCATCCATCCATCCATCCATCCATCCATCCATCCATCCATCCATCTATCTATCTATCTATCTATCTATCTATCTATCTATCTATCTATCTATCTATCTATCTATCTATCTATCTGTCTGTCTATCCCTGGATAAGATTTGGAAAGTTTATTGCTTCTCATGCAAACTGCCCCTGTTATTCCTCTGCCAAAGAAACAAAAGAAACAACCAAAAAGGCATTAGCTAGATCTAATATGATATGCCATTGCCCTACTTTTGAGGTCAGTCTCTCTAAGACAGCAATTATGTCTGGGTGAGCAGCATGGATTACAGGAGTGACTTTGTTTAATTCCCTATAATTAACTGGCCCATTGGGTTTTTTCCTCAGGCCAAACTGAACTATGAAAAGAGCTCTTAGCTCATCATATGGTATTTGCTTTAACCAATTCCAGAATTGTTTCTGATATATCTTGGTGCCTTCCTTATACCCTGTATTGTCTGATATTCACCACCCTCTGTGGTGGTGGTGGGGAAACAGGTGTACATTTGGCAAAATCCCAAAAGATAGCTTTTGCCAGTAGAACCCATAACCTGAATTCCCTCTGGTAGTTTGCAAGGTTGCCTCCAATAATCTATTCCTATTATATTTTCAAGGATTGTTGAAGTCTACAGAATGTTCTTGGGGGGGCGGTGAAGTGGGGAGAAGTGGCAATGCCGGATTTGTAACACAACTTGCATTCTCTTTGCTGGAATTTCAGCGCCTCTTTAATCATCAATGAAAACAAGACCAGGGTATGTATGTAGATTTCCATGAAAAAGGTGCATTCAGGTCTAATGTCTACTAAGGTGAGGAGTTTATGATGTTAATTTTACTGTGGTCAATACAAGGTTACTTCTCCAAGTGGCCTACAGTCTCCATCAATATGCCTTTAGTCTGACCCCAGTCCTTTATAAGTCTTCTAGGAATCAAGGGATAAGTAAAGGTTTTGTCCTCTTCCTCATGTCTTGAGCCTTACTTTCTTCAGGAGGGGCTGATAGAGTTCTTTTTGTATATTGCTAATGGGGTTTCTGCACCCTCTACCTCTTTAGTAACACTGTATTGTTTTTTTTTTTCTTTTCATGTCACCCCAGCTTAGGTCAAGCCGCATTTGATTCCTGAATTTGTTTGCTGAAGTCTTTTCTGACTTCCCTTACATGGGTATCACCACTCTGGTGGAATTTAATCCAGTATCTCAGATGACTTGGACAGTGCTTCCCTAAAATAATAGGCCAATGCCCTTACTAGGGAGCCTAAAAGAGCTAACAAGAGTCCCTCCCCTTGAACAGGGGCTAACTTGACAAATTTGTTCCTCGCATCATCTGTAACAGGTTCGGCATCAGACCCATGGAATTCAGGGGCATATATGAGAGACTGTAAACCTATGTCTCTACTAGCATCAGTAGGGTCCAGCCTTGCATCTCTAAGGAATTAATAATCTAACCCAGTAGAGAATATCACTAAATTCCTCTTGTGCCATTCAATCATTGTTATAAGTCTGGATGTGCGGTAACACAACTTATCTTTTCAGCCTTAGACCCAGATAACTTAATTCCATCTGCTCCTCTATCCCCTAATCAAATCATGCACCAAGGAATGGATTCCCTTGATTTCTGATGGAATCTGGTACTAAATCTATTAATTTTCCCAGGATATAGTTTTTGAGCCTTATAATATTTCGTATTGGTAGTGGTGGACCTTGATCTTTCCCAATTCACTTCTGTTTTATCTGGCCATCTAATACCTGTCAAACTTGATGTGACTGCAGGTTTGCATCCCTCATCTCCACCTCAGGCTCCAACACTACCCCCTATTCCCTGTCTGAATCCATTTCCTCTAGGGCCCATGTTCCCAGGTTCTAATTCTTAGATGGTTCAAGACCTTAACTCTTGGTACATGGTACTCTCTAGACCTCACCAAAAATGTGCTAAGATAGAGGGGAATTTCACTCCTCTTTCACTTTTTTCAGTCATATCCTTTATCATTTCAGAAGTGACAGACTGCTATCTCTTTTTAACCCTAGGTCTTTTTCAAATTTATGCACTGGAGCCTCAGGAGTTAACTGTTGCTCAGAGACATAATATAAAGCAGCTAATAATGACTGAGCTACTTTAATAATTGCTGCCCTAGCCTTTTCACCAGCAGTTGGCAATTTCAACTCTGCTGTCAGGGTACTCAACACTTGGGAGCATCTCTCCACTCCCTAGGTGGCCCACATGGATCAATAGTTCATGCTACCAGCACCCATGTTCCCATGTGTGGCCATTCGGTGAATCTCCCTGGACCTTTCGTCTCTTCCCCAGCTCATTTCCTGGGAAATCTGTTGACTACATCAGTTGTTGTAGACAATTGACTGGATCCAGGGCACTGAAGTGCCCTATAGCATCTGCTTTGGATTCAGGAATTCTGAAAAAAGCAGCATACAAAACTATAGTGAGCAGACCAAGCTTTATCAGGGGATTTACTTTCAGGAGACCCCTGCAGTTAATACCTTGTGATGGACAGCAAGAAAGAAGGGCATACCCATGATGTATAAGTCTCTGCAGAGGCTTTGTTCTTAAGTTATTTATGTGTTTTACTGAAGCTGCCTAAGAAGCAAATGCATTGATGCAGGAGAATGTGGTCCAAGTAAGCAGGACCTAAAAATATTCAGCCAAGAAAGAGTTGGCTACTAGTCACACATCATTCTTGACCTAATGAGAATATTTATGAGTTTCTTGCTCCAAACTGCAACCATGATCCATGTAACCCACACTGGTTAACTGTCACTGAAAGCAATCCAACTGGTCTAGCTAAAGCAACAAAATATCCTATGGGAGAGATGGGAGGTGGAATGTGTCTGACAGTTCAAACCATATT
The DNA here is from genome assembly GCF_019393635.1 of Dromiciops gliroides. Classification (NCBI taxonomy): domain Eukaryota; kingdom Metazoa; phylum Chordata; class Mammalia; order Microbiotheria; family Microbiotheriidae; genus Dromiciops; species Dromiciops gliroides. The sequence goes on from NC_057863.1 coordinate 205,914,124, forward strand.
GACCACCATCTCCTCTCAGATACTGGTAGAGATAGCCTGGTACCCTAAACACAAGAACTCTCAGTATAACAGTGGTCTCCATACCAATGGCCCTACCTCTAGCTCAGCCCTTGTGGATATCATAAAAGAGAGCAGCCCTAGTAGAGAAAGGATACCTTCTATGGAATCAACAACATCAACCACTAATCAACTGGCACTCATGGGCAGACAAGTTCAAAAGCCCCGGAAACAGCAGTGTCCCACAGACCATCACCCCAGGCTTATAGTCTGGTCCCCATAGCCATAGGCCAGGTAAGTAACCATTGTGGAGATGCGTCTTGGCAACTTGCTCTTCAGGTGCTGTAGCCCCTACTTCCTCAGCCACTATGACTACTGAAGACTCAGAAGAGAGAGTTCTTGCTACCAAGTTCAATATCAGGAACTGATATGGTACTTTTGATGGAAATTACATAAAAGAAGAATCAGAATCTACTTTGCTATTATACCCCAAAGACCACAGGGCCTTTCCATCTAACATGCTACAGAAATTTTCCCACCTTAGAACATGAACACTTTGATAACAGGGATTGTTTTGCTATTCTATTTGTATTCCTAGCACACAGCATAGTGTCTTGCAGATGGCAAGCACTTAATAGATGTTTATTTATTCATTGATTTTATTATTGATAGCTTTAATTATTGTTTTGCCATTTGATTATTTTTTATGTATCGTAAGCACTCACTATCTTGATTTGTGAATGTAACTTGTCCTAGCTATTATTATTATTATTATTATTTTTTTTGCAGGGCAATGAGAGTTAAGTGACTTGCCCAGGGTCACACAGCTAGTTAGTGTCTGAGGCCAGATTTGAACTCAGTTCCTTCTGAATCTAGGGCCAGTGCTTTATCCACTGCACCACCTAGCTGCCCCTATGTCCTAGCTATTATTTAGACATTTAGTCACTGAAGTCTGTCATGTGATGCTATACATTGTACTATGTCTTCTCTGTGGAAAGTTAATGTGGATTTGATTTACATAATACCAAAGAATGATTACCTGGAATGTTGTATAATCATTCATGACGAAATTCATCTTGATGATTATGAAATCTATTTTCATATATCAAGTAAATCTCAGGTAATTTTGCAAGGGACTATGAAATTTCTCCCCAAGGGGAAGAATGTTACCCTTCTTTCTCTTATCCACACCCCCAAAGATATTGTTGCTAAGTTAAGGGAGGGGCAAAAGAAAAGAACAAGGTTGCATCAGAAGCTGTAGGTAATTTTGAGTTCCAGTGGCTATAAGAAAGCCTTCTGTAGAGAAGTCAAGGTAGCTAGGTGAAGAGACAGAAGATGAAGTCACAGAATGGTCCTAAATTCCAAGTCCATATTGGCTGATTGATCAGGAAGTAGTATAACAGTCAGTGACTGAATGTCTCCCAAGCTCTAACTTTACTTTCTTCTTCCATACTATCTCACTCATTGATCTCATCATCTCCCATCAGTTCAATGATCATCTCTATACAGATGATTTGCCAGCTCATAGCACTCTCTTGGGTTCAGGCTCACATTACCAACTTAACCTTTGGCCATCTCAATCACAACATGTCTAAAACAAAGCTTTTTTTTTCTTTCTTTCTACTTAGACCCTTCCCTCTTCACACCTTTACTACTGTTAAAACTACAAGTCCATTCTCCTGGTCCCCCTTAGTATGTTAACTGCTGTTTAAAAAAAAAAAAATTTAACTGCTCTTTTACATCCACTCCATATATTCAATCCATTAAGTTTTGTTATTTCTACATTCAAAGTATCTCTTGCCGTGAATCACTTTCTCTCCACCACTCCCACTGTGACCATTCTGGTATGGGTCTTCATCAGCTCCCCCCTGGATATATATATATATATATATATATATATATATATATATATATATATATATTTTGATGAGGCAATTGGGATTAAGTGACTTGCCCAGGGTCACACAGCTAGTAAGTGTCAAATGTCTGAGCCCAGATTTGAACTCAGGTCCTCCTGAATCCAGGGCCGGTGCTTTATCCACTGCACCACCTAGCTGCCCCTCCCCCTTGGATATTGCAGCAGCCTGCCTGCATCATCTCTTGCCACTCTAACCTAAGCTCCACTTAGCTGTGAAAATGCTTTTCTAAAATGTAGGTCTGACTGTGTCACATTCCCTATTCCCTATGTTGCTCCCTACTATTGACAGGCCCAGATATAAAAACCTCTGTTTGACATTTAAAGTGCTTCATAATCAGGACTCTTCCTACCTTTCTGTTGTCTTACACTTTAATCCCATAGACTTATTGATGCCAAAGCACTGGCTTGTTTATGGTTCATTACACACAGCACCTTGTGCCTTTAATTGGCTGCATCCCATACCTGGAGTACTCTGCTTCCTCATCTCTACCTTTTGGCTTCCTTCAAGAATGAGTTCAAGAAGGGTTAGGGGCAGCTAGGTGGCGCAGTGGATAGAGCACTGGCCCTGGATTCAGGAGGAACTGAGTTCAAATCTGGGCTCAGACACTTGACACTTACTAGCTGTGTGACCCTGGGCAAGTCACTTAACCCCAATTGCCTCACTTTAAAAAAAAAAAGGGGGGGCATCTAGGTGGCACAGTGGATAAAGCACTGGCCTTGGATTCAGGAGGACCTGAGTTCAAATCCAGTCTCCGACACTTGACACTTAACTAGCTATATGACCCTGGGCAAGTCACTTAACCCTCATTGCCCTGCAAAGAAAAAAGAAAAAAAAAAGAAGTGAAGGTGATGTAAAAATAAAAGATATGATTCAAAAAAAAAAAGAATGAGTTCAAGACATCATATTCAAGAACCCTTCCAGATCTACTCCCTCACCACTTTGTGCTTTCCCTCTGACAATATTCCCTATTTACTTCTCTTTACATATATATATATGTATATATATACATATATATATACACACGCATACAAAATATTATGTATATTATGTGTATATATGTATACACACATGTATGTTTATGTTCATAGTTTGCATGTTGTCATGTCTATTAGAATGTGAGCCCCTTGAAGGCTAGGACTATTTGTAACTTTCTTTGTATCCCCATTGCCTAGAACAGTGTCTGACATAAGTGGAAATGTTTAATAAATGCTTTTTTACTGATTGACTAGCTGACTGAATGAGGAGATTGAGATAGGGGAAATTGATCCCAAATGGGAGAGATTTTTCTCAGCTTGAGATATGCAGGCAGAGACAATTAGAAAGAGTACATTTGAAATTTTAGTGATATTCAGATCCATCATCCATCTCTCTCTGTCTCCTCCCCTCCCTCCCCCCCTCCCTTCCTTCCTCCTCCCCTACTAAAAGTACACCTACCATTGCAAGTCATCAGCTGTTCTGAACTAAGAATTTCAGAGAGTTAGTTATTTAAGGAACTCAGAGGTTGAGTGATTTGCTCAAAATCACTTACCTTGTTATGTGTCAGAGGCAGGGTTTGAAACTAGGTTATTCTGATTCTGAAGACCATTCTCTATCTCTTCTAATATGCTGTCACTGAAAGTTTTCTGAGGAAAAAATATCCAAATGGGCTGTCAGTAGGTCAGTGTTCTTTTTCTGATTTTGTAAAACTAACAAAAGAGGGAAAAAATTAAGAAGGAAAATAACATAAAATCATAAGTATTTTTTTCTTTACCATCATAATCTAGGCACTATCATTATAGACCCAAACATTCTATTTTTGCATCATTGTAACATTGTGGGTGAGGCAGCTGGTACATCATAAATCTAGAAAGCTATGGACATATGAATATATGAATTTATGGGAGGCTACCAATAACTTTCACTCTGGAAAACTAGTATATCTTTACTGCCTCTAGCATTTGGAGGCAAGGGGGTACAATGGAAAAGAACATAGAAAGTTTAGGGTAATTAGACCTGGGTTTGAATCCTGATACTTCTCCATGTTTACCTTGGCCTTCTCTGAGCCTCAGTTTCCTTATCTGAAAAAATAAAATTAGTGGAATAGGTAGTTTCTAAGTTCCTTACCATATTTAGAAGCTATTTACTTAATATCTGCACAAATTTGTTAATTAAATTTAAAAAGAACAGAAGAATATCTGGGCTATATCTCCAAGCAGAGCTCTAGAGAATTAACAAAGGCATTATTGGACTGTATTTCCCTCATCTATGTACAGATATGGACGTCTTACTCTTGTGAATAGTCCTTGGGCCATCAGCCACCAAACATACAATCCTGTCGGTGGAAGACTGGCTGGATTCTAATGATAACAGAAAACTTTCCTCAGACAGATACTGAATTTGCTACTTGGGGCCGGATATTTCTGTTATAGAGCTTCTTTGTAGGTTCCTGGCCAATAGACAACAGTAATTACCAAAGTGTAGTAGTTCATTGAAGGTCTGGTGGTAGTTTACAGTGCATGGCTACAAACCTCTATGAAGCTAAGCTTGGAGTCAGGGAGACTTGAGCTCAGTTTTAGCCTCAGACATTTACTAGCTGTGTGACTCTGGGCAAGTCACTTAACCTCTGCTTGCCTTAACGCACTAGAGAAGGAAATGGCAAACCATTCCGGTATCTTTGCCAAGAAAAATCCACAGATAATATTTGTGTTCCATTATGGTCCATGGGGTCATGAAGACTTTGACATGACAGAATGACTGAACAACAACAAAAGATCTCTATGGTAGTATGTGTCTTCTGTCTCATCTGTGTGACAGATGACTACTAGGATGATGGTATGATATTTAAGAGGTGAGCAGAGACCAGAAAAATCAGAAAAAATAATATAATGAAGAGTTGTAAATGGAATTTTTTTATCTTAATTTATCACTACCTAGTAATATTGCCAAGAAATACTGAATTGCTCTTTGACCCAGCAATACCACTTGGGTCTTTTTCCCAAAGAGATCATAAAAAAGGGAAAAGGACCCACATGTACAAAAATATTTATAGCTGCTCTTTACGTGGTGGCAAGGAACTGGAAATTGAGGGGATGTCCATCCATTGGGGAATGGCTGGACAAGTTGTGGTATATGAATGTAATGGAATTCTATTGTGCTGTAAGAAACGATGAGCAGGAGGAGTTCAGAGAAACCTGGAGGGACTTGCATGAACTGATGATGAGTGAGATGAGCAGAACCAGAAGAACATTGTACACAGTATCATCAACATTATGTGTTGATCAACTTTGATAGACTAGATTCTTCTCACCAATCCAACGGAACAAGAAAGTTCTAAAGGACTCATGATGGAAAAGGCTCTCCAAATCCAGAAAAAAAAAAAAAAGGAACTGTGGAATATGGATGCTGATTGGACCATACTATTTCTTTTGTTTTTTTGTGCTGTTGGTTTTCTGATTTGAGGTTTTTCCTTTGTGCTCTGATTCTTCTCGTATAACATGACTAATACAGAAATATGTTTAATGTTATTATGTATGTATAACCTATATCAGATTGCCTGCTGTCTGGGGGCAGGGAGGGAGCGGAGGGATGGAGAAAAATTTGAAATTGGAAATCTTATATAAACAAATGTTGAAAACTATTTCTACATGTAACTGGAAAACAATAAAATACTTTTATTTAAAAAAAAGAAAAAGAAAAGAAAGCAACTGCTTCCCCCTTTAAAAAAAAAAGAAAAGAAAAAAGAAATACTGAATTGCTGAAACAGTGGAGTCTTTTCTCTGATTTAGGGTTGGATTTAACTATCTGGCCATTAGTTTGGAGGAAATACATACTGAAAAATAGACCTGGGAAAGCAGAATGGAGAATAGAACTGACCGGAAGTAGAAAAATGACTTAGGGGTATGGTTAAAAGTAAGGCAAGTGCATAATCTGGAAAGCTGGAATATTTCCTGGAGAAGCAGTTGTGCTACTTTGATGAAAGATCAGCATCCAGTATAGAGAAGAACACAGGACATTTATGTCAAAATGCTTACCACTACCCAATGGTATCCTGACCCTGAGATAAGTTGATGCTTCATAATGATGGAGACTAAGATAATCAAGAAATAGAATCCAAGTAGTTTGGGGAAGGAATTTAGAAACTCTTAATGCTCTTCCTGGGAATAATGGGATCATATGCTTTAGAGCTAGAAGGAAGCTTAGAAATCTAATCAAACTCCTTCATTTTATTATTACTTAGAATAGCAATAATAATGTCTGCTCTTAGGAAAGAAGGAAATAAGCATTTATTAAATGTTTATTATGGGCCAGTACTGTGCTAAGTGATGGGGATACAAATACAAACAAAAATAAAGGCAATTCTTGTCCTTAAGAAGGTTACAGTATAATGGAGGAAGAGAATATACAAAAGTGAGTTGAGAAGTGGGGGTGGGTGGTGTTAACCTGGAAATTAAGGAAACGATCAATATAGGAGAAATAAGGTCTTTAATTTTCAAAGCTTGGAAGCTAGGAATACCCAAAGATGGGAACAGAGGACAGGGTTTTTATGAGGTAACAAAATAGAAAGGAACCAAAAGACTGCTCTAGTCACATACAACTACTTAATGTAAATGAACAGAAACAATAGAACAGCTCCTAAGTTAAGTATAGATGCTACTAACTCTAAATAGAAACTACTTAATGTAGGTGGACCCTTTTCACATAATAACATAAAGTCCAGGGAGTAAGGTGGGGAAACATTGGGAAGGGATAAGTTGCTTAGGGGAAGGTCCATAAGTCCATCAAGAGTTTGGAAATGACAAAGATTGGTGAGCCCCAGGCAATTCATTTGTCTGGGAAAGGGGGGGACTGGGTTCAGAATCAGTTCTCAGTAAATTTTGTAGTTATCAGTGGGTACAATAGAAAATGAAGCTCATATGACCTAAGGACATGGTTTTGAAGTCCAAAGAAAGATGGGAATAGGTTTAGGAAGGGAATGAAGGTAAATGGGCTATCCTGGATCTCTTTACAAAATGGAGACTCCAGGAGAAACTTCTTTTATAAATGAGGAAAAATGAATCTCAGAGATATTACAGGTAGTTAAGTGTCTTTTTGAATCCAAATACAATGCTTGTTCTACTTTTTCCACACATCGTGGTTCTCTTAAAGAATCATGAAAATCTACACGAATCTTTGTGTCCCCAGTGTTAACCAAAAACAGCATTACAAATCCATGAGACATGGGGAACAACTGGATTTATTATAAGAGAAATGAATATACATATGGAAGTTCACATGTACAAGAAGTTCCTAATCCAAAAAGAAGCTTGCATATCTATGAAATTGAAACAAAGGGAGAATGGACAGAAATCTACTAAATGGGAGTGTCATGGGAGGAAGAAAAGGGCAGTAAGGGTGGGGAAAGGATTAATCCCATCCAGAAGGGGAGGAGAAAGGCCATGGCAAATGAAGATAGAAGGGTCTGCTTATCTGCAATGGTCCCAGCTGCAGAAACAGTTTCTCCATCTATTGCAAATTGACTAGTGCTTGTCTTGACTCACAATGAAACACAGGGAGTCCTGCTTGGGGTGCAAAAACCAAATTATGTCAGTCCAGGGTGGGGAGGCTTTGTCCTTGTGACGTTCAGGACCTCCATCTTAGGGTCTATGGATACAGTGTGTCTGGAAAATACGACAACTCAAGAAGACAAGTTGAGGGGGGGGGGGCTTAAATCTGGTGATAAAGGTGGGAAGCTGCTGTGGCAGTGAGGCCTGTAGTTGTATGGCTCAAAGGGAGGCAGAATAGAAATCTCTAGCCTCTTCCTCCACTCTTCTCCAAGGGTGGAGGATCTGGACATAACAGTGCCAACAGTGTCCACTTTTCTTTTGAATACCAACAAATTTTTATTATGGGGGAAATGGGGTACAGGTTTGGGTTAGGGGTTGGGGTTCTTAGGAATTCCTCTTTAAAGAATTACACCCTCTTGCACACAAAAGCAGTTAGAATAAGGTGGTAGTTTATTTAGGGGCAAGGGAAGGGAAGGGATCGGGGGAGGGAAACCATGAAAGAAATCCTTGGACTTCTCATGGGGAGATGGGTATGGAACAAAGCATGTGGCTCTGAGGTACCTATCTCCTCGAGCAGGAGACTGGCAGGTACTTTTATAGAGGACTGATGAGGGGAGGGGGTGACCATTTGACTGTGGAAAGTTCCTTTAGTGAGGGAGGACCATCCCCCACTGGTGGTGGCTAGAGGAGTTGGGTGAGGGGTGGCTATGGATCTCTCAAGCCACACCCAAATTTATCTCCCCAGGGATAAGGGAGACCAGAATGAAGGGTGGAGATTCTAAGATAGCTCAGTCAGATTTGGTTCCACTTATCTCTCTAGGCATATCTGTCCTCTGGTTTAGTTTCTTAAGGAGAAGATTCCTCAATGTGCCCCAGAGAACTTCTGGGGACCTTTGGGCCCACAACATTTCCCTGGGGAATTTAAAGCTCACCTGGATGTATTCCAGGTATGGATAGTCTTTATCACTCAAATCCTCAAGTCTAAACCCTGTCATAGACTTAAAAGATATTTTACAAAAATATCATAAAAAGATTGGAAAATGATGGTAACTTGAGATCCAACCTATCTAGGACAATGTGGGCAAATAGGTGGCACAGTGCCAGGCTTGGAGTCAGGAAGACTTATCTTCATGAGTTGAAATGTGGCCTCAGATACTTACTAAGTGTGTGACCCTGGGCAAGTCACTTAGCTGTTTGCCTCAGTTTCCTCAACTATAAAATGAGCTGGAGAAGGAAATGGCAAAAAATTTCAGCATCATTGCCAAGAAAACACCAAATAGAGTCACGAAGAGTTGGACATGACTGAAAAATAACTGAACAAAATCTAGGACAGGAGTGAAGTCCACATTCTCAATTTTTATCATCACCTCTTCCTGGAGGTCCTATGTGTGGGAATTTATTGTGATTTGGGGACCCTGCCTTTGGGTTGAGATAAAAAGCCTTAGACCCTCAGGGGCTTTTTATTTGTAAGAGGGGCAGGGGCCCCTCCCCCTCTGCTTCAGCCTAATGGAGAAGCCCGTGAACCTTAGGGGACACTGGCTGGGGAAGTCCCAGCTCCCTCGGGCCCCCCCCCCCACAGCCCTACCACAGCCAGCAGAATGACTTGGTGTGTGCGGGGGCACAGGGAGCCTGACGTTTGAGAGGAGAGAAGGAAGTGTGAGATTTAAAATTGGATATAAGAGCATTAAACTCCCCTTTAACCTTTCCCTTATATATCTCCCAGACCAGTAAGAGAAAGAAACCTCTGAGCTTTAATTAGAGATGGATTACTTAGCTATTACTGTTTGGGAATTAATTAGCCAACAAACAGGTGATACTGATTAGGGAAATAGGAAAAGTAGAAATACAAATGAATAGTCTTAGATCTAAGCTTAGTCTATATTCTTTTATAAAACTCACTGAATCCCAAAGCTACCTCTCAGGCTGAGAACCAGCGTCAAGCACGTGATGCCACCGAGGACCAGAGCTGATCACCCGGACACGCTGTCAAACCTGAGCCAGCGTGTGTGTGCCAAGAGCAAGAGCGATAGCGAGAGCGAGCGAGAGAGAGAGAGAGAGAGAGAGCGAGCGAGAGAGAGAGAGAGAGAGAGAGAGCACTTCCATTCTCTCCTCATTTTTAAGCTGGCGCCCCAGAAGTGGCATGCTTGGCCACGCTCTCCTGAGCAGTAGCAGGCGCACAGCTGTTCGTCACGGTCTCCTCCCCAAAATGGCGGTCCTTCAAAAACTGGCGGTTAAATTTTAGTTAAAAACTTTCATTTTTTTATCACAGAAGATATATACCAGGGAGTGAGACAGTGAGGGGGAGATGGAGAAAAAGCTAAGAGCAAGGAAAGAGGACAGACAGAAGGACACCAGAGGACTAAGAGTTCACTAAGGAGACAGTGGCTACAGTAAATAAAGGGGTTCGCAACAGTAAGAGGCTTATCAGGGGGGTTGGCAGGAGTACGGAGCAGGGGGCTTTTCAGTGAGGGGAACGCTAGAAGAAGGTCCGTTGGTATGCAGGAGGATGCTAAGAAAGTTAGATGGCAGGGAATAAGCACAAGCAGCAGCAGGAGGGAGACATGGGGAAAGCAGTCAGGTCTAGTATAACTTTGCATTTCTTATCTCTTATATTTATTTTTATAAATAAATCCTGCTTTGATTATTTACTTAAGAGGCTTCTTAATCGTTTGCTTATCAATTTGGGAGCGTAGCAATGTAGGGAATTTTATAAATGGCCCATATTATATTAATAGCAGTCAGATAACCAGCCAGTCAAATGTCAACAGATTAGGCCCAACAGTCAGTTAGTTAAAAATATTTTAACAGGGGCAGCTAGATGCTGCAGTGGATAGAGCACTGGCCCTGGATTCAGGAGTACCTGAGTTCAAATCTGGCCTCAGACACTTAACACCTACTAGCTGTGTGACCCTGGGCAAATCACTTAACCCCAATTGCCTCACTAAATATATATATATATATATATATATATATATTTTAACACTTGAATGGTGACCCAGATGGGACTTACGGTCCAATTATAATTGTCCTAAACTTATAATTTTTCATATAATTATACTTTTTAATATAAGTCCAATTATATAATTTTTTAGATTAGGATTAGTTAAGTTAATTTTTTTTTACACATATGGATCAAGGTGAAGTAGACATATAGGGAATTGATGATGAGGTCAATGTGACTGTCCTTGAGGGTCCAGGGTGACCTTCTTCCCTAGCCCCACTCCAGTTTCCTGAAGTTGGATCAGAAGATTTTAATTTCTTCTTCATGACCAAGTTTATATTCTCTTTGCTAGTACAGTCAACATAGGCATGTCCGTCTAGTCCACAATTATAACAAAAAGTAAATCTGTTGTTCTGATGAATTCTTGATGGAGGTGGTCTTATTTTAGACTTTCACACCCTTCATTCCCTTGGTCCTCCATCTTTCCAAAGAGAATAGGACTGTGAACCACTCGATTTCTCACTTGATTGTCTCAGGTTCTGTGACTGCAGCTTAGCCCTGATGGTTCTGTTGTCCTGCTTTTTTTCTATGGCCCCGACTTGAGAAGGCCTGGAGAGCTTGCTGAGTTTGAGCCCTGTAGATTATACTGATTCTTGAAGCTCAGAAGTACCTATCTCACCATGGCCATTGTTGGTACTAGTTTCTGTGTCTGCATAGCTCTCATAATGTCACCTACATCAAGGCCATATACCATACCCTGGAACAGTTTCTGTAGTATACATTCCCCTTCATTTTCAGGGTCCACAGTGCTGTTTGGCATCAGTCTCTGCAGATGTTTCTTCACCCTGAGTAGCAACTCAATAGACTTTTCTCCTTCTTGGTACATAGTATTAAGAGATAAAATTAGCATGAGGTCTTCTGATTCTACTCCCCAAACATCTGAGCTGATGTTTGTATACATTCTTGCCACATAACATTTGGTCTTGCCTTTATGACACTATGCAATGTCTTTGCAGCTATTCCCCTTAGGCTACCTGACAGTCTCATCACTTTGTCTACCTCAGGGGCCTCCTAGTGTCCCAGTGACACTTTTCCCAGTCCAATCCAAATCTCTCTGGATTGTTCTTCTGAAGGACACAGTTCAAGTCCAGAGGAAATGCAAATTTGGGGCCTCCAATGGTAATTATATGCCAACCACAGAGGGTAAGGCCTCCACCTTACTCATATATAAGAATGAAGTTCTTGGGTAGGTTTGAGTTGTGATATTCAATCTCTCTGTCAGAATGCTTCCTTTGATTAGAAGGGCTCTTATTTCTTTAAGCAATTCCTCATCCTCAAGAGGATAGACAGGTCTGAAATTCCCAGGAATAACTTCCTACTGCATATCTCCATGGTCAAAATTAGTCAAGAACTGAAGCTCTGACCTTTTGAAAACTCCACCCTGCCCCTCACACAGGGCATTTTACACCAATAGGGAGAGAGTCCCATACCAATGGGCTTTGGAACAAAGGTTACAAATATAATAGTGAAAGAGACTAAGTAGCTTGCTCAGAGAATGAACTATAGGCTCATTTCATATATTCTAAGAAACATTTTTCAGCTGTCAACCTTGCAGTGCCCAATGTTTTGATGAAAAATTTCTTATTAAAAAAAACACTCCTTAAAATAGAGCTTACGATAAAGGAAGTGGTCATTGCCTATAGTTTTAAAGCTTTAGATACTTTCTATAATGTTACGTCATCATGACCAAGCAGAATAACCAACAAAAACCCAAATTAATTATGAATAAACTCCTTTTCCCAAGTTCAAAAAACTTTGCCATAGGTATTGGGTTAACTGTGTGCCTTTACATAATGATTCATCTAAAAATAAATATGAAACAGTTGGTCCTATCTTTGTATGAAATTTTCAGGAAAGAATAGGTGTTTATGTGAAAGTTCTTAAACGCACCCTGCTGAGTCAGAGGAGTGACAATTAAATAGTTCTGTCTTCTCCATTCTGAGCTGTGGCATACTTAATAATAACCTAAAATTATATTGCTCTACAAAGTACTTTTCTTCAAAACCCTGTGAGCCAGGCAGCGTCCTTATAATTATATCATTTTACAGATGAGTGAACTGAAACTTAAAGAGGTTGAGTGATTTGTCTAATGTTGTACATGAAATTAGTAAGAAAGAATATGAGTCCACGTTTCCTGATTCTCAGTCTAGTACTCTTTGTATTATGGTATTTAATAAGGATGTATGAATCAATAATACTAATAGTAAATATACAGACACAAGACACTAAGATTCTGTGAATCTTTTGAAAAATTCATAAAGCAGCAGGTTAACATTTTCAACAACTGTACTAATAACAGCCAGTAGTCTTCCAGTTGGCATGTGATAGCACCATGGTTCCCCCATAATTGAGATTAGTTTTCCTAAAAAGGCAACAAAGCTGTTCCTAGGATTAGATTGGCTACTACCTCCCTTGATGAAGCTTTTTGGTCACCAAAGAGCATAAAAAGACCCATCCATTTGGAGTTGAGAATCTTTTTGACTTGGTGGATTTCTGAAGACCACATGAGTTACTATAATCCTGCCCCTACCTAATTACTGCTCTCCATATGGAAATGAAGGTAGCCTAAGGATAGTGAAATCAAGTGCCACTTGATCTTTGTTATATATCCTTTCTATGTTAGGTCAGAGTAAACCTCCTTTTGTTGACAACTCAATGACTTGTGAGCATTTACTTTTATTCCAATATTGAACTAACAGGGTACTGGTTTTATGCCTTCTTTTAACAACGTGGAAGTTATTATGGTAAAATAAAATCACCTTTTCATGTTTATATATTTTCACAATGTATATTCAGATGGAAACTGAAATGATTTTGTGATTTTTAATCTCAGTAATTTTTCTTTCAGGTAAATTTTCTCATATTCAAGAATAAAATTTCTGAAATTGATTCCTGCTATTGCAAGAATTATAACAATATGTTAACTTTATGTCTCATTCCTATTAAGACTTTTTTAGAGCATTCTAAATCTGAACTTCTAGTTCTGACACAATATTGCCACTGAATTCCATCTTTGCTATTTCCAAAATGGAAGAGATGGAAAATGGAAAAGCTATATTTCAAAATATTGATATTTCTGCTTGAATCAAGATAATTATCCTTTTATATTGTAAACCAAAGGGGTAGGCACTGTTTCTTAATGATCATTATCACTAATCCAATACTTTGAATAGTCTTCTGTACATAGTAGGTGCTAAATAACTGATGGATGAATGAACCAAACATTGCATGACTTTTAATAATTTAACTGAAGTCTCTGAATAGTTTATCTAAAGGCCCACATTGCTTAAATATTAGTTGTAATGTTGAGGGTGAAAGAGAATACAAAGGGTATAACATAATAACAATCAATAACATAGGACAATTATCATTTTTACAGCAGATTGGTGATTTTAATGATATAGGGAAGGCACTCCTCAAACCAATGCCAATTGGCACCTAATCTGCAATTTATAAGACTAAATAGTTGCCTGAGGTACTGAGAAATTAAGTGAGTTACCCATACATATATATTTTTTATATATATAGTATATAAATATATATTTATGTATATATAGATATATAAAATCAACAAAGTCTAGCAGCAACGGATAGAGAAAATACATTTAAAATAACTGAAATCAATATAAAATACCTGGGAGTCTACTTGGCAAGACAAACCCAGGAACTAAGTGAACACAATTACAAAACACTTTTTACCCAAATACAGATCTAAACAATTGGGAAAATATTAATTGCTCATAAGTAGGGCAAGCCAAATGGCAATTCTGTCTAAATTAAACTATTTATTCAGTGCCATACCAAACTACCAAAACTTATTTTATATAGCTAAAAAAAAATTAACACAATTCATCTGGAAAAACAAAAAAATCAAGAATATGAAGGGAATCAATTGAAAAAAATGTGAAGGTATCAAACTATATAAAGTGGGAATCATCAAAACAATCTGATATTGGCTAAGAAACAGAGTGATGGATCAGCAGACTAGATTAGGTATACAATACATTGTAGTAAATGATCATAGTAATTTAAGGTTTGATAAACTTAAAGATCTAAGCTTTTGGTACAAAAACTTATTATTTGACAAAAAGATATAAAGTATTATGAGTGAAATGTACGATTTTGGTTATATAAAATTAAAAAGATTTTGGACAAACAAAATCAGTATAATCCAAATCAGAAGGAAGGCAGAAAACTATTAAAAAATTATAACAAGTATCTCTGATAGAAGCATTATTTATCAAATATGTAGAGAACTGAATCAAATGTATAAGAATACACATCATTCCCCAATTGATAAATGGTCAAAGAATGTGAAAAGGCAGTTTTCAGACAAAAAAATTAAAGCCATCTCTAGTCATATGAAAAAATGCTAATATGATAGAAAAGGAAAATGATAAATTTTGGGGGGATGTGGGAAAACTGGGGATACCAGTGCACTATTGTGCATCCAAACATTCTGGAGAGCAATTTGGAACTATGCCCAAAGGGCTAAAACACTGGGCATACCCTTTGACCCAGTAATAGCACTACTAAATCTGTATCCCAAAGAATTTTTTTTAAATGCGAAAAGGATCCATTTTTACAAAAATATTTATAGTAGCTCTTTTCATGGTGGCTAAGAATTGGAAATTGAGGGGCTGCCCATCATTTGGGGAATGGCCGAAAAAGTTGTGCTATATGATTTTACTTTTCTTTTTTGGTGAGGCAATTGGGGTTACACATTGCTCATTTTCCCAGGGAGGGGGAAGGGGAGGGAGGGAGAGAGGGATATAATTTGGAACTCAACACTTAAAAAAAGGGATGTTAAAAATTGTTTCTATATGTAATTGGGAGGAAAATTTTTTTAAAGAAAATAAATTAGAATGGTTAAGTGACTTGTCTGTGACCACTGTTGAAAATTAAAATAAAGTTTTTGTATCTTCCTGTCTCCTACAAACAGATCAGAGAAATAATGTTTAATTTCTCTTAAAAATTGATAAACAGATCAGAGAAATTACAATATCTTATAATAAATCCTACAATTTGTTCCCATACCTGTCCTCCGACAAAATATGATAACAGATCAGAGAACATGGTTAAGAACCAGATCATAGAATTTACTGTCTCCTATGAGACAAAACCAGATCAGAGACAGACAGAAAAAACAGAATATAAATTTAATATTTTGTTTGTCCTAAGAAGAAAGAAATAACACATGATCATGTGTGGAGTCTTCCCTCCCAAGAGAGCCTGAGGACTCCCTCTTTCTGAGGGTATTTAAGGTTTTCTCTGCTCACTGGTTACAGGGTGATGTCAGTTTTATTAGCATGATATAAATTAACCCAAAGCAAAGACTATAACAGGAAGCTTAAAGAAACAGGAAGGGTTTACCAAGGACAAGGATGTCTAGATATTTGCTCTATTTACTCTTTGGGGGAAAGAAGATAGTGAATGGGGACTCATTAGTTGAAGTTTAGTCAAAGGGGGCATTTTGATTTGTTTACTCTCTTGGGGAGAGATGTTAGTAAATAGGGACTTATCTGCTAGTTATCTGGGTTCAGCCTGAAGTTTTAGCCAAAGGAATTTTCCAGGGTCTCATAAAATCCATTTGGATAATAAGCTACCTCCATCAAATCCAGGTGATCCATATATTCATATTAACACCACATACCTAGTAACATTGTCAGCAGGAAAGAAGACTGCCTTGGAAATCAGAAGAATTGGATTGAAATCCCACCTGTTAACTACCTCGATTTCTTTAGACAAATCACTTAAAGCCCAGTTCCTGGGCCTCAGGTTTGTCATCTGCAAAATAAAGGATTTGACTAGTTGGCTTCTGAGGTCTTTTCCAGTTTTACAATCATGATCCTAAGTTTTAGAGGCTGGGTTTGAATTCACTTCATACAGTTTTCTACAGACATTTTTGTTTTGCACAAATACAGCTATCTCTCCCTTTCACTGCCCTGCCAATGCCAATCAAACCACTATGTGTCATTCTTATAGGTTTTTTCTAAAGACCAACAGGTGTGAGTGATTAAAATAAACTATGCTTTGTTCTTAACTAGTCAACTAGGACAGAGTCAAAACAATGATATGAAAGATATTATTTATCTTTTACTTTAAGTGAGAAAGTTATAGGTGGCTTAATTATACTGCATTTAGGAACAAGGAAAAAGATACTTCCTTATATATCTTATATTTGTGGATGGCACAACACTGGAAGATCTCAAATAGCCTGGAATGACAGGCTGAATCTAAAAAAAGTATTGTTGAGGGTGTAGAGCACCCCAGAAGTTCTCTGGGGCACACCAAGGAATCTTGTCCTTGAGAAACTAAACCAGAGGACAGATATGCCTAGAGAGATAAGCGGAACAAGATTGGACTGAGCTAGTTTTGGGACCTCCACCCTTCATTGTGATCTCCCTTACCCCATGGTAGATAACTTTGGGTGTGGCTGTGGCCTTTGTTTCCTGAAGAGAGAGATGGCTTGAGAGATCTGTAGCCACCCCTCACTCAATTCCCTCAGCTACCACCAGTGGGGGATGGTCCTCCCTCACTAAAGGAACTTTCCACAGTCAAATGGTCACCCCATCCCTCATCAGTCCTCTATAAAAGTACCTGCCAGTCTCCTGCTCGAGGAGATTGGTACCTCAGAGCCACGTGCTTTGTTCCATACCTATCTCCCCATGAGAAGTCCAAGGATTTCTTTCATGGTTTCCCTTCCCCCCCCCACCTCTTTCCCTTCCCTTGCCCCTAAATAAACTACCATCTTATTCTAACTGCTTTTGTGTGCAAGAGGGTGTAATTCTTTAAAGAGGAATTCCTAAGAACCCTAACCCAAACATGTACCCCATTTTTACCCCATAACAGTAGAATTTAATGAAAATAAATGTAAAGTCCTACATTTGATTTTTTTTTTTAAATCAACTTTTGAATACAAAATGAGGGAAGCTTGACTAGAGAACAATTGATAAGAAAAAGTTCTTGGATCATTTTTTTTTTTTTTTTTTTGGTGAGGCAATTGGGGTTAAGTGACTTGCCCAGGGTCACACAGCTACTAAGTGTTAGAGACTGGATTTGAACTCAGGTCCTCCTGACTCCAGGACTGGTGCTCTATCCACTGTACCACCTAGCTGCCCAGGATCTTTTGATTTCCGTGGCATAGGTAGAATTACTATCTTGATAAGTAATGTTTGTTGTTGTTGTTTTTAAAGAACCTTAATCCTCCTACAATCAAAAAGGTAGTCTAAAGTGAAGAGTCTGGTTGATTATCTTCTGCCCTATCCTGATGAAAGTGGAAATAAGTTTTGATAATTGCTATGGAATACTGAGAGTTGTATGGAGTTCCTTTAATCTCCCTCTATTGCTTCTCTCCACTCCCCATTTGATTGATCTACTTCGGCCCCAGCTCTCGGTTTAGCAAGTCAGTCTATCACCTACCTTAGTCTTCCCCTTAGAATACAGATTTCTTATGGTGACAAAGGAAACAGGAGGATTAGATCCAAGGCTCTCTTCTGGTGCTCCTTTATTGTACCTCTGCCTCAGGAGCATTAATCAAGAGCTCCTTGTTGCTGTAGTAGCTAGGCTTTTCTCTCTAATTCTCACTTAAGGCAGAAACAAAACAAAACAGTGATTCTTCTCTGTTATTATTCTTCTTTCCTTCTCTAAGAGGACCAATGACATCATGAGGGTGATGTCTTGACTTGCAAGTGAATTGGAATTAAGCAAGGAAAAACTGCACAAAGTCATGAGTCTCACTCTCTGCTCCAGAATCATCAGAGTCCAGTGGCAAGACATAAGTGAAGATCACCGAGGGTAAAATGGGGGACCTTGGCCTTTTTAAGCTAAAGTTTCCCAGGTCTCAGTTTGTATGAGACAAAGGCTAGGGCAAGAAGAGGGCTAGAGAAGAATTGAGGCAAAAGATGGCTTACTTTAGTTTACCATCACAAGAGAATCTATCTGGAAGAAGACCCTCAGAGTTTCTGGCAAGAAAAGAAAAAAATTGCTATTTACAGTCCCTCTGAGTCATCAAAACCCAAACAATGAGCAAGAGAGGTCTGGGCTGGGATCTATTTATTATCGATCAATCAATGAGTGCCAGAGTGATTTGGGTTTAAGTGCATAGTCAAGTAGCTCCATTTGAATCACAATGGTTTTTTTCAAAGCCTGTTTTTTCCAGAACGATATTTCAAGAAATCATAAATAAAAACCACATGAGACAGAGTTGATTTTCTCAATTTAAAAAATAAAAATAGCGATAAAATAAATAAATAGAAATTTCTGTACCTCACACATATATTACCTATTTATTTTAGCCAGCTCTCTCTCAGTAGCCATTACTTAACATCTTGCAACTTTGTGACATCGGAGACTTAAAAACAAAAATAAATTTACCTGATCTGTTCTATTACCCATCGGATGTATCTGATCTACTCACTCTCCTCCCTAAAACTCTCATACCATTTAGCTACCTCAAGGAGCTAAGTGGTGCCTGGTTAATTGTAAAGGCATTACACTGACTAGCAAGGTTGATGGTGAGAAGAAGCAGCATCTCTGAATTGCCTTTGTTCATCTCCTCTTTTCATAGTCTTGAGACCTTGGCATCCAATATTGTCTTCACTACTTTGGTAGTATCCTTGCCGTACTGCCTTTATTTCCCAAAGCTTCTGCGCAGGGTTTTTTTTGTTGTTGTTGTTGTTTTGTTTTGTTTTGCTTTAGGCTTCACTGTAATAAAACAATTGATTTCTTCCATTTCTTTTTTGAATCGTCTAAATCTAATATTTCTGTTAAGGTTGGGAACAGCTGCAGTTAACATCTAATCAGGGATGTGCTGGTAAATAAATGTTTAAGAATTTATACAGGGCAGCTAGGTGGCGCAGTGGATAAAGCACCAGCCCTGGATTCAGGAGGACCTGAGTTCAAATCCAGCCTCAGACACTTGACACTTACTAGCTGTGTGACCCTGGGCAAGTCACTTAACCCCAATTGCCTCACCAAAAAAAAAAAAAAGAACTTATATGGGGGCAGCTAGGTGGCATAGTGGATAGCTGTGTGACCCTGGGCAAGTCACTTAACCCCAATTGCCTCACACACACAAAAATAAAAGAAAGAAAGAACTGATTATACAAAACCATATGGCACACTTTTAAGTTAAATCTTCATTATTAACATTTTTGCCTATCCTTTTCTTATGTCTAGGTAATCAAGAAAACAACAAATCAAATCCTGATTTGTAGGATTTGTTAATTTCAGAGGTGTGAATGCTCACACTGAAAAATTGAACAATTCCATCTGAGTTGGCTCCAGCACACCCCTGTTTCCAATGTAAAACTGGGAAATGCAGACTTTGGTTATTTCATACATGTGATGACTTGGATATTCCAGCAGATACCAAACTTAGTTGTGTAACGATTGGAATGACGCCACCTGCTGGATACTTACTGTAGAAGAGTTCTGCCCATGAAGGGAAGGTCTTTGAGGGCAAGACCTGGAGTCAGGAAGTGGGAGGAGGAAGGAAGAGACTGGCGCTCAGTCTCGCACTCTTTTCCTCTGGACTCTGGTGGAGAAGGGAGCTAGAAATGTGCTCTCCCTTTAATAGATAGGAATCTAGGCCTTTTTCTCTCTCTTTACCAAATTCTTATTCTCCTTAATAAATGCTTAAAAGTCTAACTCTTGCTAAAGCTTATAATTTATTGGCGACCACTCATTAGATATTTTAGACAGTTTAGCTAGAATTTTAGCCCTTAACAGTTGAAAGAAGTTTTTATTATTCTGTCCAAATTTCAAACTGTAAAGCACTGAAGGTGGAGGTGCATTTTAGCTGCTCTGAGGAAATCCTTGTCATGACACAAAAAGGTAAATTCCAGGTAGGGTTCATTGCTTGAAAAGAGATGTGAGTAAGCAGACTCATATCTTGGGAAGATCCAAGTCTCTTACCCTTTTGTCCTCCCCCTTTCTCAGGCCCATTTTATTGTGTGAACATCCATGGCCTGTCAGAGTCAGCCTATAAATCAAGGTTTGTTGTTGTGGTTGTTATTGTTTTTCCTTAAGAAGCATGGTTGGGTTATAATATATGTATGAGGTCTGTCAGGAACCAAAGACACTGGGGAAGTGCTGATGGGGGTGGGGGGCGGGAAATACAGATTGATGTAACACTGGAAAGTGATAATATCCCTCTGTTAAAGAATTAACTCTATTACACGTTCTGATCAGAGATAGTATAATTTTTAT
This sequence comes from Dromiciops gliroides, assembly GCF_019393635.1. Lineage (NCBI taxonomy): Eukaryota > Metazoa > Chordata > Mammalia > Microbiotheria > Microbiotheriidae > Dromiciops > Dromiciops gliroides. Next base: position 205,934,775 of record NC_057863.1, read on the forward strand.
TCGGCATGAGGTTTTTAAGACAACCTCTTCCCTAAACCACAGGGAAGACACGATGCTTTTATAGGGGGATGGTGGGGAGGAGTTACAGCTGTTGAGGAGTGAGGACACTTGCCTAGCTAGGGACTATTGTCACCACCTGGTCCCAGTCAGGTAGTAAACAAATAAGGAAGGAAGGAAGGCTTCCAATTAGGCTCCTGCTATAAATTTCAAGGCACCTAATGTTCTGGATACCCTTGACATGTCTGTTACATTATCTGATAGATTAACCACTTTGCTCTCCTAAAGGAAGAGTACCCTCTAACTGACCCCAGAAGTTGAGCCTCCAACCGGGCCCCCGCCTCCCACTACATCACTGATTTTGTTACTCATGGACGAGGAGAGACTATCTCAATCAAGCCAGCTTCCCCCCTCCCTTCTTTCCCTCCCTTCCTAACCAACCAGACTAAGGGGAACACAATGGGCAGGAATTCACTTTAGATTAAATTCTCTTAGATTTAAGGTTCTCTGGTTGAATGGAGTAACAATTTCTAGATTTCATCTCATCATCCACCCTGCCCTTCAGAGAACCAAGCTTTGACCTAATCACCAAATGAAGAAGGGAAAAAAGTCCTAGATCTCTCCAATATTAGCAACTGGTTATTTGATAATCATTTTTCTCAATGTCTTTCTGCTTTCTCTTTGTAACAAAAAAAAGTTTATACTAAAATCGTTTGGAGTTGTGACTATTGGTCAACACCGTAACCCTGGGAGGGAGGTGCTATTATTATTCCCATTTTTTGATGATGAAACTGAGTCAAACAGAAGTTAAGTAACTTACCTAGGGTCACACAGCTAGTAAGTGCAAGGGGCTGGATTTGAACTCAGGCCTTCCTGACTTGAGGCCAATCAGATATATTCAACATAAATGAAAGGTGATTTCAGAGGAAAGGGAGCAGAGAGGAGAGTAGGCTAAGCAAAGAGAAATTTGATATACAAGTTAGGACTTCAGCTGAGTCTTGAAGCAAACTGGGGAAGCTAAGAGATGGAAGTGAGGAGGGTGACCATTCCAGGCATGTAATACAGTGCAAAGGCACAGAGGTCAAAGAGGGAGTGTTGTATGTAAGGAACAACAAGGGGGCCAGTGTAGCTGGCTCATACAGTATATGGAGAGGAATCAGGTGTTAAAAAGACTGGAAAGATAGAATGGGACCAGTTTATGAAAAACTTTTAATGCCAAGAGAGGCAGCCAAGTAGAAGATTGATTAAAGTGGGGAACGACTTGTGGAAAATAATTAGCTATGCTTATTATATTGTTTAAATTATCACTTTGCGGCCCTGGAGTGAGGAGGACCTGGGTTCAAATCCGGCCTCAGACACTTGATACTTACTAGCTGTGTGGCCTTGGGCAAGTCACTTAACCCCAATTGCTTCACCAAAAAAACCCCCCAAACCCACAAAAAACACTAGGGTAGCCTGCGATGCTGCCGTTCATACTTCTCAACCTCTCTACTCCCCCCTAAAAAAACAAACTCCAGAGTCATGAGGGCGGCTTGGTCAGCTTTATGGAAAGTAATTCTAACTTGAGGTTATTAATTTCCCTTGAGCAGGGCTTGGAGGGGTTTGAAATTCATTTTTATGATCTCTGTCTCAAAACCAGAAATGTATTTGCAGAAAAAAAAATTATCACTTTGGATTTGGGTTGAAAAGAGCTGGGTTTGAATTGGTCTCCATTCTGCCAATTACAAGCTTTATGACCATGGCTATTTAACCACAATGACATGCTTCTGTAACTGGGCTTCAGAACAAACCTGGGGCATTTTGCATATTGATATAAATATAGATATGGCCTCTAATTGATAGAGACATAGTGAAGCAAGATGTGAGGACCTATGTGAAGTTAGGAAATGAAATGGTGCCAGATGCTCTTCTACAGAGAAATGGGTAAAGGCTGTAGAAGTTAGTGACATATTGAGGACCCAGTTTCTTCTATGGTCTCTAACTTCCAAAATCTTTCCAAAGGCAATCAAAATGCCCCAGGCTCAGTTGCATTCCTACTTTTACATCTAAAAATATGACAAAAATTCAAACATTTCACAGGAGTGAAATGAAATATGTGGGAAGTACTACTCTGTAACTGATAAAAGCAATACGTGAATGGATATAAGCTATTAGATAGATAGGCAAAGGGGATAGAGTGTTGGATTTGAAATAAGGAAGGTGAGTTTATATCCTGCCCTATCCATTTAGTAGCTTTAAATAATTCTAGGCATGATTTGTATACTATCCAACTTGTCATCTAGTTAGTTGCCTATCTAGCTAGTAGCTTGTATTCACTCCTGTAGAATATGTTTAAAGTAATACTAGAATATGTTAGAAACAGAAAAAATGGTATGTGAAAGGTTAAAAAGTCATTTATTGACATAAGTCAAAGATGGTGAAAGATGTTCAAGAGAGGAAATGGCATTTTATTTCAGTTTTAAAAGGGAAGGAATTCAAGGGAGCTGGTACCAGTTCTGCTGGTGGTCCTGGTGGTCTATAACATTCCAGACATAGGCAACAGTGTGAACAGAGACACAAATGTATCAAAATACTGGATGAATACAAAGAAGGAATGCCAAGTGAGTACACTTTGGCTAAGGGTAGAGTATTTGGAGAGAACAGTATGAAATCAGACTTGAAAGGTAAAGTAGCACTAGATGGTGCAAGGCTTTGAATGCCAGGGCTTTTTGAATGCAGACTATGAACTTTATTTGGTAAGATGTATGAGCCATCTGTAAAAGGTAATGGCATTTAAAGATAACTCTTTTTAAATCTCAGATATATGTCAAAAGATCCCAGAAATCTGCTTATATCTTACTACAATTTACTGATGATCTGGATACCGCAGGTGTTTGATGATTTCTAAGAATTCTTGTTTTGAAAGGGTTTTATGAAGGCTTTCAATTAGTAAGGACCATCAGGCAATTTAATTGGGTTTAACTCCAAGATAGGATTGTTTGTATTCTGTGTAGGGAAGAAAGGATGATGAAGTGTAAAGAGAGCTTGATTTTAATTTAGAAGACTTGGTTTCAAATCCTGGCTCTACAACTTCCTGCTGGTATGACCTTGGTTGGATAGGTCACAATCTCTATAAGCCTCTTCTTTATTAGTGTAACAGAAGCCACAAGGCATTGACAGAGCTGTCATGCCTCTTTTTGGCTGACTACTTGTACTGCTTCAGTGCTGAGGAAGCTGGCTGCTTCCAAAGTGCTTCCTTTAAAGAGGAACTGAATCATTGGTTCATCCTGTTCAATGACCAGCAAGAGAATCACTGAATCCTTCCAAAGAATTCAAGTCTCTCAGCCCTGAGCCAATGCATGTGGTCAGCAAGAAATTGGCAAGGCAACTCTGCATATGATCCATACCCCCTATAAAACAAGGAGGTTGGACTAGGTGATTTCTAAGGTCTCTTCTAGATAAAGCTGGAATCTATAATCCCAAACTCCTCCCAGCATATTCCCTAAATCCCCTTGGTGCCAAGTAGCTACCTAGAAATAGGGCGAGGTCACTTGGACTGCTGGTAGACAAACAGTTAATGCTCTATGATGTCAGAGTAATATCAGGGTCACTTATTGGGAAAAGTGACCAAAAGATCAGTCCTGATAGAAAAGGTAGGTGCCTAAAGAATTGTGTCTGGATTTTTCTGCATACTATGAGGTATACTTGTCTAAACCAAATTATTATTTTTCTTGGTTTTTTGGATTTTTATCAAGACTCATTTTTCTGCAGGGGAAACTTGTTGCCACTGAGGTTAGAATTGAATTGGGCTTTCTGATTTTGGGAACATCTGAAATACCCTGTTTCCTGTTCGTCTTGAATTTCGTATTGGTAAGAAATTTGGGGTTCAAGGAAATGTAGGGGAGGAGAGAATAAGGGTCACTTGAGGCACTCAGGGACAAATGTGATACATGTTCTGTTGGTGCCAAGAATGGGAGAAGGAAGGGCTGGAGGTATGCCTCCAAAGGACTCAAAATAGCTCAAGGAAAGCTTCACTTGACAGCTCCTTGAGGCTAGCTACCTTTTTACTATTCTGAAAACCCAGATCAAGGAAATTTCAAAATTGAATAGGTTGTACAGTTGAAAGAGATCCAACTTTAGAATTAGATTAAATCCTGGCTATGTCACTTACTATTTGAGTGACTATGCACAAGATATTTAGCTTCTCTGGGCTTCATTATCCTCATTTGTAAACGGAGAGGGTTAGACTAGATGGTCTCTCTCAAGTCTCTTCCAACCCTCAATCTATTCTCTTGTGATTCTTTTTTTTTTTTAATTGAGGCAATTGGGGTTAAGTGACTTGCCCAGGGTCACACAGCTAGTTAAGTATTAAGTGTCTGAGGCCGGATCTGAACTCAGGTACTCCTGACTCCAGGGCCGGTGCTCTATCCACTGCGCCATCTAGCTGCCCCCTTATTCTCTTGTGATTCTAATCACAGGCAAGTATCAGGGGGATTCTGTGTGGAGGGTTTCTAAATGACCAAGAGCAGTAATTTCTAAATTTGGTTTTCTCTTACTCCACCATGGCTTACTATATAGCACAGAGAGTATCAAGGGAGCCTAAATCTCAATCTCTCTCTCTCTCTCTCTCTTTCTCTCTCTCTCTCTCTCTCTCTCTCTCTCTCTCTCTCTCTCTCTCTCTCTCTTTCTCAATCTCTCTCTCTCTCTCACACATACAAACATGTACACACATGTACACACACTTTTCTTTTTTTAGTTGACAAGTATTTATTAAGTGCTTATTATGGAGCAGGCACTGTGCTAAATACTAAGGTTTCAAAGAAGGGCAAAAATACAGTATCAGTACTAGGGCCTCAAGGAGCTTGCAATCTAATGGGAGATACAATAGGCACCCAACTGACACATGCATTCTTTTTATTTATCTTTTGCGGGGCAATGAGGGTTAAGTGATTTGCCCAGGGTCACACAGCTAGTAAGTGTCAAGTGTCTGAGGCCAGATTTGAACTCAGGTACTCCTGATTCCAGGGCCGGTGCTCTATCCACTGCGCCACCTAGCTGCCCCATATCTTTTTTTTTTTTTTTTTTGCAGGGCAATGGGGGTTAAGTGACTTGCCCAGCCGACACCTGCATTCTTAAAGTGAGTTTAAAGTATGAGGGGTTGGCATGCTTAGGTGAGCCAGTATTCAATAGATATGTGCAGGGAAAGGGTCAATAATGCAGTCAATTAACATTAAGGGTAAAACAAAACATTTTAGGGAAAGGAAACTAAAAATGGTTAGCTCTTGTGTTATCAGTTACAGTTTACACTCAGATTATGGGGAAAGAGGTTTCCGGCCTTCAGCAAATATTTATTTAGAGCCTAAAAAGCAGAAATCTCATGACAATTTTCCTTGAGGTCTCATGCCTGATTATCACATTCTGGGTGCTGCTGGATTTCCTAGGGGCTCCCCTTTCTTTGATTTCTTGAGAGTAGGAGGCACGTGAATGAATCCACTGTTTTGGTGGCTGATTTTGAAGGATAAAGGGTTGCCTGTGGTGCTGAATTTTTCTACAGGGTTGCCTTGCATTTGAACCAGTTAGGGTTGAAGGATGAAGCCCTTTCTATGATTTACCTTTTGAGCTTCTGACTCTTTTCCCTTGAGGCTCACAAATATAATTGTGTGCAATGTGGGGCTCTTTCAAGGGATTAATTATATTTTAAATGTTCTTCTGTGACTGGTTTCAGTGTCGCTTTTCTATAAACATGTAGATTGTTGAAAGAGTATTGGATTATAGCAATCAGAGGACCTGAGTCCCATCTCTGTCCCTGTTATCTGTGTGCCCTTTAGGGAGTAATTTACCCTCTCTAGGCTTTGGTGTTTGAGGGTTAAAACATGGTTTTAGACTAGATGACTCCTTTAAGATCCCTTTCTGATGTAAATACTACGTGAGTGAGTTCTTGTGAATTTTATACAGTGAGAAACTGGGTATTTCCAAGACAAGGCAAGAGAAGAGGAGGAGGAGGAGAGATTGGTGCTAAAACTATAATCCCTTGTAATCCTATTTAATCTAATTCCCCAAATCCAAGGATATATGGATTCAATTCTCCAACAAGAAGGAAAAACTTCTGGCGTAAATCATGTTTCTCTTTTTATGTTCCACATATACAAGGTTCCACAGAACTACATAATGCATTTAATTTCTCATCTAGTAAAATAGATGAAAATGAGTTGATTAATGTTTATTCAGCAACTTTTAACAGAATCTCTACTGTGTGCAAAAAAGGGCAAAATGCTAGGTCATAGGATGGATCTAAGGGGTCATAAATATAAAAATGGAAGTGTCCTTAAAGGTCACCTTTCCCATTTCCTCTTCCTTCCCCACTTTATAAATGAAGACAACGAGGCCCAGAGAGGTCAAGTGACTTAGCCAAGGTCACATAGGTAATAACTAGTGGCCAAGTTGGCATCTAGGTTGTTCAGTGTGTAGAGGGCCTAGCCTGCAGTCAGAAAGTCTCATCTTCTTGAGTTCAAATCTGACCTCAGATACTTTCTAGCTGTGTGACCCTGGGCAAGTCACTTAATCCTATTTACCTCAGTTTCTTCAGCTGTAGAAGTAAGTTGGAGAAGGAAATCAGAAATCACTCCTGTATCTTTGCTAAGAAAACCCCAAACAGGATCATGATGAGTCAGCAGGAATAAAATGACTGAACAACTGAAATGGCATTTGAACCTAAGTCATTTGACTCCAGTTTCAGTACTATATATGCAGAATACTGAAAACATTGTCAGACATGATCCCTCTGTTCATCAATATTGCTTTTCTTTATTATTCAGAGGGTTTTTTTTTTTGTTTGTTTTGTGGGGCAATGAGGGTTAGGTGACTTGCCCAGGGTCACACAACTAGTTAGTATCAAATGTCTGAGGCCAGATTTGAACTCAGGTCCTCCTGAATCCAGGGCCGGTGCTTTATCTATTGTGCCACAGAGCTACCCCCTATAATTCAGTTTTGTTGTGTGTGTGTGTGTGTGTGTGTGTGTGTGTGTGTGTGTATGCGCGCGCGCGCAAATAACAATGAAAATAACAAAAGGCATTTATTTTTTAAAATAGAAAGCAAGCAAACCTGTAATTGTGAATGCTACCTCAATGACAACAGGTATTCCTAAGATTTGAAAATATTACCATTAGACTATATAATGAGTGGACTAGGAGAATTTGGCTTTGTTATATCTATTATTTTAATTAATTTTTTCTCCCTCAAATCTCTGGAGTTCTCTTAACTAAACCATTGTTATCACCTCTAAATGATTTCTTTTGCTTATTTTTTTCACCTATGCTTGCTCTCTTTTTCTGGTTTTGTAATAACATTTCTTAGATGGTAATGGAGGCAATGAAGATATTTCCTTTACTACTTGGTATAAAATCTTCACAAAAATGGACAGAGTATTTCATATAAAGCATAGAAATGTGTTTAATGTCAGACATATATGAAGTTTGAGAATTGACAAGCGTCATGGGATATTAATGGATGATTTCTGCCTTTAAGAGGTACAGAAATTAAAGCTCTTGCTAAGGGTTTAAGGTTTTAGCACTTACCAAGAGACAAGGATTTAGTAATGTCATGTTGAAAAGTTCCCTGGGGATGTGGGAAGAGATAGCAAGCTAAACCCATAGAAAATTTTGAGTTTTCCCATGGAGATTGTGTCATAGGAATGTCAAAGAGTTCAAGTATTCCTTGAAGTGAATAGGCTCCATGGATTGCTAGGGAAACTGCCTGCAGACAGACAATGGACAAGTGGTGCTCTGTGATGTAAGGGCACATCATAGCTGCCTCTTCTGGGACTGAGCACTAGTGGACTCTGTTCTCCTATATATGTTTTTCCTGGGATATTGACCTCTTAGGAAAAAGTTCTATTTTTCTAGACCAAATGCTTTTTTATTAGTTTATTTTTATAGGGGACTCATTAATCCTTTAGCTGTCTCCTACTGACAAAATTAATAACCTGGAATACAACTTAGATCATCCTGGTACCCTTTTCTTCTTGATACTGGTGAGAAGCACTTCAAGATAGGAACTAGATTATAGAAATTCAGTGTGGGTTACGAGGATATTTTGTGGAAAGGTTTAGAAGACACCTAGGTGAGAGGCAATGTGTTGTAGTAGACGGGTCACTAGACTTGGAATACAGAAAGAACTGGGTTCAAATTTCACCTCAGACATCTTTACTAGCTGTGCAATCCCATGTAGGTCACCTGACTTCTCTGTGCCTGTTTTCTCATTTGTAAAACAACAAGGGTAGGACTTGATGACCTCTGAGCTTCCTTCCAGCTCCAACTCTATGATCCTGTGAGAAAGATGGGTAATTCTCAGTCCCGATTTTATGATACTCAGTTTTCTTACCCAAAGAATCTCAAAATGCCATTGATTTTATTTTATTTACATTTAGACCAGAATGTATTTGTAAGAGGCTTGGTTGTAAACATGTTGATGTGGTTATGGAAGAATGGTTGAAGTATGTTATCCCTGTTAAAAATGAACTTTGGGTGAATAACACAAAGTTCTTTTCAGTCATTTTTGTCTCAATTGATAAATGTATGCGATGTAAACAAGTTTTTTAGAGCTTATTTTCATGAATGAGAAGAAAATCTAGAGGCCCATGAGGTTACCCAAGGTCCATAACTCATTTCACCTTTTTCCCTTTTTGGAGGAGGATTAGTTTTGAGATGATGATATAGTACAATTCTAACTGTATTAGCAATCACAATGATGGAAACAAAAGGACCTATATTAAAAACCAAAAACAAAATATTTGTGTGGGGTCTGGGTCAAGTTCTAAAGATAATCATTTATTTGCCTTTGTGAGGTCATCTGGATTCTTCACTTCTTTTATTAACATAATCTCAAAGGAAAATCTCCAACAGACCAATGGGGAGAAGGCAGAAGACATTGTCACATGGTGAGCTTTGACTTTCAGCCATGTCAAATGGCCCCATCATATTTTTTCCCCCTTAATTTTCCTGTCCCTACCTACTTGGCTAGGTCATTAATCCACCTTTTTTTTTTTTTTTTTTGGTGATTCCTTTCCCCTCGATATTGACCCTGGGTGCCAGCCAGATTTCCAGAAATAAGAGTGTTGAGATACGGTCTCAGTTATCACATGACCCATAAACCACTTAATAGCTCTGAGACTCTGTTTCCTCATCAGCAGAATGGGGATAAAAAAAAATTCCATGTCTATCTCATCAGGTTATTGTGAAGATCAAGTGAAGTAATGCTATTATGATGTAGTGCTTACTCTCTCCCTTTCATTCCATGATTATTCCCTACTATATAGTTTTCTTTCCCATATATGTTATAATGTGACATTTTCTTATCCTCATTTACAGTCTCTTCATCAAAAGCACCAGTCCAGTTCTCTCAAAAGGGCTTTCATCGTCAGTCAAAGATGGTACTATTACCATGTTACCCTCACCAGTCAATGCCATCAATCAATGAAGACTCTCTGTCCAGGGCTAAGCTTTACCAGCCTAAAGCCAAATTTTCAGTAAATCCTCGCTGCAAAAGTACAACTTTATCCTCATCATGCCACAAAGAGGCTACAACTGTGTTTTTACCCCGTATAGAGCACGAAGCAATGTTACCACATTTGGAGACCCAAGCAACAATTATGCCTTCACCACACTCAAAACATTGGGGTAAAGCCACAGTTATTACCTCATCATGCCCTGAATATTGGGCTACACCTCTTTTTGACCTTAATCACTGGACTGAGGCTCCATTGATCCCTGACCCCCTTTTCAAGACCTCATCTGGCCCTGACCACCTTCCTAAGATTCCCCAAGGCTGTCATAATCGATTTGAGGCTCAACCACTCCTCAATAGTTGGCCCACAACTCCATCACTCCCTGACCCCAAGACCAGGATTACAGCACCATGTTCACAGTATACTCACTACCAGGCCAAAGTGACAACTGAAGCATTACCATGTCTCAATCCCCAACCATCATTGAGCTCAAGACATTGGGACTGGGTCACAACTTCCCGATTTCAATGCCTTAACCACCGGCAAAAGGTTGAAGCTACGCCATTTTCATGCTCAGATAACTATCCCAAAGTCACAACTATGCTGTCATCACAACCCAGCCACCAGATTAAGCCCATAACTGTGCCATCGGAATGTTCCCCAATACCCTTGGCTCCAATGGCTATGACTGTGCTAACCCCAATCCCAAACCATCAGGCCAGAGTGACAGCTGTGCCACCCATGCATGATTCAGATTGGCTCAGGGCTACCTCAGTGCCCTTACAATGTCCTAATACACATTTGGCTGAGACTCCACGGATATCCCATTACAACTGGGTCAAGGGAACATTTATGCCACAAAAACTCCCTAACCAACAACCTACATTTCCACCGGGATCCTACAACCTAGCTAATGTTTTACTAGTCTCAGATCAACAGGTAAGAAGTTCAGTGGGTCCTGACCACCCAACTGAGGTTTTACACCTCAACTACTGGGTCACACCTCAACCAGAACTTGGTCATAAGGTTGACATACCATCAAACCCAGAACATAAAACTAACTTTACAGTGGACCTTAACCAACAGCCTGAAACTCTAACAGACATCTGCTGCCACCACGAGCCAATATCAGGTCCAGATAATGAGACCAAGAAACAACTTGACTCTGAACATTTTGAAACTCCTGAAATACACCTGGATCACACTAATGAGGCTTCATTAGATCTAAACCAGGAGAAAACACCTTCATCAACTCCTATCTACCAACCTGAGTCTTCATCAGGAACTGAAGACAGGGATAAGGCTTTATCAGAGGCTATATCATACTGTGACCACCAGAATGAGGTTGAAGGAGATTTAGACCATGGGACCAAAGGTGTCTTGGATTCCAGTCACCAAGTTAAGGCTTCCCCAGACTCTGATGATTGTGTGCAAACAGCACAGGGCTCAGAAGACCAGGCCACAGCTTCATCGAGTCTGGGCCAGGCAGTCAAAGGTGAAGAGGTCCCTAACCACAAAGATCAGCCTTCACCAGTTTCCAACCAGTTGAAACAGACTGCATCGGTCTCTGACTATGGCACTACATCTTCAGATTCTGATCATCCACTAGAGGTTCAACCAGCTGTTGAGCATCAGGACATGATTGGACTTAGTCCTGACCACCAGGATGGTTATAAAGATACCTCTCCAACAGATATAGAAAAGAAGTCTGAGGATGTACCAAACCCTGACAACCAGCATACTCTTTTACCAGGATCTGACCACCAGACATCTCCGTCAAACCTGAAGGACCAGGTCAAGGGTACATTAAACCCTCCCTATCCAGCTGAGGCTGTTTCACCCAGCCTTAATCACAAGGCCCAGGGAAGAAAGAGAGAGTCCTCAAAGCCCTTCATACATATCCATTCAATACATGCTACTGAGGGTGGTGGGACTATCTCCAAAGAATTTTTCAACTGCATCATCAATTCCATTCCCCGGGAGAAAATAAAAAATGATATCCAAAAGAAGATTCTCCTGAGGCGAATGAGGGGATATCATAATACTCAGCCTGGTTCCCATTTATCAAGTAGTTATGCTGTCTGTTTAGCTTGTGCCTCCTGGATTCCATTTGGTTGTCCCCATGTAAGTGGAATAAAAGATCCTTATGGAGCACAATTGCTGGTCATGCCAAGTCCAATGCCAGCTTCTAAGGATGAGATGGGTATTAAATATGTTCTCCAAGTTCCCCAGTCAAAGACAAACACTGTTTGGGACTCTTCACACTTTACATCTCCAACTTCACCTTCCTATCCTCACACTATGCCCCTTAAATCACAAATTGATCACCAGTCACCAAGACGGATGACCTGGCTCGACTTCATACTTGCTAAAGGTGATCAGCCTTGTGGGAGAAAAACATCTGGAAATCAGCAACAGTTGAAAGGAAAAATGTCCATGAATTTTAGCAGCCCTACAGAAGGAGCAAGTAGGAATGAGGATGTTGTAAGATCTCTACTAGACAGAATTAAAAATAAGAGAACTGCAAATTAAAGAACCATCATTCTAAAGTAATTAGGTTTCTGTGTATCTCTGAAAATTGTATCTTTTTTTGTTATTCCTTGCCATCAGATAGGAAACTAATGAGCCCCGATTTTTTTTCCCCTTTGGTCTTATGAGGTAACATCTCCCTAAAGATACAGAGAGAAGAAACTTTATGTTCCCCACCGCCTACACCATATTCTAGCAACTGTAGTCACACTGAATAGATGGCAAATTGCAAGAAAACACCAAATTCTGCCTCCCTCAAAGACTATTTTTATCTTTTTTTTTTTTTTTTGGCGGGGCAATTGGGGTGAAGTGACTTTCCCAGGTTCACACAGCTAATAAGTGTTAAGTGTTTGAGGTCAGATTTGAACTCAGGTCCTCCCGAATCCAGGGTCAGTGCTCTATCCACTGTATCACCTAGCTGCCCCCCCAACTATTTTTTGTCAATAGAGTATATAGTTGGTGTATTCTTACCCCCTCCCTACCACTCCCCAAAGGCTTGTATCTGCATTGTTCATATTGTTTATATTGACCTTCCCAATCTCAAGCCACACGTCCTTTAAAAACCAGAAAATAAAGCTTGCTCATGGCACAAAGGGAGATGAAAATTACCATATGATCTTTTTGGCAGTGCATAAAGCATGTCTCTGCTAAAGTCTCAAATTATAGAACCCTCTTCCTCCTCAGTCTTGGTACCACAGGTCTTAAGAAAACTTGAAGAAAGAAAACTCTGGTTTCTGAAGTCATCCAAAGAGAGTGGTATTGGACATGCTAAAATGAGTTACATCTGATGAAATCTGAAAAACTTACTTTCATTGTAACACTAAACATGTTCAAACACCGCCTCATTGACAGGATGGCTAGGCACTTTCAACTTTTTCTGGTTAACCTCAGAATCATTCCCATAATATATAACTCTAGCCAGAGGAGCTGCCACTTGGAAGGTCAGAAGATTTCACAGATTAACTTGGCCTTAAAGCAGAGGGAGGTCAGAAATCCATCTGGGTCATGTGAAGAGGTGGAATTATTTGTATGGGCTTACTAATTCAGTGATGGTTTTTCCAGTAGGCAAAACTAAACCAAAGACCAAATCACTAGGCAAGCAACGTTAAATGGATACAGCTAGGCAAGAGATTTAAGCAGATGACAGAGTTATGCACTGCTTCTGACCTTGTTCTCTCTTTGGATCTACCTGATTGGAAAAGGGACAGAACAAAGATGATTTAGCTGAAACCATCAACCATTCATTCAACCTCCAACCCTATCCCCCTCCCCTCACTACCTTGGATCTCTTGGATTACAAAAGGATATTTTTTTGGTAGAATGAATGCTGACTAAGCTTTGAATGTTTCAGGTATAATTCTTTTTTTTTAAAAGAAGACTTTAACATTAATTTAAAAAATGCTTTTCTAAGCATTTTCATCTGCTGAGGTGGTCTCAATACTCATTTTTCTGCAAATGACCAGTATTATTTGACAGTACTTTCACCTCCCCAATTTCCCATTTTGACGACATCATCTGTATGTATCATTTGAAACTCATGTCTAAATAAACACAGTATTCTCCAAACTTGTCTGTTTTTGTTGGTCATCACCATCCTATCTTGAAATCATACTTGACTTTTTCCTCTCTTTCAACCCCCCCCATTCAGCTGTCTAATCTTATATATTTTACCTCTTTATATTTCACACATATAACTTTAAAAAAAGTTTTTTTTTTTTTTTAGTGAGGCAATTGGGGTTAAGTGACTTTCCCAGGGTCACACAGCTAGTAAGTGTTAAGTGTCTGAGGCCGGATTTGAACTCAGGTACTCCTGACTCCAGGGCTGGTGCTCTATCCACTGCACCATCTAGCTGCCCCTAACTTTCTTTCCACTAACACAACCACCACTCAGTGTTAGTCCCTTATCATCTCTTGCCTGGAATATTATAATGACTTCCTAATTGGTATTCTTGCTGCCAATCTATCCCCTCTTCAATTTTTATACAGCTATCATAATAAGCTTCCTAAGACTGCCTAGGTCTGAATATATTCACCCACACACTCAAATACCTGCAATTGGTACTTATTGTCCTGGGGGCGAGGACAAAACAAAAATAAACAAACTAACCCCACCATCTTAGCTTGATCTTAAAGCTCTCCACCATCCTTTTTTTTTTTTTTTTTTTGGTTGTCTTTTGGTGAGGCAATTGGGGTTAAGTGACTTGCCCAGGGTCATACAGTAAGTGTTAAGTGTCTGAGGTCATATTTGAACTCAGGTCCTCCTGAATCCAGGGCCGGTGCCTTATCCACTGCGCCACCTAGCTGCCCCTAGCTCCACCATTCTTTTTTTTTTTTAATTTTACAAATAAGATATTTTATTTTTACCATTATATGTAAAGATAGTTCTCAACTTTTGTTTATACAAGCTTTACAATTTCAGATTTTTCTCCCTCCCTCCCCTCCCTCCTCCCTCCCCTAAACAGCAGGTAATCTGATATAGGTTATATCTATATATCTATATACATATAGATATATCTATACACATAATAACATTAATCCTATTTCTGCATTAGTCCTGTTACAAGAGAAAAAATCAGAGCAATGATGAAAAACCTCAAAATAGAAAAAAAAAAACAACAGCACCAAAACCAAAAGAAATAGTATGGTTCATTCAGCATCTATACTCCACAGTTCTTTTTTTTTTTTCTTGGATTTGGAGATCTTCTTCTATCATGAGTTCCCTGGAACTCTTCTATACCATTGCATTGGTGAGAAGAATATAGTCCATCACAGTAGATCAACACTCAATGTTGATGATACTGTGTACAATGTTCTTCTGGTTCTGCTCATCTCACTCATCATCAGCTCACATAAGACCCTCAAGGTTTCTCTGAACTCCTCCTGCACATCATTTCTTACAGCACAATAGTATTCCATTGTATTCATATACCACAACTTGTCCAGCCATTCCCCAATTGATGGGCACCCCCTCAACTTCCAATTCCTTGCTACCACATAGAGAGCAGCTATAAATATTTTTGTACATGTGGGTCCCTTTCCCCTTTCCATGATTTCTTTGGGAAAAAGACCTAAAAGTGGTATTGCTGGGTCAAAGGGTATGCACAGCTTTATCACCCTTTGGGCATAATTCCAAATTGCTCTCCAGAATGGTTGGATCAGTTCACAGCCCCACCAACAATGAATTAGTGTTCCAATTTTCCCACAGCTTCTCCAACATTTATTATTTTCCTTTTTTGTCATTTTAGCCAATCTGATAGGTGTCAGGTGGTACCTCAGAGTTGTTTTAATTTGCATCTCTCTAATCATTGATAGATTTAGAGCATTTTTTCATATGGGAATAAATAGCTTTGGTTTCTTCATCAGAAAACTGCCTGTTCACATCCTTTGACCATTTCTCAGTTGGGGAATGACTTGGATTCTTATAAATTTGATTTAGTTCCCTATATATTTTAGAGATGAGGCCTTTATCAGAAGTAGCTCCACCATTCTTAACTCACATTACTTAACACTCTCAGAGGCATAGCCACATTTGACTACACATTTGCATAGATTTTTGTAATTCCTGTAATATATTCCCTCTACATCCTAGCCCTTTGGAATCCTATCTTCAAGGCTGAGTTCAGATACCACTTTCTCCATGAAACCATCTCAGTTAGCATCAGACACTGTACTCCTTGATTCCTTAAATGACCTCATATTTACTTTATCTGAGTACATATTCTGTATATATTCCACTGATACTCCAGTGGAATGTTAAGCTCCTTGAAGTTAGCCTTCTTTTGTTTCCTATTATGTTTGGATAAATGTTGAATTAGATGAGAACAATGTTCCACAGACTCAAGTGCCAGTAGGAAGGAGAAAAATCCCTTGAAAATTCATCTCTGTGGGTATAAAAGGTTTTGGCTTCAGGGTTTTCTGCCCTAGCCTTGCATCTGGGAAAACCTCTTTGACCTGAGATCTCAGTATTGCCTCTCAGTATCTGGATGTACCTCAATGCTGCTACTGATTCTATCTCTGAAGCTTCTTGGTTGCTGCCAGGACTCTCTGCCATTCCTTTGGACCTCCAAGGCTACCATTTGATGCTATTCTTTCATGCTGCTGCCACTGTCTAGCTGCTTAATTATCTGTTTAGGCTGTACCTTCCAAGCTGCCATTTGGTTTTGTTTTTTGGGTTTTTTTTGGCCACCACTGCTGCCACTGCAGCTTGCTAGCACAGAAAAGGGCCCTTTGGACAGTTTTAGGACTTGAGTTTCTCACCTCTGTCCCTAGACCTTATGCCTAGCTGGGTTAAGGAGAATGAATGCTTTTTCCCTCTTCCCTATATGAGAGTTCAGGTAGGGTGCCTCCAACATGAGTCAGTCAGCATTTATTACGTGCCTACTATAGGCCAGGCACTGTGTTAAATAAGGCTGTACTGACTGCTATCTTCCTGAGACTGAAGATAAATACACAACCCTCTTTTAATTTGTTCTTTCAATTTTTACTATGCCCTTGGTATCTAGCACAAGTCCATGCAATTTGCCTTGAAACTTCAGTGCCTCCAGAAAGTTCTAAAAACACTGGGAAAATCGCCCATATTTAGTTTATTTATTTATTTTGCAGGGCGATGAGGGTTAAGTGACTTGCCCAAGGTCACACAGCTAGTAAGTGTTGTGTCTGAGGCTGGAATTGAACTCAGGTCTTCTTGAATCCAGGGCTGGTGCTCTAGCCACTGTGCCATCTAGCTATCCCCCATATTTAGTTTATAATAATCACTTCTCCCTTTGTTTTCACCCCCATAGAAGCAAAAAAAGCTAATAAATGGTAGTTGGGGCAGAGAAGTTTTTATTTCATGCCACAGATGATATGAAAGATGCAAAGAATTTTAATTTTAGAGCTAATAACGCAATCCTTTTTTTTTTTTTTCCTTTTTGGTGAGGCAATTGGGGTTAAGTGACTTGCCCAGGGTCACACAGCTAGTAAGTGTTAAGTGTCTGAGGCTGGATTTGAACTTAGGTCCTCCTGAATCCAGGGCCAGTGCTCTATCCACTGCGCCACCTAGCTGTCCCCAGTTACAAAATTCTTATCCCTTCTTGGGGATATCATTTTTCCAAAGATCTGTGACCTCAAGAACCAGTGCCTTCTTGTATTTGGACTCTTCATATGTCCCTTGCCACTTTAGTTGTGGTGGGCAGCTGGATGATACAGGAGATAGAATTCAGGGCCTAGAGTCAGGAAAACCTGAATTCAAATCAGAAGTTAATAAGAAATTTTCCTTAAGTTGAATGGGCTAGTATATGGAAGTCTCACATGCTTCCCCCCGCCCCAACTCATTCATTCATTCATTCATTTATTTATTTATTGCAGTGCAATGAGGGTTAAGTGACTTGCCCAGGGTCACACAGCTAGTAAGTGTCAAGTGTCTGAGGCCGGATTTGAACTCAGGTCCTCCTAAATCCAGGGCTGTGCTCTATCCACTGCACCACCTAGCTGCCCCACATGCTTTTGATCTAAGACAGACTTAATGGCTCTCAGATGGATGGGTAAAAAATCCCCACCCCCCTCCCCACTTGTAATTTCCTTTGCTTTTGAAATTTCTCCAGAAAAAGAAAAAAGGGTTAAAAGAATATTAAAAGGACTGAGCAGGGGGCAGCTAGGTGGCACAGTGGATAAAGCACTGGCCCTAGATTCAGGAGGACCCGAGTTCAAATCTGGCCTCAGACACTTGACACTTGCTAGCTGTGTGACCCTGGGCAAGTCATTTAACCCTCATTGTCCCACAAAAAAAAGAGAAGAAAAAAATACAGGTAAAAACATATATAATTTCTATCTCTCATGAAACTGTGGACATGACATCTTTAGGGGTTAGTGTTTAGGGTTAAAAAATGGATCAGTAGAAGAAAAACAAATACTACAAATATCTTCCCCGCTTTGTTTCCTCAAGAAATGGTACGTTTCCTTGATGAAACAGTCAAAAATAACAGAATATAATAACCTATGCTAACTAACAATATGTTAATAACAATATAGAAAAGGGAGAGAGGAAAGTTTTGTCCAGAGGGGAGGTTTTTTGTCCTCATGAACTGATGCTTTGACATTGGTCTTGCAAAGGGAGGGCCTCTGCAGAGAATACATGTTACAAATGGTGTATATTATAACAGAAAGAGAAAAAAGAAAATAAAAAACCCAACAAAAACAAAACAAAACTGTTCATTTAAAGTCTCTGAAAGTCTTTTCTCAGATGTCCTCTAGGTGTAGTCGTGGAATGGAAGTCTTTTCAGGGGTTGATGTGTGGATACTGGTAATCAGCCAGGAAATTTCCTACAAAATTGAGCTTAACACAACTTTAAAATAGCTTTGTCAATAATCAAATCAAACAATGAAAGTTCTCAAAAACATGTCTAAAGGAATTCACAATCTTAGTTGTTACACATGAAACATATAATAAAACAAAAATTGAAACATTCTTTAAAATTATAATATTACTATAGTCCCCCTTATGGAGGGTAATTGAGAAGACAATTGCTGCAATATTAATTATTAAAAATAATTTTTATCTTTGTTTCATCACTTTTTGCATCATCTGCCTAATTATCCTCATGCCATTATGAGAAATTTTAAAATCTAATATAATTAGAAACAGATGTCAAGGCCAAATTCAACACTATTATTTATCATGACACCTGAGATAATTATGGGGGTTACCAAAAAAGAACAGAGAAATGATGGGATATGAGCATTCCCACACTTGAGCAATATGTACTGCCCATACATTATGCCAGGCTTAAAATAGGTGGATGGAATATACGTCCATGCCACCGAACATATTGGAGGAAACTGAGTCAGACTTAATCAGATCCATGGGATTGAGATGTCCATGGCATCAGGCATATAGGAGGGAGTATAGAAGCCAGGTGTAGAATGAGATGGGTGGGATGAATACTTCCAGCCATCTGTACAATATTGTGGGGAAAAATAAAATAAAATATTAAACCAAGAGAATCCAACCTCAACATTTGTCAAAAGCCATTCCCTCGGCCATACCTTGACTTCATGCATGTCTCCCCTCATGTGACAGTTCAATGTCTGCTCTTGCATGTATTCCTCTTGTGATTGGATGGCATCTTGGCCAACTGGCATCTGATAACTCAGAATAAAGGCAATTAATGTCTTAAATGATAAGTTCCCATAATCCAAGTCTCATATGGATTTAAAAATTGAGGATAATAAATGATTGCAAAAAATGTGAATACATCTTGACTCAGAACACAATATATAATTATGCAACAATTTCAAATAATACCCCTTTTTTTACTTAGTATACAATTACTTTTGTGAAAAATCAGAACATATTTAAATACAAGTTAAAGCACAACACAATCTCAATGAAAACTTTTTTTTTTTGAGAAAAGAAAACTTTTACAAATGTTCCCCTCTTTTTTTTTTTTTTGGAATATGCTTGTCAAAAATAATACTTCTAGAATCAATTTACACTTGCCGTGGCAACCAATTTGCCAAGGAAATGCTTTAAAGAGTTTGATCAAATAATCAGTTGAGAAAAAATAACAGAAACAAACAACTCAGAATATGGGAGTACAATACTCCTAGAATTAACACTGTATTATGAAATCAAAACCATCTTGCAATTTTTAAAAAATTAGATAAATGAATAGAAGAAAATACACATGGAACAATAAAAGACAGTGAAATTCAAACTAAGGAAGTCTAAATGAATGTGAACTTAATATTAATAAGAGTCTTATAAAATATAAACTTGATCACATGACTATAAAAAGCTTTTACAAATATTCTCCTTGTTTTAAAAACTAAGTATAAAACACAATCTCAAAAGCCTGAAAATCTCTATGAAAATAAACCCATACCATTAATTTCAAAATGTATATATAATAGCATAGAAATCCTATGTAACCTCTGAACCGATACTATTACTCTGAGTGAATTCAGAACACTTTTGATTCCGATATCTAAAATCCCCAATACTCATATCAATACCTTGCTGCTTACTTCTACATTTCTGTAAAATATATACCCTTCCATGGCAAAAGAAGAGGAGTCTTGAACTATGTTGATGATTGTCATTCTTATTCAGCTTAAGTTTTTCTTCTTTAACCCCTCTATATTGTCTGTCAGTCTTTTCACCATACGAATGCTTTATAAGATTACTAATTAAAGACAAAAGCAGGTTAGCAAAATTATGAACAAAACAAGCATATCTGGAATTTAAAGGGTTTTCTAAGGATGTCTCAGAAGCACAGCCAGGCTGGGGAAGGGCTGAGCCTGAAGCTGCAAATGTAGTTAGAGAAAGTTGAGCATTCGCATCATATCTCTGGACTTCCCAGGCAGGGGAAGCAATGGGCTTAGCCATGGGAGGAGTAGAGGGTGGGGTCTGGAGAGGAGGGGAGGGACCAGGGCAATTTGAATCAGACTTGATTTTGAACTCAGGCCTGGATTCCTCTTCCCCCACTTTGCCTCCAGGTGCTAGGGGATTAAAAGCTTCTAGAGGGTGGGTCATTGCTTCCAGGCATGCAAAATTAGAGCAACAATTAGTGTTAGAATTGGGAAAAGCTGCAGGAATCTCTTCAGGTTTCTCTGAAAAAGCATGGTTGGGAGAGGGAGAGATATTTCCTTGTGTGAGTAAGTTGCTGGCTCTTTTAACAAAAATAAAAATAAAAATAGAAAATCCACAAAAACAAAGCATTAACATGATCTCATCTCCCATTTGTCTGGTTAAACAGACTAAACTAAAAAATAGGGTAATTAGGGAGTTTAAAAGGTCCATTTGAAAAAATTTAAAGGGAAAACACAGCCAATACGCCAGTACTTAGCAGTTAAAGGGAGAGGGTAGGGGAAATTTCTTACCCAACCAGAAGATCAGAAGACTGAGGTTTAGCTTTCCTCTTCGTGGTCAGCCATCTGTTAAGGGCTAAAATTCTAGCTAGTCTGTCTAAAATATCTAATGAGTGGTTGCCAATAAATGATAAGCTTTAGCAAGAGTTAGGCTTTTAAGCATTTATTAAGGAAAACAAGAATTTGGTAAAGAGAGAGAGAAAGGCCTAGATTTCTATCCATTAAAGGGAGAGCACATTTTTAGCTCCCTTCTCCGCCAGAGTCCCAGGAAAGAGAGCAAGAGCAAGCGCCAGTCTCTTCCTTCCTCCTCCCACTAGCCCGCGTCACTTCCTGACGCCAAAGAAAAGACTCCTGGTCTTGCCCTCAAAGACCTTCGCTTCATGGGCAGAACTCTTCTACAGTAGGTCTCCAGCAGGTGGCGTCATTCCAATCATTACAATCTTTAACAGGTCTTGTGAATAGAGAGAATGAAACACAAACTGTTGAAGAAACACAATACAGAGAATAAAACTTTTCTGCCTTATGAGTCATCATTCAGTCTGAGTCTGTCTGTCTAGAAGGTTGAAAAGGGTGAGAAAGAAAGGGGACAATATGAAGCTTTGACTTCCTGTGGCAGAGTCCATAACTAGCTGCCTAATGAAACCAAAAGAAAAGTCAAGTTGCATGTCAACCAGTTTGACTACAACAAATACAGAAAATCAGATTTTTTTTTCAAATATACACATAGGGTCAATTATTTTAGAAGATATTGGATATTTTAATGCATTCTTTTATTTTGAATTTTCTCTAGTAGTGTTCTGAAAAGGCCTTTAGGTGTCTTTGGCCTTACTTCTATGGTGTTATTGCTCTTTGTAGGTATTTTTCTTTCAAGTGGCTTCATCCTGAGAGCAGCCTTAGTCACTGAAACCCATTCTCTTGTGAGCTTTAAGAGTTGGTTTCATTCAACCAGTTCATCTTGGGGCAGCTCCAGAGTCAGTGACACTTAAACTGAGTTTTATTTTTTTCTCTTTACAAGGGCCAGGGACCTTCTAGACACACTATATGGGGAGAGGTTTAGATAATCAATATTTCCAAACAAAGGCATTACATTTGTTGGGTAAACTTGCCAAATTGGTCAGGGATCTCCTCTGTTAACCCCTTCTCCCTCCCTACAACCTTTTCAATTTTCATATTACCACTGGCCCATCATTTGTTAGTTATCAATGACTTTTTCCAATCACCATTCATTAATTAGTCAAAATAATCTCTGTTTCAATGCAGTTAGAGGACAGAATTGTTTTCAGTTAAAATCTTTCAAGTACATTTAACCATATCAGTTTTGTTTTGTACATATACACATATTCCATTCTGCTAGCAAATTCTCACTAATATATGATCTAAGGATAAAATTTCATTAATATGATCATCATTTTTTGTTTGTTTTCTGTTTTTTGGTTTTTGGTTTTTTGGTGAGGTAGTTGGGGTTAAGTGACTGACCCAAGCTAATAAAACTGACCAAGTTTATAAAAATACAACCTCCCCCCCACCCCCACCCCAGGAAGGAATCTAAACTAGTGATTTCTTTTTTTGTTTGTTTGTTTTTTTAGTGAGGCAATTGGGGTTAAGTGACTTGCCCAGGGTCACACAGCTAGTAAGTGTCAAGCGTCTGAGGCCATATTTGAACTCAGGTCCTCCTGACTCCAGGGCCGGTGCTCTATCCACTGTGCCACCTAGCTGCCCCATCATCCATCATCATTGTTCAACAGGATAGTAGGAGCACTTTCAAAAAAGATTGCATATTTGCTCCAGGTATTTTATATGAGTCCTTTCTCCCTCCCCTTCCTTCTTCCACCAAATCTTGGTAAATGAATATAGACTATCACAATTTGTTTTCCAAAAGTCTAGATAATTCTGGCAATTAACATAGAATTCCCCCATCACTTCCTTCAGTGCATCCACACCTTAGTAATAGATGCAAATGAAATAGTCTTACAAAATCTGGAGACAGATTTTAGGCAAGAAAACCGAGAGTTTGTATACAAGCTAAGCTCCCCTTCATCACCTAGTAACAGCTAGAAAGGTAAAAAAAAAAATAAATGAAAAGAAAGGAGAAGGAGGAGGAGAAGGAGAAGAAGGAGAAGTAGGAAAAGGAGAAGGAAGAGATACTTAGAAGTAGAAAAACATTAGTGAGACAATGTAAAGTAAATTCCCTAACATAAAAAGAGAACAAAAAGAGATTTTTTTAAAAAAAGCAATGGCATAACCAAAATTAAAAAGAAAGTGACCATTGAACTGATAAAACTATGAAATGGTTTTGTTTAAAAATAAGAATCAACAATATATATAAATAATTAACTAACTAACCAAATTGATGTAGAGGGAAACCAATTTATCAAAATCAAAATAAAAAGGATGTAGAAGAAATAAGCAAAGACATTATTGTACCCAATTATATTTTAAAATAAATAAAATGAATAGTTGTATATACTTCAAATTAACATCAATAAAACGAATAGTTGTTTATAAAAATACAACCTCTCCCCCACCCCCACCCAGGGAAGGAATCTAAACTAGTGATTTCTTTTTTATTCGTTTGTTTGTTTGTTTTTTTAGTGAGGCAATTGGGGTTAAGTGACTCACCCAGGGTCACACAGATAGTTAAGTGTCTGAGGCCGGATTTGAACTCAGGTACTCCTGACTCCAGGGCTGGTGCTCTATCCACTGTGCCACCTAGCTGCCCCTAAACTAGTGATTTCTAACCTTAGGTCCCTGAACTTGCTTTAAAAATATATTGATAAGTGTATTTTAATGAAATTGGTTTCCTTTGTGAACCTGTATATTCTATTTTATGTATTTAAAAACATTATTCTGAGAAGGAATCCATAGGCTACATCAGACTGCCAAATGGGTCTGTGCCACACAGGTTAAGAAGCTCTGAATTCCAAATGAGCCAATCTCTGAAGGAGAAATCAAGTCTTAAGGTGAATCTCAAAGGGGAGAAATTCTATAGTACTTAATGAACAAATAACTCTTACTCTATATAACTGCTTGAGAAAAATATGACTTACCAAACTCCTTGTCTGAGATAAATACAGTTCTGATAATCAAACTAAGTAGAGATAGAGCAAAGACAGTGAGCTGTAACCAAATACTACCAATAATTGAGACAATAATAATAATACTTTAATAATTGATATATAACAATATAGTCACAAAGTTATTCACTATGACCTGCTTGGATTTAGCCCAGGAATTCAAGGATTGTTCAATATTAGAGAACATGTAAACATAATAAATTATTTCAGAAATGAATAATAAAAATCATATTTTTGAGCCAATACATGAAAAAAAAGCCCTTAACAATATGATCTGGCAAAATATAACACTCATTTGTGTTCTGTAAAACACTAGAAAAGAAGAGACATAAAAGGACATTTCCTTAATACTGTCAAAAGGAATTATCCAAAACCAAGATCTAGTACTATTTTTAATGGAGAAACACTTGAAGCTTCAGCAATTAGCTCAAGATTAAATAAAGGATTTTTCAACTATTTTAAAAAACATAGTGATGGAAATAATTTACAGGCAACTAGGTGGCACAGTGGATAGAGTGTCAGGCCTGGAGTCAGAAAGACTCATCTTCTTGAGTTTAAATGTGGCCTTAGATACTTACTATCAGTTTGACCCGGGACAAGTCACTTAACCCAGTTTGTCTCAGTTTCCTTACCTGTAAAATGAACTGGAGAAGGAAGTGGCAAACTACTTTAGTATCTTTGCCAAAATAAACCAAAAATTGGGTCATGAAGAGTTGGACATGACCAAAATGACTAAACAACAATAAGAACAATAAATAATTTAACTAACAATGTCACCCAAGGGCAACATCAAATTAGATCATAGGATCATGAAGCTGGATGGGTCTTCAGAGGTGATGTCTTTCACAATATCCTCATTTTTCAGATGAGAATCAAAGACCCTGGGAACATATGTAACCTGTCCTTATGTTTCTTGAATTTTCTGACTCTGCAGTCAGTGCTTATCTAAAATCTTAGTTTTTTTTTAAGATCTCACAGAGAAGGATAACGTAAGGTCATTAACAGAAGCTATAAAGCAGAGAGAAGCAGTGGAATGGAAGAGTCAGTATAATAAATTTGTGGCAAGAGATCCAACTAAGCAAAATTATCCTAAGGCATTTAAAGATGTAATTGAAAAATGATGATAAACAAACAAACAAAAAGGAAAGATCTGTAATTTTGTTTTGTTTTGTTTTTTTGTTAAGGTCAGTAGAACCACCACATTTGGAAACTAATACCTTAACAGGAACAAACGTTATTATAGAAGAGTTACAGGATGAAGACAAGGCAAAAAGCTAGATTAAATAAAATATTCCTGTTTTAGAGGTAACATAATTGTGAAAGCTTTGAGAGCTTGTTCCTTAAAGTATCTTAAGGAACGTTAAAAACTAAAGCATAGGAAAAAAAAATGACTGTATCAATACCCAGAGAAAGGCAACCAAAAACATCAGCTATTACCAGTTCTTTTTGCCCATTGTCAAACTCATAAACAAATATCAATCATTTCTCATGTGTATCAAGGATATCCTTAATGAAGACATTAAAAGGAAATAGTCAAATTTCATAAATGATAATCCGTGGTAGACCACATCTTTGTTGTTGTTCAGTCATTTCAGTCATGTCTGACTCTTTAATGATCCTGTTTGAGGTTTTCTTAGCAGATCCTGGAGTGTTTTGCCATTTCCTTCTCCAATGGATTGAGGCAAAAAGAGGTTAAGTGACTTGCTCAGGGTCACACAACTATTGAGTGTCTGAGGCCAGATTTGAATTCAGGTCTTTCTGACTCCAGTGTACTCTGTCCACTGAACCACCTATCTGCTTCCAGACCAGTTTTACCATCATATGACTGACTGAAATATGTAGAGATGCTCATTTTTAGTTCTTCAGACTCATGTTCAATCAATAAATATTTCTTTTTTATTTAATGAAATTTTATTTTTTCCCAACTACATGTAATTTTTCAACATTAATTTTTTTAAGATTTTGAGTTCCAAATTTTCCTCCCTCCTTCCCTTCCATCTCCCCTCCCCAAGACAGCAAACAATCTGACATAGGTTATATATCGTATAATCATGTTAAACATATTTCCACTCAACAAACATTTCTTAAAGTACTTTGTACCAGGCATTATACTAGGATTATGCTAGGATCTGGGTATCCAGATAGAAAGACCAAAACAACCTCATACTTTCTAGGACTATATAACAATGTTGGTATTAAAAATATGGGCACTTCTTCTGGGAAGAGTTTGAGATCATTAGAGGAACTTCAAGTTCCTTAAGGCAACCAAGCTTTTCTCCTCTTGTTTAGTTCTGAGTCCAAGTCATTGTTCACCCATGGTTGCAGAAAAGGCATTTACTCTAAATGGCATAGAAAGAACAGTAGCTATGAAATATTCTCCCCATGTGCCTGAAGCGCAGTGTCCTGCACATACACACAGCATCCATGAGAAAAGTGGGCTTGGATTTAGAGCATGAAGGGGACAAAGCACATCTGCAGGAAGTGCCACATCTTCTGAGATACTTTTGGGGGTTGAAGTACTTTCTTTGTGGAGTATTCATATAGTTCCTCTTGAGTATAGTGTCATTGCTGTGTACATTTACTAACTTCCTACATTGGGTCTTCTCTCTTCTCTGACTCACATGTTTCCTGTCATGATTTCTCTCCTTTAAAGTTGCTTTTGTCTTGAGTGACTGTGTCTTAGTATTTATGCCTATTTGTAATGTGTTTTTCTTTTCCCTGTTAGATGTGGTATCATTTACAAGTCAAATATTTCCAACCTTGTCGAACTGCTGTATCACTGTATTGCTATATCGCTAATGAAGTGATGGGAAGAGAGGAAAGTTACTGGAAAAGATGGTCTGAGTGTGAAAGTTCACCCTATGTGCTCCATGATTTCACAGAAATGTCGAGAGAAATAGAGGAAGATCTTAGGACATTGGCTGGATCCACTGAGATGAATACAGGAGAAGATATTACAGAGTCACATGGAATGGGCAAATATGGATGGGTTGTGACTAGAATATTCACATAAATAAGATCACTGATCCATTTAAGGATTTGAGAGTTTCTGGTTCTTATAAGATTTGATCCATTCCTCCTGGTTCTTTCCCCTGGGTGCAAACAGAATAAATCTAATCCTTCCTCCATATAACCTTCTTGTACTTGAAGGCAGCTCTTATCTCCACCCCACCCCCCACCATCATCTCCTCTTTAGCAGATTTTTGTTGTTCAGTCATTTCAGATGTGTCCAACTCTTTGTGAGCTCATTTGTGGGGTGTTTGCCTTTTTTTTTTTTTTTTTTTGCAAAGATACTGTAGCGGTTTGTCATTTCCTTCTCCAGCTCATTTTACAGATGAAGAAACTGAAGCAAATAGGATTAAATGACTTGCTCTGGGTCACACAGCTACTAAGTATCTGAGGCCATATTTGAACTCAGGAAGATGAGTCTTCCTCACTCCAGGCCAAGCCTTCCATACACTGCACCCCAGCCTTTACAAGTCTACAACCTACCAGATTCTTCAATGTATCCTCATATAATATGGAGCAACCAGCATAGTAGTCCTCCATACATTCACAAGCCTATCAATGTCCTTACATTTTCATGCCTAGAACTGATCATAACACTCCAAATGTGGCAGACCAGGAGTGAGTAAAGAGATTTGATAATCCACTTATTGTTGGCAAATATACCCTTATTAATGTTTTCTGCTATTGCATTAGCTTTTGGGGCGCCACATCAGACTCTTGACACATATTGACATATTTTAAAATTATAAGTGTGCTATTCTCAATTATAATTCACAGCTTTGCATCACCCACAAGTTGATAAATTTTCTATCTATACTTTCATTTAAATCACTGATTAAAAATGTCAACATAAAAATGTCAAGTGGGTATCAAAGTCCCCACTTTCCCAGAGATCTTCCTTTAGGTTGACATGGATCCATTAATTAACTTCCTGGGGCTTCTTCATTAAACCAGTTCTGAATCCAACTAATGAAATTTAATATAGCCCACATTTATCTTCATGACCATAAGTATTTTGTGAGAAAAAAAAATTTCCAGTGGCTAACTAAAATATATCCAGATATACAATACCTATAGCAGTTCCCTAATGTAACTTCATCAAAGAAGAAACATGAGGTTAGTATGACATGACCTGATCTTAATAAACTCATGCTAGCTCTCAATAATCACTTTGGCTTTCTTTGTGTTCACAAACTATCCCTTTAAAAACATGCTGTAGAAAGCTAGCTTGTGTTACTTTATCAATTTTGAAAATCAGAACAGTGTTGGTCCAATTTCATTCCTGTTGCACTTTACCCATTCCCCATTGCATTTTTTTTTGGGGGGGGTGAGGCAATTGGGGTTAAGTGACTTGCCCATGGTCACACAGCTACTAAGTGTTAAGTGTCTAAGGCTGGATTTGAACTCAGGTCCTCCTGACTCCAGGACTGGTGCTCTATCCACTGCACCACCTAGCTGCCCATCTCCATTGTATTTTTAAATATAACTGACAACAAGTTCTTTCAGTACCCTGGGATAGTTTGTTCAAGTCTGGTGATTTGAATTCATTTTGGATAACTAGGTACTCTTTTTATTTCTTCAGTCATCTTTGTTTTAAATAACCTGCTAATTATTTTTGTCTTCCCCTCCAATTATTCTCCTTGGTAGAGAAAACAAAAACAAAATAGAAATTCTAACTTCTGACCATCATTTGTTCTTATTTTCTCATCCAATCAAACAAGAAACCTTTCCATTTTTTGGACCTTTCATCCTTAACGTAGTTTTTTTTTTTTAAAGCCCATGTCTTTAAGCATTTATGATAAATCTCAGTTTACACTGGACTTTAAACTGTCCTACCATTTTAAGAAAATTATAGTTATTTGTTTGTTTTTGTGCTTTCTTCCGATCTCTGTGTACAAATTGGTTTGCCATAAAGTCCCTTAACCTACCAGTTCTCCAGGTAATTCCTTAAGACTAAGAGTTTCATTGGTGGAGTTTTCAAATTTGGTATTTCCTACATGGTTGAAATTCCAGGTCAAGACTAATTGACACTTTCATATGTAGAAGGTATGCTGTTGTTCTGACTATGTCTGGCACATAGTAGGTGCTTAATAAATGTTACTTAACTATCTGTATCACTTTAGATGTATTTCCATATTTGTATTAATCACATTTGCCATTTTATGATATAATCATTTCCCATTATATTCATATAAAACATTTAATCTAGCCATTCAGAACCATCACTGACTACATGGACTAGTGTTAGTTTTGCACGATTATGA
Source organism: Dromiciops gliroides (assembly GCF_019393635.1). Lineage (NCBI taxonomy): Eukaryota > Metazoa > Chordata > Mammalia > Microbiotheria > Microbiotheriidae > Dromiciops > Dromiciops gliroides. Next base: position 205,963,976 of record NC_057863.1, read on the forward strand.
ATAAAGTTGTTATAAACATTTTTGTGTATATATACATACACATAAAAATACAAACACATATGTATATATGTATGCACATATGAATGTATGTTTGTATGCATGTAATCTTTTAATAGCACCCTTAAGGTATAATTCTACTTTTAGGGTCATTGGGTCAAAGGATATAGTTAATTTCATAACTTTCATGGTATATTGTCTGTTTTTTAAAAAGATTGCCATGAATTATAGGTGTACCAATATTGAATTTTTTTATTTTATTGAATTCAATTAAACAAGCATTTATGAAGTAGCTACCATATTCACTGTTCTTGTTTCCTCACAACCCTTCCCTGCCACATTGAATTTTTATAAATTTTAATTTTTCATTATGAGTATAAAATGACTATTTTTTACTTTTCATTTCCTTACTTGCTAACAATATGAGTAATTTCAAGTTATTATTAATGCTTCTTTTCCTTCTTCAAGATTTTCCTGTTCCATCCTTTGTTGGAACCATATATTCATTGGAAAATACTTCCTTTTAGCCTTTGAATATCCTTTAAAAATGTGGCCATTTTGATGCACAGTGCGTTTGACTTTTCTTCTTTGCCAGAATTATTTGTTTAAATCAACAGAATTGTTATATATTGTAATTATCATAATTGTTGTAATATATGATTGATAATTATAATTTGCTACAATTGTTATGATAATTGTTGTCCTAACTGTTATTGTTGAACTTTTCTCAGTCCTCCTGAGCTGACAAATCTTTAGCTAAGGGACCCTGCCTAACTTGTCTTTGAGTACTTTAAAAACACACCCTGCTTGGCGCCAGGGCACATCTCAATCTATGTCTAATATCCCCATCCTCATCTAGAAGAAGGACTCCCTTCCCAAATTCCTATAATTTCCATTACACTAATCATATCCTCCTTATTGGTCAGAATAGCACCTTCCTTAGTGCAGATATCCTGATTCCTGGGTAAAAGTGTTTTCTCCCTCCTTAAATCTTTTTTTTTTTTTTAGTGAGGCAATTGGGGTTAAGTGACTTGCCCAGGGTCACACAGCTAGTTAAGTATTAAGTGTCTGAGGTCGGATTTGAACTCAGGTACTCCTGACTCCAGGACTGGTGCTCTATCCACTGTGCCATCTAGCTGCCCCCCTCCTTAAATCTTACAGGCTTCTCTGTCTGTCTGTCTGTCTGTCTGTCTGTCTGTCTGTCTCTCTCTCTCTCTCTCTCTCTCTCTCTCTCACCTCTCCTGAGCATTTAATCATGTTTTTAAATTGCATTATAATGATAATAGCTAACAGTTACATAGTGCTTTAAGGTTTGTAAAGCACTTTACAATGATGATTTCAATTAACCCTCACATGTATGTCGTGAGGTAAGTACTATTCCCAATTTACAGATGAGGAAACTGAAGCTCCGAGAAGTTAAGTAACATCGTGCTTGTTCATCCAACTAATAAATATAGGAGGCAAAATTTGAACCCAGGTCTTTGTTGACTCCAAGGTAAGTTCTCCTTCTAGCTCTTGCAGTCCTTTGCATACTTCTCTTTTCCCAGCCACTGGTATTATGATCCTCAAAAACAAAGACTATATTGCTTTTCACCTTCATATCATAGCACTAAGCATATTATTTTGCATGTACTGAGTGCTTACTATTTTTTTTTAACATGAATTCCACTTATGGGTAAATTAAGTTATAAAATGTCCCCTCAGTGTGACAAGTGTAACTGAAACTGGGGTTACAAATTCAGGAGGTGTACACATTCCAAAGTCACAGGAACCTCTGTTGAAAGATCCTGTAGAATCTTCCAAATGATGAGACTAATAGAAGATTGCATGTTTGCTATCCAGCCACAGACCAGGAGTTTGTGTTCTGTGGACTAACAGAATCCATAGGACAGGGTTATTTCTGAGCCCCTCTAATCTTGGATTGGTCCCCTAGAGAGGGATAAGGTGTTGCATGTTGACAATAGACAGCTGTGCTCTGTGATGTCAAGGTGACCTCAGGACCCCTCTCTAGGATAAATGAACATAGTTCAGTCCTGGTATAGATAGGTGTCTTCATGAGCTCATCTAGGCTTCTCTTCATTCAAGGAAATAGTCCTCCCAAGGAAAGAGTGCAATTTTTCTAAACTTACTGATTTTTTTCCTCAGTTGCTTTGTTGTTTTTGAGGAATTTGTCTGTGGTTTAGCTTTACCACCTAAAACTTGACTGGCCTAGGTTTTGGAATTTGAAAACCTATGAGATACTCTGTGGCCTAATCTTCTTAACCCTCTTACTGGTGAAGGGATCTTTGGGATCAGGACTTAAAAGAACAAAGTAATCAGAGTCTCTGGAAATTCCTACAGATGAGTGTGATAGATATTCTTTTGAGGCCAATAGGAGAAGGAACAGGTTGGGAGTTTGAACTCTCTAGTGGGAGAAAAACACACTGTTCAAAGTATAATATTGAACATAGCCAGGTTCCAGTTCTTTGAAGATGGAAAGCAATTGTCTTCTGGCTCTCTTTTAAAACTAGATGAAGATTTATATAAGTTAAATGGTGACAAGAAACCTGTTTAAATTATACAAACATATTAAACTTATCAAACATCATTGTTAAAGAAGAAACAAGGAAGCAAAGAAAAAAGCAAGAAAGAGAGAAAAAGAAAAAGAAAACAACCTAAAATGGAGAAAACAAATTAATTACTTCAGAAAGAACCTTTAGGAGGTGAGGTTTTGGCATGCTTCGGGAAGCAGGGGCAAGTGGGCTTAGGGGCAATGGTGTCAGAAAATAAAAAACATCTCAGGGAAACAAAACTTTTAAAAGCATAGTTAGCAGTTCTGTTTTCTCAGTTTCCATTTACAATAAGATCATGGGAAATGTATTTTTGCTTTGAGCAAATATTGAGTGCTACAAATGAGAAAGCATGACAGTTTTCTTTGTGGGCCAGTCCTGTTGTCCCACTAGGGCTACTAATGGATTTATTCTAAAGGAACCTTCCATCGATTTCTTCCATGTCTGGGGAACATGATCTACTATTTATGCTGGAGGTTGGTTTGGAGACAATCCTTGCCAGGCTAAGTTTCAGACTGCTTTTTTACATCGAGGAGTAGAGAAGCTTGGCCTGTCAACGCTGGGTCTTTTGCCTTTCACTTTTGTTAGCAGAGGCTCACAGATGATGATGGTTGTAAAAAGGACTAACCCAAGCAATTTAATGTTTCCAAGGAATTTCTGGGACAAATCTCTATGCTACTACTGGATAAAGTTCTTAAAGTGACAAACTTGGAATTTCCTAGAGTCTATGAGGTAGAGACAGACAGAGAGGAGATGAAAGACTTTACTACTGGGTTATTCCCTCAAAATCCTGTTTACTGTTCCCAAAACTTAAAGAAGGATGTATGGATCTAGGTCTGGCTAATCTAGACATGGAATCTCTCAGTCCTGTTTCTATCATACTGTGGTTTGTTCTCAGTTACCTAAAGACTGTCACAAAATTCTCAGAACAATATCAAAATCGTCATAAAGAACTCATATAAGATGCTCAGATAGGGAAGAGGGAGAGAGAAATTGACTCAGTTGCAACATTTGAGCTGGTTTGAGGACAATTGAGTGTGCTTCTGTAGAGCTGGGAGGGCCATCCCTTGAAATTATATCCCTCAAAATTTCTTCCTTAGCATTTTTTATTTAGTCACATGGTGTAAAATTAAGATTAAAATGTCCCCAGGATATTTCTCACTTTGATGCAAATGATCTTGCATATGAAGACCAATGACCAGTCTCCCCAATTTCTCAGTCATGGGATATATTACAGAATATTTTACAACCTTAAATAGATCAGCAATTACATCGATGGGGTACAAAAGGAATTGGTTTGAATATCTTTTTTAAAGCTAGGGTTATCTGTGACGATGGAGAGTCATCTGCTGGGTCACCTTGATGGAGTCACTTTTTGTCAACATTATTTTTGAAGGGAAACATCTCCATCTGACCAATGGGTCAAAGGCTGAGAACTTTGCTTTCAATCATTTCCTATGTCCCTATCATATTTAGTCACTATTCTTTTAAATTCATGGGGTACCATGTTTTGTGGTTCCTATATATTTTCTACTAATCCCAAGCAGCTGCTCTTCAGAACCAGTATGCTATTGGGGGAAAGAACATTCATCTAGTAATGACAAGGTTTGAGTTCTAGTACTGGTTCTAGCAGTTATTAGCCTCATGACCTGGGGCAATTCATTTAACTTCTCAGAAACCCAATATTTCCTTATTTTTCAAATGGGGACAATAATAATTTTCCACTCACCCAATTCGATTCTTATAAAGTATCCTGAGAAGCAATGTACATAAAAGTGCTTTGAGAATTGTAAAGTGCCATGTAAATCTAAGCTCTTATTGCTGTTAGTAATTATCTCTCCTCTCCCTTTCATTGTTCCCTATTTCACAGTTGTCCTTCTTTATGTATGCCGAATATGTAGTGTCATGTCTGTAGCATTTGCTTACCCTCGCTCATACAGTCTCTTCATCAGCAGCAGCCTCGATCCAGTTCCCTCCACATCAGGACAAGATGGTGCCATTACCACGTTCTAAACATCGTTTTCCTCCATTACTAGTTGAAGGCCACAGGGCGGTGCCTATACCGTTTGTCAATCGCCAGTCCAAAATTAAATTATCTCATTCTGAACACTGGACCACAGCTGCGGCCCCATCATTACGTCCCAAGCCTCGGACTAAGAGCATACTAATAGCCAAGGTTGAACACCAGACAACTTCTGTGCCATTACCCCATCTCAACCAACAAGCTATGCCCATAACATCACAATGCCCCAAACCTGGGCTTAGAACCATAATTCTGAGTTTACCACATCCTGTCCACAAAACTAGAAAAACCATTGTACCTTTGCCATGTCCTCAATACCAGATAGATCCACTTAGTGTTGATCCTCAGATTGGAGAGCCATCAGTCCCCAACTCCCTTCCTAAGGTTCAAACAGGCCCCACCCATCTTCCTAAGATTCCTGAAGGCTGTAATCATGAATCTGAGGGTACATCACATAACAATGTCTGGCCTATATCTCCGCAATGTCCTGACTTCCAAGTTGAAGTACCACAATGTCCAGAACATAAGATCAAGACCACAGCTGTACCATTGCTATTCCCCAATTACCAGGTAAAAGCCACAGATGTACCATTATCATGTACAAGTCACCAGTCTGAGATGTCACTGAGCCTTAAGCATAGGGAGAGAGGGGCATCTTCCCAGTTACTTTGCCCAAAACCTCAGCACAGGACCATAGCCACAGCGTTACCTGATCTGGATCACCCTCACAGGGGCAGAACCATTCTGTCATCATGTTCTAATCACCAGGCCAGGACAATCATGCCATCACCATGCTCCGAGAGGACTGGACACATAACTGTGTTAACAAGCCAAGGCCTGAATCCCCAGACCAGAGCCACAGGTAGGCCTTTAAGAGGCCTCAAACAAAAGATCAAGACTAGAATTGCAGTATCCTCAGACCATAATCAACAGGCAAGGGTCATGACTAAGTTCTCTTCACCATTGGTGAAGGCTACTTCTACATGCCCCGATCTCCTAGCTGAGATTTCAGAATGTCCCATTTACAAGACTCAGGGCATACGTGTTTTCTTACCACCTTCTGATCCCCAAGCTAAAACTCCAGCAGTTTCTTCTACCTCTACTGAATTTCCACAAGTTTTTAATCAAAGGGATCCTACTTCTCTGGTCTCTGATCATCAAGATGAAGTTTTGCCCAAAATCAGTGGCTGCATCACAACCCAACAAAGTTCCAGGGAGCATCAGTTTGAAATTTTGCCAGATGTGAATTATCAGGACAAACCTTCCTTGGACTCTAAACATCAGGTCATGGTACTCTCAGGTCCTTTACATCAGTCCACAACATCAGAGCACTTGAATGGTGTTTTACATCATTCTAACAACTGGGGCCTATCTCAACTAGGCTTCCAACATCAGGGTAAAGCTTCCCTAACCCATGCCCAGGGAGAAAAGATTTTACCAAGTCTTAACCATGAGTTAAAGGCACCACCAGTCCCAAAGCCCAGAACCATATTTTCCCTAAATTATAACTATTTTGCTGAAGTTATGACAGAAACTGACCACAAGACTAGGAAAGAAATAAGTTATCATCACCAAACTGAGACTTCACCAAATAGTAATCAAAGAACTGAGGCTGAAATGGGTCCTGACTACCAAAGTGAGGTTACACAATGGACAGACATTAGGGCCCAGGTTCCAACATGTCTTGACCATTTTTCTGAAGGTTCACCAGAATCCAACCACCAGGCCACACTTCCGTCAGGTTCTGATCATAAGATAGAGGTTCCATTGAACCCTGACTGTCAAGTCTTACCTTCACCAGATCCTCACTACTGGATTGAATCTGCAATAATTAATGACCACCAGACTAAAGTTCTACCTAATCATGACCACCTGACTAAGAATGCTCTGGACCATAACCATTTCTCTGAGCCTGAACTTGACCTAGACAACAGAACCAAGTCTTCGGACCTTAACCATCAAGTCTTAGCTGCCCCAGTCAATGATAAGGCTACATTAGATGCTCGTCAAAATACTACAAATCAGTCAAAATCTTCCAATCAGGTTAAGGCTGCATCAGGCCTTGACCACTGCTATGAATATGACTTGGACTTTGATCATAGGGAAAAATATTCATTGAAGTCCAACTACCAAGTCAAGGCTGCTCTAGAACTTGGCAAGCAGGCTAAGGCTACAGTAGGTACTGTTAAAAAATACACAACTCATCCAAGCCTTCCCAACCAGGTCAAGGCTACATCAGGCCTTGGCCACTATCGTGAGCTTAATTTGAACTTAGACCATAGGGTAAAATCTTCACTGAGCTCCAACTACCAAGTAAAGGCTTCCCTAGAACATGATAAAAAGACCAAGTCTGCAATGAATATTATCCAAAAGTCCACAACTGAACTGAGTCCTGAACACCAGGCCAATAGTACACCAGATCCTGATCATAAGAAAGATGTTGCAATGCTTCCCAACTGTCAGGATCTAATTCTATCAGTACCTGATCACCAACCTAAGGCTCCCTTAAATCCTAATTATCTGCCAGAATTTTCTTCTAAATCCAAAGATCACGTTGAGGCTATCTCTACAGTTTTACCAAGCACTGAACAAACGTTCAAGTTTCCACAGGTCCTGGAAAAAGACCCTAATGACACACCGAGCCCTGTCAAATGGGCTACCATTAGAAAAGGGTCTGAAAACTTGACCAAATGTCTACTTGGCCATGACCTTGAGGCAAAGGCTCCAAGAAACCTCCGTAAACAATCTCTACCTCAACTGTTCCCTCACCCAGACTGTACTAAGACTGTATCCAATCCCCTCTCTCAGAATCAGGCAAAGAACAGTGGAGCATCAACATGGTTTTTTAAGTATTTCAAGCCATATACTAGTGGACGTGGTAATATTTCTAATAAAATAGTGAACAACATCATTGGTTCCATTCCAAAAGAGAAAATAAAAAGTGATGTAAAAAAGCAGATTCTCCTACGACAGATCAAAAAATGCCCTAATTCTCCGTCTTATCCACGATTGTCATGTACCTATCCAGTCTGTTTAATTTGTGCCTCCTGGGTTCCTCAAGGCTGTATCCACAGTAATATGGTTAAAGGGAATGCTAGAGCACAATTGGTAGCCATACCAATGCCTGTGCCTGGATTTAAGGAGGAGATGGGTATCAAATTTGTTCTTCAAGTAATCGAAAGAAGGTTTTCCTCTATGTATCTTAAAACCCACCATTATAACGTACCCTACAGTCCTCCACCCACAGCCCCTTTAGACCCCATGCCACCCAGATCACCAGCTTATCACCATCTGCCTGAAAGAGTAACCAGGCTTCAGTCCAGCCATGACAAAGAGTACCAGCCAATCAAGAAAAAAAAAATTGTAAATCAGAAGCCACTTGAAGGAAAAATACCTACAAAGAGCAATAACACCATAGAAGTAAGACCAAAGACACCTAAAGGTGTTTTCAGAACACTACTAGAGAAAATTCAAAATAAAAGAATGCATTAAAGTATCCAATCTCTTCTAAAATAATTGACCCTATGTGTATATTTGAAAAAAAGTCCGATTTTTTTGTATTTGTTGTAGTCAAACTGGTCAACATGCAATTTGACTTTTCTTTTGGTTTCATGAGGCAGCTAGTTTTGGACTCTGCCACAGGAAGTCAAAGCTTCATATTGTCCCCTTTCTTTCTCACCCTTTTCAACCTTCTAGACAGACAGACTCAGACTGAATGATGACTCATAAGGCAGAAAAGTTTTATTCTCTGTATTGTGTTTCTCCAACAGTTCGTGTTTCATTCTCTCTATTCACAAGACCTGGTAAAGACACTTGTAGTATTTGTTTTTCTTCTACTGATCCATTTTTTTTTTACTCTAAACACTAACCCCCCAAAGATGTCATGTCCACAGTTTCATGAGATAGAAATTATATATATTTTTACCTGTATTCTTTTTCTTTTTTTTTTTTTTTTGTGGGACAATGAGGGTTAAGTGACTTGCCCAGGGTCACACAGTTAGTAAGTGTCAAGTGTCTGAGGCCAGATTTGAACTCAGGTCCTCCTGAATTCAGGGCTGGTGCTTTATCCATTGTGCCACCTAGCTGCCCCCACCTATAATTTCTTATAAATAAAACTCATCCTTATTAAGGTCTCCAAACTTAGAACTCATTTCTTCCCAGTTCTGGTACCAAAAGTCTCAGGAGAGTGGGAATACTTATATGAGACATGTAGTTCCACCCCCCACCCCATCCATTTATTTGTTTGTTTGGGTTTTTTTGGTGAGGTAATTGGGGTTAAGTGACTTGCCCAGGGTCACAGAACTAGTAAGTGTCAAATGTCTGAGGCCGAATTTGAACTCAGGTCCTCCTGAATCCAGGGCCAGTGCTCTATCCACTGTGCCACCTGGCTGCCCCTCCACCCCATCTATTTATGAAGAATATGGAAGCTGGGTAAATAACTTGTTCATGGGCCTCAGAAGTGACCAAGACAAGCTAAGGTGAGTTACATATTACTAAATGTAAATATTCCTATTTACAGTGTTGAAATGTGTTTATACTTAGGTACATAATTGACAAGGTGGTCAGGCAATCTGACTAAAATCAGTATCATTCTTCCTATTAGAAAACCAGGGAGGCAGGGAAGCAGCAACCTGAAGACAGTTTCTATGAATTTGACCATTACAGATTAATCATTATATTCACAAATCACTAATTTCATCAGTGGACTAGGTTTAACAACAACACCCCCCCCCCAAATCCTAATCCCATGTAATTATTAGAATGTTGAAGTCAAATGAGCAGTGTTGCAATGATTGAATTAGGGGTGGGGGATCTTTGTAGATTTTTTTCTTATATTTAGGACTTGTGATTTTCTTGGCAGAGGGAGACCCTGATGTAGAAACACCATCTGCCAAGGAAGTTTGTCAACTACCTATATAACGTTTATTTTTAGAGAGCTGCAGGGGTTACTAAGAAGTATCTTACCTAGAGTCACTCAACTATTAGGTGTGAAAGGCAGGTCTTGAATGCATCTCTTCCTAACTCCAAGACTAACCCCCTATCAACTACACTATGCTGTCTTTTCTTTGTGAAGTTTAGGGATACATTAATACAGTTGATGGGAAAACTCTATTACTCTAAGTGACATTTCAAAAGCCATTTGTTTTGTAAGTTGAATAGTAATTTGCCTAGTGCTCACAGGACATTGTAGGTAGAGACTAAGGCTCAGCCAGACATAAAGGGATAAAGATATCTGATAGGCTGAAATATTTTTGAAATGAATCAATGAACTCTGACTAGGGTGGGGAATTGATGATCCATGTAGAAGAGAGAACACTGGTAAAAAATGAAGAAAGAGGAACCTGTGGCTGTAGTTCAGGCACTAATTAGAAAATGATTCATTGCTTTGACACCAGGGCCAGTCAAAATCCCCGCTGGAGGGTCAAGAGACATTTAGCTTAGTGTATTAGTGGAGAATTAACAACCTTGGAAGTTGCCCATATTACCCTAGATTGATTTTTTTCAAAACATTTTTGGTTACCTATTCTATCAGAAAATGTTTCTGAAGCAATTTTTTTTCCCTGTAGAAATGAACCCTAGAAAAAGCATACCTAGATTTGACAGGTCATTGTGTAGGGTACTATAGATTTCTAGTCATAGGCCTCATAGAATAGCAGTGATTTGGGACTTTGGTGACTTGGGGATAAATCAGAATATGCCAGAATTCCATTGAAGGTGGAGTGCAGGTGCAAAACCAATTTACCATTACCATTATTTATGCTAACTAGTACAATGGAATGACTAATCAGACTTATACTTCTCATTACTAGCAACTGTGAGGGCCAAAATTAGATATACTAAGCGTTATTTGGTTGACTCACCTTAATATTGGGGTCCTGGAAATATGAGGGACCTTTTTTTAGGTTGAAGATATTTCTCCCAGGCCAATAAGAAAGGAGCCTCTAAGCTTTAGTTCACAAAAGGATCAGATTTTATTACTTGGGAATTGATTAAACAACAAAAGTGAAACTAATAAAAATCAAAGATAAGGAAATGGGAAAATAGAAATACAGATAGATCTCTTAACTCTAAACTTAGCCTAAGCTGGTTCAAAGGAATTTAGGGTTTTCTGTAAGTAACTCACCCAAACCTGAGCATCCTGCCAGACCAAGAACCAGCACGCTGCCACCCCGACCTCAGTTAACCACCAGAGAGAGTGCGTCCAGCGTCCTGGAATTGCCTGAGAGCTTCTCCTACCAGAAGTGCCTTGCCTCCCTTCAGGTTCAATCTTTCTTCCCCCAAAAGGGGAGGTCCTTCAAAAGCTGCTCATGGAGAGTTCTCTTTCTGACCTCAGTAGCATAGGTAATCTCAGGGTGGGCCAGGTGTGGCCCCTCCCAAATGATTCAGCTAAAACTTGCGATATTTATCTTTGCCACAAATAATTTTTACCACACAATCAAACTTTATTAATTGTATGAATACAAACATCAGTTCATATTCGCTTTTGAGCAATACAAACATCAACATCACTAGGAGCAAATAAGCAATTTGATTTTCTAAGACTTCCCAATAAGCACATCTTGTATTGGTACTCAGTAACAAGGTTCCCTCTCTGTCCAGATAGAAGATGTGTATCTCCCTCTGAGATTTGTTGCCTGGCAAATTGGCAGTTCTCAGTCAATTAGCCCTGTACTCATATGAATACAGTTAATGCTTCAAACTTTGGTGTGGGGCATGAAGGAGATGCCTTGACCCAAGGTCAAGCTTAAAGGCTGGGGGTACTCAGTGTGTTTCTTATAGTTCTAGGTTATGAGTGTTAGCTGGTAAACATCCTTTTTCTGATTGGTGTTCAGTGGCCTAATTTGTTTGCCCATTAATTTGATTGGTGGCTATTGACATAAATTAATGGCAAAGTTGTTTATCAAATTTTTCCATTGGTGGTCTGTCTTATCCGAAGGTCCCATATATTTACCAGTTGTTTTTGAACACACACGTGTTGTTTATCAACCTATATCACACATACTTATCTATTTTTTTTTTTAGTGAGGCAATTGGGGTTAAGTGACTTGCCCAGGGTCACACAGCCAGTAAGTGTTAAGTGTCTGAGGCCGGATTTGAACTCAGGTACTCCTGACCCCAGGGCCGACACTCCATCCACTGCGCCACCTAGCTGCCCCCATACTTATCTTAGTATTGAAAAATAAGTTATGAAAAACAAACCTCAAAATACTTCATTACAAAATAGCTTAATATAAAACAGAGTCAGTTGTGTCAGCTTATTCTCATAACAGATGGAGCGGAGTTGAAACAGGGATATAGATAATTCGAGAATATAGAGAGAAATCAAGTGCTGGTGAAACAGGTGTGTCACTCTATTCCCATCCTCTAACCATTGCCACCCCCAAATACACACATATGCCTTTTCATTGCTTAGGTCCTCAAAATAAAAATGAATTTTGTTTAAGTCAGGTAAAGTCAGCAGACTTCTGAATAAATTGGCAGAAGAACTCAAGCCATATCCCTGCAGGAAGGCAGAAAAAACAAACTTGGGGAAAAAAAGGTTTTTTCTGCCCTGTTCAACATTTGGAGGCTGCTACTTGGACCTGTGGTCCAGGACTTAGGCTGTGAAAACAACTGAGTTTATTTCTCAGGGCCAAAGAGGTCATGGCGTTTCTTTACCTTTCTGGAGTTGATTCAAGAAAGGTGAGACACTGTGCCTTTTCCTGGGCTGGCAATGGGCAAACAGAACTGTTAGGCCCTGTACTGTCCTACCATGATTTGCCATTTTTTCACTTTTTGGGGAGTGTAGGAGGGTCAAGAGCACTCCTCCTTTTCTTTCTCTCTCCCTCACTTTGTCTCTTGCTACTTCCTCCAGCTGCTACTTTCTGTGGAGGTAGCGTCTTTTCAAACCAGGCCACAGTTAATGATGCTACCTGACTCACTGCCAGCTAGTTTTCTAGGCCCCCTTCTACTGTTGATGAGTTCCTCTTGGAGGTCTCTATTTTGTCAAGGAATACAGACCATTCTTCTCTCAGATCTTCTCCTTTTTGGACTAGAAGCTTTCAAAGGGCAGAAACTATTTTTTTCCTTGGTATTTGTATCCTCACCATCTATTACAGTTCCTGGCATGTAATAAATGCTTAATAAATGTTAGTTGACTTGAGTTACTTTGTTTTACTGACTCCTTGGTTAGTGTACTCCCTCTGCTTTGTTAAAAAAATCATTAACTCTCCCATTTGACTCCCATAAGTGTTCATCTTCCATGTTCATAAAATCCATAATTTCTTTATGAGACCATAATATTTTATGATTCCACCTTTTTCTATGCATTATAACTGAGGTCAACTGGGTGGCACAGTAGATAAAGCACTGACTCTGGAGTCAGGAGGACCTGAGTTCAAATACAACCCCAGACACTTGACAGTTACAAGCTATGTGACTCTGGGTAAATCATTTAACCCCAATTGCCTCAAACATCCAGGGCCATCCATCTCCAATCATCCTGATGTATATCTTGTCACTGGACCTAGATGACTCTGGAGGAGAGATCGAGGCTGGTGACTTTGCTTAGCCCTCCCCCACTTAAATCCAATTTACTGTAAGTCACAACACCACCTCCCAATGTCATGGTCCTCTTCCAGAATGAAGGACAAACAACAATGCATTATAACCCCTCACCCTGTCCTTCATCCTCATGGTGACCTCTAATCCTCAGTTCTTTCTCAGGCCATTACTGCTATGCTGACTATATTCTTCTCTCTTCTCTTTCTTGACCCCTTTTTGAATAAAGTCAAGTATGCACTATTTTCTACCCATGAACCCTTACCCCATTATCCTATCACTGATTGTGTCTTTTTTTTTTGCGGGGCAGTGGGGGTTAAGTGACTTGCCCAAGGTCACACAGCTAGTAAGTGTCAAGTGTCTGAGGCCGGATTTGAACTCAGGAACTCCTGAATCCAGGGCCGGTGCTTTATCCACTGCGCCACCTAGCTGCCCCCACACTGATTGTGTCTTACCAGGCCATATCCTTGGATTATTGACAATCCACTCACCTTTGATCCTATTCATGTCTGTGAAACAAAGTTGGAGAAAAACAATAAAACTGTGTTGAGTTGGTCCACTACAAATTTATATTACGTAGCCTCAACTGGGCCCTCAATGCAGTAAGGAAATCCTTTTATACCTACTGGAACAATTTGCTATCCCATCCACTATGGTGGCTATCGCAGACCTTTTCATCCCTTCCTGAACTTCCCTTGTAACCCTCTCTCTCTGCTATCTTAACTGAGGACCTTGTCTTAGACTAAACTGAAAAAACTGAAGCCTTTTGCTGAGAGCTCCCTCTTCTCCCCTCCTCATCTCACATCACTCAGATGTTTTCCTTCATTATCTCCTCCTTTATCCATTTCACATAAAGAAGTGACACTTCTAGGGGGCAGCTAGGTGGCACAGTGGATAGAGCACCGCCCCTGGAGTCAGGGGTACCTGAGTTCAAATCCGGTCTCAGACACTTAACACTTACTGGCTGTGTAACCCTGGGCAAGTCACTTAACCCCAATTGCCTCACTAAAAAATAAATAAATAAATAAATAAAATAAAAATAATAAAAAAAGAAGTGACACTTCCCAAAACAAGCCCCTTTACATGCATCCTTGATACCATCCTATCCCATCTTTCTTAACAGAATGTTACTTTTTTTCAATCGTTCCAACTCTCTCACTAATCTTCAATTTCTCTGTACTTATTGGCTTCTTTTCTGTTGATCTCAAACACATTCATGTCTCCCTATCCTTAAAACACCTTCACTTTACGGGGCAGCTAGATGGCGCAGTGGATAGAGCACCGGCCCTGAAGTCAGGAGTACCTGAGTTCAAATCCGGCCTCAGACACTTAACTTACTAGCTGTGTGACTCTGGGCAAGTCACTTAACCCCAATTGCCTCACTAAAAAAAAAAAAACAAAAAAACCAAAACAAAAAAACCAAAAACAAACAAAAAAAACAAACCACCTTCACTTTGTCCAACCATTTTCACTATTCATCATCTTATATCTGTCCTCCCTTTCATAGCTAAAGTCCTTAGCCATCTAGAATCAATGTTTACACTTCTCTTTCTCAAATTTAAATCCTCTGCAGTTTAATTCATCATTGGATTGAAATTTCTGTCTCCAAAGGTTTCAAAAATCTAACTGCCAAATCCAGTGGCCTCCTCTATTTTCATCCTTGTTGGTATCTTTTTAACCTTCAGCACTGTTGATCACCCTTCTTCTCAATACTCTCTCTTGTTTAGGTGTTTTGTGATACCATTCTCTCTTGATTCTGCTACTGGCTGATCACTCCTCAGTCTTCTTTGGCTAGATATTCCTCTGTGTCATACCCTGTGAGAAAATAATGGGTCATGGAATACCCAAAGGCCCCAGCTTGAGGGAATTGATTGGATTGACTGACTGCTGATTGACTCACTTGAAGTTGATTTGATTGAAACCATATCTGCCTGACTCTCAAGAGGATGTGTTCTCAGAGGTGTGGACTTTGACCTCAACATGGGACCACCCTCAAGTCCAGTGAACCAATGGACTTGGGGGATGCTAGCCAATTAGCTTGAAGCAGTGTGTAAGGACTACCTCTTCTCTGGATGCAAGAGGAGTTTCCACAGTCAGTTCAGCTCTCGTACAGGCTGGTGGAGGAGGACTGGAGAAAGAAGCAGGTGAGGCTGGAACTCGAGGCTAGATAGGCCTTTTCTTAACTTTCTGAGCCAAGTGTTCTCTTTTTACTAACACTTGGTATGCTTTAATAAATGCTTAATGCCCAAAACTGGTGCTAAAGCTTCTAATTTATAAGTAACCCTAGGTAATTTTCCCTATACTTGGAACAGGAATAAGGCAACCACATATTAAATTTTACTCGTCAGAACCCACTAACCATGGGTGTCTCTTAAGGGTTTCTTCTTATCATCTTCTTCTTCTATATCAGGAATTATTTTGTTTTGTTTTTGTTTTTTACAGGGCAATGAGGGTTAAGTGACTTGCTCAGGGTCACACAGCTAGTATGCATCAAGTGTCTGAGGTTGGATTTGAACTGAGGTCCTCCTGATTCCAGGGCCAGTGCTTTATCCACTGTACCAATGAGTTGGCCCCTATATCAGGAATTCTTAACCCATAAACTAATAGGTTCATGAATAGATTTTGGGGGGAGGGTCCATAAACTTGGATGGGAAAAACTGCATCTTTTTAAAACATAATTGGTTTTCTTTGAAATCCTATGAATTTATATGTATGTATATATATGTATGTATGTATGTATATATATATATATGTATGTATGTATGTATGTATGTATATGTATATATATATATATATATATATACACACACACACATAATTCTGAAAAGCCCATAACACATCAGACTGCCAGAGGGCTTCATGATATAAAAAAGGTTGAAATAGTAATTTAATCAGCTCCCATGGGTCTCAATGATCATTTCTATGTAGGTTATTCTTAGACCTATTTATCTATCCTTAACCTTCTCTCCTAACCTCCAGACTTATATCACTACCTGTTTCTTTTATACTTTGAACTATTCATCTCATAGAAATCTCAAACTCAACATGTCCAAAACAGAACTCATCTTTTGCCTCAAATCTTTCTGAACTTCCATATTAGTATAAAGAGCACCACCCACACTTAGCTTGCCAAGCGTGTCTGGGCAAACAGTAAACTGACAAGATGAACCAGATTTGCTGTTTATAGAGCATGCATCCTGAGTACCTTACTGTATGGCAGTGAAACATGGACTACATACACTAGACAAGAGAAGAAGCTTAACAGCTTCCACATGCGCTGCCTTCGGTGCATCCTTGGCATATATTGGTCAGATAGGATCACCAACACAGAAGTTCTCCAACGTGCAACTTCCGAGCATCTACACGCTACTGAAATGAAGATGGCTGCGCTGGCTCAGTCATGTGCACCACATGCAAGACGGGTGCATTCTTAAAGACCTACTCTATGGAAAGTTAGCCTCAGGCCAAAGACCTGCTGTTCGCCCCCAGCTTCACTACAGAGATGTATGCAAGTGAGACTTGAGGGCTCTGGGAATAGACAGCAGCAGCTGGTAGGAGATGGCCAAGGACCGTGCCCGATGGAGTTCAGTACTCAGGAGCAGTTTGCGTGCAGCTGAGATGGGCCTCCAAGCTCTGGAGGAAGAAAAACGAATGAGATGCACGAACCGATGGGTAAAGAGAGCACAGTTTTCCGATGTCCTCCTTGCGGCAGGAGCTGCGGCTCCCATATCGGACTGCACAGCCACACTGTGTCCTGTGGCTCTTCAAAGCGCTGATCCATGGTTGTCTGCGACTGGCGGAGGCCTACTACTACTAAAGTTTTATCATTTCTACTTTTCCAATACTTTTTTTCATATACGATTCCTTTCAAGCAGCCACTACCCTAGTATAGGTCCTTATCACCTTATGCTTGGACTATTGCAATAGCTTTCTGGTTAATCTCTTAAGTCTCTCCCCTCTCCAATCCATCCTTCACTCTGTTGCCAAAGTGCAGGTCTGACCATGTCATGCCCCTACTCAATAAATTCTAGTTTTCCCTATTTCCTCTATGATTAAAAGTATAATGTAAGCTTATGGAGTGGAGGAGGCAGGGGAAGAATGTTGTGCTTTGAGTAATGAGGAGCAAGAATATTTCACAACTGGAGGAATTCACTTTGAGTGAATATTTGAGGGGTAAAAAATACTGTGCAACTGGGGGAATCAGGATATACAAAGCTTTTTAGCACCTGAGGTGAGCCTTCACAAACTATGAAGATTCTAAAAGGCTCTGCCTTTTAAGGAGTTCATTCTAGACAATTAATACTTATTAAGCACCTGCTATGTGTCAGACAGTGCTAAGTGCTAGGGATACCAACAAAAAAAGGGCAAAATATAGTCTCTGCTCTCAAGCAACTCACAGCCTAATGGTAGAGACAACATGCAAGCAATGATTTACAAACAAGATATATACAGGATAAATTGGAGATCAACAGAAGTAAAGCACTAGAATTAAGTAAGATTGAGAAATAAATTGTGCGATTTCTATTGCTGGCTTAGTTTTTGTTCCAGCAGAGAAAAGCTTTCAGCAGATCCATCTAATTATAATATTTTCTAGCTCACATCTTTTTGGATAGTTTCCACAAGAATAACATGAAAGATTACCAAGTAATTTGATAGATACTCAGAAAAGCTACAACATCTCGATTACCTACCAGCTTAGTTATTCAGTTCAAAAATTTACTCTGGTATAACCTGATCTCGATAAAATCATGCTGTTTCCTTGTGCTCATTGATTTTTTGTCTTGATGCCCATCAACCATATCTTTAATATTATGTAACAGTGGTGGGGAAGTGTGGTAACAAGAATCATTCCAACATTCCTATTAGCTCCCCCAAACCCAATACTAACTCTGCCTACATACTCTACTGGCATAAATAGTCCTTATCTGTTCTAGAAAGTGGTATCAAAAGATTTTCAGTTCTATAATTTTTAGTTCTGAAGCCCAAGCAAGAGAAAATACTCTGACAAAACACCTTAGAGGGGCCGCTAGGTGGCACAGTGGATAAAGCACTGGCCCTGGATTCAGGAAGACCTGAGTTCAAATCTGGTTTCAGACACTTGACACTTACTAGCTGTTTGACCCTGGGCAAGTCATTTAACCCCGTTGCCCTGCAGAAAAACAAACAAACAAACAAAAAACCACCTTAGTGTTAGATCTAACCTGAAGAGTAATTAATCTGGGGCAGATGAATTTAACAAGGTCCTGAAGATTCCCTCCTTCCATCAATTTACTTATCTTGAATATCAACTCAATTCAAAGGTAGGAATAACTGGAATAACAGAATAACTGCCCTCTCTGTAATCAGATATCACTAGCCATTTCTCTGAGGGTGCTCTCCCCAAATTGTCTCCTCTTGACTGTATTTCCAATAACTATATTAGCAAAGGCCTCTGGTTTCCTATGTTTAAAAAGACAAATAAGAATATAAAACCAAGAATAGTAAATAGACTTTATTTTTGTTTGTTTGTTTGTTTGTTTTTTAGTGAGGCAATTGGGGTTAAGTGACTTGCCCAGGGTCACACAGCTAAGTGTCTGAGGCCGGATTTGAACCCAGGTACTCCTGAGGCCGGATTTGAACCCAGGTACTCCTGACTCTAGGGCTGGTGCTCTATCCGTAAATAGACTTTAACAGAGAGAGATTTCAGGTTTCATGAAGAAACCCAAGGGAAGAAGGGAGAAATAAGACTACCTTCTTGGCATTCTATAATCAAGGGGGGGAATTTCTAAAACACCTCTTGTGCTGTATGTATAACAGACAACCTTGATCCTAGAATCCCTCTATATGGTTTCTCACAGCTTCCCCTACTTCTTTCGCATGTCTCATCAAGGGATGGGTTTCTTGGAGCTTGCATCTGCATGGATTCACTTAAGCTGTATCACTGGGTAGCTAGCTATCATTTCCACTGCTTCTGGCTCCAACTCAGCTTCTTTAGTTGAACTATGACTGTGTTCTTTCAGAAAGAGCAGGGGTCTTTGCTCGAGTAATGGCTGAAGCTTTGCTACTTGTACTCTCTTGGAGGCTTGTCTATATTACCCAGGCAAGAGGTAAGAGAAGATTGTTCTAGCAAGTCCTTGAGGCTTACCCTTTTCTTCCTGGTTCAGGGCTAGGTACACTTGATGAGAGATGTTGTTTTTACTCAAGATGTCTATAGGATGGAGCACTGGCTCTGGAGTCAGGAGTACCTGAGTTCAAATACGGCCTCAGACACTTAACACTTACTGGCTGTGTGACCCTGGGCAAGTCACTTAACCCCAATTGCCTCACCAAAAAAAAAAAAAAAAGATGTCTATACAGTACATTTCTCAAACTTTCATCTCTTTTAGGCAGGACCATAGCCCCATTAGTTTCCAAACAACTCTGGGTTCAGGTTCCCCTGTTTTTAAAACTTCAGGTCTCTCCTGTTGGTCCACACACATAAGTGGGTGGAAAAAAGGGACAGAGGCAGTCTATACCTTGAGAATAAGTTTACTTTCTCTGCTCACAGCTCAGCTGCTTTCTTGGCCTTTTCACAAGCAAGTGATCTACTCAAAACTTTGCAACCTTTAGACAATGCAATTGAGTCTCTTGTCCCTCCCAACGTATAAAATACATTCAAATCTGAAAAAGGGTAACCCTTTACAAAGAGTAAATCAAGCTCAAATAGGACCCCCTCATGTGTCTCTGTTACTTGTCCCTTATAAATGCAATCTGCAATTTTGCCAACATTTGAAGTTGAACTCAGTGACTTATAGTTTACAGATTTCATTTTCTTCCCTTTTTCAAAATGGGGACAACATTTGCCCTTCTCTAGTCTTTGTAGTACTATGTCTCATAGTCTCCATAACCTTTCAAATATCACTGACTGTAGCTCAGTAATCATATCCTTCAGTTTTGTCAATGCCTGAAGATGTAATTTATCTGGGCCAGACAAGTTGAACTCA
The DNA here is from genome assembly GCF_019393635.1 of Dromiciops gliroides. Taxonomy (NCBI): domain Eukaryota; kingdom Metazoa; phylum Chordata; class Mammalia; order Microbiotheria; family Microbiotheriidae; genus Dromiciops; species Dromiciops gliroides. Next base: position 205,984,048 of record NC_057863.1, read on the forward strand.
TCGTGAGCAGCCAGGCCCTCTCTCATCTTAGTTATCTTGGCTATCAATTCTCTATTAGATGTTTTTGTTCTGTCCTTTTCAGTTCAAAGGTCATTCTCCTTGGTAAAGAAAACAGAAAGTAGGATTTGAACAGCTGGGCCTTCTCTTTCATTAGTTATCATGGTGTTTTTTCCTACTCTGAGCAATGGCCCTATGTTTTTTATTATCCTCCTCTTTTCCCTAATATATCTTTTTATTTTTTTTTAAAGAACATTTTAATTTTCTTTAGCTTTGTTAGCCTCAGTTCATTCTGAGTTTTATATTCCTGACACTATTCTTATTGAACCATGTCACACCTTATTTATCCTCTGTTACTTACTCTTGCCTTCCTCTTCTGCATATATCTTTTGAAAATCCAAGTTGAGTGGTGAGTTATCTGTGTATCCACATCAATCTTTTCAAACTTACTTTTGTTTTCAGAATTTTATTCTTGGCAGTTTCCCTTTCTATCCTGGGCTGACATTCCCAGTAAACTTTTAGTCTATGATATTCTCTCTATTCTTCCTCTGAACCCTTTGAAGACTTCTCCACCCCAAATGTACAGTGTGTTGGAGTATTCCCTGCTTTCCTCTCTTGTACTACAAATTCTAGGATGGTGTGGTCATCTCCCACCAGGTCATTTCCACACCTGTAATTAGGTCAGATCCAGAACATAATTTTTCTTATTACTGTTTTCATATTTTGAAGTATGAAATTATGATTAAGTGAAGAAGGTATTAGGTGCTCTTTTATCAGATAGGACCAACACATGTGCAGATAATTGAAGGACTCTCACCACTGTGCCATGACTTTGTCCTGAGCTTATGCTCTTCATTTCAAGCTTATCAGTTAGTCTGTAGTATGCTTTGATATCAAAATCACTTTGATCTTCACCTGGATTTCTTCACATTGGTGAACTTTCTTAAAATACCATGAGTCTTGTTCCACTCATCCTTGTACTTGTTGCTTTTGAATGAGGTATAGCTATCCCGAGCCATATTCTGGGCATTGCTCTCATCCCTCCATGTCTCAGTGATACATACCTAGAAGGTAAAATTAGGAATCAAGCACCTAGTTTTCATTAGGATCTTTAGTTCCTTTTGCTGGTTTCCTAAACATTGTACATTTTAAATTACTAGCTCCTCTCTTGGATTCAATAAATTAATAAATCTATCATCAAGTACTTACTAAGTGTTTACTATATGCTAGGGACTAAGTACTGGGGATTTTTTCTCTTGGGAACTTCTGGACATTTTATCTGCAATTCTTTCTCTTATACTGTAGATATCTAGCTTGATGGATATATGTTAGAAATTAATTCATTTTCTACCCCTCCCTTTGTAATCAAATAGTACTCCTTTTTTGGGGGGGAGGGTCAATGAGGGTTAAGTGACTTGCCCAGGGTCACACAGCTAGTAAATGTCAAGTGTCTGAAGCTGGATTTGAACCCAGGTCCTCCTGAATCCAGGGCTGGTGCTTTATCTATTGCACCACCTAACTGCTTCCAAATAGTACTCCTTTTGATATTTTCTGCAAGGTATCAGCTTTTGTTAGGAGTATATCTCCTCTGGCCAAAGGCTTTTTATTCATATAATTTTAATAATTTTCTAGAAATACAAAATCTATTTTTAGTTACCATCTTCTCATCCAGTCTTTCATTTGACTCAGAATAACCAAATAACACATAGGACCTTGAGCAGCTAAAATATAAGCCAGATAAATTCAGCGAAGGAATGGGGAAGAAATACTGCATGACTAAAATCAGAGTGGTTGAGGTGAACAGGTAGATGATATGAGAATTTTTGACCTGATTTGTAAGAGTGATGAGGATTCTACTAAGTGGACCATAGGAACTGGGATGTTACATAAAACAGATGTCACATTATTACTGGTTTGTTTATTCAGTGCAAATTTAAGGACATTAGATTAGTATAGAATAAGCACTACACAAGCTCAATGGTTCATGAATCAAGGCTACCAAATCTTCCAATTCAGCTACTCTAGATGAGCCATAAGTTAATACAGTGACTAAGAAACAGGCCTTTGGATCAAGCAAATTTTTTTGTATACTTTGTATTTATAGTATGAAGTTTCTGAAAATATTTCATATTATTATTGAAATATATCTAGGAATAAATAATCTCTTTGAAAATAGAATAATATCAAAATGCAGTACTCCAGTTGCCTGATATTTTGTTAGCAAATAAGTAGGATATTTTGAACATTTGTTGCATGTATAGACTCTGGATTTTCTTTCCCAGACTATACTGTAACTAGTAGGTCAAGTTTCCAGAACAAGATTACTATGGGGTGCTCAAGGAGAACTAGTACCTCTGGTGTGAGAACTTGCTGAGCCCTTTTCAGTGCTGCTCATTCACCATTGGTATTTACCGAACTCTTACCTGTGGCTACAAGAAGCTGTAACATGTACAGTGGCCACACCCCAGTAAAACTATCTTGGCAGATGGGCTATATACCAAGTTGAGAGTAAGCAATAGGCCTCAAACCCATCAGTGAATTAGAGGGATGTCAACCCCAAACATATGAAGATATACCCTGTGGTGGAATGAACAGATTAGAAAAATTTATTCCAATAGCTATGAAGGTGGCTGAAGCAGATGCTGTGGAACACTTCGAGCTTGGTCATACATCAAAGATAACAAGATCATCAACAATCAGGCAATCTCCAGTTGTCTTGACTTTTTTTTTGTCCCTAGATTTTGATGACTCTGGAAGAGAGAGTAAGGCTGGCAACTTTGCGCAACTCTGCCTCACTTAAATTCAATTCACACAGAAGCCAAGAACCACCCCATGGTGTCATTGGTCCTCTTTGAAACAAAGGACAAAAATAATGACTTCCCTTAGAGTTCTAGGGTTGGGGATGTCTTTCTCTAGTACTATAGTTCACAAGTCCTAATCTAGTGTATTTTACCAAATATCACTCACTCATTACCATATCAGTTTGCTATTATCCAATATTAATTTGACTAGTTATCTCTCCAATATAATTGATTCTATTTTCTTTCTTTCTTTCTTTCTTTCTTTCTTTCTTTCTTTCTTTCTTTCTTTCTTTCTTTCTTTCTTTCTTTCTTTCTTTCTTTCTTTCTTTCTTTCTTTCTTTCTTTCTTTCTTTCTTCTTCCTTCCTTCCTTCCTTCCTTCCTTCCTTCCTTCCTTCCTTCCTTCCTTCCTTCCTTCCTTCCTTCCTTTCTTTCTTTGTTTTTTTTGAGGGGCAATGAGGGTTAAGTGACTTGCCCACGGTCACACAGCTAGTAAGTGTCAAGTGTCTGAAGTCAGATTTGAACTCAGATACTCCTGAATCCAGAGCCAGTACTTTATCCACTGGGCCACCTAGCTGCCCCCACCAATATAACTAATATGGAGTTAATAGTAATTAGCTTTTACAAAAGATTATTGGGGGCAGCTAGGTGACCCAGTGGATAAAGCACTGGCCCTGGATTCAAGAGGACCTGAATTCCAATCCAGCCTCAGACACTTGACACTAGCTGTGTGACCCTGGGCAAGTCACTTAACCCTCATTGTCCCACAAAACAAAACAAAACAAACAAAAAACAAAACAAAAAGGTTATTTACTGAGAAGATACAGCAAGAACTGAGATACAAAAACCTACCAAACTAAGAGTACACTCTCTTCTATTACCATTTGTTAAGCGTGGGCTTTGACTTAATGTAGTTGCTACAAATATTTCACTCCATCTCAAACTTGCTTTTGGGTATACCTTAACTCATGAATGAGATGCTCATTTGCTTGCAGAACACTGTGTCTCAGCTCTCGAGTTCATTCACTACTGAACCGGGTCAAGCAGGTTGATCCTTAGGCATGTGCAATTTCTTTACCTGTTTTTGTATCCTTCTTAGTATCTTCTTATAATAGACACTTAATAAATATTTATTAAATGAATGAACTTTTAAGTTCTTTTTTTTGTTTTTTGTTTTTGTTTTTTTTATTTTTAGTGAGGCAATTGGGGTTAAGTGACTTGCCCAGGGTCACACAGCTTGTAAGTGTTAAGTGTCTAAGGCCGAATTTGAACTCAGGTCCTCCTGACTCCAGGGCCGGTGCTCTATCCACTGTGCCACCAAGCTGCCCCAATGAATGAACTTTTAATACCTATAAGAAAAATTCAGAGAACTGAGGAATCCCTCTTCATTCTATATTACCTATATTAAATTGTTGCTTGAATAAAACACATATATACAGATATTTATATAACATTTAATGAATACCCATTTAACAATATGGAAAAATGATTTGAGATATCTTGTGAAATTTTCCTGTATTTTTTATTTTTTTTTGCAGGGCAATGGGGGGTTAAATGACTTGCCCAGGGGGGTCACACAGCTAGTAAGTGTCAAGTGTCTGAGGCCGGATTTGAACTCAGGTGCTCCTGAATCCAGGGCTGGTGCTTTATGCACTGTGCCACCTAGCTGCCCCATTTTCCTGTCTTAATCATGGATTTCCCTCATTAAATATATATAGAGAAAAATTCACAGTGACTCAGGTCCCATGCCTCACTGGAGTTTCTCCCTTGAAACACAAGAGTGATATTTTTATGGTTCCTATAGTCCAAGATTTTGTACATTTCCTGTTCTTCACTGAAAGTATAATTATGTGATACTAGGCAATAAGGAGATAGCTGCTTTCTATTTTTTAAATTATAAAAATATTTTATTATTTTCCAGTTACATGTAGAGATAGTAGGAATAGGGTGAAAGAAGGGGGGGAAGTACAAAGGGGGTAAATAGAATGGAGGGGAATAGACAGTAATAATAACTGTGAATGTGAATGGGATGAACTTTGCCATAAAACAGAAGTGAATAGAAGAATGGATTAAAAAACAGAATCCTACAATACGCTGTTCATAAGAAACATAATTGAAGCAGAGAAATACACACAGAGTAATGGTAAAAGGTTGGAGCAGAATATATTATGCTTTAGCTAAAGTAAAAAAAAGCAGGGGTAGCAATCCTTATCTCAGACAAAGTAAAGGCAAAAATAGATCTACTTAAAAGAGAAAAGGAAGGAAACTATATCTTGCTAAAAGGTACTATGGATAATGAAGTAATATCAATACTAAACATGTATGCACCATGTGGTATAGCATCCAATTTCTTAGAGAAGTTAAATGAGTTACAAGAGGAAATAGACAGTAAAACTATTCTAGTGGGGGATCTGAATCTTCCCTTCTCAGAATTAGATAAATCTAGGCACAAAATAAATAAGAAAGATGTTAAAGAGGTGAATAGAATGTTAGAAAATTTAGACATGATAGATGTCTGGAGAAAATTGAATGGGGATAGAAAGGAATATATCTTTTTCTCAGCAGTACATGGCACATTTTAAAAAAATGACCATGTATTAGGGCACAAAAACCTCATAGTCAAATGTAGAAAGGCAGAAATAGTAAATGCATCCTTCTCAGATCATGATGTAATAAAAATTACATGTAATAAAGAGCCATGGAAAGGTAGACTGAAAATTAATTGGAAACTAAATAATTTCATTCTAAAGAATGAGTAGATCAAACAACAAATCATAGAAATAATTAATAACTTTATCCAAGAGAATGACAATGAGGAGACAACATACCAAAATCTATGGGATGCAGCCAAAGCAGTGCTTAGGGGAAATTTTATATCTCTAACTGCTTACATCAATAAAAAAGAGAAAGAGGAGATCAATGAATTGGGCATACAACTTAAAAAGCTAGAAAAAGAACAAATTAAAAATCCCCAATTAAATACTAAATTAGAAATCCTTAAAATTAAAGGTGAAATTATTTAATTAATTAATTTAGTTTTTAGTGAGGCAATTGGGTTAAAGTGACTTGCCCAGGGTCACACAGCTACTAAGTGTAAGGGTCTGAGGCCGGATTTGAACTCAGATCCTCCTGACTCCATGGCCGATGCTCTATCCACTGCGCCACCTAGCTGCCCCTAAAGGTGAAATTAATAAAATTGAAAGCAAGAAAACTATAGAATTAATCAATAAAACTAAGAGCTTGTTTTATGAAAAAAAAAATAGATAAACCATTGGTTAATTTGATTAAAAAATGAAAGAAGAAAACCAAATTACCAGTATCAAAAATGAAAGGGGTGATTTTACCACCAATGAAGTGGAAATTAAAGCAATAATTAGGAACTATTTTGCCCAACTCTATGCCAATAAATTTGACAATCTAAGTGAAATAGATAAATATTTACAAAAATACAAACTGCCCAGCTTAACTGAAGAGGAAATAAAATCCTTAAATAAGCCCATATTATAAAAAGAAATTGAACAAGCCGTTAATGAACTCCCTAAGAAAAAATCCCTAGGGCCAGATGGGTTTACAAGTGAATTCTACCAAAAATTTAAATAACAATTAATTCCAATATTATACAAATTATTTGGAAGAGGTGAAAAGGGAGTTCTACCAAATTCCTTTTATGACACAAATATGGTGTTGATACCAAAACCAGGCAGAGAAAAACAGAGAAAGAAAATTATAGACCAATTTCCCTAATGAATATTGATGCAAAAATCTTAAATAAGACATTAGCAAGGAGATTACAGCAATTAATTATAGCAGGATAATACACTATGACCAGGTGGGATTTATACCAGGAATGCAGGGCTGGTTGAACATTAGGAAAACTATTAACATAATCAACCACATCAATAAGAAAATTAACCAAAATCATATGATTATTTCAATAGATGCAGAGAAAGCTTTTGACAAAATACAGCACCCATTCCTAATAAAAATGCTAGAGAGTTTAGGAATAGGTGGAGCTTTCCTTAAAATGATAGCTGCTTTCTAATAAGGAAGAGGCTTGGAAAAGAAAATGAAATTGTGGAAGGTCTTTTCAAATTAGGAGAAAATACTTTAGGTTCCATTAGTGGTAGAAGAATGAATCAAGGAGGAATTATGGGCTGGAAAGTATTTCTGAGACTAATGTATTATGTACCATGAACTATAGAGAATGCTAACTTTTTAATTCATTCAAAATTACTCCTTATCTTACCTACTCCCTTTATATGCTATTCCTTTTACTATTGATGCACTTTCACCCATGAAATTGACCATTTGGGGAATAATATTGCACATATTTTTCCAGTTGAATTCGTACCTTTCTCCTAATCCTTTCCCTTTTCCTGATTTAAAATAATCAGATGTGAATTAGTTATTTTCTTTGATATACATGAAAACTTAACACTTCAGGAAAGGATATTCTTTTGATGCTTCAATATTGTTTCTTTGAAGAAAGGATATAAATTTCAAGAGCAGAACAAAAGAAAAATTTATAACAAAATTTAAGAGTGCTTTATATCTTGCCAATTATAATAATAACAATAATACTAAAATACCTACCTCATAGGGTCATTATAAGGATAAAATTAATGTATGTAAAATGCTTTTTCAAATTTAAGGCTTTCTATACATATTGGTTATTATGATGATACTCAACAACAACAAATAATAAAGCTACCCCTTTTTCTCCTACCTTTCTCCATTCCCTTCATATAAACATGGAACTAGTGATCTTTCCTTATGTAAACTTCTCACCTTTGTCATATGTCTCAAAGTTCTAGCACAGAAAAGGTACTTGAAAAGTGCTTATTGAATGAATGAATGAATGAATGGACATAAGAATCATTTGGTCCTAGAAATACAACAAAGTAGGATCAAAGCCCAGCTTTGATTTTGCTACTACTGCCCTCCATCTGAAAAAAAAAATCCACAGCATTCTCCAGGCTTCAACAGTCATGGAACCCAACTACCAACTGTAACCTTCCAATGTGATTATGTGCCTGTCTTATATACATGTGTTCTTATCCCCATGTTCTCTGAGACCCCCAAATCTGACCATAACCCCTGAACTCTCTGTCTAGAAGATTAATCTTCAGATAGATTAAGATCCCTGAAAGGCAGTATAGTCTAGAAGGAAGGTAAGTCTTTCATTAGTAGTCTCTAGTTCTGATTCTGCCTTGACCTTGACTAGCTGTATCATGTGCCTTCTTGCACTATCTCTATCTTAAAAATTGTATGTGAACATAACATAGGGACAAACACTTGGACACATCAAAACAAAAAAACATATAAATTTTTAATTGGTGTGATCATAAAAAGAAAACAGGCATTTGCTTGACTACCCAGAATAGATACATGCCTAATATAAATCAATGTGGCTAAGCTCAGCTTCATCTGCCATGCTCTCCCCTCATACCATTTCCCGATCTTCTCCATTTGGCTTTGATTACATGTATCCTGTAGCTTCAATGTTTAATCATTTTTTCTTATGCCTTATGTCTTACAAGTTTTTATATGTTATCATCAAATTGTAAATGATTCAAGGATAAAAACCTAATCCGAGCCTATTGTAATATCTCTTAGCAACTAATGATATAAGATCATTCATAGTGTTTTTTTAGAAAACACAATATTGATTCACTGACTGACCACTATTGCTGCATTTTCATCCATGCTATTGTCCATTTGGAGAGTAATTTAGGCTGTATTCTTCTGGATAAATCCCTATCTTTCTTCTAGTCCTATCCATCTTCCTGATTTAAAGGAATTAAGTAAATTTATGATTTTTCTTGATCTCCATGAAGAAAATCTTACATTCTGCAAGATTTTATGTGCTACTTCATTATCTTATTTTATATAGATATTTACATTATAGCAAAATTTATTTCAAGATCATGGAAAGTAAGGAAGCCAAAAATATAAGACCATTATTATTATTTTCTTATAGCTCCTATTCTCCTTTCCATCCCTCTTCTTTCTCTATTTCTATTGTTTTATGGAAACATCACCAAACCAAAGAGAATAAAGAGAAGGACCCATTTAGCCAGAATATGTCTATTCATATTTGTAGAATCAACTCCCTACCTGTTTACAGAGATTATCATAGTTGCAACCCAAAAGGAAACTATTTTATGTGATTGATACTTGTCTTCCCAGAATGGCAAAACCTATTCTTCCTAACATTCTGTTGTTCACTACTTTGTCTCCAACCAGGAATGTAAGTTGAACTAGGTACAAGCCTCCCTCTGTGTTACTTGAAGCTTGTAGAAATCCTCATGTGAAAGATTCTTCTATTTCTTGAATCCTCAGGTCTGTAAACTATGGGAGCTTGGCTGTCTAGTTTCTTTACTTCTAATGAAGTTACCAGTTTCACATACAGAATGTCTAGAAACTACTTTATCCTTCCCATATGATCTTGTTATCTTATAATGTACAGCTAATCTGTTCACACCTGGAATGCTACACTATCACTTCTATAACTCTTTCACTCTTTTTTGCTAGAATTATTGCTTAAAATAGAAATAGAAATTTCAGTCATAGGTTTTTGGTTTTTTAAAATGATACTCAATTCTAGACCTTTGGCAAGATAAGTGTCCCTCTCTGCAAATTTATTTATTTTTAAATAACAATATCACTCTGAGTCAACCTTATGCATAAATACAATGTGATTTGAAGATTTTTAAGAACTTTAAATATTCAAAAGCATCTGTCATTTTATTGATGTAGGTATTCCCAAAAAGATGTAGATCACTATCCATTCATAATTGCCCATCCTATGTAACTCTTGTCTGCTTATGTCTGTCATTCATTACAAGAGGTATATCTAGTGTACTAGGGGCCTTCTAAGTTTTCTCTTATCTGAGTATATATTGTATTCCTCCAGTAGAACATGTTATTTGAAGGCAGAGATTGTAAATACTTGTTGGAAGGAATTAATAAACTGTTTTCTAGTTTTTCTAAGAGTACTGACCAAATGAAGAATCCTTTATCAAGCAGTTAATGTTTTAGATTACCTTTAACCAGGCTATTATGTTCACTTGCCTCTAGAACTTATTTATTCCATTCCACTAATCCTTTTATTTTTTGACAATAGTTAAGTGATTTTGAGAATTAATGTTATGTCACATAGAAATCCAGTAATGATCTGGCTTCTTTGGCACTATTTCTCTTGAGATTTCCCTATTTCCCTTGAGATTCTAGAATTTTGTTCATCTAAATTAATTTAGTTATTATTTCATTTAGTCTTATACAACAACCTCTTGATAGACTGATTGCTTATACTACAAAATATATGTTAATCAGGTAACATAGTCTTTTTTGTTGTTGTTGTTTTAGATTATACTGGTCTGACCCTGAATAAACTTTTTTTCCCCTAATTATTTAATTCTTATTTTAATAGAGATCATTTTGTAGTTCTATTTATTTAAGTTCTAAGAGTGTTTTGGTAGATCACCTTCTAAATATTTTATGCATTTTGTAGTTATATTTGAAAGAAAATTTCTTTTTTATGGTTTCCTTTTATTTTTTTCTTAGAAATGTGAATAATGTATATGAGGGAATGTTTATTCTGCTATTTAGTAAACGAGTTGTTGAGGGTGTGGCTCTAAGTACCCTCAGTTCAGATTCCATGTTGGAATGAAATGTGATACTCAAAAAGCACTGAATATTTAACAGAAGACAGAACTCTCACCTTTCAGGGATCAATCAATCAATTGATCAATAAACATTTATTAAGCTCCTATTATGTACCAACCTCTGTGCTAAATTCTGGGGATAAAAAGAACCAAAAGTCTCAAGGGACTTATAATCTAATGGGCTAGCCAGTATGTAAAGAAACATACCAAATAAGTTATAATAAATAGGATAAATATGAAATAACAAGGGGAGGGCATTAGAATCAAGAGGGGATGAAGAAAGCTTCCTCTAGGATATGAGACTTTATATGGGACTTTTAAGGGAAGCCAAGGAGGTTAGTAGTAGGAGTGAAAGAGGGAGAGCATCCCTGGTATGGGTTGGGGGTGTGCAGTCTGAGAGAATGTCCAGAGCTGAGCTGAATTATCTTATTTGTGGAAGAGCCAGGAGGCCAGTATTACTGGATCTGAGTATGTGTTGGAGTAAGGTATAAGAAGATTGGAAAGGTAGGAGCAGTGTGGGTTATAAAGGGCTTTGAATACCAAAAAGAGCATTTTGTATTTGATCCTGAAGACAATAGGAACCTTTGAAATTTATCGTGGGGTGTTTGTGTGTGTGTGTGTGTGGGGGGTGACATGATCAGACTTATGATTTAGGGAAATGGAGGATGGGTTGAAGTGAAGAGAGAGACAGGAAGGAAGACCCATCAGCAGGCTATGGCAATAATCTGAATGGGAGGTTATGAGAGCCTATACTAGAGTGGTGGTAGTGTCAGAGGGACAGAGGTGTATTCAAGACGTATTGCAAAGCTGAAATCAACAGATCTTGACAACAGATTGGATATAAGTGATGGTTGGTTAGTCAGTTAATAGTTGTCCTTTGTTCTCAAAGAGGACCAAAATGACATCACTATGTTGGAGTTGAGATACAGTCTATCTTACTGTGGCTGATCAGACTAATATGAGCTCAGAAGGCTCTACCACAGGTTGGGCACAGATAGTTCACATGAACATATGGGGGATGAAAGGTAGTGAGAAGTCCAGGATGACTCCTAGGAAGATGATGTCTTTTATAGTGGTAGGGAAGGCAGGAAGTGGAAAAGGTTTAGGGAGTAAAATAATGAGTCTGGTTTTAGATATATCGAGTTTCAAATGTCTATTGGCCATCCAATTTGAGATGTTTGAAAGACGATTGGAAATGTGAGATTTGAAGTCAACAGATATAGGTAGGTTGAGAATGGTCAGAAAGGAGATGATAATTAAATTTGTGGGAAGCATCGAGATACACGGAGGAAGTAGTATAGAGAAGAAGAGAAGAGGGCTCAGGACAGAATCCTGAGGGACATCTATTGTTACAAGGTATGATATGAAGAAGGATCCAGTAAAGAAGATGGAGAAGGAGCAGTCAGATATGTAGGAGGAAAACCAGGAAAGAATGATGTCCCAAAAAGTAGTGAAGAGAGTAATCAGCAGTGTCAAAGGCTATAGAGATGGTACAGTGGATAGAGCACCAGCCCTGGAATAAGGAGGACCTGAGTTCAAATCCAGCCTCAGATGTGTACTGTTTGACCCACATTAGATTTTAAACATTGCACAAGTCATTTAGCCCTGATTGCCTTAAAAAAAGAATGGGGAATGAGAAAAAGCCATTGGATTTAACAACTATGAGATCATTAGTAACTTTTGAGAGAGAAGTTTCTGTGAAATGATAAAATCTAAAGCTGGAATGGGATTAAGAAGTGAGAGGAAAGTAGAAGCACTTGTTGTAGATAGTCTTTTTTTTTTTTTTTTTTTTTTTTTTTTTTTTTGGTGAGGCAGTTGGGGTTTAGTGATTGCCTAGGGTCACAAAGCTAGTAAGTGTTAAGTGTCTGAGGTCATATTTGAACTCAGGTCCTCCTGACTCCAGGGCTGGTGCTCTATCCACTGAGCTACCTAGCTGCCCCATAGATGGTTTTTTTGAGGAATTACTGACAAAGGGTTGAAAAGTATGGTACTATAGCAGGGAAGGAAGGATCAAAGGAAGGTTTTTTTCCAAGACAGCTGAGATATGGGCATATTTGTAGGCAACAGGGAATAAGTCAGTAGACAGGAAGAGATTAAAAATAAGAGAAATAGAAGGGATGGCAAGAGGAGCAATCTGCTGGGAGAGATGGGATAATGGGATCACTTGAAGGAGAGTAGTTAGCTATCCTTGGTAAGAAGTAAGATCACTTCCTTATTTGAGATAGGGATGAAGGAAGAGATAGTGGTAGAAGGCATCTAAGTGATATAGGAGGAAGGGAGAAGAGAGACCTCATGGTAAATGGCTCGTTTTTTCCTTGTAAAATATTCAGCTGAGAAAGTAGGGGGAGGAAGAGCTATGGGAGATTTGAGGAGGTCTGAACAGGTTTGGAAGAGCTTTTGTGGAGAGAGGGAGAGTTGTTGTTATTGTTTGTCCTTTGTTCTTGAAGAGGACCATGACATTGGGCGATGTCATGACTTGCACTGAATTGGATTTAAGTGAGGGAGGGCTATGCAAGGTCACCAACCTCACTCTGTACTCCAGAGCTATATGGGTCCAGTGGCAAGATACACCAGGACAACTGGAGATGACCGTGGATGTTTGAGGCAATTGGGTTAAGTGAGTTGCCCAGGGTCACACAGCTAGTAAGTTATATTTGAACTCAGGTCCTCCCAACTTCAGGGCCAGTTCTTTATCCACTGTACCACTTAGCTACCCCAGAGTAGGAGAGTGAGTTGATTAGGGAGGTACAACAGAGGTCTACAAGGTAGGGAATCCACTGCCCTTACAGAAGCTGATTCAAATCTTCTGGATTATATGGCAAGAAGTTATTCCCCATGAGATCAAGGATGCCTCCATTGTCTATCTCTATAAAGAAAAAGGAAACAGGCTGTCCTGTGACAATCACAAGGGGATTTTCCTCTTAGTCATTGCTGGCAAGATTCTTGCCAGTGTCCTCCTTAACAGGCTAATCTTACATCTGGAAGATGGTCATATCCCTGAGATGCTGTGGGGTTTCAGAAAGAGTCAAGGAATGGTAAACATGGTGTTTATTGTCCCCACAACTCTACTCTGGGAGAAATGCCAGGGCAGAACAGAGGTCTTTATACCACGTTAATTGACCTTCCCAAGGATTTTGATATTGTCAGTCATGAGGACTTATGGAAGATCATGCCAAAATTTGGTTGCCTGGAGAAGTTCATCAGTATTGTACTCCAGTTTCATGATGGAATGCCTGAATAGGTTATTAGATGAAGAACAATACTTTCTCATGCTTTTCCAGTTACCAATGGAATGAAGTAGGGCTATGTGCTTGTTCCCATGCTTTTTAGCATAATGTTTTTTCCACTATGTTGTCAGATGCCTTCAATGGGGATGAAAATGGCATCAAGGTCAGCTACTGCTCTGATGGCAAACAGTTAACTTGAAAAGGCTGCAAGCTAAGACCAAAATAGAGGAAGAATTGGTACATGACTTTTGTTTGTAGATGATTGTGCACTCAGTGTAGCCTCTGGGGCTGAGATGCGACAAATTATGAATTGATTCTCTGCCATTTATCCTGATTTTAGCTTAACAATCAACACCAAGAAAACAGAGGTTCTCCACCAGTCAGCACCACACCATCCATATGTGGATCCATTGGTTACAGTAAATTTTGAATGCTGTAGATAAGTTCATTTACCTTGGAAGTATACTTTCCAGAGATCTCTACATTGATGATGAGGTTGAAACACATTGCTATAGCTAGCTCAGCATTTGAGAAGCTCTGAAAGAAACTGTGGGAGAGAAGAGGTATCAAGGATGCCTACCAAACTGAAGGTCTATATAGCTGTTGGGCTGCTCTCATTGTTGTATGCCTGTAAAACCTGGACACTGATGTGTCATGCCAGAAAACGGAACCAATTCCATTTGAGTTGTCCTAGGAAGATTCTCAAGATTACCTGACAAGAGGAGGTACCAGACACCAAGGTCCCCTCTCATGCTGAATTACAAGCATTCAAACTCTAGTGTAGGGAGAGCAACTCTGAAATGCATGCTTACCTCCAAAATTCTTTTACACAGAACTCATACAGGCCAACTGCTCACAGGGTGCTCAGAAGAAATGGTACGAAGACACTCTCAAGGTATCTCTGAAAATTTTAGTATTGATTTTGAGACATGGGAGACCCTGGCACAGGACCTTAGAGCATGTCATATCCACTTCAAAGAAAATACTCTGCTCTATGAGGAAAACAGAATCACAGTAGCACAAAGGAAATGTGAGCTGCACAAATCTAGATACACCTCCATCCCAAATGTTCTAATGGACTGTTTGTGCCCGATTTGTGGTTGAGTATTCTGAACTCATATTGGACTGATCTGACAAACACGCTATACCTTGACCCCCAACATCATGATGTCACTGGTTCTCTTTAAAAACAAGGGATGCACATCAACATAATAGGATTGCCTAGCAGCATTGAGAATCCCATTAAGGTTGTATAACAAATGTTTGTAAGGGACCGAGTCAGATATTATTTTCTCTATCTTTATTCAGCAGCCAAAGGAAAGAATGGTGTAGGAGCTAGCGGTGGGGAGCTGTGGTTGGACTCTCTGTACCAAGAAGCTGAAGTGGTTGCAGGTGAAGTTCAGATAGAAACCTGAGTAATCTCTGGAGAAATGGCTTCTAAGGGTTTGGTCTGATGATGCTTTGGGCTTCCATAGCCTGGGAGAACTCTCTGAAGACCTTTTGCTGAACCAACTAAATGTGTTAGAGCCTTTAAAAGCGATATGCTCTATTTCCCCTCCCCCCCTTTTTTTTGTTGAAGCAGTTGGGGTTAAGTGACTTGTCCAGGGTCACACAGCTAGTAAGTGTCAAGTGGCTGAGGCCGAATTTGAACTCAGGTCCTCCTGAATCCAGGGCTGGTGCTTTATCCACTGTGCCAAATACTTGCCCCTCTATTTCCCTTTTTAGGTAGCTGAGATGAGGAGTCATTCAGACTTGGCCTTGTAAAGATGAATTCCCTTTGCAGCAGCCAGCCAGCTGAAAGATGGAATCTGCAAGGGAAGGGATGACATTCCTAAAGGAAATGGGTTTGATAGATTGTATTTTATTGGGTGGGAAGGGAGAAAGCCTGCCACACCCCATGACCCCAATCAGGAATCAAATGTAAACCCTCAGAGTTACCTGATCCATATAATTAAAACAATGCAATATCGGCTCTCTTGTGGGGTGATATTTCTTCTTTAGTGATGGAGATCAAGGGATTTGTGTCAGGGTCAGAGAAGCTGCATTAGGAAACTGCTGGTCCTACCACAGTAGTAAAGCTATTGATCATTTTAATTAGTTTATTCTAGATTCCCTGAGGTTTCCTACTTATTCCCATCTCTCTGTCTGTCTGTCTCTCTCCCTCACTCCCTCCCCATTTCTTTAGCTAGCTTTTCTTGCTTTATTTATGTGCTTGTTGGAAAGATTTTGAGTGTTTTATGTCACATATGATATTAGTTCTTTATTTTAGATGATTGATACTGTTAAAGGAGTGCTTTTGCATGCATATGCTTTTTGTTAAAGTTTTCCATTGATATAAACATGATTTTGGCTATTTATATGATTAAACATGAGAGGCAGTATTGGGTATTGGATTGTTTGATAGTCAGAAAGATCTTCTTTCTAGTCCAGTCTTTGACACATATTAACTGTGCCAACTAGGTGGTATAATGGATAGAGTGCAGGTTCTGGAATCAGGAAGACTTTCCCTGAGTTCAAATCTAGCCTCAAACAATTCCTATCTGTGTGACCCTGGGCAAGTCACTTAACCCTATTTGCCTCAGTTGCTCATTTGTAAAATGATCTGGAAAAGGGAATGGCAAACCGTTCTCTTATCTTTCCCAAGAAAATCCCAAATGGGGTCATGAAAAGTTGGACAAGACTGAAAAATGACTAAACAACAATAACTGTGTAACACAGGGCAAATCACTTATAATATCAGTGGCCCCAGGAATCTCTCAAATACAATAATTAAGAGGAAAAAATTGTTCTAATTTACACTGGTAGAGTTTCCTTTCTATGAATTTTCTATATGAATGAAATCAAGTTAAAAAATGATATATGTGTGCATATATGTTGCCTATGTATATATATATAGCTAGTTATATTGCTAATAGTGTAACATAAATCCAACATGGTGAATTTTAAAAATATAGATGGTGTCTTTCCTAAGACTTTATTGAAAAAAATTATACTTATATGCTTTAGTGAAATAATTCTATTGTTGCCTTTTTCTACATTATACTTCTCTAGATTGTTATATTTGCTTAAAAAAGTTTGATTGACATAGTGCCTTATTTCTCTATTATGAAGAATAACTTTTATAGGACATATATCAACTGCTTTTAAGTATTTTATAGATTTTGCTTACAGTATAACTCCCTATCAGGATTCTCCTCTCCTCCTCTTTTGGTATTATATTTATCACTTCCTCAATTTCTTTTTCTATTGGATTTTTTTTTTTACTATCTTTATGCCTTATTTGATATTTTGGGTATTTTGTATTTTTGCACATGGAGCAGCTAGATGGTGCAGTGGATAAAGAACTGGCCCTGAAGTTGGGAGGATCTGAGTTCAAATATGACCTTAGACACTGACTAGCTGTGTGAGCCTGGGAAACTCACTTAAGCCTTATTGCTTCAAACATCCAGGGCTGTCTCCAGTCATCCTGATGTATAACTTGCCAATGGACCCAGATTACCCTGAAGGAGAGAATGAGGTTGGTGACCTTGTACAGCTCTCCCTCATTTAAATCCAATTCAGTGCAAGTCATAACATCACTTCCCTGATATCATGGTCTTCTCCCAGAATGAAGGGCAAACAACAACAAAACAACAACTTTTGTATATAATGGTATATTTCTTTTAAATTCTTGATTTTTTGGCATATAATTTTCTTTTAAGAATTCTTAATCTATTGGTATTTAAACTTTGTTAGTCTTATAAAATGCAACTCTTTGTATTGCTTTCAGATTATCACTTACCTATATTTTTTAGTTTATACACTAATTTCAGATTTTTAAACATTTTCTTTATTTTCTGGTTTCCTTTTTAAATGCATGCTTCTTTTATTAATTCCTTTTTTCATTTTGTTAATATGCATATTTGCAGAGATCAATTCCCCCCCCCCAAGGCTTGTTTTAGTTGTATTGCATATATTTTAGTTTTTCTCATGTTATTAATTCCATATACACACATTATATAATTTGTTCTTTGACATTATTTAACCTGTATTTAGGTTTATGTTTCCTATATTACTTTTTTACTGTTCTATGTTTTGAAAATACATGATTATTTTTTCTGCCTTTTTCTATTTATGATTTTATGCCCTACACCCTGACTTTTGTGAATATACTAGTTACTGAGAAATATGTAAATTTTTCATATTCTTAAAAAAGCTGCTAAAAATCTTTCAAATGTAATTATTCTAACAACCTACAGAGTTCTGCATTTTCCTTATTGTTTATCTTTTTAAAAATCATCTAGTTATGAAAGATAAATTTTAAAGTTTCCTAATTAATTTATACTTATACCTTTTTGGAATTTGATATTTTCTCTTAAATACTTGGAATTTGTGCTATTTGTGGTGTGTATATGTGGGTGGGTACTAAATAGTGATATTATTTCATTGAATCTTTGACTTTAAAATTAATGTATCTTCCATTTTTCATTCCTGACATCAGATTATATTGTTTCCGTACCTAAAATAAAAATTTCAGTTCCTGTTTTTTTAAAAAATATGATAAATAATAAATGTTTTCTTTCCCCTCATTTTTGCTCTGTTTCTAATTCAATTCAACCAACTTTTAGTAAGTGCCTGCTATGTGTTAGGCAATGGAGATACCAAGAAAAAATGCCCTTCCCTCATAGAATTTTCAGTTTTCTAAGGGATTATAACATACATAGATAAGTCAGCACAAAATACAAACAAATTAATTCAAGGTAATTTCAAGAAGAGAGCCCTAAAAATGGAGAGGTCAGGAAAGACTTTGTGTAGGAAGAGGTTTAAGAGCTATGTTTTGGAAGAAGCTAGAGATTCTGAGAAGTGAGGATGAGGAGGAAGAGCATTCCATACATGAAGGAGACAGAATGTTGTGCTTGGGGAACAGTTACCAGGCCAGTTTGACTGGAACAGAGTGTGATGGTGAGTGATAAAAAGACTAGAAAAGTTTGGTGGAAAACAGAATGTGGAAGATATAAAAACTTTTGGATTTTGGATTTTATCCTACGAGTAATAGAAAGCCACTGAAAATTTTTGAGTAGGCACATGGCATGATCAGATTTGTTTCGGGAATATTGTTTTGGCAGCTATATGGAGGATTGTATTGGGGGAGGGAGGTGAGACTGAAAGCAGAAAGATCAACGTTTAAGCTATGGTTAATAATCTAGGAGAAAGGTGATGAGATCTAAATTACAGGAAAGACTGTAAGTGGAGGGAAGGAAATATGTAAGAGACAGTGTGGAAGGAGTATATTTCTTTAATACAAAAATTTCTTGGGTTTTATTTTCTTAATCTATTCTACCATACTCTTTTATCTTAATGAGGAATTTAATTACCCACATGATTATAATTAGTTTTTTCTCCATTTAGTTGTTTTGTATCAATTTCTTTTCTGTTTCTCCCCCTTCCTTTTTTTTTTATGTCAGCTATTGGTCCTTGTGGTTTGTTTCACATTAATCTGATCCCAAACTCATTTTGTAGACTCTCTTTCCTTCTATTACCCTTCTGTCTCAAGTTTCTTGTATTTACTATTATGATTATTTCTCCATTCTTTCTTCTTTCTTCCCCCTCCCTGCTTTTCTCTCTCCATTCCTCCCTCCCTCCCTTCCTCCTTCCTTCCTTCCTTTTCTGCCCAAATATTCAGAATCCTTCTTGCCCTGCCCAAATATCCACTCTGTTCACTTGAATGATAATAATTTATGGAAATGTTTTTCAGGATGTGTTCATTCACTTCACTACCCCTGTTACTTCTTTTACTTCCTGGGTTATTCTGGAATCCATGATCCCATTTATGGAGCATAGCAATTAGCATCTTTATTCTTCCCAGGTCTTCTTTGGAGAAGAACACAAAACCTTTGTTCTTTCCTCTGTCTCTCACATATTTTAGTCTCTTATGGATCCCATCACTCCTCCCTTCTCCCCACCTCTTTTTAAAAAATTTGTCCCCACTCCTTATCCAAAATTTTTAATATAATAAAAGTATTTTATTATTTTCCAGTTACATGTAAAGATAGTTTTCAACATTTGTTTTCATAAGATTTTTAGTTCCAATTTTTTCTCTCTCCCTTCCTTTACCTCCCCCCTCCCCAAGACAGAAAGCAATCTGATATTGGTTATATTTGTACAATCACATTAAACATATTTCTGCATTAGTCATGTTGTAAAAGAAAAATCAGAACACAAGGAAAAAACCTCAAAAAAGAAAAAAAAAACAACCAAAAAGTAGAAACAGTATGGTTCAATCTGCATTCAGAATCCACAGCTCTTTTTTTTTCTGGATGTGGAGAACATTTTCCATCATGAGTTTTCTGGAATTGTTTTGAATCATTGCACAGCTGAGAAGAGCCAAGTCTACCACAGCTGATCATCACACAATGCTGCTGTTACTGTGTACAATGTTCTCCTGGTTCTTCTCACTTCACTCAGCATCAGTCCACTTAAGTCTTTCCAGGTCTCTCTGAAATCTGCCTGCTCATCATTTCTTATAACACAATAGTATGCCAATACATTCATATACCACAACTTGTTCAGCCATTCCCCAAGTGATGGGCATTCCCTCGATTTCCAATTCTTTGCCACCACAAAGAGAGATGCTATAATTATTTTTGCATATATGGGTCCTTTTCCCTTTTCTATGATCTCTTTGGGATACAGACCTAGTAGTCAAAGGGTATGCACAGTCCCATAGCACTTTGGGCATAGTTCCAAATTGCTCTCTAGAATGGTTGCTTATCCAAAACTTTAAAACCTCCTTTAGTATTTTGCCCCTACATGTTCTTTTTCTATTCTTTTTTATTCAATAAAATAACCTTGCCTACACCTAGAATCAAAGCAGCATTGGCTCCTTTGCTTGGATTCATCTTCTTTATTCTTTTAACATCCATATGTTTCTCTTTTTGAAATGTCTCCACGTCAAATATTCAACTCACCTGCAGTTTATTTTGAAGGAATGACTCATATTTCTTAAATATACTGAAAATCCATGTTTTCCCATTGATGATTACATTTAGCTTTGGTGGGATATGTTATTTTGGGGAAAGAAGTCAATCTCTTTTGCTTTTTGGTAATCTCATATTCCAATTTGCTCTTTGTTTTGTTAAAGACAAGGTATAGTCCAGAATAATTCAAACTCATTTCTTTGGTAGGTTAATACCTCTCCCTTTGAATCCTGAAATACCTTTTTGACTGTGAAGTTCTGATATCTGACCATTATGTTTTCTTGAGAGTTAAACTTGGAATTTTTCTCTGTCCATTTTCCATAGATCCTATGTACCTTATCTTCTGTTTCCAATGCCTCAGGAGAATTTTCTTGAGTTAATTCTTGAAGTACACTATTCTCTCTTTTAATATTGCTATTAATCCTGTTTTCTAAATAAGGTGCTTGGCTTGTGTATCAACTCATGTCTTTTTGTTGTTGTTGTTCCCATGTTTTGATTCCCTTCTACAAATTTTCTTCCACTTCTATGTTTTTGGGTTCCAAATATATCATTTTCTTTTTCTTAGAAAATAGGATGTCCCAAATATCTCATGGCAGTTTTAATCTTTAATATCTTATAACTGACTTAATTATTTTGGTACACTTTATTTTTTCCTCATATTTTGTCTCTGAGAGCTCTGATTTCCTCCTTAATATCTATCCTTTAAAAAATTCTTTTCTTGAAATACTTGACATTTTTTGTTATTACTAGGGATTCCATAGAATTTGTTGCATAGCTTTTCTTTTGATCAAAAATTCCTGAGTTACTATCTTTCATTCTATGATGTTTATTCTTTTTATTGCTTGCTTCTTTACATTGCTTGCTAACTCTCCTCTCTTCTTCTTCTTTTTTTTTTTTGGTGGGACAATGAGGGTTAAGTGAATTGCCAGGGTCACACAGCTAGTAAGTGCCAAGTGTCTGAGGCCATATTTGAACTCAGGTTCTCCTGAATCCAGGGCCGGTGCTTTATTCCCCCCCCCCCCCATCTTCTTCTTTTTCTTCTTTTTTTTTTTTAGCGGGGCAATGAGGGTTAAGTGACTTGCCCAGGTCCTGAATCCAGGGCTGGTGCTTTATCCACTGTGCCACCTAGCTGCCCCCCTCCTCCCCTGTCTTCTCTGTGATTCTCACTGCTTATTTAAATGGGACTGGATTTATATTCAATTGATTTTTTTTCCTCTTGGTCTTATTCCCATCTTTCCCTTCCCTCTATGCCAAATAATGTTGTGTTAGCTCCTATATTGTTGGGCCCCTCTCTCTTTTTCTTCCATCTAGAACACTAGGGCTAGGTAACTTTAGTGTCCTCCTCAGGTTAAGAGTCATAGTTGGTGTTTAGCTACATATATTCCTGTCATATGGAAATTCTGATGGGAGAAAACCACAAAAGATATTCTTTACTCTTTTACTTGGTAAAGAAATACTTTTTACTTTGTAGTAGATAACATAGTAACTGGCTCTATGCTTCTGGACCTATCTCTAATCCACAATACGCTGATTATTTTTCTGTTGCATAAGGTGGGGGTATGGTGAGTCCAGAGAACATGTCATACTGAATGATTGTTAAAAAGAAATATCGGAAAGACAATATATGTGATTGCAGCCAAAACCCAAAATAATGGCTTGGTGGGATAATCAGAGAGTAAGATTCATGGAGGGCAGCTAACTTTAGTTAAGTCAGTAACATAGAATTCTGGGTTTTTTTTATTTTATTAGGAATTACAATTTTTCTTATTTGGTTCATTTCATGTTCTTTTGATATAATAAAGCTAAAATTCAACCTCTTAATCCACTATTTTGCCAAAAATAGTTAATTTTTGTTATGAGTTATTTTAAAAATGAAATATGAGCTCTACCATGCCATATTTTGTGCTTTGAAAACCATCAAGTTTTATGCAAAAGTATTATTACAATCTTCATCATTATTTTTTATCTCACTGGCGTCCTTGCCCCGCTTTGTCACCAATTTTTTAGCAACAAAGTTATTTTAGGTTACGTTTCTATAAAAATACTAGCATATTTTAAAATGGTAAGTATACATAGATATAATTATTGGTTCCTGAACTGGCACAGTCTCACCCTCAAAAGAGCTAGAATTTCCCCCTTCCCCCCAAAAAATGTTGATTCTAATTCTGTATAAAAAATTAACAGAAGAACAATTTACTGATACACTGATGCAAAAGGGTATATATTGAATTTCTTTGCGGGTGGTTGGGCCTGACTGATTTTCATATTCTCAATACAGGCAGATTGGTTGGAAGTTTCCTCCTTGCTTTCTTCTAGCCTCTGGGTAATACAGGGACTAGGATCTAATTAAAAGACAAGTTACTTGCCATACTGGATTACATTGTCTAAAGGCCCTATATTTGAACCATGTAGACTGGAAATGGAAAAACTCATTGACAGAGTTAATCTTTCTCTCTCTTTCTTTCTTTCTGTCTGGCTATTTATAAATATATCTATTTCTATCTTAGGCAGGTGCTGTAGATGGAAAATGATGGATTCAGAGTTGAGAAAGAAGAGATCAGTCATGATCATATATGGAAAATTGCTCTGCACTTTCAATGATCACCAAATGCTCAGTGCCACTGAAGCCCATGTCTTTAACACCAGTGTTCTCTTTGCTAAATGGCAGTGAACTGGAAAAATAAAAATTACAAGCAACCCCAAGGACAATGCAGAGTAAGCAGTAACAAGTGATCAATAATAATTTTTGCATGAGAAGTGGAATAAAATTCAAAATTAGTGTAAGAATTTATTAAAAATGAGAATGGGACAGAGTTCTACATGGGTACCCCTAGAACATTAAAAGAACCAGAGGAAAGTCTCCAGAGCTTTGGATAGATTCACTAGGAAGGATTCATTGAAAAACACAGGCAAATATCTCCTAGAATTAGAAATCCTGCATGGCATATCATCTGTATGACCTTCACTGATAAGATAATTGACCTACCTCCATATCTGAGTAATCACTTTTGGGATCTATGTGGTCAAGATTGACTGAAAAGTTATTGTTGAGTTCTAATGAGATAATACATATGAATATTTTTAGGATGCCTAAAAGCCCAAAACATGGAATGCAATATTAGTATTAGTATTAGCAGCAGCAGCAGCAGCAGCAGTAGTAGTAGTTAGTAGCAGCAGTAGCAGCAGTAGTAGTAGGTGATATGTTGTTAAAATTCTAGTATGATTTTTTTTTTGGTGAGGCAATTGGGGTTAAGTGACTTGCCCAGGGTCACACGGCTAGTAAGTGTCAAGTATCTGAGGCTGGATTTGAACTCAGGTACTCCTGACTCCAGGGCCAGTGCTCTATCCACTGCGCCACCTAGCTGCCCCCTGTTGTTAAAATTCTAATGAGCATTACTCAGCCTCATGGTCAAAAAGACAGAAGTTAAGTTGCAAAATGGGTCTCAGGCAAGTGATCATTTACTACTCATTGCTGGTCAGGTTGTTGTTGGTAGTGAGGTTTGTTTTTTGGTTTGTTTTGATTATTGGCCTCTGTTTCTACTCTGTATTCAAGCAAGGTCTTCTCTGAGTCAGCCCTTGTATTGACTGGCATTTTATAGTTGAAGAAATTGAATGTAGATGGTAAAATGAAAACCTATTGTTCTGTGATTCCAAGGTGATCACAAGTAATTTATCTGAGGTTGGCAACTAAAGACTCAATCATAGAATAAATGTCTGAAGAAGAACATGTGGTTTTCTCTGTATCCCAGGTACAGTTCCTTCAAGAGAAGAAAGGAGTATGATTTTGGGGGGGGGTAGTAACTAGTTATTTATTTCTCAGTTGCTTATTATTTATATAAAATAGTGTCCTTTTTCCCCTGGAAATACATTATTTGGGAGTTGGAGGGGAGGAATATCAAGGGTGTTTGCACTCATCAAGACCACTTGGAACTAAACCTGTCCAACTTTCTGATTTGTATTTAACTATACTATGATTCTGCTGTTCTTGAAATTCTTGTTGGTGACCAGACCTTTAGAAAGAGGGCTGCACAAGGAGTTAAGATTAGGGTCATAGAGGTTGCCAGGGGCAAATATGATGAACATTTTCTTACTGTGACAAAAATGGAAGAAGAAAAGGGATGAGGGTGTGAGTTACACAGAAGCAAGATTTAGGAATCTGATGGAATCACTAGAACTGAACAAGGAAGAAGGAAACTGGTTTCCCTAAGAGCTTTGGCCCTGATAAAAGGAATTTACTGAGAATCATGTGGACTGTGTATATTTAGATCTATTCTTGGTCATCAATGATTGGTGAGACTTTGGGAAAGTCATTTTACCTTTTGGGATCAACCTCTAGGGTCCCTTCCAACCAGGATTCTGGAATTGATGATCCTATGATCTAGACCAGTGATGTTTAATCTATCTTTGCAATCCTGAAAAGTAGTTCTATATTTTACAACAATATTTAATGAGACCATATAAACAGAAAGCTTGTGATAAGTTTTTAGGGATAACCTATGGAAGATTTTACAATTTGACTATTGCTAGATTTGCCAGAAGTCTTCCCTTTGAGTTTCTCTAAATCCTGGGCATGTAAACCAGTATATGCTTTGATAAGTTACAGATGAATTACTTTCCATATTGGAGTTCTCATTAGTAGGGAACCTTTTTCATTGCAACTTTTTGGGCTAGAAATGGATTTATGGTATGGATACTTTGTGGTAGTTTAGGTTTTCTTGCTCATAACTATTGGTCCCAAAGGCTCACAAACGGAAAGCTGAGGTTGGACTTGTATGTGGCGTTTACCCAAGCAATTATTTCCTTTCTAATCACTTGTATGATAGACATTGCTATGGTTTGATGGATTACAGTGACAAATGGGCTATTTTCTAGACAAGGACACAGAAAAATATAATTTTCTACGGGGTTGTTGTCTCATTTTGTTATTTTATGTTTCCTTGATTTAAGAAAAAAAAAGATGCATATATGGATTCCATGCCCTACCAAGAAGAGAAAGTTCTGGCATGACATATTGTTGGTTTTCTCTTTTCCTTTTCTTATATTTGTCCCAAGATTCAACAGAAGCTCTTATAAGATTTCATATACCTGCTCTTTCCTGGCTAAAAATAAGTTATTAACTTTTTTGTGTAATAAATACCCAAGGTCCTATGCTGGGAGTTATAGGACATTCAAAAATGAATAAGACATTGTCCCTCCCCTCATAGCGCTTATAGGCCTAAGGTTTATGCCCTCCAGAGGAATTTTTTTAAAGTAAATTTGAATTTAAGAAACTCAAGTGTTTGGTGCTTTCCCAGAAATATCATCTTGAATTGAATGGCTTTTTTTTTGAGAAACCAGTTGGTGTGGAGAATAGGAGAATTCAGGGCATGATACAGGTACAAAACATAATTATTTGTGTACTATGGGAGACAAAGTGGTATAGACAATAATTCACAAGACCTAGAGATTGGAGACCTGGCTTCAAATACTTTCTCAAACACTCTCTATGTGATTGTGGAAGGGCAAGTCACTTAACTTCTCAAGGCCTATTTCATGGGGATAATAACACTTACACAACAGAAAAAAAGGATTTTGGGAATCTTAAAATGCTCTACATAAATGCAAGTTATAATTTTTTTATTACCAGCAGGTCCTGTAAGATAGTGCTATTTCTGAATCTATCCTGGCAAAGCTGCTAATGATGGATGAGGCAATTCTGGCTACAAATAAACAATGAAAAATAAAACTAGTAGATTAATAAAGTCACCTGTATTCAAGGAACCAGGACTGCAAGGGCTCAGTTCCAGTATATGCGTGTCTGAGGAAGCATTCCTATTTTTTCCTCTGCATCTTAGGGCATAGGCTTCTCATGAGACATAGGTTTCTCTTGTGTTTCTGGACAAACTAATTTTTTTCAATGGCTTTATTTTTACAGAGAATTCATTAATCCATTTTCTACCATCCTGTATTAGGGAAGCTTGTTACCACCATCATTACTACTTGGAATTGGACCGATCTTGGTTCCTGATCCTTGGAGCATCTAGAATACCCTGTTTCCTGTTCTTCTTGAAATTCCTATTGGTGAGAAATAATCTGGAATGGTAACTGAAAAGCTAGAGGGGAAAATATTATCAGGGCTCTTCAGAATGATTCTGTGTAGAAAGGTAGAAGAAACAAACATTTCTTTGTCCTGTTTTAAATTACAAAAAGCATTAAATCTCAACAAAAATATATCCATTGACAATGTAATACTCTCCCTCTTTAGGCTGCCCATTATACAAATTGTATTACTAAAGCTCTAATTGTAAGGGAGTATTTTCCTTATACCAAACCAAAATTTTCCTTTCTGTAACTTCCAAATAATTCCTACTTCTGCCTTTTGAAGGCAGGTAAAAAAAAATCCAATTCTACTTGAATAAGGATGATTAAGAATGGAAGT
Organism: Dromiciops gliroides; assembly: GCF_019393635.1. Classification (NCBI taxonomy): domain Eukaryota; kingdom Metazoa; phylum Chordata; class Mammalia; order Microbiotheria; family Microbiotheriidae; genus Dromiciops; species Dromiciops gliroides. Next base: position 206,011,112 of record NC_057863.1, read on the forward strand.
GGGATGGGCAGAATATCACTGACTGGTTTTAACTATTTCTCATTTCTGGGAAAGGTGAGGATATCACTCAAAATGTATTATCAAGAACAGAGCTAAGAACAGTAGAAATAAAGTTTTTTTAAAAAGTTGTTTAGGCTTTATGCAACTAGGTTTAAGGGGATGGTCCCAGAAAATGGAATTTTGTTCATGGGAGGGCTAATGGAGGTGTCACTTGATCTCATTTTAAAAATATATTTTCTCAAGGAAAAACATCCAACAGTACAATGAGAAGAAGACAGATAATTTTGACAAATGGTGAGAACTTTAGTATTTGGTGCTCGGCATATATTTTCTTGCTCAGGCTCTATTCTCCCTGTGAATCCTTGAACCCATCTTTTTTTTGACTCATCTATCTAATACTTATTATATGTAGTTAGTTATCTTCAAAGACCATGGCAAAAGAGCTCTGGTAGAATCATAAAATCAAAGTTCTTTTCCTGCCGTTGCCACTTATTACCCAAGTGACTTTGGAGCATTCACTTGACTTCTCTGAACTTCAATTTCCCATCTGTTCAAAAGAGTATCATCATAGCAACCCAGCCTACTTCAGTATTTGAAAATGCTTTGAAAACTGTAACAAAAATGTCAGGTATTATTACTATTAGGTTTCCTATATCACCTGTTCTACTCTCTCCCTACTTCTCTGCTGCTCTTCCCATAAATCCCACTTCTATAGTCTTCTTTTACTCTGGTGAATGTGTTACCTTACCCTCATTCATGTCATATCTCTGTCAACAGCCTCATTCCAACTCCCTGGAAAAGGCCTTAATCATCAGGCCAAGAAGGATGTATTACCATGTTCCTCACACCGGACTCTACCATTAAATGAACAAAATCATCAGTCCAAGTCTTTGATGATGCCACGTCTAAACCAAAATCAGGCCCAAATCAAGGTGTCACCCCATCCTGGCCACAGGAACACATCTACTCCCTCATCATGCTTCAAGCACCAGGCCCCAGCTATACAATTATTCCATGCTGAGAATCAGACAGTGGCTGTACCCTTACCCCATCTTGACCATCAGGGCCCTACCAAACCTGTAGCCACACAGTCACCACGCCTTAAACACTGGGCTAGAAGAAAAATTCCGTCCTTGCCATTTCCTGATTCTAGGGCAAGGACAGCTGGTGTTGTAGCTTTACCATGCTCAGAAAATTGGATAAGTCCTCCACTTAGCCCTGACCTCTGGAACAAGGCTTCACTGGATCCAGAACACCTTCCTAGGATTCCTCAAGGATTTGACCACTGGGCTGAAAACGTACGATACCTCAACTACTGGCCCACAATTCCCTCATCCTCTCACTATCAGAATGAAGTTACATCCCATCTAGATTACAGACCTAGAGTCAAAACTAAAGCTTCTCTTTCCTTTGACTACCGGGCCAAAGCCACAACTACTCCACTTCCATCCTGTAGTCATCAGTCTAAAGCACCACAGGCCCTGAAGCACTACGAAAGGGGTATAATATCCCCATTACAATTACAGACTTTTAGTCACCAACACAGAGCTAAAGGTTCACCATTGCTTTGCCCTGATCCTTGCTCGAAAGCCAGTGGTGAACCAGGAAGATATCCCAGGGAAAATCCTCTACCAGATGCCAATCAGTTGATAGACAAAGACAAGGTTAGACTAAACTTCAACCAGTGGGTCAAAGCTCCAGACCCCAAACATTGGGTTACATATCCACTAGGATGGAAAGATTCTGATATTGAGACAAAGTCAGTCCCTGACCACCAAGTCTCCCTTCCACCAGGTCCTAAGCATTGGACTAAAGTTTTGCCAGACTCTGAACAAATGTGCTCCCAAATTCTACAAGATCCAGAGCACCAAGCTAAGTTTCCTCTTGGCACCAATAACCACATTGAGGTTTCTCTGGGCCCTAGTTACCAAGGTAATGATGAATTTGGGCTGGATCAGAGGGCCAAGTGTCTATTGGCCCCTATCCACCATGTTAAATCTGCCTTGGACGCTGATCAGAAGCAGGTAGAGACTAAAATAGGTCCTATACCACAGCTTCATCTTGCTTCAGGACCAAACCACAAAGTCAACCTTACACAGAGCACTGATTACTACATTAAATATGAACCAAAACCTAAACAACAGGATGAAATTTCATCAAGTTCTGATTTTCAAATGACAGCCACACCAGATCCTGACCAGAACATTAAACTTCCTTCAAATCTCATAAATCGGGCCACATTTCCTCTAGACACCAAACACAGGGACATGTTTTTCCAAGACCCCCAAAATCAGACTGCTCCTTATTCAGGCCTTGACCAACAATCCACACCTGCTCTGGGCAACACACAAGTCACAACCCCAGCCCTAAAACAATGTATCAAACCTTCACAGGCTCACAAATATTGGGCCACACATTTTACACGGCCCAAACATCTAGATACACCTTCTCCAGAGCTTGACCATCTGCAAACATCTCCACTGAGCTTTGAACATGGACAAATGCATCCACCAGCCTTTGGTCAGAAGCAGGAGTCTTCAAGAGATCTTGTCCCTTCTGCACAGAGTCATTCAGATCCTGACCATTCCACGAAGGCCTTACCACATCCAGACAAACAAGTTAAGGCTAAATCTGTTCCCAAATACCAGACCCAGGCAATAAAGAATAGAGAATCCTCATGGTGTTTTAATTATATTAAGCCATATACAGTTGAGGGTGGTACTGTCCATAGCAGAACTCTTAACAACATCATAAATTCTATCCCTCAGGAAGAAATTAAAAATAACATTCGAAAGCAAATTCTTCTTAAGCGGATGAAGGAATATACTAATTTTCAGGATGGATCACGTCTCTGTTCGAGTTTTGATGTCTGTGTCCTTTGTGCTTCCTGGATTCCACATGGTTGTCCTCATGTGGATAAAATATATAGAAAAACAATAGCACAATTGTTGGCTATACCCACACCTGTGCCTGGTACTAATACAAGGATGGGCATTAAATTTATTCTCCAACTCCCCCCACAAAGGACATCTCTTAATATTTACCTCCCATCCCCAAATTTTGGTATGCCCCGCTACACATATTATTCACCTGTTACTCCTTCACCATCTTATTCAGAACCTATGCCCCCTGAATCTCTATTATTCTCATGGCTTGACTATAGCCATCAACTGTCGCCTGGAAGAAAAAAAACTGGAAGTCCAGAACGACTCCCAGGAAAAATGTCCAAGAAAAAAGAAGAATCAGTGGAATCTGTGGGAATTTTTAAATCTTTTCTGGAGAGATATCAAATGAAGAAGAGGGAAAATTAAAATGTCATTCTTTCCTAAAGTAATTGACTACCTGTGTATCTTTGGGAAAAATATCTTTTTTTTTTTACTTGTGAATTAATTGTTGACCTTTACAAACAGGTAGAAATTGAATTTGACTTTTCTTATTGATTCTTAAGGTAGTTATATACCCTTCTAAATTTGCAGGGCAATAAGTTGCCATTTTTCCCTTTCTTTCTTCACATTTATTTTCCTTTAGTGAAGAAAGAATGCAGGGACAGCTAGGTGGTGCAGTGGATAAAGCACCAGCTCTGGATTCAGGAGGACCTGAGTTCAAATGTGGCCTCAGATACTTGACACTTACTAGCTGTGAGACCCTGGGCAAGTCACTTGATCCTCACTTTTACTTATACTCTTTCTTGCACCAAGATATGAACTCATTATTACTCTTTTGAAACATACATCTTTCTTTTGGTTCTGGTACCGTTTTCGATCAGGTTATATTTCTTGCCAAGATCCCGAAATGTGGAATCCATTGTCTAATCTATCCTGGTGGCCAACTCTCGAGAAAGATAGAAACTTCATCTGGTATACATATGCTTAGGTGTACTTCTCATCTCTCTATGGAGTACTCAGAGGCAGACTAGTAACTTACAAACTACCAAAGTCACCTATGTCTTTGAGTACTAGATAAGATTCATAGTTATAGTAGTATAATATGTAATATCCAAATGTAGTTATTGAGAGCATAGTACAGCTTTTCTGAGCATTTATGATAAAAACCAGAGTGATTCACGAAGCAGAATTTAAACCAGCAACATAACATAGTAACCTAGAACATACAAGAATTTCAAGGAAAAGCTGGATTCTTAGAACACAGGGCAGCATGATGGACCAGTGGATTGAACATTGGGCCTAGAGTCAGGAAGCCCTGAGTTAAAGATCCTGTATCAAAAATCAAAAACTCAAAAACCCTGGGCAAATCACTTAACTTCTATTTGCCTCAGTTTCCTCATATGTAAAATAGTAATAAGACAACCAGGGTTGTTTTGAGGGTCAAATAAGATAATAAATATACAGTGTCGAGTCTAGTGCCTGGAACATAGTAGGCATTGTAAGAATGTTATTATATAGGTGTTCCAAAAGTCTTAATGCGGTTTCAAGCCGTAATAGTTTAACAAACTACTAAAACATCCATTAAAGGTTAAAAATGCACTAACGTTTTTAGGATGCCCTGTATAGCTGTAATCTTTGCCAGGACACTGGGTACCAAATCACTGAAGCAGATGAAATTGCTTTCGAGTACTTGACCATTGCAGAAAAATCAGTGACAATTTCACTATTGGGCAGCTAAGGACTAAACTCTTCTGTCACTAGAGACTGCAAGTTACTAGAATAACTTTGTATTGTAGCATTCACAAGAGTTGCAAAATTGAAAGGGTGAGCAGATTAGATGATTATAAGTCAAAATATGTAACAATCAGAAAACTATACATGATTTTGGATCCTGATCTCCATTTGCCCTTTTCCCTGGTGAGAAATTACTATTCTCAATAAGACATACGCAACTTTCTTCTGCTTCTGTCTTTTGTCTCGATTTAGATGGAATTTAAGGCAACAACTGCGGACTTGACATTTAGGGATTTTTTGTTTGTTTGTTTTGTTTTTGGGAAGGGTAATGAGTGACTTGCCCAGGGTCACGCAGCTAGTAAGTGTCAAGTGTCTGAGGTCACATTTGAACTCAGGTCCTCTTGAATCCAGGGTCTTTATCCACTGCGCCACCTAGAGGCCCTCAGCATTTAGTTTTTATCAAGGGATATTGATTAGATGATTCTTAAGGCTTACAAAAGTGATATTTAATACTACAGGCAAGAAATATTTTATATCTTATAAAGGATGGCTATCTTTTCCTCCTCTATCACCCTCTAGTCCCACCTTAAACATTTACAATTGGTAGCTATTTTCCCAAACAAGCTCTGAATTTGTTTGTCTTAGAGGAATGAGAATCAGACCTGGTTTGGTTTATTTTTTGTTTGGTTGTTGTTATTGTTGTTTTTCTATAAAAGGCATGGAAAATAACACAAGATCACATATCAGGTCTTTGGCTTATTACTCCAAAGGTAATCTACAAAATTTCCACAATAAAATAGTCACTGAATTCAGTTACCAATAGAAGTATTGTATAGAGGCTATGAAGGCAGTTAGATAGCTCAGTGGATGGAGCACTGGACCTGGAGTCAGGAAGACCTGAATTCAAATCTGGCCTCAGTTATGTATTAGCTATGTGACCCTAGGCTACTCATTTAATCTTGCTTGCCTTGGTTTTTTCATCTGTCAAATGAAGTAGAGAAGGAAATAGCAAACTATTCCGGTCTCTTTGCCAAGAAAACCCCAAATGGTGTCACAGAAAGTTGGACATAACTGAACAACTAAACAATGGTGGCAATATGCCTTTCTGGTCCACTAGAATGCATGATCTCACTTAACTTTCTCCAAAGGTTTTGGTAGCTGATCAACTCTTTGGCTTTCTTCAAATTGTGACTTTCTAAAGCATAGAGGGATGGCCCAGTGGAAAGAACACTAGATTATGAGTCAGTGAGTTTGGATACTATGAACATTCACACATTTAACTTTCCTAACCAAGCATTCCTGTGATTTTATTAGTAGCTTCATTTTCACGTTCACAGGTACAATGTGTGCAACTTTGTGGAGCAGCTGATATCCTACAAGGAACTTCACTGGTCTTGTTCACGCAATTGTTGCCAAGTAAAGAGCCACTTGATGTAGTCATTGCATGTTTTCATTGTTTGCCTTTAAAATTCAAGTTTTGTGTTGCAAGTATGCCACATCCCAAAGCATAGTTCAAGTCCTTTGGGCTCCAAGGTAATGTTGGAATCTCACATCTTCTAACAGAAGTGACTCAAGTCTCAGCAACCTATATTTTTCAGAGGGCAGCCAAAGTAAAGAAGTTTATAGCAGTATAGTGTATAATACAACAACCCCACACAGTCATGTAACATAGTGGAAGGTAAGATTCAGGGGAAAAAAGGCTAAAGCTCTAAGAATTTATGTTACTGTGATTTCATGTGTTATGGAAAGTGAATATTGTTTGAAATATTTTTTATTGAGATGTTAGTACAAAACATCACAGAATTCCAGGAAAATACTAGTAAGGAAAACGTTTTGCATATTACCAATTTTACTTTGTATACTGCCTTTTATGGGTTATTTCTTGGGTACTGTGTTAGGAAAAGTATATTATTAGAATTAATGTTTTGTTGTAAAGAATTATATGCAGAGGGGGGCAGCTAGGTGGCACAGTGGATAAAGCACTGGCCCTGGATTCAGGAGGACCTGAGTTCAAATCTGGCTCAAACACTTGACACTTACTAGCTGTGTGACCCTGGGCAAGTCACTTAACCCCCATTGCCCCACAAAAAAAATAATAATTATATGCAGAAAAGTGCATTTCCAGCAATCTCTAGTGAAAGGTTATAGTTTTGGTGATTGTGAGAACTGAACCCCCCTTTCCCTATAGATTCAATGTATCAAAATGTATGTTCTTTTATTTTTGTCCTATTTCCTAGGACCATTACTCCTGAGAAAGTTGAGCATTTTTCTATAGTTAATTGAGTTTCAGGTAATGTAACTAATTACTTTTTACCCCTCTATAGGTAATATAATTAACTACCTTATTTCACAGAGTTCTTAGGAGGTTGTCATTGATCACCTCCCATACACAATTGATACAAAATACATAAAGAGTAGATATAACAAATACATGTGATATAAATGACAAAAATATCAAATATTTTATTTATACATTTAAACCAGGTACTTGAATAACAAAATGTATAGTTGCTTGGAGGCAGTATGAATTAACTCAGTTTTAGGTGGGATTGGAAAACTTTTGATATAATGTTTAAAAAAATAACCAGTGAGGGGCAGCTAGGTGGCGCAGTGGATAGAACACCGGCCCTGGATTCAGGAGCACCTGAGTTCAAATCCGACCTCAGACACTTAACAATTACTAGCTGTGTGACCCTGGCCAAGTCACTTAACCCCAATTGCCTTACCAAAAAACAAAACAAAACAAAAGAAAACCCCCAACACCCAGTGGCATTTCACTCTAATAATAGGTTTAAAATACTACTCATATGTCTTTGCCATCCATGCTTTATGAGATGTCTGGGAGAAAGGCACACTCACAAGATCCATGAATATTATTGGATTTAGAGTCAGAAAATTTATATTCAGATTTTGCCTCTGCTACTTTCTTCCCATGGGATCTCGGATGAGTTGTCTTCACCTTCACATCCCATAAAACCATTCGTCCAAGTCATCTTCCTTTCTACCTGCTGCTGCCACCTTAATCCTCCCCATCTGGACAATCACTCTGATACTCGATCCAGACTTCTGCAACATGAACCTCTATAATCTGTGCTCCAAGTTAGTGGGAAAGTAACACACTCACCTTTAGTCCCCTTACCCTAGGAACTAATAAACTAGTTCCCTTAGTCAAGAATATCTTGTTATGCCCAGATTCCCGATCATTGTTTATCATTCTATCCACCTTTCCATTCAAGCCATTTTTTTTTGGTTTATTTTTTTGGTGAGGAAATTGGGGTTAAGTGACTTGCCCAGGGTCACACAGTTAGTAAATGTCAAGTGTCTGGGTCTGGATTTGAACCCAGGTCCTCCTGAATGCAGGGCTAGTACTTTATCCACTGCACCACCTAGTTGCCCCCTCATTCAAACCATTTTGACACCTGCCTAAGTGTTTACTCTCTCCTCTCAAACATTCCAATGCCACTTTTTCTGTCTTGTGGGCACAGTAATCACATAAATAGTACCATTGCCTCTTGAAATGATGAGTCAATTGACTGCCCTATACATCTACTCCCGAACTTTGTGACTCTCCAGACTGAAACTCTTCCTGTGTTGGCTTCCCTTGTTAGAATGTAAGCTTCTTGATGACAGGAATTCTCTCTCTCGCTCTTTTGGAATGGAAATATTTATAGTGCTTAGTACAGTTCCTGGACATAATAAACACTTCATAAATGTGTTTTTATTTATTTACTCATTCAACCCTTCATCTATTCATCTTTTCTTTCAGGTTTTTCTTCATCTTCTCTTCAACATTTTCTTCATCTCAGTTTTCTTCATTTTGAAGAGGTTGGACTAAATAAGTTCCCTTGGGTCTCCTCCAAATTTAAATCTATGATCCTATAATTTTCCATCTTGATACAAAACTCTCCCATATAAATTTTTCTGAGAATACATAATCTCTGAGTATATTTATTTCTATACATGTTACTGGTTATGCGACAACGAGTAAGTCACTTAGCACCTCTGAGCCTTAGTATCCTCATTTTTTTATACTGATGAAAACTTTATTTAGTGCCCACGGAAGATATGCATTGGTGGAAAGGCAGGGAAACACAGGCAACTGGGGATTTCTCACAACCTTCAGGTGGCAAGAGTCTCAGGTTCTTCTGGGGTCTAAGGGTCCCCAGTCAATTCTTCAGTGAGAGTCATGGCTAATATTTTCTCAGATAAATGGTTACTCTTCCTCTGTTGCCGTTTTCTTCATTAGATCTGTCTCAGAATAAATGGTCAGCTTAGGGGGCAAGTCTTTCACTTTCACAAAATCCTCTTCATCAGAATTTTGACTTAAATGACCAGATCCTGCTATGTAATAGTTCGCCAGCATCAGGGATTTGGTGTCAGGACTTCTGGCCACAGAGCTCTTGTGTTTCTGAAGCATATTATACTGGGGTGCTTGAGTATCCTCATTTTTAAAGGCAGTGGTTGATTTTTATGGCCTCTTCTTGGGAGCTCTAAATCTTATGGTACCATGAGTCTATGTTATATTTCACGTAGTAGAGGGAAAGCTCTGTAAGGGCAAAACCTATATAATTTTTCATTTCTGCATTTCTAGTGCCTCACTTGCATGTAATAAGGGCTTATCTAGCACTTGATTATTGAATTGAATCCAGGGACATTCTCCTAAGAAACTTCATATTCTTTGGAAGCATATCCCTAGTACTGAGACCTCTCTGAAGCAGCAATGCTTCATTCTCCATTGACTATGTGATACATTTACCTTGATATACCACCGGAATTTCAAACTCAGAACTTCTAAAACCTGTTCATGCTTCTCAATTATTTTTCTCATTGACATCATCATTTACCCAGTCTTCTGTGTTTGAAATTTTTGACCCTTTTTCTTTCTTCACTTCTCATACTGATTGAGTCACTAAGTCCTGTATATTCACTACCTCCAGAATAACTGTCACCTTTGTCTACTCATATCAATTTCTACTTCCAGAACACTACCACAAATTTCCTAATTTCCACCTGTGAAAGTTATTACAATGGCAGCCTTATAGGTCTTCTTGCCTTCACTGTCTCTCCGTTTTCAAACTAACTTTTATATACTGCCAGGCATTTTCCTTAGGCTTAGATCTGATGTGATTCTTCTGTATACTAGCCTTTAATGGGTTCTTAATAGCTAATGTTTAAAGTACACATTTCTTAGCCTGACCTTAAAGGTCCCCTACAATCTGGTGCCATCTGACTTTCTCATCTTTATTTCATACTACTGAACACTGTATCCCATATTCCCTCAAAATTAGACTAACTGCTCATCCCCTCAATGTGTGATCCATGCTTTCCAGTCTTAGTCTCAGATATTAAAGTTGTTCTCATGCCTAAAGTATTATTTGCCTGGAGGTAATACTTTAAATACCCCCATGTTAATTTGTAGTAAAATTAATGTTTTCTATGACACCATGCCTTGATAGGCCATTATTTGATGGACTATGGGATCTGAACAAGATCTTAATATATGATGGTGTGCAACTTATTGCATAATGAACATGATAGGTATGGATATGAAGGGTTTTTTTGGTTATGAAATTTTGTGAGACTGAGGGTAATACTAACAGTTTGGATGTCTCTCTGAGTTTTATGGGGAACATCTAGTAATTTGTTGTTGTTCAGTCATTTTAATCATGTCCAACTCTTTGTGTTCCCATTAGGGGTTTTCTCAGCAAAGATGCTTGACTTGTTTGTCATTTCCTTCTCTAGCTCATTTTACAGATGAGGAACTGAGTTAAACAGGGTTAAGTGACTTGCCCAGGGTCACACAGCTAGTAAGTGTCTGAGGATCCATGTGAACTCAGGAAGAGGAATCTTCTTGATTTCAAGTCCAGTGCTTTATCCACTGTACCACCTAGTTGCCCATCTAGTAAGGGAATCAGCAGGTAAATTAGGAAAGTCACTGAGTAGGCTAAAGCAGGAAAATAGGCTCACTATTAATAATATATGACTAGCCCACTCTTCCTATAGAGGTCTAATTGCTTTTTGTAATGTGTGCCTAATTAGAAGGCATGACTCTATGAAAAATCATGGTAAGAATATGGTCATCAAAACACTAAAGGAAAAGTATGAATATGAACTTTTGGTCAACAGAAAGATAAATAAGGAAATTAGGATGGCACCAGGTTATATGGGTTTTTAATGTCAGGCTAAGTAGAATAAATGTTCTTCGAGTTTTATGTATACATATTTTCATTCCTTCTGTCTTTTTAAAATTCAGCTATCTTCCTCTGTAGTGTTTTAGAATGTTTGCATTTGAAACCAGTGTTGCCCTTGGATGTCCTTAGCAAGATCAAATGTTTGCTAGCTAAAGATGATTTTGGGGGGATTCTTTTGGCGTTGTGGTGGTATCTGTTTTATGTTGATTAAACAGTTTTAGAAAATCATGATAATCTAGGTCAATATCTTCTTCTGTTTCCCTCTTTTGCACATAGAATCTCATTTGAACACATTGAATTGAAGGTGCTATAATTATTCCTTTGGACAACATTAGCTTTGTTATTGATTTTGATCTTACCTCTAAGTTTTTTATAATTTGATTACATAGACAATTAATTTTTATATAAATCCTTTATCAATAATAATGATATAGTCAATGTTATTATTTTTCAATTTTTTATTCTGACCTTGACAAATCCCAAATAAAATTATTTTCATATATATGTATATATAGTAAAATATAAAAAGATATATTTGCATATATATAGCAAAAAAAAGGAGTATATGAAACTGAATCTCTTTCAGATACAGTTTGCTTTTCTTTCTCAATATATATTAAATTCAACACAAAACTTTCAAAGCTGTCTTGTTTGGGATTCTTTCTAGCCTTCCCCTTTGTTCTCTTGTGTGCATAAAACTGTTTTAAATGACATCCTTTTTCTTTTATCCCTAACTTCTTTATCCTCCATTCCTCCCTCATTGGGTAAAAGCAAGAAAAACAAAAGCCTTGTAAAAAATATGCATAGTCAGAATAAATTTCCTTGTAGGCTCTGTTTAAAAAGTATGTGTAATTCACTAGGTGATTAGCATGTTTCATCATTTGAAAGCATGACCTTTAATATTGATGTGAAAATTTTATTTTGGTGATAAAGAGTTATCATAGATCTGAGATAAATGAACACCTTTTTAATGTCACATGCATACATTATATGTATAAACACATACCAGCAAATTGTTCAAATATGTATTTATATATATATATATACACATATATATGTTATATATGTAAATCTGAGGACTGTAAGGTAGAATCTCAAAGTTGTTTTAATTTTTATCTTTCTAATTATTAATGATTTAAAGCATTCTTTTTTCATATGGCTATTGATAGATTTCTTTCTATGGAAGCTGACTATTTACATATGTCCTTTGGTCATTTATTAACTGGGGAATGGCTCTTATTCATATAAATTTGAATGACTTCAATGACTTTTATGAATGTGTCATTTATAAGAGAAACTGGATGTAAAGATTTTTTCCCCACTTGTTTCTCTTCTCATTGTAGCTGACTTGGTTTTGTTTATGCATAAACTTTTGAATTTTATGTAATCAAATTTGTCCATTTTGCCATCTGTGGCCTTCTCTTTCTCTTGCTAGAGCTAGCCACAATAATCCAAGTATATAAGTGCTATTGTTATCCCCATTTTATAATTGAGAAAATTGAGACAGACAGAAGTTTAGTGTTTAAGGCCAGATTTAAATTTAAATCTTCCCACGGATAGCCATGAATATGTGGGCTGCCAGCGAGTAAGTGAAAATGAGGTTACTAATAAAATCACAGGAATACTCGAAGTCATGAAAGTTAAACCCACAAATGTTGAGGATTGACCATATACACACAGAGTAAAATCTGTATAATCCTGACAAATGAGATAAATATATTATTCCATTTTCTTTTAACTTTTTCATAGTTCAGCTTTAACGTATGTTTGAGATAGATACTAGGATAATGGACTTTTAGTTAACTAAAATCACCATAGTAGAGCACAAAATATGATGTAATATATTTAAGATACTTGCTGTCCCACAACCAAATGAATAATTTGTATAATTGGAAGATTAATTTTTATTATTTAAAATTCAATAGCAGTTTAAATAATACATTTGTTATATAATAGTATGTAGATACATATGAAATAAGGATCTAATTTTCCCCCCTCAATATTTATACACTGGAGTTTTCCCAACAATTTCTATTAAATAATGAAACATTTTACCTAGTTTTAAAAAAAGAATTATATTTTAAAAATTAAAAATGTATTTAATTATTTTTTTGGTATTACTATCCAATCACACTAGTCTAATCTTTTCTTTTTTGACTAGATGAGACAGGGTCTGGTAGAAGACAGTTTTGATAACTTCTTTATAACATTTTATAATCTGGGAGTATAAGTTCACTTTCTTCAAAGTACCTATTGATAGTTTTGACCATTTCATTCATATGAATATCATTCTGATTTTATATATTTCAGTAAAAAAGATATTTTTATTAGTATTACATTAGACCTATAAATTAATTATTATAGGAGTTTTTTATTATACCAAACCAAGTGGGTCCACTAAAAAGACAATTCTTTTATCCTTTTAAATTAAATCTCTATCCCATTCTTTTTTTTTTGTTTTGTTTTAGTGAGGCAATTGGGGTTAAGTGACTTGCCCAGGGTCACACAGCTAGTAAGTGTTAAGTGTCTGAGGCCGGATTTGAACTCAGGTCCTCCTGACTCCAGGGCCAGTGCTCTATCCACTGCTCCACCTAGCTGCCCCTCTATTCCATTCTATACAGAGGTCTGTTTCTTTAGAACTTCAGGCCTATTACTCATAGGCCTGATCCCATTGCTGATCAGAACTTTGACTTTGTCTATTTCTATTTGGGGCCAGTTCCCTCTTCCACAGGGAGTCTGCTACCTCTCCTGCTTTTGAGGGTTCACTATATTAATGAGGAACTTAATGCAGACACCTGAACTGCATAGACCATCACAACTCAGAACTCCCAAGTTCTTTCTGATAGTCTCAAAATCCCCATTCATTGGGATTATAGGAATGTGCCACCATGTCTGGTACCAGTGATCTTTAAATTGCAAAATCAATTAGCCTTTTCCCAATTCTCATTCTTCTTAATTTTTCTGTAGCATTTGTTCTCCAACTTCTTCTTCTGAATACTTTCATACTTTCTCTTCTTTTGGGTTTTCATAATGTTTTCTCCTGGTTCTCCTTCTACCCTCAGTATCCTTTGCTTGATCTTCATCCATATCATTCCCTCTAAAGCCTATGGGTATACCCTAAGCTCTTCCCTAGGCCTTCTTTTATTCTACTTCCATGATTTCTAACTAGATGACCTCAGTGATTAACTTCCAGAGATTTAATTGTCTCCTCTATGAAGATGATTCACAGATCTATTTACCAACCCTTAATCTCTTTCCTGAGCTGCAGTTGTGTATCTTCAACTGCCTACTGGACATTTCAAACTGGATGTCCTACAGGTACCTCAAACTCAGTATGAACATAACAGAACTCATAAACTCCATCACCCCCTTCAAAATGAACAAAACAGAACTCATTATTTTACTCTGCCCAACCTACCCCTCTTCTAAATTTTCTTATTTCTTTCTTGTAATGTTGTCCTTCTGGTAGCCTAGCTTCCTAATCTTCTCAATTATCCTTTACCCCTATACCTGACCACTTGACAAATCTTGTCATTTCTGTGTCCACATCAGTTCAGTTGCCTTCTCTTTATTCACATGGCCACCACCCTCACTCCAATATTCATTAGTTCTCACTTGGACTATTTCAATAGCTTCACAAATGGTCTGCCTATCTTAAGCCTATCTCCTATCAAATCCATCCTCCATTCTACTGCTAAAATTGTTTTTCTAAGATGCAGGGCTGACCGTATTGTTCCTTTACTCGATAATACCTAATGGATCCTTATTACCTTTAGGAGCAAAAATGAGTTCTCTGGTTTTTAAAGCTCCCTCACAACATAGAACCACCCTACTTTCCCCTCATCCTGCAGCCCAGCCTGCCTGAGCTTTTTGCTATTCCTCCCTTCCTTTTCTTAAGTATCAACTAACACACTGTTAATGTTTTTTTCTTTGTTTTTGTTTCTGTTCTGGCATTTCAAAAGGTCATTCTCCTTGGCAGAGAAACCAGAAGCAAAATAAATATTGAGTCGCTCTGCTCTACCAGCCTGCCCTTCAGCTTTACACCAGCCTCTTGTCTCATCCACCAATTCATTCCTGTCTTTAATTTTTCCATTTATCTTTTTAAAAAAATTTACCTTTTTTATGTTGCAAATTATCTTTTCCTCTCCTTGAGATTCTCTTTCAAAATATGTTACTTCAGTCCTCCTTAGTCCTTTAAAATTTTCCTTTATTGTCCTTGATCCTGCTCCTCTTTCAGACCAGAAGGAGAATCTGGATTAATCTCTGGATGTGGAGATTATTCCCCTTTAATTTTCCTTCAATTTTCCCCAAATTTCTCCTAAGAAATTCAACCTCTAATTTCATCAATTCCTGCAAGTCTCCCACATATGTTTCTTCTCCTTCTTGACTCAAGTCCTCTCTTCTATTCTTTATCCCCCTTCCCTCCTGCCACCCCCAACCCCCCCCAAAATCTTATCCCACAGAACTTGGAAGTAGAGACTTCTATTAATTTCATTAATTTCCTTTTTTACTTCTTAACTGTAATGAAAAGATTTCTAATTTCTTTCTAATATCACTGTTCCATTTACCTTGATCTAAAGGTAAAACTAAAAGATGGCTTCTGAAGTAAAAACTATATGAGAGTCTTCCATAACACCAGATTAGGGTTTTTAATTTTTTTCTTATTTTGTTAAATATTTCTCAATTAAATGTAAACTTTTTAAAAATAATCACTTTAAAAAATTTGAGTTCCAAATTCTCTCTTTTCTCCCACCCCTCTTCTCTCCTTGAGAAAGCAAGAAATTCAATATCAGTTATACATGTGAAGTCATACTATTTCTATATAAGCCATACATATTTCTATATAAGCCAAGCCATGTTACAAAATAAAATACAAACAAAATAAAACAACACAAATAAAGTAAAAGGGGGAAGCTAGGTGGTGCAGTGGATAAAGCACTGGCCCTGGATTCAGGAGTACCTGAGTTCAAATCTGGCCTCAGACACTTGACACTTACTAGCTGTGAGACCCTGGGCAAGTCATTTAACCCCCATTGCCTGCAAAAAAAAAAAAAAGTAAAAAATCTATGTTCCTATTGATATTCAAAATTCAGCAATTCTCTCTTGAGGTGAATAGCATTTTTCATCATGTGTCTTTTTAAGTTGTCTTGAATTATTGTCCCAATCAGAGTAGCTAAATGTTTCACAGTTGATTATCCTTAGAATATTGCTGTTATTGTGTACTATGTTCTCCTGGTTCCGTGTCGTTCACTGTATATGAGTTAATACAGGTCTTCATAGATTTTCCTGAAACCATCCTGCTAGTGAGTTCTTATAGCATAATATCACAACTATTTACTGCAACTTGTTCAGCCATTTCCCCAATTTACAGGCATCCTCTCAATTTGCAATGCTTTGCCACCACAAAAAGAGCTGCTATCAATACTTTTGTA
The DNA here is from genome assembly GCF_019393635.1 of Dromiciops gliroides. Lineage (NCBI taxonomy): Eukaryota > Metazoa > Chordata > Mammalia > Microbiotheria > Microbiotheriidae > Dromiciops > Dromiciops gliroides. Next base: position 206,027,354 of record NC_057863.1, read on the forward strand.
AAAATAGGTCCTTTTCTCTTTTCTTTGATCTGTTTGGGATACAGATATTAGTGGTATTACAGTTTTGTAACTCTTGTGGGTGTAGGTACAAATTATTCTCCACAGTGGACTAGTTCACAACTCTTTCAATAGTGCACATCCTCTCCAGCATTTATCATTTTCCTTTTCTGTCCTGTTAGCTGAGCTGATAGGTATGGGAGTGATTTGGATTATTTTATTGTAACTATTGATAGTTTTGATTTCTTCTTCTGAAAACTGTCAGTTCATATCCTTTGACCATGTATCAATTGGGGAATGCCTATTATTTTTATAAATTCAACTCACTTCCCTATATATTTAGGAAATGAAGATTGCATCAAGAAATGATGTAAATTTTTCCCAGTTTCTACTGTTTTTCTTGCTTCATTAGTTTCTAATTTTTGCTGCATCAGTTTCTAATTGTTACTGCAATTTTTGTGCAAAAGCTTTTTAATTTTATGTAATCAAAATTGTGTATTTTGTTTTCAATAATTGTCTCTATCAGTTGTTTGGTCATAAATTCTTCCCTTATTCATAGATATGATATTTCCCCATGCCCCTCCTAATTCACTTGTGATATCTAAATAATATATCTTATATATCTAAATAATTTATCCATTTGCTTTATACCTAGTTTCTGCCAAACTGATTTCCAGTTTTCCCAGCATTTTTTGTCAAATGATGGGTTATTACCTCCCAAACCTAGATCTTTGTGTTCATCAAAGACTAAATTATTATGGTCATTCACTACTGTGTATTTTGTATCTAAGCTATTCTACTGATACACGACTCTATTTCTTAGCTATTACCAGATTGTTTTGATGATTATTGCTTTGTAATATAATTTGAAATCTGGAACTGCTAAGCTGCCTTGCTTAACTTTTTTTTCATTAATTCTTTTAATATGCTTGACCTTTTGGTCTTCCAGATGAATTTTGTGTTTCTTTTTTTTTCCTAGTTCTATCAAATAAGTATTTTGTAGTTTAATTGGTATGGCACTGAATAAGTAAATTAACTGAGGTAGAACTGTCATTTTTATTATATTGACTTGGCCTACCCATGAGAAATAATGTTTTTTCCAATTATTAATTTCTGTATTTATTTATGTTAAAAGTGTTTTGAAATTGTATTCATATACACATGTGGGTTTGTCTTGGCAGGTAGATTCACAAATATTTTATATTGCCTTCAGTTATTTAAAGTGCAATTTCTCTTTCTATCTCTTCCTGCTGGATTTTAATAGTAGTATATAGAAATGCTGATGATTTATGTAGGTTTATTTTAAATCCTACAACTTTGTTGAAGTTAATTTTCAAACTAGTTTTTTAGTTGATTCTCTAGGGTTCTCTAAGAATGTCATATTATCTGTAAGGAGTGATAGATTTGTTTCCTCACTGCATATTCAAATTCCTTCAATTTCTTTTTCTTTTCTTATTGCTATAGCTAGCATTTCTAGTACAATATTGAATAATATTGGTGATAGTGGACATCCCTATATCACTCCTAATTTTACTGGGAAGAATTCAAGTGTATCTGTATTAGAAATACTGCTTGTCTTGGTTATAGATAGAAGGCTCCATTGATTCCTATGCTTTCTGGTATTTTTAATAAAAATGGGTATTGTATTTTGTCACAAGCTTTTTCTGCATCTCTTGATATAATCATATGCTTTGTTGTTGTTACTATTATTGATATGGTCAATTATGCTAATAATTTCCCTAATATTGATCCAGCCCAGCATTCCTATATGGTCATAGTATATGATCTTTTCCTTTTCCTTTTTTTTTGTGGTGGGTCAATGAGGGTTCAGTGACTTGCCCAGGGTCACACAGCTAGTAAGTGTCAAGTGTCTGAGGCTGGATTTGAACTCAGGTCTTCCTCAATCCAGGGCCGGTGCTTTATCCACTGTGCCACCTAACTGCCCCCCCATTGTATATGATATTTGTGATATATTGCTGTAATCTCCTTGCTAGTATTTTAATAAAATTTATGTATTGATATCAGTTCATTGAGGAAATTGATCTATTGTTTTCTTTTTCTATTTTTGCTCTCCCTGGTTTAGGTTTCAAAACCATATTTATGTCATAAGAATTTGGCAGGACTCCTTCTTTAACTATTTTTTTCCCTCATGATTTCTTTTTTCTGTTTACCTTTTAATGCTTCTCTAGGGTCTTTCATTTGAAAGTCAAATTTTCTATTCAGTTCAGGTCTTTTCATCACAAATACCTGAAAGTGCTCTTTTTCATTGATGTCCCATTTTTCCCCTTGAAAGTTTATACTCAGTTTTGCTGGTAGGTGATTTTTGGTTATAATCCCAATTTCTTTGCCCTCCAGAATATCATATTCCATGCCCTCTGATCCTTTAATATAGAAGCTGCTAGATCCTGTGCTATCCTGATCATGGCTCACAGTATTAGAATTGTTTCTTTCTGGATGCTTGCAATATTTTCTCCTTGACATGGGAGCTCTGGAATTTGTCTATAATATTCCTGGAAGTTTTCCTTTTGGGATCTCTTTCAGAAGGTGATCAGTGAATTCTTTCAATTTCTATTTTACCTTCTGCTTCTAGAACATCAGGGCAATTTTCCTTGGCAATCTCTTGGAAGATGATGTCTAAACTCTTATTTTGGTTATGGTTTTCAGGTAGTCCAATAATTTCCAATTGTCTCTCCTGGGTCTATTTTCCAGGTTGGCAGTTTTTCCCGAGAAGATATTTCACATTGCCCTCTATTTTTTTTTATTTATTTGGATTTGCTTTATTGTGTCTTGGTTTATCATAAAGTTACTAGCTTCCATTTATTCAATCCTAATTCTTAGGCAATTATGTTCTTCAGAGAGTTTTTGTATCTCCATTTCCATTTGACTTTTCAAGCTTTTGACTTTTTTCTCATGACTTTGCTGCATCACTCTCATTTCTCTTTCCATTTTTTCCTCTACCTGTTTTACTTTGTCTTCAAAGTCCTTTTTGAGCTACTCTATGGCCTGAGACCAATTCATTTTTGCCTTCCAGAATATCATATTCTAAGCACTCCACTACTTTAATGTGACAGTTGCTAAATCTATGTGATCCTGACTATGGCACCATACTCTTTGAATGTTTTTCTTTTTTTCTGGCTACTTGAAGTACTTTCTCTTTGACCTGGGAGCTTTGGAATTTGGCTATAATATTCCTGTGTGTTTTCATTTTGGGATCTTTTTCAGGTTGTGATTAGTGAATTTTTTCAATTTCTTTTTTACCCTCTGGTTCTAGGAAATTGCAACAGTTTTCCTTGATATTTTATGAAATATAATATCTAGATTATTTCTTAGATCATAGCTTTCAGGTAACCCAATAAATTTTTTTGTTTGTTTGTTTGTTTTGCGGGGCAGTGGGGGTTAAGTGACTTGCCCAGGGTCACACAGCTAGTAAGTGTCAAGTGTCTGAGGCCAGATTTGAACTCAGGTTCTCCTGAATCCAGGTTTGGTGCTTTTCAATAAGTCTTAAATTATATCTTGTGAATCTACTCTAAAGGTAAGTTGTTTTTCTGATGAGATATTTCATATTTTCTTCTATTTTTTATTTTATAAAATGTGATTTATTGTTTCTTGATGTCTCAAGGAATTATTTTCTTCATTGAGCTTTTTGGATCTCTTTTTCCATTTGTCCAATTCTGCTTTTTAAGGAATATTTTCTTCAGTGAATTTTTGTACATCTTTTTTTCCATTTGGCCAATTCAATTTTTTTTTTTTTGGTGAGGCAATTGGGGTTAAGTGACTTGCCCAGGGTCACACAGCTAGTAAGTGTTAAGTGTCTGAAGCTGGATTTGAACCCAGGTGCTCCTGACTCCAGGGCCAGTCCTCTATCCACTGCACCACCAATTCAACTTCTTAAGGAGTTATTTCCATCAGTCAATTTTTATATCTCTTTTGCCATTTAGCCAATTCTGTTTATTTAGGTCTTTTTCTTCCTTCAGTATTTTTTGTGCCTTTTTTACCGAGCTGTTAATTTTTCATAACATTTCCCTTTCCTTTTTTTCTTTACCTAACTTTTCCTCTGCCACTCTTATTTGATTTTGAAAATCCTTTAAAAAAAAACTCTTCCAAGAATTTTTGTTGGACTTGTGTCCAATTCACACTTTTCCCCTTTGAAGTTTAGCTTGTAGTTGTTTTGACTTCATTGTATTTTTTTCTGCATTTGAGTCTTTATCTTCCCTGTCACCATAGTAACTGTTTTATGGTAAGGTTCTTTTTTGTTGTTGTTTGCTCATTTTCCCACCATATTTCTTGATTTCAAACTTTATGCTAATGTTGGACTCTATTACCACCATGGGCAGAAAGGAGCATTCTCTTATAATTCAGGCTTTTTCTCACTGCTGTTTTCAGAGCTAGTCCTGGGGGGTTTGAAAGCTTTTAGTGTTTCTAAGATAGTGCGATCTGGGTAGAAGTGTGGTCACTGGCTCTCTTGTTCTGAACTCTGATCTTCACCCAGGAAAAAGACCTGTTCCCTTGGAATTCCAATCAATACTATGTCTCAGAGCCCAAGCTCCCTTACAGAAATAATGCTTTCTTCAGGGTCCCTGAGTACTTGGCATTGTAAGTGCTTCAACCCTTCAGAGTTCTGACTCCCTCTTGACCAAAAGAGCTCCTCCCAACCCTTGAACTATTATCCAGAAGTGGGTATAGGCAATGGAGTTGTCAAACAGTGTCTAGACTTGTGTCTAGTGCTAGCACAAGGATACCCTGTAATCTCTTTCTGACCAGCTGCCAGATCCCCTTAACCATATTTCACTTGAAAGCTCCAAAGCTGAAGCTGATTCTGTTACCACCATCTAGTCCCACCACTGGTGTTTCATCTATATGTACTCTTGGCCATCCACCGCCTCCATGTCATAGTTCTCTCTTTTTGACCTCCTACATTGTCTTGGACTGGCAGAATGTCTCACTCCAACCTTTTGTTGGCTCTGCCACTGCAGAATTCAATTTTAGGCATTATTTTCAAATTGTTTGGAGGGAAATATTGGAGGAATTGAACTAAGTTCTTTCTCTACCCTGCCATCTTTGCTCAGCCCAAGATTAGGTTTTGAAGGGCTCAATATTGTGGTTCTGGGATGGGATAAAGAGATCAATTGTGCAATTAGCAAAACAGATTCGATAAAGGATCAAAGACAAAGGATGGATCCACCTAACAGAAAGGAAGAAATGAATACCAAGTCTAATATAGAGTCCAAGAAGAGCCAAAGGTAAAGGAGTACGTATTTTCAATGCAGTAATTTCTTTATGATGATGTCTGAGCCCAGTTTGAACAAACATCACATGTGGTATTCCAGTTGGAATGTTTTGTTGGATACTTGAAACAATGGAAAAGCTGGTGGGGATCCTAAAATATTAGGTTTCCATGGAGTAATTCAATACTCCCAATGATATAAGGATTAACAATGTGAAACATTTTTATATGGACACTTTAAAAAGAGTGGGCTGGGTATTGTTATTGTCTAGATCTTGAATCAAGATAATGTGGGTTTGAACCCCATTACTATCACTTATGTGATGATGGACAAGCCATTTAACCTTTCCAATTCATAATTTGTTGGTACAATTGCACTGTAAAATTGGGATAAGGCCTGTCATCCTAAACTTCATGGTTTTTTTGTAAGGCTCAAATACAAGATGATGTAAACTACTTCTTCAAAGTGCTACATTGGCTAATCTTAGCCATTTTCTACTTGACTCTTTTTTTTTTTTTTTTTTGCAGGGCAATGAGTGTTAAGTGACTTGCCCAGGGTCACACAGCTAGTAAGTGTCAAGTTCTGAGTCCGGATTTGAACTCAGGTCCTCTTGAACCCAGGGCCAGTGCTTTAACCACTGTGCCACCTAGCTGCCCCTTACTTGACTCTTTTTGAAACACCCATGTAAAGGAATTAAATGTACATAAACAACACAGTGATAAAGGCTATTCATCCAAGTGAATGCTTAGATTATTAAATGTAACTTTTATCTTGTTCCAAGTCTGAAATTTTTCCATCAAAATATATTCCAAAAATTTTTAATAGAAATCAATGGGAAAATATTAGTGATGGTATAAATTGTTCTTTTATAGATACCTTCTTGGGAATTTCATAAAGCTAGGTATGTACATTTTAAAGTCACATACATACACATATATAGTGCATACATATATATGTGAAGAATAGAATTAGAATCTCACCAATTCAACTATGCATTGAATAAAGTCTTAATTTTTACTGTTATTATCTCCCATGAAAATATTATAATGGAAAAATAAATACAAGGATAATTGATTGAATGTTCTTGTCTAAATATATTAGCTTTTATTATCCCCTGAAGTGCAAAATAACAGGCATTTTATTGTGTAACTACATCTCCTCAAGTACTTCATATTCATACATAATAGCCTGTCTTAACCAAAGTTAATTTGCCAGAAGGCAGTCTCCTTCTTACATGCTTCAATGCTTCATGGATCCATCATTTCATTGGTACTCCAATCCAATTCAAACCAATCCAACAAGAATTTACTGAGTGCCTGTTATGTGTAAGACACATGGTAGTAGGCATTAGAGAGACACACACAAATGAAAATCATCCCCTGTCCTAAAGAAATTTATATACTACTAAAGTGATGCCAATTTATGCAGAGAAATAGACACATGATTCTCTCAGGACAGAAAAAGAGAACACTAGGGATTAGAAAAGTCTTCTTTAGGAGACTCAACTTGAAGTGAACCTTAAAGGAAACCACAGAATGTAACAGGGGAAAGTGAGGAGGGATCACATTCTATACATGGGCACTATCTTGTACATAGACTCAGGGGCATAGCATGGCATGCCTTTCAATCAAGAATAGCCAGTAATTGGGGCAGCTGGGTGGTGCAGTGGATAGAGTACTGGCTCTGGAGTCAGGAGGACCTGAGTTCAAATCCAGCCTCAGACACTTGAAACTTACTAGCTGTGTGACCCTGGGCAAGTCACTTAACCCTGATTGCCTCAACCCCTCCCCCCCCCCAAATAAAAGAATAGCAAGTAGTCTAGTCAGGCTGGAACAGAATTCATAAGGGAGAATAATGTCAAATAAGCCCAGAAAGAGGCAGCTAGGTGACGTAGTGGGTAGAGCGCTGGGCCTAGAGTCAGGAAGACTTATTAGCCTAAGTGTAAATCTAGACTCAAAACACTTATTTACTATGTGATCCTGGGCAAATCACTTAACCTTGTTTGCCTCAGTTTCCTCACCTGTAAAATGAGCTGGAGATGGAAATAACAAACCACTTTGCCAAGAAAACCCCAAATGGGGTCATGGAGTCAGACACCACTGAAACAAGTGAAAAACAACAAACCTAGAAAGATAAGCTGGAATGGTGAAGAATAGGCAAACTATACACCACAGGAGTAGTTCGATGGTAGAGTGGCTAGATTGTTGGCTGGGAGTCAGGAAGTCCTGAGTTCAGACCTTATCTCCAACATCTACCAGTTGTATGATCATTTACCCTCCATCTCAATTTCTTCACTGGTAAAAATGGGATGATAATATCTTCCAGGGTTGTAGTGAGGATTAAATGAAACAATATTTGTAAAGCACTTAGCACAGAGCCTGGCACATAGAAGGTACTTAATAAATACTTATTTCCTCCCTCAATTCCATCTTCCTTTCTTCCTTTAATTTGTTTCCTTCCTTCCTTCCTTCCTTCCTTCCTTCCTTCCTTCCTTCCTTCCTTCCTTCCTTCCTTCCTTCCTTCCTTCCTTCCTTCCTTCCTTCCTTCCTTCCTTCCTTCCTTCCTTCCTTCCTTCCTTCCTTCCTTCTTTCCTTCCTTCCTCCCTCCCTCCCTCCCTCCCTCCCTCCCTCCCTCCCTTCCTCCCTCCCTCCCTTCCTTCCTTCCTTCCTTTCTCCCTCCCTCCTTCCCTCTCTTCCTTCTTTCTTTTCTTCCTTTTCCAAGCTGAATAGTTTGTATTTTAATATCTGGGCAATGAGAAGCCACTGATGCTTCTTAAGAAAACCACATAACTTGTACTTCATGAAAATAATTTTAATAACTATGTGGAAGATGGAGTGGGAAAGGGAGAGATTGGCAGATAGTACTCCAATTATTAGGCTGTTGTAACAATTCAAGCAATAAGCAATAAAAGTCCAAGAATTGTTATAAAGGTAGAACCTATAAGACTTGGCAACAGATAGGCTATAGAAAGTGAGGGAGAATACAGAGTTGAAATTGACTGAAGTTTTAAATCTGAGTGACTAGAAAAGTGACCCTTAAAAGAGAGGGAAATTTGGAAGAGGAGTAGTTTGGAGGAAGCCAGGCAGATGAATTCCATTTTGAATGTCTGAAGTTTAAGATATCTATGAGAGATTGACTTGAAAATGTCTAGCAGGGAGGTGATAATATTCTAAAATTTAGGTGAGAGATTACCTCTAGATATATAAATCAGAGTTATCTATAAATACATGATATTTGAATTCGATGGGAGCTGGTGAGACCACCAAAAGAGAAGATATAAAAAGATAAGAGAAGACCCAGGACAGTCTTGGGGGATGCCATTGATGAGGAAGTGTGACATGGATCCAGGGGGAAAAAAAGCTTGGGAAGGGTCAGGCATATATAGGAAACACACACACACATATACACACATGTATATATGTATATATATATATACACACATATACATATGCATATACATATACATATACACATACACATATATACTACAAAAATCTGGAAAGACTAGTGACTCAAAACCCATGAAGAGGAAAATACCCAGGAGGAAGAAGGTGTTGAATCTCAACTACTCATTGCTTATGGAAACACCTTGATTAGTGATGAAGACATGATCCTGGAGAGATGGGTGAACACCTCCACAGTATTCTCTAGACCTGTCATCAATCAATGCTGAAACCATTGTCTGTATACCTCAGGTTTAAGTCAATCACTATGTAGCTCAACTTCCAACTGAAGAAGAGGTTTTGAATGTCATTAGGTTCCTATTCTGTGGCAAAGACCCTGGTGCTGATTCTATTCTAGCTGTTACAAAGCAGGGGGTCCACTGCTTATATAAAAGCTTAGGGCAATTTTCCAGATTATATGGCAAGAGGAGGTTATGCCCCAGGAGTTCAAGTTCACGTTGTCCATCTCTATAAAGGAAAATAGATTCTGATCAAGGCTGGGTGGGGGGAGGGTGGTCCTCTCTCTTAGTCATTTCTAGCAAGATTCTTACCAGAATCCTTCTTAATAGCCTCATCTTTCATGTAGAAGGTGATCATTTATTCAAGAGTCAGTGTGGCTTCAGAATGGACCAAGGAATAGTGGATATGGTGTTTGTTGCTTGATAACTCCAGGAGAAATGCCAGGAGCAGAATGGAAGTCTGTACACAATGTTTGCCGATCTAATCAAAGCCTTAGATATTGTCAGTGATGAGAACTAGTGGAAGATTATGGCAAAATCTGGTTGTCCAGAGAAGTTCATTAGTGTTGTATGATGGCATGCTTGCACGGGTTCTGATAATGGATAATGCTCTCATGCTTTCCCAATCACCAATGGTGTGAAGCAGAGCTATGTGCTTGCTCCCATGGTTTTAGCAGGATGCTTTTTGCAATGTTGTCAGACTCCTTCAGTGAGGAGGAACACGGAATCAAGGTTAACTACTGCACTGATGATAAATTCTTCAAAATGAAAAAGCTAAAGACTAAAGTAGAGGAAGTATTTTTGCAAGATTTTTTGCTCGCAGATGATTGTGCACCCAATGTAGCCTCTGAAGCTGAGATGCCACAAAGTATGGAACAATTCTCTGTTGCTTGTGATCATTTTGGCCTAAGAATTAAGAATTAATGATTAACACCAAGAAAACACCGGTGATCCATCAGCCAGCACCATGCCATCCATACATGGAACCATCAGTTACAGCAAATGGAGAAGTTTTAAATACTGTGGATAAGTTCACTTACCTTGGCAGTATACTTTTAGGGATTTATTTTTTCTTTCTTTCTTTCTTTCTTTCTTTCTTTCTTTCTTTCTTTCTTTCTTTCTTTCTTCTTCTTTCTTTCTTTCTTCTTTCTTTCTTTCTTTCTTTCTTTCTTTCTTTCTTTCTTTCTTTCTTTCTTTTTGTGGGTCAATGGGGCTTAAGTGACTTGCCCAGAGTCACACAACTAGTAAGTGTCAAGTGTCTGAAGCTGGATTTGAACTCAGGTCCTCCTGAATCCAGGGCTGGTGCTTTATCTACTGCACCACCTAGTTACCCCCAGCAGTATACTTTTGAGGGATATACACATTGATAATGAGGTTGATGAACACATTGCTCAGCAATTGGGAGGCTCCAAAGGAAAGTATGGGAGAGAAGAGGTATTAGACTTGTGGAAATTTATTTTGATTTTGGGACCCTACCTTTGGGCTGAGATTAGAAAGTTTTAGGCCCTCAGGTTTTTCTTCTCTGTGTGGGAGGGGCTGGTGCCCCTCCCCCTCCACTTCAGCTGAGCCAAAAAAGCCCTGTGGGCTGTACAAGACGCCAAGTCAGACAGCTGGGGGAAAAGCCCCAGCTCCCTCCACCCTGAGCGGATCTATCTGAGAGATCCCAGGCTTGTTCAAGCCAGCCTCTGGCATAGCCCATGCAGAGGTACCTGGGTGCACAGCAGGGGGCACAGGCCCCTGGAGCCCTGGGTGTGGTACACACGGGATGCTCAAGTATCCCCCCAGCCGCAGTCCTAGTGTGGCTGGCAGATTAGCTTGGTGTGTGGGGGGAAGCAGGGGACCCTGAAGTTTGAGTGGAGAGAAGGAAGATATATATATGGGAGAGTTATATGCGAAGCGGGGGGCAGACTGACAGAGCAGACAGACAGAACAAGGGGGGCAGTGGAGAGCACAGAAGCGGTCAGCACAGGGTACAGGTTGGAGAAAGCGAAAATTAAGAGAACAAAAGGGGGGGGGGAAGGAGAAAAAGCTAAGAGCAAGAAGGGACAGAGGCCGATATGGAGTAGGAGGGCTTTTCAGTGAGGGGAACGCTAGAAGAAGGTCCGTTGGTATGCAGGAGGAGGCTAAAAACGTTCCAGGCGCAGCAGGTGGAAAGAGATGTACTGGAACGCAGTCAGGTTGTATATTTTATTTCCCTATATTCTTTTTTTGTTTGTTTGTTTGTTTTTTAAGTGAGGCAATTGGGGTTAAGTGACTTGCCCAGGGTCACACAGCTAGTAAGTGTTAAGTGTCTGAGGCCGGATTTGAACTCAGGTTTTCCTGACTCCAGGGCTTTTGCTCTATCCACTGCACCACCTAGCTGCCCCATTTCCCTATATTCTTAATTTTAAATTGTATCTCATAAATAAACCCTCTGCTGTTAAAATGGAAGAGGCTTCTTAATCTTTTGCTTATCATTTTGAGAGTGGAGCAGTGTGGTAGAACTTTGTAAACGGCCCATATTAAATTAATAGCAGTCAGATAGCCAAGTAGCCAGTCAGAAATCCCCAGATTAGTCATCCACAGATTAGTACCCCCAAATTAGCCCTAGTCATTTGAAATATTCTTACATTTGAATGGTGACCCAGATGGGACTTATGGCCCAATTATAGTTTTTCTAAACTTATAATTTTTCATATTAAGGCCAGTTCTCTAATTTTCCAGATGAGATTAGATTAGTTAATTAATTTTTTTTTTACAGACTGACTACCAGACTTAAGGTCCACAGAGCCATTGTGCTGACCTCATTGCTGTATGCCTGTGAAACCTGGACAATATACCAGCACCATGCCAGGAAACTAAATTGTTTCCATTCGAATTGTCTTAGAAAGATTCTGAAGATTACCTGGCATCATAAGATACCAGACACTGAGGTCCTCTCTCAAACGAAACTGCTAAGCATTCAAACTCTACTTCAGAGAGCACAACTCTAATGGGCTGGCCGCATTGTTCAAATGCCAAATGAATGCTTGCCTAGAAAACTATTTTATGGAGAATTCAAAGAAGGCAAGTGCTCACATGGCGGTCAAAAAAGTGATATAAGGACACTATCAAGGTCTCAATAACTTTGGAATTGATTGCATGACATGGAAGACACTGGCACAAGTCTGCCCAGCAGAGCACCAGAGAAGGTGCTGTGCTCTATGAGCAAAGTAGATTTGAAGTAGCTCAAAAGAAACCCCAAATGCACAAATTTAGAGAATCCAAACCAAATGTTCACATGGCTTTATTTGTGCCCAATCTGTGGTAGAGCATTCTGAGCTTGTATTAGTCTGGTCAGTCATAGTTGGACACTCTGTAACTTGATTTTAACATACTGATGTCATTTTGGTCCTCTTCAAGAAGGAATGACAGCAACCAACCAATGCTCTCCTTTCTCTATGCTTTTATAACACTAGTGGTCTCTCTTTGTTCTCCTTCTACATATCTGATGACTTTTTGCTGGATATCCATCTAGATTACAACCAGTAACTATGAATTTTCCTTAATTATATTTTTTTGGGGGGTGAGGCAATTGGGGTTAAGTGATTTGCCCAACGTCACACAGTAAGTGTCAAGTGTCTGAGGCCAGATTTGAACTCAGGTCCTCCTGACTCCAGGGCTGGTGCTCTATCCACTGCTCCACCTACCTACCCCTTCCTTAATTATCTTAAACAAGCTCCATTCCCCTGTCCCTCTCCTCAGTTCCTATGGAACATTTTTATACAAAAAATTCCCATACCTACATATGTAGCCCCTACTTTCTCTCCTTAGCTCTAGTATTTATAACTCCAACCACCTTTTGAGCATGTCAAACTAGATTCTCTAAAGTCATCTCAAATGCAATATGTCCAAAAGAGAATTCATTCTCTTTTTCCCACACTCTCCCTTCTTCCCAACTTTCTCATTAGTTTCAAAGGCACATCATTTTCCTATTCATAAAGGTGAAAAAGTTTTGTCTCACCCTCGACTCCTCTCTTTCACTTCATATGTCCAATCTGATGTCCAATCTGGTTCTTCACAAGGTGTATATGCCCTTTTTTTCCACTCATATAGCTTCCACCCAGATGAAGGCCCTTATCCCCTCATCCACAATAAATATACCCTATTTAAGGGTAAGTTGATGCCAGTATTCCAGGCAGCTGTGAGGCAGGGGAGTGGGGGATGGGTACATGATATAAAGTCACCTTATTTCATTGGGGCAGCATACTCTATCCAGGCAGGTCACTCCTTAACTGGGTCAGTGAGTCAGACAAGGCTTTAGTTACATCAACTAGTCACTAACACTAGTCCAGCACATCTCTGGCCCTATCAACTCCAAAATTCAAAAGTTCCAGACTTTTGGGTCCCATGATCTGTCAGTGTCTTTTTCTAGCCTTGTAGATAAGGAGCTCTTTTAGGGAAATATCTTGTCTAGCAAGGTGGAGGAGGGGAAGGAGTCCTAGATATTCATACTATCAGGGAAGTGACTTTTAAACAGACCTCAAAGGAAACTAGGAGTTCTTTAAGAGGGAGATGAAGGAGTGCATTCCAAAGAAAAAGGAAGTCCTCATTAATCAGACCAGTTCTCTAATCAACTTGATATGAGGAAAGACTACATTACATATGTGGACAATGGTCTGTATGAAGACTCAGAGGACGCTGATAGAATGCCAAATTTGTCAACAAAAGGCCAACACTTTACTATAGCTATGGAGACAGCCATTACTCATAATTACACATTACATTATAGAATGCAAAACTTTTTCAAAAATGCTCTTTGACATCTCCTTCCTCAATATCTCATTATAAAAATGTTCTCTTTTAATGTCCTTTCATTGAATTAAAGGTTCCTAAAAACTCATCTAGTTATTTCCTCCATGAGGCAAAATGAAGCTACTTAAAAGATTTATCTACATAAAATTATTTCTGGAATCTCAACTGTAACTGAAAGTAAGTAGATTGCAACATCTCCTTATTGGAGATATAATCTTTCTTTAACAAGCAAAGATAATGTTAATCATGTAAAGCACTGTCGAAAAAGCACTGGGAGAAAATCATTCTTGCCAACACATTTTCAACCCTTGAAAATTAGAAGCTGGAACTTCCCCACTGGTAACTCTCTGTCTTTATAAAACAATTGTGGCAATTTTCCAAAGGTCACACAACCTATTCATCAGCACTTACATAGTCCTAGAATAATTTTGCAAAGGTTGTGCAGAAACTTAGATGAGGATGAATCATTTCTGAGCTCAGTAGGCAAGGGTAGAAAGGTTTACATCACCAAAGTATACATTATAGCCTCCTTAGTCTTTTAAAATGTTCATTTCCTACCATCTGTCAAACTTTTCCTTTTACAAAATGGATCAAGAAAACGAATGTTTAGGTATCTTTTGATGTAATTAGATAAGGAGATGCAAGTCAATATTACAATTCCCTGGACTGTGTTTTTCTATGGTATTTATTAATGATAGTAATATATTTATAAGAGAATGACTTTTTGAATATTTCATAACAACTCTGGAAACTAGCACTAGCTAAATAAATAAATTAATATATTTTATCACATTTTCTAGATGAGATCAGAAGAACTATTTCTGGCTACCTGACAATATTCTGTGGTATATGTTTTTCCTTTAGATTGTTCTATTTTTAATAAACAAGTTCCTCCACAGCAAAATGTGTGAGTTTTCATTAACATGTATAACAGTTGGCTGATAATGAGTAAATTTCACAGAGGTCAAGTGCTATGCATTGAGTCCCCTTCTATCTATCACAGACAAAGCTGGAGCTAGCAGCTTTTGTACCTGATGAAAGGGGTGAGGGAGTTAGGACTATTGATGAAACGTACTATCCACATCCAAAGAAAGAACTAATATTGATGGAAAATAGGCTGAAGCATGTGATTTTCACTTTCTTTCAATTTTTTTCTCTCATTCAAGTTTTCTTGTACAAAATGACTAATATGGCAATGTTTTACATAATCATACATGTATAACTCATATCTGATTGCTTACTACTTCAGGGAAGGGCAATGGGAGGGAGGGAAGGAGGGAGAAAAATTGGAATCCAAAACTATAAATAAAAATGTTTATTACTTAAAAAATAGGGTGAGGAAAGCCTGCCTCAAACACAGTGAGGTTACTTCAATGTTGGGGTGAGTGGGACGACTTACTAGGACTTTGACCTTTAGGTCCAAAGCCTACCACCAGATGCTTCTGTATCGTTAGAATGGAATGAGCAGAATTAGGAGAGGGGACATGAATGGGACTGGAGATACCACAGTGGGGAAAAAGTATATCCTAGCACAAAGACATATTCAGGTGAGGAGAGAACTAATGGGAACAACTTTCTTTATTTCCTGTACTGGAACAAAGCTCTATGGCCCTGTTGCAGTTATGACTCTAATAGGGGGAAGGGGTGTTATGGAGCCAGTTCCAACTGGCTCACGAGCCAATTGTTAAATTTTCAGAATGAGTATGTGCCTCAGAATCAGGCAAACAAATCAAGACCTGATTTCATTGTTTTGTTGATTGTTTAGATTTGTCTTAATGATGCAGTTCAGACTTAAAAGTGTGTTGTGAATATGTTCCTCCTCCCTGCCTTCCACAGTTAGTAAACTTTTAACAACACATCCCTGCTCTCATCACTAGAATTTGCTATGATTTTGGTAGGTTCCACCAATATGAGCCTAGTAGGACTGATTCTGATTCATCTGTTTTGCCTATTCTTTATCAATATCTAACATACCATGTTGGGGAATATGTTGCTATCAGGTCTTTGCATAAACACCTAAGCCCTTTAGTCCAGAACAGATTTTTAGGACTAGAAAATACTTTTACTTTTATTCTCTAGTTTGAAAGGAAAGGCTTATTTGGGATTTGTCTGAAGGAATTTAGAAATATATATATTCATATAAAGAAGTTGGGAAGAATAACAAAGTGAAAGCAAACCTTGTCCCTTATGTCCTAGTCATGGGATTTTCCCCCCATGAACATAAAAGATATACTAAGGATTCAAAATCATAAATATGACCTTTCAGTTTAAAATAATTAATCCATGTAAATATTGTTTGTTAGTGATTTCAATTTATACTTTGGTAAGAGAGAGAGAGGGCCAGAGATAGAGCTTAAAATGAATTGCTTCAGATGAGTATTTCCTTGGTCTTTAAACACTCTTAGCTGCTTTGATGACATTTTTTTGATCTATTCAATAATAGACGTGTATACTCATTAGCATATGTGAGAGCAAAACAAAGAACATCAGGGAACTTTGGTACTTAAGGATCTGTGATTTCATCAATGTGGGCAACCCATTCATCCCTCATCATCCTGTGTAATTCCTCTCCATCTTACATCTTCCTATAAATATTCCATAGACCATCTGCTTAGCATGCTGGAGGCCTTTCTTTTTTTCTTCTAATTTTGCCAGGGACCAATTCAATAGGATTATAGGTCCATAATGCATACTAAGAGCTGAAAGAACTACTTTGACATCATCTAGTCCAATCCCCTTATTTTATAGATTATGAACCCATGTCCCAGAGAGATTAAACAACTTGCTCAACTCAAGGTCACTCAGATAGTAAGTGGAAGAATGGGGACTTAACCTCAGGTCCTCTGAGCCCTAGAGAGAATGTTCTTTTCACTACCCCAAACTACCTCCAGTAATGGATGGGTATCAGATCTTTGATTTAACTGGTAAAGGGAAATCTTGGTGAGGAAACACTCTCTACTGATTCAGCTTGGCACCTTCTCTTCAATTTATTGACACAGATTGTTACATTTAATAATAGTCGAGAGTCAGTTACATTTAGGAATATTTCAGTCACCCAGTGACTTCCTCATATACTTGTCTGATTTTCATATTAAATGTTTCCCTTGTTTTTTAAGTATAGTTTTAGTTTTTTTAATAGTTGTCATTCTGACATGCTTTAAAACTACAAACTTTCCTCACAACCACCCTGTGAAGTAGGAGGTGCAAGTATTCTTTTCCCATTTTATAGGTAACCAATTAACCAACAATATTAAGCACTTATTACTGGTCAGGCTGAGACACAAGTATAAAGAATGAAACAAACCCAATTCACAAAGGGCATGAGTTCTAATGAAAAAAAAAACCCAACTAGTATATATAAAAACATATATAGGGGCAGCTAGGTGGTGCAATGGATAAAGACCAGTCCTGGATTCAGGAGAACCTGAATTCAGAGCCGGCCTCAGACATTTAACACTTATTAGCTGTGTGACCCTGGGCAAGTCACTTAACCCTCATTGCCCTGCAAATAAATAAATAAAATTTTAAAAAACCATATATAACACACAATAAAGGTAATAAAGACAAAAATATGCATATTAATTATCAAAATACAAGGGAATTAGAGCAAGAGGGCACTAGCAGTTGAAGGATCAGTAAAAGCTTCATGGAGGTTCTTGAACTATTGCTTAAAAGGTGGGGGTGGGGAGGTCTTGGAGGCAGAGGAAAGGAGGAAGGGCATTCCAGGAATAAACAGCCAATGGAAAGGCATGAAGATAAGAGATGAGGAATAGAGTGCAGTCTGTGAGTGAAGGTTTTTATTTCTAAAGGTTGGGGGATACTTGGGCATATTTCAAAGTCTTATGAAAGGAACCAATTGATAGGGAAAGCTCAAGATTATATGATGCAATCTTGTGAAGAAGAAGAAAGGAGAGGGGGTTGAGTGCATGCTTAGAAGGGTTGACCTTGGCATGGAGAAGGGCAAAATCTTTTTCAGATACAAGGTGAAAAAGAGGAGAGAATAGGAGATGATGTAAAGGGATTTTGAGATAAAGAAAATGGGAGAAGAGGAGCTCATATTGAATGTTTTTAATATGTGGGCAAGGAAACTGAGGCTCAGGGATTTGCCCATAATCTCACTGATACAATGTATCAAACTAAAACCTAGATTTCAAAGAGTATTAGAAAGGTTCTAGGGAATGTCAATTGAAGTTGTTATGTGGTAATTTCCATTTGAGGAGAATGAAATGATCAGGATTCTTCAGGATCAAGGTTGAGAAGAAATAAGACTACAAATCTCAGGTGTTGTGACAATTTCCCTTACACAATGCTTTCAATAGTAGCCATAACACTCAGGCTACCCCTTGATTATTTTTCACTTTCTCTTCAGGAATAATCTACCATAGCTTCCCATTATGTATGTTCTTGATGAATAATAATCACAACTTACGTTTACTTTATTTTATCACAACCCTATAAAGTAGGCATTATTATTATGATCTTGTAGATTATTAGGAAGCTGAAACTGGGTAACTCAGGTCATTTTGTATGGTACTATGTCCTTTCTACTCTATCATATTGCTTCAGTTTGTGTGTGTGTGTGTGTGTGTGTGTGTGTGTGTGTGCATTTGTAAAGGGATGGGGCAGGGGGGAAAATGGTATAAATGAAGATAGTCTTCAAAATTTGGATAATGATACTTGAGTTTCCTACCTTATAGGTTTTTGTGAAGAAAAGTCTTTGTAGACCTTAGAGTGAGTGATATGTTGTATGTGCTTGTGTATGTCTGTGTGTCTCATGTTTAACAATACAAATAAACATTGCTACTGGGCCCTGTGAGGCTGGGGTATTTTCCATCTTCCCCTCCAGTTAAGGGACCCCTTTCATTTCTGGATCCACATTATAACTAGGTTCAGGTCTGAGGGAGCCTAGCCTTGCAAAAAAAGATTAGGTTCCTTCTCATACACTCTGGCTTTTTATACCTTATTCCAAGAGCCCAAGCGAAAATTCTTTCCTCTACATGAAAGAATTGTTAAATACAAAAGACTCACAAATATTCATCAAAAAATCAATAACCTTACAGAAATTTATGATTCTTTTAGACTTAAAATATCAAAACCTGAAGAAGTTAGAAGTACTAAATGATATTTCACCTTAGAGGGGGTTCTATACCTTCTCCCTCAAAGTCACTGTCTTTTGGCAAGCTAGGATGGAGTTTGATCTCATTCTCCTGCCAATGGTTGTCTTCTTGAGGAAACACTATACTGAGGGCTTCTCTTGAAATTACAACTAACACTATTTAGGGAAATCAGGAACTCCTGAGCTTACCACTCTTCAAAAGTCCATCTCAGAATCTGTATTACCTATGATAAGGCAAAGAAACACAAAGGAGAAGAGGCAGCCAGAAGTGGGACAATAAATGTTTACAAGTGCCTACTATGTGTCAGGCATCTTGCTAAGCTCAGGTACAAATATAATAAAGACAATCCCTGCCTTAGGGAGTTTACAATCTAATGGAAGACAACACACAGAAGAAAGTTGAAGAGGACTGGGGAAGGCTTTGGGAGGAGCTCTTCAGGGAGTATATCTAAATGCAAGTTGAAATCCAAGCAACACATATTCTCGATCCACTTGGCCTTTCCTATGTGGATGAAAAGTCCAAACTCCTTTGAATAATTACACATCTTTTCCGAGAGACTCTGAAAAGTGTTGGAGCCTGACCAAGCAGTCGGACCAATTTCACTCACAGGCAGGAGCCCCTGGAATACCTCATCATCTATAAAGAATCCCTCTTAGATTTGAAATCTATGCTAGATCTCCTCCATTATAGAGATGAAAACCTTTGGTAAGCATACAGCTTCCTTGTTTTATTTTTCACTTGACGTTTATGATCAAAAGAGTTGCTATAAATGGTTATTTCTGTTATTACCTTCAAATGAAGTAATGATCTTTCAACTGGAGACATCTTGGAAATAGAGTGTAATGCAGCATCTTGCTCTACTGAATCAAGTGGATTTTTTCATCATCAACAAACGTAAGCACAATGGGATCTTACATGTTCTATATCTTTCAATTATTTATAATTTTTTTGGGGGGGTGGGACAATGAGGGTTAAGTGACTTGCCCAGGGTCACACGGCTAGTAAGTGTCACATGTCTGAGGCCAGATTTGAACTCAGGTCCTCCTGAATCCAGGGCTGGTGCTTTACCTACTGTGCCACCTAGCTGCCCCCTTAATTAATTTTTAATGGTAAAATATGGTTCATTGTTGAATATCATGTGAAAAAACTTGGTTTTTCCCTATTAATTCTGAAATTGAGGTTATCTGTTTCTCATATAGATGATTCTCATAAAGCAACAAGTCAGTCAACAAACATTTATCTATGAAATGTATACTATGTGCAGGGCAATGTCCTAAGCAATTGTGGGAGAAAAGGTGTATAGTTTAGAGAATAGCTGTTGATGTTCAGGATTGCCTTTTTTTTTCAGTATTATTGAGGTCTGAGGTTCTTTCCATACCTTTGGTTTCTTCCCTTCCTTCAGTATCTTTAAGGTCAATAAGACATGGAATATAACCGCTTATGAGGAGCTAAAGATGAGTATTATACAGAAGGAAAAATGGAAAGATTCATGGTGGGGATGAGCAGGATGCAACTTATAATTAAGGAAGAAGAAGAAGAAGAAGAAGAAGAAGAAGAAGAAGAAGAAGAAGAAGAAGAAGAAGAAGAAGAAGAAGAAGAAGAAGAAGAAGAAGAAATTAAATCACTATAGAATCACATGAAAGGAAGAGGAATTGGACTGGTTATGCGAAAATCATAAGTGAC
Organism: Dromiciops gliroides; assembly: GCF_019393635.1. NCBI lineage: Eukaryota > Metazoa > Chordata > Mammalia > Microbiotheria > Microbiotheriidae > Dromiciops > Dromiciops gliroides. The sequence goes on from NC_057863.1 coordinate 206,047,831, forward strand.
GACACTGAGGCCTATGCAATGTTAGAAGAAATGAAGGAAGGCCTCTAGGGTATTGTGTTCGCCATCTTTGGTGAACTTAGGGGAGGATATGGACAAGAGTCATACAGCCAAGGACGGGTTACAATTTGCAGTGTTAGAACAAACTATCCAAATGATGAGATCACAGATTCACTTGAGAATAAGGGAATGGTAAAGACTAAAACTGACCCCAGGACTGCACTAGTTACAACTTTTGAAGGTGAAGCAACAAGAGTAACAAAATAAAATTATTTTCCCTTATGATACTTAGGCAGGCAAAATAATTGTGTTTGTTATAAATTTCCTGTTTTTTAAAGATAAGTGATTGGGTATGTGAAGTGGGTTTATAATTTCTATCATAATCATATTCTCATCTAATCCTTTCTATAATAACTATTCCAACCCTACGCTGTGCAAAACTATCTCATTTATTTTGTGGTGCTTTCTACTGTAAATTGTTCTATTTTTCCTGAAATATATTTATTCACTCAATCTTTGCAATTTCTTTAAGTATCTTAGTACAATATATACTGTCATAATACTTATGTTTAGACATATGAGGTTCTGTCTACATTGTACTTTTAAGTGGCCTAGAAAGGCTCCCAAGAACTTCAAATGCCATCCCTAGATTAGGCACTTGTATAAGGTAACTCACTCATCCTCTTTCTGCTCTTTTTGTACCTTTGGTTGGACAGTTGTGACAGTTGGCCATATCATGAATTGTCAAGTTTTAAAACTTCAGTTACCTTTTTCCCCCTAAAGTATTCATGAATTATGAATACCATCTTTGCCTGGAATTGTTCCTAGTAAAGTACATTGACAAAGGAAAATTGATTTCCCACAAGTGTGGATTTTCTGTAATATTAATCTTTTATATAGTATATTATTTTAAAGAATAATTTTCAATTAGTTGGCAGCATTTACCTTATCTTTATCAATAATAGAGAAAATCATATTGAATAAATCATACCATATAATGAAAAAGAAATGAAGAGTGAAAATTGGGTACGAGATCTATTTTTCCTGAAGTATGTCTACTCATTCAAACTTTACAATTTCTTTCTTTTGAGTATCTTAGTACCATATATAATGTCATCATACTTATGTTTAGATATATGTGGTTCTGTCTACTTGTACTTTTAAGAGACTAGGCATAAGTGTTTGATTATTTTGTATGGTATTACAATTGTAAGAAGAGAAGAAATTTGGAGAATATTTTTACCCTGTTCATCTTTAGCCTGCTGATCTCTGTAGCATTCTCACCCTCTCCCCCAATACTCTCTCATCTCCAGTTCCAGAATCATTCTGAGGTAGGTAACTCTATCTAAGCTCTATTGCACCAGCCCTGGATTCAGGAGGACCTGAGTTCAAATTCGGCCTCAGACACTTGACACTTACTAGCTGTGTGACCCTGCGAAAGTCACTTAACCCCAATTGCCCCACAAAATTAACTAAATAAACAAACAAACAAACAAATAAATAGATAGATAAATAAATAAATAAATGTATTTTAGAATTTTTTTTCCTTCCCTCTAGTCATAGAAAAGGTAAATTTACTCCTTACTAAGACCCTTCCCTTTACCTACAGAGTTAACCATATTCCCTCCCTTCTTGGGTACCTTATCCTAGCCATCAAGATCTTATTCATGGATCTTTACTCTCTCTCTCTCTCTCTCTCCTTTTTCCATTTAATTTGTCTACAAATATGCTAATCCCCCTCTCTTATTTTTCACACACACACATACATACAAAGAGGAAAGGAGGGAGGGAAGGAGGAAGGAGGGAGGGAGGGAAGGAAGGAAGGAAAGATAGAAAAGAATGAATGAATGTATACCACCATATACCTCATGTTCTTATACTTGAAACTCTGGTCTGATGTTAAATGTTATTCTTCCCTTCCCTTTACCTCCTATAGCTAATTAAATAGCTTGTGCTATTTCTAAACCCTCACAATTATTTTTAATGTCCATTCTTTAACCCCACTTCTACTATGCTAATGTAGGCCCTAGTTTCCTTCCACTTGTCTTTCAATAACCATATAACTGTTCTCTTCACATCCAATGTGTCATTTCTAGTACACTATTCTTTTTTTTATTTAATTTTTATTTTTTGGTGGGGCAATGAAGGTTAAGTGACTTGCCGAGGATCACACAGCTAGTAAGTGTCAAGTGTCTGAGGCCAGATTTGAACTCAGGTACTCCTGAATCCAGGGCCGGTGCTTTATCCACTGTGCCACCTAGCTGTCCCTAGTATACTATTCTTTATGTAAATATTTGTCCTTAAAAAACCCACCAAAAACCAAAAGAAAACAAACAAAAAAATACTTTCTTCATTCCCTCTTTACTTTGCCTGACTGTCAAGTGTTTGTACAATTGGATGCTACCCCATTTTTCTAGCCTTGTCTATTCTTTTTTGGTTTTGGTGAGGCAATTGGGGTTAAGTGACTTGCCCAGGGTCATATAGCTAGTAAGTGTTGTGTCTGAGTTCAGATTTGAACTCAGGTCCTCCTGAATCCAGGGCCAGTGCTCTATCCACTGCACCACCCAGCTGCCCTCAGCCTTGTCTATTCTTAATGAATTTTATATTTCTATCAAATTGGCTGCCTAGGCTTATAGAGCACCAACCCCCTCACTCATGAGCCCATTAAAAACAATAACAATAGCAGCAACATTTAAAAACTACCTGTCCTTTAACACATCCTGGCTTAGAATCCATTTAAAACTAGCTTATTAGCCCCTCTCAAATGGTTACATTTTTACAGGTTGTGCAGAGACCACATTAATTCAAAATATAATTCAACAAGATGGTACAGAAAATCAATGGAACAGAATTTTCTGATGCACACTTTTGGCATGCTCTCCTACAGATTATTACACCATCAGTGAGGAATGAAACATATAAAAACAGTTCTCATTTTATGTAATTTTGCATTGTGCAAATTCACCTTTACATGAAGAATTCTGAGAAACCTACATTCTGAAAGAATTAGATAAATTCCTTACTCAAAGCAGACACTGTATGATAAGACACTAAGAGGCCAGCAGTGTAAGCAGAGGTGGGAAGCTAAGAACCTCTCTAAGTCAGTGCCCTTGTGTCTGCAGAAAGTGAGTGATACTGTGCCTCCCCCTGTGTTCAATAGAGATCTTCTTCTGTTCCTGATGGCTGGTGGCAAACATGTTCTTTAGAGGAAAAGTGAAGCATCTCATAGGCTTAAACCAATAGACTTGGAAATGAAAATGAACATAATTACAAAATATGGAGGACAAAAATTGTCATCAATAGGGCATGAACTTAGTCTTGTGGTGTCAACTGTGAACTCCATAGTGAAGGATGCTGCCGAATAAAGGAGCATGCAGAAGGCAGTGCTTTCATGGAGTTGACTTATCCATGGAAACAAAGAGCGGTGCTGTTATAGAGATGGAGAAGCTATTAACTACATGGATAGAAGACCAGACTCAGAATATTCCTTTAAGCTTGTTGCCAATTCAAACCAAAACTCCAAGCCACATGAAGATTTAAAGGGAAAGTACTCTGAAGGAATACAGGTATTTATAGCATGCAGTGGCTGCAAGATTTGAAATCATTCAGGATTTTATAATGTGTAAGTGTCAGGAGAGGTTGCTAATGTAGATATTGAAGCAGCAAAGAGATTCCCAGATTTTCTTCAAAAAAAAAATAATAGATGAAGGTCCCTACTTGATGGAGCAAATCTTTAATGAAGATGAAACTGGACTATTTTATCAAACAATGTCATCTTGAAACTACATCTTGGTGGAGGAAAAAAAAATGTGTGGACATAAAGGTTGTTTTATTTTTTTGTGGGCAATGGGGGTTAAGTGACCTGCCCAGGGTCACACAGCTAGTAAGTGTCAAGTGTCTGAGGCTGGATTTGAATTCAGGTCCTCCTGAATCCAGGGCCAGTACTTTATCCACTGCGCCACCTAGCTGCTCCCCATGAACATAAAGTTTTGAAAAATAGAGTGAGTCTTCTGCTTGGAAGGAACACATCTGAGACTTGCAAATTAAACTTCTTTTTGTGCACTACTCAGAAAATCCCAGAACATTGAAAGGAATCAGCCAGGCTACATGTGCATTATTTCACTAAGCCTAAGGTTTGGATAACCCTTGTCATCTTTGAATAATGGTTTATGTACTCATCCCCGAAGTGAAGAAGTTTTGTAATGATAATGGAAATTCCTTTAAGTTTCTACTTATTTTGGATAATGGCCCAGGTCACCCACTCAATCAGGATGATTTTAATGGAAATGTAAAAGTTCTCTACCTTCCCCATAACACTACCTAATTTGTACCTATGGATCAGGGAGTGATTTCGAATTTCAAAGCATATTATTTACATTTGCCCAGGCAGTTGCAACTTTGGATGCAGATAAGGACTTGATATTGAGAGATTTCTGGAAGTCCTAGAATATTTACTGTACAATCCAGAATATTGCTAAGACATGTAATAGAACCAACCATATAGGAAGAAAGTTTAGAAAACAGTGTGCCCACAATTTCATTCCCTCCTGGATTTGACAAAGAGGAAATGGAAAAAGAGAGTAATAAGATTGTAAAATTAACATAAGAACTGGAGCTAGCAGAAGATGAAAATGATGTGGAGCAATTGATGGAGATTCATGGATAACTGTCTAATGAGGGTCTGATTTAGCTGCTGGCTGCAAAGGTTACAGAAGAAGAAAGAGAAGTTTTGGAACCTGAAATGTTCACAATGCAAAATTGGCAGACATATCTCATCATTTAAGTGAATTTTTATTTTTGTTTTGAAAAGATGGATTGAAATACTTCAAGATTTTTTAAAGTTCAAAGACTAGTTGAGGATAATATTGCTTGCTATTGTTCAAGTGAATTTGTGCTTGAGCGCCCCAATTATCCAGGTAACTGAGAAGAGCGATATGAAGACTGGCTGTATTAACTAAGATATAGAGTGAGTGGCTTGACATTCCAACAATCCTTTGCAGTGACCCAGAGTAAACCTAGCTGGATGCTTATATTAGCTTTGAAACAGACCCTGAGCTATTTGGTGGTTTATGACCCTTCAAGAGACATCACTGTTTTTGAAGACTTTCCTGACTTTTCCAGGTTATGACACTCTTGGACACCTCTTATTTTATGCTGTTTGGAGACACCTTTATCTCCAGAGATTCCCCCAGTTTTGTTTTGTATTTTCCCTGATGGGCATTTCTGATGGTCTCATTATTACTTAGATACTCTGGAACTATTTGCTGGATTTTCAGTTTTTCAGTATTATCTGCTCTTAGTTCTTTGGTTTCCATCAACAAGGTGCAGTAGCCAGTAAGGCTCTTTTTGAAAAGGACATGCTGATGTTCCTATATTCCATAGCCATTGAGGCTATAAACTATTGTACTTAGTCAGGTAGTCTTCAAAAACCTAAAGCATACCATCAGGTTAAGATAGCAATACCATGTGACTATATTTTACTTCTCTTCACAGCATCTTACTTCACAGCACTTTATTATGGACATAACATTAAGGTTGATTTTCAGGATTACAGAAATTGACTTCTTAGTAACTTTTTTTCTATTTGACGGACAAGAAAGTTGGAAAAATGGCATTTAACTTCTCTGAACTTTTTCCAACCTTCTTTAAATTCTGTGACAATTGAATTAGTACAGGGTATTCCACATGTGCATATATTTCCAGTGCCTATCAAAGTACAAAAAAGTATTATTGGTTTTGTTTCTCCCAAATGATTCAGATATACAAAACTATGTATTTCCAGGAATAACTTTTAAATTCTTTTTTGAGGTATGAGGAAACAAAGTAACAGAAAAGTTTATTATCCAAAACTTAGTTCTGAATTTTCATGCACGTGGATATTGGATATGATCTTCAATTCCATCCACAATTTAACAAAGCCTTATGTGTATGTAGACAATATGTACTAGTAGAAAAAGACTTCCTTTGCCAAAATACCAAGGTACCAACATACAGGTTGGACAGTAAGGCTTATTGGGAGGAAGAAGGAAATCCATAGGAACAGCAGCATGTGGAAATCATGGTGCTTATTAAAAGTAGAAAGCCAAGTGGATGAAGCTAAGTGATGAAGTAAACCTGAGCCAAGTGGACCATAGGAAGTGTTACAATCTGACTGTGCTACTGTAGCAAGAACTGTGACAAAAGGAGATGAGTCTATTTTATGTAATAGCTCATTTCTTTCTTTTTTCTTTTCTTTCTTTTTTTCTTTTTCTTTTCTTTTCTTTTCTTTTTTTTTGCAGGGCATTGAGGGTTAAGTGACTTGCCCAGGGTCACACAGCTAGTAAGTGTCAAGTGTCTGAGGCTGGATTTGAACTCAGGTCCTTTTGAATCCAAGGTCATTGCTCTATCCACTGCACCACCTAGCTGCCCCCAATAGCTCGTTTCTTAACACTCTTTAAGCTCTGGAGCAACTGGACCTGTAAAAGGCATCACACATGTAGGTGCATTATGATTTTGTGTAAGTTATAAGACTATGCTTTCCAAATGAACAACCCAATTTCAGTCACATGACTCATTGAAAACCAGAGTTTGTAATGGAGAGGGACCTACCCTATTCATAACAGACAGTCTCCCAGTCAATTCTGTGGCTAACTGGGGAAGATCTGTACTGAATGGACCTCCATAAGTGAGAGAGCACTTCCAACTAGGTGTTTATAGAACCATTCAAACAGTAGAATCTACTGGTTTTTAATTATGTTATGGTCAAGGATGGCAAAACTCTTTTGGGGGGAAAGAAAATAGTGATGTGGTATTGAACAAGTTAATCTCTTTGGCCCCCAATTTCCCACTTTGTAAAATGAACATAATATTTACACTACCTACCTCACTGAGTTGTTGGGAGGAAAGTACTTGGCAAATCTTAAAAATAAGTACATGTGAGTTATTATTATCTGTACCATAAAGGGGGCAGACTAGATAATCTCTAGGTCCCTTAGAACTCAAACATTCTTTCTTAAAAAATTAAAAGACTGAAAAAAAAAAAACCCAGCCATGCTTCTAGTATGATATATTTCCCTTAACTATGGATTGACCTTTTAAATCAATTGTCATTCCTTATACATATCCATGGGCATGAATTCCCATTATTAAGTTGATATAGTCTGTGATAATTTACAAAAGGTGAATGTAAAGGTTATGTCTTTCACTGACAGTTCCAGATTGGTTTGTCTGAATTAATACTAACTCTGAATAAAAGACATTTCCTACAGCTGTACCTTTTTCATTCTTTCTTTTCCATTAGTGTCACTAGCTTCCCAGGGGTCTTATCTCATAACTTGTATATTTATGGATAAGCCATTAATGACCCTATTTACATCTTCTGGACAGAATGGACATCTTCTTTGTAATCCCTTTTCTCTTGATTCTTTTACCTTGTTATCCTCATAACCCAACAAGGTTACTTTATGTGGGAAAGCCACTTTTTGCTTCATTGTTTTGCATTATTAGTTAAATACTAAAAGCATTTATTATAAAGTCATAAACAAAACATAAAGCACAATTTATATGCAAATGCTATAACTATAATAGAATTTACAGCAAAATTATTAGTTAATAATTTGAAAATATTCCATTATATTCAAGTCCTCACATATATTTGGTGGAGGAGCAGGCAGAGTTGGATGGAGTCATCCTTGAGAAATGAGTGGTATATGTATAAAATATGTGTGAGCACCACACTCTATCTATCCATTTATCCAACTCTATCTATCTATCAGATGTCCCAAAAGTATTAATGTAGTTTTAAAATGTTTAAAGCTTTAGCTTAAATAACTTGAACAGTACTAAGATTTTTTGGGATACTCTATATAAAACATATATAAATATATCATATATGCAGATTGTATATTAGATACATCACATACCCATAATATAATACATGTATATTATATATACATGTGCATATTATATGCACATTATATATACACACATGCCTTTTGTATATGTGTGCATACACATTTATACACACATGTATATGGTATACGTGTGTATGTACATGCACATTATATAGGGATATTATATATATGACATACATGTGTATATAATATGCCTATATAATGTGCATGTGTATACAATATACATATATTATATGTGATGTAAATTATATATCTATATATCTACACATATACTGTATTTACATATGTTTTATATAGAGTATCCCAAAAATCTTAGTGCCATTCAAGTTATGTAAGCAAAAGCTTATATATAATATATATACACACATATATATACAGATACACATATATATGTATGTGTATAAATATAGGTATATGTATACATGTGTATATATACACACATACACACACACACACTTTTTTAAAAGAAGAAATAAAGAAATAAACGGTTGTTATACTATGTATTGTGTTTTGCCATGTGGACTAACTAACACAATCTAAGAATAGTGCAGTTAAATATTCAAATGGATCTTAGATCTCTTTAGTTTGGCAATTACCTCTAATGATGCAGATTACAACCCATCCATGCTTGCCTAACTTGTGAAACTAATTCATGTTCTCTCAAAAGTTCAACACAGAGGATCCACTTAAAATTCTGGAGATCCTCCTGTCTTTCTCCTGACACCGAGTGGGTAATAGTGGAACATTCTGGCAGTGCATCTGTCATCCTTCACTCTTGCTGTATGACCAACTATCTACTTTGTCTGTCATACAATTCCTTGATGACATCCTTTGCTTTTGTTCTTCAGAGTTCCTCACAGGATATATGGTTGGGCCTACTTATGCCCACCATGTGCCTTTCCATTGCCCTCTATTTGATACTCACGCTTAGTTCCTCAGAGTTATTAGTATTCCAGATCTTGTTGTTTTAGAGCAGCAGTAGTAAAATGTTTGTATCGAAAAATTGCTTTCCTTGGCTTTCATGGGAAGCTTGGGGTCAGTAAAAGAGCTTTTCAATTTCCTGAGAACAATCCATACCATAGAATCAAGGTGGAGGAGGAATTCCCTGAGGGTGGTCTTCTAGATGCTTCTGGTTTTGGCTGACATTATGTTAATTGCATCAAGCCCCAAGATGCTGCAAAGCCTCTTAGAATAGATCTATAATCATTCAAAGGAGTTTGTTCTGCCCATCTAAATCACAAAGATCAATCAGATGAAGATTCTCTATTGCCCATATTTCAACATACATTTGAATGGATACTCCATAAAGTTTGTTCAACAGTGTGTATATATATATATATATATATATACACACACATATACATATATATACACATACATATACACACACACATATATATATAGGACATACATATACACACACACATAGGACATATATATATATATGACACACACGCACACATATATATAGGACACACACATATATAGGACATATATATATATATATATATATATATATATATATATATATATATATATATATATATATATATATATATATATATATATATATATATATATATATATGACAGTACAGATGGACAATTAAGCTGGACCCAGAGCTGAACAGAACAGTATATGACTTCTTGAATTGGAATAAGGGCCTACAGGAGCCATAGAATCATAGAATTATAGATTTTAGGACTGGAAGGAATCTTAGAAGCCATTAAGTACAACCCCTAGAAACTGAATCACAGATTAATATTAATGATATTATTGATGTTGATAGTTCCATTAATATTAATTATCCCATTAATAACATGGAATTATTAAACTGTCTGAAATCCCATAGTTAAATATATGAAGAAGAATTCAAATGCAGATAATCTTGACTCAAGTCCAGTACTCTATCTGCTATTCCATACTCTCTCTCATTGATAATATGAAACTGCCCTTCCTGATTCTGGATAACTATATACTTTGGCTAAGTACCCAGGTTCTTTGGAGATGAAGAAACACCTGGATATTTTTAGACATGTGTGACTCAGTAATAATAATACTAATAACTAATAACTATATCAATAATAGTAATAATGACAATGGTGATAATGGTGATAGTGGTTATTATTAGTAGCATTTATTTAACAAAACATTCTACAAGTGTTTTCGCATTTTATCCTTAAAACAACCTTGAGAGAGATACTGTAATTATCTCCATTTTACAGATGAGTAAACTGAGGCAGTTTGAAATTACATGACTTCGCCAGGGTTACATAGCTAATATGTGCCTAAGGCTTGTATTTAAACTCAGGTCTAAAACTCTATCAAGTATGCCTCCTCATTGCCTAATGTTTAAAGGCTTCCATTTTGAAATGACAAAACACTCCCTTGTTGTCCCTTAGAGGGAAAAACTGATGACTCAGTGGATCTTTAAAAAAGGCTTTACTCTTCCTTTGATTCTTCTATGTAGAAAATAGTGATGCCTATACATAGCCTCCCCATGATCATGCGTGACATTCCTCCTTCCCATTCCACTGCTCTTCCCATGGAACATGGACACAAGTAGTCGAGCTTATGCCTGGACCTCCATGTCTTTTCCACTTGGTCTTCTCTTTCCTGAGGAGGTGATCAAGTATCAGCTTGGAGATAGATGTGTCCGGGCTTAATAGTGGTCTTGAAGTTTCAAGAGGTTTAGAGAACTATTGAGTCCCTCAAGTTAGGATGACTAGAGACAGAAGGAGTTTCTTCATTAAAGAAAATGACCACTGACAGAAGGTATGTACTGGAAATCTTTTGCAGAATGCAGAGTTGAGGAGAAGCATTGAAATGCCTATCGGTAGATTCATCTAATCCCCTTTCATTTCCTCTGCTGATTTTCTACAACTTATTCTGCATAGATCTTGGCTAATACATAATTGTTTGCTTATTGTTTCCCCCATTAGATTATGAACTCCTTGAATGTAGGGATTATTTTTTTTTGCCTTTCTTTATATCCCCCAATCCCAAAGCTTATCACAGTACCTAACACATGCTAGGCATTTATTAAATGCATGTTGACAGACTATGTTGTAAGGAGATTTAAGCTATCATCTCTGAGAGAGTATAATAGTAGTTGTGAGTTGGTACTGAATCTTATTTAAAATTCTGTCAATGAACATTGTAAAGCATTTTTTTGGCATTAATTTTGTGTGCAAGAAATAATAGCTGCCCCCATCTGACACATATTGTTATTAATGAATTTCTACTCCTCACTTTGGGGAAAATCTGACATATAATCTATAAGTAGATTTTCCCCAGGGTACTTGTTTGTAGTGTGTAATGCACCAAAGAGTATGAAAAAAGGGAACCTGAATTCTCTCATCGGCAGCTAGGTAGCTCAGGTGATAGATTGTGAGGCCTGGAATCAGAAAGACTCATCTTTCTGAGATCAAATCTAACTTTAGACATTTACTAGCTGTGTGACCTTGAGCAAGTCACTTACTCCTGTTTGTCTGAGTTTCCTCAGTCTATAAAACATGCTTGAGAAAGAAATGGTGAACCACTCCAGTGTCTTTGTCAAGAAAACACTCTCATTAGAATTCAGAATCTCCTAAAGCAGATACCGGCCTGGACTATGTGCATGGGTGCAGAGTTGAAAACTCCTTAAGGAAAAGGAATAGGTGTTTTACCAGCTCCTTAGCTCTGGCAGTATTTTTTTTAACAGAATAAAAATACATTTCAATAATTGAAAACATAAATATTTTAATAAAATATGCTTTTGAAGTAATGCATTTTTTCTATTGATAATAAACATTTTAATTTAAAGTTTTGAGTTGAAGTAATGCATTTTTAAACATATTTCCCCTTCCCCTATGTAATTCCCCAGAGATGACTGTTGTCTTCATAAAATCAATTACATTGAATAAACATTTATTAAGTGCTAATAATTAAGTACCAGGGATATAAAGAGAAAGAGAAAATAATCCTTGCCTTCTAAGACCCTATATTCTATCAGGGGAGATCATACATTTACATATACACATGTATGTATATATGCATGCATGCATGTGTGTGTGTTTCTAATATATCCAAAACAAATGTGAGGTAGGTTTGGAGAGGGAGTACACTAAGAGCTGAGTGGATCAAGAGAGGTTCTACATAGAATGTAGTGCTTAGGCTAAATCATGAAGGAAGCAAGGAATGCTAGGTGAAAACGGAGTGTGTTCCAGGTTGGTATGGATTTTCAGGGCCCTGGCACAGAGACAGGAGATGAAGTATCTTATGAGAAGAACAATAAGAAGGCCAGTGTGAGAAATGATTATTAATAACCGATATCCTGGGGGATTTCAGAGTGTCCTCCCTTCTTTCAAAGCCCTGACTTTTAGAGGTCCAGTTTCTTCTTTTCTTTCTTTCTTTCTTTTTTTTTGGTGAAGCAGTTGGGGTTAAGTGATTTGCCCAGGGTCACACAGCTAGTAAGTATCAAGTGTCTGAGGCCGGATTTGAATTCAGGTCCTCCTGACTCCAGAGCCAGTGCTCTATCCACTGTGCCACCTAGCTGCCCCCAGTTTCTTCTTGATAATATGATTGCATTGAATCTCTTCATCTTGGTCAGACCCATCCAAAGCTTGTAAAGAATCTAGGAAGAGGAAGCTTGGGTGGAGACAGATCAGTTTGTCAGGATAGGAAGGCCTCTCTATCCATTCAGTCCACCCACTGAAAAGGGTATGTATTCTTTGAATTGATAGCCCAAGGCTTGGGGTGGTCTGGTATAGCCCTTCATTTTAATATAGCCTACCTCAGATTACATTAACCAATTAGATTTGATTGCTGTTGGATGAACCACCTATTGTTTCAAGGGTATATAAACTGTGAGCCTGCCACCATGATTGTCTTTGGTCTGAGAGAGATGGCCAAATGAGCATGCTTTTTTCTTTTTTTTTTTGCAGGGCAATGAGGATTAAGTGACTTGCCCAGGGTCACACAGCTAGTTAAGAGTCAAGTGGCTGAGGCTGAATTTGAACTCAGTTCCTCCTGAATCCAAGGCCAGTGCTTTATCTACTGCGCCACCTAGCTGTCCCCCAGAGTATGCTTTTATTAATAAACTGCTGGCCTTATTAACAAAATTATTAAATTACCCAGAAACTATATTTCTCAAATTTTTAATCATCACAGCCTGTATGGCTGGACCACCGAGTGTGGGAAGGAGAGTAATATCTAATGAGACTGGAAAGGTAGGTCGGGGTCAGTTTATGTAGGGTTTTAAATGCCAAACAGAGGGGTTTCTATTGTACTCCAGAGGGAATAATGAACTACTGGAGTTTATTTAGAGTTTGGGGGGACAGGGAGACAAAATGAACTAACTTGTATTTTAGGAAAATTGCTTTGGCAGATGTGATTTGAACAGGGAGAGACCTGAGACAGAGAGAGATCAATAAGGAAGCTAGTTATTGTAATCATCTAGGGGAGAGGTGATGAAAGCCTGAAGGAAGTGCTGGCTATCTAAATAGACAGAAGGGAATAGAGGCAAAATAGAGTCTCTTTTGCTATTTCTAATTTTTGGTTCCTTTAAAAGTGCTCCATTTTACAAACTAGTATACCTTGAATTAAGAACTTGTTAATAATATGATTACACCATTGCATTTTACATTTTCCACTTATGTTAAGAGGCTAAGATACTGGGAGGCTGCAGAGAAGTGAGAAATAGAAGTTTTAATTTATTTTTCCATGAAAAAATATTGAATTTTATTAACCTATTCAGTGTTTGAATGTTTTACATTTTTTTCCTCAGAGGAGCTCCTCAGGAAGATACCCATCAGAATACTCTGAATTTTAACTTACACATATAGCTTACAAGAAATATATTTCATCTAAATTTTTGGTAAATTTTACCTTCTGTGATGACACCAATGCCCTACTTTGTATAGCAAAGAAGGAGGAAAATCCACTGAATCTTATAATATCCATATTCATTCCTTTCTATAGAAGAATTTCATGTTAATAATAAAGCAAAGAGAATTATTTAAGCAAGGGTTCTAGAAAATAAACAATTTTATTTAACTGTAGACATGGACAAACCACATTATTATTTTGGTCTTGCCTTCATGACTTTTGACTCTGTCTGTATATTTTAACAAGATCGATAACTTTTCTTCTGAATGAAAATTATTTTCTCCATTCTCTTAGTGAAGAGGAGAAGGACAGAAAACATCTTTAGAGCAGATAAGGCATTAACTTTTGTTTTTGTAGAGTATCATATAATTCAGGGATTGCAATCTTGAAGGCCACTGGGAGAAATGAAGCTGTCCAAAAGATGAACATTTATTTTGTACCAACATGGCTTCTTGAAAGGGAAAATGATGCTAATACATTAATATATTTGACAGCATACTCACCAATTCTGACCTTGGGGTCACAAGTCCCCTGAGTGATAGAGGTCTACTTGTTTCAGTGTTCAGGGAAGAAGGGTGTTTACACTTGTTTTCTGTGGGAATCATATTAACCATTGGAATGTCTGGATTGTGAGCCTGTCAGAATCTCAATATGTGAACTCTTTCCAAAGTCTCTATTGTTCAGGACTGCGGCAAGCAAAAACTTTAAGCAAGCGTCTATGTTATATGTTCATCCATTAGTGGCTGCTGTCACAGTAGTCCATGCAGTTATCATGCCACCGTATCATTAATGTATAAAAATTCATGATGTGCTACTAAGGACCAACGACATTTTTAAGGGGATTGGCTGACACATTGACATCCCTCCTGGATTTTCAGTCCATCTCAGACACTTCATGGTTTTCCTTCTTATTAGAATTTATTATTAAATCGGGGGAATACAGCTATTGCACTTCAAAAGAGACTCTACAGTATAATGATCTGTACATTTAAAGTAGGCCAGGCTTATGACAGTCAATCCACAATGCCAGAAGTTTAAAGCATGTTGGAATTTCTAGTGAAGAGGCTTCCCAGGATTAGCCTGACACTCTGCATAATGTCACTAGGATATGGGAGAGAGGGAGAACAGTTCAGCAAATTGCCAATTTGCTTCTTTACTTTCTCTATCCTCTTCCTCTCTCTGAAGACTTAAACTCTACTCTTTGACTGCTCCCCCCCACCCCCCCTCCACACACATACTTTTTCCTCCCAATCACATTTATACTTGGGAACTATTCAGAGAAGTCTGAATTGAAAGGACTGAAATCCACATTTACATTTGTTGCAAATGTTCTCTGGCTCATTCTTCCACAGCCAGGCTGCTACATTTGCCCCTCAGGGTTTTAGGGTACCCTGAAGGGTTGGAGTGTCTCTTTCCCTACTATCATTAGCTCTAGCCCCGCCCCCACTCCCCAATGGCTATGCTCCCCCCACTTCCCTCCCCCAAACCTACTTGGTTAGGTACCAGTAAATAGTGCCCCAGTTCCATTTAACCACTCAACATCAGGCAGCTTTTACAAAGGAAAATTTACTTCAAAGATTTAGTATAGCAAGAACAAAGAAATTTTACCTAACATATTGAAGATATACTTTTAACTCTACTACATTATTAGTCTCTGGGGAGAGTAGGCTCTTTTTTGTTGTTCAGTAGTTGCTGTTTTTCCCAATTGTGTCAGACTTTGGGGGGTTTTCCCAGCATTGATATTAGAATGATTTGCCATTTCTTTTTCCAGCTCATTTTACAGATGAGGAAACTGAAGCAAACAATGTTCAATGACTTGCCCAGGGTCATGCAGCTAGTTAGTGTCAGGTCAGATTTAAACTTAGGAAGATGAGTCTTCCTGATTCTAGGCCTGGCACTCTATATTCTGTGCCACCTAGCTGCCCTGAGAATAGGCTCATTCTAGCTTAATTTCTATACAGCCTTGGTCCCACCAAGTATACACGCATTGCTTTTCTCAGTTATTGCTATACCCAAAGGTGTCATTGCTCCTCGAGGCAAACTCTGGAATCCTTTGATGCTAAGGTGTCCTCTCAAACTGCCCTCTCTTCATTGATTGCTTTGAGCAGAATCACCAAGGTCTCCCAAGGTTGCTGGAGAGAAAAAGAGAGGGCGAGGATGAGGCTGAGGCCTCTGCAATCACAGAGCTGTTTCTTCACAGGCTGGAGCCAGTTACAGGAGATCCATTCATGCTCCACAGTGAATCCAAGTCACAATTAGTCCACATCATCACACTAGTCTGGAAGTAGCAAGAACCCTGTCCAGCATCTCCACTTGGGGAAATGCCATTATCAATCCATTAATCACTCATTTAAACATTTATTAAGCACAGATTATGTGCCAGGCACTGTGATAGGTGCTTTGAATACAAAAAGAGGCAAAAGGAAGTCCCTGTCTTCAAGGAACTTACAATCTAATGGTGGAGAAAAAATGTAAACATATATACAAAGCAAGGCATATATGGATTAAATGAGAAATAATTAGAGGAGGAAAAGCATTGCAATTAAGAGGGGTTGGAGAGGGGCAGCTAGGTGGCACAGTGGATAGAGCACTGGCCCTGAAGTCAGGAGTACCTGAGTTCAAATCCGGCCTCAGACACTTAACACTTACTAGCTGTGTGACCCTGGGCAAGTCACTTAACCCCAATTGCCTCACTAAAAAAAAAAAAAAAAAGAGGGGTTGGAGAAGGCTTAATGTAGAAGGTAGGATTTTAATTGAGACTTAAGGGAAGCCAGGTCAGTCCTTGGAGTGGAGGAGGGAGAGTGTTACAGGCATGGGGGAACATCCAGAGAATGCTTGCAGCTGAGGGATGGGGTGAACAGCCAGGAGGCCAATGTCATTGGATCAAAGAGTACTTGTCAAAAAAAAAAAAAGAGTATTTGTCCAGAGGAAGAATGCTAGAAGGGTAGGAAGGGGATAGGTTGTGAAGGGCTTTGAAAGCCAAATGGAGTATTCTGTATTTGTTCCTGGAGGTAAAAGGAAACCACTGGAGTTTATTGGGGAGGGGCATGATACAATCAGTCTTGAATTTTAGGGAAATCACTTCAGTGGCTTAATGAAGAATAGACTGGAGTAGGGAGAGTTTTGAGGCAGGCAGACCCACCATTAAGCTACTGTAATAATTAAGGCCTGAAGTGATGGGAGCCTGCATTAGAGTTGTCAGTGGAGAGAAAGAGACATGTTCTAAAAAATGTTGCAAATCAATAGTCCTTGGCAATAGCTTGGATATGGTGGTGGTAGTGGTGGTGGTGAGATAGTAAAGAATCTAGGCTGATTCCTCAGTTGTGAACCTGAGAGACTGGGAAAATGATGTTGCCCTGTATAGTACAAATGGAAGTAGGAGTGTGGGAGGGATTAGGCAGAAAGCTAATGGGCTCCATTTGGACTTGTGGAGAGTTTAAGATATCTACTGGACATCCAATCTGAGATGTGATGTTAGAGGTCAGAAGAGAGATCGGGGAAGGAAAGGTAGATTTGAGAATGATCAGCATAGAGATTGTAATGAAATCTACAATAACTGATGAGATCACCAACTGAAGTAGTAGAGAGGGAGAAGAGAAGAAGGCCCAAGCAGAATGCTGAGGGACACCTATGACCAGAGGATGTGATCTGAATGAGGATTCAGCAAAGGAGACAAAGAGGGAGCAGGCAGATAAGTAGGAGGAAATTCAGGAGAGGGTGATACCCCCAAAATCTAGAGAGAAGAGAGGATCAAGGAAGAGAGAGTAATTGATAGTGTCAAAGATGATAGAGAAGTCAAGGAGGATGAGGACTGAGAAAAGGCCATTGGATTTGGCAAGAAATCATTAATGACTGAAGAAAATAGTTTCGGTGGAATGATAAAGTCCAAAGCTGTAATGGGTTAAAAAAAGAGTAAGAGGAGAGAAAGTGGAGGCCCTTATGATAGACTGCCTTTCTGAGGAATTTAGCTTTAAAGAGCAAAAGAGATACCAGATGAGAGCAGGCATAGAAGGATCAAATGAGGGTGGTTTTTCAGGATAAGGGAGAGATGGGCATATTTGTTGTTCAGTCATTTTTCAGTTTTGTCTGACTCTTTGTGGACTCAATTGGGGTTTTCTTGGCAGAGATACTGGAGTGGTCTGCTGTTTCCTTCTCCACTTCATTTTACAGATAAGGCACTAAGGCAAACAGGGTTGTGACTTGCCTAGGGTCACACAGTTAGTCAGTGTCTGAGGCCAGATTTAAAATGATGGATAACATTTTTAGAGTGCTTTATGGTTTACAAAGCACTTTACATAAGTGCTATTATTATCCCATTTTACATATGAGAAAGCTGTGGTTCAGAGAAGTAAATGATTTATTCAGAGTCACTTCAATAAGGCATAATGTGAACTTAGTTCTTTCTGACTATAAGCCCAACATGTTATCCCCTCCTTTAGCTAGTTGCCTCATACAGGTCTGGTCCAGAATAAATGACAACTTCGTGGTACCTACCCAATGTAATGTTTTGAAATATGAAAAGTGAATAAAGCAATTTTTTTCTCTCATGACTGCAAAACTAGATATGTATGGGGTAACTTAATGGTGTCAGAAGTCTTTTAACTCCAGAATGGGATTGCTGGACAGCTGCAGTTATAACAAATTGAACATAGGCCTACTTTCTTTACCCCACCAGGAAAGTGCTATGGGCTTCTATTCTTTTTACTCTCTCTGTCTCTCCGTCTGTCTCTGTCTGTCTGTCTGCCTGTCTCTTCTCAGTTCAAAAGAAGTTTAGAGTAATATCTTAATATTACTAAAATTTCATATACTCTCTCTAGGTGGCTCTGTCTGTACTTCAGCATGAGATGAGGAAAATCTTTTCTCTCCATTTGGAGTTAACTTCCCCACTCTCAATCTCATTCTTCATATTCATAGACTGATAATATCAAAGATGAAGTGACTTGTTCAGGGTCACAGAGAGGTTAAGTTTCAGGGGCAGAATTCACACTCATTCTTGACTCCAAGCTCAACATTTTATCCACAGTATAAAGGTACCTCTTATGAAATCTGTAAGAGGCAGGGAAGCATAAAGAATTAAAAGATGATCTTAGAGTCAGGGAGACCTGGATTCAGATTATACCTCCAAGTAGATGAAGCAACTCTCTCAGATTCTACATTATAGATAAGTTGCTGGTCTTATCTATGGAAAGGGCTTCTAATATGAGAATTCTCTAGACTGGTGAAATCACAGGTCTAGAAAAAATAAAATAATTATTTTTAAAAATTAATTTATGGAATAAAACAAAGAATTTCTGTAACATAGTATGTCTAAAAAAGATGAGGGAAATTAAACTGTAAATCTACTGTGTACAACTTGCTATTCCTTTCAAATATATAATAAAGTCATCATGTAAATTTCTTTTTCCCCTTCTCTCCTCCCTACTCCCATGGCTCCCATTAGACACAAATATATGTATGCATACATATTATATAAAATATAATATATCATATAATATTTATAATATTATATTATAATATATGATATATAAATATAAATATATATATATATAACAATCTATACCTACTTCTATTTATCAGTTATTTCTCTGGATGCAGATAGCATTTTCATTTATATGTTTTCCATATTTAAGGATATTTATGGTAGTCAAAATGACTTCTTTCAAAGTTGTTCTTGAGGGCAGCTAGGTGGTACAGTAGATAAAGCACCAGACCTTGGATTCAGGAGGACCTGAGTTCAAATCTGGCCTCAGACTCTTGACATTTATTAGCTGTGTGACCCTGGGCAAGTCACTTAACCCTCATTGCCCTGCAAAAAAAAAAAATTGATAAAAGCTGTTCTTAAGGCAATATTGCTGTTACTGAATACCGTGCAGTGTTCTCTTGGTTCTGCTCATTTTGCTCTTCATTATTTCATGCAACTCTGTCCATGTTTTTCTAAGATCATCAAGCTCATCTTTTTTCTTTTCTTTTTTTTTGCAGGGCAATGAGGGTTAAGTGAGCTGCCAGAGTCACACAGCTAGTAGGTGTCAAGTATCTGAGGCCAGATTTGAACTCAGGTCCTCCTGACTCCATGGCCGGTGCTTTATCCACCGTGCCACCTACCTGCCCCCTGGCTCATCATTTTTTATAGTGCAGTAGTATTCCATGATAATCATATATCACAACTTGTTTAACCATTCCTAATATACAGATATCTCTGAAATTTACAATTGTTGTTGTTGGGGGTTTTTTGCCACCACCAAGAGAGCTGCTATAAATATTTTAGAATAAATAGCTTCTTTTCGAATTTCATAAAAATGTACAATGGCGATAGACCTGATCTTTTGTTAGTTTATATAGTTTCAGAGGTTGAACTCTACGTAGACATTGTCCAATGATCTAAGACTATATTAAGTGTAGGAAGAGATCAGGGAATTTTTGATCAATTGAGACCTCCCATTTTGCTTAATGAAGTTTCAGAATACATATAATAGGTAAGAGAGACCACAAGATGTAGGAATATGTCCCTTTCAGATTTCAAGGGAACCAGCTGTACCTTGTAATATAGTCAGACCTTGAGTGGTAATTTTTATATGAACGGGTTAGAAAATGCAGAGGAGAATTGGCAGACAATATGGACTTGCCCTGGGGTATTAATTACCTCATGACCTTTTTTCTCTGCCCTGCTTTCCTGTGCATAAACAGGAAAGGCTGAGATTTTTTTTTTCCATGGGTTAGCCAACCTACAGTAGAGAAGAGAGTCAGCTATGTTAGAAGAATCTGGCTCTTCAGATCATTCTCCCTCTTTTTCTTTAAACCTCTCAGAGAGTTCAGTTAAGTAGAAGGGAAAGTCAAAGATTTTTCTCTATCAGCAATGACTTTTTTTTTTTTTTGGTGAGGCAATTGGGGTTAAGTGACTTGCCCAGGGTCACATGGCTAGTAAGTGTTAAGTGTCTGAGGTCAGATTTGAACTCAGGTCCTCCTGAATCCAGGGCTGGTGCTCTATCCACTGCACCACCTAGCTGCTGCTGCAATGACTTCTTGCAGCAGAAGCATAATATCAGTTTCCAGTCAAGAAAAGCCAAGTTGCAGAGACAATTGGAGTTATGAAGTCATAGGAACATCAAGAGAAGCCAAGGCTCTGTTGCTCAGAGCAGGAACTGAGATTCTGTTCCAGACATGGCAGTACCCAGTGTGGATTCCTCTACTAATCCTAGGGTGTGGATTCTGGCTCTTTCTGAAAGTGCATAGAAGTATTTAAACCAGAATTTCAGCTGAGCCTAAAGCTAGAGACTTGGCAGACCCCTGACCAGCATTGGAGCCACACACTTGCTTAAGTACAGCCCTATGAAAGCCAGTGGAACAGTTCACCCAGCAGGAAAGATAACTCCAATAAAGAGTTAACAGTAGTCAAGTACTTATAGAAACATACTGGAAAACATTTGGGGGGAATTAAGTACATTTGTGGAGGGATACTATATGCAAATGTCTGACATTCTGCAGGTGATGTAGAATTCTCACTATTCTGCATTTTGCAGATGGTGTCATATAAAAGTTCCTGTTATTCTTTATGCTACAACTGGTATTTGTATAAGTTCCTCTGATTCTGCAAGTTCTTGTTATTCTGCAAGCTTTAATTTTAGAATGGCACTGTATAAAAATCTGCTGCAAACTGTGTCTCCTTTGTAGTCCCAACTGGATTATCTGTATGCATGCATATATTCTGGGAGCCTCTTTTTCAATAAACTATTATTTCAACAAATTTCTTCACATTGGTTCATTTCAATATAATAGACTGCAATGCTCCTCTAAATGTATTGCTTCTTAGGAAGGGTCTTCAAATACAATCTCTGCAGTTGCTCATTCTCTCCACTGATTATATATATATTTTTTGTTTTTGTTTTTTGTTTTGTTTTGGTGAAGCGATTGGGGCTAAGTGACTTGCCCAGGGTCACACAGTTAGTAAGTGTTAAGTGTCTAAGGCCGGATTTGAACTCAGGTCCTCCTAAATCCAGGGCCGGTGCTCTATCCACTGCACCATCTAGCTGCCCCTTTCCACTGATTATATATAATGTTGGTGGGAGAGTGTGAAAATACTGAGATTGTACACATAGATCTACCCATTTATGAGAACAAGATATGTCAAGTCAAATTGCATTTACAGCACTCCAGGACCACTAATGTATGTTTAGGATTTACTTTTGTTACTCCTTTTAAGACATTAAGGCATGTCTGCTGTCTTTTTGTGATCTTAGTGAGAGTCCCTGTTGGATGAATTGTACTGCTGGGTGTCCTGGGCCTACTCCTGTAGAACACATTGCTAAAATGCTTGTCCTGTTCATTTGTGATCAAGCTCCACTTCAGTATCTGTTCTAGGTTACTTTCAGATCCCAGGACCCTAGAACCAAGAAGAGTCTTGGCTCTGGGGCCTGATATCTTATGAGCAGTACACCATTTCTGGATACTAGGCTCTTGATCTTATTTGCTAACTTGCCTTGATGCTAAGTCAACTCTGCTCCATTGGATGCTTCCATATGTTTCTGCTTCAAAGTTATTTCCAATTAGGGTATGGAAGAGAGAATTTTTTCCCCTACTTTGCTATCTTTTCTAAGAGGTGCAAGGGAAAACATAGAGAGTCAACTCAAGAGCTTATATAAAGAGTCTATGTAAATGTCCATTTAAGGAATGAATAAATGATGGTCTTACAAAGTGTAAATGTGCTACTCAAAGTTTGAAAGAAGACATCTCATTTGCTCTGACAATGCTCATATTCCGTAATTTCATCAAGCAAATAGGGAAACTCAATTACTTACTACCTTGTGTGCAACTTTGGGCAAGTCCCAACCAATCTGGATCTACACTTTCTCAATTGTAAAATGTGGATGTCTTTTCCAGCTCTGGATCTATAATTCTGTGGCCAGAGTTCCCCGATCAACCTCTCTTCCATCTCTCCACCCTCCAAAAAGTATGATGGTATATAATAAAAGCAATTTCTACTTTAATGAAGTAATTTTAATGTCATTATTGAAGGAAATAAATCAGATTTGATTACCTCTTGATTTAGAGAAGTGGTCTATTTGTTGTTTCACTAATATTAATTAAAATTGATTGAACAGGCACTATCAAATGGATGGAAAACTAGCTATAAGGGAATAATAGATGACACTGTATTGACTTAAAGAGTTATCAAGCAGATTGTCATTAGAATTGGAGTTAAGTCCAACCTTATTTAATGGCTTCATTAACAAAGACATTACTCGACTGAAAGGTGGTATGAAACGTAGTTTAAAAACCTATGGAAACTTTGGGAGCTAAGAAAGAAACAAAAAAAAAATTGCAAGCTAAAATTTACTGGGCACAGTAAAACCCAAGCCTTTGTGGCTAGAAAAAGATAAATGGCAACCAAGTATTCAGCAGAGAGACTAAGAGTAATAGTGTAGAGCAAATTTAATAGGGATTTTTAATGTAGGGGGAAAGCAAATAAGACTAGCTTGGCCTTTTCACCACATATCCAGACATTTAGTGTCTTATCTAGAGGCTTTTTATCAGTCAGGTAATTATTAATTTTTTTCTTTATTATAATTTGACTCGACTGAGACTGTTTGAAACTCTATGGAATATAGATACCTATTCCACAGGGTTTTAGGCTTGGTTTTCAAGCTTCAGGCTTCACTCAAGTCAATTTATTAAAAAAAGAAATAAAAAAGGTTAAGTTATTGGAAGAATTGATTTAGGAAGTTAGGTTTCTACTCAAATAAAACAGTATCAATTAAACCTAATCACATACATACACTCATTTAGGCATAGTTGAAAACAATTCTATATGTGTATTAAAATCTATAAATTATAATTATTAAAGACAATGAAGAAAGAGCATGATGCTAACAATCTTCACATACTGATGTATTCATTGGATAATTCTAAATCTGTATACATGTAAACCTTATACAGCTTTTTATTTTATATTGAAATATTATAGTACTTATTAACATTTTACTTATCTTCCCACATCATTAAAGTATAAAGAAAAGGCTATAAGAATAAAATCAATTACATGTCAATAATCTAAGAGCTACTTTAGACTAAAGTACTATATTATTACTGAGTAATTTTCTTCATAATCCTCTCAACTCATTCTTCACTTATTTCTCTGGTTGTCACTCTGATTTGATAAAGGTCCACTGTAAGGAACTTTATCATAGTTTATATCTATCTTGAACCTAACACATTTTTTTACTTCTTAAATAATTAACAAAATGAGTATTTGGGTTTTTTAAATAACTAAATATTTGATCTCAAAAGACTTTGGATCATGAGTACAAGATATGTATGATATTTCAATATAGTAAACATGTAATGAAAATAATTATTTTTTAATAATACTGGTTGAAAAGAATCCATAATACAATGTGGGTCCAAAGTCACAAATATTTAATAATTCCTTTTTTTGTTTTTAATTTACAATACTATAGCATCATATAAAATATATATAGGAAATGAATTTACATTACATGTGAAAAATAACACTTCACAAATGGTGAAAAATAAAGAAAAAATAATTTTCACAAAGTTATTAAAACAGCACTTTCATGACTTTTGGCTCACCCTGTATTTATAATTCATGTTACTCTGATTTACTTAAGAAAAATGAACAGCGAGAGCCTGAAAAAAATCACTGTGTTAAGTACTATGGGATAATTTTTTAAAAGTATAAAACATGGATCTTGCCCTCAAGGAGCTTAGAATCTATTTAGAATTGTATGACATTTGTGAGAGGCAGCATGGTATAGCTGATAGAGAACTGGCCTTGAAGTCAGGAAGACTTGGTTGAAATCCTACCTCTGGTAGATGGGCAAGTCACAATCTGTCAGTGCCCATTGTCCTCTGTCAACTCTCTAAGACTAAACTTGCAGAAAGAGTACTGTCCTACATTGGTAGAAGGCATTTCTTCATTGGGACTTCTCTACATCAATGGAATCATAGGTTCAGTTAAAAAAATAAAAATAAATGTGTTCAAAGAAAGATAGAAGGCAGTGAATAAGTACAAAATAACTTTTATAATAAATAGGTTAAGTATAATCAGCATTTTCCAATCAAAGGGATAACTATAGGTTAGTAGGGATGGGAAGACATGATACAGGATGATGGATTTTAACTGGAGTTTTAAGGATAATCTGAAACTAGGAAGAAAATCAGGATTCTAAACTGGGTGAGCAAGTATTCAGAGATATGTAAGTTTTATTTGCGAGGATTGCTAAAATAGCCTTCTTGAAGAGAGAAATTTTTACAGGAACATAGAAAAATAGGTTTGGAAAGTTAGATTGGAACCAGATTGTGTAGAGTTTTGAATGAGTAAGAGAGGAATTTGGAATTTGCTCTCCAGGCAATGGAAAACTATTGAAAAATTTTGAGTATCAAAATTGCATGATAAAGTTATTTAAAGAAATTAATCTAAACTTTAAATAAAATATGGTAATGGTTTACATAATTGTACATGTATAACCTATACTGATTGCTTGCAACCTTGGGGAGGGGGAGGGGAGGGAGGGAGGGAATGAAAGAGGGATAGAATTTGGAACTCAAAGCTTTAAATAACTTAATTAATTAATTAATTGATCTTCTGAATATGTATGTTATGCTTAGAGTGAGAAAAAATTGGAATTAGATGAGTCTCGTATTTTAAATATGAAATGAGAAGGGTTAGAATTTGAATGATGGGAATGATCCTGAAAGGAAGAGATGGATGTGAGTAACACAGGGAGGCAGCATAGTATGGTGAAAACAATGATGGATTTGGTGTTAAGTACCTGAATTTAAATTCTGTGTTTTCTACTTACTATCCGAATGACCTATTTAATTTCTTTGGCCCTAGATTCTCTCATATTAAATGAAAGGATTGGACTAAATAGCATCTATGGTCCTTTCAAGTTTTAAATCTATGATCTTATTTATAAATTACTGGCACCTTAAGAAATGAATAGTTTGGCTGCTGAAACAAGCAAAAGAAAAGGTTTTCTTATATAAAGAAACAAATGAAAGTGGGAAGTTTGTAAGGTAACATTTTTTTAAAGGTGAAAAGTTTAGAGACTGAAAAGGGGAAAAAAATGTGTTGAGAAAAAAAACAACAGCTAAAATCCATTCATACAGAAATGCCATTTTCAGACAAAGTATGAGTGCTTTAGTTGGCAAATAGGAAAGAAAATAGACTTACATTTCTTTGTAAAGAATGGAAAATAATGCTCATTTTGTATATAAACAATTTAGTAGCTGACAGGGTCAGAAACAAAACTTTCAGGTCCTAAAATTTTATACAATGTAGGTGAAAAAGCAGTTCTCAGAAACAGAATATTGAGAGGACTATGAGGAATATGAAATGGCAGAGAATGCAGGGCATTGTGGTCCCTCAGATAATTCGCACGTATTTTTTAAACTTAGGTTAAAACTCACAACATGATAACTTTCACAGCTATTTGAAGATCAGAGAATATTTAAATAAGTACTTTTTTTATAATTAGTAGAACAAATTAATGTTGTAAGGTTCACACCCTTCTCCCCACAAACATGAGAAAAAGATGAGTACCTGAGAACCAGGTATTATTGATCTGAGCTACTGATGGGGAAAGAATTTGGCTAAAGAGACCAAGATAGGGAAGGAGCAGAAGCAAAAAAGAAAAGTGTATATTTTGGGGGATGGGAAAGAAAAGATGGGAAGTGGGAAACTAAGCCAGTGTAGAAGGAGCTGTGTCAACAACAATAATGACAACTACAACCACAAAGTAGGAAGAGAGAGAGTCAGCTGATCAGAAGGCTTCAGTTGCAAGTTCCTTATAAGTTGGTTCTCATTTGCAGAATGTTGAATTGGCCCTTAGAACCAACTACAGTATGAAAAAAGTGAAGACTCTCAGAAGTGCCTATTGTCTCTGTTGCTTTCTCTGATGTACGAAGAAAAAATAGGAAGGGTATATAGAGACTTTGCAGTTGATGTTATGATTTTAAAAAATCACTTAACAAGCATTTATTTTCTCTCACTTGGGGTGGAGGTGAAGGACAAATCAAAACTCATAACAAATATATCTATTGTATGTATGTCTGCATGTATGTGTGTATATGTATATATATGTATGGTTATGTGGATATGTGGATATGTATATGTGAGTGTATGTAGTCAAGCAAAACAAATTCCCATTTTGAATAGGTCCAAAAATATGTCTCACTCTGTATATTTAGTCAGTGGGTAGCATTTTTCATCTTCAGGTCTCTGGAATTGTGATTGATCAGAGTTCTTAAATCTTTTAAAATTAATCACTTTTACAGTGGTGTTGGAATAATATAAATTGTTCTGCTGATTCTGATTTAATTAATGCATGTCTTCCCAGATTTCTCTAACACTATCACTTTCATCACTTCCTAAATCAAGATGGTATTCCACTACATTCATATACCATAATGTATTCAGCCATTCCCCAATTGATAGGTATTTGGTCATTTTTCAGTTACATCCAATACTCCTGAGTTTCCCTGGTAAAGATAACTGGAGTGGGTCACCATCTGGGTTCACAAGATCATTTTATAGATGAAGAACTGAAGCAAATAGGGTTGAGTAACTTGCCCAGTGTTACACAGCTAATAAGTGTCTATGGCCAGATTTGAACTCAGGAAGATGAATCTTCCTGATTCCAGGCCTGACACTCTATCCATTCTACTACCTCACTTCTCAGGTAATGTCTTAGTTTCCAGTTATTTGCCACCACAAGAGCAAGTCTATTTATCATCTATCATCCATCCATCTATCCATCTATCATCCTTCCAAC
This sequence comes from Dromiciops gliroides, assembly GCF_019393635.1. NCBI lineage: Eukaryota > Metazoa > Chordata > Mammalia > Microbiotheria > Microbiotheriidae > Dromiciops > Dromiciops gliroides. The sequence goes on from NC_057863.1 coordinate 206,075,378, forward strand.
ATCTATCTATCTATCTATCTATCTATCTATCTATCTATCTATCTATCTATCTATCTATCTATCTATCTATCTATCTATCTATCTATCTATCATCTAGATAATATATCTATCTAGATAGCTATAGCTATAGCTATTATCTATCATCATCATTATCTATCTATTTGTATCTCTCTCTCTCAGTACATATGACTTCTTTTCTTTTGCAATATAAGATCTAGTACTGTATCTCAAGGCTAACTGATATGCACAGTTTAATAGCTGAGCATATTTTCAAATAGCTTTCCAGAATGGCTGTACCATTTCATAGCTCCAACAACAATTTATCAGTGTTCTTGCTTTTCCTGCAGCCCCTCCAACATTTGTAATTTTCTTTTACTGTCAATTTTGTCAATCTGAAATATACAAGGTGTAAACTCAAAGTTACTTTAATTTCTATTTCTTTATCATTTTTTTAGTATTTTGGAACTTTTTTATATGTATATAAATATATTGGATTTATTCCCTTGAAAATTGTTTATTTATATTTTCAGACCATTTCTAAATTGCTGATTGGCTCTTAGTCTTAAAAATTTGAATTGGAAATTATATAAGATAAATTGCTTCAAAGATTTATTTCTCTATTTTCCTTATGATCTTAGATGCACTGAATTTTTTGTGCAAAAACTTTTACATCTTATGAAATCAAAATTGTTCATTTTATCTTCTGTTTATCTTAGTTGGTCATGAACTCTTCTCCTGTATGTAGATCTGAATAGTAATTTCTTCCTTGCTTCTCTAATTTATTTATGGTTTGACCTTTTATATCTAAGTCATTTTTTTATTTGGAGTTTTTCTTGGTGTATGGTGCAAGGGTGTTGGTCAAACTTCACCCAGCAACCCCCCTTTCTCTCCTCCCCCCGCCAAAATAGTAAATCCCTATTTTAGTGCTGAGGTCTTTGGGTTTATTTGAAATGATGCAGCAGTGATTGCTTCTGTGCGTTGTGTATCTGATCTGTTTCACAGATTAACTTCTCTACTTTTTAATGAATAGCAAATTGTGGTCTGTCATTACTGCATTGTAGTACTGCTATGCCCCTTTTCTTCCCATGCTTCCCCCCCCCTCATTATTTCCTTTGAGATCCTTGATCTTTTATTTCTCTAGGTGAATTTTATGATTTTTTCCTAGTTCTATATAGTAATCCTTTGGTAGTTTAATTGATATGGCACTGAATAAATCAACATAGGTAGTATTATGATTTTTATTATATTGTGTCTAATTTGCCATTGAATCACCTATCCGAAGGCTGATTGGGAGATACAGAATTTTGTTGAATGAAGAGCTGACCTGACTTTTTACATTACTCTGCGTGTACAGCTTAATGAGCTTTGCAGTTCTCTGGCTTAAGGAGCACTGCTAGCCAATGCAATAGCATAACCTTTATCAACATTCTTTACAGATTGTTTTTAGTTAAAAGAGCTTCTCAATACTTCATCAGTTAGAAAGTAAGAGAATTCTCCAATAGGCAAGCGGTGATGACCAAGAGAAGAGCAGAGAAGCAGCTGTTCAGACTTAAGTTATTCCAAATATATCTTCTTTTCTCACTCATGTATCTCCATGATAGATTTCTATAAGTGTGTGTTCTCTTTACAGAGTTGCCAAGAATTGAGTATGAAGTGTAATATATTGATTATTCCTTCATTTGCTTCATATTGAGTATTTTAATGTATTGATTCTTATAGATTTTGCCTCTTTAAGTAAATGATTGTATTTAGTATCTAATTGTGTCATCATTATGAGTAACTGGTTTTGTGTAAATGGAATGGATTCTAGGCAGGGCTCCAGAGCCATAGAAGTAAGTAAGAGGAATATATTCTTCCACAATAGGTTGTTTCTAGAACTCTGAGAGAGTACAAGTATAATTGGATGGAGGTAGTCCTTTTTGAGAACCTACATTTTCCAATATGAGAGAAGATTGGAGTGAGTAGGCCAGCCCAGTGTGTCAGTGGGTGGCCCATACTTCATTCAAGAAGTTGCAGTATAGAAGTCCATGGTGAAGCATGCAATGATTCCATTCTATTACATAGGCATCATAAAGGAACGTGACTGTAAACCAAAGGGGAGAGAAAAGGTTGAATGAAGAGTGACAGTGCCACAGAGGCATAGCAATTAAACAAGCTTTATTGCTATTCACAGACAGATGAGGAGACAAGATGTTGATAGGGAGTAGTATGGACATGAAGACTCCATCGCCGCACAATTCCTCAGGAAGTACACAAGTGGTGGTTTGAAGATGCTGTGGGATGTACACTTCAGTTGACAGTCCAGAGCTACCCAGGACTCGAACTTATATAGTTTTTAGATAAAGAATTGCCCCATTGGCCATGGGAAGAAGCAAATGAGGTGTTGTGGACCACCAGGATAAGGGTCTTCTCTGAATTGCCTAATAAGGACTGAGGCATGAGGGCACTGAAAGTCAGAAAGCCTAATTCTAAAGGTGTCACGGAAAGCAAGTGGATGGGGATGGGAGAATGTGGAATGACCAATATCCACGTTGTATAGGCCTTAGCGTACACGCACCATGAACTGTCCTGTAGGCTGGGGTAGAACAAGTCAAACTGGGTTTCATTGGCTCAAAATAACTTGGCATCTGTCTTCTCTGTTTCTTCTTTGAGGTTTAATACTGTTGGAGAAAGTCCATTAACTATTCTAAAAGGATATCTATCCTCTTCCACAGAACATCTTCTCAAATACTTGAGAATGACTATCATTCCTTTCCCTAAGGCTTCTTTTTCTCCACACTCAACACACTCAGATTCATCACCCTATGATCCTAGTTTTGAATTCCTTCACCAGACTACCCATCCTCCTATGAATTCAGTTTAAACTATCAACATACTTCATAAAAAGTAGCATCCAGAGATGCCCCTATTTCTGAAATGAGATCTGACCAAGTCAATATACAGACACTACCATCTCCTTTAGTTTATTCACCATGTTGAAAGTGATAAACAGAATTAACTGAGAACTGATTGACTTCATTTAGTTTCTTTACCCAGAACAATGAATGACCCCAAAGTTTGTCAATTCTATCATCTGATTACTTTGTAGACCTCCCAAAGAATCTTGTTAACTCTGTCAGCTTATGTAAAAAAAACTTAACAGGTGAAACAAAGCATAATTAGCCCTAAGCATCCTCTTGGTTGTTGTTTTTGTTGTTTGTATTCTATATAAACTCTGTTTTTGGCCCCACCCTTTGGGTACTCCTAGCTTGCTAAGGCTGTATCATAGGTTATAACTCCTTTGTAGTGATTAAAGATGTTAATTTTGTTGTGTTGATTGCTTTAATAATTTTTTAGGTTGACAAAAGTATAGTCAATTCAGCCTATGTCTACATTGGCTTTTTCCCCCTTCCTTACTACATCATTGTGGTCTTCCGATATCCCCAGATTTTTTTCACATAAATATTTTTATAACTGCATTTCCACCATTTTGTGCTCATGTAGTTATTTTTCTTTTTGTTGTTGTTGTTGTTTTTTGGTGAGGCAATTGGGGTTAAGTGACTTGCCCAGGGTCACACAGCTAGTAAGTGTCTGAGGCCGGATTTGAACTCAGGTACTCCTGAATCCAGGGCCAGTGCTTATCCACTGCGCCATCTAGCTGCCCCTATTTTTCTTAAAAACTCCAAATGCAGGGCATTTGTCACTATTAAATTTCATCTTTTTTTTTTTTTTTTTGGTGAGGCAATTGGGGTTAAGTGACAAACAGCTAGTAAGTGTCAAGTGTCCAGGTCCTCTTGAATCCAGGGCTGGTGCTCTACCCACTTCGTTACCTAGCTGCCCCTTAAATTTCATCTTTAAGCAATACTCTTTGGTTTCAGTTATTTAAACAGTTTTGAACTCACTTAATATAGTACCTGTCTATAAATAAGTATACATCTAACTATCAATAAGATTAGTGGGAAAGACTTTGTCAAGTGCCTTGTTGAAAATCATATTTTCTATAGAGAGGCAGTCTAGAGTGAATAGACCATTCTATCCTGGGGGTAAGGACTCCTGAATTCTAAAGCAGCCTTTATCACTAGTTTAGACATGTGATCTTGGGCAAATCATTTAACATTGGGCCTCAGTTTCCTAATCTATAAAATGAGGGGTTTGAATAGAATGAACACACCATTGCACTAAGAAGCAAAAGGTCTACTAGTAGTTATGACTGTGGGATTTACTTGCTCTGTGAATATGGAAAAATGTTGCATTTCTGGCCCTTCTTTGCCCCAACTGCAAAATTGGCATAATATCTCACTTACTTGGGAGGATGAGGGTAGACCAGATGATCTTTTGAAGCCTTTTCTGTCTCCAAGATCTATGATTTTGTGAGTAGATGATTTTTAAGATCCCCTTTAGCTCTAGAAGTCAGTGAACCTATGAATAAAAATAGCACATTTTCATCTATAATATGTGAAAACTAAAGCTGAGGGATTAAATGGTTTTCCCAAAGTCACTTAGCAAATATATATTCAAAATCAGACCAAGACTCAGGAGCTTCTGATTTGCATTCTTATATAAACTTATTAAACAATTATACTTGTCAAGAAGCTTAGGGAAAAACCTCCTGTGGTCCTGGGACAGAAGATTGTGGCTTTCCATATAAAGTGACACTAAACTAATACCACTGTCACTATATAAGTCTCTAGTCCCTGTAAGAATTAGACCTACGAATGCAACCCTTTAGAACTGCCATTCAATCACAATTGCTTAAAGTAGTGCCTGAACTTAGGAAAAAATTATCTGATTCTGAATTTCCATTTAACCACTGTTTCAGTTAGCCAAGTAATGAACTTAAATAGCAGTTTGCACCCCTCTTATTGAACTTTCACAATTACATCATTGCTTTTTTGTTTTTGTTTTGTTTTGGTTTTTTTGGTTGGGCAATGAGGGTTAAGTGACTTGCCCAAGGTCACTCAGCTACTAAGTGTCAAGTGTCTGAGGCAGGATTTGAACTCGAGTCCTCCTGACTCCAGGGCTAGTGCTTTATCCACTGAGCCCTCCATTCCTTTTTTTTTGTGAATAGTTTATCTCACTTACTAAACTTTAATCTTAACAAGAACAAAGATTGTGGCTGATTTATTTTCATTTCCTCCCAGAGCAGTTAACGTGGTTCCTTGTATGAAGTAATTCAATTTAATATCTATTTGACATTTAGGAAGGGAGGGAGGGAGGAAGGAGAAACTTAATAAATACTTTTTTTCCCCCTTCCTTCCTTCCTTCCTTCCTTCCTTTGTCCTGACATGCAAAAGACTACATAGTTGGTCCCATAAGAATACATTCATCTTACATAGATGTTATTGAGAAAATGAGGTGTGGAATTGATAAGGAAGAGGTGTTGGGTTTGAATCACATTTGGAAAATTGCAGATATTCTAGAAACCCATTTGTTTAATATTCTTTACTATTCCCTAGCTGATATTATATGGCTATAAATCATGGGATATCATAGAATTAGAAGGGAACCCTGGGGGCCATTTTGTCCAACCCTTTCATTTGATAGATGAGGAAACTGTGGCTAAGGGATACTAAATGTCATGGTCACATAGGTAGTAAGCATCAGAATCCCTCTGACTCCTGAACCATGTAGTTTCCCATGGTACTATGGTTATAAATAGCTCAGAGGACAGTGGTGAGACACATGGCAAGTATAAATAGGTTGCAAGAATCACATACAAGAGAAGTGACTTAAATGACATGATTAAAATATGTTTGACCAGGTAAGTATGTGAGCTGGACATCTATTAAGAATGACAGACAGATGAACATTTTGAGTATTATATTGGTATATGTAAGACATTAAAGAAATGAGTGGAATTTCTCTCAAATACTGTGTGTATACTCAGTGGAGGATTTTTGGAAATGAATAGAAATGAGCCGAATACGGTGAGAAAGAATAGAGGGGCTGTAATGCACATTAAGAGAGGGAATACCCACACCAATGAAATAAGTCCATTTGAGATACCAATCCTCTGAGTACAAATAAGGTTCTATATTAAACACTGATACAGAAAGGAAAAATAGTATAATTCATGTCCCTAAAGAACTTCTATTCCAATTGGAGAATAAGACATAAACATAAATAGCAATAATACAAAGTAGAATATTCATATATACTCAATAAATATTTCTCTAATTATACTGACTTGTTGCTTCTAGAAAGACTTTCCAAGAATCAGTGACCATCACTCTCATTTTGAAAATGGTAAATATTTAGAAAAGTTTTAACAAATATCCTTAAGAAGGCAATGGTGTATTTCTTATTTTGAGGGGAGTGTTTTTTGGCTGCCCCAATATAGCACAAAGTCAGGTTTTTCTGTTGACAAAGACACATGACAAAAGTGAATAGTCTTGAACTTCAAGTCCAAGTCTATCAACTCCCATTTTAGACACTTATTATCTGTGTGACCCTGGACAAGCCACAACTTCTAGCTTGTAAAATGAGGGGGCTGGATTTGATAAAGTCCTTTCCAGTTCTAAATCTATGATCCCATAGATAGGAATTCAGAGGAGGTCAGTAGAGAGCAATGACCTTACCTCCCTTACTTACTTTGATCTAGGTCACATTTCTTTGCTAGTAGTCAGAAAGGAAATAGGAAGCTTTTATCCAAAAATAAGATAGACATATAGAACAACAGACAGTTTCAGTCCAAGACACAAAGAGTTCAAAAGGCAAATATAATCTTAGTCTGGGCCAGTCTACCTGGCTTTGTAAGGCTTTTAGTTGGGTTTGGTGGCTTGTAGCTTTGTCTATGCACTAAAAGAGCTATGTGTCTACCTATCAAAAGGTAAGATTTTTTTACTTACTGAATTATGGTAGAGTTGATATGACTGAAGAAACCAAAGGAATGGAGCCCTGAAACCCCAACAAAATCAATAAGATTAAGCAAAGCAACATGACCAGTGTAGACACCATTCTCTGGGAGGAACTGAATTACCAAGATTAGCACAATGACAGCACCAGTAGATGTCTGTTTACCTGCAGTACCAGAGTCATAAAATGGTCCTCCACACATGAATCATGAGTCCATGAATTCTCTATGTTTGTTGTTCCCCCTCTCAACCCTGGCCTATATAATTCCCTATACATTCATGGTGAGTGTATTTGGAGAAGAACATGTCCAAGGCCTATTGTTATATTTTATATAATACAGTTTCATTAAATGTCTTTGCTTCAAATTAATTGTGTTCTATGTCTGACTATAATGGAGGCAGACCCAAAGATACCTTAAACTTGGTATATCTTTTCTTGGGGCCCCATATGTGAGAGGGGAGTAAATTCTCTAGGTGTTACATTTTGTTAATCATTTCCCATTAACATGCACTATTTTGCCTACCAATAAAAAGGCAATTGGGGTTAAGTGACTTGCCCAGGGTCACACAGCTAGTAAGTGTTAAGTATCTGAGGTTAGATTTGAACTCAGGTCCTCCTGACTCCAGGGCCAGCACTTTATCCACTGCGCCACCTAGCTGCCCCTGTAATTCATTCTTAAGAAGAAATTTTCAAATGTACTAAAGCATAGCTTATTCTTTACTTTGATTATTTGACAGTGTTTTATTTAATAACCTTGAAATACCATTCCAATCATCTTCAGTCTTGTATTATTTTATTAGACTGTCAAAATAGAATATTTTTAAAAATGTCTTTCCTTTTATTCTTGTTCTCAAATTTATAATGCTTAAAAAGTAAATAATTTAGTTTTATTAAGACAGGCCCTTTGGAAGTTACTTTTTTTTTTTTTTTTACGGGGCAATGGGGTTAAGTGACTTGCCCAGGGTCACTTAGTAAGTGTCAAGTGTCTGAGGCCGGATTTGAACTCAGGAACTCCTGAATCCAGGGCCAGTGCTTTATCCACTGCGCCACCTAGCCACCCCTTGGAAGTTACTTTTGAAGATTATATTCTTTTATTTAGAGTTTTATTTTTTTAATTAATTAATTAATTTTCTTTTTATTTTATAGAATAAAACAAGTATTTCCATGACATAGTACAATAAAAAAGATGATTGCACATGAAATGGCAAATCTATTGTGCATAATTTGCTATTCTTTTCAAATATACAACAAAATTTCATTTACATTTATTTTTTCCTCCCCCCCCACCAGAGATGGCTACCATTAGAGAAAAATAGGTGTGTGTATGTATTAATGTGTTTATGCATATATATATGTGTGTGTGTGTGTGTGTATACATAAAAAATTATTCTATATATACTTCTATTTGTCACTTATCTGGATGCAGATAGCATCTTCAAATGTCCTTCATAGTTAATTTGGGTATTTATGATAGGCAAAATGACTTATTCATATTATTTAGAATTTTATAATTTCATACTACAACTTCCATTTTGTTTCCATTTACACGCACACCCCCTCCGGAAAATCCATAGTGATGTCTATTTTCTAATTGATGGCATTTCTGATTATAAATCCAATCATTTCCTATGGAAGAAGGGCTCTATCCTTTATTATGAAGATTCTCAAACTTTTCGGTCTCATGATTTTTTTACACTCTTGAAAATTATTGGGAACCCCCCCAAGAGCTTTTGTTTATGCATTATATCTATCAATATTTACTGTATTCAAAATTAAAACTCCTCCTCCTCCTCCTCCTCCTCCTCCTCCTCCTCCTCCTCCTTCTTCTTCTTCTTCTTCTTCTTCTTCTTCTTCTTCTTCTTCTTCTTCTTCTTCTTCTTCTTCTTCTTCTTCTTCTTCTTCTTCTTCTTCTTCTTCCTCTTCTCCTTCTCCTTCTCCTTCTTTTCCTCCTCCTCCTTCTTCTAGCTTTGACCTCATATATCTAGTTTGAGAACTACTGCTATCTTATATTATGTTTATACTAGTTTTCCCTGTGAAAACAGGTGTGTCTTATTCCTGAAGTAGATACAACATTTTTATCAGGATTGGTGATTCCTACAATTCACAGAAATACAGATTTAGCTGAAAACTAATATCTAGTCTAAGCCCCTTATTAAACAAAAACAAAAATAAAATGCACCTTTGGCTAGAGGAGTGATGAAATTTGCCCAAGGCCATAGAGTGTCAAAACAGGGATAGAAACCCAGGTTACTGGCCTCCAAAACTGCCCCTCTTCCACTGTTTTTTTTTTTAATTTAAAGATCTTTTTTTTTTCTTTCTAGTTCTAGCTTTTCTACCACTTATTCAGAACAAGGCCCTTTCATCTCACTAGAGAAGAATAATTCTCATGTTGTGATATTTTTTTAGCAGGGAATGCAGTGGAACTTTCCTTTCAGTGAATTATGATGAACCCTATGTAACACTATTACCTGTTAATCTACTGACCCTGTACAGTCAATTCATCTGGTTTCCACACAGCAGCATGGGAGCATTATGCAGGGTACCTCCTTCCTATAGATCAGAAATGTTGAAAAGGAGAGATATAAAAAACAACATAGTAATTGAGTTTCTGAAAGCACGTGTAAAATGTAGTCCTATTTTATCTGTATACTTTAATAGTGTTTGTAGCTAGGGAAATAGGATTCTAAGACAGGGAAAGTAAAATTTTGTATATCCCTTTCATTCACCCCTTCCCAATCTGTCACAGGTCAGTGGTCAGGTTAATAGTCTGGAGACAAAACTAGATTGTCAGGGCAAAGTAAACTTTCATCATGACCAGCTTCTACTAGGAATGAGTTGTCAAATATGGAAATAGGAAAGGGAAAAATCACTTTAATGATTTTTTCATTTATCTTATGGAGCACCTGCTACCCCAAAATGTGATGCCGAACTGACTGACAGCAAGTAGTTTCTATGGAAAAAAAAAAAAAAAAACCAACAAAACCGAACCAAACTTTACAATTTTTCCCTGTTGGTTCTGCTGAGTCCAGCCCAGGACTGTTCAGAAGGAGTCAATATTGCTTGCTCTCAAACACAATGTGCCTATGTGCATTTTTAAAGGCCTCCCTGTCTTTAAGCCTCATTATTGAGAACTTGGCTTTTAAATAGAATTCTCTTGTCAATATGTGCTGCTTCCCACTAATGTTAAGAAATGGCTACAAAGAGAGGGATCAGATACCATGTCAGGATGTTGGCAAGTAAAAGTACTTATTGGCTGTCCACCCATCAGGAAACATCTTTAGAAATTGGAAAGGCTTAGATGAAAAGGATACCATTGCCGTTTCCTTCTTGAAATTTTCTCATTATCACTGGGGGGAAAATGTATAGAAACTAAAATCATAGTCTCTGTCCTAGATACGACTTTTCTCTGGTATTCAACAAATTCAATAGAAAGCTGAGGGATACATGTAATAGCATCCAGATTTTCAACCTCACATGAATTATTATGGGAAATGCAGGAATTTAGGAAATGCCGGTCATTAAACTCTATAAATGTAAGGCAATAAAATAATTCTCCATATAGGCTACTTATTTGAACAACATAGGTAAATTATCTTTGAGTTTATAAAGTGGTTCAGAGTCACTGTGTAGATAGCCTTCTATTTTGAAGAATGAATTAAATAAAGGCATTTTTATTTCATCCAGACCTATACAAGGTGGCCTATTTAAATCCAGCAGTATGTTTTTCTTTGAAAGGAAGTATCATTTTAAAAATAAAGCACCAGAGAATTTCTGATTCAAGCTCAGGTTGGGCAAGTCACTTAATGTCTTTGGGCCTCAGAAAAAGGAGGGGATTGAAGTAGATTTCCTTGTACCATCAACTAGCAGGAAGACTGAGCCCTTAGATCAGTTTTTGCATCAGGTCCCATCTCATTGTGCCATTTTTTCTGGTACTGAGGAGCTCAGCAGGATTTTTCTTTGGTTCCGTTGTTCATTTGATATTCACCGTTGTTAACAAGTGTTCCATAAAAGAGTTGGGTTTGTCTAGAAACATTCATATTGTCATTCCAACTGGAAGTAGCACTAATGGTTATTGATCAATTGGAAATTGACAGATAGTGTAGAATATAAATACTATAAAAACTGAGACTGAGTGGGGCAGCTAGGTGGTGTGAGGGATAGCTAGGTGGCATAGTGGATAAAGCACTGGCCTTAGAGTCAGGAGGACCTGAGTTCAAATTCGGCCTCAGGCACTTGACACTTACTAGTTGTGTGACCCTGGGCAAGTCAATTAACCCTCATTGCCCCACCAAAAAAAAAAAAACCACCAAACAAACAAACAAACCAAACAAACAAACAAAAACTAAGACTGAAGATTGGGAGTTGAAATAGAATCTTAACTTCACAAAACACCTTGACATATCTCCCTTATGGTTGTGGTCTCAAGGAAACTAGTTTTTCTTGTGTTTTAATATGATTTATTTTTTACTTTGTGATCCATTTTGTGTAGCTTTTGAAAAAAATTAAAATATAAATTATTCTTTATGCAGGGGCTACAGGACCATTTGTTGCATATGTCAAAAAGGGAATTGTTGTTCAGGTCTGTCAGGTTGGACCAGATGGCTTTTGAGGTTCTTATGATTCTGAAATTCTGTGATTATGATGCAGAATCCTGTTGAATAGATTTGCTCTTTTCTTAAGTGAGATTTCTATCATGTCTTGTCCTTACTTCCTAAGAGGCATGATTTTCTCCATATGGATCTCTTCTCCATTGATGCAGATCACAACTTCTCCATGCCTTAGAGGGCAGTCTTCATGAGTTTCTGTGTCCTCAAAAGTTCATCACCTGGTAGCCAGATGAGACTGAAAACTCAGCTTTCCTGGTCCTCAGACAGCCAACACACATGTCATCATAATGCCAGATCTTTGCTTAATTTAAGGCTTTCCAGCTTGGTAGGAGTAGGCATTTTTCCCCTTCTGACGTTATCTTTAAATCCTGCCTCAGATACTTACAAGCTGTGTGACCCTAGGCAAATGAATTAATCTCTTTCAGCCTCAGTTCCCTCAATTATAAAATTGAGATAATACCAGAACCTACCTCACAGGGTTGTAGTGAAGGTCAGATGAGATAACGGGCTCTGCAAGCCTTGAAGCATTATATAAATGCTAACTATCATTGTTATCTTCAGGAAGCCTTAGTCACCTTTATAGAAAATGAGGCATGAGAATAGCACAATGGGAAAAATTTGATTGTTTTGATTGTTATTTAGTCGGAAAATTTCCTGTTGCCATACATCACTAGTTCCATGAGGGAAATACACTATACTTGTACACATTCATTTTGCAGTTGAATTTTCTGAAGTCCATGGAATTCAGCCTTCCATTTTTAATTGCTGTGCCTTTGCATGTCTACCTTCCTCACCCTTAGAATGCTTTCTCTCCTCACCTTTGACTCCTACAATCCTTAGTTTCCTTCCATGTTCTGCTCAGGTGCATCTTGATGAAAAGTTCTTTCTGGTTCTTCCAGCTGTTAGTACTCTCTCTTCTCAAATTAATTGTTACCATTTGGAGTCACCATTTGGAACTCCTTAGTTATTTCAGGATTAAGAATAACATTTCGCCTGAAAATTTGGCAGGCCCCAGATTTCAGCAGGTGTACCCATATTTTACTAAGCTTTAAAAGCAAAACGGTCTGGGTAATATGCAAAATAAAAATTTCTACATCAAATGAGAAGTTTTTGAAAGCACTTGGTGAGTTTTATAACACTTTCAGAGGGAAATATAGAGTGTGACCTGGATATGTTTGCATGCCGAGGAAATCCCAGTCCACACTCCATGCATGCCTATATAAATGTGAATTATTATGATGATTGTTTTTGTTCAGTTGTTTCAGTTGGGTCCGACTCTTTGTGACCCCATTTAGTATTTTCTTGGCAAAAATACTGGTATGGTTTGCCATTTGCTTCTTCAGCTTATTTTACAGATGAGGAAACTGAGGCAAATAGGGTTAAGTGACTTGGTCAGGGCCACACAGCTAAATAAGTGTCTGAGACTGGATTTGAACTCAGGTCTTCCTAACTCCTGGCACAGCACTCTATCCACTATGTCACATATTATTATGATTATATTGCCCTGATCCTAAAAATGCAATTGGACTAATCCACTGCCACTTCCAGACCTTGCTTCCATCACTCAACTACCTCTGTTCCTCTGAAGTTTACTCTATTAAATTTTTCCACCCCATCCATGTCATTGTGTATGTTTGTAGTAGTCCCCTGGTCATTCTTCCTCTATTCTCAAGAATTTCAATACCTAGCTCAATGTCACTCTATTTTCCTCAGATACTTCTCTCATGCTAAGGGACTTCAACAATCAAATTGATTCTCCCTTGAAGACCCTAATCTTGTAGTTCCTTATGCTCTTCAAATGCCAAAATCTACTCCTTTCTTCCTTCTCAGTTATGCACATGATCACATTCTGCATCTCACCATTACCCTTGTGTAAGTGCTCCACTTGAAAAAGACTCAAATTCCTTTATGTGATCATAACTTTTTATTATTCCATCTCTCTCTATGCCTTGTCCTCCCTTAACCTACTTTTCATTCATATGACCTCCATACTTTCTCAGGACATTACTCCTGCTCAAACTTGATTTTACTCCCTTAACAATTTCAATCCTATCATTTATCAGTTCAATTTCATAATTCCTCTTATCCCCTCACATTGTCCCCACTCATCAATTACCAAGTCCCAATCCTGGATTACTCCTTTCATCTGTCTCCTCATCTCCTTCTCCTCTGATACTAAATGGAGTTAGAGTGAATCACAAAGCTGAGTTGACTGTGTACCTTACAAATCTAAATTATCTGATACCCATTGGACCGTCCCTGCAGCAAGACAATCTTTTGTTGCTCCCTTATTGCTTCCTTATCCCACTCTCCACAAAAGTTATTTTAAATTTTCTCTTCTATCTTCTCAAATCTCCAAACACCCCTGCTCCAACAGCTGAGGAAGAATTGACTGAGAAAATTGGGTTCTTTTCCTTTATTGAGGAAATTGAATTGATTTGGTGTGAGTTTCTCTTTTTCCTTCCCTTCATTTCAAAACTGCCTTGACCTAATCTCAATACTCTCTTCTTTTCTTCCACTTCTCTGTGGTACAGTGGGTAGAGTTCTGGATCTCAAGTCAGGAAGACCTGAATTCTTTTTTTTTTTCTTTTTCTTTTTTTTTTGCAGGGCTATGGGGGTTAAGTGACTTGCCCAGGGTCACATAGCTAGTATCTGTCAAGTGTCTGAGGTAGAATTTGAACTCAGGTATTCCTGAATCCAGGGCTGGTGCTTTATCCACTGCACCACCTAGCTGCCCCCAGGAAGACCTGAATTCTAATCTATCTTTATACTCTTACTAGCTATGGGACTCTGAACAAGTCACTTAATATCTGCTTGCCTCAGTTTCCTCACCTTTGAAATGGAGATAACAATAGTGCCTACTTCCCCGGGTTTTTACAAGGATAAAATGAGATAATATTTAGAGCACTTTGCAAACCTAAATAGTATTCTACTTATTATTGTTACAGTCTCTGAGAATGAGGTGACCCTTCGCTTTTGCAAGGTCAACCCCTGTGCTAATAATTCCAACTCCTCCATTCATTGGTGTGTGTGTGTGTGTGTGTGTGTGTGTGCATGAACAATGAGGGTTAAGTGACTTGCCCAGGGTCACACAGCTAGTTAAGTGTCAAGTATCTGAGGCCAGATTTGAACTAAGGTCCTCCTGAATCCAGGGCCAGTGCTTTATCCACTTCACCACCTAGCTGCCCCCCTCCATTCATTTTTTAGCATTTACCATCTTAATCATCTCCCTCTCAGCAATCTTCAACATCTACCTATTTATTGGTTCCTTTCCTATTGCTTTCAATTGTTCCCAAGACTCCTCATCATTTAAAAACAAAACCAAACAAAAAACCCCCTTTATTATACCCAATCATCCCTTGACGCTTTCATTCTTTATCTCTCCTCTCCTACTTTTAGTCAAACTCTTGGTGGGGAGAGGGGGAGGGAAACTATCTTTATCCATTGAGTTTACTATTTTTTCTTATTCCCAAACTTTTTTGAAATCTGCCTCCTTATCTCATCCCACAACTGAAAGTACTTTCTTTGAATTTATCCATGATCTCTTTCTTAGTTGACAAATCAAATGTCTTTATTTCCTTCCTCAGTCTTTGTTTTTATTCCCCTTGCTTTCTCTACCATATTTGACACTGTTCATTACTCCTCTTGGATATTGATATCTCTCTATATATATATATGTATTATGTGTGTATACATACATAGACATACATATATGTGTATGTATATATATTTCTCTCTGTATTTTCATGGCACTACTTTCACCTGTTCTCCTCCACCTGCATGATTGCTCCTTCCTAGTCACCTTTGCTGGTTTATAATCCATATCATGCCCCCTAACTGTGTGCATACTCTAAGGCTCTGTCCTAAACTCTCTTTTCTTATCTCTTTGAATTTTCTTATGGATGCTTTATAAGCTCTCAAGGGTTTAATGTTCATGTCTTATATGGTTGACTCACAATGCTACATAGCAAGTCCTAGTCTTTTTCTTGAACTCCAGTTCTTCATGTCCAAATAATTCATTTCAAACTTGATATCCCACAGATATCTTAAATTTAATATATTTAAAACATTATATTTTCCCCCAAACATATGCCTCTTCAGGCTTTCTTATGTTTTTCAAATGCACCATCTTCTACTCTCCCAGGTTTATAACTTTAGCATTTTCCTTGACTCCTGATTCTTTCTCATCCTACATATCTAATCCTTTGCCAAAAAGGACTATTTCTACCATGACAATGTCTTTCACATATGACCCCTTCTCTCTATTCATACAGCTACCAACTTGCTTGTCACTTAGCACAGTATCTGTCACAAATTACTTGTTGATTTATTGACCTAGATTTTTTTCAATGTCCTTCTAAATGGTCCTTCTATCTCAAGTATCTTCCTACAATAACTGGTCCTCCACATAGTTACCAAAATTATTTTCCTTAAATGAATCTACACCCCCCCCCCCCACTTGATAGACTCCAGTGGTTTCCTATTGCCTTAAGGACAAAAATGAACTCCTCCACTTGGCTTTTAAAAACTCTCAAGACCTTTTTTTTTTTTTTTGGGAAGCAAGCAATTGGGGTTAAGTGACTTGCCCAGGGTCACACAGCTAAGTAAATGTCAAGGGTCTGAGGCTGGATTTGAACCCAGGTCCTCCTGAATCCAGGGCCAGTGCTCTATCCACTGTGCCACCTAGCAGCCCCAAGACCTAATTTTAAAAAATTATAAGTTAATGGTCTTTCCATAGACTACATTTCATCCAAACTGCCCTTCTTACTGTTCTTTATACATGGCATGTTATCTGTCATCTGTGCTGTATACCTTTATACCAGCCATGTCCCATGCTTGGAAAACATTTCTCAGTTATCTCTTCTATTTCATAGAATCTCTCACTTCCTTTGAGATGAAGTTCAGGGGGAAGCTAGGTGATGCAGTGGATAAAGCACCATCCCTGGATTCAGGAGGATCTCAGTTCAAATCCAGCCTCAGACACATGACACTTACTAGCTGTGTGACCCTGGGCAAGTCATTTAACCCTCATTGCCCTACAAAAAAAAAAAGGAAAAAAAAGTAGATAGAGACAAAGTTCAAACAACACCACCTCCATGAAGCCTTTCCTGATTCCCTCCAAAATGCTAGTGTCTTCCCTCCCTAATTAGCATTTATTTAACTACTTTGTACTGTATTCATTTTGTATTTATTCTGCTTATATTTATATGTATACCTGTCTCCATTGGTACATTGAGAGTAAGGATTGTTTTATTTATTTATTTTGTCTTTGTCCTCAACTTTTAAGACAGTGCTTGGCAGATAGTAGATACTAAAAGCAAAACAAATATACTTAAAAAAAAAAAACCCAAAAAACAGACACAAAACAAAATGAACCAAAACAGACAAACAAAAACCCCTTGTTTATTTATTTTTTGTTTGTTTTCTGGGCAATGAGGGTTAAGTGACTTGCCCAGGGACACACAGCTAGTAAGTATCAAGTGTCTGAGGCCGCATTTGACCTCAGGTCCTCCTGAATCCAAGGCCATTTCTCTATCCACTGTACTGCCTAGCTGCCCCCAAACCCCTTGTTTACTGATAAAATATACAAGCATATTTTCATACCCTTTCACATGATAGAAATAGTCTGATTTAGCAAATGATTAGATATGTAGGGTGACAAAGAATCAGAATTCTTGGAAAATGCCAAAGTTATAAACTGGGGAGATTAAAAGATAGTGCATTTGATAAAAATAAAAAAGTATTGAAAAGGCATATGTTTTGGGGAAAATATAATGATTTATATATTTAATAAAAGTATAATAAATACACAGAATTTAATAAATATATAATAGTGTATATGCATAATACATATTTATATATAAATATGGAAGGAATAGAAAAGGAGGGCTTCATCCCCACTCAGTTTGTACTTAGAATAATATAAGCGTAGCTTGGCTTTTGCAATTAATAGTGGAAATGGAGTAGGTTTGTACTAGATCACAGAAATACATTTCTAGGACTTTTCGACTCCTCTTAGGGAAAACTTATTTAACATTAATACCATAATTACAGTATTGCTGATAATATAATTGTAATAGGGTCAGCATTCTAACAGTAAATAGTTTAATTTTAATTTTATGCTTCTTCCAGTGGGATCATTATCTATTCTGGCTCATTCAAGTATAGAAATGCTCCAATAGAGAAAATAATCTAAGGGATAAAAACCTAATGCTTAGCAAAAGGACTGAGTTTCTATATTTTTTCTTTCTTTAAAAAGAGAGAAGGAGGAGGAGGAAAAAAAAGGAAGAGAAAGAGATAGATGAGACAGAATAATCATTTAGTGATAATGCTAAATGCCTAGCATTTATATAGCACCTCATATGTGCCAGGCACTGTGCTAAATGCTTTGCAAATATTATCTTATTTTATGTTCACAATAATCCTGGGGTATAGGTATTATTTTCTCCATTTTACAGATGAGGGAACTGAGACAAATAGAGGTTAAGGCATTTGACCGAGGTCACACAGTTAGTAAGTGTCTGAGATCAGACTTGAACTCAAAAGCTCCTTATTCAGGCCCAGAATCCTATCTACTATGAGAAGAAAAAGGAGAAGGAAGAGGAGAAGAACAAGAAGAAGAATCAAGTAATTGTTTCAATTGTCAAACTTTAGACTTTGAGAGATCTCTGATTTTACTGGTACCCTGACTCTCACCACTGATTTAGGTTGCTGTCTTTCCCCATCTGCTCATCTTTTTTTTTCCTCTTTTTTTCCCACAAAAAGTTCTTAGAGTATCTACCTAATGTGTCTTAATTTTATTCATTTATATCATGTTTAGTAGGAAAGCTTAAGGTGTAAGCTTGGGCATATAAAGGTTTAGTGACTTTTCTAAGGCCGATTGGTAAATAATTGTCAGAGGCAGGACCCGAACACAGTTTTTCTGGCCTCCAAACCCAAAACCATTATCCTCTATAGCAGAGATATTCAACTCAAGTAGAAAGTGAGCAAGGGGCAGAACCACTAAACTGTACATAAGGATATTTCTGGGCCACATATTGACTTTTTTTTTTTTTGGTTGGGCAATGAGGGTTAAGTGACTTGCCCAAGGTCACATATTGACTTTGAAAACCACATATTAACTTTATCTATGTTCTATTTTTAAAAATTATTTTGTCAAATATTTCCCAATTACATTTTAATCTGATTTCTCCACTCAGGAGTGAGGGATACAGGCGGCCTGTTTGACATTTCAGTTTTATACCAAAGCTTCTTAAACTGTGGGTTATATACTTATATACTCAGGGTCATGTAAAAATTTCTTAGGCAAAAAGGGATCATGAATAGAAAATGTTTAAAAAGCCCTGCTCTATATCATACTGCTTTTAACATTTATATATAAAATAAAATGGGAAATAAATTATGATTGTTTAATTCTTAGCATAGGTATAAAAAAGAGGGCAGGTGCTTTAGATGCATAAAATCACAGAACTTGTATAAAGAAAACAAGCATCTCTGGACCTGTTTATTTGTTTCCTCTCCAGGTTGTATTACTTAGTGTCCAAAAGAGAGACAGACAGACAGACAGACAGACAGACAGACAGACAGAAGCAGACTCAGAGAGAGACAGAGTGTGAAGCCTGGGGATCAGATTGAATATTTTTACTTTTCTATCTTTCATGAACTAGAAACAAATTTTATCTTACACAGTTTTGTCTCCCCCTTGAGCCAGAGAAGAAATCTCTTTGGAGGTAAGATCTGCAAAGGGTGAGGAAGGACATCCTGGCATAAACTTCAAGAAGAGACAAGAGTCCTAAGGTAGATTCAAGCTTGAGGCAGGCATGAAAGACCAGCTGCTGTCTTATGTTGAGCAGATGCTGGACTGTTGAGCCACACACTAACTACCACTGCCTCTTCTGGTGGCCTGTGGAATAGCACGAGACTGAGAAGAGATGTCATTTTCATTTGGAAGAGCTATTTTACATTTTTTCCCCTTCAGAAGAACTGATAGAAGATGATGATCTGCCTGTTTCCTTTTCTCTATCTGCCTAGAAGAGAATATATGTTAAATCCAAATCCAGCTTCTTTAATTTTTCTTTGAATTTCTGTTTAATTAGGACCAAATGCAATTATAAAATACTATAAAGTTGTTCATAACAATTTCTGATTTGTATGTGTTTGATTTGGAGTAATAGGGAATCAGAAAAAGGATGTTCATAGGCATTTCCTATCAATAAAAAGAGGAGATGGATTCTGTCAGAATTGTCAGGATTTGTTGTTGTTCCCCCCCCCCCTTTTTTTTTTCCTGGCTGGGGGCTCGGGAGTTTAATGAAAACAAATCTTATTGGTCTTATATTCCATGACTTTCCAAGTTTGGAAGTGAAAGTTTGGCAAGGCCAGTGAAAGGCTGAATCTAGACCAAGGACCCAGGAAAGGCCTAAATGATGATTACTTTTAATTAGCAGAAGGAATATTGGTAAGTCAAAGCAGAAGAAAGCTTTCTTAGGAGGCAGAAGCATGGGGAAATTTTACTTTTCAGTTTTTCCTCCAAGAGGTTCAAAGGGCCCCCCATTTCCTTTCCAAAGATATAACAAAATCTCAATGTTTTACAGATTTTGTAGCTTCCAGAATGGATTTCCTCTCTGTATCCTTGACCTGGAACAGTTACTCTTCTCAAATTCATCTTCTTAAGAAATGCTAGATGCCTTTCCAGTAGTATTATGAGTAAGGTAAAGATGTCCATTGTCACTACAACTTTTTTTTCAGGGCAATGGGGGTTAAGTGACCTACCCAGGGTCACACAGCTAGTAAGTGTCAAGTGTCTGAGGCTGCATTTGAACTCAAGTCCTCTTGAATCCAGGGCTGGTGCTTTATCCACTGTGCCACCTAGCTACCCCATGTCACCAGTAATATATATTACTTTGATATAATAATAATAGCTAGAATTTAATGTAGCACTTTATGGCTTGCAAAGCATTGTACATATATCTTATTTGATTTTCACAACAACACTGTAAAGTGTCATTGTTATCCCTGTTTTACAGATGAAGAAACTGAGGCTAAAAGAAATTAATTAACTTGTCCAGGATTACACAGGAAATAAATAGCAGAAGCAGGAACTCAGGTTTTCCTGACTTCAAATTCAACATTCTATCTACTGCACAAACTTCTTGAACTACTAGCCTCAGCAACAAGACAAGAAGAATAAATTGAGAGTACATGGAACAAAATCATTGCTTTCTTTTTTCCCAGATAATATGATTGTTTATTTAGAGAACCCTCAAGATTCAACTTAACATTTTTGAAAGAACAATGGCAAAAAAGTGGAAGGGAATTTTTTAAAAATCACTTTTTCCATATGTTACCAACAAAACCCAACAGGAAGAGATAGACACACACAGAAATTACATGAGTGTATATGCTAAATGCTCTTGTTAGGCTATAACAATATAATAAAAAAACAAACTAATTTATAGAACCAGAGCTATAATAAATTACCAAAGAGATACTCTATAGACCTCAAAAAATAATTTGGAAGAACAAAAGGTCAAGAAACTTAAGCGAAATAATGAAAAAAAGTGAGAGGAACAAGGGCATCCAAAAATTAATTAAAAACAATAATAATCAAGACGATTTGTTATCAGCATAACAAAAAATAAGATAGCTTCTTTGCGGAACACATTAAGTATACTATAGCTAGAAAGAATTGAACATTGTAGCATGGTGTTTAGTAACCAAAGGAGTCCAACTACTGCTATAAAGTTTCATCATTTGGCAAAATTTTCTGGAAGAATTAGAAGATAATTTGGCAGAAATTGGGTTCCAAACAGGATTTCACACTTTGTACCACAAATAAGCTCCAAAGAAGTTACAAAACCTAGATATAAAAAAACATAAACAAAATATAGGAATAGGAAAGGAGATACAATTATGAATAGTGGAAGAGTTCTTTTTTTTTCCAGGGCTATGGGGGTTAAGTGACTTGCCCAGGGTCACACAACTAGTAATTGTCAAGTGTCTGAGGCCGGATTTGAACTCAGGTCCTCCTGAATCCAGGGCCGGTGCTTTATCCACTGTGCCACCTAGCTGCCGCCAGTGGAAGAGTTCTTAACCAAACAAAGGAACAGAGAATCTGAAAAGACAAAATGGATAATTTTGATGAAATAAAATTGAAAGTTTTTGCACAAAATTGATGCAGTTAAAATAAGAAAGGAAAAATTAATTAGGTGGGGGGAGGAAGATATGTAGTAATGTTAAATTAATGTTAAATGTTAAAGGTTTGTATTCAAGATATATAAAGAATTGACGCAAACATATATATATATATATTTTTGCAGGGCAATGGGGGTTAAGTGACTTGCCCAGGGTCACACAGCTAGTTAAGTATTAAGTATCTGAGGTCGGATTTGAACTCAGGTACTCCTGACTCCAGGGCCAGTGCTTTATCCACTGCGCCACCTAGCTGCCCCCGACGCAAACATATTTTAAAAATGCTCTGATACATACTCAAAGGATATGCAAAGGCAGTTCTCAAAAAGATAAGCAATCAAGAACCATATAATGGTTTTAAATGCACTTTAAAACAACCCTGAAGTTCCAATTCACAGGCATCAAGTTGGAGAATATGACAATTACTGAAGGGGCTCTTGGATGATTGTGGACTCTTGGTAGAGCTATGAATTGATCCAACATTGGTGGAAAGCATTTTGTAGCTAATCCTCCCCAATCACAAAACTGTGCATAACCTTTGACCCAATAGTACCACTATCATCCTTATAACACAAAAGGTCAAAGAAGGAGGGAAAAGCATCTACATATACAAAATCCTTTACAAGAGCATGTTTTGTTGTAGCAAAGAATTTGGGGAATGGCTAAATAAATCATTCTATATGAATGTAATGGAATGGTTTTTTTTGTAATAGAATATTATTATACCATAAGAAATGATGGAATGGTTCAAAAATATCTGAAAGTTTTATATTAACTGATACAGATATTGAGTTGAAGTTGACAAAATTATGTTGTAGTCTTTATTATAAAGGAAAACAATTTTGGCCTAAGAAGTTTGATGAATCTAATAACTAATCATAACTTCAAAAACTGATTCATTATGAATATGCTTAGCATTTCTGGGCAGAGAGGTGATAGATTAAAGGTACAGAATATGTTTTCAGACATCACCAATGTGTAGTTTTGTTTTGCTTTACTGTCTTTATGAGGGAAGACTTTCTTTGAGACAGAAAATTATAGGGGGAATTAGTGATAGTGATACCAAAATAGCAAAGGAGAAAAAAGTACATAGTGAAGGTTATTGATTCATTCATTGCTGCTTTTAAAAATTTATGTTCATCACTGCAAGATGAAATGAACATGTGTCTTATCTTGAACAAGTGAGAATATATTTCACATTGTCTTTGGCTCCATGATGAAATCTATCCATTTTTTGCCCTCCTCAAGCAAGAACCTAAGATCTATTCTTGCATTTATTTGTGATATCCTTTAGTTTTCTCAATTCTTTCAATACTGGTCAACTTGTATGCCTTAAGACCAAAACCTCACATTTAAATTATAGTTTAGTAAATGTTTATAGATAGTCTAAAAATTATATTATTCTAAGCACCATCTTTCCTCTTTACTACTACTCAATCACCATTACTGAGGAAATAGAATGAAATTCATGTAGGGATGAAAATAATCTCCACCCCCCCCATCCTTTATTTCATGGCTTTCTATGGTTGATGAATTCATTACCCAATGGCCAAACGACATGTGATAAGGTTAGCTAGTTTGGTCATCTGACAGCAAATTCAGTCTATTGCCAGCCTGAACTATATTTAAAACCTTTGTCACATTATAGAACAAGATAAAGTTTTCCTTTTGCCATAGCCTTCAATGACTCAGAGTCACCTCTGTGCCATAATAAGGAACTGAAATACGATATTAATGTAGCTAATGCAATATTGTGCCATGTTAAGAGAGATAGCTTCTAAGAATAAAGAGCTGATAGCCTCAGCAGACCTCAACTGGATTACTACATTTAGTTCTAGGTTCCACAGTTTAAGAAGAACATTGATAAGTAGGAGTATATTTATCTAGATGAGAGCAACCAAGTTGGTGAAGGGTCGTTAGTTCATGTCTGATGAGGACTGGTTTAAGGCATTGGGCAGGTTTAACATGGAGAAGAGAATAATCAGGGATATATGATATCTATAATCAAATAAGTGAAGGGCTATTGTGTGGAGGAAGGACTAGATTTATTCTATTTGGCCCCAAAGGGAAGAACCTGGAAGAGTATGTAGAAGTTGCAGAGAGGCATATTTAGATTGGATGTCTAAGGGAAAAAAAGAAAGATAGAAAAAAAACAACTTCCCTAACAGAGCCATCCACAAGTAGAAGGACTTGCCTGGAAAAGTCATAGATTTCCCCTCTTCGGAGGTCTTCAAACAGGAACTGTAGGTTATAGTGATTATTCTTTTCATTTATAGATTAGACTTGATGGCCACTGAACTCCCTTTCAATTCTCAAATTCTGTGATTCTGTGACTTTGTAATGGATCTACTATTTATGAACACTTAAGGGAAGAATAAATAGGGAGATGTTCACCAAAGGTATTAGCTACTTTAATGGGAGAACTTCAGTTTAAGGTCAAAGTGTGGATGGTAGGGTCCTTCATATATTCCTATTTGCGATAATATGGTTTTGTATAAATTGATACGGAGTGATGTTAAGTGATACTTGAATCAAGCATTAGAACATTACAAGGTCACCTCGATGAGATCCGTGATTACTGAAAAGGTTTTAGTTTAACTATTCAACTAGGAAAACATAAATGGATGAAAAATTCCTATGTTTTAGCTCTCATATGCAGTTGGATGACTGGTCCATTGAGGTAACACATAAGTTGTTGCTCTTGCTCCTCTTTTGTTTTTGATATCATAGGGTGCTCTCTTGACTTGTGTATGAGTTGGATTTAAGTGAAATGGGTTGCACGAAGTCATCAGCCTTATTTTATCTTCCAGAGTTATTGGAGTCCAATGGCAAGAGAAAAGTCAGGATGACTAGTGATAGCTCTGGAAGCAGTGGATACCTTTGGCATCTTTGATGTCTGTCCAAGGGCTAATCACTCCACAGTACTTGCCTCAGTTGCCTTCATGGCTCTTGGAACAAGCTCCTATTCTACCTGGGGATGTCTTCACATGCTTGAGGTAGACATCCCCTTAACTCACTGATTGGTTTGAGACCTTTCAGTTACCCTCAACCTGGTTTAGCCTATCTGCAGAGACAGTTTTACTGGGATATGGCTGCTGCACATGCTACAGCTTCTTGGAACCACAGGTGAGAGTTGGATGAAGATGGACACCAAAGGTAGATGAGAAGCCCCAAAAAGGACTCAAGTCCTCAAACCAGAGGTGCTAATTTTCCCTGAACAGCCCTGAGATAGGCATTCTGGAAAGATAGTGACTTTCATCCAGTAATGAATAAGAAGAGATTGCAATCTTGGAGTGTATCTGAGAAAATGTGCAATGATTTTAACAATGTGGAAACCCTCCCTTAGGAAAAACAAGGGGAAAAAAAACTATCTTTTTAACACAAAAGTTTCCCTGTATATATAGTATGAGTTTTTGGAACCATTGCAAAAACACAATATATGGGGTAAAAGAATTAAAGTTGCAGTCGATCTAAATGCAATGTAGTGAAACATGATGAGCATAAGTATCAACCAGTACTGAGTAGCTGGAGTCAGAATTTTTCTATTCTTTGTCAAGTTTCTCTGACACATGGGGGATTGAAGTGATCTATTGTGGACCACTCTGTGTCTGGGGAAAGCTCTTATAACAGCAGGGGTCAGAAGATGACCTATTTTTCACTCTCCCCACCAGTAGCTTCAGATGTTATTTATTCATTTGTCAGATTTTCTTTCAGCAACACTCCTGTGTACAAGGCACTCTGCTAGGTAGCAGCTGTGAGACATTTAGAACTGAATGGGAGAATTAATGTAGTAGTAGAAAGAACATTGGGGAACTCCTGGAAAAGACAAACGTGTGAGAGGTACTAGTCAAACACAGGTCCCCTGAAAAATACACCAGCAAATGGGGGCAGCTAGGTGGCACAGTGGATAAAGCACCAGCTCTGGATTCAGGAGGATCTGAGTTCAAATCTGGCTTCAGACACTTGATACTTACTAGCTGTGTGACTCTGGGCAAGTCACTTAACCCTCATTGCCCTGCACAAAAAAAAAATACCAGCAAAGATGGAAAGGGATGTAAGATGAAGCAAGATCCAACAACACCAAAGAGAAATACCAGGGAAGATCCTCTATCCAGTCCAGGACTTATCTGCTGAAGATAATTAGGGAAAAAGGAAAAGAATCTATATGTTCTAAAATATTTATACCTGCTCTCTTTGTGGTGGCAAAGAACTGGAAATTGCAGGATGCCCATCAATTTTGGGAATGGCTGAACAAGTTCTGGTATATGATCATGCTATAAGAAATGATGAACTCATTGATTTGAGAAAAACATGGAAAGACGCATAAAATAATGTTGAGAATTAACAAAATCACAAGAACATTGTATACTGCAAACAGCAATATTGCTTTAAGAACAAATTTGAGTGAATAAGTTATTTTGACTATTATAAATAACTAAATTAAATATAAAGGATGTATGAAGAAAGAAGTTATCTGTATCCAAAGAAAGAACTGGTGAATAGAAGTATGTATAGAATAATTTTACATATACATACATATACACATACATACAAATATACATATACACATACCCATATATTTGTATCTTATGGCAGTCATATCTGGGGAGGGGAAGGAAAAAAAGATATTTACATGATAATTTTTTGCATATTTGCAGGGATTAAGAAGTTGCAGATTTGGGGCTGCTAGGTGGTTCAGTGGGTAGAGCACCGGCCCTGGATTCAGGAGTACCTGAGTTCAAATCCAGCCTCAGACACTTGATACTAGCTGTGTGACCCTGGGCAAGTCACTTAACCCCTATTGCCTCACCAAAAAAAAAAGTTGTAGATTTGCAGTATCATGTACAATCATCTTTTTATTACATCATGTTATAGAAATGTTTGTTTTATTCCACAAATTAAAAATAATAATAAAAAAGAAGTCATCCAATTGTGGGAGACTCCCTGTGGGGGTCAAGGGGATGCCAATGGGGCCTGAAGCCAAAATTTTATTTAATAAATAGGATCTTTCTGAAGCCAGTATTACCTCCAATAAATGGGGTGTGAAGATAGTGTAGTTTTGCCACATGTCTCTAAAAGATACCCCAAACCACTGTGATCTTTTATCTCTAGTGGAGACCTTTAAGAGCCAAGACTAAAAACTAATTCTGTGTAAATAACTGCAGGAAGAGACAAAGATAGAACTCAGGTCAGAGCCCACATTAGGCCACCAGAAAATAAAGACAGAAAATGGGGAAGAGGAAGAGACTGGGGCATGGTTCCAGATCTGTATTTAGCTCCCTGACCCATGCCAGGATTGCAGAAGATGGTACGGAGGGAAACCAGTGGTCAATCACCTCCTGAAGAAATGTGTTAGGGTAATTTCAGTGTCATCTAGACTGCAAGGGGGATAGAAGCAGAAGCAAATTAGTTGATCCTATGGTAAATGAAAGGAAAGAGTCAGGCTGTGACACAAATTACCAATCTGGTTATTGAGGCTGTAGAAATGTATAAAAGAAGAAAACTCATATAACAGTGAAGACATACTGTATGTGAAGACAAGCCTAAGAGGCAAACCCAGAAGAAGAGACTATACCTTATAAGTGAAAACAGAGGATTAGAAAAAAAATAGTTCCGTCTGAAAAACTCTGAATGTGGATAGAAAAAAAAAAGAAGCAAGAGATATTAAAAAAAGATATTTGTATTACTGAGGGAAACATGGAAAGAAAAAAAATAGCTTTGAATTAAAAGTAGACAATTGCATCAAAGTAGAGGATGTCCTGAGAAATGGAACTGAGTTCATCTTATGTTTACATGAGATAAGTATTGGAATGAAGTCAGAATTCTAAAAAAATTAGAACAGGTGAGATATTTGCTATCAGAAACACTATTTTTTTGGAAATGCAGGTTGAGTATAACTTCTGAATCAGCAGATTTCATGAAAAACATAACCAAATAAAAAAACTCATGTTTCAAAAAATTATAAAAGGCAACTTAGCTGATCATTCCTGTTAGAACAAGAAAGTTAAAGTGAAAATTAAAAAAAAACCATATATACAACCATTTATTCACCTCCTGAAAAAATACTTTTTTGAAAACATCCAGAAAAGTCATAGCCAAAGCCTAGAGATTACCTGTTGAAGAATACTGTAGGTAGGAAAATAACGATAAAAGAAAAGACATGTTGGTAGATGACATAATAAAAGAAAAATGCTGACATCCAACATTAATTTTTTTCTTTAAGATTGAATATAATCATAGAGGGAAAAATGGCTATGGGAAGAACCATTCTAAAGCAATTTAGAACTATGGAAAATATTTGCCTCAAAGATATCAAAGAAAGAGGGAAAGGACCCATATATATTAACCTATTCAGAATATAACTTTTTGCTATAGCAAAGAACTGGAAACAAAGTATCCATCCATCAATTTGGTAATGATTGAACAAATTGTGGTGCTTTAATACAATGTAAAATTGTCATGTTGTAAGAAAAGACTAATAAGATGTATTCCAAAAAATATAAAAAGATTTGAATGAGCACTAAGTGAACAGAACCAAGTCAACATGCATTTAATAAGTGCTCACCATGTGCCAGACTAACACTGTGCTAAAATTCTGGGTATATAAGGAAAAACAAAAATATGGTTATTGTCATCAAGGACTATACATTCTAATGGGGGAAAAGACAACATGTAATTAACTACATACATATAAGAAAAGATACTGATAGAGTAACTTTGAGGCAATCCCAGAGGGAAGGCTCTAGGCTGAGCAGCACAATTTTCTTGGAGAAGGTTACAGTTTTATCTGAGTCTTGAAGGAGTCAGAGAAACCAGGAGGTAAAGGTGGCGAGGGACAGCCAGTGAAACGGCAGGACAACAGGGGATGATGTGTCTTGTAGGAGAAACAGCAATGAGGTGAGTGTTTTTTAAGTAATGGATTAAG
This sequence comes from Dromiciops gliroides, assembly GCF_019393635.1. Classification (NCBI taxonomy): domain Eukaryota; kingdom Metazoa; phylum Chordata; class Mammalia; order Microbiotheria; family Microbiotheriidae; genus Dromiciops; species Dromiciops gliroides. The sequence continues at coordinate 206,103,932 of NC_057863.1, forward strand.
TAACATATCAGTTGTTAATAACATGTAAGACAGGAAAGGCAGGAAGAGATCAGGTGAAGAAAGCAAAAGGGAGGATTTAATTATTTTTAATTAATCAGATAAATTAATTCTATATAAAATTTTAACTAAATTTATTCATTTTAATTAATCAGATTATAATTTCATATATAATATCCTGGAATAGGGAACCCTTGTTGATCTAGTAAGAGAGAGGGTGACATGATCAGACCTGCTCTTAAAAAAAAAATCACTTGGACAGTTCAGTAAAGGATAAACCAGAATAAGGAGAGATTTGAGGCAAGGAAACTAACCAGAAGGTTATACACAATTATCATAATAAGGTAAAGGAAAATAACGTTTAGTGTTCAATTATGACTTCAGAAAAATGATGACAGATCATACTTCTCTACTCTTAGAGAGACTGATGGACAAGAGATTCAGAAAGAGCCATACATTTATAGACATAGCCAGTGTATTGTTTTATTTTGTTTGATTATATTTATTGATGTAAGGAAGGATTCTGTGGTGGGAAAGGGGGAGGGGAATTGGTTGGTAATGAAAGTAATGAAAAAGGGAGAAAGGGCATCAACTTAGGGTTTTTTGTTTGTTTTGTTTTTTGGTGCAGGCAATGAGGGTTAAGTGATTTGTCCAGGGTCACACAGCTAGTAAGTGTCAAGTGTCTGAGGCCAGATTTGAACTCAGGTCCTCCTGAATCCAGGGCTGGTGCTTTATCTACTATGCTACCTAGCTGCCCCTAACTTAGATTTTTTTTTTTCGGGGCAATGAGGATTAAGTGACTTGCTCAGGGTCACACAACTAGTGTCAAGTGTCTGAGCCGGATTTGAACTCAGGTCCTTCTGAATCCAGGGCCGATGCTTTATTCACTGCGCCACCTAGCTGCCCCTTAACTTAAATTTTTTAAAAGACAGGATCTAGTTCAGCACATAGACCAGCAAGGCAGTTTTGTTTCTTTTGTGTTAAATTTGATATATACTTAAAACCTCCCAAATATTAGGAATTCATGATTTCATATATACTCCTCTTTGTTTTTTCTTTGTTCATTGAAATGATGGTGATTATTGATGTTTATTAGGTTCATCACAAAAAAAGAAAATTAAAAAATAAATTTTAAAATGGAACATTGGATCAAATGGCAGAGATCACAGGTAAAAACCTCTTGCCACTGTGTGATCTTCAACAATTCACTACTTTACTTCACTTGCCTTATTTCCTCTTCTCTAAACATATTAGTTTTGCACTAAGTGGTTTTAAGGCCCCTTCCAGTCTTAAATTCCATGATTCTGAGACAGTTTCTATCCTCTGAGAATTTATGAAAGTAATATGCCAAAATTTCACAACTTTTCACTAGCAATTATGCAACCTTAGAAATCTTTGCTTCTTCACATTTGTAAGCAGCATCTAAAAAGATATGCTAACACAATAAATGAAACTTCAGGAGTTATATCATCAAAAGGAAAAAAAAGCAAAGAGGGAGAAAATTAATTTCCAAATTAACTGCATTATCTGTATTTTAGTTTCTTCCAAGGTAAGACCAAAAAAATTATCATGTCACTTCCATAATCTATCTCCCAGGACTGATAGGGACACAAACTAGGTATTGTGCATTCAAGGTACTACAAAATCTGAGTTAATCCGAGTTAATAAAATTACCATGTGCCTCTGACTACAGGTTATCAGCATATTGTTAGCCTAAACCAATACAATCCTATAAACATTTATTAAGCACCTATTATGTAGCAGGCACTGTGCTAAGCACTGGGGATATGATTAATAAAAAGAAAGACAGTCTCTGCCCCTAAACAAACAAATGAACAAAAAACTTACAATATAATGGAGGGAGACAGCACACAAAGGGAGGCATGAGAGCTAGGGGAAAGGATTAGCAGATGCAGAGTGAAGTGAGCCTAAAAAGTCCAGTTTCTTCCTTCTATAATAAAAGGCATTGGGAAGCATTTGGTACTCTATCCTTCAGCCTTCCAGTCAGAAAGAAGAGGAGGCTGAGGGAGATAGTGTCAGTCAAGTCGTGAGTTAGGGAGATGGGGCAACTAGGTAGCAATATGGATTGAACGCTGGTTCTGGAGTCAGGAAGACTCATCTTCCTGAGTTCAAATCTGGCCTCAGACACTTACTAGCTATGTGATCCTGGGCAAGTCACTTAACCTTGTTTGCCTTAGTTCCTCATCTGTAAAATGATCTGGGGAAGGAAATGGCAAACCACTCCATTATCTTTGTCAAAAACAAAACAAAATGGGGTCATGAAGAGTCAGACAGGACTGAAAGAATTGAACAATGACAAGGAGATTAGAGGTGATGAGTTAAACCTGGGAGGAGCTTCTTGTTCAGGGGAGCTGAAACCAGGCAGAGAGGTAGATGTAGAGCCAAAACACAAAAAGAATTAATAAATGCTTATGGAAGTAAATTATACTTCAAATGTAAATGTATATTTTAAGTTTTTATTTCAAATATCTTATGGGAAAATAATTTAGACTTCTATGAATTAATCATTTCTCATAACAAAGCTACTCTTTTTTGTTATATCTATTTGTGAAGCGTGAAAATTTCCATAGATCAAAAATGCCATGAAGAAATAGCTTTATACTGTTGAACTCATTTTCCATGGCTGATAATGAATTGTACATTTTAAAAAGTAATTTGAGAACTGGGAATAAATATATAGCAGGAGATAAGGATAGTTATTGAGCAGTGAATTCAAAAGGCTAACTTTTAGAATATGTTTTATATAAACTACAAAATATATTCTAACAATTAAAGGAGACAGTGTCAACATAAAAGCACGACCAAAGTGTAGTATTGTTTTTTTCTCTAGAAATATTAGTTAATTTTATTCAAACTCCATTTTCCCTCCTTTCAGTAATTTAAATGGAGAAAAGGAATGACAATATTTTACTTACTATGCAGAACGAGGTTTAATTCAAAATGAGTAACAGACTTAGACCTTTGCTACTGTCCCAATGGCAGAAACATAAGAATGAGGTGGATTTAGTAATGTTATTAAAGAATATCTTACCAGTATGACTCAGCTGATGTCCATCATTAAAAGAGGCACATTTTAAAAAGAATTCTTGTAACCACCATTTCTCTACTTGAGCTAGGCTACTTTGAGGTACTTACAGAAAATAGGAATTCATGATAATGACTTAAAATCCCTGGGGAGTTTAGAAAGGAGGAGAAGCACAGTTTCAGGTAACCATTTCTTCAGAGACCAAGAGAGAAACATATATCAATGAATATTTAAGAGATTACGTGGAAATGATGAGAAATACTTAATTCTGGTATATCCTTAGTCTATCCTAACAACACCTTCTGTCACTTTCCTTCTTAGTTCACATTCCCCAGATTAACTAATTTCTACACAATATGTATGCCGTCTTGAAGTTCTAGGAAAAAATAATTACAAAACCATGTTAGGCAAATGAAAAGGTGATAACCTCAAATTTTTACAGAAAGACAGAAAGGGTAAGACACAGAAAGCGACAGAGGCAGAGAGGAAAGAGGGAGACAGAGAGAGAAATGAAAGAGAAAGATAGAGACAGAGAAATGGGAAGAGAGAAGTCCATGAAGATGTATAGGCATGTTAGAACCTTCAGAAATTTCAGTATTGGATACAACATGAGAATTGTATTAATTTTAATTTCTATATTTAAAAATGTACAAAATATTTACATCTTCCAGACAAGATTAACCATGTATTTATCAATAATGATATATTTGCATATGATTGTATAGTTTTATAGTTTTTAAAGACATTGCATATTAGCACTTAAAACTTGCAAAATCTGTGCAAAAATAATGAAAATATTCATTATTATAATGAATAAGAGACTAAAAAGTTAAGCAACTTATTCAGTTACATATCCAACCTTCTGATATTAATTCAAATTCAAAGTGTAAATTTACAAAAATACAAAATAAAACCCTAAATGCTATTGTAATAGAATCAGAGAGGATGGAATAAGGCTTTAGATCCTTGATAAGGGGTATTTATAATTAGAGGCATATGACTGCTCTCCATGGGCCCCATTCTGTGACTGGTGTGGAGACGAAAGGTTGTATCAAAGAAAGTTGTCCACAGAGTAGCTACCTATTTGGTAGACTTTAAAGAGAGAGACAACCAATGCTCTCACCTTCTTGTTTCTTCTAAACATGGTTTGTGACTCTTATAACTTTCCTTTGGACTTCCCATAAAGTGAACCTGACACTGTTTCTTAGGATCTCACATTTTCTGTTTTGTGTTTCTTTTTCTGAGCACATGATAAAACAGCTATCATGCATGATGGCCTTTTTGAGGGTGATAACTATTTCTGGAGTTTAGAAGTTCCTTGGTTGGTGATGACTGCCCTGTAGGACATGACCTTTGAAACAACTTAGAGGAGAAGATGACCAACACTAGGAAAATACTATAGATGAAAGGACTAATAATGAACACCCAAACCATGCCCTAACAACAAGATAAATGTTTCTTGAATGTATTTCTGGGACTGTGTAGAGCCAAGGTGAAAATGAAATACTAGTTGAGTCCCATAAAAATCACTTCATGCTTTATACATCATATAATAGAATTATGGGTTACTATGTCATATTTTAAGTCATTGTCATTTCATGCTCGAGTTTGATTTTGTATTTTAAGCATTTCTTTTGTAAAGAAATAAATAACTGTCCTATTTCTGACCCACTTCCCATGTTGAAGATCTTTCCAAAAAAGAACTTTGCTAAGTCCATTGGGGAGATCCTAGACTTGCACCAAGCCTAAAGTTAAGGAAATTTTCTTCAAAGAGTAAGAAAGTGCTATAAGAACCCTGACTTCCATCTTTTATTGGTCAAGTATCCCCATTAATGAAGCTAATCTGTCTGAATCCAGTGAGTTGTTACATTTATTATTAAAATTTAGAACCAATTTTCATAATTAAGTGAAAGTTGTGTCCTCTTAACCCCAAAATGTTTTTGTTCCACATATCACATAGGTTTTATCTTTTAAAATTTTTTGTCAATTTCTCTTCTGTAGTTTCTTCATAGCCTTTAAAAAAATGTGCAAGGCCCAGAATGAAATGAAGTATTCTTGAATGTGTCTGACTAATGCAGTTTGTTGAAGATCAATCCTTGAATGCCATGTTTTCATTAATATAGCACAAGATTATTTTACCTTTTTGTTTTTGTTTTTCATAGCAATGCTATACTCATGTAATTGAGGGGATGCCCATCAATTGGGGAATGGCTAAACAAGTTGTGGTATATGAATGTAATGGAATAGTATTGTGCTATAAGAAATAATAATAAGATGGATTTCAGAAAAACCTGGAGAGACTTACATGAATTGATACTGAGTGAAATGAGCAGAACCAAGAAAATATTGTACACAGTATCAAGAGCATTGTGATCAACTTGTATCAACATCAACTGTGATAAACTTAGCTCTTCTCAGCAATACAATGATCAAAGACAATGCCAAAAGACTTATGGTGGAAAATGCTCTCCACATTCAGAAAAAGAACTATGGAGTCAATGCAGATTGACGCATACTATTTTCACTTTTATTGTTGCTTTGTTGTTGTTTTTTATTCATTCTTGTGTTTTTGTTTCCTTTAGTTCTGATTCTTTTCTCTTACAACATGAGTAATATGGAAATATGTTTAACGTGATTGTAATGTATACCCTATATCAGATTGTTTGCTGGCTTTGGGAGTGGGGAGGGAAGGGAGGGTGGGAGAAAAATTTGGACTCAAAAAATGTCTTTACATGTAATTGTAAAAAAAAATTCAAATCAAATTAAATTAAAAAAAACATACACCATCAACTTTACCATCACTAATATTTTATGCTAGGCTTTGGCTTAGTAATTGTTCTTCCAAGCAGTGCTTGTGTTTCTGGGTTTTCAGTGCCAAGTGTACTACCTTGCATTTGGCAGAACTGAATTGTACTTTTTTCTTCACCTCCTCACCCCCTCCTGCCATATGATCATTTTTAATAATGAATCACAATAACTTATGATATTATGCACTTCTAGAAGAACTCGTTTACCAGGCAACCCTGTCGGATAAATTTAGCTTGTTGCATATTAATTTTATCATATTGAGAGAGCAGATAATATGCTTTATTTGGAATCTGGAGATCTGGGTGTGAATCCTACCTTAGACATCACTTGTAAAATAGGGATATTTTGGGATATATTGGATAAACAGGAATGTATTGGTTACCTCACAGGATTATTATAAGGAAAGGCCTTTGCAGACCTTAATGCAATACATAATTGGATATTATTATTATAAGTTCTTTGAGGACAGGGACCTTGTATCTTATCACAGTCCCAGTGGATACACAGGTAGAACTGCACAAAGATGGCTTACCTATTTCTAATTTTTACATTATCCCTATTAAGGTGCTCTTCAGACATCTTATCAAATTGTATTATGCAACTTGAACACTCTCAATAATGGTAGATATCACGGGCTGAAACAATGCATTTTACGCTTCAATTTGCCTAGTGTTTGTCTTTTAGTGCATCAGGGTCTTTGGATTTAATTAAGTGGATTTAAAACTCCCATAATGGGAAATTTCTTTAACATGAAGTTTGCAGTCTATCTCTAGAGTTTAGAGAATTCACAAGATTGAGACATCATATATGGTTATAGATTTAGGAATAGAAAGCCACTTGAGTATTATCTGGTCCAACCTCCTGATTTAACAGGTGAAGCATCTGAGGCCTAGAACAGGTTAAGTGATTTACTCATGGTCACCCAGCTAGTGAACATTAGAGGCAGTACCTATGTCTTCCTTCTGACCGCAAGTGCAATCCACTATTCATTATGCCGTACTGCTTCTTTCTGGTATTTCTAAAGCATAGTTTGAGAACAAATCTCCCAGGGTCAATGGTTTGCCTTTTGTTTCAATTAAATTGTAAGTGTATGATAGCTGGAAATGATCTAAAGGTTTTAATGCCAGTTTTTCCTCCCCTTGTTGTGGGGGAAATTTACAGTATGTTTAGAATGACTGAATGTCTGGTAGGAACATCATCAAAAAGATGGAATGCTTAGATACTTAACCAAGGACCTGGAACAAATGGCTTTGTATATTATTTTGTGGGTAGAAATCTTTCCACTTGCCTCTAAGTCTGCTCCAAACTAAATAAGACAAGGTCCTATTAAAACCTCCTTTTCAAGGGAGAGTTAATGTTCAGAGTGTATACTGTCTATAACTCCTTGCTATGTGAGAAAATTATCTCTCTAAAATGTGAAAAGAGCTATAAGGGTAGAATATATTATAAACAAGAAAATGTAAAAAAGAAAATTCCAACTCTTTGTGGCCCTCATTCCCCAATTTGTTCTCAGCTCACTAAGTATAATTGTATGGGGGAAATGAATCTCTATTTCCAAGGTCATTACAACTTCAGCATATTTTTAAAATGCTAAGTCAGAAGGCCTACAATGGGTAATGGTAAATTGGGATGGCAATTATTCTGATCTGACATTTTTTGGATTATAATTAAGCAATAAGGCATAAGCCAAGGGTGTGTTATTTCGAGATAACACACTCCTCAGAAAGTGCTGTGAGGCATGGGAGGGTGGGGAGGGAATTAGTGCCTCCAATGATCTGGGAAATGTGTTATCTCTCCGTAGCACAACTCTTGGGGTGTATTCGTGCCATATATGAAGTGTTAGATACACGGTTTGTATATGGATTGATTGTACAATGTAAAACATATGTTTTAACATGTTTGCTCTTGTGGTTTAGTGATGGTGTTTGGTTCCAGATCATCACCACTACCATTGCAAGTAATGTAGGAATAGGGCTTTATTTCTTTCTTTTTTTCATTTCCCTATTAATTTCTAGTGAAGAACAAATTATTTGCTGGGGCCAAAAAAAAAAAAAAGCAACAACTTCACCTTGTTTATTTGTATCATATTGTTTTAGTGATTTCATTCATTCTGGCTTTCTATTTTTGTGGTTGTATAAGAGAAGACTATATGGTAGTTGAAAACTGAATCTTGTGGATAAATTGTGTATGTGTTGTTTTTATTTTTGTCCTTTTCAACCACATACTGTATGTCTATTTGATTTTATTTTTTGTAACTATGCTGCCAGTTACTTAGTTTGATTGACAGGAAGTGGTTTTTAGTCCAGCCAACATGAAATGTCTCGTCACTTCATCCAAGAAGATGTTTCGGTAGTTAAAGAGATCATGTCAAACAAAGAGTCCTTTTAAGCTAGCTCTTTCCCCAAGCCAGCAGCACAGTGAGACACATCAGGCAGAAATAAAGGCCTATCTTTAATCTGGGTTGCTCAGGGAAATCAAAGGGTCTGGATTCAAACCAAGAGTGGCTTCTTATTCCCATTGGAGATCCTTTTTTTCTCCTGCTTTATTTGATATAACACACAAGATAATCAAAGAAAGGTGAATAAAGGTTCCAAACCTTAGGCACCTTGTCCTCCACTTCCTCCACCCTCTCCCACCCCCCACTGGACTTTCCTATGATAAAAATTCACAAGAGAAGATAAGTGTACATGCATCACAAGATGACAGTACATTTTATTTTTAGAGTCTTTTTTTTCTGATTTTCAAGGAAAAATCCTATGAAGTTCTTTTCTGGTAAGGATCCAGGATAGATGTTGATAGATCTATGATATTTCAACACATGAAAGGAGCAATAAAACCCCCTTCCCATGTCTCTTTTCTGCTGAGATTCACTTCTAGCTCTTAAGAAACTCTATGGGGCTTTTTAGGAGTTGCAATCAGTCACTATGGCACCTCTAAAAGATGTAGGGAGTTCCGTTTTAGACAATCAGCCCCAACAATTCCACTTCCTAATAACTAGGATAATATCCACCTATTCATAAATTTTAGACTTAGTCAACCAAAAAGGGAATATGTGTTTTATTGAGGACTGTATGCTTTTTACAATATCCCTTGCATACTGACTAAAAGGTCAGAAAACTGGCATCTTCTTTATTAAGGAATATTGTATGACCAATTGCCACTAAAATGCTTTAATTTCAAGAGGGAAATAGTGTTTGATGAAGAATTCCATGAACCTGAGCTATGATGAGATTATTTTTTCTGGACTCATCAGTCCTTGTTTTTTCTGCCCAATTTCGTTGTGTTTTAAATTCACATGAAATCAATTTCACTCCTGATACATATGCTGCCTATACAATGAGTATAGTTTTCTGAATTTTTGACAATTAGAAAGAAAATAAAATTAATATGTGGTTCTGTGAAAGTTGGGAAAAATATGACAAAATGACTCTCCTAAGAATAGAGATGTAAATTAGTATAATGACTTGTCCAGGTCCTTAAGTGTATCTGAACTTAGATCACTCAATATCTCTAGTCAAGATGGCATGGTGGAAAGAATAGTGGACTGTGAGTCAAAAAAACCTATATCCAAATTCTAGGCCCTACTTTTACTGCCTTGTACAAATTACTTAAGGTTCGTGGGTCTCTCTTTTCTCATGTGTGAAATATAGAGGTTGGACTCAATGACACAATAGATCTAGAACTGAAAGAGGACCTGGTGATCATTTTGTCCAATTCTCTCATTTTATAAATGAACAGGCCCAAAGAGTTTAAGTGACTTATTCAAGCTCACACAGGCAGCAAATATTAGAGATGACATTTGTCCTCAGGTCTCTTGACTCCAAGTTCAGTAGGAAACTTTGGTACTCTTTGTGCTGCACCCCTCTAATGTTCCTCTATGAGCTCTAAAAACCTCTAAACTATGCTTATGAGTAGACACTGATTTTAACCATTGACTCATTCAAAGGCAAAAATCACCTTAAACATATTAAATGTGTCATCAAGCCTAGGGAGGAATTTTATACTTCTTTCTCTGTGCATTTGGGGGACAAATGTGGGCAGTGTACTGAGAAGATATGGATAGACAAATGAGGATTTTTGTGGTAAATGAAGAGTACAGACAACCTTTCTTCTATATGTCTTTAAAAACGTAATATTCCCCTAAACTCACCCCTCCTCCTAAATGTTCTTACTTCTGTTATGAATATTATGATCCATCCACTCCCCTGTGTTTGCAACCTGAGTCATCTTAAATATTGCACTGTTCTTCATTGCCTTAATCTCATATCAAAGCAGTTGCCAACCTTATCAATTCTCCTTCCATACCATGTCTAACATTCCTCCCCTCCACCCATCACTTCTCTCCACTCACATAGCTACTACTCTAGTTCCAGCCTCCATAACATCTTGACCAGATAATTGCAAGTCTTTTAATTAAACTCCCTGCTTCCAATCTTTACTTTCCAACCTCCAAAATCTGCCAATCTTCCTAAAGTGTCAGTTGGACCAGGTCATTCCTCCATTCAGAAAATCTTCCTTGGTTCCCTATCGCCTCTAGGATAAAATATCTTAACACTTCAAGTCTTTTCAATTTTTGCTTTAGACTACCTGTCCAGACTTATTTCATATAACTCCCATATACACTCTTTACATTCTAGTTAAACTGGCCTCAGTTATGGTTGGCATTTCCTATTTCCATTTATTTGCAGAGGCCAAATTTAGTCTCTGCAGTGTACTTCCTTCCCATTTCTACTTCCTAGAATCCTTGTCTTTGATACTCCACCCATATGCCAAGTCAGTAGTACTGAAAGCCTTTCCTGGTTAGTGCTTTTTCTTTCCTCAAATGATTGGGGTGTGTGTGTGGGGGGGGGGGAGGGCAAGGCATTAGAGCTGTGATTTAATTCATATAGGTAATTCCTGGGTGAAGAAACTACATCTACTAAGGCAAGTTATCACCTTCTCGGCAGGTTTTTCCCCTTAGAAGGTTAACATTGCTGGTCTACATGGGGTATACCCTCATGCATGCGTGCGTGTGCGCGTACACACACAAGCACAACTTATAGTCATAGAGAGAAATATCCATAGCACTTAGATCTCTGAGAGCTTAAGAGTCTTGTCCAGGGTCAAAATGTCAGTATGTGTTGGAGGTGGGATTTGAATCCTAGTTTTCTTGGCTATGAGGTCAGCTCTCTATCTGCTATCCCATGCTGCTTCTCAGAGCTGGAGACAGATCTCTTTAATTTTTCAATCTAGTTTCATCTCCCCATGTAGGACTGTAGCAAAAACAAAATAAAATAAACAACCCCCCCCCCACCTAAAAATATATGTCAGGTAATGCAGTAAAATAGAAAATACCACTGGAATTAGTCAGGAGACTGAGGTTTCAATCTTTCAGACACTTGCTGGCTTGGTGATCAGAACAGGGGAGTTCTATTCATATTTATTTAACAAGTGACCATCTGGAAAAAACATGTATCATAACATGTTTTTTTTTTTTTTTTAGTGAGGCAATTGGGGTTAAGTGACTTGCCCAGGGTCACACAGCTAGTAAGTGTTAAGTGTCTGAGGCCAGATTTGAACTCAGGTACTCCTGACTCCAGGGCCGGTTCTCTATCCACTGCACCACCTAGCTGCCCTATCATAACATGTTTTTAAATTTAATCTTCATTATTAACATTTTCTCCATCACTTTCTTAAATCTGCGTAATCAACAAAATAGTAAACCAAGTGTTAGCTTATAAGGCTTGACGATTTCTGAGGTGTAAATAATCGTACTGAAAATTTTAAAATCAGTTCACTAGATCAGGGGCAACCTAAGTTCTCTGATCATTTTCATCAGCTGTAAATACTATTGCTTGGTTCCCAAAGAAATATCTGCTACCTTGGATTTTAGCAAACCTGTGGTTGGTTATCTTAACTCTAACTCATAAGGCCCCAACTGTGTTTCCCAACAACAACTAGCCAGTATATTTAATTAGCTCATAGAAAAGGCATTTATTCAAATGTTATGGCAACAACAAATTATTCTTCCCCCAAAATATTGAACATTATCTCTATAATAATACCTAGAAACCATAGAGAGAGCGATTATAAACTTACACTGCGATGGAGGTGATATGTGTGTGTGTGTGTGTGTATGTGTATATATATGTATATACACATACACACATACACATGTACATGAATGTATGTGCACAAATACATATATGTGTATGTGTGTGTGATAAGCAAAAAAAGTAATTCACAACTTCAGATCTCCTGACCCTCACTGTCCCTTCTTTCTCTGTAGTGTCCTTGAGAATTTTGCTGCAGGAAATGGCATTAATGACAAATAAATAAATCTGTTGCTTGAACTTGAGTTGGTCATTGAATTGCTGGACTAGCTACTTACTTCACACTGCTGTCTCAGGCCTTGACCAGTCTTGTCACCCAGTCAACATGTAGGCAACTCATTGGGCATGGCCCTAGCAGAGTTGGCTGGGAAGGTAACTCAGCCATCACATGTAGCTGCCATTAGGCTTGGCCCGGAAGGTCATTTTATCATTAAACTGACTCTTTTCAGGGCAACGCAGGGCATCTATGCTGCATGATCAGATCCACTGGACTACCAGAGCTCACTTTTTGAGGGACAGCTGCAATCTGCATCTTCTGGCATCTAGCTCAGCTGAATATTACTGGACCTGTTCCACTGGGATTTTTAATACTCAGAAAAAGTGAAATTGTGCTCTTTCAGAAAAATGGGCAAAGCCCTTTATCCTAGGCTTGGTAGAGGACTCTCCTTTTTTGCCCTGCTCGGGACCTTGGATTCAATGTTTGTCACTTCCCAGACAGGAGGTGGCATAGATATAGCCTCTCTTACTCTACACTTGTGTAATTCAGAACTGGTTTCCCCCAGTAAAGGACTTTCCCCTTACTGTGCTCCCTTATCCTCTTACATACTATGTCTTACCAGACCCTAATCTTAGCTTACTCCCATCATCCACTGCCTTTGCTGCTATTCACATATTGTTGAATGGAGTGGGGAAAAACAATAATAATTTTTTTTAAAAGACAACAAAAATTGTGCTGACTGGGTCCACTATGTTTATGTTATATAATCTCAATTGGGCCCAACTGGTACCTGGTGTATTACAGGACAATCTTTTTGTACCTCCCTAATTGTTTACTATTCTACTTACCAGAGGAGCTACTCCAAACTTTTTTTAATTCCCTTCCCGCCCCCCCCCCCAAATGTTGGGCCTCTTGGTCACTTTTTTGAAATATCTAAACAAAAGATTATTTTATTCTAATTGGATTGTATTCAAGAGTTGTAATTCTTTAAAGAGGAATACCTAAGGACACCTACCACCTATTTCCCCTTGACAGATTCAACTTAATCAAGAGTAAATATCTTAAGGGTAGGAATGTAAAGACTACTGAAATTCTGATATTACTAGGAGCATTAAGTCATGGCAAGTAACAATTGGTATTAACAATGTTCTGTCACTACACACACACACACACACACACTCACACTCACACACACACACACACACACACGCATTTACATGTTATCTTCCTGTTAGAATGTGAGCTCTTGAGGGAAAGAACCCTATCTTTGCCTTTCTTTGTATCCCCAGCACTTAACAAAGTCCGAGGGACATGGTGTTTAATAAATGTTTATTGATGGACTTTTTTATGTTGACCAGTCAATTACATTTTTCAGATTTCAGTGGCAGTCTTTTGCAAATGAGTACTTTACCAAATTACTGAAGCAGTCTGTGATCTGAAGAAAGAAGTTCATTGTCTTAGTTGGCCTTTTGATATACCTTAGACATCTAACAAAGTATTAAGTGTTTTATTTACATCTGAAAACACTTAACTTTTTTCTTTTCATTTTTTTTTAAACCTTTAGCGGGTCAACTTAGTTAATCTGAAGACTGCACACCCTTATACATATTTTCATTTATTCATGAAGCTAGGTGGTACAGTGGATTGAGCACTAGTCCTAAAGTTGGGAGGACCTGACTTCAAATCTCACCTCAAACACTCACACTAACCCTGGGAAAGTCACTTAACCCCAGTTGCCTTAAAAAAATGTCTAGGACCATCTCCTGAAATATATCTCACCACTGGACCCAAATGGCTCTAGAGGAGAGAATGTGATTTGTGACTTTGCATGGTCCTCCCTCACTTAAATCCAATTCATTCCAAGTCATGACATCACCAGATGTCATGGTCCTGTTCAAGAAGGAAGAAAAAACAACAACAATATTTATTAACAACAACAATATTTATCTGGGTTCCCCGGGGGTGGAGTCGAAAGGGGTTGTTTGTTTATTTGAGATTAAAAAAAATTTTTTTTTGGTCTTTATATACCAAATATTTAGTTCACTTCTTTGCAAAATATTGGTAGTTAGTAAATACTTGTTGGACTCTACTGGATTTTATTTGAACAACAACAACAACAAAAATTGGACGTATGATGACCTCTGTTTTAGCAGTGGGGGAACTTGGTAATGTAATTTTCATCATCATAAAACTAAATCAGTGCATTTCCTGAGTTACATTAGTTACTTGTCCTTTCATTAAAAAAAAAAAAAGCATATTGGAGCCTCATTATAAAATGGCCAGCTATCAGGCAGATTTGACCTAAGACTCATCCAAATCCTTGTCCAAGGTCCCAAATTCTCTAGAAATACTTCTTCCTGTTTCAGTATACATTGATGCAAAACTACATGGCCTTTTGAAGCAGCTACTTGGTACAACAGATAGAAAGCTAGGCCTGGACACAGGAGAGCCAAGTTCAAATCCAGCCTCAGGCACTTGCTAACTATGTGACTGGGCAAGTCATTTAACCTCTATTTGCCTGTTTCCTCAACTGTAAAATGGGAGGATAATAATGACACCTCCCTTGTTTTTTTTATTTATTTATCTATCTATCTATCTATCTATTTATTTGTTTGTTTATTTATTTATTTTTACAGGGGCAATGAGGGTTAAGTGACTTGCCCAGGGTCACACAGCTAGTGTCAAGTGTCTGAGGCTGGATTTGAACTCAGGTCCTCCTGACTCCAGGGCTGGGGCTTTATCCACTGCGCCACCTAGCTGCCCCCGACACCTCCCACATATCAGATGAGATAATATTTGTAAAGTGCTTAGCACAGTGCCCTCCCACATAGTAGGAGCTTAATAAAAGTTTTAGTAAGTACTATATAAATGCTTACTTGCTTCCTTTTCCTTTTCTCTTCTCTATTATGTAGCTCCTTAGAATAGTGCTATGGAAAATTCCAAATATTGTCTTTAATAAAATCAAATGCAATATGCTTTCTACCAATATAAATTTCTTTTATTTCAAACAGTAGCCATTGAGCTGGACCATTCCATAATCTACTTAGTGATTGTTTTCTTCCTTTTTTTTTTTTTTAACAGGGTTAAAATGACCAGGGTAGTGTGGCTATCAACTTATCCTAAAGAGGAGATCTTCTTCCTTTGGTTGAATACACATGGGAGGGTGAAATTCATCTCTGCATTACTACTATTTCTCTTTAATGACTCCTGTAAATCTTTAATGATTGCCATCACTGTCAGAAGGGCAACAAAAGACCCTCATTTGTCTTGATGCAACTCTACAAAAATATGCTCACAGATGTCAATTAAAATAATGGCACCAATGGTGGGTCATTTGTATTGTTAAAGGTGCCCTGCCTCCTCCTTGCAAAGAACTCCATTAAAATTCTTTTCTTAATCATTATATTCAACTCTGAAAAATAAATGTAGAGTGAACTGTTTTCTTGACAAAATAGTGGAGTTCTTTAAAAATAAAAAGCTGAAAGGACTATTTGAAAAAGATAGGTATCAAAAAAAAGAGAAAAATATAGGTATCACAATTTTTAATATGTCAGGGCATTGAGTTGATGCAGCTCTTTTTGAAAAAAATAAGTCTTCCGTGGGACTGTCCTGTATTTTAATCTGTTTCTGAGAATCTTTGTCAAATGAAAGCACATTTAACAATGAGCAAGGCATTCTGTTCCCCTCCTTCATTTCCATTTCATCACATGTGATTTTCTATCACAAATGTAGGTTACTTAAAGCTGCAAATCCTCCAAATTATGGGGTTTGGTTTCAGCTTAGTGAGAGGCGAATTAGATGTACAACTTCTGTCTCATGTTATTGTGAATGGAAGTTGCATGCCTAATTCCCTTCAAAAGCCAGAGAAAATATATGCTTATGAGTCACTGAGTTTTCTGGGCCTTCACCCTGTAAAAATGTCATTAGTCAGAATAATAGCCTATCTTGGTGGTTAGTAAAAACCAGAGCAGCAGCTACTGTAGTTAGTTCTCCAGAGATTCTAGCTTGAACAAGTAGGCTATTCTGCAAAAGCTCCCATAATTCACTACCATTTTCCATTTAGAGTAAAAACCAGGACTAAAAA
This sequence comes from Dromiciops gliroides, assembly GCF_019393635.1. Classification (NCBI taxonomy): domain Eukaryota; kingdom Metazoa; phylum Chordata; class Mammalia; order Microbiotheria; family Microbiotheriidae; genus Dromiciops; species Dromiciops gliroides. The sequence continues at coordinate 206,120,176 of NC_057863.1, forward strand.
CTTCTATGGTCTTATGTTTGGAGATCTTTCTATCTCCATCTCCATCTATTTCTATCCCTATCATCTACATTCAAATGGATCTGATTTCATTGGTTCTGATGCAATTGTAACTCATCCATACCTGGCCATCCTATGTAACTTTATTCCATGTCCCCTGTTTTTCTTTGTCTTCCTTCATTAGTAAGCTTTTGGAGGGCAGGGACCCTTTCTGTGTTTTTACTTTTCTTTTTAATCTCCATTTCTAGGGCTTAACATAATGTCTGCCAATAGAAACGGAGGCACATTCCTGTATGTTGTTGTTGTCCTTCCTTCTTGAAGAGGACCGTGACAACAGGGTGATATCATGACTTGAAGTGAATTGGATTTAAGTGAGGGAGGCCTGTGCAAAGTCATCAACCTAGCTCTCTCCTCCAGAGCCATCCCCAGTGATGAGTTGTATAAGAGGATGACTGGAGATGGCAATTGGGGTTAAATGACTTGCCCAGAGTCACATAGCTAGTAAGTGTCTGAGGTGAATTTTGAAGCCAGGTCCTTCAAACTTCAGGGCAAGTGCTCTATCCACTGTGCTACCTAGCCATCCCAATATTCATTGACTACTTTCATGGGCTGATGTCTCCCCTATTCTTCCTCTCCAAAAAAAAATCATTGCCAAGTGACCAGACCACTGGTGATACACTTCTACGCTTCTCCATACTTAGCAAGGTTGCTCCTTAGGAAACAGATTTATCCTATTGCCAGAACCTTGGGGCCTTTCTAGGATGGTAGAATGTGCTAGAGCTTATACTCCTCTGGCATAGTCTTCAAGAATCCAGGTTCACCTCCATGCCAAAAAGAGGCATGGAAGATTAATACTTATAGTGTGTCACTTTAGGGATTGTGAGATATTTTGTGGGCTCAGTGTAAATCTAGCACCTTTAAGTTGATCTTTACATAAATCATGACAAATTCATTAAATTTTCTCTAATGTTCTCCCTTAACTTGCTCATAATATAAGATTTCCCCCCTCTCTTCCTCTCCCAGCAACCACTTAAATCCATTGTTTTTGAGATCTAAAAAGGTGAATGAACAGCGGGTTCATCCTTGACACCATTCCTGGCACATAGTAGGATCTTAACAAAGGTTTAGTAGGTTATATAGAAATGAATTTCCTTTCCCCTCTCTATTGTGTAGCTCCTTACAACATTGCTACAGTAAATTCCAAATGTTGTCTTTAATCAATCATATGTAATGTGCTTTATGTTAGTGACATGGGACTTAGGACAGGACATGCATATTAGGGAGTCTAGAGACTATAAAAGTTCAAACTGGCCAACTAAATATCAGGATGGACACACCTAAGAAGTAAGGGGAGATAAAATTCTACAGCAGGAAAGTCAGTTGGGCATGGCTACTACCTGAGTTAGGAGACAGAGATAATGCCAGAGGTCAAGATTATCATTCCAAGGAAAAGAAAAAAGAAAATTACCCGAAAATCCCCATTTTCAGGTGGTCACTCCACCTATCCTCTATAAAAATTTTGCCTTCTTTCTGTTCTGGGAGAAAGAGGTTTCTAAGTCATCTTCTCCCCTTGAGGCTGTCTTCTTCTCTCTGGACTGTGTGCAAGAATGTAATTCTGCTCACCAGAAATATGTCACGGGAGAAATTGGTTTGTGGGGGTCCTTGAGTATTCCTCTGTAAAGAATTACATTCTTGCACATAGTTCAATTAGAATTAAAATGGTCCTTTATTGGGTGCTAGAGAGTGACCCAGAGAGAAGTTGAAGACTTAGACTTAAGGGGAGAAGATGACTTAGAAACCTCTTCTTCCCTGAACAGAAGGAAGGCAAAAGTTTTTATAGAGGGGGGTGATATGGGGAAAGATTCCTAAGAGTGAGGGAGATTTTCTTTTCTTTTTTTTTTGAAATGATAGTCCTGACTTCTGGCATAATCTCTGTCTCCTAGCTCAGGTAGTAGCCACGCCCAACTGACTTTCCTGCTATAGAATTTTATCTCCCCTTACTTCTTATGTGTGTCTGTCTTGATATCTAGTTGGCCAGTTTGAACTTTAATAGTCCCTTGATTCCTTGATATGTCTGTCCTGTCCTAAGCCCCATGTCATTAGGATACATTCAAATATTAGTCACTGAGCTAGACCATTCTAAGTTATATTAATGATTGTCTCTTCCCATTTTTAAAAAAAATTTAACAAGGTTGAAGTAACCAGGGTAGTATAGGTATCAACTTATATTGCAGAAGAGATCTTCTTACTTTGGTTGAATACACATGGTAAGGAGAAATTAAGTAACATCAAATGAGTAGCAGATACAAATACAACCACAAAACGAGTGAAAATAGTGAATAGCATCCTGGAAAAGTCCCAAATAAGGTCCTGGCTATAGGATGGATTTTGTAGTGAATAAAAGAAGTACTCCTAGATAGTGACTTCATTGTGTAAATGGGCTGCATTATTTTTGTTGTTTTTGTTTTTGTTTTTTTGCAGGGCGATGGGGGTTAAGTGACTTGCCAAAGGGTCACACAGCTAGTAAGTGTCAAGTGTCTGAGGCCGGATTCGAACTCAGGTCCTCCTGAATCCAGGGCTGGTGCTTTATCCACTGTGCCACCTAGCCACCCCCTTTTTTTGTTTTGTTTTGTTTTGGTTTTGATAAATGGGCTGCATTATTTTTGATGGAAATCTTTTTTATGAATAAAAATGTCTTGTTGTATAATATATGTCGACAGTGATTTTTCAAGATACTTAGGTTGGGTAGTGCTCTTTTCCTCCCTCATTTCCTCCTCCTCCTCCTCCTCCTCCTCCTCCTCCTCCTCCTCCTCCTCCTCCTCCTCCTCCTCCTCCTCCTCCTCCTCCTCCTCCTCCTCCTCCTCCTCCTCCTCCTCCTCCTTCTTCTTCTTCTTCTTCTTCTTCTTCTTCTTCTTCTTCTTCTTCTTCTTCTTCTTCTTCTTCTTCTTCTTCTTCTTCTTCTTCTTCTTCATGTTTGAACCAAATAAGCTCATTTTGCCAGCTTTCCAGTTGTTCTCTGAATTAACCAGAGTGAACACATATAGAATACCGAAGGACTGCTTCCTCAGGTTCAAGGTATTACTACAGGTCCACACTTCTAAAACTTTAGGTCACGAGTGAGTCTTCATGAATGTATTAGCCTTCAATAATGAGTCACAAAACATAATGATCTCAAAGCAGAGGCATTTACTAAAATGTCATAGTAAAGAAAGGATCAATAACACCCTCCATACATCTATCCCCCCTAAATTCACCCAGAAACCAGAGAGTTGACACACATAGAAGTCTAAAACAGAGAGACACATGCAAAGGGAGCTCATGTTGCTAAGGTGCATTTGAGGAGAGACAATTATCTCAGCAGGAAATGCCCTTCTTGTGAAGGGTAAGGCCAATGTGGAATGGCCTCTAAAGGATCCAGAGTGGAATTATAATAATGACAGGGAATTCCAAAGATTAAAAGACGCCAGGGAAACACTTCTGAAGGGAATGGAATTATGCTCTAAAAAACCCGAAAACTGGATGAAATTTATGATCACATTACAGGAGGCTAATGAAAGACCAAGCAGATTTTATGATAGGCTTTGTGAGACCGCCAGGCAATATACCAGATTGGATCCAATTGATTTAAAAGATTCTTATATTATTCTCAACATGTTTATTTGTAATTCACTGCCAGAAGTACACAAATATTTTCTGACTCAATGTCCAGATTGGAGGAGCTTAACAGCTGATAGAATTAAGGACCTTGCAAATTATGTCTTTGACTCACATGAGGAAGGTCCAGATCGCCCTAAACAGAGAATTCTGGCACCAGCGATTCCTAGTCAGCCATGTGAATACCAGAACAAGGGCACTAAGGTGTGTTGTTACTGTCGTAAGGAGGGGCATGAATTGAGGGAATGTAGGACTTGGAGAAGAAATTCTAATTCTAATTACAGGCGATATCAAAATAGAAATAGATCTTTTTGGAGGAATACAGAAAGGCAGTACCAGAATAATGGTAACCAAGGTCCCTCTCAGAGGAGGGCACAGGAATGACGGGGTCTTGGGGAGGAATGGAACATAGATAATGAAAGCTCTAACCAGAGACCAGAGGCTTCTTCCATTTACTTGTCTGGGAGATAAAGAAGGGAAAAGTTAGAAAGGGAGGTTAATGCTCTAGTATCCAATTTTAAATCTCACACAATTCATAACTGTGATGCTAACAATGTAGGATTACATTGCTGCTGCTTTTCTCACTTATCATACTATTCACTGCTACATGCCTTTGAGCCATAGTGTCCAATAACTCACTCTTGGCTTAGCTGAAATAGTAGGATAGAGCATTTATGTGCTCTCCTATAGAGTCAGAATCTTTCTCTGGCCCTATGCTCAAAGTAAGATACTGTGTGGGAAACATATACACTCTGTTTTTTCTCCAAGAAGGATGCTTTTTTTTTTTCTCTAGGAGATTTAGGGCCTGGAACTCTTGAACTTAAGAGTTTTCAAAGAAGCAGTTTTTGGGGCAGCTAGATGGCACAGTGGTAAAGCACCGGCCCTGGATTCAGGAGTACCTGAGTTCAAATCCAGCCTCAGACACTTGACACTTACTAGCTGTGTGACCCTGGGCAAGTCACTTAACCCTCATTGCCCTGCAAAAAACCAAAATAAAAACAAAAACAAAGAGGCAGTTTTCAAAATTGGAACTGCCCAATGGAATGCTGGTAACATTTAAGAATCAACTTTTAGAAAATGCATGACATCTTTAAATTTAATCTATATTATTTACATTTTCTCCATCATTTTCTTAAGTCTAGACAATCAACAAAACAGAAATCAAATCTCCTTTGTAGTGTTTACCATTTTCCAAGTTATAAATGCTTATATTGAAAATTTAACAATAGTCTCTTGTGAGTTTGTACAACCTGGCTCTAGCACTCCCATAGTGATGTCCCAGTAAACCTTTTGCTATTAAAAGGCTAGATTCCAGGAATTTGTTCTCTGGGGAATTCTGAACCCTCTGGCTCTACTTTACATAAAATATTGGGTTCTTCTATTTCCCTTTCAGGATATATGCAAGCCTGTCTCCCATGTCTGTGTATTTCTGCATTCTTCCTTTTGGATGATGGGGTGGTGATTTTGGTGGAGTAGAAATCCTTATTCTCCATGCACTATGGAAGATGTAAGGGAAAAGGTTAAAAGCGAGTCCCCCAAAAAATTGAAATTAGGAACTTTTTTTTTTTTAAAGAGGCAATGAGTGTTAACTGACTTGCCCAGGTTCACACAGCTAGTAAGGGTCAAGTGTCTGAGTCCAGATTTGAACTCAGGTCCTCCTGAATCTGGGGCTGGTGCTTTATTCATTGTGCTACCTAGCTGTCCCCTAGGAATTTTTTTTTTTAATATTGCTAAAAGTACTTCTATAAAGTCAAGAGCTTGTATCATTCAAAATGGAGAAATATTAGGAGGGTTCACAATAAGATCATTAGGTGAAGAAAGGATGCCACTTGCCACCACTAACTGGCAAAGTATGAAATAAGAGATGAAAATTAATTAAAGAACTATTCATTGGTAAAGGGGAGAGAAAAGAATATTTGTTCTTAGATGGGATCATAATTTCCTTAGAAAACGCCAGAGAATTATTGCAAAACAATTTGAGAATTAAAACCACTACCAGAGCAGCAAAATACCAAATGAATTTGCAAAACTATCAGCATTTTTTACATTAACAATAAAACCTATGAAATAAAGAGACATAAGACATAAAAATACAACTACAACATATACAAAATATCTGGTAAGCTACCTTTCTAAAATACAGGACTTATAAATACAACGTTTTAAAATAATACTTGGAGAAATAAAGAGAGATCTAAATTATTGGTGTGATGTTCAATATTTGATTGACACCAATATAGTAAAAAGTATGATACTACTTAAATTAATATCCAGATTAGCACTCTTCCAATTACATTAACAATGAGATATGCAAAAAAAAAAAGTGAACAATGAGATATGCTATTGAATCATACCAAATCTAAAACAAACTCTACAGGAAAAAATTTTTAAAAGACTATTTGGTCATGGCTAATTTTGGGAGTGGGGGAGCGGGGCAATGAAGGTTAAATGACTTGTCCAGGGTCACACAGCTAGTAAGTGTCAAGTGTCTGAGGACGGATTTGAACTCAGGTTCTCCTGAATCCAGGGTCAGTTCTTTATCCACTGTGCCACCTAGCTGCCCCCTGGTCATGGTTAATTTTTTAAGAGTAGGTCAGTAGAATAGATAAGCAAGATCTAGAAGGAAAGACATATGATAGCCAAGTAATGATAACTTATGATGATTAATCCATGAACACAACATATGGGTTAGAGGAACTTTCTTTTAAAGGAACTATTCAGAAAACTAGAAAAAAAAACTCATGGGAAAATCGGTTTATGCTAACAACTTACATTATATACCATAATAAATTGGGAGGTGAAAAAAGGATTAATAGTTTAAATATATTTTTTAAAATCACACCATAAAAAAGGAGAGGAGAATGGATTGTACCTTCCATAATTGTGTACATACAAAAAATCATTACCATAAGTTATGTAAAACAGAATGAATCAATTATATATGTGTATGTATATGCATGTGTATACATATATACATCTATACCTATATATACCTATACCTACATCTATACACACACAAACACACACACATATTTTTTTTTGTTTGTTTGTTTGGGGTTTTTTTGTTTTTTTGTGGGGCAATGGGGGTTAAGTGACTTGCCCAGGGTCACACAGCTAGTAAGTGTCAAGTGTCTGAGGTCAAATTTGAACTCAGGTACTCCTGAATCCAAGGCCAATGCTTTATCCACTGCACCACCTAGCTGCCCCACATATTTTAACACATAAAATAATGCAACTAAAATAATGAGGAAAAATATGGACATGCTTCATGATCCTCTGTAGGAAAAATCTATTGAGAAATTGCTGGCAAATGTGTTCTAGTCACCACAAATATAAAGGGAATTGATAGCAATCCATAAGAAGTCATTCATGGAATGATTGAAGAAATTGGAAATAATTAGTTTGGGATATCTAAAGCAATATTACTTGAAAAAGGGATAGCACTTATTCTTTATGGCCTTAGAAGGTAACACCAAGAGAATTTTGTGGAACTTACAAAGGAAAATTCGTGGTTGATGTCAGGGGAAAAAACAACTTATTAATAATTAGATCTATCTAAAACTGAATTGGTATAACTAAGAAAGTAATTTATTCCTCCTCATTAAAGTGTTCAAGCGGAGGCCAGATGATTTAGATGATCAATAGATGAGAAGATAGCAGATTTCTCCCTTTAACATCCATTTTATTTTAAATCGATTTTGAATATTTTTGAAAGACACCAGGCAAATATAATCTAGGTGCATTATATCCCTGGGTAGTTAGTTAAAACATCCTTATGTTTTAAGCTATGGCCTGGATCCAAAATCCCATTACTAAGCACAACAGTTTTAACTAGTTGTTCACTTCCCAAATTGGTTTTTCTTTTGTCATCTTTAATGGGTGATCTATTACCTTATAGTTATTGTGGCTCTACTTTATCATTCCTTAAAAGACTAGTGTCTTTTGCTCCCTTGTTCATTTCAGATCCTTCAGAAAGTGAAAAAAACAAAAATAAAATCTTTTTTTTCTATTGAAGTTCCACTTGCATTCATTCTATTTTTTATTGCAATTGTAGAGAAATATTCCTGGATTCCTTTCACCTTCTTCTCTATTAGGAAGACCAGCCCTAACTTGGAAGACAGATTTAGTCTCCTATGACAAGAATACAAACAATGCATAATTTGTGTAAATCATTCTAACTCTTCCCCCTTTCTCTATACTGATTTAGATTCTCAGTCTTATTTTCTGAACCTCATCTCCTAAGCACCCTGTTAAGACTTTTACTGTCTTTTAATACCTATGATTAAATTGACTACCACACTCAATTTCTTTTCCGTGCCTTGATATTAACTTTAGAGCCACATTCTACTCTTCAGATTTCAGACTTCTTGTTGGTTTCCCCAATTTACTTGATTTACTTGATTTGCTGGACCAATTTGTTTAACTTGCCTATTACTTACTTGCCTTTTCTTGTTTGTTTTGCCAACTATTTTCTTTTTTCCTTCTTTTTTTTGAGTCCTTGTGTTCTTTTTCTTCTTCTTTTTTAATGTAATCTTGTCTCACAGAAGCCAGAAAGAGAATCTGGATCTGAAGATTGTTCTCTTTCACTGCAATTTTCTCCCAAATTTCTTCTTCCCACTTTAAAATTTTGGCTTTCTTCAGAAATTCAAATAACTCCAAATCATCTTCACAATTTTTTTCTATCTTTTAATGTTATAGATGAGCATCTAAGGATGAAAGAAGTTAAGTAACTTTCTTGGGGGGGAGGTGAGGCAATTGGGGTTAAGTGACTTGCCCAGGGTCACACAGCTAGTAAGGGTCAAGTATCTGAGGTCAGATTTGAACTCAGGTCCTCCTGAATCCAGGGCCAGTGCTCTATCCATTGCGGCACCTAGCTGCCCTAGAAGTTAAGTAACTTTAAAAAGATTTTTTTAAAACTCTGAACTTAAAAATTACAAATATGTCAATATACAAATAGAGCAAAAAGAACATTATATATGAAATGGAAATTCTATTAAAAAGTTATTTTGAGAAAATTAATTTAACAATTTACAACTAAATTTAATAAAATTGTCCTGTTTGTCTTCCCTACTGAACTTCTCTCTCTCTCTCTCTCTCTCTCTCTCTCTCTCTTTTTTTTTTTTTTTTGGTTAGAATAAGGTGGTAGTTTATTTAGGAGCAAGGGAAGGGAAGGGTGTGGGGAGGGAAACCATGAAAGAAATCCTTGGACTTTCATGGGGAGATAGGCACAAAGCACATGGCTCAGAGGTACCAAATCTCCTGAACTTCTCTTTTTGTGAGAAGTATTTTAAAAATATTTTGTTGATGTCTCTGTCTCTTTGTCTCTGTCTGTCTGTCTCTCTCAGGATTAGAATAGCAAGTGATTAATTGTGGGAACTGAGTGAACCATACTGACTCCAACTTGTGACTCATTTCTGGAGCTAGTTTATTTTCTATTTAATTATGGGGCTAGTCTAAATTCTGTCTTATGAGAAAGCTTTATTAAATTGTGGGGAATTGGGAGAAAACATTATTCAATTGTGGAAATTGGGAAAATAGTATTGTATTGCTTGAACTTAGCCCTGCATTATTGGGAAGTTGGACCACCCCTACCTGCTGCTTAGAGACCCTTAACTAAGGACCTATGTTACGCTGAACAGAAGATGCAAAGATTAATGCAAGGAGTTTTCTCACAATTGTACATATGAAGCAAACCACATGTCTTTTCTGAAAACTGTCCCCTACTGATTAATCAGTTATTATTTCCATGTTCCTTTGATTGTTCATAGACACTTGGGGTGAGTGGGACACCTTTTTTTCTGATTTCAAGGAACTGTGCCTATTCACTTTCTTCCTTCAAACTTGGAAAGTCCCTAACCTTTCTTCCAATTAGAAATCAGAATATCCAATATTGTATTGGATTAATTGGTTGTATTAATTGGTATTATTTGAGTAATTGTTTTTAATGTATAAAGTCTGTCTCCCCATGACTTCAGGGTCCAGTCATAAGCTGAGGAAAGGTGCTGTTCATGATTTGTTAGGCAATTGGCATTTATTGATTCATAAATCCATATGCTCAGCAGATCAAAGCTTTGTTTCCTCAGTCATTTCATCTTTTACCCGCCATTGCACTAACTTTAATCCCTCCATTACAAATCCTCTTTTATAACAAATAAATATAGTCCAAGAAAACAATTTGACATGTTAGCCATATCCAAAAATTGTGCAGTTCTTTCTGTTTCTCTAGTCCATTATTTCTTTCAAGAGTTAGGGAGCATATTTTACCATCAGTATTTAGAAATTATGGTTGCTTATTGAATCAATGCAAATTCTGAAGTCTTTTGTGAGAATCAAGATATAAACTGTCTTCTTAGGTCTACTTACATCACTTTTCATTGGTTCATACAAGACTTACCAATTTTTTTTTCTTTTGAAGTGACTATATTCATCATTTCTTATGATAGACATAATAATTTTCTGTTATATTTTCCCTTCTATATCTTTGGGGATAAAAGCCAAGGATTGGCCTCAGTGGGTCAAAGAATATGCACAAAGCAGTAACTTTTGGGATATAGTTCTAGATTGCTTTTCAGAATGATTTGACCAATATACAGGTATACCAATGATGCTTTGTTGTGTCCATGCTCCCACAGCCTCTACACAAATTTCCATTTTATTCTTTTGTCATTATTGTAAACCTGATGGATATAAAGGGGGCTTTCAGAGTTGTTTTAATTTTTATTCTTAGTAGTTTTCAGCATTTTTTCATATGACTATTGATAACTTGCATTTCTTCATTAGAAAACTGTCTTTTCATATCCTTTGACTTGATAAATGGCTCTTGCTCTTACATATTTGTATTCCTTATACACTTGAAATCAGACCTTTATCATAGAAATTTACTACAATGACTTTTTCCCCAGTTAACTTTTTTCCTTATTAAGTGGTTTTCTTATAGTTTGATAGCAAGCACATAGCCTAAGTGCAATTTTGGCCTTGGGCAATTTGGTAAAGTTTTTGAACTTCAGCTTTCAAATCTACAAAATTGAGATAATATCCTTTCTATAAATTTCAAAGAGTTTCTGTGAAGCTTGAACAAAATGTGTTTCAAAATATGCAAAGTGTCATACTAATGTAAAATATTATTATTGTGAAAGTTGTATGAGTTATCAGTACCCTCCTGGTACTATGGTATTAATAGTGGGCAACACTTGGCATATTTCCCTGTTTTCTGAAAATTTTAGGACAGATGTAAGTTAATTAATTAGCCAGAATGGGAATACATATCTTTCTTCCAGGTGGCACTACATTTGAGCCAACAGTCATGTGTTTGCTTTTCACTTTTTCTTTCTTTGTCAGAGAGTATTGGTAGACTCGTGCTGGCTTTCCCAAAGGCTGCAATATCCTCACTGCTCACCAGAGGGCACTTAGCAGCAAGCTCTTATAAGACTGCTTCTCTTCACACTTAGTTCTCCAAGACTCCTTGGGGGCACTTTTGGTATCAATTTGATATTTATCTAGGCATAAGGTGGTGTGGGTTTTTTTTTTGGGGGGGGGGGTAGAATAGTGTTCTGAATTGTGAAAATTACTTAAAAATTCTATTTGGTTTGTAACCTTGCATTTGGGAAATCTGCTGAAATCGACCAACTTCACTCATAAGACCCTGAGAATTAACTTTTTAGTGGACATATAATTTATGAGAGCACAGTAAAGTAAGTTGTAAATGGAACCTTTCCATAGCAAAACTGTTAAGAAACAGTTTCATTTGATCTTCTTTACCCATAATCCTCCTGACACAGTAAGGATTAGGAAAAGAGGTTGCATGGAAGGAACCTGCTAGGATGAGCTCTGCCAACAGAGAAAATAAAGGGAAAGCCACGACCTTTAGAATCTGATTACTTGTCAATATTACCAATAGTCGAGGTCAATATCACCACGGCTGCCTGGCTGACTTCTCCCAGAACGCAGAGCCTGGAATGTAGCCCTAATCTATTTCACTCTGGCAAATACTTGGACTCATAAAAGCAACAAGTCTCCTGTGTTTTTCCCAAAGAATCACAATTATTTAAGCTCTGTCTTTCCACATCCCCGCTTTGGGCTACAGGCATAGTAGCAATGGAGCCAGGAGTCAAACATTCAGCAGTATGTGGCCCTTGGGTGGTAGTCTGTCTCACCAGCAACATGGAAAGAGTGGCTTGGAATTGGTGACTAGAATTCTCATCAAGGGCAAAGGAAAAAGGAAAACTCAAGGATGTTTGGAGTCTATATGTTCTTATACTGCTTTTCTTTTCTCCCTCCTGCATTTCATTGATTTGTTTTCCCATCTTTAAGACTTCTTGAACAGAGAGTATCCTTTATATAATTGTAAGGGCTTTCTATGATTTGCAAAATTAGAGGTTAATTCTGATATACGTATATTTTGAAGAAAATTACAAATAATGCTTTTTTTTTCAGGGCAATGAGGGTTAAGTGACTTGCCCAGGGTTACACAGCTAGTAAGTGTCAAGTGTCTGAGGTTGGATTTGAACTCAGGTCCTCCTGAATCCAGGGCTGGTGCTTTATCCACTGCGCCACCTAGCTGCCCCACAAATAATGCTTTTATGAGCATTCAACTATATCTAGCTCTCAACTACCTTTCCAGTTTTTTTACATCTTACTCCTCAAAGAGTAATTGTTTTTACTAGTGATCCAGTGACACTGGCCTCGTGGCTGTTCCATCACTAAGATACTCTCTACCTCTCTGCTCCGGCTCCTCCCCCTGCTTGGAACACTGTTTTTTCTGCTCCGTGTACTAACCTCCCTGGCTTCCTTTAAGTCCCAACTAAAATCCCATTTTTTACTGAAAGGCTTCCTCAACCCCTCTTAATTCTATTGCCTTTCCTTTGTTAATTATTTCCTATTTATCCTGTATATAGCTTGCTGTGTATACTTTTATCTGATATTATTTCTTCCTCCCCTCCCTCCCCCCATTAGTTGTAAACTCCTTGAGGGTACGGTCTGTATTTTGCCTTTTTTTTTTTTGTATCCCCAACACTTAGCACAAAGCTTGGCATATAGTAGGAGCTGAATATGTTTATAAATGGTTTGATTTTCACATGAGAAATTTTTTTTTTAAATGGCCCTAAACTGTTGAAATCTTAAGTAATAGAACATGTTAGAAGAAGAGGCTTGAGAGATCATTTAGGCCAATCCCTTCATTTTACAAGTATGAAAACTGTGACCCAGATCAAGAAGGTTACTATTCAAGGCCACAAATCTAGTTAGTGGCAGGGCTGGGAGTAAAACCAGAATTTCCCAAATCAGTGGCAGTGCTCCATCTGCCACTTGGCCACCAGCCAACTTGGGGATCAGAGTTAAGAAGTGTGAACATTAGAATTCAATTTTGGTTAACACCTAGGTTTTGTTAGAGACATTGGCTAGAAGGAGAGTTAGTTTTACTATTCTCCTTCACTTTAATGTTTATTTCCTCAGAACTTCCTGTCAAATCCTTTTGATTTAAAAAAAAAAAAGATCTTTACCAGAAACATTTTCTACTATTTTTACTGTGGCTAGCATTGAAAGATAAATTATTTTAAAATCTTGTATTCAAAATCCTCATCGTCATTGTCATCCTTAGCCTCATTATTAGCCTCCTCCTCAGCCTCCACCTCTTCCTCCTCCTCACGTAGTGGTGCTTATACCAGGAAGGACATGTGTAAAAGGGCCAAGGGAGGGACAAACTGATCATTTTGTATGTAAACTCAGTTCTTTCTCAGAGCTAATCATCAAGCCCTCCTCAAACAACCAGAAGATTCTTTGTCACTATATAGCACTAGCTCCGTAGTCACTCATCCCAGAAGTAGGCTCAGCATGCCTCTGTATGTTCATTGGAACAAGCTCAATGTTACCCTCCAGGAAGGGCAGTTTAAGCATGCTCTAAGAACTGGGCCCTCATTGACTACTTCCCCCAATTATACTCTGATCCTATAATTGCAAATCACCATATGGTCCTCAGTGGTATGGTGGCATAGTCAAATTAATATCTAATAATATTGCTGGCAATGCTTTAAAAGACTGTCTAGGGGGCAGCTAGGTAGCACAGTAGATAGAGCACTGGCCCTGGATTCAGGAGGACCTGAGTTCAAATCCAGCCTCAGACACTTAACACTTACTAGCTGTGTGACCCTGGGCAAGTTATTTAACCCCAATTGCCTTACCAAAAAAACCCAACACCCCCCCCAAAAAAAACAAAACAAAACAAAAAGACTGTCTAAAGAAAAGGAGAGAGTGTGTTGCTAGATGTGTAGTGATTGGTAAGAAAGTTGAAGCAGTGCAGGGAAGTCTAAGGTTGAGTCTAAGGCTTTATCTGCATGTGTGGAAATTGGAGTAAACTGAGGAGAATGATAATAATGGAGAGGCAACATGGATTGAGATATAAAACTAACGTCTGAATCAAGATCACTTGGATTCAAGGGCTGTCCTCGATACATCCTGAATGTGTGACCTCAGAAATGTCATTCAGGGTGCAGCTAGGTGGCACAGTGGATAAAGCACTGGCCCTGGATTCAGGAGGACCTGAGTTCAAATCTGGCGTCACACACTTGACACTTGCTAGCTGTGTGACCCTGGGCAAGTCGCTAAACCCTCATTGCCCTGCACCAAAAAAAAAAAAAAAAAAAAAAAAAAAAAAAAAAGGAAGGAAGGAAGGAAGAAAGGTCATTTAATCTCTTAGTTCCCCAGGAAACTCTCTTAGAATGATAAATTACAGGTGAGTTAAGTGGAGAGAGTATCCACACAGAAAGTTACCTGCAATGATGGAATCATGGGTGTGGATGAAAAAAAATGAGAGAAGGAAAGAGGGGTGACCAGAGAGGAAGAGCTGTAACAAAGTAAGTCATTTTCTCTTCTGAACAGGCATGCTAAGCACCAATGAGGCAATTTTTGCCAAATGGCTTATAGTCACTATCCAAGAAAGCATTACAGAAGTAATCAAAGAAGGGAGAAAGCAAATGCTTATTGTAAAGATATTTGGTTACACATATGAATTCAATTAAGTTTATGGGGACACTAAGGTATTAGAGATATGTGCCCTATTTTTCACATGTGGAGGTTTTTCATTTCAAGCCTGGCATGGTCCAGGTGGTTTTCTGACATGCCTGTGTGCACACAAAAAAGGTCAGTGAACTCGGGTGTGTTTTGGAGTGGAATTCATCTTTGAATTATTGCTTTGAATATTTCTCAAGTGTTTTGAGTTATGAGGAACTCTAAATATGATTCATCTAGTACTTTGATTTTTTTCATTTCTATGCCCATGTGAATATTTTATGGCAAATTTAATCAATTTACATGAACATTTTTTTTATTAAAGAAGAAATGCTTAGTGGTTGTGAACCTTTCAGTATCTCTTTAAGTTGACCAGGGGTATGGAAATGTGAGAAGAATGACTGTTTTTGCTGGCCAGTTCAGTAACTGTTTTCTAGACCAACCACAGAAACTTCCTGAAAAATTAGCATTTTCTTTTCTCCTCTGTAAAGTGAGGGCAACAATATTAACCCACTTTGAGGGATAGATGAGAGAAAAATAAAAGTTCAAAAGCTTGACTGACTGAATTGGATGGAGACCAGATAGATACTGCAACAAGAAAATTGAATAGAAGAGTTAATATACTCAACTAAATGTCTAATTTATTACACAGATATTTAGGATGGAGACAAACATTTTTTAAAAATTAACTACTATGTATCAAGCACTGTGTCAAGTGCTTTACAAATATTATTTCATTTGATCCTCACAATAACTATGGGAGGTAGGAGCTATTGTTATCCTTATTTTATAGATGAGGAAACTTAGACTGCTATTGTTGTTTGTCCTTCCTTCTTTGTTTCCCCCCCAGGGAAATGAGGGTTAAGTGATTTGCCCAAGGTCACATAGTTAGTAAGTGTCAAGTGTCTGAGTCCGGATTTGAACTCAGGTCCTCCTGAATCCAGGGCCAGTACTTTTTCCACTGCATCACCTAGCTGCCCCCTGTCCTTCCTTCTTGAAGAGGACCATGACATCGGGGTGATGTTTTGACTTTCAGTGAATTGGATTTAAATGAGGGAGGGCTGGGCAAAGTCACCAACCTCACTCTCTCCTACGGAGTCATCTGGGTCCAGTGGCAAGATATATAATCATTTAGACTAGAAATAGCCCTAGATCTTTAAGGCAATTGGGGTTAAGTGACTTGTCCAGGGTCACACATCTAGTAAGAGTCTGAGTTGAGATTTGAACTCAGGTCCTTTTGACTACAGGCCCAGTGCTCTATCCATTGCCTCACCTAGCTGCCCCAAGGGAAACTGAGGCAAAGAAAAGTTAAATGACATGCTCAGGATTACATAGTAAGTGTCTGAGGCCAAATTTAAACTTATCTTCGTGACTGTAGGGGCAGTACTCTACTCACTGTCCTGTCTCACTGTCTCAGATTTCGGATCATAGAATCAAGAACTGGAAGGTTTGTCACATGCTCTTTATGAAATCACTGAGATTAATCCACATATTGACTATTTATTCCAACTTTATAGACTCATTCAGTTTAGAGTAGGCCTTGAGTGACCAAAACACTAAATTCACAGTGGATTGTTCTTCAAGAGATTGCAGAATGCCAACTTATTGATTGATTAGATAGATTCCTGACCCAAGAACTGACACTTGGTTTCAGTATACTCAATCAATCAATAACTTTTTAATTGTTCACCCATGTACCAAGCACTCTGCTAAAATCTAAGAATACAAAGAAAGGCAAAACCATAGTCTTTGTTCTCAAAAAGCTCACATTTCAATGATGGAGACAAACTTGAAAATAAACTAGGTACATATAAACTATATCAGGCTATATTGAAGGTAAATTTATGGGGGGAGGTAGTAATAGCCAGAAGAACAGGGACAGAAGGTGAGATTTGAGTTGAGACCAAGTAAACTAGGAAAACCAAGAGGTGAAAGTTAAGAGAGTGAGAATTTCAAGCAAGAGTAAGAGCCAGTGCAAAGACATGAGGATGGTATGTCATGTGTGAGGAAAAACAAGCAGACTACTTGGGTTGGTTTATAGAGTATGTAGAAGAGAATAAAGTGGGAAAAAAAACCACAAAAAAAAGAAAACCTGGAAAGTTAGAGAGGGGATAGATTGTGAATGGCACTGAATGCTTTAATAAAAGATGTTAAATTTGATGCCGGATGAAATAGGAAGCCACAGTCAAGAAGTAGCCCATGGCCCACCTTCCTTACCACCACAATCAATAACTGCTGAGCAGTTGTCACCCACAGGCCACACAAGAACCCTGTGAATGGCAGCAACCACTAGACAACTGGTCCTATTTCTCTCTTTAAAAAAAAAATATTCTGAAGTTAAGAAATAAAACAAATATTTCCCTAACATAGTAGAATCAGAAAAAACAAAATGATTACAACTGAAACTACAAATTTATTATGTATAACTTGCTATTCCTTTCAAATATATAATAAAGTTATCATGTAGTTTTTTTTCCCTTTTTTTCCTCCCCTACCCCAGAGATGGCTATCATTAGAAAAAAAAATATGTATGTGTGAATACACGTATATGTAAAATCATTCTATACATATTTCCATTTGTCAGTTCTTTCTTTGGATACAGATAGCATCTTAACCTTCATAAGTCCTTTTTAGTTAATTTGGGTATTTATAATAGTCAAAATTACTTAGTTACTCACAGTTGTTCTTAAAACAATATTGCTGTTACTATATGCAACATGCTCTTGGTTCTGCTCCTTTCACTCTTCATTATTTCTTTCTTTCTTTTTTTTTTTTTGGTGGGGCAATGAGGGTTAAGTGACTTGCCCAGGGTCACACAGTTAGTAAGTGTCAAGTGTTTGAGGCCAGATTTGAACTCAGGTCCTCCTGAGTCCAGGGGTGGTGTGTTATTCACTGTGCCACCTAGCTGCCCTCACTCTTCATTATTTCTTTTTTTTTTTGGTGAGGCAATCAGGGTTAAGTGACTTGCCCAGGGTCACACAGCTAGTAAGTGTTAAGTGTCTGAGGCCAGATTTGAACTCAGGTACTCCTGAATTCAGGGACGGTGCTTTATCCACTGCACCATCTAGCTGCCCCACTCTTCATTATTTCTTGCAAGCCTATCCATGTTTTTTCATAAGATCATTGAACTCATCATTTTTTATAACACAGTAATATTCCATCTTATACCACAATTTGTTCAGCCATTCCCCAATTGAAGGGTATCCCTGCATTTTCTAATTCTTTTCTACCACAAAGAGAGCTGTTATAAATATTTTAGAATATATAGGTGGTTTTCCTTTTTCCTGAATCATCTTATGAAATAGACCTAGTAGTGGTATTGCTGGGTCAAAGAGTATAGGCAGTTTAATAACTCTTTGGGTATAATTCCAGATTATTCTCCAAAATGGTTAGCTCAATTCACAATTCCACCAACAGTGAATTAGTTGTCCAAATTTTTTCACATCCCCTCGAACATTTGTTGCTTTCCCCTTCAATCATTTTAACCATTCTGATAGATGTAAAATGATATCTCAAGGTTGCTTTAATTTTCATTTCTCTAATCAATAATGATTTAGAGCATTTTTTCAAATGACTATAAATTGTTTTGATTTCTTCATTGGAAAACTGCCTGTTCATATTCTTTGACCATTTATCAATTGGGGAATGACTCATATTCTTATAGATCTGACAAAGTTCTTTATATATTTGAGATATGAGACCTTTATCTGATAAATGGTCTATAATCTCCCCCCTGCCCAAATTTCTGCTTTCCTTCTGTTCTTGGCTACATTAGTTTTATTTGTACAAAGCCTTTTAAATTTAATATATTCAAACTTATCCATTTTATACCTCACGCTGTTCTCTATCTCTTGTTTATTCATAAATAATTCACATATTTCTAGCCCAGTCCTCACAGCCAACATCTGGGGAAGCAATTTGTGTGGAATAAGGGACTACTCATCCCCACCAACTACCAAACCAACTGCTATCCACATGGTAGGCAAGCCAACCTAGCTGAAGTAACAAGGCACCATGAGGGAGAGAGAAGAGGTAGTATGTTCCAGGCAAGTTAGACCAAGACTATTGCTTTGACCACCATCTCCCCTTATACCCCAATGGAGAAAGCTTAGGATTTTGAAACCAAGAACCTTTGGAATAACAATCTTTCCAGGCCAGTATGTACAATCTTTGGAAGCAACCCTCATGCTATCATAAATAATGCAACCTTTATGCATCCATAAATAATGCTACATGACATCTGTTCCTAGGAGTGCAATAGTCATAGCTACTGAAGACTCAGAAATGGCACCAAAGTACTTAGAATTGTCAAATTAGAAACTGATATGACTTTTCAGTGGAAATTATGTTAAAGAAGACACATTTTACTATTGCTTTGTTAATGTAACCTAAGGATGATGGGACCTTTCTATCTTACTTGTAGCTGACAGCTTCCTCCCTCCTTTTAGAATGTGAGCTCTTTGAAAACAAGGGAATGCTCAATGTTCTAATCTCATCCCCAGAGCTTGGTACAGTACTTAATAAATGCTTTTTAAAAGTCCACTCATTCACTGGATTTTATTGTTGGGGGAGGTCTGGTTTGATCAGAAGTATGTTTTAGGAAAATTACTTTGGCAACAAAGGTGGATTGTAGAGGAGAGAAGTCTGAGGTAGGAATACCAATTAGAAGGTCATTTTAGTAGTCTGGGAAGAGGGTGATGAGGGACTGAAATAAGGTGGTAGGTGTGTGAATGGAAAAAAGAGGATGTATGAGAGATGTTACATAGGTAGAAATGATATGATGTGGCAACAGATTGAATATATGGAGCTGGTAACAGTGAGGCCAAAGATAACACTGAGATTGTGAGCCCAGGTAAGGCAGAGGATGGTGATAGACAAGGAATTGTGAGGAAAATGATTTATTATATTGTTTGGGAAAAACATTATTATACTATTTAAATCCAACTTTATGAGATTAAAGGTTGACCACACCCAGAATGTTGCTTGACCCCAGTAACCCTAGAAATCTTAGAGATAGCTATAAGGTATTTCCAATTATCCCAGACCAGGATCCATCCAGAGCATTCTTGTTTTTGGTTACCACACCCAGGAACTCCGAAGAGGTCCACCTTAAGCTTCTGTTTTAGGTTACTCATATCTATCTCAATCTATCTTGCTTTCAGACTGCCCTTTAGGCAAAATTGCATTCCTGTATACCTTAGGTTCCTGCAGTTCCTGTGTGGAAAACCTTTGTTCATATACATCATGTATAACATAAATCTTCCAAAATATGGGTAGAGAGAGAGCCATTCCCTTTCCAGCTGATCATCCTCTACCAAACAAACTAACACAGTTATTTCTAAAACTATGTCAGATTTGGGGGTCTGTTCTTCCAAACAATAACAAGAAGACTCCAAAGGGGAAAAGAGGGGAGGAGAGGGGAAATGTTGTAGAGAATGGAGAAATGAATAAGCAAAGGAAAAGATTTAGTGGAAAAATAAATACTATGTAGCAAAAGAATCCCGGTATGACTCCAGAAAAGAATAATTCTGCAGTAACTGCAGAAAGAAATGTACAATGGACACAAGGATGCTGGGAGTGGTTGAAAGGTTTGATAAAATAATTTTTAAAAATAAAAGAAATAATTAAATAAATAATTAGAAAAATTAAAGAATGTAATAAATAACCCAGAGTTCGTAAAGTTAATCTATAATACTTTGATAATTTTATTTTAATATATTTGGTTTCTTTTGAAATTTTATGTATTGTATTTTTTTTTTACAATTAAAAGTATTATTCTGAGGAGTCCATGGGCTTCAAAAGACTGCCAAATGAGGAGCAGCTAGGTGGCACAGTGGATAGAGTACTGGCCCTGGAGTCAGGAGTACCTGAGTTCAAATCTGACCTCAGACACTTAACACTTACTAGCTGTGTGACCCTGGGCAAGTCACTTAACCCCAATTGCCTCACTAAAAAAAACCAAAAACAAAATAAAAAAAAAAAAGACTGCCAAATGAGTCCATCACACACACACACACACACACACACACACACACACACACACACACACACACACACACACACACATTGAGTACCCCTGCCCTAGATAGAAACTGGGAAGCATTATTGTATCAATGGAGAAGGAGGAGAGGAAAGGAGGGAAGAAGGAAGGGAGGGAGGGAGAAAAGAGGAAGGGAAAGGAAGGAGAAAGGTATAGGAGGAGGAGGAGGAGGAGGAAGAAGAAGAAAATGATGATGTTGATTCAATGGTACCCAAGAAGTATTAATGTCAAAAAACAGAAAAAACTAGAACATATAAAACATCTATTTAAAAAAAATAAATGAACTGAAAAATGAACCATGAAAAGTCAATGATGTAAAAATCACCCTGCTCCTAGAGGAGCACAATAAAACAAAACCAAACCAAATCCGGAATTTTATATTTTAAGAACTTCTAAAAAAAAAAAAAGGAAAAGAAAAACTTACCAGAAGTATTAGAACCAGAGGATAAAGTTCAGCTTAATAAAATTCACAGTTTCAACCTCCCACATAGAAACCTCAGACATATTATGCCCATAAATATGATTGCCTTGATCTAGAAACAAGTAAAAAAAAAAATTCTGCAAGTAGCTAGGAAGAGACAGATAATCAAAATGGGACCCCAGATGGAATCATGAGCAAATATATATTAAATATGAGAAAGGAAAGAAATTACTGGAAAAATGAACTATTGAAAAACAAAGGACTTGGAACCAAAAATAGCATAATGAGCAAAATACTACAGGGAAATAATGGAATTTTAACAGGATTAAAAAAAACCCACTTAAATAGTACTTTAAATTATCTTTATATTTTATTTCATATATCATTATTTTAAAATATATTTGAAATAATATATTTGAAAAATATATCTTATTACTTATTTATCCATTAATTTATTTATTCATCTATCTATCTATCTATCTATCTATCTATCTATCTATCTATCTATCTATCTATCTATCTATCTATCTATCTATCTATCATTTATCATTTCCAAGCCTTCCTATTAAGTAAAACAGAGCTGGCAAAGACTTTGAAAACTATACTAAGTAGGCCTCCACCAGTCGCAGATGACCATGGATCAGCGCCTTGAAGAGCCACAGGCCACAGTGTGGCTGTGCAGTCTGATACAGGAGCCGCAGCACCTCAGTGACTTATAACCGGTAACTGCCGCATCCTGTGTTGTATCTCCCCCATGAGGAGTAGCTGGAGTGTCCTCTCCAGGGCGCTGGCCTGGGCAAATCAATATGGAATACAAGCTGTTGCCCATGCAGCAGGTTTTCCCTCTCCACAACATTGGTGGATCCAAAGGAGAGGCAGAACCAGGACAGTCTGGCACCAGGGCCACTGCAGGAGTTGCCAGAGGGATGTGATGTCCAACATCCAACTAACTGCCTAAGGGACTCCGACTACTGATTTTGACTCGGGGTTAACTCCTGAAGCCTTTCCCATATATGGGTATAGCCGCAAGGCAGCAGAGGTTTAAAATCAGGGTTTCCTTCCCCTAGGCGGGTTGCCTGCCAAGGCTAACGAGTCCCACCTGCCCAAAGCGATTGGTTTTTAAGGCGCCAATGACTCTCCTTTGCCTCTTCTCCTGTTAGTGGAAACAGTTCGGCCATGAGAAGGCCAGGAGCTGAGTTTCGGTTGTCAGAGGCTATTTGAGACACATGCCATTGGAGCATTTTATAGAGAGTGGGAGCTTATCCCCACTCCCACCCCGACATGACAAACTTTTTGGAACCATTTGAAAACTATATGCAACTGATAAGTGTATGTAAGCAAGTGAATAGCAAACTTCTTTTTTTTTTCCTCTGAGGTAGTTAAATATCTAACTATAGAAGAACAATTTAGCTTTTTTACATATTGCTACATTATCAAAATTTTCGATACTGTTGGTCACCCCTTTTTTGAATATCCTCTTATCTTTGTGTTTTTGTTGACACTGCTCTATTAGGGTTTTCTTCCTATCATAAACCTCCTTTTCAAACCATTCTCTTTTGCATTAATATAACTCTGACAAACTCTTATGGATTCAACTCATCTATATATGGAGGAAGAGGAGAAGGAAGGAAGGAAGGATTTTTAAGTTTCTACTATATGCCAGGCACTGTACACAGTGCTTTACAAATATTAATTATCTCTTTTGATCCTCACAACCACCCTACGAAGGTAGGTACTAGTAGCTACATTTTATAGCTGAAAAAACAGAAGAAAGACGAGGTTAAGCATCTTATTCAGGGTCACAAAAATAGTAAGTTTCTAAAGCTGGATTTGAATTTGGGTCTTCTCAAATCAAGATCCAATAGTCTCTCATACTGTGCTCTTTAGCTATCTCTGAAAAGTACAAAGCCAGGCCATGTCTCCTTGTACTTATCAGGGCTGATCTTGTCCCTCACTTTTGTTTTGACAAGCTAGGGCTTGGCTTTTGGCTCCAGGAACCCAATTATTGGAGCTAGTAATCGTTTATGCCACCTCTGCTCAAACTGCTGTCTGCTTGCTAGAGTCTAAACTCAACCCTCTTTCTTTTCCTTCCTCTCCCCAACTTGCCTGGATTCCCAAGGTTACCTGAGTTAGCACTGATTTCCCTGCCATGACTGTTTTTCCCATCCCTGCACCTTCTACATTTGCCTAACCTGGTCCTGGCTTCCATAGAGGGACCTCTTAACCCACCTCTCCCAATTTGTAGTCATCTTGTTGTGTAATTCTTCAACATTAAGGAGATTGTTTTTGTTCATTCCTCCCCACCCCCAGTTTCCTTTATCAATGGTACTTTGGGAGCTCTTCAGGTATTTTTTGGGATCTCTGTAAGAGAGCTGAGCTTTTTTGTGACCTTCTAAGCTGACATGCTAACTGGAAGCAACAATAAAATCCTTGTTTTGTTTTGTTTTAATTTTCAAACCTTAGAGTCATATTGTAACGATTGGAATGACGCCACCTGCTGGAGACTTACTGTAGAAGAGTTCTGCCCATGAAGTGAAGGTCTTTGAGGGCAAGACCAGGAGTCTTTTCTTTGGTGTCAGGAAATGACGTTGGCTGGTGGGAAGAAGAAGGAATAGACTGGAACTCTGTCTCACTCTCTTTTCCTGGGGACGCTGGTGGAGAAGGGAGCTAGAAATGAGCTCTCCCTTTAATAGATAGGAATCTAGGGCTTTTCTTCTCTCTTTACCAAATTCTTATTCTCCTTAATAAATGCTTAAAAGTCTAACTCTTGCTAAAGCTTATAATTTATTGGTGACCACTCATTAGATATTTTAGACAGTTTAGCTAGAATTTTAGCCCTTAACAGAATCGTCCAATAAACAACATCAGTAACTTCATAAATCGTTACATTGTACACACCAACTTACCTTTATCCTAGGTACTGCCTTCACTTATGAATTTTAATCACTGTATTTTTATTTTGTGTCTGTGTGTTTATAATACCCTGTTTAATACAGGATGTCTGACTCCCTCTCTGCAGACTTTCCATAGTCCTTCAACTCATCTTTATATGACATCTATATTATTGTTATCTTTTCTATGTCTGTGATATATTTCATTTCCTGACATTCATTCTGAAGTCTAGTGTTCATCAGTCTCTCATGACAAAGAAAAAAATTAAAATAAACATCAGTTACGCCTAACTAGCTGAATTTTTTCCTACAGGCTATTCCTCCTGGAGCCACAGAGGAGAAAAACCTTGATGCTATGCTCTCATGGGGGAAGATAAAAGGACAATCTAATTGTCTCATCTCCACATAAACTAGCAGTAGGCCTCCCTCTACAAGTTTATATTCAAGTGAGAGGATAGTAGGAATCCAAGCAAAATTAACATAGGAAGGCAGCCTGGAATGCTTTGATTTTGTAATTTACAACCTTCAAAAGGCTGGATTTCTGAAGTCATCTGCAGATTAAGAAAAGGTATAGAGCCTTATTTTAGTAAATTTTACTTCAAATTTACCCCCATCTTATTTTTCTTGATGATGATTTCTGTATTAATGAATGTATTAGCTCATAAAACACTTCTTTGAAACTTTCATGGTCATTTAATATACCATTGCGACCTATAAATTCCCTTCCCTCCAACTTTCTTTCTGTGTGATTTTTGTCCATGTGTTTCCATAAATCCTCCATAAATGACCCAACCCACTCACTGGAAGCCTTCTAGGGGTACTGGTGTACCTCTTGTGTTGACAGGTTGTTATATTTCCTTGTTTCTATGTTATTTACTCACCTGTCCTTCCAGCTAAACAGAAAACAGCATAAATAATTTTGCCACTAGATTGATATCATTATTTTCTTCTAATATTTTGTATACATGTCCTTGGTGAGTGTGCAAAGCATTAAGAGAAAATAAGTCTCATGACAATATGAGAATAATTTATATAAATAAATTTCTTCTGAATGTGAGTATTTGCATTTGTATTTGTATGAATTTCTAAACCAGTCTTCAACTTATTTATTATTTGTATTGAAATAAGTCAAAAGGTAAAATATCAGTCTCATAACAATTTTATACGGTTGTTTTGCTCATTTGTCTCCCTTTTAATTTTTTATGAAATTGGCATAGTGTTAACAATAATGTAAATGTGATTTTTATAAAAGAATTAAAAATGTTAAAGTTCTGTTAACCTATTCTCAAATGATTACAACATATGGCAAGATGTAGCACCTCAAACCTTTTGGATAAAAGTTAGTTAACAATATGAGGTGTTTGCATTTCCATACTAAAAATATAGGTTGTGGCAGCTAACACTATGTAATCTTTTTTCATGTGCTATTGATGACTTTTGTCATTAAAATAGAAGCTAAAATTGTGCAATAAAACTTCAGAGAAGTTTTTCATTAGTGATTCTACATTGTAAAGTTTTCTATACTTTGTAATTGATTACTGATTGGCTGTTAAATTTAGTATTAAAATATTCCCACCCATCAGAGTTGAAAAAAAAAAAGTGCACAGACAACACTGAGTAGAAAGCCAGGGGAGAATATAAGGTGAGTAATGACGTATAGGAACAAATTTCAGGGACCCTGAACTGGAGCATTACCAAGGACAATTTTGTTAAGAATTAAAACAAGCCTGTGGGGAAGAGTTGCTCCCTCATGGAGAATTTTCTTTTCTATGGGCTTTGTTATGAGTTCTATCTGTTTCTATAAATAATCCCTCTCATTCTTTTAGCTTTATAAACCTGTGTATTTACAAAATGAGTGAACCCAGAGCAGGGAGGTTATCACATGTCAATGTTCCCAGATTATTTGGGGTTGGGGTGGGGGAGCAGGGAATGAGCCAAAGAAATGAGAAGTGTCCAAAAGAGTAACTGAAACCTGAATGTCAGGAGATAACCTTTTTCATAAGGGGTAACACTGAAAAAGTTTTAGGCTACAATTTTATTTTAGTTTACTTTTGAAAGTTACTGGACTTACTGAGTCATCATCCTCTGTAAAATGAATGAACTGGATGACTGAGGGAAAAAAAAAAAAGAAAAGCAAAAAAACAAAACAAACAAACAAAAAAACCCAAACCCTTGGCCAAAAGCAAACAGACTGTGAATGGAAACTATCACTTCCTTCACTCAAAAGTTAATTAAATTTAAAAAACCCCCAATATATACAGAAGTAAATCTTAAAGTAGTCCTAGCCATTCTCAAAAGACACATGAAGTGTGGTTATTACAAAAGTAAGTCATCATTAGCTATGCCTTTGGGAAAAGCCTTAACCAGTTCACCTAATGGTTGTTTACCCAAACTGCAAGAAAAAAAAAAAGTAAATTATATAAATGTCAGTTATTATGATTACTATGTTGTACAAAAATTAATTATTAATAACTATAAGTAACCTGGAAAATTATATATAATTGGACTTATGAAAAATTACGATTATATGAAAAATGATAAATTTAGAAAAATTATAATTTGGCTGTAAGTCCATTCGTGGTCACCATTAAAATGTGGAAATATTTTTGAATTGACTAGCCTAATTTGGGGGGCTAATCTGACTGGAGGACTAATCTGGGGACTTTTGACTAACTGGCTATCTGACTTCGTTAATTTAATGTGGGCCTTTTGTAAAGTTCCACCACACTGCTCTACTCCCAAACTGATAGACTAAAAATTAAAAAGGCTCTTAACTAAATAATCAAAGCAGAGTTTATTTATGAGATACTATTTCAAATTAGGAATACAGGGAAATAAAGTACAACCTGACTGCTTTCCTGCGGTCTCTTTCCACTGCTCTCCCTCCCACCTGCTGAACTTCTTGAATACAATAAGGGCCTTAGCTGCCTCCGGCCTCAGGGCACGATACACTTTCCCTATTTCAGCTATTTTCTTCTAACTCCTCTTAATCTTCACTTTCTCCAACCTGTACCCTGTGCTGACCTGCTTCTGTGCTCTCTGCTGCCTCCTGGTCAGTCTGTCTTCTGCTCCGTCCTTGTCCGCACTCCCCTCTAGCCACCCCTCTAGTCTGTCCCCCCATCCTGTCTCACTCCCAGGTCTATATATACCTTTTCTTCTCTCCACTCAAATCTTGGGGCTTCCTTCGCCCCCACAGACCAAGCTAATCCGCCAGCCAGAGCTGCAGCTGGTGTGGAGGGGGGGGTGCTCTCGAGCATCATGCCTTAGCACAGGCCATCCGGGATCTTTCCTATAGCTCCACTCAGGTTGGAGGGAGCTGGGGCTTTTTTTTTTCCCCAGCTGTCTGACCTGGCATCTTGCACAGCCCACGGGGCTTTTTCGCTCAGCTGAAGCTGAGGAGGAGGGGGAGAGACCCTGAGGGTCTAAGGCTTTCTAATCTCAGCCTAAAGGTAGGGTCCCCAAATCAAAATAAATTTCCACAATTTCAAAAATTACCCCAGAAGAAATAGTCTTACTTTTATTCTTGCAAAAGAAGACCACAAAACAAAACAAAACAAAAACAAGTAAAAAGGAATGGGACATATTACACACACACACACACACACACACACACACACACACGCACACGCACACACGCACACACACACACGCCCCTTTTGTTATTTTGATATAAAAAGCCCTACTCTGATACCTCATCAGGATGTGGTTATGACCTTGAATTCTTTAAGATTATAACTGTGGATCATATGCTTTGTCATATCCCACCAAAATGGAAATTCTTCAAACACTCCTGATGAGGACTAGTTTAGTTAAGTGAGGCTTATTACTGAAAAAAAATTACTTTTTGAGTTATGATTCTTCTTTTGGAAGGGGAAGAACACAGAATTTGATGAAATCATCTATTGAGGTATGAAAGGGTTACAATGTGTATCCGTGGAAGAACTATCCTTATCAATGAAACCACAGATTTTGGAAGCATAGAAGAAAAATTCTGCTAGGTTTGTCTTGGAGGTCTGACACTGAAGCTATCCTCAACCAAGTAAATATAAAGCAGCATAGTCAAATGATTTCTGTTAGTAGTCAGTGAATATTTATTGATAGTGATGTTGGTATTACAGTAATGGTAGGAATTGATCCTTTTCTGTGTTGTGCTCATATTTTTGACTGTCATGGTAATGGTTAATGTCTGGGTTAAAAAAAATTCTTGATGTTGCAAATATATATGTGTATGTGAAATTCCCAAGGAAAAGAAGGTAGGCAAAGTTGCTTTCTTAATAGAAAAATATTTCAATAATGAATCATATGGGTTTGTAACCCCAGAGACCAAACTTTATAAATTCAATATCATATTGGTTTAATACTACAGCATACTAATTAGGAAATGCAGTCCAGATTTACCAAAAGAATTTCCTGTCTCCAGATATGAGACAGGGTTTAGGAAGATGTTTTCAGGTTTTGAAAAGGACATGGTTTTGTTTATGTGTGCACTTTTCCACAAACATTTCCATGGCCAACTAAGAATTTTTCTGTGATAGCTTTAAAAAAAAAAGTTACAGGGCTGGATAGAATCTTAAAATATCATTTTCTCCATCTTCTTCTCTACTCATGAGATTAGACTAAAATCATTCCTAGAAATTAGTTGTTTACCTTTTTCTTTAAAATTCCCAGGAGATTCCAAACTCTCCATTGAAGACTTCTTCCAGCCCATCCATCTTTCTCCATTAAGTAATTGAATATATAAATACACAAAAGTCTTTCTATATGATTGGATTACCTACCAAGTCAATTATGTCCTTTTCTGGATGGCTAAGATGAGTAGTGCATACAGTTTATCCTTCAGGCAGAAGGAAAAACATAAAGGGAGGGGGGGAACCAGCAACAACTATAATAGTATACTATAAATAGCACTGGACTAAAAACCATGAGGCCATGTTCTAGTCAAGTTTAACCACTGACTAAATAACCTTAAGTCACTGAGCTTCTTTAGGCCTTAGTTTTCTAAGCTTCTAAAATTTGATGGATGGAACAATTCAAAGATATTTAAGCTCTTTTCCAGTTCTTACCATTCTATGTTTTGTAATGTTATAATTTTCTTTTATGTATCTTATTTTAAAAATTCATTTAAAATTTTTGTTCCAAGTTTTTTTTTTCCTCCTGCCCACCTTTTCCCCATTTATTGTGAAAGCAAGCAATTTAATATCAACTGTACATGTGAATTCATGCAAAATATATTTCCATATTAGTCATTTTGGAAAAGAAAGCATAGCCCCCCCACTCCCCCCCCAACCAAGCAGAAAAATTAAGTAAAAAAATATGTTTCAATCTTAGGGTTTTTCATCAAGGGTCCTTTGGAATTGTCTCCAATCATTGTCTTGTTTGTTTGTTTGTTTGTTTGTTTGTTTATTTATTTATTTATTTATTTATTCATTCATTCATTCATTCATTCATTCATTCATTCATTCATTCATTCATTCATTCATTCATTCATTTATTTATTTATTTATTTATTTATTTATTTATTTATTTATTTATTTATTTATTTATTTATTTTGGTGAGGCAACTGGGGTTAAGTGACTTGCCCAGGGTCACACAGCTAGTAAGTGTCTGAGGCCGGATTTGAACTCAGGTACTCCTGAATCCAGGGCTGGTGCTTATCCACTGCGCCATCTAGCTGCCCCTATTTGTTTGTTTATTTATTTATTTATTTATTTTTCCAATCATTGTCTTGATCAGAATAGGTAAATCTTTCACAGTTGATCATTGTTACAGTATTGCTGTTGCTGTGTACAATGTTCTGGTTCTGCTCACTTTACTTTGCCTGAGTTCAAATAAGTCTTCTTTTAATGAAACTATATTGCTTATCATTTCTTATAGCACAATAGTATTCCATCATAATCACATGCTACAACTTGTTCAGTCATTCCCGAATTGATGGGCATCCCCTCAGTTATGAGTTCTTTTTCATCATGAAGAGAGCATTTTTGTACGTATGGGCCTCTTTCCCTTTTCTTTTATCTTGTTGGGATACACACCTAGTAGTGGTATTTCTGGGTCAAAGAGTATGTAAAGTTTAATAGTTCTTTGGTCATAGTTCCAAATTGTCTTCAGAATGCTTGGACCAAAGGACAACTCCTCCAACAAAGCATTTTGTACATCTCCAGCGTTTATCATTTGCATTTCCTGCCATATTAGCCAATTTGATGGGTGTGAGGTGGTATCTTAGAGTACTTTTAGTTTGAATTTCTCTCATAATTTTTTCCTGTGACTATTGATAGCTTTAATTTCTTTTGAAAATGGCCTGTTCATATCATTTGACCATTTATCAATTAAGGAACGGCTCATATTTTTATAAATTTGAATAACTTCTTTATATATTTGATGAATAAAGCATTTTAAAGGGAAATTTGCTGCAATTTCCTCCCAGTTTTCTACTTTCCTTCTAATTTTGGCTGCATTGGTTTTGTTTGCACAAAATCTTTTTAATTTCATGTAATCAAAGTGATCCATTTTACTTCCTATGATGCTATCTATCTCTTGCTTGGTTATAAACTCTTCCCTTATACATAGATGTGACAAGTACATTTTTCCATGCTCCTTTAATTTACCTATGATGTCACCCTTTATGTCTAAATTATTTACCCAGTTTGACCTCATTTTGGTATACAGTGCGAGATGATGGTACTTGCCTAATTTCTGCCAAACTTTTTTCCATTTTTCCCTACAAGTTTTGTCAAATGGTGAGATCTTGCCCCAAAAGCTTGGGTCTTTGAGCTTATCAAACACGATATTACAATAGTCAATTACCACTGTGTATTGTGTACCTAGTCTATTCCATTGATCCACCACTCTATTTAAAATTCAGTACTGGATTTTTTGATGACTATGGCTTTGTAATATAGTTTGAAATCTGATACTGCTAGGCAGATTATTGTTGTTGTTGTTGTCCTTTGTTTTCAAAGAAGACCGATGATATCACAGAGTGGTGTCTTGACTCCAGTGTGAATTGTCAAGACAGTTTTACCAGGGTGGGGCCAATGTGCATGCTATAGGTTCCTGGAGCCACAGGTGAGAGTTAGGTGCTAGATGGATATCAAAGGTGGATGAGCCACCCTGAAAAGGGATTGGGAAGCCCTCACACTAGAGGGGCTAGGCCTCCCTGAATACCCTATATACACAAAGACAGGAAAATTCCAATAGAAGTCCAAAATATGAGTGTGGCCTGAGGATCAGACTAGCTAAATACAGAGAATTTCATCATGAAAAGGTTGGTCACCAGGTAGTAGATTTGGCAAGCAAATGGGAAAGAACACCAAAATACCTTCAGCTTTTCTGCTTCATAAGTGATTCTTAAGGAGGATTCTAAAAAATATGCAGTCAATGCTATTAGCTAGTACTTATTTAATTTTTCCTTCTCTCAGTGTGTGATCTCTTCTCAACAACCAAGAAGTTTACATACTTCTAACTGCAAGGCACAGTGGAAAGAATAGTTTTAGACTTGGAGCCAGGAGAAGATTGGTCTCAAATTCTTTCTTTGATATTAGTTGTTGGACAATGTTGCCTAACCTCAATAAATGTTGATTTCTTATTATTCTTGTTCTTAATATATTATTATATTACTGTTTAAAAAATAATAGCTAATACATATAGTGCTTTGAGGTTTATAAAAGCAATTTCCACATATTATTTTATTAGATCCTTAGAACAATTCTGTGAGATGTGTTATTATTATTATCTCAATTTTACAATTGAGGAAACTGAGGCTGAGAGATGTTAAGTGAGTCACGCAGGATCAAACAGTTCACATGAGGAAGGATTTGAATTGAGTTCTTGCTGACTCCAGCTACAGAACAGTATCCACAATGCCATCTAATTGCCTCTTACCAACGTTTTAATACATGTAGTTTTTACCTCACAGTGTTGTAAGGATTAAATGAGATTTTATACACACACACCTGTGTATATATGTATGTTTTGTCTGTGTGTATGTGTGACTATCTATATATGTATTGTAAAGAATTAATTGTTATTTGAGGTTTTTATGCCTCAGCGCACACTGGCCTGGGGCTCCACAGGCTGCGAGGTGCTCCACCCACTGGTTGTAGCCATTGCCAGGGCTCTGGCACCTCATGTCATCACCACTTGCCGACGCCTACATGGGCCTGGCAAAATTATAATGATTGGAATCCTAGTGAGGGCAGTCATGTGACTGTCAGAGCGGCCATCCCATTGGCTGGGACTGTGTGGGGGTTTCCAGGTTTGGGGAGGAGAATTGGGCATTCTAGGTAGAAGCTGGAAAGCGACAGGCATTCTGCTGCATATTTTCAGCTGGTTCCTGGGCGGTGGTATTTTTCAGGTATTATAATTTCCTTTTCCCCATTTTTATTTCCTTTCCCTTGATCCTGCTGATCTTGTTTGTGTTTTTTTTTAAGTTCGTTCTTGTTAAATCTTGTTCTGTTTTGAGGGAGGCTGCCGGTTTCCTTCCTTGCCCCAATATTGCAGCCAGCCGCTTAGCTAGCATTCCCCAATTAAAAATTGGTCCCCACCGTATCTATTATCTATCTATCTATCTATCTATCTATCTATCTATCTATCTATCTATCTATCTATCTATCTATCTATCTATCTATTGCCTTGCAAACTTTAAAGATATATACAAAAATGAAAGAATTGAACCGAATTCACATTGACATTTTGCTACAAATTAACGCAGATAAATGTAAGAATAGCTTACAGTTTTCTCCTGAAGAGGGAAATAAAGGAATTGGCAGACTATTTACTAATGCATAGGAAACATCTAGTTATAGGTGCAGCAATCATTTCAGAGTCAACCCGTTAGATAATTGGCTGCGAAGAGAACAACACAAAGGAAACACTAAATGGAAAATAAAGGGATAAAAATGAAAAAAAATATTGCATGTGATTGCAGAAGCATTAGCTCTATGTGTTTATTTTTTGTTTGTTTGTTTTTTTTTTTTTTAGTGAGTCAATTGGGGTTAAGTGACTTGCCCAGGGTCACACAGCTAGTGAGTGTTAAGTGTCTGAGGCTAGATTTGAACTCAGGTACGGGCCGGTGCTCTATCCACTGCGCCATCTAGCTGCCCCTGCTCTATGTGTTTAAATGATCTGTTCATTCTAATAAAAATTGAGTCATTGATTTTATTCATTCATTCATTCATTTATTCAGCAAGCATTTATCAAAAGTTATGTTATAGACAGTGTGTTAAGCATTAAGAATACAAAGACTGAAATGAACTGGTTCTTACCCTCAAGGTGTTTAGATTCTATTGTAGAGAAACAATATATGAATAGGTGATAATAATAAAAACAACTAACATTTATATAGCACTTTAAGGCCCACAATATGCTTTTACAAACATTATCATGATCACTATTAGATGTAGCACTTAAAGGTTTGCAAAGCACTTTATAAATATTTCAACTGATTCTCAGAACAACCCTGGAAAGTAAAAACTATTATTACCCCTATTTTATAGATGCAGAAACTAAGGCAGAGAGTGTTTAAGTTACATATAGAGTCATACACATTTGGATGGCCTTATGTGTCATGAAGGCAGCTAATTAGCACAGTGGAAAGTCAGGAAAACTCATCTTCCTGAGTTCAAATCCCATTTCAGACACTTCAGTTTCCTCATCTACAAAATGAGTTGGAGAAGGAAATGGCAAATTAATCCAGTATCTCTTCTGAGAAAAACCAAATGGAGTCATGAAGAGGCAGACATGCCCAATGACTACCTAATGTGTCATGGAAGAGCTTCCACACAAAGCAGTTTTCTCATTTGAGAGAGAAGTGATACCTCGTTGACTTAGGTCCCCTATTCCTGTTGGGAGAACTTTATGTTGTTTGGAATGCTCAAGTATGGAAGAGATTTCCTTCTGAGAGGGGAAGCCAATTTGCTTTGTCTTTTCTTTTGCTTTTGCCAAAAGGTTGGCAAAGACACTGTAAAATACCTGTTAAAGCTAATCAAGCAGTAATATTTGGTAAACTTTGAGAGATGTTCCTTGTTTTGTCTCATTTGCAAATTTTGTGCTTGAGTATTCAATGATAATTTTTATGTCTACTTGCAGCGTCCATTGTGAGACCCTTTCCTGTATGTCATTGGGGAAGCAAGTAAAGAGATATCACATATGTCTCTTCAGAGACCCCAGGGAACTATTCTGAATCGGGGGCAAGGATTATGTTCAAAATACACCCCTACATATTTGCTAAAGTTAGGAAATTTTTCAAACAGGGACAAAAGAGTAATAGGGTTTTTCTTTGTGCATGCCCAGATCACCCAAAATAGAGGCACACACATCAGAAATGTAACAGACTTGCTTCTGAGAGAAGATATTCTGCATTCCCCTGCTATTTGGGTGGGAACGGTTTCTTTCCATTGGCTCAATAGTAGGAACAGATTGTGTCTTTAAGGCTACTAGATTGGGACAATCACTCTTTTATATTGAAGGGTAAAAGGTCTTGTTTACCTGAAACTTAGATGTCATGCACTAACCTGGATGTGAAGGGAAGGTCTACCTTCCCAGGATCTGTGGCACCATGAAACAAGCTTTAGGTTTTAGTCTTAGTCCTGGAAACTCAATCCATGGTCACTTTGGAAGCAGTGTTCCAGGCTGGATGTTGCTGTCAGCACAGAAGGAAAGCTAGGTTGCTGGGATGCCAGTCAAGAGGGACTTTGTACTTGAAACTTAGTGGGAGTTTGCTATATGGTTGTGAATTATACTTTGAAGTAAACATTCTTTTGTAAAAGCTAATCCGAATAAGTGGTTAAGCAGCACTAACCAACATAGAACCCTTAGATTTGGGGCAAAACAATTGGAGTGGTTTTGAACCAATGGCAGAGAGACTAGATATCCTTAAACCCTTTGAGGATATGGGAGAAACCAAAACAACAAATATGAAATTCTCCACTCACCTCCTGATAGAGAGGTGATTAACTTAAAATGTAGACAGAGAAATTTTGGACATGGGGGAATCTGATTTGTCAGACTATATGTATTGAGGGATTTAAAAAAATTTTTTTCTTAATGGGGGCGTAATGGGAGTGAGAAATGTTACAAAAAATACTTGTTTTGGGGCCAGCTAGGTGGCGCAGTGGATAAAACACCAGCCCTGGATTCAGAAGGACCTGAATTCAAATCTAGCCTCAGACACTTGACACTTAGTAGCTGTGTGACCCTGGGCAAGTCACTTAACCCTCATTGCCCTGCAAAAAAAAAATACTTGTTTGAAAAATTAAGAAAAATTAGGATAAACTAACTTGACTATGATCACAAGACCAATATTGTCAGTGTCAGCACTTGAAAAAGAACACTCTCTAGCAGCCAATATATCATGGATGAAGTGGACTCTCTACCTCTATTCAAGCAGAATCTGAGGATTGGCAGAGGAAGGGGTTGGTGAAAAAGTGTAAAGTTTATAATTGTGAATTATGTGTCTAAAGAGTTTAATGTTATTTATAATTCTAGAAAGAAAAAAGTCCAATAATTTTATGTAAGTATATAACAAACGAAGCACAATTAAGATGCTAAATAACTCTCTAGCACCTCCTAAATGAAGACTTCACAGAGTGGCCTGATGGCTTGTAGTAGTAGGGCTTCTCCCTATACTTAAAAACATATACTTAAATATATATTTATATACTTAAATATATACCTATATACTTAAAACACTGGCTCTCCCACCCCCCAATCACAGAATCTCCTATTAGAAATGGGTAGGATATGAGTCTGCACCACTAAAACTATTGCTCATGAGCAGTGACCAATGTGTGCCTATAATAGCCAGCCAGAAGACACAATTAGTACAAGATACAGACTTTTAATGAGGCTATATGGTAAGAAAAATAGCAAAACCCCACAATTTTCTCCATGGACCAAGGGCACTTTCTCCGTCCGATATACACAGTGGGCAGAGTAGATACACATAGAGACTCAAGACTAGAGACTGGAGTAACATGTTCACTGGAAAGTCATACTTCTGACATGATTGGGAGAAAGAGAACAGGATCATATATCAAGAGGCCAACCTCCATATTCTTTACATGAGAAAAGAGGCCCAAAGAAGCCTTCTATCTGATGTCTTTTACTAATTCTCTTTCTTAGACAAAGAGCTAAGTTGTCCCAAGCAGCTGACAGCCCCAGGTTTTCTTTTCTTTCCACCACTCTCTTGCATCTGGGCTTGGTCTGTTCCACCAGAGAACTCATCCTGGCTTATGGTGAGTATTTTATAAATTTTATGATTTCTCTGAGGATAGACTATAAATCAGGTAATTTTCTC
The DNA here is from genome assembly GCF_019393635.1 of Dromiciops gliroides. Taxonomy (NCBI): domain Eukaryota; kingdom Metazoa; phylum Chordata; class Mammalia; order Microbiotheria; family Microbiotheriidae; genus Dromiciops; species Dromiciops gliroides. The sequence continues at coordinate 206,156,476 of NC_057863.1, forward strand.
CCCCTTAATCATTACAAAATAGCTGGGATCCTCTAGTTTTTTAATCTAAACTTTCTCTAGTTCTTCTGTGTGGACGAGTGGGTGGAGGAAAATTACCAAGGAAAATTGCCCAGGAGTGAAGCTCATTGGCTCAGCATTCTTCCCAGTCTCTTCATATATCCATGGGGATGATCCAAGTCTGAAAAGGGCTTTGCCCCACAGCCTTCTATACTTATATTTTAATGTAAATACAGAAAACATTCCGAAGTCAAATTAAAGTGATTTGATATAAGGGGAGGGGGAGTATTTTCTATTGTGTTTTGTATTTTGTCCAGTAATATTTTTTTTCTTATTGGTTTCTATTTGTAAAGGTATGTTAAAGTTATTGTAGTTATACTTTGAATTACAGTATGATCTTTGAAAATCAGAGGATTTACAGCTAGAAGGAGCAGTGGGGATTAGAGCCAAGGTATTTTAAAAAGCAATCTAGTCCAACATCCCCATTTTACAAGTGAGAAATCTGAGGATGAGAAAGCAACTTTAAGCAACTTGCTTAAAGTCACACAGGTAGTAAATAACAGAGTCGTGTCTTAAACCTAAGTCTTCTGATCCTAAATCTACCATTCTTACTCTGTTATTGGATAGAAAGTTCTCTGAAGGTAGAAACTTTTTTTTCTTCAAATTTGATCTCATATAGCACATTGCATATGTTGTTGCTGTTGTTGTTCAGTTATTTCACTCATGTCCAACTATTTGTTGCATCCATTTGAGGTTTTCTTGGCAGAGATACTGGAGTGGTTTGCCATTTCCTTCTCCAGCTCATTTTATAGAGGAGGAAACTGAGGCAAACAGGGTCAAGTGACTTGCCCAGGGTCACACGGTAGAAAGTATCTGAGGTCAGATTTAAATTTGGGAAGATGAGTCTTTCTGAATATAAGCCTGGTCCTCAGTACACTATACCACCTTGCATATAGCTGGTGCTTAACTTTCAGTTGATTTTGATTGAATTGAATTCCAGTGGTTAGAGTTACAGCCCAGGAATTAAAATTCTATTATTGTTTCCTTTCTTCATCTCCCACTCCCAACATATAGTTGTAGCACTTCCTTTTAACCTAGCCATTTTTTTTCCTTTTTTCCCTTTTTTTTTGTAGGGCGATGAGGATTAAGTGACTTGCCCAGGTCACACAGCTAATAAGTGTCAAGTGTCTGAGGTCGGATTTGAACTCAGGTCCTCCTGAATCCAGGTACAGTGCTTTATCCACTGTGCCACCTAGCTGCCCCCTAACCTAGCCATTTTCAGGAAGGGACAAATAAAATTTCTCACAGATCTTTCCCTATCAAGCATTAAGAGGGTGGTGATTTCACGATCTACATCATTAGTTAAATAAATTATTGTCTGAGGCATATTCATAAATGCATTTTGCCCACTAATATTTAGCGTAGTTATAACCGACAAGTGTAGATTATTAACTCTAAGCCTTATAAAAACGCTGTGTGAATACTATAGGTGATATTTTCATCCCCTATATACAGATGAGAAAACTGAGTATCACAGAGGTTAAATGACTTGATCATGGCTACACAGAAAACATTCAGAAGTCAACGGAAAGTGTCAAAGAAGTAAGAGAAGTTGGATTAAACTTGGATCTTCCTAGCTTGCTGGGCAGGCAGCTAGATGACAGTACTGGAGTCAGGAAGATCTGAGTTCACATCTGGCCTTAGACACTTGATAATTGTATGTCTCTGGTCAAGTCACTTAACCTCTCTCAGTCTAAGTTTTTCTTATCTGTAAATTAGGGATAATAACAGCACCTATCTCTCAGGATTACTGATGAAGCTCAAATGCAATAACTTATACAAAGTTCTTTGAAATCTTTCAATTGCTTCTAGCTATTATTATTCTTGGCTCCTGGTCCTGGACTCTAGGCCTCTGCCTCTCATAATGGATCACTAATTTTAAATGCTATCTTAATGGTGTAAAGAAATTGATTCATCCCTGTGGAATGGTTTTGTTTTATTTCTTCAGTGTTTGTAATTTTTCAGAGCTTCTTAAGCTTTTTTTTTTGGTTGTAGTTAAGAAAATAGAAAATACAATCCTGCATAAAGAGAAACCACACCATAACCTATGAACATACAGCAGAAGTCTAAAGGACTATATTGCTACCAGTACAAAAACCCCTAGAGTTATTGACTGCACATATATTAAGGCAGTCTCTGTCCCTTTTAATAAGAGAATAGAGGAGGTTTTCCAATCTAAGCAGAGTCATGGGAAGTTTGAAAGCCCTATATTCCCTATACTCTAAAGTGAGCATTAGATCCAGAATAAACTGCCAGATCATTGGTTTTTTGAAGGCCTCTAATTTGGATATTATATAATTGAGAGCTACTTGTAGCCAGGTCTGAGAAATGGAATGAGACTGTATAGTTGCCCAAGTGGGATCTTTTACCCCCTCCTTTTAAATAATTTCCCAAGTCAAAGAAATTTCTTCATCCTTTTAAACATCTCAATATTTCAATGACATGGACATTTGGCTTCACTGACAATCCTAAATAAGTTAAACTCTCTAATAAAACATAACTTTGCGACATGAAAGTGGATTTTATTATTGCTACAGCAATAGGCTTTACTGACACAAATCTGAGTTTAACATATGGTCCCAGCCTTAGGCCAGGGTGTTCCATTTGAATTATTCCAGGCTTCTCTTTAAAAGCTGTGCTCCAAAACATGAATCCAATTACCAACTGCAGTCAGGCAATTGAAAGGCTGCTGGAAAAATACTCTAATAGAAAGGGAGGGGGGGAAAGGGCTATGATTTGTGTGGTAATCAGCAAGAGAAGGTCAATTGTAATAGAAAAGGTTGGTTTGGAAGACAAAGCTAATGCAGGATGCCTTCTACTCAGTTGAGGGATGCTATCAATAGCTCCGCTGTTTTCATTACCAAAGATGTCATTTACTGACAAGATGAGTATAACCAGAGAGAGAAGGGGTTTTTGATGGATCAGGTGATTAAAACCTAGATGGTTGTGAGCAATTAACAAGGAACAAACCCATTGACCTGTGGGAGACCTGGGAGATGTAGGCACTGGAAAGGGATGATGCATATGCAGATATCAGTCCCTAGAGAGCAGCCTTGAGTGATGACAGCAAAGGAGTTTTAATATTTGTGTCGCAACTACTGTAAAACCCTGAATAGGAATGCTGTGTCAGTGGATATTATCTTGAGAAAGAAGATGCTTTCTTCTCATGTTCTAAATTACTGAATTCTTTCCACCACTGAGACAAAAGAGAGAGAAATGAATGCTTACTGATCACCCTTTGTATTATTATTTTAAAAAAATACTAAATTCCGAAAACTAGGATAAAAATAGAACACTGACTATAACAACAGTAGAATGTATTCACTCTGGGAAGTCTTTTTCTCCATGATGGCCCTGTATAGAACTATTCACACAGCAGGGTGCTTTTCTTATGAATTAGAAGGAAAGCAATGCATCTGATTTTACTTGTAGTTTGAATCTAACAATCTAAAAGTGCCCTTGCCGCAAATATCACAATAGCTTTTTTATAAGTAGGGAAATCTAGACACCAAGAGACTGACTTGCTCAAGGTCATCTAGTAAGTTAATAGTGAAGTCAATATGCCTAATTTCAATGTTTAGCTATAACCACTACACTACATTTTTGCCTATTTTAAGTTTCCCCTCAGGAACCTCAACTTGACCTCATGGTAGATGCAGATTAGGTGTCTTTGATGAAAATTCGAGGATGCACACACACATATTCATGTATGTAAATGTATATATGCACACACGTGCATACACAGCCACACACATGTGCAAGTATATGTGTATACATACATGTATTCACACACAATTGTATGGACATGTATGTATATATGTGTGTCTGTGTATAGTCAGATCAACTAACCAACAGCAGTATTCAAGTAAGTTAAACAATTTTCTGTTTAATGCTAATTTGTAATTTAAGCCAAATGACTTGTTTCATAAATTGACATACGGTAGCTTTAACATGTTTGTATCTTTGTTTAAAAAAGACTTGCAAACATTCCCCACCCTCAATACCCTCTCATTCATTAGTCTTATAGCTTCTGCTTTGTTTTTGATTTTATACATTTAAAAACTTATAATAATACAACCCTTTTAACATGCCCCATTTTCTATTCCATGGGGTAGGGCTGGGACTGGGGAATAGCCAAATTAAAAAAAAAACATACCATATTCAGTCTTTATTACAAAGAAAACCTTCAAGCCTCTTTTTTAAACTCCACATGGAAATTGAGATGCAGAAAGTGTTACAGATCTTTCACTAGAAGGTGCTGGGAATCCTAATGGATGTACTGTATACAAGTGCAGCTCTGCTATAACTCCAGTGACGTGTCAGAAGGTATTATTCAATTGATAAAAAGGGAGCCTCTTACTGTAGCCTTCTTGCTACTTGACCACAATATCATAAATAAATTGTGCTTGCTGTGGTAACACTCGTTCTGAGAAACAGCCATCTGCTTACCATATTTGATTGCTGTTCTTTTTACAAGTGCAGTCCTGCTTCCAGCACTTACAAGTGATTAGCTGGAGCACATGGAACCTAATGCTGGTACTCCCTCTCTGGATAATTAGGAGAGAAAGGGATCATGATAGTGTCAAAAAGTATGGATATGCCTTGTTAGCAATACCCTTTGTATCAAGCTTCAAGCATAACTGAAGATGTCAAATTTGTTCCAAAAAGAAAGGGAAATATCTCTTGGTCAGATGTCATTGGGGGAAAAAAGCAATTCTTTCTGTCATAGGCTTCCCTGAAGTTTTCTCTCTAAACCGAGCGACATGGGGGTGGGCCAGAGAGAAGCCTTTTTGGGAGACTGAACATTTCCTGGATAGAAAAAGGGAACTTGTTAATTGCCTTTTGTCACATGCCTCACTCAGCAATTTATTTTTCCAGTTGTCACATCTGTCTTTCATTGGCATCATGGAATAATTTGTTTTTTAAGCATCCCGCTACTGTCGGGTGATGGTGGTAGGGATGGTGGTGGTAGTGGTGTCTGGGATGCATTGCCTTCCCTAAGCAATTTTATTTCTTGTTATAAACTTCTCAAATGAGCTCTTATTCAACTTTTAAAATAAGAGTATTCAGTAGTCTTTTATGTTCAAAGGGACCATTTTTTAAATGACTGGGTTAAATAGATGGTGCTTAAAATACCCCATCCCCAATCCTTTCTTTCTAATATACTTATTCTTACTACCACACACAGATAATTTAAACTATGGCAAGGTAGCAGAGTAAAACTAAGTTTTGTTTCATTTCTTTTTAAAAATGCTAACATCACAAGAAGCAATAAACATGAACATTTCCTTATTCATATAATAGAAAAAGAGTATTGAATGTAACACCATGAATCACTATTATGTATAATTTAAAAATATATAAATTTGATACAGTATTTTCAACATTCACCTGCTTCTCTGTGTGCCTCTTTAACTTGCAGACTTTGGCTTTACCCATTTCCTCTCCAAATTTACCATTACACTGAGACTTATCATATAGAAATCTACAATAATATAGAATTACAATATAATTATAATAGATGATAAATCATAAGATACTATATAATAATTTATAATATATAATTAATTATTATATAATGTAGAATTAGTAGAATACAGAAATCTGAATTTATAGAATTAATTAGAAATAATTCGTTAAGCCCTTCTTTGTGCCATTCACTGAGCTAAGCATTGGAGATAAAAGGTTTAAAAAGGAAACAGTCAAGTGTAAAGGAAATATAAAGAAAGATGTTATCTACCTACATACAGAGAAAAAACTCATAAATATAAGTATGTAGAAAAATTTAACATATATGTATATACTACACATATACACATACACCTACTTATGTCTAATGGTAGCCATCTCTGGGGGGAGGAAAAAAAAAGAAAAAAAGAAATGTATATGATATTTTATGATATATGTAAAATGAATAGCAAGTTAAACACAATAGATTTGCAGTTTCATGTGCAATTATCTTTTTTATTATACTATGTTATGGAAATGCTTGTTTTATTCCATAAAGTAAAAATAAAGTAAATAAATATGACAAAAAGAAGACAATCTCTGCTTTTAAGGAACTCACATCCTAATCAGGGAAGACAATACTTAAAGTTCAGTTATGAGACAGAGAGAAAGACAGTTTAGTTCCAAGGGTACAATGGAAGGTCCAATGATTGAAAGGTCCAGAGATCCTAGGGTTACATAAGTAGTCAATATGATGGTATTAGGATCAAGAAAGGGCAAATGTAGGGGGCAGCTAGATGGCCCAGTGGATAGAGCACTGGCCTTGGATTCAGGAGGACCTGAGTTCAAATTCATCCTCAGACACTTGACACTTACTAGCTGTGTGACGCTGGGCAAGTCACTTAACCCTCATTGCCCTCACAAAAAAAGAAAGAGAAAGGAAGGAAGGAAGGAAGGAAGGCAAGAAGAAAGAAAGAAAGAAAGAAAGAAAGAAAGAAAGAAAGAAAGAAAGAAAGAAAGAAAGAAAGAAAGAAAGAAAGAAAGGAAGAAAGAAAGAAAGAAAGAAAGGAAGAAGGAAGGAAGGAAGGAAGGAAGGAAGGAAGGAAGGAAGGAAGGAAGGAAGGAAGGAAGGAAGGAAGGAAGGAAGAAAGAAAGAAAGAAAGAAAGAAAGGGCAAATGTTAAGGCCTGGCAAATAATAGGAACAAGTGGCACAGCAGTTGATAAAACCTTGAGGTTTTTCACCTCACCAGAAATAAATTCATTTGTTGACTTATATCATCTAAGTTCTGTAAATGGTCAAGCAGTCAGCAAAAAGGCAGAGGAGTAGAGTCCTTTCAGCTTTTCTTATGCTTAGACTATTAGAGATAGAAATAACGAACTATGATAATAACTTACATTTAAATAGCTCTTTATGATTTGTAAAGTTCTTTCCTCAACCCTGTAAAGTAAGTACTACAAAAGTATTATCCTATAAAAATTTTTTTATAGATGAATAAACTGAGTGTCAATGACTTCCTCATGGTCACATACTATAGTGTGCTGGAAAAGATTTAACAATTGGCACGCCAAAAAATAAGTATGAATAATATACTTTTTTTTTTTTTTAGTGAGGCAATTGGGTTTAAGTGACTTGCTTACACAGCTAGTAAGTGTTAAGTGTCTGAGGCCGGATTTGAACCCAGGTACTCCTGACTCCAGGGCCAGTGCTCTATCCACTGCGCCACCTAGCTGCCCCCTAATAATATACTTTTAAGTTATATCTGCACTATCATTTTCTCCATCGCTTTCTTAAGTTTAGACAATAAACAAAACAATAAATCAAGCCCTGATATGTAAGTATTTGCCAAATCTGAGGTATAAATGCTCGCACTGAAAATTAACAATTAGTTATTCTGAGCTTATTTGAGCTGGCTTCAACATACCCCTTGGTCACATGGCATTAAATGTTTGAGGCAGAATTTGACCCAAGGCCTCCCAAGTTCAAATACAACATATTATTCACTACTGGGAGAGTCTTACATTAAGAAGTCTTTTACCAGCACTTAAAACTCATCTAATTGTTATGGTAGGCCAGCCTTTTCATGAACCAAACCAAACCAAACCAAACCAAACCAAACCAAACCAAACCAAACCAAACCAAACCAAACCAAACCAGAGAGAGAGAGAGAGAGAGAGAGAGAGAGAGAGAGAGAGAGAGAGAGAGAGAGAGATTGTAGGATAATATTCTGTTCACTTTTCTCAAAGAACATATAAGATGTAACTAGTACCCCAGATTAATTTCCTATTTCATTACCTCACCAAAAAGCAGACATAATTTTGACAGCCTTTTATCAAAATGGCTAGAATGTTAACTAAGAAACAGTTTCCTCTGTCGTTATTGTTGTTTGTCCTTTGTTTTTCAAAGAAACCCAATGAAATTTACAAGATGATGTCTTGACTTGTGCAGGATGAATTGAATTTAAGTGAGTCCGAGTTGCACAAAGACATCATCTTCACACTCTCTTCCAGAGTAATTGAAGTCCAGTGGTGAGAAAAAGTCAAGATGATGAGCGACCAGCAATAGCCAGGAGTGTAGTAGATGACCTCCAAATCTTTGATGTCTGACCAAGCTCTAAGTACATCACAGCACCTGCTTTAACCACCTTCATGGCCATTGGAATAAATCGTTCTCATCTGCCCATTCCAGTAAGGGGAAGTTTTCACATGGTTGAGGTAGACATCCCCTTAACTCTAACTCTCTGATGAGTTTGAGGCCTGTTAGTTACCCTCAACCTGGGTTAGCCCATCTACTGAGACAGTTTTATGGGGATGTGGCCACCGAGCAAGCTACAGCTTCCTTCAGCCGTGGGTGAGAGTTGGGTGAGAAGCGGCCACCAAATGTAGATGAGCAGTCCTAAAATGGACTTGGCAAACACAAACCAGCAGTGCTAATCCCCAATTTCTTTCTTTCTTTCTTTCTTTTTTTTTTGCAGGGCAATGGGGGTTAAGTGACTGGGATCACTTTTTGATTGGGAAAGCAAAGGCAAATGTTTCAGAGAACCAAGTATTAATCAATAATAAGTCAACTAGTAATGAACATTTTTTTTTCTTTTCTTTTTTTTTTTGTGGGGCAATTGGGGTTAAGTGACTTGCTCAGGGTCACACAGCTAGTAAGTGATAAGTGTCTGAGGCCGGATTTGAACTCAGGTTCTCCTGAATCCAGGGCTGGTGCTCTATCCACTGTGCCACCCAGCTGCCCCCAAAGAAATATTCTTTAAAACGTCCATTACTGGGGCAGCTAGGTGGTGCAGTGGATAGAGTACCAGCCCTGGATTCAGGAGGACCTGAGTTCAAATCTGGCCTCAGACACGTGACACTTACTAGTTATATGACCCTGGGCAAGTCACATAACCCTCATTGTGCCACAAAAAAAGAATAATTAAAATAAAAAAGAATATTTCTTTGTGCCATCTACTAGAACAGTTTTTCAAAAGCAGTACAATAGAGTTGGATTGTGAGAATGGATCTAGGTGGAGAGAAAAAGAATTTTTATTTGAAAAGGAGTGTGAAATATTTATTATTACAGGTGACAAATCTAGCCTTAGCAAGAATGGTTTAAGAAATTTTAAATGATCTAAAATAATTTATTAATGACCTGCTCACCTGCCAATCATCTTAATTTCATACTTAAAGGACATGCTCTTTTCAATTTAATACAACATGAAGAGTCAAGGTATCCATCTGAATAGCTTTCCTCTGATTTAATGTTTCTGAAATGTTTATTTCCTCTCCAGATGGGTACACTTAATTATCTTTCAGTCATACTTCTTGACCTCACTTTGGTTTTTACCCATTTAAAAAAAAAATTTGTCTTAATTTTCATAGTCAACTAAAGTTCACAAAAGTCCAGGAAGGGATACAATTTAATTAACAGCTAACAAAAGAGGATTTTTAAAATGTTGTTCTTATCAAATGTCCAGAAATAAAACCTTTAAGGAGAGGCCACTAAATCTCCTAAATTTTAAACTATGAACTCAAGAGGAAGACAAAATTAAGTCCCTTGTATTGATTACACACCTCAGGGGAAGAACTAACAGGATTAAACATCTGAAATGGAGAGCTTAGATCTGAAACAGGGAAGCTGCCATTAGAATGTTCATTTAAGGAAATAAGGAGTCAGAGGGCAAACTTGCAAGAATATGGAGGCCAAATCTTCAAATAGCAGTGCAGGAGACACTTACAGGCCCAACCACCGGCAATAGTAATGTCAGGTATATCAACTGTACCAAATGAGATAGAAAGAGACTATCAAGAAACACTACTAAACACACACACAAACTATAAAACACAACCCCTGGAACTTACCGAAATTATCAATAATTATAAAGGAACAAGGATACATATGAATTCTCTCTTTCTACCCTTCTTTAAAAAACAATTATCTATAATAATTTATTATTTAATAACAATTACAATAGCTAGCATTTAGATGGGACAGAGGCAGGTAGCTGGGCTGGATCAGAAAGATTCCTCTTCCTGAGTCCAAATCTGTCCTCAGACACTTACTTTCTGTGTGGATCTGGGCAAGTCATTTAATGCTATTATATGCATTCAGTCGATTGCTATGTTGGTTCTTTTTTGTAAGGTAGGTTCTATTGCTGGGCAAGGACCTAATTGGGTAAAAAAAAAACTCAGAATGTATTGATGAAATGTTAAAACAAAATTAGACATTTAAAAGTGAATAAAAGTTAATTTTCTCCAAAAGCCAAGGTGGAAAGTACACAAACCACTAATTTTGCTTGATATACTTTTCTCCGTCTATGTTTCCCACTTCCTGCCTGATCCTAGTGGGTGGAAGAAAAGTTCTTTTCTGTTTTTGCATTCTCTTTGTACGGCCAATGCTACCTTCCATCCTTGACTCAATTTAATTGATACTTTCTTTCTTCAGAGGTCATCTGTGTGGCCAAACACAAGTGTGCTGGGTTGTTTGTTCAGTTGCTGCACATTAGCTCATCAGTGGCTAAAAAGGTCTGAACAAATAGGAATGCTTATACTACATTATATTACCATTTATTAGTGGGAAATTGAAGTCTAGAGATTATTATTAAACCAGTCTCTGAAATCTACTTGTTATAGAGACCCCTAGATTGACCTCTGATCAAGCTACATTAGAAGGATTTTTACCTTGTTACTAATTAAATAAACAGTACTATTGGTATTATTCTTCCTCATAGCCAATTTATGACATCATCTCTCCCCTCTGCCTAAGAACAAAGGGAATCAGGTTCCTATTTTCTCTGGAACGGTATATTTTGCATATAAAGGTCTTGACACTCAGCCATCTAATGTTCAGCTGCTTGTTAGGATTAATACATCAGTATATCAGATGTCAAAGGCTTTTTCATTGATGTTCAGTGAGGGTAACATGTAAGGTTTTTATTAAAAACAAAGCTCTTTTGGATTTTGTTGATTATCATCAAGAAAAACAAGTCAAGATAATAACTAAGGGTCCTCATGGAGCAAGAACAGTGGCTCAAAACATTAGATCACTTCAGTCCTGGAGTGCCTGACTATATACCAGGAAGGAATTTGGTACATCTGATATGCTAAACAATCTCAGGGGACAATAGGTAGCTAAACCATTCTTTTTGGTTTCATTTTTGCTTTTGTTTTACTTTATATTTCAAGTATCCATTACAACCCAGCTATTTCTTTTGTTGCATTATTAAGATCAGGCCTATGTAAATATATTCACTCATTGAATATATAAGGTGATTAACATAATGAGACTGAAAATGGTCTCATTTCCAAAAGGGAATTCTATTTCTCAAGGGCATTGATTTCTTTCCCTACATATATGTTTTTAAATTTCCAATATACAAACATTCATTTTTTTTCCTCCGGAAATTTTTAATGACATTTTTGCCAAGCTAAGCACTTTCTGCCTTTCCGTTAAAAAAAAAAAAACCTAATAATTTTCTTTGTTATATCATAGAGATAGTATAACCATAGCAACCAGCTTGGGTAGTGGAAATTGTTGTTTCTATGTGACTCTCCTGTCTTGAATATGTAAGCAGAAGAAGCACAGTAAAAATGAATTAAAGGGGAAAAAAGTTCTCTCTGCGTGTTTTTTCCCCCAAATAAGCTCCTCTGTTGTCTTCATTATTTACTCAAACATCTTCATTTGAGTAAACATTATTAAAGTTAAATTAATTCAAATAGAATGTAACTTGAAATTTTGGACTTAGTTGTCCATGATTTAAAACTCCTTTACTGATTTTTTTGAAGTAATTCCTTTTTTTTTTTTTTTTAGTGAGGCAATTGGAGTTAAGTGACTTGCCCAGGGTCACACAGCTAGTAAGTGTCAAGTGTCTGAGGCCGGATTTGAACTCAGGTACTCCTGAATCCAGGGCCGGTGCTTTATCCACTGCGCCACCTAGCCGCCCCGAAGTAATTCCTTTTTTACTTTTTTGAAGTAACTAAGATGGTATCATCTACACCAAAGGATAAAGTAGCCAAATGTTCTAGTTTTATTAAGGTTCTCTGGGTTTTTGATTACTTCTACCAGTTGGGGAGGTCTGTGGTGGTTTGTTCAGGGAAACTCTAAACATTTCTGATCACCCTAGCCAAAAGAATAAGGCACTTTATACTTCAACTATGTTGCAGAACAATATTCAAGGGATCCCACCGGCCAGTATTTCCAGAATCCCTTTTCCTATTTCTCAGCATCACATGCTATAAATATCAATCTGATGAATGAAGAATTGATTGGTTTTTCACTCATACCAGTATCATGCTCGCCCCCTTTCTCAAAGCTTCTGTCCCAAACCTCAACAAGGGTTATGAAAAACAAGGGAACTAGCAATGATCACCTTCTCCTGATATTTTCCCTCTTTTCTAATGGGGAGGTAGCATGAATGGTGGAGGCCACATTCAATTTATAATTAGATGATCTTATTTTGAATCCCAGTTCTGTCCACAAATGCCTAGTCACTGTACAAGTTGCTTAATCTCTCTTTGCCTCAGTAACCTCACTTATAAAATGGGAATTTTATTTTCCCTACTTAGTTCATGAAATTGTAAAGAATGCCTTAATTATATAAATGCAAAATATTATTGCATGACTGGAATATAGCCACTTTGCTCAAAGGTCATTCTCAATTTCTTATTTTTGGTTGTGTGTGACTCTTCCTGACCCCATTTAGGGTTTTCGTGGCAAGGGTAGTAGACTGGTTTGCTATTTCCTTCTCTAATAGATTAAGGCAAACTGAAGTTAAGTGACTTGCCCAGGATCACATAGCTAATAAGTGTCTGAGATCACATTTGAACTCAGGCCTTCCTGACTACAGTCCCAGTGCTTTATCCACCATGCTACGCAGTTGCCTCAAAGGTCATTCTATATTGTTGCTATCTTTTCCGCAGTCAAGTAATTTGATTATTTTTGTTTAGCAATGAATTACTTCAGCAAGGTATATGATGCTATCTTATGATGTCACAAAGTTTGTTAGAATTAAGAAACTGTCATCATGAATAGAAAACAAAAAGCATGCATTCTCTGAGGATTTTTTTCAGGTCTTCAAAACAATCTTTTGCCTTTTGACTAAGGGGAGGACATTAAAATCTGAACCCTGCTGACCTTGTTGCCTCAGCAGAATGTATCCATGAGCCTTCTTGCATTCTATAAGCCTTATAAGGGAGCACAGGGCATGTAAATCTCTGTTGGAATCATATCTGTGCCCTTCAGATGCAGACTGATAAAATGTTGGAATGAATCATAACAAGGCAGTTGTAAGAAGAAGAAAATGTAAATAAGTCAGATATCAAGGCAATTACATATATATGTATATATGCTTATATACATACACACACACACACATATATATATATGACTAGAAATATGAGAAGAGTAAAATATTTCTTTTTTTTGTGGGGCAATAAAGGTTAAGTGACTTGCCCAGGGTCACACAGCTATTCAGTGTCAAGTGTCAAATGTCTAAGGCTGAATTTGAACTCAGGTCCTCCTGAATCCAGGGCCAGTGCTTTATCCACTGCACAACCTAGCTGCCCTCTAAAATATTTCTTAAAATTTTCTTGAGTTCATCTCCATGTCAGGTTATTGTGGGGTGTGTTTTGTTTGTTTGTTTGTTGTTTCTTGTCATTGTTGAGGTTTTCTAAGGCATTTTCAGTCATTAGAAATTACATCTGTATTCTCAGCAATAGATGTCAGCATGAGACACCCTCATACCCTCCAGTACGACAGTGCGAATTGAGGGTTCCCTTGACAAATTTATTACCGCTTTTTTCCAAAGGTCCATTGAAGATGAAGCCAGTGTGGAGTTCAGTCTTTGTTATTAGTGATAGCCAGATTAGTGTGAAAGAAATTGGTGATATTTGGCAAATCCAGGGCAAACTGGTATCCATGCTTTTATATATACTATTATAATTGTCAATTTAGTTAGCACATTAGGAAAGAGACCTGAAACTGAAAAGAAATGAATGCATTTTCTTCTTTCTCACCTGTAGTAACTGAAGATAATGGAACTTCATTACTGATGTCACATTGAACCTCTTAAACTCTTTCTTTGGCATAAACTCCCACATTTAAAGACTATATCAATTTTAATTGAGAAAAAAGGAAAGCAATTGCTTCTTAAGCTACTTAGTGGAGCTGAAAAACTTACCTGCGAACAAACATAGGGAAGAAAATAGATGGATTATGAAGGTCCATAAATAAATAAACTAGTAAGTTCCACTGGTCAGTACTTTGGGGATCCTGCTGCTCTTGCCATCTTGAATATTTCAATGATAGGTTGTTTGAGAGAGCTCAAAATGGCTTTCAGATGATAAGCATATTTTCTGAAAGGTTTTGGAATAAATAGTCATTATAAGGGGCATAATGCTTTGTCAGTCAGGGAGTTGAGATAATTATTATTAGATAGAAAAAAAACTCATAATAGAGCCAGTTGACAAGGTTGCATAACTTTTTCTAGCAGTATTGAGAAGCTTGCAAGTAGGAGTAATAAAAGTAGATGATGACAGTAACCCTGAGTTGAGATTTGTCAATGTATGGGTAATGATGGAAGGAAGTCATATGTTCTGCTGTCATCAAACATATTGCACATCTCAAAGAGGGGTTCTGGTGTTATTTAGTTGCTTTTTTTTCCAGATGTGTCCAACTCTTCAAGATCCCTTTGGGGGTCACAAAAGATACTAGAGTGGTTTGCCATTTCCTTCTCCAGCTCATTTTACAGATGGGAAAACCAAAACAAAAAGGGTTAAGTGACTTGCCCAGGGTCACACAGTAAGTATCTAAGGTCATATTTGAGGTCAGGTCCTCCAGACTGTAGGTTTGGTGCTCTATCCACTGTACTAGTAACCTAGCTACCTCGACAACAACAACAACAACAAAAACAACAGCAGCAACAACAACAACAAGGCATGAATAATGATGGAAGGCAGGGAGGCATATGTTCTGCTATCATCAAAAACATTCATGAAATAAATATGAATGTTGTTACATACAAATGCTGGAACTGCACTTCTTAATATATATATATATAACGGGCCTTTTTAAAGATTTTTCTGTATAGATTGTTCACATCAATCAATAATCATTAATTAAGCAACAACTAGGTGTCAGGCCCTGGTTAAACACTGGTAAGACGGAGAGAAAAATGTAAGTCTTTGGTATCAAAGATTCTATATTCTATTGTAGGAGACAAGCAGAGATAGACATGTATTTACAGTAAATACAAAGTAGTTTAAGAGTAGGTGGTGAGATAAGGACAGGCTTTGTGTAGAAGGTAATGATTGATCTGAATTTTGAAGGAAGTAGGAATTCAATGAGGCAGAAGGGATTGCATCCCAGACATTGTGAACAGCTGGTTCAAAGCATGGAAATGGGATGGAGCACTAGGTATAAAGAAGGGCAAGATTGTCAGTTTAATTGAATTGAAGAGTTAGTGAAACCTCCACAAATTCTGTTGAAGAAAGCATTATTTTCGACATACATAAGGTTTCTGAATAGTTAACAAGCCTTTGGGTTTTGTTGTTGTTATTCAAACTTTAAACATTTAAATTTTTTTTTTCCATCCTGCTCTGTGCCCATTTATATATAGTAAAGTCTCTGAATAATAAAGTATATGTTGATTTGTTTGGGAGGCTCTTGTCAAGTTCTTTGTAGTATTATTCTACTTCTTTATCCTCTGAAACATATTGACACAGAGCTGCAATTATCTTCACAGTAGTCTTTTTTCTTATGCTCATCACGAGCACTGAAAGATGAGATGACCAAGTGTCCCATGAAATGTTATGTCACGTTGCCTTTGGGCACACAGGAAAACTAACACTGCCAATTCTTTGTTTGAGGAAAACCTTTTAGACCATGCTTCCATTTAGCTTCAGTTGTCTTTTGGTGTTGTTTATTGAGACACTAAGTTGATTTTTGATAAATTAAACAAAAAAATTATAGAGCTTAGTCACATTTTTTAGACATAATTTCTAAATGTATGTTCTTTAAATAACAAAATGCTATGTATTTTAAAGTAATAAAAAGGTCTTTTTATACACGTGTTTTTATCTATTATGAATTATGTATGTATATATGTATAATATATGTATATTTACATATGTAAGGACACACATGAATTTTTATTATACTTATATACATGTATTGGTTTAAATAAAGGTCTTTATATTACTATAAATACATTTATAGTAATATATACATATATATAATATATGTGTGTTGGACATCACATCCCTCTGGCAACTCCTGCAGTGGCACTGGTGCCAAACTGTATTGGCTCTGCCTCTCCTTTGGATCCACCAATGTTGTGGAGAGGGAAAACCTGCTGCATGGGCAATAGCTTGTTTTACAATTGATCTGCCCAGGCCAGTGCCCTGGAGAGGACACTCCAGCTACTTACTCCTCATGGGGTAGATACAATACGGGATGCAGCAGTTACCGGTTATAAGTCACTCAGGAGCTGCGGCTCCCATATTGGACTGCACAGCCACACTGTGGCCTGTGGCTCTACAAGGTGCTTATCCATGGTCGTCCGCAACTGATGGAGGCCTACACTTTTTTTGTGGGGCAATGAGGGTTAAGTAACTTGCCCAGGTCCACACAGCTAGTAATTGTCAAGTGTCTGAGGTCAGATTTGAACTCAGGTCCTCCTGAATCCAGGGCAGGTGCTCTATCTACTGCGCCACCTAGCTGCCCCCACACAGTATTACTTTATAATAAAACAGTCATACATTTATAAATTATATCTAAAAAGAATGACTAAGTTCTTGAGTTATTTCTGCAAGTATGTAAAAATACATTTATACATGCAGTATATATGTGTGTAGCTATATATTTGTTAATGTATTAAAAGACCCTTATGTTACTATAAAATACATTTTCAATATTTGTATATATAAGTATATGGCATACGTATAAAAAGACCTTCATGTTATTTATTACACAGTACTTTATGTGTTACATATCATCATATCATATATTATTATATAGTATTATTTCATATTATATTCCATTATAATTATTTGATATTTGTATATTATATATGATATAATTATATTTTTATTATTATATATTTTATTATATAATTTAAACATATGCATATATGTGTATATACATATATTATATACCCATGCATATGTGTATTTGCATACATGTAAGCCCATACAAATAAGTGTAACAATCTACTAATGTACTATCTTGATACCATGTGGTATGGAGGTGACCCTGGGTTCCTGAAAGCCATGCAGACACGAGCCAAAGACTTGTAGGTGCCTCTAGGATGGAAAGGCTTTGATTGAGGGTCCAGTGTTGTCTGAGGATCATCTTACCTAAGTTCATAGAGGCTCATCAGCAGAATATTGGCCAATTAGAGATGACTTTTTTGGGGGAAGTCACAAAAACTGATGAAAACTATCTAACAAACTGTGTTGGTTGAGTGATGCTAGTAAAATAACAGCTAAAGTATATAATTTATTCTATATCTCTTGTTTATATATAAACATATAATATATTTACATTGTGTATGTGCATGTGGGTATATATACAAATTATATGTGTATAAGCATGCATTAACATCTACACGTATACATCCACATATATGTATATATACCCAGGCACATACATATACATATATATGTGTATGTGTATACTTGTATGTTTTCTCCCTCATTAAAATCTAGGTTCCATGAAAGCAGGCACTACTTTTCCCCCTTTCTTTGTAAATCTCCAGCTCTTAAAAGTTCCTGACACACAGTAGGCACTTACTGACTGCTTCAGTATACAATTTAGTATCTGTAATAGAATATATTGTATCTATAAATAGCAGTCCCTCAAAACAATAAACAATATGTCCACAGTGCAGGAGAGAAGCTGCAAACACACGAAATACCAAGTTTAGCTACGTAAGGGAGAGACCACCTCATTAAGATAGAACATAAGTCTGATGTCTCATTTGTACCTGATTAGATGATAAGGTATGATATGATGTGATTTTATATAATTCAAGAGTGGTTGTTCAGAAGTGAAACATTCTTAGACATTTTTGAACATTTTACATTGCAAATAGAATCAAGAGGTAGAGATGAATGAGGTAGACAGAATTCTCTCCCTCTTTACCTTCACATGCCCTCTTCCACATCCCTGATATTGTTCAGAGCATTCTGAGACTATTTTCCTTGTTCCCTAACTGGGCCAAATTGAAGAATAAAGCTCATTTTTGTGACTAGTTACCTTGGGTATTGTCTAATTGTTATTTTATATATAAAACTCCAGAGATACTTCAATAACTTGCAAGCAAAGAAAACCTATAGAAACCCATGAACATAATAATATGATCTGAGAAAGACAAGATTGTACATTGGACTCAAGGTAGAGAAGAAAGCTGGAAATATAATTTGAAATGGGGCAGCTAGGTGGCGCAGTGGATAGAGCACAGGCTCTGGAGTCAGGAGTACCTGAGTTCAAATCCGGCCTCGGACACTTAACACTTACTAGCTGTGTGACCCTGGGCAAGTCACTTAACCCCAACTGCCTCACTAAAAATATATATATATATATATATATATATATATATATATATATATATATATATATATATATATATTGAAGTGAAAAGAAAGTATAATAACAATCAACACCTATCCTCAACGAAGAAGTCTGGAACAGGAGGTGAAGAAGCTAAAGATATTGTTAATATGAATGTATGGCTCACCTGGATTTGATGGAGGTGCCTTATTATCCAAAAGAATTTTTTATGAAACCCTGGGTTAATAGGAGCAAAATGTCCTTCAACTGAACTTCAAACTGAACCCAGATAGCTAGCAGATAAAAGTTCCTACATGGTGACTTCTTTCCTCAGGATAGTAAATCCCTTTCTTATGAGAACATCTGGGTGTCCTCATCCTTGCCAAACTCCTTGTGGAATCCTGTAATCTTATCATGGTGTTTCTATATTTCCTTCATACTTGTTATAACTGAAATTGTTAAAACTGCTTTGCATCACATCCGTTCTTGTTATAGTATTTGCTTGTGGGTTGATTTGTATCATGCTAATGAAACTGACAACACCCTGTAACCAGTGAACAAAAAAACCCTTATATACCCTCAGAGAGAGGGAGTCTCCAAGCTCCCTCTTAGGAAAGGGTCTCCAGCATGAATCATGCTCTTTCTTCTTGGGACAAATAAACTGGCACAATGTTTTTCCTGTCTGTCTCTGATTTGGTTTTCCTTTAGGAGACATGTTCTCTGATATTTTTTGTTTGTTTGTTTGTTTTTTTGGTAGGAGGACAGGTATGGAAACAAATGCAGGAGATATTATAAAATTAATTTATTTGAGTTGATTATTTTTTTTGTAAGATACAGGCAAATAAAAACTACATTTAATCTTTGACAATATATAGAACAGGGGGAAGCTAGGTAGCATAATGGATAAAGCACCAGCTCTGGATTTAGGAGAACCTGAATTCAAATCTGGCCTCAGACACTTGACACTTACTAGCTGTGTGACCCTGGGCAAGTCACTTAACTCTCATTGCCCCTCCAGAAAAAAGAAGAAGAAGAAGAAGAAGAAGAAGAAGACGACGACGACGACAATATATAGAACATCTTGTGATCCAGAATCATAGTGACTTCCCAGGTAGGACTAAGACAAAGCATAGGAACACATGGATCATAGGACCTATAAACTCCATGCCAGATAAAGTAATATATGAATAGAGGTTGATTATGGCATCTGTACTCGCTGTACTGCATGTATATTCTTGACTTTCCCTTCCAACTTCCACTTGTACAGGTAGTTCCAGTCTCCAAAGTTCAGCTGCTACTTGTCCCCTTAGAGACTAGGGTTAGCCTTGAGGGGTAAGGGGTTGGTCAACAAGTCCCAATCAGTGTGCTTCTTGGCAATTTATGCCAATTACTCAGCTAGATGTATTACTTTTTAAAAAGGGATACTTACTAAGGTGGCATAGGTGGTATGGTTGATACCAAACAAGTTGATTCAAGTGTAGAAAGTACATGTAGTAAAGATGTAAATCATAGCTCCTAGAAGTTCTTTTGTTGGAGAACTGAAGATATTTCCATTAGGCATGGTAATGTATAGCTTTTCTGCCAGGCTCTTTCTAGAGCACAGACCTTATTTTTTCACACTAATCTACTCTGTCTTTGTGTGATAATGTAGATGCTGCCATCAGGCCCTCTGGGGATCAAGCTATAAAAACAAGCAGCCCTAATAGCTACAGACTCTTTGAAGGTCACAAGGTCCTCCTTTGACCAAAGGGTGGGTGGGAGAGATGAGGCCAAATGTGAGCTTGAGCACTTTTCTCTAACTCCAACTATTTCTTTCTTAAGGGTTTGGATGGAATATTCACTCGACTTACTATCTCCTCAAAACTCTCTGGATCTAAATTAACTCCTTGCCTTTTACAAGTCCCCCAGGGAACCAAGCATTCAATCAATCTGAACACATTTCCTGTGTAATGTCACTCCAACTGATCAAGGACTTCTTTCCACACAGTCTAAAGCTCAGGATTGAGAAGTGTTCTCACATGATAAAGGCATCAAGTTTTAGCATCTTGACACTTACTTTAAGTGGGGTGGGGATAATTGATCCACTGATTCAGTCACTGCCACCATTGCATCTACTATGTAGACCCAATCATATTTATGTTCTGTATTTTATTTGTTAACTCATTTAGAATATTTGGAAAACTGCTACAAATAAATACACAGGGGGTTGCTTCCTCAATATTTTCCCCATTTTAAGCATCACTTGTTTAGTGAATAACTCACTAATCCCGGGAACATACTCATCTTTCCTCCCCTTGTACCTAGAAGGAAAGAATAGTCATAGATTACTATTCTGAGTATGGTATACTAGGAAGGTTTAAGTAACCATTTATTTTATGACATGAATTTGTTTCTACTTTTGAAACTGAGGAAATCTTGTTCATTGCAAATACCTCGATTATTCAAGACTTGAGAGTTCAAAAATTCTCTTGTAAATATAGCACCCGGGACAGTCCTCTCTTGCATGGCAGGCCTCCAGAGAAGATACTACAGTTTCAGTATGGTATCTGACACCACATTTGCTCACAACCTTACCTCGCAAGCCCTGAACAATGTTTATTTTTACTAGTTAGCCAGAAGACACAATTAGTTCATGGAAAAGACATTTGATGAAATAACATAGTTAGAAAAGTATCAATAAAACATTTCCTCCATAAACTTCGGGGCTCAAACTCCCACAAATATCCACACCATTAGTGGGGAGAGCTGATATGACTAGAAAACAAACACAGAAAGGTACACATACAGGAAATTCATGTAAGAACATAAGTTTAAAGTGGGAGGGAACTTCAGAGGTCATCATGTCCAGTCCTTTACTTTACAAATGAGAAAACTAAGACCTGAAAAGACGAAATGACTTGACAAAGGCCACACAGATTATGTGTTAGCAGAGCTGGGATTTGAACCTAGGTCCTCTGACTACAAAGCCATTGTTCTTCCCACTGTAGCACACAGGGCACATCTAGCATTAGAAATCCCCATGAACCACTTAGGTTTAATGTGCAAATGAATTTGAATCAAAACAAAAGGAAAAAGATGGAAGGAAGGCAATTGACTTCTACTTCCCTGGACCAAATTCCTACCTTTATTATTTATAAGTAGCCTGCAACAAATTTTCTAGGCTTTGAAACTTAGTGTCAGCCCTTAAACATTATAGGATAGTTTGTAGATCCTTAAATACATTTCTCCTAGAGTTATGGAATAGGACTAACACCTACTTTAAAGATGGATGATTTGTGTCAGGATGTTACTACATGATTATCATTTAGGGGAGGGGATCATAACAAATCACATACAGAAAAAAAGGAAAAGAGAAATAGACTAAGAAGTACTATTTAGGGGGGCAGCTAGGTGGAATAGTGGAAAAAGCATTCTACGATTATAATCAGATTATGAGGAAGTCACTAAACCAGTTTGGGTTCAGTTTCCTTACCTTAAAATGGGGGAAATATCTGCCATAACTTTCTTATTTTATTTTTCAACAAGTTACTTTGAAAAAAAATCCAGGTAAACTAAGGATAAAAGAGTTTTTCATCCTCGGGATATGGATTTAGGGGAAAAAAATTCAGGTGAATTTAGGGTGAAGGAATTTTTCCATACTCAGAATGGTAATATATGACTATTCTTTCTTCTGAAAGATGAGTATGTTCCAGGGATTAGTGAGTTATTCACTAAACAAATGATGCTTAATTTTCAAGTCCATGAGAAAAAAACAAAAAACAAAACAAACCCAGAGCCAGAGGGATAGGTAGAATAACATAATTGAAATTCAGGAGAAAAATTTCAAGTTTAGGGGTATAAGAAATGTCTTTAAAAAGCAAGACTGGGAAAATACCATGGAAAGTGAAAGTTTAGGGGATCAGTAACAGGAAATTTTGTCTCATGCAATGAAGCATCTTATGACAGTGTTCTTGTTGTGATTACTGGAAGGTCATGTGGCTATGGGCAAGAAGGACCTAAACATTTGAACCTGAAGAAAATGGTGATGATAACTGATATGTTAGCTTGTAAGTAGGGAAGAGTTAGTGGATTTAGGACAAACACAGAAAACTACAAAGAAAGGAGAATTAGATAGATTAAAGCAAGTAAATACTAATCTCTTTCTGCTAATGATTGTTGTTGAGTTGTTTCAGTCCTGTCCAACTTTTCTTAATCGTATTTTGGACTTTCTTAGCAAAGATACTGGAGTGGTTTGCCACGTCTTTCTCTAGCTCATTTTACAGATGAGGAGACTGAGGCAAACCGGGTCAAATGACTTGCCCAGGGTCACACAGTTATTAAGTGTCTGAGGCCAGATTTGAGGTCAGGAATATGAGTATTCTTGTCTCCAAGCCTGGTACTCCAGCTACTGAACCACCTAGCTGTCCTGCCTAAAGACTACGATCTAAGAATAATGTCCTCAAATGTCAGTTAGGAGAGTTCTGTGATTAATTTGTAGTAACTCTGACATCATTGTCCAAATTTAGGGGAAGACTAAAAACTTGGAGTAACCCTTTCCAATATCTTTTCTCATAACCTAAGCCAAGCCCCAAAGGGTTGATCTAGACTTTGTTTTCAAGAGAACCATCTGAACTTCACATAGGATTAAAATGTAGGTAGTCTAATCTCAAAATCCATCATAAGGAAAATTAGTTTCAAAATTCTAGGAAACAGAAGTAACAAACTTTTTTCCCTACTATAAATCAATAACATATTCACAGAAAATATTGGAAAATAGTTATACGTATGTTTTATTATCCTCTCTCCTTATGTAAACAACATCTATACTATATGGTTAAATCTAAAGAACTTTCCTAGAAAGAAAATAAATCTTAGTGTGATACTAAGGGATCATGGTAATAGTAGTAATAGTAAGGATAGTAAGTGGTCATAGATAGTAAGGAAGTATGATAATAATTGGCTATTAAGCAGACCTCAGGAGATCAGCATCCTAGGATAGCCTAGAATAACACAACTAGATGCTTAATATCATGCTTTCCACTGAAATTGTCAGAGAAATGCTAATGGGTTACCTAAGAGCCAAACAGAAAAGTTTCCTTCTTAGATTTTGGTGAGAATAAGAGCTTTGAGTGAGTGGCTATGATGAAAGAAAATTTTAAAATTAATTAACCCAGTGATTTGCATTGTGGAGAGAGGTAAGTGCTAACAGGGCACAAATCCATAGGATATAGGAAGCATCCCACCACAATTAAAAATGGCAATACAATGACATCCATTGAAAGGCAACATCACAGAGGGAATACCATCTCAAAGTCTTCAGGCAGAATGGGCAATGCCAACAGATGGCCCTGCTGTTTTCAGGACTGATCATGCCTTACTGGCACCAGGCCACTGTTTGTGATTTGCCAACAATGGCCAGCATATTGTGTGTTAATTGCTGGCAGTGGCTAGCCTCCTGGCTTTATAGTTCCACTCACAGTGGGTTCTCTATTATGGAGAATTGGCAGCTCCCAGTTCCAGCAGGATTGCCTTCATGAAAGTCATGAGAGAGTTCACCTTTAATATTATCTGCACGGTAGGTAGGAAACAATAGTTATTTTTGGCCCCATGCCAGCGACTGTAAAGCTTGCATCAAGTGGCTTTTAAATGGCCACTTCTCATGCACCAAGCTGGGAAAATTAAAGGGGGCGGGGGATGGCTAATGAAAGGTTAGCATGGGCAAAGCCCAGTCATCTCCATCAATTATGGAGGAGTATATCTGATTGGACAGCAATGTGGCAGCTTACATTTCACAGTGGGAGTAATTCAAGATTAGGTGGTGACAGATGCACGTCTCCCAGGAAGGCATTAAGCATTCTCCAGAAGTGGGGATTAATAGGTTATTCAAAGGAATCCAAGTCACTAACATTTCATGAATGAACAACCACAGTGATGAATTTTGGTGGGAGTTGTTTGAGTTAAACTCATAAGAAATGAGTAAATGGGAATCCAGGAAAAGTATGAGAGAAATAGCAATCAGCATAGTAAGCAAAAGACAATTTATTAGGTAAGCAATAACTAGAGCAAGTAATTATGGAGAAGTTACAGTAAGGAAAATCAATGTCAAAATTAGGATTTTGCAGATCACAATATTTTATTCTTGAAATTTGACTCTAGAGGTGGAAGTGGAATCAGGCCAGCCAGCCACACACCTTGGAGACGCAAAATCACTGGATCATAAAACCTTAACACTGGGGAGGGTATTAAGGGAATATTATATTCAGGCTACCTGAATGCATTCAGAATGCATTCTATTTTTAAGGATTACAGCCACATCTTAATCAATCAATCAATCAATCAATCAATTAATTAAGATGTGGCTGTAGTCCTTAAAAATAATTAATTAATTAATTTCTTTTCTTTTTCTTTTTTTTGGTGGGGCAATGAGGGTTAAGTGACTTGCCCAGGGTCACACAGCTGGTAAGTATCAAGTGTCTGAGGTCGGATTTGAACTCAGGTCCTCCTGAATCCAGGGCTGGTGCTTCATTCACTGTACCACACTTAGCTGCTGCCCCCCCCCCAGCCACATATTTATAATGGAAATCATACTATCAGGAAAGTTCTATGTCACATGAATATCTCTGAAGCTATAATGGAAACTTAGTTTCATTTGATTCAACTTAATAATGTTTATTATATACTTATCATATGCAAATCCTGAGGTAGAGTTGGTGTAATAGATAAAGGGCTCTCTTCTGAGTGACAAAGATTCTAATCCCACTTCTGATTCAGACTAGTTGTATGACCATGGCCAAGTCACTCTACCTCCCAGCTTCTCAGGCGATTTACCAAGTCTTAACTAATATAAGTTAGGAACAAGTTGCTGACATCAGCAGAAGAAGCTTCCAACTAGAAATGAAATCACAGGGCTGGATGGGGGAAAAAAAGTGTAAAGCTCTGTATTAGGCAGTAGGGAACAAGATGAAAATGAAAAAAAAAATACTTGACCTTAATGAGTTATTTTTATAAATTTATTTTATTTTTAATGGAATAAAACAAGCATTTCCATAACATAGTATAATAAAAGAGATGACTGCACACAAAACTGCAAATCTGTTATGTACAACTTGTTATTCCTTTTAATTATATAATAAAGTTATCATCTAATTTTTTCTACCCCCCACCTCCCTCTAGAGATGTCTACTATTAGACCAAAAAAAAAGTCTATATGTAAAATTATTCTATACATACCTCTATCAGTTCCTTCTCTGGATGCATAGAACATATTTCTTTATATGTCCTTTGTAGTTAATTTGAGATTTATAATAGTCAAAATGACTTGTTTGCAATTAGTTTATATTCTATAGGCAAGAAAAAGCAAACAAACACAAGCAAACATAGGTAAATAAATGTAAGGAAATTGGAGGAAGGAAAAAAAGGAGAAAAATGAAGGGGTGAAGGAAGGAATCAAAAGACTTTACACAGGAAGTGGCCCCTGAACTGAGTCATGAAGGAAGCCAAGGAATCAGAGGTAGATGTGAGGAACAAAATCATTCCAAGAATGGGTGATAGCTTATGGAAAAGCAGAGAAGTGAGGGATGAGGCTTGAGTTTAAGAAATATTGAGTTGACTTGCTTGGCTGAAACATAAGATATATAAGGGGAAATCATATGAAATAAAGCTCTTAAGATAGAGGAACCTAGGGTATGGAAGACAGTTTCTATTTTCTCCTGAAGGCAATAGGTAGACTCTCAAGATCTTTAAGTAGTGAAAAAACAAACACTCTCATTCTTGTTCCTTAAAATTAATTATTATATTTTGACAGGTTTTTTTAGAGAATGGATTAGAGAGATGACATATGAGAAGTAGGAAGATCATTTAGTGGGCTATTACAATCTTTAAAGAGAAAAGACAATAGGGAGCTAAATAGGGGAAATGACCCACATCACTAGGGAGAAGAGAGAAAGAGATGTGAAGGTAGAATTAAAAAGACCTGGATGTTGATTGGATATAGGATGTAAAAGAGAAGTAAGAATCCAAATTCCTCTGAAGTTTTAAATCTAGGTGATTGAAAAAAATGGCAATACTCTCTAACAGAAATAAAGATAATAGGAGGAAGGCTAGGCTTAAGGGAAAATATAATTAGCATAATTTTAGACATATTGAATCCGAAATGTCAACAAGATAACCAGATAGAGATGTCCAGTGGGAAGTTGGCAATATAAGATTGTAGTTCAGGAAGGAGATTGGGTATGGGTATATTAATTTAGAAGGTGACACAGCAGATAGAATACTGGATTTGGAACCAGGAAGACTCATTCCTGAGTTCAGTCCAGCCTCAGACAATTACTCAATGTTTGGCCCTGGGCAAGTCACTTAACCGTGTTTGCCTCAGTTAGTCATCTGTAAAATGATTTGGAGAAGGAAATGGCCAACCACTCCAGTATCTCTGCCAATAAAACCCCCAAAATGGGGTCATGAAAAGCTGGATACAACTGAAACAACTGAATAACAATAAATATTAATCTAGGAATCGTCTATGTAGAGATGATAGTCAAATTGTTGAGAGCTAGTGAATTTACTTCCACTTCCCTGGTCTTCATTGGAAAGAAAGAATAGCCCTTGATTTTTTAGAAGAGAAAACTGGGGCACAGAGAAATTAAATGAATTGATTTAGGTCACATAGTAAGTTAATGACAAGAATGGAGCCTTGAATCCAGAACTACTGATTTCTAGACCAGCGACCTTTCTACGATACCGCATTGTGCCTTTGTGCTTTGATGAATCATATAATTTCATTTGATAGTTTTTGTTTATTAGACTTAGCATTTATTTCTTTTAAGTCTACCTCATGACAATTCTTATTATCCTGGTGATCTCTTCTGCAAGAATATCACACAATTTAACATACTTTGTTTTCTAATTACTACATAGATATTTTCTCTCTCCAGCTAAAAATGTACAAGTCTTTGAGGGAAGGGATTATATTTTTTAATTCTTGTCAGTTTTCCACAATATCAACTATGCTACTGGGTAATATAGAGCAGGCATTCAATAAATAATGAGTTGTTGGTTATTATTTAAGAATATGTGATGTTTTAAAATCACTTTTATTATCCGGAAGCCTTCTGTAGACTGCAGAGCCAAACCTCTGGATTTCATCTGAAATGAACACTACATGATCCAACCACTTTAGGCTCCTTCAACCAGAGGAGACTAGATCAATAGAGGTGCCTACTAACTCTACCAGAAATGTAAAAGAGACTAGATTAGACTTGATTTCTGTACACCATCAGCCAAGTGTTTTTATACTATATTTTAGATAAGCTTCAAGCCCTGGATTCAGGAGTACCTGAGTTCAAATCCGGCCTCAGACACTTAACACTTACTAGCTGTGTGACCCTGGGCAAGTCACTTAACCCCAATAGCCTCACTAAAAAAAAAAAAAAAGAGCTTCCTGGGTGTATTGAGAAGTAGAGGTGAAACATGAACCCAGGTCTTCCTAACTGAGACTAGCTTTTTATCCACTATTCCATTCTGCATAATTAGGGTTAATGTTTGGGGACATAGGAGTCATGGATAAAAAACACAAGCTTCTAATACAAAATTAAAATAAAGACATTTACTAAGTTATAAAGCATCAGTGGAGTACTTGTATTAATAAATTCATGAATCCTTGAAATATGTAAACTAAGATTCATTTTAGAAAACTAAAAATCATTATTTCTAATTTTTTAAACAAATACTACCAATTGAAGAGGGGAAGAGCACCAAGAACTGTGAAATAAGAATAAGTGTTTAAGTATAAGACCTATAGGTTTTTTCAAAATGTAAAAAAAATTATATTGGTAAGACAGGATGAACTAATGATGACAATTAGAGGGAAGTAGTTGAATTATTGATTCATTTATAACCCTCTGCTTTGGTTTTACACTGTTCACCACTTGAGTACTAGATAAAGTGCTGGAAAATCAGCCTCATTTGCCACCTTCAATTCTCAGAAGGAAAATCCATTAAGGATTTTATAGACCCATGTCTGGTAATTCTTTTCAATCCATAATAGATCAGGCAGTGACACAGCCATGGTGTTTGTTTGCAAAGACCATTGTTTCTCTGGAGATCATTAAATGTAAAGCTTTTTGGATTCTGCACAACATGAGTTGCAAAAGAATTTTTCCCATTCTAGAGTAATGACATCTATACCTATGAATGATACTTCTCCCATTCTATCTTCAGGGCCCTCCAATGTTCAGTCTATTTGATCATGTTTCCTACAGGTGAAAGTGCACAATATAAAACAAATATAACCTTTATAGATGGACACATAATGTAATTCTATCCAATGTGATTTCACAGTAATGTGGCATTTAAAATTATATGTGGTCACCTTATTTCTGTCCCAAGTTTAGAGAAAATTAGCTGGGGTTTCTAATATATTTGTTACTTATAAATTAGAAACTTTAGCATCAGTTTGGGGCATTAAGTATTTTTAAAGCATACCAAATGTTAACAAAGAGAGAACACTTGGCTCAGAAAGTTAAGAAAGCCTAGTGAGGATAGAGGAGAGATAAGAGCTCAGCCTGGCCTGCTTCTTCCTCCAAGGCCTCCTCCACAAGCACATGTGAGACCCTAACTGAGGCTAGAAGCTTCCTCTGGGTCCGGAGGAGAGGCAGTCCTTACACTGCTTCAACCTAATTGGTTAGCATCCCTCACTGGATCTGAGGGTGATCCATGAGCAGAATGTTCCGAGGTCAGAGTTCAGAGAACATACCCCCCTGAGGACCAGGCTCTCAGGTAGGTGTGGTTTCCATCAAGTCAACTTTAAGTGTGTTAATCAGCAAAGTCAATCTAATCAATCCCAATATTATCCTCTTGAACAGGGTCCTTGGAGCATCTCAAAATCCATTATTTTCTCACAGGAACATCATATAATCATAGAATTTCAGAGTTGGAAGGGACAAGAAGGGCCCTCATTGATATATTTTAAGAAATTCCTATTATAATATCACAAAAGTCCAATGACTGATCACCAGAGACACTATTGGATAGTTGATGGTGTGAGCTAATACTTCGATTTATTAACTTTCCATACCATTAACATGTTAATAACTACCCAAGTATCAGTACCATCATTCCATTTATAATATTATCTTTGCTCTATAACATTGTTTCATTCAACATTAGGATTTTTTTTAAGAATTCATTAACAATATTAAATAGGTTGTGGTTTTTAATTTAATGTGTGATAAATCTAGAAGTCAAAGCATGTATTTATTGAGGACCTACTATATTCCTAGGAGGAATTTAGCACTTGTTAAAGAGTACTTAGAAGTATTCATGGGATAATAGAGGTTTTCTGTGTAAATCTTTGTTTCCTGACTTATTTTAAATGTATCCATTAAACAAGAAAATGCTATAGAATTAAGATAGAATCACAAACTATTAAAGCTAGAAGGAAACAGAAATTTTTTAGTTCAACTTTCTACTTTACAGAAATAGGAACTGTGAGACAGCGTTGCAGTAGAGAGAACACAAGACTAGAAGTCAGAAGATTGGGATTGTATGATCTGAGCCCTCCTGCTAACTCTTAGCAAGTTTATTTGCCAATCCACTCACTTGGATAAATCCCTTCAGTTATGAGGACCTCAATTTTTGCATCTTTAGTGTTAGGAAGTTGGACGAGATGATCTCCAAGCCCCTCTTTTTTTTTTTTTTAAGTGAGGCAATTGGGGTTAAGTGACTTGCCCAGGGTCACACAGCTAGTAAGTGTTAAGTGTCTGAGGCCGGATTTGAACCCAGGTACTCCTGACTCTAGGGCCGGTGCTCTATTCACTAGCTGCCCCTTTTGTTTTTGTTTTTTTGTTTTTTTTTTTAAGCAAGCCCCTCTTTACATCTGACATTCCCTAATTTTATGAAAAGATGACCCATAGGGGCTAGACAACTTACTCAAAGGTCAGAAAGTTATTTAGTTGGAGAGCTTAAACTAAACCCTAGGAATTCTGATTCTGTGTCCATATCTGTTTTTCTGTACCTATGTGATTTCCCATTCTTCAGATGAATGAATCAATTAAGCTAAATTAAACAATTCAATAAGCATTTATTAAGAACCCATTGTGTGTAAGGCACTGGGGCTAGGTTCTAGATGAAAATAAGTCAGTGCCTGCTTTCAAAATCTTTCTTACAAGATCTTCTAGGGTAAGACTATTTATAACATGTACTCAGTTAAATAAATTCAAGATGATTTGTTAAGGAAGCCTTAAAGACCCTGTTTGTGTTGGGAGGTGGGGAGGTAGAGCACATATCAGAGAAGACTTTGTGGATGTGGCTTAATTGGGGACAGCTTGTCAAATCTATAAAGATGAAAAATAAATAACTAATGGTCTAATTTTGCTGGGATACAGAATATATGAAGGACAGTAATGTATAATCAGGTTGTAAAGGTGGATGGGAACCAGATAATGGCAGGCTATATATTCCAGGCCAAGGAATTGATATTTTATTCTAGCAGTTAGTGTTGTGATAGTGGGGTGCCACATTATTGATCAGGGTCTCAGGACTGTCAGTCACTTTTAGGTGCCCCTACCATTTTGTGGGTCCGATTATTTTTTCCCTTTGTACTGGTTTTCCATCTAGCCACTCCCTCTTTCGATCCCCTCTGGAAGAGTGATTTTTCTTTGCAAACTGAATCATAGGAAACAGTAGAAAAGGTGATTGTTTTACAATAATACCTGCTCAGCTAATCAGGCCACCCCATATATTCTAGACTCATTCAGTCACTTAGGGTGATCCTGGTGTAAGTTACCACACTTTCTTGTAAATTGAAAACAAACAAATCAAAACAAATCAATGGGTTACTTTCAAAATTCTGAGCCTCCAGACAAATATAGGTCTTGAGCACCCTAGATTTTTCCACCTCTTATACATTTGAAAAAATGACACCTATAGATTAGCAATTCTGTGACTAATAGTATCTATCAGGTTTTCAAGCTTCAGGAACAAGATAAACAGAAAATAATCAAATTTTAAGATATAGAAATAAGGAGCCACTTGTTCCCCAAGAAAGCAATCTGGCTCCTGTATTCCCTGAAGGTAGAGCAAAAAAGAGGAAATAAAAAATAGTTTCAGTCTTAGAACTCTTAACTAGTTACAGCCACACAATGCATGTTCACAATTCAATTGCTTCAACATCAGGAGTCCTGGCACTAATTCCCATTGTAGCCACTTTCTTGGCTCCCACCTTGTAATTTCCAAGCTTACTGCTATAGTCTCTTCCCTTCTTCTGCTACCACCTGCCACATGGTTGCTATCTTTCTGATCCAATTCATAAAAAAATTATATTCATTTATTAAAAGCACAGTAAGTTGATGTAGTCTTTGGAAAATTGTATTAAAAGAATAAATCAAGTTAAATTCCTTTTCATTTAAGACTGACTCTTCAATGAAGGCATAGCTTTATGAACAGTTTTGATACTGATTGGACTTGAGGAGATTCAAGGAAACTATCAATCATAAACTGATTAGCATGATCTTCTTAAAATGAGTCATCATTTTTGACAATCATAATATCAACTTATTTTTCCACCAGCTGGGTGGAAGTTGCAAAGAGGTAAATCTAGAATTGCTATTGGGGGAATAATTCTTAGAAATTAGAACTCACAAGTGAAATGGCTTGCCTACAGAGGTGGTAGGAAGCTCTTGAAAGCTTTGAAGCAGTGATTAGAGAGCCACTTGTCAGGTGTGTCATCGTGGGGATTCTTTTATGTGGGAGTTGGACTAGATGATTGCTAAATTCCTTTCTATCCCTCAAATTCAGATTCTGTGTGTAATTAGAAGATATAAACATACATATGTCATCTCTCACATCCTATTATAATCACTTCAATACCTGGTTCCCTAGCACCTATTTATATTCTTTAACCTGGACCTGATTTTTAAAAAGTCTTATTAGTGGTTTGTGCAAATTCTTTCCCATAAGTAAATTAAAATAACAACAACATGTTTTCCTTCTTGGAGGAAAGAAGCTATGACTTTGTAGAATAGAATGGGAAAAAAATCAGAAAGAACATTATCAATTGACTTCAAATGCTAACATCAAGCTTGCAAAAAGCAAGGCATGGTGGTGGGATAGGCCAGATTAAAGGTAATTGTTACTGGGAGTCCAGGTAGATCTAGCAATCTGGGTGAAGTCTGGGTTTTGGAACATGTGAACAAGGTCAGGGGTTGGTTATTCTAAAGAGTAATGTATATGGGACATAAGCTTGAAGATTGATTAAAAGATGGAAAATTTTATAGGGAGAAAAGGAATGAGTATCATTAGACAAAAATCTAAACTAAGTTGAAGATCCAAGATATCTAACCAAGGAAGGCTAAACAGTCAACTGATAGGAGTCAAAACATCTGACAATTGTTATATAAAGGAAAATCCAGTGCCTAAAGGGAATAGGTACCAGGAAGGTTATTAGTTCTGGAGGGAGGTAGGGGAGGGGAAAGAAGAAACATTATACTTTTTGTGGATGTGTGAACATATTAAACAATTTTGGAAATCAATTTGGAATTATACAGAAAAACTTATTAAGAGTCCAGGTCCTTTGACCCTGCTATACTGCTGATAGGTCTGTACCTAACAGACATTAAAGAAAGAGGGGGGGGAAGTATTTTATCACAATATTCAAATAAAAATATTCAAAATATTCATTTTGTGATGGCAAAACAACAAAAACAACTGGAAACTAAAGGGATGCTCCTTCATTGAAGAATGACTGAATAAATTGTGGAATCATTGGTTGTTATTTGTCCTTCATTCTTGAAGAGGACCATGACATTGGGGCGATGTCATGACTTGCACACTGAATTGGATTTAAGTGAGAGAGGACTGTGCAAGGTCACCAACCTCACTCTAATGATGAAATTGTAGAATTGTGGTGATACGTGAACTGAAGCAGAATGAAGTAAACAGAAACAGAACATTGCATGCTATAATGCCAATTCCAAAAATGAATAATTTTGAAGACTTTTATAAATTGATGAAGAATAAAACAAACAGAACCTGAACTGCTTATAACAATAACCACTGGACCAGTGATGAAATGCACTATCCATCTTTGAATGGAGAGGTTATGGACTTAGTGTGCAGAATGAAACATATATTTGAAAATATAATCAATGAGGGAATCTGTTTTGCTTAGCTTTGAATATTTGTTTCAAGGAATTTGTTTTTCTTTTCTCTTTTTTTCAGTCTGATGGGAGTAAGAAGGAGAGAAAATACTTTTCTATTAACTTAAAAACACTAAAAATAGAGAGGGTGCTACAGATGTGGAATGTACTTTTGATATGGGAAAATACAGGGGATGAAACTGAGGCTCGAGCTGAGACCCCCAAAATGAAAGTAGAACACACTGTTTGCTCCCCTGAAGTCTGTGGTTTAGTACCAACTTCCTGACATATGCTTCTGTTTACTGAAATATGCCTTCCTGTCTGCCAAGTAAGCTTACCACAATGTACCTGTGAAAACCTGCATGCATTTTCACACCTAAGAGATATAAAAACTGCAGCTTGGACACTTGGTGGCTGCCCAGAGTATCAGAGGCGACTCTGCTTTGGGCCAGCGTGTCAATAAACTGTTCTTCCTTATTCCTGAGTGCCGTTTGGGTTTCTCTGTCGGAATTTCCCACAACACTTTCAGATGAGATCACTCATTGTATTGTTAATTTTGCTTAATTTTTAAAATTTTCTTACAAGAGAATTCTCATGGAGTGAAGATAGTCTGAAAATGTATGCAATGTAAAAACAAAACCCATCAATAAAACCTAAAAAGAACCTAGTTAATGGGGATTAGGAGGACAAAGCTCATAACAGAGACAAAAATCAAGAATGGTTTATAAAAAATTGATCATAGAATCTTAGAGCTAGAAGATTCTTGGAATTTATCTAGTTCTAAATCTCTTTAGTCCCCCTCTAATTGTTTTTTTTTTAACTTAGGTCACTTTCTTGATGTTATCCTATGCTCAAATAGGTGGCACAGTGGATAGAGTGCCAGGCCTGGAGTCAGGAACACTTGGGTTCAAATCCCACATCAGACACTTACTAGGTATATGACCCTGGACAAGTTACTTAACCTTGCTTGATTCAGTTTTCTCATATGTGAATAAAATGAGCTGGAGAAGTAAATGGCAAACCATTCTAGTATCTTTGCCAAGGAAATCCCAAATGGGAGTCACAAAAAGTTGGACATGACTGAAACAACTGAATAACAATTACTTTATATTATCCTAGAAGACATCTTTGGTACAGTGGAAGGTAGACTGGATTTGGAGGTCAAAGATTCCATTTCCAGACAT
Organism: Dromiciops gliroides; assembly: GCF_019393635.1. NCBI lineage: Eukaryota > Metazoa > Chordata > Mammalia > Microbiotheria > Microbiotheriidae > Dromiciops > Dromiciops gliroides. The sequence continues at coordinate 206,191,306 of NC_057863.1, forward strand.
CTCTTTGTCACTTATTAGGGGTGTGTGTGTGTGTGTGTGCGTGCGTGTGCGCGTGTGTGTCTGACAGTAAGATTTTTAAAAGTCTCTGAACCTCAGTTTTTGTAAAATGAAAGTAATAATACTCCATTCTTGTAATGAATTAGATAATGTATGCAAAATTCTCTGCATGTTTTTTGCTTTTGCTTTTGTTCTCTCTAACTTGCTCAGTCTAAGTTAAGTAGCCTCTCCCTGATATAATGGGTCTGATCTTATTTTTGATCAGTAGTGAATCTTTGATCTGCTCCATTTCCAACTTGGGTTCATTTGTTCCACCTTAGGTAGCCTTGTGGCCCTCCTAGGAGCTCATCATTGGTGCTGGACTTAGTGAGGACATCACCTCAGCTTCAACCCTATATTAGCTCAGAACTCCTGAACTCAAGCTGTTCAAGCCTCAAGCTACCCAGTATGAAGTGTATTCAACAATGCCTTGTTACTATAAAGTACTATATAAATATAAGCTATTAAGTGATGATTAATTGTAAAGTCCTATATAAATATAAGTTAGTAAGTGATGAAAAGCTCTCTTCAGTATTGTTGGTAGAAATAATTTGAATGCTTGTTATATGATTAAACCTATTTTTCCTTCAACCTATAATAATTGGATTTTAAAATATACTCCCTTGGAGGCAGATGAGTTACCTAAAGAAAACTCATCAAAAGAGAACTTGAGAAATGTTGTAAAGCTTATTAACTGAATTATGATTATTCAACATATTCATTTTATTGTACAGTATAAATTTCATTCAACGAACCTCTTTCAGTTCAATTTAATTCAACATAGAAAATCTAATATGTGCAAGTTGCTATACTAGTGAGTTGGGAGCTAAAGAAACTCCCCAGTCTATAAAGAACTTGGTGAAAATGCCATAAAGAGGTCCTTTCAAAAAGGAAGAGAAGTTCTGGGGACCTTTGCAGACAATGACACGGAGAAGAGAATACTGTTTTTTTGGTTTTTTGCATAATAACTTACAACTATATAGAGCTTTACAATTTACAGACCACTTTACATCATAGACCACATGGCCACTAGGTCAGAATTAGAACCAGATCCCAGCCAAAAGCAATAAGGCAAGAAAAAAAATCAAGCTTCACCAAAAGGGTGGAATTGTCCTTAAAGACCAGTTAGTAAACATATTTCTGGCAAAACAGAGAAATACATAGCTCAAAAGCAAGACAGAATTAAAAAAAAACAAAACAAAACCAAAAACTGATGTCATTGGGAGTGAAGGAGATGAATGCAATTTAAATCCGGGGAGAACTTTTGGAATGCATATGGGACAGAATTTTTTTCACTACAGAGTAAAGGATAAAGGTGGGTTTCAAACTAGCTTAGAACCATCAAAGCCTCCATAGAAGGTGAAAGGAATGACTACAAGAGCCATGTAGGAGGACCTAAAACCCATGCCAAATCTCTCTCTCTCTCTCTCTCTCTCTCTCTCTCTCTCTCTCTCTCTCTCTCTCTCTCTCTCTCTCTCTCCCTCCCTCCCTCCCTCCCTCCCTCCCTCTCTCTCCCTCTCAATCTTCTATAATCCAGGAACCTCTCTCCCTTATAGATGAATGAATGAATGAATGAATGAACAAAAAGCATTTATTAAGCACTTATTGTGTGCCACACACTGGGGATAGAAATACAGAAGCGAGATAGTTCCTGCTCTTTAAGGACATTGCTTTGAGACGGTTGGGGTTCAGGAGGTGAAAGCGATAAGGCGTGTAGTGGTCAGGAAAGAGTTATATATAGTCAGGAAGGTCAGAAAGTTGGTTAATGGAGCAATAACACAGACTTTGCAGAGGCAGTGATAGAATATAGCAATGCTTGATTAAAGTTCTCAAAGCTAGGGGCGGCTAGGTGGCGCAGTGCATAAAGCACCAGCCCTGAAGTCAGGAGTACCTGAGTTCAAATCTGGCCTCAGACACTTAACACTTGCTAGCTGTGTGACCTTGGGCAAGTCACTTAACCCCAATTGCCTCACAAAAAAAAAAAAAAGTTCTCAAAGCTAGAGGAGGAAGGAAGGTAGTTACTAGACTTCAGAATAAAAAAAAAATCCTGCTGAAAAAAGAATGTTAAGAATTCTGGAATTTTTAACATTTATGTTGTGTTTGTTATTTTAAAACCCTTTAACTTTCACTATAATGCAATCCTGAATCTGTTGAAGGCTAGTACTTTCAGGCCTTTTTTGACAGTGGGCACCTGGCTGGCTGAGCCCCATTGAATAAAACCATGCTTTCAATCAAGAAGAAGGAAAAAGTATGTAATAGGGACTGTCATGCACATAGAGCACTGGAGAAATACCCAAACTCAATATAACCATGTAATTCTTTCAAAAGTGACTCTTAGACAATGAATAATAATCTTTAAAATAACCTCTGTTTGCCTTATTTTCTTCATCTGTACAATAGGAAGGCTAATTGCTGTGAGGATCAAAGGGGATAATGTTTGTTAAGTGTTTAACATGGTGCCAGGTAGATGCTTAATAAATTCTTCCTTCCTTCCTTTTTTCTTTCCTTCCTTCCTTCTTTCCTTCCTTCTTTTCTTCCTTCCTTCCTTCCTACCTTCTTTCTCTCCCTCCTTTTTTCTTCCTTCCTTCCTTCCTTCCTTCCTTCCTTCCTTCCTTCCTTCCTTCCTTCCTTCCTTCCTTCCTTCCTTCCTTCCTTCCTTCCTTCCTTTCTTTCTTTCTTTCTTTCTTTCTTTCTTTCTTTCTTTCTTTCTTTCTCTTCCTTCCACTTATCACTCATTTGGGCTATAATAATAATAGTTCAAATTTACATTATTTTTACCTTACAAAGCACTTTAATTGCAAAAACATGTCCCGTAGGTTGTAAAAATATTGTAATCTCCATTTAACAGATAAGGAAACTCAGTCTCAGATAGGTGTTCACTCACTGTCACAAAGCAAGTGTCAAAGTAAGGATTCAAAGCTTCGCCCAAAGTCACAAAGCAAGTGTCAGAGTGAGGACTCAAGGGACAAGATCAAAATCTTTTTGATCATTTACAGAAAGGGATAAGAGGTGACAAGTTCTTCTGACTTCCAAGTTTATTGTGCTTTCCCACTATAAGTGATAAAACCTTTCAAGGGTTTACCCAGCCAGCCTATGCAACAGATGCTAACTGTGTTTTCATTTATTCAATCCAGACTGTTGTAATCAGAATGTTATTTCAGGGATACTGAAGTCTTCCCAAAAGAGGTGGTGCATTTCATTTTAATTTTCATATGGTGTGCCTCTACATATAATTAGAAGAAATTAAATCAGCTACACATACCACCACAAAGGAGGCCAAGAACTTGGCTTCCAGTAATTGGAATTACTTCTGGACTGCAAATTGTTCACTTTGTGAATGCTTCATTCAGAGACTTGATACATTTCAAAATCAGCACTTGAGGTTCCATTTATTTCACTGCCTCTTGGAAAATGGTTGAACGGGAAAATGGGAAATCAGTTGGAAAGGATAATAGTCATGCACAGCAGGGAGCTATACACATACTCACCTCAAAACAAAAGGTAAGGGCACAGGAATCATTTATATAGATTGTCTGTGTCCTTTACCAAGAGTGAGGTAAGTAGTGGGTTGGAAAAGAAATACTATGGATGAGGGTCAGGGGAGGGCAGTGAAAGATAGAAAAAGAAAGAAAAAATGAGCTTGGTCAAGTGAAATATAAAGAACCCAAAACAGGAGAGAGACAGGAAAGAGTTGTCTTGGCTACTTATATTGCAAGGCTGATTTATATAGTTTATTTTTTTTTCCTTCAAAAATTGTTCATATCTTCTGTCCCAGACCATTGCTACTGCCCTGGCACTGAAGTGTTTAAGATAAAAGTTATGTAAAGCCATAGACTTTTATCTGGTGTATTTTAAGATGCACAAGGGAGGCCATGAAGCTTAATTTGAAGCACTCAAAGATGGGAGTAAAATGGTGGAGAGGGGGAGAGGGGGAAGGAAAAAAATTAAGGTAATAGGATAGCACTTTGCTCCAAAAAGACAATGCTTCCAAATCATAGCCTACACCTCCAAAACTTGGACAACATTAGATTCCTCACCCCCAACACCATATCAAGCCATAGTTCACACCTCCAAAAGAGATAATAATGATTATGATAAAAAGAATCATTCTTGTTATTAATAATAATAACCAATTTTAATATAGCAGTTTTAAGGTTTGGGATTCATTTTAGTTATTATCTCATTTGGTCCTCACAACAATTCTATACCCACTTTTACAGATGAGGAAATTGAGACTTATATAGAAGCCCAAAGACTAGCCTGGGGTCATACAGCTAGTAAGTGTCTGACACATGTTTTTTTCCTCTGAATATGGTGACTTTATTGATGGTGCACAATATAGGACACTAGGCTTCTTACCCTACTACAGGGGTGTTTTGGGACACCAATGTGAATGGGGCATGGGATCCTCAGTAGAGGAACAGGTTAGGGATGAAGCTCCATGGCTTTCGCTTTCCTCCTTGGAAGCTATGTAAACAATGAGGTCTACTATGTGGTTGCTATAACCTTACTCATTGTCAAACCAGGAAATGAGCTTCACAAAATGGTCATTGAGGGCAGTGCCAGAACCAGCATCAAAGGTAGAAGAGTGGGTGTTGCTGTTAAAGTCACAGGATACAATCTGGTCCTCTGTTTAGCCCAAGATGCCCCTCAAGGGTCCCTTTGATCCTTGCTTCATCACTTTCTTGATATTATATCTGGCAGGTTTCTCCAGGCAGCAGGTCAGATCCACAACAGACACATTGGGAGTAGGAACACAGAAAGCCATGCCTGTGACCTTCCCATTCAGTTTGGGTATGACCTTGCCTATAGCCTTAGCAGCATCAGTGTAAGCAGGGATGGTATGCTGAGCAGCACAACACCTATCCCACCACAGCTTGCCAGAGCGGCCATCTACTGTCTGCTGAGTAGCAGAATTGGCGTGAACTGTAGTCATGAGTCCTTCCACGATGCCAATGTTGCCATGAGTTATCTTGGTCAATGGGGCCAAGCAGTTGGCAGTGCAGGATGCATTACTGACAATTTTAAGGGAATTATCATATTTCTCATGGTTCACTCCCATGATTAACACTGGGGTATCAGCAGAAGGGGCAGAAATCATGACACACATGGCTCCACCCTTCAAGTGAGCCCCAGCCTTTTCCATGGTGGTAAAGACAGTAGTGGACTCTACAACATACTCGGGTCCAGCATCTCCCCATTTAATGTTGGTGGGGTCCTGCTCCTGGAAGATGGCAATGGCTTTTCCACTGATCACCAACTTTCCATTCTCAGCCTTGACAATGCCCTTGAACTTGACATGGGTGGAATTATATTGAAACCTATAAACCATGTAGTTGAGTTCAATGAAGGGGTCATTGTTGGCCATGATTTCTACTTCACCAGAGCTGAATGCAGCCCTGGTCACCAGGCATCCAATACAGTCAAATCCTTAGACTCCAACCTTCACCATCTTGTTTCATAAATGGGACTTGAAGCAGCAATTCCTGTCACTGAGCCTGACACATTTCTTGAATTCATGTTATCCTAACTGCAAGTCCAATCTTCTTTCTACTATGCCATTTTGCTGGGTACCAGAGATAGCTTAGAAATCCCAGGCACACTGATCTTGAGGCTATCATAGGAGGAATGAGTAGACAGTGGTTGTGAGAGAACTGTCCCCTCTCCAAGATTTGCTTCATGACCACCCTTTTCCTGAGTTCCTTCAGTAGGATTTTGGAATTTGTCATCAATTCATCAATCAGGGCTGTTCTAGGACACAGATGAGGTCTAGGACATTTTTTTAAGGAGAAGTAGGGCCTCACACATTGTTCTAGGAAACTTCCAGGAAGGTCCCAGGCATAAAAGCTTCAAGAAAAGAAAAAGGGGGATAAGAAGGAGAAAGGCTCATGTTTAGAGCACATAGAGACTGAGGTGGGACAATGATAAGCTAAGAAAATAAGAAAACCAGAGAGACTTTCTAGACTAATGCTAGAAAGTCAGATGGGACAGTCAACATGCATTTATTCAGCCCTCTCCTTGTGCTGGGCATGGTACTAAGAATAGGCATAGTGGGTGAATGCTGCAAATTGGATGAATAATTATACTTATAAGTAAAAACACGTTACAAATAGAATATATTTGACACTATAATTGGGCATGAATTTCTCTTGAAGAATTAGATAAAAGAAAACAATTTTACTTGAGGTAAAAAAATATCTAATAGCTTCCTAGTATATGAAATTGAGCCTTAATTTATGCCATGCATATTTCTCTGAAGAGTTTAGTATAAACATATTTCTTATCACTCATTTCCTAAACATAAGGTATGGGCAAAAGTAGAGCTTTTATTTTCTAAAAAAATTATAACAAATTCTTTTGTAAAATAAGATAGTTTTCCAACATGTGGCTTATCCCCAATTTTATTTCATAAATGTAAATTTAAGTAATGGGACATTTTAATGTGAGGCACACCTGTAGTTTCATTTCTATTCGTATAATTTTGATGTGAGGGCTGTCCAAAAAACATCTGTGATCGTTATGTTGTTTGAAAAACTATTTGCCCTAGGCTGTGTGTATAACAGTCAAAAAAACCATTATTCTACCAACTGGAACATAATCTAAAAATTCAGCTCATTTAAAATTATTGATATCAGTTTGGGGAATGTATTATGATTTTTGCATTCCAAACCATAATTTTAGGAGCAGCTAGATGGCTCAGGAGATAGATCACTGGGCCTGGAGTCAGGAAGACCTGAGTTCAAATCCAGCCTCAGACACTGGGGCTAACTTGTTTAGCCTTTGTTTGCCTTAAACCACTTAAGAAGGATATGGTAAACCACTCCAGTATCTTTGCCAAGAAAATGCTATGGACAATATGGGTGTGCTACAATGGTGTCGCAAAGATTTGGACACACCCGAATAGCTAAACAATAACTATAATTTAGATAAAGCTAATTAAGCAATCTGATATCTTCAGTAACAATAAAAATGAAATATAATAATAATAATAATAATAATAATAATAATAATAATAATAATGTTTGTCCTTCATTTTTTACAAGGACCAATGATATCATGGGGTGATATCTTGATTCGTTTATGAACTGGATTTTCACGTGAGGCAGAGTTGCACAAAGTCATCACTTTCACACTCTCGTGCAGTGGCAGGATAAGTGAGGTTGGCAGGCAGTGGTCCAGGATGCAATGGTGAAGACCTTGACATCTTTGATATCTGACCAAGCTCTAAGCATTTCACAGTGTTTTCTTCAAAAGCCTCCATGGCCATTGGAACAATTCCACCTGGGAAAGGGCTTCACATGCTTGGGATCCATCCTTCTCTCTGCCCTCAACTCACTAATACGTTTGTGGCCTGTCGGTTACCCTCAACTTGGTTTAGCTGGTCTGCTGAGACAATTTACCTGGATGTGGTCGCTGTACATGCTACAGCTTCTTGGAATCAAAGGTGAGATAATAATATTATAATCATAATAAATAGCTAGCATTTACAGAGTGATTTAAGATTAAGCAAAGTGATATATTATCTCACTCAATTCTTAAAACAGCCCTGGGAAGTAGGTGCTATTATTATTCCCATTTTATAGGTGAAAAAAATTGAGGGTGAGATGTTATATCACACAACTAGTAAGAATCTGAGGTTTATTAAAAAGTGCTTATATTCCTAGAGGCAGCTAAGTGGCATAGTCTTTGGAGTGACTGACTTTGAGTTAAGACCTGAATTCAAATCCTGCCTAAGACACTTCTTTGTTCTGTGGCTCTGGGCAAATCACTTAACTTCTCTCAGCCTCAGTTTCCTCATCTGTAAAATGGAAATAATAATACCATCTACCAACAAGGTTGTAGTGAAGATCACATGAGATAATGTATGGGAAGTGTTTGCAAACCTTAAAGTCCAATATTAATAGTACCTATGATTTCCTGAGCAGGTAAGTAATCACCTCAAGGCATATCAGGTAGCAAAGACAGGGCCACGTAGAATTTAAAACCTTGCCAAAAAGCGGGCAATCAACGTTCAGATAACAGAGAGTTAACTGTCTTTCAGCTCGCTGAGTCCAGGCGAGGCAATTAGAAAAATCAAAGAACCCCACCCCCTCTCCCCAGCAGCCCTGCTGGGTCCCACAAAATGATATGAAGCTGCAGATTTGCACAAGAAGTTCTGCAGGTTGAATTTTTCCAGAAGTAAGTTTCTCAGCATGTTCTGGCTTGATAAAGGTTTTCAGACTGATGAATAGAATGTGAATATAATTAAATTCTTTTCAGATAATAGTATAATACTATATTCTCTAAGGATAGGCAGTACTGTAGCTGAGTGCATTTCATCCATTTACATACATATGTTCAAATCCATTTCAATGATTCACAATGATTATTATTCCCAAGACCCCACTTTATACTTCCAAAGTTAGCAATGCTTTGAACTGGGACCCAAATAAGGGGGATGGGACATGGAAGGATGGTTAGTGATAAAGTAAAAGTTGATAGAAAAAGAAAGAATATGGAGCTATCCCAGATTCAAAAAGTTTCTAAGATATATGTTTGTTTTCAGAACTCAATGGTTAACGCATTGTTGTTTCAAAGTTTTTCATCCTAAATGAAAAAAACCCACAATATACAAAGGAGATTGATAACTTTGTGACACAAAAGAGAATGTTAATTCATTACTTTTGGTCCAGTTTTTGCTCAGAATGATTCCCTATCCTAGTTTCATGATACTTCCTCCTTTCCCATATGTCTAAAACTCAAAGCTTTTAGCTAATGGTTTTCAGAAACTGCAGTATAAATAGTTTTCTGAGCATCATGTTTTAGGAGCGATATTGGCATGCTGGTTGTGGCTAGAGGTGGAGCAACCAATACAACTGAAGAGGAAATTTGAAATGACAAAAATAATTTACACATTTGGTATGTCACATGTAGCAGTACTTAAACACAGGTCTTCATTACTCTGAGACCAACTCTCTGTCTATGACACACTGCCTCTCTCAGGAATAATAATGACTCATATTTATATAGTGCTTTAATGATCGCAAAACATTTGTTACCTACTATTTCTTTTGATCCTCAAAATGATATTGTGAGAGAAGTGCTATTGTTGTTCAGTCATTTTTCAGTCATGTTTGACTCTTTGTCACCCTATTTGGGGTTTTCTTGACAAAGATACTGGAATGGTTTGCCATTTCCTTCTCCAGATCATTTTACAGATGAGGAAACTGAGGCAAACAGAATTATGGGCCTTGCCCAGAGTCACACAGCTAGTAAGTATCTGAGGTTAGATTTGAACTCAGGAAGAGAGGATTTGAATGTGGGTCATCCTGATTCTAAATTCAATGTGTAATCCATTTGATCATGCTAATTCTCAAAAAAGGCCCTTTTTATTTTTATATTCATCCTTGCTTCCCAGAAGATGAGACATCAAGGGAATTCCCCACGGTGACAATGAGGTTAATGATGGCGATGACAGCTAACAGCTATATAGCATTTTATGGTTTGCAAAGCATCAGATATGTGCATAGGTATAAATGTACATATGCATATATGTCAATTCTACATATCTCTCCATATATGAATATATATTATATGTGTATATATATGTGTTGTATTTAGTGTTGTCTGGGTATACATAACACATATACACACACATATAGTGTCCCAAAAATATTAATAGAATTCAAAGCTATTAAAGATTAAAATTGCACTAAGATTTTTTTGGGGGGAGACATCTTATATATGTCATTATTTCACAGTGTGACATAATGATTCCTTGATGGTCCTGAGAATGTCTGCAATAAAGAAAGGTGAGTAACAAATGCTGTCTGCATACATTTTGTTGTTGTTTGTCCTTTGTTCTTAAAGAACACCAATGACATCACAAGGGTGATGTCTTGACTAGTGTGTAAATTGGATTTAAGTGAGGCAGAGTTGCAGAAAGTTGTCAGCCTTACTCTCTCTTCCAGCATCAAAGTCCAGTGGCAAGACAAAAGTCAAGATGGCCCAGCCAAGATGGCAGTGGCCCAGGATGCAGTAGGATTCCTTGGTCTTTTTAAATTAGGGTCTTTCCCTGGCCTCAGTTTGTCTGAGGCAATACCCATTCAATGACTAATGCTGGGTGAGAATTGGGACAAAAGATGGCCTAATTTACTATCACAAAATTATTAATCACAGATTTTAAGAATTAGAATCAGATTTTTAGTCATGATACTGCCTCCTTTCCCATATGTCTAAAACTCAAAGCTTTTAGCTAATGAATGAGGTAGCTATTTTCCTGTCATAGGAAGTATTTAAAAGGAGACTCAGTAACTTTTCAGCCATACTATAAATGTGATTCATACTTTAGGTGAGAGTGTGGCTAGATGACCTCAGAGATTCCTTCTAACTTTGAGATAACACCCTTGAAAAGTACCTTCTGAGCTCTATTTATGAAATCATAAAATTTTCACTTACTGTATTTACTATGTTATCAAAAGGAAGGTTAGCCAAATGTCTGTACTTGCTAACTATCTTAAAATCATTCTGGTATTGTGAAGTTTATTTGCCTTTCATTAGAGTACCATTTGATCTACATTATTTCATACAAGATTCAATTCTACCAAAACTGAAAGTAGCATATCAGAGCTAATTGATTGCCATTTGATGGCAAAGTAGTGTTCTTGGTAGCCTGGTGGCTAGAGTGTTAGACCAGTAAAAGCCACTTAATCTCTGTTTACCTTAGTTTCCTCATTATAAAATAAGGATTATAATCTAATCTGTCAGCTAGGGTTGTTGTGAAGATAAAGTGAAATAATATTTGTAAGTTACTTTGCAAACTTTAACTTGCTAAGTATATAGTTATAGATAGATAGATAGATAGATAGATAGATAGATAGATAGATAGATAGATAGATAGATAGTGATGGTGATAGTGATGGTAGTGGTGGTGGTGATGATAATACAGGGAAAAATTATCTATTCCTCCTCTGACCTATAAAAATGTTTAGGGATAGAGTGAGGGCAAAGTGAACAATATGCTTTACTGACCCAAAGATCCAGGGGAATCCATGAAGGCTTTACACCATCAGACATAACATCTGAGGCTGAATTGAAAATCAATATGTATATACATGTATATATGCATATGTATGTATATATGTGTGTATATTTGTATATGTATATGTATATGAACACGGACACAGATATGGATATGGACACGGATATGGATATGGATATAGATTTGTATGTATGTATATGAGAGAGAGGTAACTGTCACATATGTGACAGTTTTTCTTGCTCATTGCATTCCTCAATTCTATGAGTGGAATCTCTGTAGAAAGCCATATATACCTTATGTGGGTATGGAGAAGATAAATGTCCATGTGCATATCCAGCTTTTTATATGTGCTTTCTGTGATGTCTTTCAAATCTAACCCAAATCCAATCCAGTTCTGTTTTTAACCACCACCCTACTCAAATTCCCCAGCCATTTAATATATTTAAAACCTTCGAGGCATACTTTTGAAAACATTGACAATTAGATAGCAAGTTTCCCTCACAATTTAAAATGCTTGAAATTTTAAAGTGGAGATCAAGAAGTGAGAAGTCAGGGATATCCCTATAAAAGTGAGTCCCCAAAGATTTTTTTGGGGGGTGGGGTGGGGCAATGAGAGTTAAGTGAATTGCCCAGGGTCACACAGTTAGTAAGTGTCATGTGTCTGAGGCCAGATTTTAACTCAGGTCCTCCTGAATCCAGGACTGGTGCTTCATTCACTGCACCATCTAGCTGCCCCCAAGGCCCCAAAGTATTAAGAAACAGAGACTGAATACCTATGGGTGCTGTATTTTCCACATATACTTTCCATTAGCACATGACTACAGAAGACTGAAGAAGACTTGCACTGTGTTCAGAATAACATAAGTATATATCATTGACCAAGGGACGATGGGACCAAGACATCCACATCTTACTTTAATTAAAGACCGGGTGACTATGGAACATGTACCTTTGGTGAGCTGCTAGATTAAAGTAAACCAAGGCCATGTCACTGTTTGCTTGTTGCTTTATTACACAGAGACATAGTGGACAGAGCCCTGCACTTGGAGTCAGCAAAATTTCCATTTGAATACTGCTTCAGATACTATGAGACACTGGGTGGATCGTTTAACCTCTGTCATCTGAAGTTTCCTTGTTTACAAAATAGTGATAATAGCATCTCTCTCCTACTGTTGTTGTAAAAATCAAATGAGATAATCTATGTAATGTACTTCGTGAAATTATAAGTGATTTAATGAGAGGCACAGTGGATAGAGACCAGCCTCTGGAATCAGGAAGACAGGTTCAAGTCCTGCTTCTAAGAAATGCTGGTTCTGTGACCCTGGGCAAATCACTTAACTCTCAGTGTCCCAGGCATTTTTCTAAGACAATAAGTTACAGAGAACATATAGACTTGCATCAGTAGAGGGAATATTCTTATCTGAGAGTTCCCTCTTTCAAGCAAATCATAGGTTTAGTTCCTACTCCTGAAGTTCTATATAAATATGAACTTTCACTATGTATCTACCTATCATCTGTCAATCTATTTTCTTCCATTAATTGATATCTCTCTGGATCTATTGACCATATATCAATCTATCATCTATTTATTATCTATCATCAATCTCTATCACCTTTCATATCTATTAATCACCTATACATTGATCAATCATTATCTACCTGTCTACTGTGTTGTAACATCAATAGTATCGTTAATTTCAATTCATGTTTTCCAAGTTCCAAGTATCATTTCTTTGAGCATTTCCTTTTGTGTGTGCATGTGTGGGGGTGGCAATGAGGGTTAAGTGACTTGCCTAGGGTCACATAGCTAGTAAGTGTCAAGTGTCTAAGACTGGATTTGAACTCAGGTCCTCCTGAATCCAGGGCTGGTGCTTAATCCACTGTGCCACCTAGTTGCCCCCAAGCATTTCTCTTTAACAATATGTTTTAACAACCATCAGTCTGTACCACATCAACCTCCTTTAACAGGTCCATATGTTAAGAACAGTCTAGAACCACTATCTGATCAATGTATGCAATTTCCAGGCTGTTTCCAAATCTTGGTAGGCACCTTTAGAAGCTTCATGATCATTAGCAGACCAATGAATAACTATTCACAGTAAAGCCTCATTAAACCAATATCTATTCATTCAAAATAGTGTGTAAGTTGAAGCCATTTCAGATAGGATTTTCCCACTTAAAGGTATTCATGTCATTCCATTTGTGGATGTTTCATCACCCTTGGAAATATAGTTTCAAAAGATCCTTAAACTGAGATTTCTCACATGACCTTTGTATATGTTTTACAAAAATAGTCTCAAGTGAATGTGATGGCAAACATTACATAATTCTCTTTAGATGATGCTCTATTTTTAAAACAGGGACTCGATGACTTCTAAAATACAACATTAATTCTGAGTCTAAGAACATATGGTAACATACTGAGAAACATTCCCACATCTTAATCTGTGATGCATGCCCATTCACTAAAATAAAGACAAAGGTCTCTGAAGAAGGGCAAACATGAAGAGATAACGAAGTGAAATGTTGGCAGAGAGATGCCAAAAGGAAAATTTTTGTGTGGAATTTCCTCCAGTGACATACTCTGTAGCCAATGAACCTAGGCAAAAGCTGAGTTAGAAATGGTCAAATCAAGATGAGATAAGGATCTTATTGTACTGGGAAGTACACAGGACTCAGTCAGTCTGGCTGTGCTTGAATTCTATCTCTGATGACTATTAACTCAATTTCTATGCACAATCCCTTAGCTTCAATAAGTCTCAGTTTCTTCAACTATGAAATGGAGATAATATTTATACTAGCTACCTAATTGAGTTCTTTTGAGGGAAACACTATAAATTATGGTGACTTAAAAAGTAAATTGGGGGCAGCTAGATGGCGCAGTGGATATAGCACTGGCCCTAGATTCAGGAGGTCCTAAGTTCATATCTGACCTCAGACCCTTGACACTTACTAGCTGTGTGACCTTGGGCAAGTCACTTAACCCTCACTGCCCTGTAAAAACAAAAAGTAAATTACATAAGTGGTTTGGCACTATGAGTGAAAATTTAATCCCCATGACTTGTCCTTCAGGAAAGAGGAAAGAAAAGAAATTGATTCACAGTGGGGAAATTGAGCTCAGTTTTAACTAATGCCCGTTTCTTAAAGAGGAAGTAACTATCATTAATGTAGTATCAATAGAGAGGGGGAGCCAAGATGGCAGAGAGGAATCAACAAGCTGGCTGAGCTCTCCTTCTGTTCCCTCAAAACAAACATTAAATCAAGCCTCTGGACGGATTCTGAAACTACAGAACCTGCAAAGAGACAGAGAGACACAGTCCTCCAACCAGAGATAATTTAGAAGACTTCAGGAAAAGGTCGGTCTGACTTGGGCAAAAGGGAGGCCCAGCGCAGGTCAGCAACCCAGTGCTGAGGCGGTCGGGGCAAGTCAGCAGGAGCTGCGGGCCACAGCCGAACAACTGAGGCCCCTGGAACCTGGTTCAAAAATCTGGTGGCCAAGAAGGACAGTGGAAAAACCTACCTGCACCGGCCGAGAGGGCCACGAACGGGTCAGGCGGGATCAGACGCTGGGTCCTGCGCCTGGCTGGCCGAGCACAATCAGACAGGAAGTGCAGGGCGGGGGATCTCCACACACCATAATGACCTCAGAGTAAAAACCCGGTCACACAGCACCTATACCCCTGCACAAGAAGCCCAAAATGCAGACCCTGGTGCCCCCAGAGCAGACCTCAACTTTAAAAAAATAAATAAATAAGCTGCAATAATGAGTAAGAAGCAAAAAAGAGCCGCTCTCCATTGAGAGCTTCTGTATCAATAGGGAAGAAGCCAACACAAACTCAGATGAGGACAATAGCCTCAAATTTCCTACATCTGAAGCCTCACGAGGGAAGGTGAATTGGTCTCAAGAACAAAAAGCCTTCCTGGAAGAGCTCAAAAAGGATTTTAAAAATCAATTGTGAAAGGTAGAAGAAAAAATGGGGAGAGAAATGAAAGCAAAACAAGAAAACTATGAAAAAAGAATCAGCAGCTTGGAAAAGGAAGCACATAATTTCACTGAAGAAAACAAAGCCTTAAAAAATTCATTTGGCCAAATGGAAAAAAAGGTGCATAATCTTATTGAAGAAAACACTGCCTTAAAAAATTCACTTGGCCAAATGGAAAAAAAGGTGCATAATCTCACTGAAGAAAACAATGCCTTAAAAATTAAAGTGGGACAGTTGGAAGATAAGGAATCCATGAGACACCAGGAATCAGTCAAGCAGAATCAAAAAAATGAAAAAATAGAAGAAAATGTGAAATACCTCATTGGAAAGACAACTGATCTAGAAAACAGATCGAGGAGAGACAGTTTGAGAATCATTGGACTGCCTGAAAGCCATGACCAGAAAAAGAATCTAGACACCATATTCCAGGAAATTATTAAGGAGAACTGCCCTGATATCATAGAATCAGAGGATAAAATCATCATTGAAAGAATCCACCGATCACCTCCTGAAAGAGACCCCAAAAGGAAAACTCCAAGGAATATTGTAGCCAAATTCCAGAATTATCAGGTGAAGGAGAAAATACTCCAAGCAGCCAGAAAGAAGCAATTTAAATATCATGGAGCCACAGTCAGGATTGCTCAGGACCTGGCAGCTTCAACATTAAAGGACCGCAAGGCTTGGAATATGATATTCCGGAAGGCAAAGGAGCTTGGATTGCAGCTGAGAATCTATTACCCAGCAAAAATGTGCATTCTCTTTCAGGGGAAAAGATGGACATTTAATGACATTGGGGACTTTCAATCTTTCCTGACAAAAAGACCAGAAATGAATAGAAAATTCAATCTTAACATACAAGACTCAAGAGAAGTTTTAAAAGGTAAACAGAAGGGGAAAAAAAAAAGGTTACCCTATTAGGTTAAACTGTTTATATCCCTTCACAAGAAAATAATACTCACAACTCTTAAGAACTGTAAATGTATTTGGGCAGAGAGAAGGACTTTACATAGAGGGTATAAATATAAATTGTCTTTGATGTGATGATACAAAAGAATTAAGGGGTTAAAAAGGGAGACTATGGGGAGGAGAGGAAAGGGGAGGTGGAATGGGATGAATTATATCATATGAAGAGGTGGAAAAAAAAACCTATTACAATAGAGGGAAAGAAAGGAGGGGGGAACATTGTTTCAACCCTATTCTCATTAGATTTGACTCAAAGAGGGAATAACATATACATTCATTGGGATAAAGAAACTTAACTCATTCTTTAGGGAAGCAAAAGGGGAAGGGAAAGGGTGGGGACTGATAGAAGGGAGGACAAAAGCAAGGGAGAAAAGGGTAAAGAAAAGAGAGGGGGGGTGATAAAAAGGGAGGGCAGATAGGGGGAGGCAGGGGTAAGAAGTAAAACATCGGTGAGGAGGAATAGGGCGAAAGAAGGGGGGAAAAGTACAAAGGGGATAAATAGAATGGAGGGGAATAGACAGTCAGTAATAATAACTGTGAATGTGAATGGGATGAACTCTGCTATAAAACGGAAGCGAATTGCAGAGTGGATTAAAAACCAGAATCCTACAATATGCTGTTTACACGAAACACATTTGAAGCAGAGAGATACACACAGAGTAAAGGTAAAAGGCTGGAGCAGAATATACTATGCCTCAGCTAAAGTAAAAAAGGCAGGGGTAGCAATCCTTATCTCAGACAAAGTGCAGGCAAAAATAGATCTCATTAAAAGAGATAAGGAAGGAAATTACATCTTACTTAAAGGTACTATAGATAATGAAGTAATATCAATATTAAATATGTTTGCGCCAAGTGGTATAGCATCCAAGTTCTTAGAGGAGAAGTTAAATGAGTTACAAGAGGAATTAGACAGTAATACTATACTAGTGGGGGATCTGAATCTCCCCCTCTCAGAATTAGATAAATCTAGCCAAAAAATAAATAAGAAAGAAGTGAAAGAGGTGAATAGATTACTAGAAAAGTTAGACATGATAGATGTCTGGAGAAAATTGAATGGGGATAGAAAGGAATATACCTTTTTCTCAGCAGTACATGGCACATTTTCAAAAATTGACCATGTATTAGGGCACAAAAACATCATAGTCAAATGTAGAAAGGCAGAAATAGTAAATGCATCCTTCTCAGATCATGATGCAATAAAAAATTACATGTAAGAAAGAGCCAGGGAAAAGTAGAATGAAAATCAATTGGAAACTAAATAATTTCATTCTAAAGAATGAATGGGCCAAACAAGAAATCATAGAAACAATCAATAACTTTATCCAAGAGAATGACAATAATGAGACAACATACCAACATCTATGGGATTGCAGCCAAAGCAGTGCTTAGGGGAAAATTTATAGCTCTAAATGCTTACATGAATAAAAAAGAGAAAGAGGAGATTAATGAATTGGGCATGCAACTTAAAAAGCTAGAAAAAGAACAAATTAGAAATCCCCAATTAGAGATCCTGAAAATTAAAGGAGAAATTAATAAGATTGAAAGCAAAAAAAAACTATAGAATTAATCAATAAAACTAAGAGCTGGTTTTATGAAAAAAACAATAAAATAGATAAAATATTGGTTAATTTGATTAAAAAAAAGAAAGAAGAAAACCAAATTACCAGTATCAAAAATGAAATGGGTGATGTTACCACCAATGAAGTGGAAATTAAAGCAATAATTAGGAAATATTTTGCCCAACTGTATGCCAATAAATTTGACAATCTAAATGAAATGGATGAATATTTACAAAAATACAAACTGCCCAGGTTAACAGAAGAAGAAATAAAATCCTTACATAAACCCATATTAGAAAAAGAAATTGAACAAGGCATTAATGAACTCCTTAAGAAAAAATCCCCAGGGCCAGATGGGTTTATGGGTGAATTTTACTAAACATGTAAATAACAATTAATTCCAATATTATACAAATTATTTGGAAAAATAGGTGAAGGAGTTCTACCAAATTCCTTTTATGACACAAATATGGTGGTGATACCAAAACCAGGCAAAGCAAAAACAGAGAAAGAAAATTATAGACCAATTTCCCTAATGAATATTGATGCTAAAATCTTAAATAAGATATTAGCAAGGAGATTACAGCAAGTGATCACCAGGATAATACACTATGACCAGGTGGGATTTATATCAGGAATGCAGGGCTGGTTCAACATTAGAAAAACTATTAACATAATCAACCACATCAATAAGAAAACCAACCAAAATCATATGATTATCTCAATAGATGCAGAGAAAGCTTTTGACAAAGTACAACACCCATTCCTAATAAAAACACTAGAGAGTTTAGGAATGGGGGACCTTTCCTTAGAATAATAAACAGTATCTACCTAAAGCCATCAGCAAGTATTATATGCAATGGAGATAAATTAGAGGCCTTCCCAATAAGATCAGGGGTGAAACAGGGATGTCCATTATCACCCCTATTATTTAATATTGTCCTAGAAATGTTAGTTTTAGCAATCAGAGAAGAGAAAGGAATTAAAGGAATTAGAAATAGGCAAGGAAGAAACAGAACTATCACTCTTTGCAGATGATATGATGGTATACTTAAAGAATCCTAGTGAATCAACTCAAAAATTACTTGAAACAATTAACAACTTTAGCAAAGTAGCAGGATATAAAATAAATCCACATAAATCATCAGCATTTCTATACATGACCAACAAAGTCCAGCAGCAAGAGATAGAAAGAGAAATTCCATTTAAAGTAACGGTAGATAGTATAAAATACTTGGGAGTCTACTTGCCAAGACAAACCCAGGAACTCTATGAATACAACTACCAAACACTCTTCACACAAATCAAATCAGATCTAAATAATTGGAAAGATATCAATTGCTCACGGATAGGCAGAGCTCATATAGTAAAAATGACAATACCGCCTAAATTAATTTACTTATTCAGTGCCATACCAATCAGACTACCTAAAAATTATTTTATACAGCTAGAAAAAATAATAACAAAATTCATCTGGAAAAACAAAAAATCGAGAATATCCAGGGAAATAATGAAAAAAAATTCACAGGAAGGTGGGTTAGCGGTACCAAACCTGGAGCTTTACTATAAAGCAGCAGTCATCAAAACTATCTGGTACTGGCTAAAAAATAGAGTGGTAGATCAATGGAATAGGCTAGGCTCAGGAAATGCAGTAGTAAATGACACTAGTAATGTAGTGTTTGATAAACCCAAAGACTCCAGCTTCTGGGATAGGAACTCAGTATTTGACAAAAACTGCTGGGAAAACTGGAAGATAGTATGGCAGAAATTAGGCATAGACCAACATCTTACACCTTATACTAAAATAAGGTCAAAATGGATACATGATTTAGACATAAGAGGTGATACCATAGGTAAATTAGGAGAGAAAGGAATAGTGTACCTATCAGATCTTTGGAAAGGAAAACAGTTTTTGACCAAACAAGAGATAGAGTATATTATAAAATGCAAATGGATGATTTTGATTATATTAAATTAAAAAAATTTTGTACAAACAGAAGCAATGCATCCAAAATTAGAAGGGAGGCAGAAAGCTGGGAAATAATTTTTGAGGCCAGTACTTCTGATAAAGGCCTCATCTCTAAAATATATAGGGAATTAAATCAAATTTATAAGAATCCAAGTCATTCCCCAATTGAGAAATGGTCAAAGGATATGAACAGGCAGTTTTCTGATGAAGAAACCAAAGCTATCTATTCCCATATGAAAAAATGCTCTAAATCTCTAATGATTAGAGATGCAAATTAAAACAACTCTGAGGTACCACCTGACACCTATCAGATTGGCTAAAATGACAAAAAAGGAAGATAATAAATGTTGGAGAAACTGTGGGAAAATTGGAACACTAATGCATTGTTTGTGGAGCTGTGAACTGATTCAACCATTCTGGAGAGCAATTTGGAATTATGCCCAAAGGGTGATAAAGCTGTGCATACCCTTTGACCCAGCAATTCCACTTTTAGGTCTTTTTCCCAAAGAAATCATGGAAGGGGGAAAGGGACCCACATGTACAAAAATATTTATAGCTGCTCTTTACGTGGTAGCAAGGAATTGGAAGTTGAGGGGGTGCCCATCAATTGGGGAATGGCTGGACAAGTTGTGTATCTGAATACAATGGAATACTATCGTGCTGTAAGAAATGATGAGCAGGAGGAGTTCAGAGAAACCTGGAGGGTCTTACGTGAGCTGATGATGAGTGAGATGAGCAGAACCAGAAGAACATTGTACACAGTATCATCAACATTGAGTGTTGACCTACTGTGATGGACTATATTCTTCTCACCAATGGAATGGTACAGAAGAGTTCCGGGGAACTCATGATAGAAGAGGATCTCCAAATCCAAGAAAAAAAAAAAGAACTGTGGAGTATAGATGCTAATTGAACCATACTATTTCTTTTATTTTGGGTGCTGTTGTTTTTTTTTTTTCTATTTTGAGGTTTTGCATCACTGCTCTGATTTTTTCTCTTGTAACAGGATTAATGCAGAAATAGGATTAATGTTACTTTGTGTATATATATATGTGTGTGTGTGTGTGTGTAATATATATATCTATATGGATTTGGATATGGATGTATGGATATATAGATATATAGATATAACCTATATCAGATTACCTGCTGTCTAGGGGAGGGGGGAGGGAGGGGAGGGAGGGAGAAAAATCTGAAATTGTAAAGCTTGTATAGGCAAAAGTTGAGAACCATCTTTACATGTAATGGAAAAAATAAAATACCTTATATGTAAAAAAAAAAGTAGTATCGATAGAAAATGACTATGGAAGTGTGAGTTCCATTCTGGATAATTCTCAGCTATGGATGAATTCAATATAGATAGCACACATTTTTGGAAATCCTTTGTAAACAGATGGAATCATTATGGTGAAATATTAGACAATCTAGAAAAAAACTTAAAATAGTATTAGGATAGTAACAGTTAATATTCTTAAGGAAACAAAAGCATATGTGTTCTCTGAAATGAATATTAAAATAAAATTTAATTTGTTGTGGCTGTCGTTATTGTTTTGTTGTTGTTTGTTTTTAAGTGGCTACCAGTGCTTTTAGTAAGTTTTCAGAGAACAGAATGACTTGCCCTAAAGATAATACCCCTATTGATTGACCATGTAATGCTTTGATTTTTCACTAAAACTGATTGTGATTTATCATCAATTTTTATCATTTATGATCTCTCTGCAGCATCTGACATCACTATCCACTCAATCTTCCCACATTATTTCTCTTTTCTGAATGAGTTGAGTACCTGACCATAATTTTTCTCTCTTCCCCAGTTCCTGCTCTCACATTGGGGGAACTTCAGTATACATACATATTCAATTCCTCAACCTACTCACCTTCCATGACATATTCCTCCACCTTACCTCAGCCATACACAAAGATGCTTATACCCTTTATCTTACTTTCGCCCACAAATGAACTTGCTTCATGTTCAAGAATTCTGAAATCTCCTTATCTGATCATAATCTATTGGCTTTCCACCTTTCCCTCTGCCTTCCCTTCCCAAAATCTATTCTTCATCCATGTCATGACCTCTTATCCTTTGATCCTTCTGTTTTCTCTTATGTTATCAATCCTTCACTAGTTACTCTCTTCTCTTTTCACTTTCTCAACTTCTTTATGAACCATTTCACCTCTACACTGTCCTATCATTGATTATGCCAGATCAGGCCTCCATCTTGGATAACCCTCACCATCTAGAACCTTGGCTCCAAAACATATGATGCTGAACAAAGGTGAGGAAAATCACACAACAGTTCTGATTAGGTCAACTACAACTTTATATTACATAACTTCGATTGGGCCCTCACTGCTGCTAAACAATCCTGCATTCTCTCCCTCCTTAAAAATGCACTAACCCACTCTCAGCAACAACTCTGCAAACATTTTGTTTCTCCTCAAACATCCCATTGCTCTTCCTGCCACTACTCTCTCAGCTAAGAATGTTGCCTCATATTTTACAGAAAACTTGAGGCCATTCATAGTAAAGTCCCTCTCCTCTGCTCTTCATCTCATATCACTAAAATATCTTTGGCCACTATCTCCTCCCTTCATCTGAGATTCACATGGAGAGGTGGCCCTATTCCTTACTAAGGCAAATCCCTCTACTTGCACCATTCCATCCTGTTTCCTCCAATAGTTTCCTACTTCTCTCATCCTCACTCTCTCACTTATTTTCAGTCTCTCCATTGCCTAGCTCCTTTCCTCCTGCCTACAAATATGCTCGTCCCTCCCCATCCTCAAAAAACTCACTTGATCCTTCCATTATCTGCTAACTACAGTACTATCTCTCATATACTTTCTAGTTAAACTCTTTGAGAAGACTACATACCATCCTCTCATTCTCGTAACTTCCTATGATTTGGCTTCTGACCTCATGACTCCACAGAACCTGTTATCTCCAAAGTTACCAATGATCTCAACTGCAAAATGCAATGACCTTTTCTCAGTCTTCATTCTTCTTTACTTCTCTGCTGTCTTTGACACCACTGATTACTCTCTTCTCCTTACTCTGACTGACTCTCAGTCATTGGGACACTATTTTCTCCTGGTTTTCCTCCTACCAATCAGATCACCCCTTTGTAGTCTCCTTGGGTGAGTATTTAGGTCACAGACTCTGACCATCTGTGGCCCCCAGGGCTCTATCCTTTCCCCTCTTTTCTTCTCCCTTTGTACTATTTAATTTGGTGATCTCATCAACTCTCTTGGACTTAATGAAGATCTATATTCCAGTGATTCTCAAATGTAACTACCTGCCCTAACGACTCTTCTGATCTCCAATCTTGCATTTCCAACTGCTTTTCAGACATCTCAAACAGAATGGCCAGTAGACATCTTAAATTCAACATGTCTAAAACTGAACTTATCTTTTATACACACACATACACACATATGCACATAGGCATATATCCACATATATTAGCTATGTAAAATAGATATGCAAAATAACTATATTTATATGTACCTATATTTATATAGGTACATATATTTATATCTATACACAGATAGATCTTGGCTAATCCTAACACAAATAATGAATTCTCTGATATGGTTATATGTATTCCAATTTATACTATTTAAAGTTATAATTATATTAAATATAATTATTTGCACTAGTTGGAACTTTGTTCAAAGTTATCAGGCAATTAAGATAATGGAGATATCCATGTAATGCTCCCCTAGAGAAGCTTGAGGATAGAGAGAATACTTTCAGGTAGAGGATAAGGGAAGGCTACATGGAAGAGGTGGCACTTGCACTATCTTGGTAGAGAATAGATTCCAGGGGCAGCTAGGTGGCACAGTGGATAGAACACCGGCCCTGGAGTCAGGAGGACCTGAGTTCAAATTCAGCCTTAGACACTTGACACTAGCTGTGTGACCCTGGGCAAGTCACTTAACCCTGAATGCCTCACCAAAAAATAATAATAATAATAATAATAATAAAAATGAGAACAGATTCTGAAAGTCAGAGGTGAGGAGGGAGGTGTATTCCAAGCCTTCATGATATCCTGCAAAAATGTGCTGATGTCGGAGACCATATGTTGAGAACATTTCTGTTTAAAATCCTCTCCATCAGAAACATCTCCAGGAAATATTTGTGGTAAACTTTTGGCTATGTCAGGGACTCTGATACACAGGCCCAATATTCTTTTATAATCAACCCTCAAGATGCTAATCCACTGTTGGTGGAATCGTGAAATGATCCAAATTCTGGAGAACAATTTGGAAATATGCCCAAAGGGCTATAGAACTGTGCATGCCCTTTGGTCCAGCAATACCACTGCTATGTTTACATCCCAAAGACATCTCCCAAAAGAGAAAAAGACCTATTTTTAAAACTTCATTTTATTTTATTTTTGCAGGGCAATGAGGGTTAAGTGACTTGCCCAGGGTCACACAGCTAGTAAATATCAAGTGTCTGAGGCCAGATTTGAACTCAGGTTCTCCTGAATCCGGGGCCAGTGCTTTATCCAATGTGCCACCTAGCTGCCCCAAAAAGACCTATTTGTACAAAAATATTTATAGCAGCTCTTTTTGTGGTGGCTAAGAATTGGAAATCAAAGGAATGCCCATCAATTGGGGAATGGCTAAACAAGCTGTGGTATATGATAGTGATGTAATGTTATTGTGCTATAAGAAATGACAAGCAAGATGATTTAAGAAAGGCCTGAAAAGAGATATGAATTGGTATATAGTGAAGTGAGCAGAACCAAGGGAACACTGTTCACAGAGACAGCAATATTGTTTGATGAAGAACTGCGAGTGACGATTATTCTCAAAAATACAATGATCCAAGGCAATCCCAAAGAACTATTGATGAAACATACTATCCACCTCCAAAGAAAGAATTGATATTGATGGAACAGACTGAAACATGCTATTTTTCACTTTCTTTCATTTTTTTCCCTTTTAATCAAGTTTGCTTGTACAAAATGACAAATATGGTAATGTATTACATAATCATACATGTACAACCCATATCTGATTGTTTGCTGCCTCAAGCGGGGGGGGGGGGGGAGGGGGAGAGGAGGGAGGGAAAGAGGGATAAAAATTGGAACCCAAAACTATAGATATAATCAACCCCCAAGTTCTATGTAATAATTTGGAATATTATGGTCAAATTGTATATAGATGATGCTGGAAAGTAGGTCACCTATTGAACCTATATGAATCTGTATTGATATTGAAATGCCGGGACAGCTAGGTGGCACAATGGATAAAGCACCGGCCCTGGATTCAGGAGTACCTGAGTTCAAATCTGGCTCAGACACGTGACACTTACTAGCTGTGTGACCCTGGGCAAGTCACTTAACCCCCATTGCCCCACAAAAAAAAAAAGAAAAGAAAAGAAAAAGATATTGAAATGCAAGGGGAATTTTTACCTTGACCAAGTAGATGCTACCTGAAGCCATGGCCTAAGTTACAGAGATTATTAATGGGACAGTATGATCCAATGGAAAGAACCTTGACTTTGGAGTCAAGGGAATTGTACGTGCTGCCAAAACTTAAAAATATGTTTCCTACCTCCTGTGATTCACCAAAAGTAAGATTCTATTTTTAGGGATTTCTTTTTATTTCCCTTTTCATCTTGTAGTTTTTGTAGTTTAGTCATTTTATGCCTCACAAAGTACCTCACATGATGCCTTGCATAGAGCAGATACTCAATAAATATCATTGTGGGAATGAATGGTTTTTCATCAAAACACACAAGCACACCAGTGTTTCCTCAGATACATCTATCCATCTTAGCTATCCCTAATCAGACACAATTTCATCCAGTAGGCTCTATGTGTGACACCTGCTTGTTCTTTTTCCCGGGAAGCTGTTACTTTGCCAACAGAATGACTGGGTTCCCTCACAGCTGCACCAATTAGTTTCTGTCTGGAAGCAGTGACAATGGTGATATTTTCAGGATGAATGATAGACCTACTGGAGGGCCCACAAATCAAAGTGTCAGTGGGTTTTTTTCTTCTCTTTTGCTTTCTTTTATGTCATCTGTGTGTGCGTGTGTGTTATTTTTCTCCTACAAAAATATCTTTTGAAGGCGACTGGAATCTTTTCAAGTTTCCCTAAATAAAGAAGTTGATCTCTGATAGATTTCACCATATTCTCAGGCTAGGATTCATTGTGTACATGTTGCTGTCCTGACAAGGAAAGTGCTTTGAAAGGAAAGTCATCAGTGATTTAAAAGAGCTAGTGATATTAAGGAAGCAAGCATGAGAGGCAAGTCAGAACATGCTGCAAGTTATTGTGTCACCTGCAGGAATACATTTTACATGGGTGTTCTGAGAGTCAGTTCAGTAAGCTAACACTAAATTCTAACAGCTTAAAAAAACTAATGCTTTTGGGAAACTCTTGTATCCATCTTCTTCAGAGTAATAGGCTCAATTGAAATTGGTGGATTTTTTTTTCTTATTTTCTATTTTCTACTTTATTGTTTTAATCAATCAGATGAAATTGTGATAAAACCAGATTGTAAGGAAGGGCAATTTCTTGGTCAGCTATGTATGATAGGAAGCCGATTTTCAATCAGTTAAGGAATCAGTCTAGTCCAATCTATGATAATCGTCAATCAATTATAGCAAAGTATGATGGGAAATTGAGGCAGTATGGCTTTTTGGAGAGTGTTGGAGATGGGTTCAAATCCAACTGCCAACATTTCTTGTTAGCTCTATGACCCTAAGCAAATCATCACCCTTCTTAAGGATGATCATTTGTCTTTCCTAGCTCACAGGGCTGTTGTGTGGAAAGTGCTTTATAGATTAAGTACCTTATAAATGTAGCTATTAAGTATTTAATGAAGAATAGAGGAGCATTCCTTGAGATATTTGAGAAGCACAATTAACTTGGCATTTACTTTAAATTCTAACTGATTTATTTTTTTGTTTGTTTTTATATCACCTTTGTACTAGTTACCTCAAAAGCCATCACTTGTAACAAACAAAAAAGAAAGGGGGAGAAAGCTGTTCATCAAAACTAAGCAACATATATGCCAGATATGTAACCCATACTACCCCCATCCTTCAAGAGAAGGGAGGGAAAAGGATTTTCTTTTTTAGATATCTTCTTTATATATCTAAATTTTTCTGAAGATTTTTTTTACCATTTCTTTTTTCTAAAGTATGATAAAAACCAGCTATTCTACCGTGGCGTTGCTGAGAACAACTTTTTTATTCATTTATAAAGTAGGAATAAACCTATAGTTAGCATGACAAACAAGAAATGGAAAATTACTTTAAAATGCAGAAATATGTTAATAAAATTATTAGAGGAAATAAACATTTCAAAGGTTATCTTCAATAATGTAATTATGTTGATTCTCATTCCTCCAGTACAAAAACATGTCTATATTAAAAATGGATTTTTTTTCAGAAAAAATATCACTGAATTATAATTCTGTTGTCAGATCAAATGGTTTCAGTTGAGAAGATAAGGTGGCTTTTCATGCTGCTGGTCTGGGCTGAATATTTGACTACTCAGAGTTAACTGTGATCAACCACTATGAGAAGTCATTCAATAAGAATTTATTTTTGTTGTTGTTGTTGTTGTTCAGTCATTTCAGTCATGTTTGACTCTGTATGACTCCATTTAGGGTTTTCTTGGCAAAGATACTGGAGTGATTTGCCATTTCCTTTTCTATCCCATTTTACAGAAACTGAGGCAAATAGGGTTAAATGAGTTCCCCAGGGTCACACAGCTAGTAAGTATCTGAGGTTGGATTTGAACTCAGGTCCTCTTGATTCCAGGCTTGACACTCTATTCATTGTGCCACATAGCTATCCCAAGTATTTATTAAGCACCACTCTATGGCAGGCACTATGTGAGGTGAAGACAGAAAAGGGGAAGCCTGGACTTCTAATTGGATGCATCTTCAGGTAGTGTGGTTCTTCTGCAAAGAGTGAAAGATTTGGACTCAGATGTCTGTTCAGTTACTGGCTCAGCTATTATCCATGTGACCACTGAACATTTTGTGCCTAAGTTAAATGAGTTTAATAATAATAATGTTAAACAATACGTTAAATGTAGGATGAGGGGGTTGGATTAGGTGACTTTTAAAAAATATATCATATTTTATTTTTCCCCAATTATATGTTAAAACAATTTTTAACATTTAGTTTTTCTTTTATAGTTTTAAATTCCAAATTCTATCCTTCCCTCTCTCCCTCCCTTTGCCCCGCTCTGCGATGGTAAGCAGATACAGGTTATACATGTTCAAGCACAAAAAACTTTTCCATATTTGACTAGGTGACTTTTAAGAGTCTTTCCACTTCTAAATCTTCAATCCTATGACCCACTGAATAAATAATCCCAACTGTGGTAGCCTGGCCTTGATCATCTGAAGAAGGCAAGAGAATCTGCCCTTATATTTCATTTTGTGTTTTTAGATATAATACATAAAACAATAATGAAGTTAAACAGTATGTTTTGAGGGTTGATGTTTTACAAAAGTATCTTTTCTTTGTTTTGAAAATACTGCCTATTTCTAATTGGCAAAAGATCAAAATATTCTCCATTATTAAGAATTTTTGTATTCAGGAAAGGCAATAGAGTTAATAGGCTTTGTGTACCTACATGTAAGATGAATCCAGCAGAGTTACTAGTTGGCATGCATGATGAAGGGAAAAAGAGCCTTGGATTTGTGGTTGGGGGGGGTGTCCATAGCCTGACTCTAAGTATGCCACTTAATCTCCATCTTCCTGAATTTTCTCACCTATAAAATGAGGCAGTTCACCTAGGTGATTTCCAAGGTGCCATCCAATTCAAAATCCCATGAACCCTGTGGTATATTATTTACAATATCAAGACATAGAACTAGTGTTAGCTGCACAAAATTAAATTCACTGCTTAATTCCAAGTGGCTGAAGTGTCAGCATTAAAGTGATCCTGCTCACAAAAGGGAAACTGAAGAGTGCAAAGTATCATAAGGAGTCTTTGTGTTTTGCTGGTCATGTTGTTGCATAGAACCATCAGAGCAAAACCTTATTCTGTGGGCTTTAAAGGAAAGGTCACTGTATTGCTCCTCATTTTCTTTGCTCTGTTCTCCCAATACCAATGTCAGCTTCAAGTAATATTTTATTACCTTTTCTTTTATTTTCCTCTCTTTCAAGGTAAGTAAGGATCTAAGAACTTCTTTCTTCTATGTGGTTATTTCTCAAAGATTTGTTATCCTATCCTACTCTTTTTTTTAATATTCTGTAGAAATGTGTGTATACATACATGTATGTAGATGTGTGTGTATATTTTGCTTCCCCTTTCTTGTGGTGCCTGTTATATGCTGTTGTCACTCAGTTGTTTCTGTCATGTCTGACTCTTCATGCCCCTGTTTGGGGTTTTCTTGGCAAAGATACTGGAGTGATTTGCCATTTCCTTCTCCAGCTCATTTTACAGATGAGGAACCTGATTTGCCTAGGGTCACATAACTAGTAAGTTTCTGAGGTCAGTTTTGAACTCAGGTCTTCCTAACTACAGACCCTACCCTGCCTGCCTCATAGAAAGTGCTTTATAAATGCTTGTTGACTTCCTTCTCACATTGAATGACGTAGGAACTTTGCATAATCACTGAAAATTCCACCTCAGACCAGCACTATGAAAACTTATTCTCTCAGATACAACCATTTGGATAGTATCGTAATTCAGTGATGAGTCTTTTTCTGAAAAAAAAAATCCATTTTTAAGAGAGTGTAGTGTACTACAGAGGAATGAGGATCAAGATATTGAAGATGTGTTCCGAAAAGTATCTTTTCTGTAATAATTTTATTAATATATTTCTGTATTTTAAAGTAATTTTCTACTTCTTGCTCATCACACTGAAGATAAGCTTAGTCCTACTTTACAAATTAATGAGAAAGTTATCAGAAAGGCTACTAGAATAACTGATTTTTATTGTATTTTAGAAAAGTTAAAATTGTAAAAATCATCTGAAATATACATTTATATTTGTGTATATATGTGTGTAAACATATCATCTATCTATCTATCTATCTATCTATCTATCTATCTATCTATCTATCTATCTATCTATCTATCTATCATCTTTCCATAATCTATCTTTCCCTTGGCTTTTTTGTCTTTCAATAGGGTTAATATCAGTTCCTGACACTGTTAAATAAAGGTGAGATTAAAGAAATACCTGTGCTTAGCTATGAGATTCAAATAAGTAAATGTAGGGAAAAGGGACCAAAGAAATCTGATTTTGGTACTTCCAGATCTCACTAGTTTGCAAATAATTTAATATTATATTCATTATTTAAGAATGATCTGGTCTAGGCTAGCCAAGGCCAATTCTTGCAATTACTATCACCATTATATAAGTTCCTCTGTGATGCTTAGCAAAGTCAAAGAATACACAGCTATAATATGCCTCCTACAAACCAAGTACATAATTTTGTTGTGTTTGAATTGTTTCATGAAGGTATAAAAATAATAATAAAAAACCATCATTTTAATTTTTAAAATTAATTAACATGCATTTTTAAATACTTAACTATGTGTCGAGCACTGTGTTTTGCATTATTTGCCAATACAAACTTTGAGGGGATAACTCAAGTTACTTGAGAAAGCTGATTGTTAAATGTTTAATGCCAAATTTTCATTATTTATTTATTTATTTATTTTTGGTGAGAGGGCAATGAGGGTTAAGTGACTTGTCCAGGATCACACAGCTAGTAAGTGTCAAGTGTCTGAGGCTGCATTTGAACACAGGTTCTCCTGAATCCAGGGCCAGTTCTTTATCCACTGCGTCACCTACTTGCCCCCTCATTGTTAAATTTTTACCTTGGAAATCATAAAATGTTACAAATCAGGGCTGGATTTATTGGGGTTTTTTTTGGTTGTCTAGACTTAAGAAAGTAATGGAGAAAATATTAATAATTCAGATTAAGCTTAAAAGTGTCTTATATACTACCCCCCTGCCCCCCAGAGAGCTGATTATTAAACATTTACCGACAAACCACTGGGTGTATTGGGAAAGACACTAAACAGAACCAAATGACCTGCATTTTACTCTTGGCTTTGTCACTAATTAGCTGTGTAATCTTAGATAAGACCCTTGACCTCTATGATACTGAGTTTCATCTGTAATATAGCTCTTACTTCATGGAATCATAGTATCATAGATTTAAAGGTGGGAGAGGCCTTAAAGGTCACCTAATCCAACCCTCTCATTTGACAGATAAAAAATATAGATATCAAAGACATGAAATAATTTGTTCAAGGTCATATGGGTGGTAGTCCTGGAATTCAAGTTCCTCTGACTCCAATGTTCTATCCATTTTACTGTGCTGCCTTCCCTTCACAAGGTTGCTCTGCAGAAGACACTCTGTATCCCTTATAGTTCTATAGAAATGTTATAAAAATGGACAAATTCAGGCTAACATCTTCTATCTGATTGTGTAAAGCAAACACTTTTGAGTTTACAATAAAATGAGCATACTATGATGTTACAGTTAGCCTTTTTTACTGCAACATCATTTATTATATCATCATCATCAATTAGTATGTTCCTAAATGTCCATATGTGTATAATTGTGATAAATAACATCTAAAAATTGCATGTCATTTTGCAGTTTATAAAGTATTTGTATTGTTGGATATTAGAATATAACTTTTGCATCTGCCTCTCTCCTACAAACAGAATCAATAAACAGATCAGAGAAATTATAATATTTTATAATATCTCCTACCATTTGTTCCCATACCTGTCCTCCTACAAAATATAATAACAGATCAGAGAACATGGTTAAGAATCAGATCAGAGAATTTAATATCTCCTACAAGACAAACCAGATCAGAGACAGACAGAAAAAAACATAATATCAATTTAATATTTTGTCCCAAGAAGAAATATATAACACATGATCATATGTGTGGAGTCTCCCCTCCTAAGAGAGAAACTCAAAACTCCCCTTCTTTCTAAGGTTTTTTAAGGTTTCTTGGCTCACAGGTTACAGAATAACTTCATTAGCATGATACTGATCAACCCATTTCAAATGTGAATCAGTTAAAGAATACAAATCAATTTAACAGCTCAACTTAAAGCAGATGCTATGGATAGATAGGTGGAAACAGGAGTGGTAAAAGGAGGTCTCTCTTTACTTCCAGAGGAAAGAAGATAGTGAATGGGAATTTCAAAGGGGCATTTGAGTTTGTTTATTCTCTTGGAGAAAGTAAATAGGGACTGTCTGGTTCACTTTGAAGTCTTTGGGCAAAGGACATTTTGCTCCTATTAATTCAAGGTCTCATAAAATCCATTTGGATAGTAAGGTACCACCATAAAATCCAGGTGTTTCATATACTCATATTAACAGTATGTATATTCTCTCACTTTATCCTCCCAGCAATACTGGTGTTAATGTTGTTCATTAGGTCCAACTCTTTGTGACTCCATGGGGTATAGCATACCAGACATTTATATCATCCACTATCTCCCAAAGTCAGTTTCAGTGCATTCTCATTACTTTCACCATGCTATCTATCCTT
The DNA here is from genome assembly GCF_019393635.1 of Dromiciops gliroides. NCBI lineage: Eukaryota > Metazoa > Chordata > Mammalia > Microbiotheria > Microbiotheriidae > Dromiciops > Dromiciops gliroides. The sequence continues at coordinate 206,223,355 of NC_057863.1, forward strand.
CTCACCCTCTGCTATCAGCTTCTCCTTTTGCCTTTAACCTTTCCCCAAATCAGGGTCTTTTCCTTTTCCTTTTCCTTTCCTTTCCTTTCCTTTCCTTTCCTTTCCTTTCCTTTCCTTTCCTTTCCTTTCCTTTCCTTTCCTTTCCTTTCCTTTCCTTTCCTTTCCTTTCCTTTCCTTTCCTTTCCTTTCCTTTCCTTTCCTTTCCTTTCCTTTCCTTTCCTTTCCTTTCCTTTCCTTTCCTTTCCTTTCCTTTCCTTTCCTTTCCTTTCCTTTCCTTTCCTTTCCTTTCCTTTCCTTTCCTTTCCTTTCCTTTCCTTTCCTTTCCTTTCCTTTCCTTTCCTTTCCTTTCCTTTCCTTTCCTTTCCTTTCCTTTCCTTTCCTTTCCTTTCCTTTCCTTTCCTTTCCTTTCCTTTCCTTTCCTTTCCTTTCCTTTCCTTTCCTTTCCTTTCCTTTCCTTTCCTTTCCTTTCCTTTCCTTTCCTTTCCTTTCCTTTCCTTTCCTTTCCTTTCCTTTCCTTTCCTTTTCCTTTCCTTTCCTTTCCTTTCCTTTCCTTTCCTTTCCTTTCCTTTCCTTTCCTTTCCTTTCCTTTCCTTTCCTTTCCTTTCCTTTCCTTTCCTTTCCTTTCCTTTCCTTTCCTTTCCTTTCCTTTCCTTTCCTTTCCTTTCCTTTCCTTTCCTTTCCTTTCCTTTTCCTTTCCTTTCCTTTCCTTTCCTTTCCTTTCCTTTCCTTTCCTTTCCTTTCCTTTCCTTTCCTTTCCTTTCCTTTCCTTTCCTTTCCTTTCCTTTCCTTTCCTTTCCTTTCCTTTCCTTTCCTTTCCTTTCCTTTCCTTTCCTTTCCTTTCCTTTCCTTTCCTTTCCTTTCCTTTCCTTTCCTTTCCTTTCCTTTCCTTTCCTTTCCTTTCCTTTCCTTTCCTTTCCTTTCCTTTCCTTTCCTTTCCTTTCCTTTCCTTTCCTTTCCTTTCCTTTCCTTTCCTTTCCTTTCCTTTCCTTTCCTTTCCTTTCCTTTCCTTTCCTTTCCTTTCCTTTCCTTTCCTTTCCTTTCCTTTCCTTTCCTTTCCTTTCCTTTCCTTTCCTTTCCTTTCCTTTCCTTTCCTTTCCTTTCCTTTCCTTTCCTTTCCTTTCCTTTCCTTTCCTTTCCTTTCCTTTCCTTTCCTTTCCTTTCCTTTCCTTTCCTTTCCTTTCCTTTCCTTTCCTTTCCTTTCCTTTCCTTTCCTTTCCTTTCCTTTCCTTTCCTTTCCTTTCCTTTCCTTTCCTTTCCTTTCCTTTCCTTTCCTTTCCTTTCCTTTCCTTTCCTTTCCTTTCCTTTCCTTTCCTTTCCTTTCCTTTCCTTTCCTTTCCTTTCCTTTCCTTTCCTTTCCTTTCCTTTCCTTTCCTTTCCTTAGCAATAAACATTTGTTTTGTTTTTTTCCAGTTACATGTAAGGGTAGTTTTCAACATTCATCTTCATAAGATTTAGAGTTCCAAATTTTTCTCCCTCCCTCCCTCCCTTTCCTCCCCCCTCCACAAGATCGCAACCAGGTTATATATGTACAATCCACAAGTGCTCTTTTTATCAGTTCTTTCTATGGGGGTGCATAGTAAGCTTCCTCATTAGTTCCTTGGGATTGTATTGGATCATTGCATTGCTGAGAGTAGTTAAGTCATTCACAATTGCTCATTGAACAATACTGCTGTCACTATGCACAATGTCCTCCCAGCTCTGCTCACTTCACTATATAACGATGTTAATTAGTCTTTCCAGGTTTTGGGGGGGATCATCCTGTTTGTCATTTCCTGTAGCACAAAACCATTCTGCTACAATTCTGCACAGCTTTTTCCATCATTCCTCATTTGATTGGCATTCCCTTGATCCTCAATTCTTAGCCTCCACGAAAAGTTGCTATAAATATTTTTTGCACAATTTCCCCCCTTTTCTCTTTTTCATGATTACTATTGTTAACTGTTTCCCTTCCATCCTATTCCCTTCCCCATGATATTTATTCTATTATTCATCTTCTTTCATCCTATCACTCTTTAAAAGGGATTTGCTTCTGTCTCTCCCCTCCCCCACTCTGCCCTTCCTTCTTTTGCCCCTCTCTCTTTATCCCTTTCCCCTCCTATTTTCCTCCAGGGTTAGAGAGATTACTCCACCCAATTGAGTGTGTACATTATTCCCTTTTTAAGACAATTCTAATGAGATTGAGGTCTTTGAGCCAATTCTGATGAGTGTTAGGCTCTTTTACTGCTCAGATTAAATAGATTACTCCACCCAGTTGGATGTCTGTGTTAGTCCCTCCTGATGAGTTTAAGGTCTTTGAGCCTTTTCTGATGAGTATAAAATTCATTTACTGCCCTGCTCCTCTCCCATCTCTTCCCCCACTCCATAAGCCTTTTCCTGTTTCTTTCATGTAGGATTTCACCTCTGCCCTTCTCCCTCCCCCAGTGCATTCCCTTCACCCCTCAATTAACCCTAAAGTTGTCATCACCTAGCTAGGTGACACAGTGGACAATGCATCACCCTTGGACCCCAGGGGTATCCCAGCCAAAACCTGGCCTCGGACACAAGACAGTTGCCCACTGTATGACCCCAGGTATATCCCCCAGCTTCAATTTTTTATGGTTCTCTAGGGTCTTGTATTTGAAAGTCAATTTTGCCATTCAGTTCAGGTCTTTTCATCACAAATATCTGAAAGTCTTCTTTTTCATTAAAGTCCCATTTTTTCGGCTAAAAGATTATGCTGAGTTTTGCTGGGTAGGTGATTCTTGGCTGTAATCCCATTTCCTTTGCCCTCTGGAATATCATATTCCATGCCCTCCAGTCCTTTAATGTAGAAGCTGCTAGATCTTGTGCTATCCTGACTGAGGCTCCACAGTACTTGAATTCTTTCTTTTTGGCAGCTTGCAATATTTTCTCCTTGACCTGAGAGCTCTGGAATTTGGCTATAATATTCCTAGGAAGTTTCCTTTTGGGATATCTTTCTGGAGGTGATCAGTGGATTCTTTCAATTTCTATTTGATCTTCTTCTTCTAGAATTTCAGGGCAATTTCCCCTGAGAATATCTTGGAAGATGATGTCTAAGCTCTTTCCTTGATCATGGTTTTCAGGTAGACCAATACTTTTCAAATTATCTCTCCTGGACCTATTTTCCAGGTCAGCAGTTTTTCCCAGAAGATACTTCACATTGCCCTCTATTTTTAAAATTCATTTGGATTTGCTTTATTGTGTCTTGGTTTCTCATAAAGTCACTGGCTTCCATTTATTCAATCCTCATTCTTAGACAATTATTTTCATCAGAGAGCTTTTGTACCTCCTTTTCAATTTGGCCAATTTGACTTTTCAAGCTGTTGACTTTTTCTCATGTCTTTCCTGCATCACCCTCATTTCTCTTTCCATTTTTTCCTCTACCTCTCTAACTCTATCTTCAAAGTCCTTTTTGAGCACCTCTATGGCCTGAGACCAATTCATATTTTTCTTGGAAGCTTTAGATATAGGGGCTCTGATGTTGACATCTTCCTCTGAGGGTGCACCTTGGTCTTCCTTGTTACTGAAGAAACTTTCTATGGTCCTCACCTTTCTCTGTCTGCTTATCTTGCCTTTCTTTTACTTGACTTTTAGCTCCTTAAAGTGGGGCACTGTTTCCAGGCTGCAGTATCCCAAACTTAAGAAGTCCCAGGTGTATGAATTAAGGAGGATCAGGTTCTTCACTTGCCTGGCCTGTTTCCTGGTCCATAGATGACTCCAGACCAACTTGTTAATCAACCAGCTTTGTGTGTTGTGGTTGTTAGCTCTGATGAGCCTGTGCCCCTCCCCAACCTGGGCCTACCTCCTGGTTCTCAGCAGGGGTGAAAAATCCAACTTCTGCCTCAGCACCAGCATAGACCCCTGTAGTCTCCCCCCTACCCAGGGCTCAGCCCTCTCACTAGACTGTGAGCTTAGTTCCAGATGACACTGGTGCTTCAGCTGATTTAGAGGCTCTGGGGGTCTCCTTCTCTGGTGAAGCCTTCCTGGGACTGGATCTATGTCAGGGTGACTGTGGGGTTGGGCTTGACTCCTGTATCAGCAAAGCAGCTCCCTCCTTCTGACCTTCCAAGCCATTCTTGGTTAGAAGATGATTTCAGCACATTCTTCTGTGAGTTTTGCTGCTCCGGGCATTTTCCTATGGCAATATTTGGATGTTTTTTGGAGGTATCATGTCATAAGTTCGAGAGCTCACTGCCTTTCCTCAGCCATCTTGGCTCTGCCCCAGAAATCTCAGGGTCTTTTTCAATGAAGCCCATCTTCTCATTATGTGGCTAAGGCATTTAAGCTTCAGTTTCAGTATGACCCTCCAGTGAAGAGCCTGAACTAATATCTTTAAATATTGATTGATTTGACCTGTCCAAGGGACTCTCAAAGTCTTCTCCAGCACAATTCAAAAGTGTCGATTATGTGGTGCTCAGTTTTCCTTATAGTACAACTCTTATCAGGCATCCATTGCATACTGACCATATGAGCTTTTGTCAGCAAGTTGGTGTCTCTGCTTTTTAACATGCTGTCCAGATTGGAGGTCTGAAGGGCAGAGCGATAAATGGTTCCCAAAGCTTTCCTTTTTATAGAGGGCTCAGAACTTTCCAGTTAAGTCTTCATTTTCCATCAGCTACTGTGCTTGGTTTCCACTCTGGAAATATCAAGACTCCATGCTACATATATTACTTTCTGGTGCATCTCTTTTCAAACTTCCTTTTGTGTATAGTCATCCCCCATTTGATTATAAGTTCCTTGAGGGCATAAACTGTTTCTCTCTCCCTCTTTTTATTTGTATCTATAGTGCTTAGCAGAGTACCTGGAAGGGAAGTAAATGCTTATTGACTACTGAACTTGTCACTTTCCATAAAGAAAAGATCTCGTGATACCTATATCATGAATATAAGGGAGAATATAATAGAATAGAAGGGAGTCTCTGGAGGAGGGAAAGAAGTACCTTGATGCAGCAGGCAACAATATACATTTCTTATATGGGAACATAGACAGGTGGGACATAGAAAAACTGGAGAAAGTATCTAAGGAAAGATAAGAAAAGCAAGAAATACATTGAAGATTTGTAGGAAATGAGAGACCAAGGCAGTGAGAAGCCAAATTGCAGACTAGTGTAATGATTGGAATGACGCCACCTGCTGGAGACTTACTGTAGAAGAGTTCCACCCATGAAGCGAAGGTCTTTGAGGGCAAGACCAGGAGTCTTTTCTTTGGCGTCAGGAAGTGACGAGGGCTAGTGGGAGGAGGAAGGAAGAGAGTGGCGCTCGGTCTCAGGCTCTTTCCTTTGGACTCTGGTGGAGAGGGGAGCTAGAAATGCGCTCTCCCTTTAATAGATAGGAATCTAGGCCTTTCTTCTCTCTTTACCAAATTCTTATTCTCCTTAATAAATGCTTAAAAGTCTAACTCTTGCTAAAGCTTATAATTTATTGGCGACCACTCATTAGATATTTTAGACAGACTAGCTAGAATTTTAGCCCTTAACACTAGTGGTACAGCAATATTTTTGATTATGTACTTCTAGTAGTAAAAATAACAACAAACCATGCTGCCCTATATGTATATATTTTATTATTTATAAATTATAAACTTCTAATAGCATACTGAAATATGCATATCAAAACTTACCCCGAAGACAGAAATTGTAAAAAATAATTAGATTAATAGGAACTAATAAATGATTCTAGATTTAGTAGGAAGTCACTGGAATAGGGGAGTGATCTGGTCAGATCTGCATATAGGAAAAGTATTTTGGCATCTCTATGGCAGATGGACTGGAGAGAGGAGAGACATGAGGCAGAGGGGACAACTAGGAAGCCATTGTGACAGTCCAGGAAGGAAGTAATAAGGATCTGAGTTAGCATGGTGGATGAATGGGTGGAGAGAAATGGGCAGATGTGAGAGTTATTAAGAATGCAGAAGTAGGGGGCTAGATGGTGCAGTGGATAGAGCACCGGCCCTGGAGTCAGGAGTACCTGAGTTAAAATCCGGCCTCAGACACTTAATACTTAATAGCTGTGTGACCCTGGGCAAGTCACTTAACCCCAATTGCCTCACTAAAAAAAAAAAAAAAGAATGCAGAAGCAAACATTTAGCAACTGATTAGATATGTGCAATGAAGTTGTGAACCCAGAAGGTTGGAAGGACAGTTCTTCCCAAGACAATCATGTAAGTTAGTTTAGGAGAAGGGCAGATTTAGAAGGAAAGATAATATACTGAGATCCCTGATAAAAATCACAACTCACTCCTGCCTACTCTTTCTGTGTGACTCATCTGAATATGAAAAATGAGGAGATGGGTTTTTTACTCACTAGTCATTGTGTTTAGTAATTTTTCAGTCATGTCTGTCTCTTCGTGACCCCATTTAGGGTTTTCTTGGCAAAGATAGTGCAATGACTTGCCATTTCCTTCTCCAGCTCATTTTACAGATGAGGAAACTGAAGCCAACAGAGTTAAGTGACTTACCCAGGGTCACACAGGTGGTTAGTGGATGAGGCCAGATTTGAACTCTCTAGTCATTTGTTGGAGCACAAAGTCCTTAGAGTGCTAGGGTAGTGACCTAATGGGTCAAAAAGTGTGAGAATAAATGCCACCAGGCACTTTTACAGCTGCCACTATGTGTGTCTCTATAGTGAGATTAGAATATACCTGCCCTGAGGGAGCCAGTGTCTGGCACAGAAGAGGAGACATTGAGTTTTTACAGGGTAGATGGAGGAGGCAGAGAGAGGCATGGGGAGTAGATGAGGGAAAGGATGGATGTGTTTGAAATGACTTGATCAATTGGCTATTGTGGGGAAGGTGGGATAAGACCCATCATTCAACCCCCTGATAGCTTGATAACACACCTCTTGGGGTCAAAATAAGGGACAATTAGTACAGACTTTAATTTGTATTTCTCAGAAAAGATGTAGTGATACAAGAAATATAAGGTATGACCTTATGCATAAAGAGTAGAAAGTTGTTCATGTGGAATGGTTTGAGGAGTATTGTAGTTTAAAAAGAAAAAAAAAACTTAATCATATCTAATTTAATAAGGGCCATCCCATGGGGTGCTCTTAGAGATGTTCTTACTTTTCCTGTTCAACCAAATGGGAACTTTGGGGCCAACTTCCAGCTACATGTAAATTATCGCTGAAAGGCTTGTTCCTTGCGATGACAGTGTGATTCCCTCATTAGTTGCTGATAACTCAGTGGCTCTTTTAAAAGGAAAGACATCTTCCAGTTCAGCTTCTCATGCTTTGACTCTCCTGTGTGATGAGCAGTATGCTATGTCTCTAAATGACCCATAGATGAATACAGAAGATGGATTATGCTTTTTTCCATCACCACTACCACTTGGGACACTGGCTCAACTAAGCAAGTTTGTGCCTGGGGGCCTGGTTGTTGTTTCCATTTTGTTTTTCCTTTACTGAGTAGGTGATTAGACATTCTTCTTGAGGTGAAGATGTTCAGACTTGGAAACGACCTCATGAGTCAAAGAGAAGTGAAGGTCCTAAGTCTCAGTGAATCAGAGCTGACTGGCATCCCAGAGGGAAGTCTTGGGTAACTACTCCAACATTCTTGCAGAAAATGGTCAGCAAAAATATATTGGCTCAAGTCTGGCCATTTCATCAGCAGACATAGACTGAGGCTTGGTTGCTTGTATAGGGCAGAGCTAAATTGCAATATAAAATGCCTCAATCCCACAAATTGTTTTATGTTTTGTTGAGATTTAAGTATCAGTTTCCTTGAAGATTGTAACAGGTTAAATTATTGAATAGATAAATTACTAAATCCTGCTTTAAGTTTTGTATATTCTTGTGTTTAGTATTCCTTTTGTGCACCTGTTCCTTGTCTGATTCATATTATACACTGAGTACCTTTCTGCTCCCCCTTTAGGGGAAGCCCTAGACATGAGCCATAATCTAACCAAATATACATTTTCCTTGAAGTGCTAGGGTAGTGATCTAGTGAGCCAAAGAGTGTGAGAAATAGAAACCTAGCCCTTTTCGTTAGAGGCCAGACTCCCCCAGGATTGAACATAAGCCCAAACCATATGTATGTGTCTAGAGTAGAAAGATATGGTAAAGGGAATGGTGCTCCAGCCCCTGTAGACCAAGCAAGAGGCATTTTCTTTATGTTAAACTAAAAAAAAAACAGAAGCAAATAGTATTTTTCAGATTTGAATTAAATTTTTGTGCTCAAAAAATCCTTTTCCTCTAGCCACCTTGTGACTGGAAATTCCAGTATTAGAGATTTATTTATTCCCTTGTGTTACTTAAAGCAATATTCCAAGAGAGATATAAATATCACTAAAGGAAATGATTATCGGCAGTCAATACCTTAGTATTTTATGGTATCAATAACTTGGTGGATCTAGCATATCTTTCCCAGTGTATTAGTTTCTGAAAATAACTCCCTATATTAATTTCTTTGGACAAAAATGTTCATCAAATACCTACTCTCTGCAAAGTCCTAAGAATGAGATACATAGCAAGTGAGTTATGATATGAAGGAGAACAGAGAAGGAGACAGAATCCAGGATTGAGTTGGGTACCTCAATAAGTATTTCTTGATATTTGAAGCAATAAAAAGCCAACAATTGCTTGTGCAAAGGTGGAGGGTAAGACTGAAAGGTCAAGATGAAAGCTTTACCTATTTCACAATTTTATCTGAAGCTAGTCTTGAGGAATTATAGTAAAGGTGGGTAGTGGCAAGCAATAGCATTGTGTGGATGTGGAGAGAGAACTTTGTTGGAAGTTAGTATCTCTGGGTTCTAGTTCTGGATCTGCCATCAAGCTCCGTGAATGCAGATGTAACAGGGATATGTTTGAAAGAATTCACTACAGTTCCCATGAGGCTCTGGTTCTCAAGAGCAGGCCTGTTTGAAGTTCCCAGTACTTCATTCCCTATGAGATAGTATAGCTACCTATGGTGCTTGGTGATTGTATCAGGAGGGTGATAGAGACTTCTAGGAAGAAAACGAAGAGAATTGTGTGGAAAACTAATCATGGTAATACAGGAAGTGAGCAACTGCCTGCAGTGTGGGCTGACTGCCTTATGATCAGCACAAGCTGAGGTGAGGGCAAGGGGAGAGAGAGAGAGAGAGAGAGAGAGAGAGAGAGAGAGAGAGAGAGAGAGAGAGGAAGAAGGAGGAGAGGAGGTGAGAAGAAGAAGAAGAAGATGAAGATGAAGAAGCAGCAGAAGAAGCAGAAGCAGAAGAAGCAGAAGCAGAAGCAGCAGAAGAAGCAGAAACAGAAGCAGAAGCAGAAGCAGAAGCAGAAGCAGAAGAAGAAGAAGAAGAAGAAGAAGAAGAAGAAGAAGAAGAAGAAGGAGGAGGAGGAGGAGGAGGAGGAGGAGGAGGAGGAGCATGAGGAGGAGGAGGAAGAGGAGGGGGAGATGGGAGCAGAGGGCAGGGGAAGGGAGGGGAAGAGATCTCCTGCTACTATGACTGGTAAAAGGAGGCCTAATTGTATATGAGTAAATCTCCCCCAACATTTGGAATTCTTTCTTGCACTACAGCACAGATTTCAGAATAGATTACAGCTAGGTCTTGATTAGTGTGAATAATGAATCCCCTTGTCACATGTATTTGAATTTGTGCATTAAAATAACATGACCACTTCAGGGAATTCATTATGCACTAATTGGTACCTAACTGTATTTCCCACATTATTTTCTAAGAGATGCTAACACCTAGAGCTTATGTGGTGTGCACAGAAAGTGTTTTACACAATCCATTTGGCTTTAAAATTCTTACTCCTTGTCTTCACACTGAGTTTAGATGATATTAGACATTCCCAATAATAATTAGAAATAACATTTATATAGGTCTTACTCTGTGCTAGGCGCTTTACAAATATTATCTCATTTGATCCTGTGAGGTAGGTGCTATTATTATCTCCATTTTATAGGTGAAGAAACTGAGGCAAAAAGAGTTTAAGTGACTTGCCCAGGGGCATACAGCTAGGAAGTATCTAAGGCCTGGTTTCAACTGAGGTCTTTCTAACTCTAGACCCAGTAGTCTATCCATTGTACCCTCTAGCCATCTCAACTGAACTGGGATGGAGACATGTCAAACAATGTATTCTTATTACTTAATATAACCCACATTGATCTTTTTCATGTAACCCCAGAATTGAACATATAATGGGCTCAAGGGGAAGTCCCTTAACCTATATTAGTTTTGTTCCCCCTCCTTCATAAAAAGGATTAGATTGGTTGAACTAGATGATCCTTAAATTAAACATCTTTCTGGTTATAACTTTTTTTTTTCATTCCATTATTTAGTGTCAGAATAAAGTCACCCGTGGGAAATAAAGAACTGCGTGGTCCCTTTTATGTGGATTACTACATTCATGTGGATCACAGACGCTGTTGGTTCTCATCTTCATCAAAAAAAGCAGACAGCCTTTGGGACTTTACAAGAGTGTATCTCTGCTCATAATTCCATGTAACAAGAACTGCACATTGAGTTTACAATGCACCTTTTGAGGGTGGTTAGTCCACAAGCATTTTCCACATGTCCCTTCTGGAATTCTTCAGAGATACTTTCCCAGGTTTACTACTCTTGAAAAGCATGCAACATTCAGGTCACAGTTATTTAATTTGTTGTCAAAACCAACAGCCAAATATTTCTTGTTCAGCTTCAGTTTAATAACAAAACAAGACAAACCTTTCTTTTACCCCCCCCATATGTCCCCCTGAAGCGTATTTAGTCTCAAATTCTGCCTCAGACACTTACTGTGTGACTCTTCACCTCTCTGTGTCTCAGAATCCTCATTTGTAAAATGCAGCTAATAATAATACCTTTTTTGTGAGGAACAAATGAATGAATATATGTAAAGCACTTTGTAAAAAAACATAAAGTATTTTGTAAATTATCTTCTTACTGGACAACAGGTCCTTCCTTAGAATGAAAGGTTCTTGGGGTGGCTAGGTGGTGCAGTGGATAAAGCACCGGCCCTGGATTCAGGAGTACCTGAGTTCAAATCCAGCCTCAGACACTTGACACTTACTAGCTGTGTGACCCTGGGCAAGTCACTTAACCCCCATTGCCCTGCAAAAAAAAAAAAAAAAGAGTGAAAGGTTCTTGAGGACCATATAGTCAGGGACCCTTTCATTTTTGTCTTTGTATCTCCAGTGTTTGTTGTAGAGTAGGCATTTAATGAATATTATAAAGTCAGTGGAATTTTCCATTCCTTAGACCACTTAAAAAAAAAACACAACAACTTCTAGACTCTCCACAATCTAGAGCCCCTCTGGCTGTGGATTGGAGAATGGAAGGTGAGTAAGGGCAACCTACTAGTCCCAGCCTGAGCTTTATCCCCCTCCAGCCATCCCACCAGGGCTTAGCAAGTGTGGGCATCTTGCCAAGTGTTTTGCCATTTTCCTTAGCATTAGGAAAGATGATGGCCTTTCCCCTTCCCTTTTCCCAAACATGCTTAATTCACTTAATATTGGAATTTGCCCTGAAGCCAAGTTGCCCAAGTACTTCATCTCTCTCCCAAACTCCACTCCTCCATGGTTTGATATCTCCATCTGGATGTGCCATAGGCTTCTCAAATTCAATGTGTACAGGATAGAACTCATTGTTTAGCCATCTTCACCCTCTCCTTACCTTCTCCTCATCCTCACTTTCTTTTGTTAATTGGACACTATCATTCTTCTAGTACTCAGGTTGGCTCAACTATCCTCAACTCCTTCCTCTTTCATATCCAATTAGTTGTCATTTCTTTACAATTGCACCTTTCCAAAGCAGCCAGGTGGCACAGTGGATAGAGTTCTGGGCCTGAAATTAGGAAGACTCATCTTCCTGAGTTCAAATCTGGCCTCAGACACTTACTAGCTGTGTGACCCTGGGCAAGTCATTTAACCCTGTTTGCCTCAGTTACCTTAACTGTAAAATGAGCTGCGGAAAGAAATGGCCAAGAAAAACCCAAATGGGGTCACAAAGACTAGGATACAACTGAAACTGCTGAACAAGAACCAAGCAGCTAGGTGGTGCCATGGTTTACAGAGTTCTGGACCAACAGTCAGGAAGACTTGAATTCAGATGTATGACTCTGGCCAAGTCATTTCACTCTTGTCTGAGTCAGTTTCCTCAATGGTAAAATGAGATAACAATAACACCTACCTCAAAAAGTTGTTTGTGAAGATCAAATGAAATAATATTCATAAAGTGCATTTGTTGCTGTTGAGATGTTTTGGATGTGTCTGACTCTTGATGACTCTGGCCTATTCGTGGTTCCAGTCTATCTTTCCAAGCCAAACTGACCCTTATATGTGACAATGGATTTCCAGCCTTGGTACCTGTACAAGGTTAAAGCTCCTATAATGCTCTCCCTCCTCGATTCCATGGATTGCAATACCAAGCTCCCTTCAAGGCTCAGCTTAAGTGCCATCACATTCAAAAGACCTTTTGTGATTGCCTAAATTTGTTATGCCCTCCTCCCATTACTACATGTATTCATTTAGTTGATGGTTCAAAATCCATTGACATAAGACTATCCTTGCTGATAGAGATGGATTATTCAATGCTCCATGCCTTTGGAAAGGGAAGAGCTGATGAGAGCTTGAGAAGAGAGAATCTTGTCTTCATCAAAAACTACTGAACAATAAGACTTTCTCTGATTTCTGTTTGCTGTTGATATGGATAAAAGTGTTTGCTATTTGCTATGTGTATTCATTATAGAACCAACATTTCATGGGAATAAACTTAAGCCTAGAATATATAGCTTGTGGTACTCCTTCCCCATTAACTGGTAGTGACTAGGAGTACAGCTTGAATCTAAAAATTATTTCCCCTAGACAGATAGTACAGATAGATATAGTTCTCCCCCCCTGCCCCTCCCCCCCCATTCTTCCTCTCCTGTCAGGAATCAAAGTCTCTCTCAGAGAAGGATCAGGGGAAGGGGACTGCAAAGTTGTCTGTTTTTGCCTCCTTGAAAGCCACATCTAGACTGACCCATGTGGGCACATTTAATCTATGTGGACAGAGTATCACATAACTTAAATGGTATATATTTGTATTTTACTATTTCTTAATATCTTGTATTCCCATACCTCATCTCCAGTAGAATGTAAATTCCTTGAAGGCAGAGACTGTTTCACATTTATATTTGTATCTCTTGCACCTAATTCAGTATCTGGCACATAGTAGTCACTTTAAAATGTCGATTCATTGAAACATAAGGATCAGATACGTCTTCTTTCTGGAAGCTGTCATCTGAAAATGTGCTTGAATATTTCTAAAGGAGAATGACCAGCTGATTTCTTTCATTTGACTTATCCACTCTTAGTTTTTCCTGGGATCCAATTCATTAGCCATCTTCATGTTTCTGGATCATGATCTCCTTTGAAGATTCCATGGCTCCATTTACATTTAAAAACAGAACAAAACAGAATCTGATGAAAGAAGCAGATCTTAGAAGGAATACAGTGGAAATGGTCTAGAAAAATGCCACTGCTCACAGACGGAAAACCTTGAGGATCTTAGGAAGCAGAAGAAATTTGTTTGGTGTCTTTCTGTAAAGGGTTTCTTTTAAACTAATGGAGGCTTAAAATGAACAATGCAATGATTTAGTTTTCTTTCAGCCATATCTGACTAGGGTCTTCAGTTAAACTTGACAGATGAGCATGTTATGATGAAGAGAGTTTACTGGATCACAACCAAGAAGCAAAGATAAGCCTTAGATTTATGGTAAATGTTTATTGTATGCTTTGAAACTCAAAGGGGGAAAGAGAATCTGTAAGAATGCCAGATTGTCAGAAGATTTTTTTTCCCTTAAAAAAAAAATCAGAGACAAAGAAGACTTCATAGGAAAGAAAGCTTTTTTACCTTAACAAGCACAGACTCAAAGTCCAAATGAAAGGGATATAATTCCATCCAAATTCTTCCAAATATTATTCCCTATTGAAGTAAAATCCACCATAAAGCAGACACTTCCTGAAGCACATTCAAGGGAGTTTAGTTCCCCAAAAGCTTTTTTTAAAAAATGGCTTAGTTAAAAGACTATTTCGGGGGCAGCTAGGTTGCACAGTGGATAGGGCACCAGCCCTGGATTCAGGAAGATCTGAGTTCAAATCTGGCCTCAGACACTTGACATTTACTAGCTGGGTGGCCCTGGGCAAGTCACTTAACCCCCATTGCCCTGCAAAACAAAACAAAACAAACTATTTTACCTATAAGGACACTAAGGACACTAAGTTTTGCTGGGCTCATGCATATTTTTAGCTCTGAAAATAATGAAAACAAAAATTAATAACTTGTCTTTGGACAAGTTCTAGTCCCCTCCACCCTACTCCCAGCCACTTTGCTTCATTATATGATTGCTGGTTAGGGAAGAGTAGAAAAAAAAATCTAATTTCACAAATGAGAAGACTGAAGCACAGAAATCAAAGTGTTGAAACTAAATGATATATGCACACCTTAAAACAAAGATTTTGAAGTCATTGAAAGCAAATTACAATACCCATTTCCTGTGATTTTTCATTTGTATCATGATTTATATCTTCAAGGCAATTAATAATGATTAACTTATGGGGGCGGAGCCAAGATGGCGGAGAGGAAGCAGCAAGCTGCCTGAGCTCTCCTTCTGTTCCCTCAAAACGAACATTAAATCAAGCCTCTGGACGGATTCTGAAACTACAGAACCTGCAAAGAGACAGAGAGACACAGTCCTCCAACCAGAGATAATTTAGAAGACTTCAGGAAAAGGTCGGTCTGACTCGGGCAAAAGGGAGGCCCAGCGCAGGGCAGCAACCCAGCGCCGAGGGGGTCGGGGCAAATCAGCAGGAGCTGCGGGTCACAGCCGAACAACTGAGGCTCCCGGAACCTGGTTCAAAAATCTGGTGGCCAAGAAGGACAGTGGAAAAACTTACCTGCACCGGCCGAGAGGGCCACGAACGGCGGGATCAGACGCCGGGGTCTGGCGCCTGGCTGGCCGAGCACAATCAGACAGGAAGTGCAGGACAGGGGATCTCCACACACCATAAAGGCCCCAGAGTAAAAGCCCGGTCACACAGCACCTATACACCTGCACAAGAAGCCCAAAACAGGGACCCTGGTGCCCCCAGAGCAGACCTCAACTTAAAGAATAAATAAATAAGCTGCAATAATGAGTAAGAAGCAAAAAAGAGCCCTCTCCATTGAGAGCTTCTGTATCAATAGGGAAGAAGCCAACACAAACTCAGATGAGGACAATAGCCTCAAATTGTCTACATCTGAAGCCTCACAAGGGAAGGTGAATTGGTCGCAAGAACAAAAAGCCTTCCTGGAAGAGCTCAAAAAGGATTTTAAAAATCAATTGCAAGAGGTAGAAGAAAAAATGGGGAGAGAAATGAAAGCAACACAAAAAAACTATGAAAAAAGAATCAGCAGCTTAGAAAAGGAAGCTGAAGAAAACAAAGCCTTAAAAAATTCACTTGGCCAAATGGAAAAAAAGCTGCATAATCTCACTGAAGAAAACAATACCTTAAAAAATTCACTTAGCCAAACGGAAAAAAAGGTACATAATCTCACTGAAGAAAACAATACCTTAAAAAATTCACTTAGCCAAATGGAAAAAAAAGGTGCATAATCTCACTGAAGAAAACAATGCCTTAAAAATTAAAGTGGGACAGTTGGAAGAAAAGGAATCCATGAGACACCAAGAATCGGTCAAGCAGAATAAAAAAAATGAAAAAATAGAAGAAAATGTGAAATACCTCATTGGAAAGACAACTGATCTGGAAAACAGATCGAGGAGAGACAATTTGAGAATCATTGGACTGCCTGAAAGCCATGACCAGAAAAAGAATCTAGATACCATATTCCAGGAAATTATTAAGGAGAACTGCCCTGATATCATAGAATCAGAGGATAAAATCATCATTGAAAGAATCCATCGATCACCTCCTGAAAGAGACCCCAAAAGGAAAACTCCAAGGAATATTGTAGCCAAATTCCAGAATTATCAGGTGAAGGAGAAAATACTCCAAGCAGCCAGAAAGAAGCAATTTAAGTATCATGGAGCCACAGTCAGGATTGCTCAGGACCTGGCAGCTTCAACATTAAAGGACCGCAAGGCTTGGAATATGATATTCCGGAAGGCAAAGGAGATTGGATTGCAGCCGAGAATCTATTACCCAGCAAAAATGTGCATTTTCTTTCAGGGGAAAAGATGGACATTTAATGACATTGGGGACTTTCAATCTTTCCTGGTGAAAAGACCAGAACTGAATAGAAAATTTGATCTCAACATACAAGACTCAAGAGAAGTTTAAAAAGGTAAACAGAGGGGGAAAAAAAAAAGTTACCCTATTAGGTTAAACTGTTTATATCCCTACACAGGAAGATAATACTCATAACTCTTAAGAACTGTAAATGTATTTGGGCAGAGAGAAGGACTTTATATAGAGGGTATAAATATAAATTGTCTTTGATGTGATGATACAAAAGAATTAAGGAGATAAAAAGGGAGTCTATGGGGAGGAGAGGAAAGGGGAGGTGGAATGGGATGAATTATATCATATGAAGAGGTGGAAAAAAACCTATTATAATAGAGGGAAAGAAAGGAGGGGGGAACATGGTTTCAACCCTATTCTCATTAGATTTGACTCAAAGAGGGAATAACATATACGTTCATTGGGATAAAGAAACTTAACTCACTCTTTAGGGAAACAAAAGGGGAAGGGAAAGGGGGGGACTGAGAAGGGAGGACAAAAGCAAGGGAGAAAAGGGTAAAGAAAAGAGAGGGGGGTGATAAAAAGGGAGGGCAGATCGGGGGAGGCAGGGGTAAGAAGTAAAACATCGGTGAGGAGGAATAGGGTGAAAGAAGGGGGGAAAAGTACAAAGGGGGTAAATAGAATGGAGGGGAATAGACAGTCAGTAATAATAACTGTGAATGTGAATGGGATGAACTCTGCTATAAAACGGAAGCGAATTGCAGAGTGGATTAAAAACCAGAACCCTACAATATGCTGTTTACAAGAAACACATTTGAAGCAGAGAGATACACACAGAGTAAAGGTAAAAGGCTGGAGCAGAATATATTATGCCTCAGCTAAAGTAAAAAAGGCAGGGGTAGCAATCCTTATCTCAGACAAAGTGCAGGCAAAAATAGATCTCATTAAAAGAGATAAGGAAGGAAATTACATCTTACTTAAAGGTACTATAGATAATGAAGTAATATCAATATTGAATATGTATGCGCCAAGTGGTATAGCATCCAAGTTCTTAGAGGAGAAGTTAAATGAGTTACAAGAGGAATTAGATAGTAATACTATACTAGTGGGGGATCTGAATCTCCCCCTCTCAGAATTAGATAAATCTAGCCAAAAAATAAATAAGAAAGAAGTGAAAGAGGTGAATAGATTACTAGAAAAGTTAGACATGATAGATGTCTGGAGAAAATTGAATGGGGATAGAAAGGAATATACCTTTTTCTCAGCAGTACATGGCACATTTTCAAAAATTGACCATGTATTAGGGCACAAAAACATCATAGTCAAATGTAGAAAGGCAGAAATAGTAAATGCATCCTTCTCAGATCATGATGCAATAAAAATTACATGTAAGAAAGAGCCAGGGAAAAGTAGAATGAAAATCAATTGGAAACTAAATAATTTCATTCTAAAGAATGAATGGGCCAAACAAGAAATCATAGAAACAATCAATAACTTTATCCAAGAGAATGACAATAATGAGACAACATACCAAAATCTATGGGATGCAGCCAAAGCAGTGCTTAGGGGAAAATTTATAGCTCTAAATGCTTACATGAATAAAAAAGAGAAAGAGGAGATTAATGAATTGGGCATGCAACTTAAAAAGCTAGAAAAAGAACAAATTAGAAATCCCCAATTAGACACTAAATTAGAGATCCTGAAAATTAAAGGAGAAATCAATAAGATTGAAAGCAAAAAAACTATAGAACTAATCAATAAAACTAAGAGCTGGTTTTATGAAAAAACCAATAAAATAGATAAAATACTGGTTAATTTGATTAAAAAAAAGAAAGAAGAAAACCAAATTACCAGTATCAAAAATGAAAAGGGTGATGTTACCACCAATGAAGTGGAAATTAAAGCAATAATTAGGAAATATTTTGCCCAACTGTATGCCAATAAATTTGACAATCTAAATGAAATGGATGAATATTTACAAAAATACAAACTGCCCAGGTTAACTGAAGAGGAAATAAAATCCTTAAATAAACCCATATTAGAAAAAGAAATTGAACAAGCTATTAATGAACTCCCTAAGAAAAAATCCCCAGGGCCAGATGGGTTTACGGGTGAATTTTACCAAACATTTAAAGAACAATTAATTCCAATATTATACAAATTATTTGGAAAAATAGGTGAAGAAGGAGTTCTACCAAATTCGTTTTATGACACAAATATGGTGGTGATACCAAAACCAGGCAAAGCAAAAACAGAGAAAGAAAATTATAGACCAATCTCCCTAATGAATATTGATGCTAAAATCTTAAATAAGATATTAGCAAGGAGATTACAGCAAGTGATCACCAGGATAATACACTATGACCAGGTGGGATTTATACCAGGAATGCAGGGCTGGTTCAACATTAGGAAAACTATTAACATAATCAACCACATCAATAAGAAAACCAACCAAAATCATATGATTATCTCAATAGATGCAGAGAAAGCTTTTGACAAAGTACAGCACCCATTCCTAATAAAAACACTAGAGAGTTTAGGAATAGGGGAGCTTTCCTTAGAATAATAAACAGTATCTACCTAAAGCCATCAGCAAGTATTATATGCAATGGAGATAAATTAGAGGCCTTCCCAATAAGATCAGGGGTGAAACAGGGATGTCCATTATCACCCCTATTATTTAATATTGTCCTAGAAATGTTAGCTTTAGCAATCAGAGAAGAGAAAGGAATTAAAGGAATTAGAATAGGCAAGGAGGAAACAAAACTATCACTCTTTGCAGATGATATGATGGTATACTTAAGGAATCCTCGAGAATCAAGTCAAAAATTACTTGAAACAATTAACAACTTTAGCAAAGTAGCAGGATATAAAATAAATCCACATAAATCATCAGCATTTCTATACATGACCAACAAAGTCCAGCAGCAAGAGATAGAAAGAGAAATTCCATTTAAAGTAACGGTAGGTAATATAAAATACTTGGGAGTCTACTTGCCAAGACAAACCCAGGAACTCTATGAACACAACTACCAAACACTCTTCACACAAATCAAATCAGATCTAAATAATTGGAAAGATATCAATTGCTCATGGATAGGCAGAGCTAATATAGTAAAAATGACAATACTGCCTAAATTAATTTACTTATTCAGTGCCATACCAATCAGGCTACCTAAAAATTATTTTATACAGCTAGAAAAAATAATAACAAAATTCATCTGGAAAAACAAAAAATCAAGAATATCCAGGGAAATAATGAAAAAAAATTCACAGGAAGGTGGGTTAGCGGTACCAAACCTGGAGCTTTACTATAAAGCGGCAGTCATCAAAACTATCTGGTACTGGCTAAAAAATAGAGTGGTAGATCAATGGAATAGGCTAGGCTCAGGAAATGCAGTAGTAAATGACACTAGTAATGTAGTGTTTGATAAACCCAAAGACTCCAGCTTCTGGGATAGGAACTCAGTATTTGACAAAAACTGCTGGGAAAACTGGAAGATAGTATGGCAGAAATTAGGCATAGACCAACATCTTACACCTTATACTAAAATAAGGTCAAAATGGATACATGATTTAGACATAAGAGGTGATACCATAGGTAAATTAGGAGAGAAAGGAATAGTGTACCTATCAGATCTTTGAAAAGGAGAACAGTTTTTGACCAAACATGAGATAGAGTATATTATAAAATGCAAAGTGGATGATTTTGATTATATTAAATTAAAAAATTTTTGTACAAACAGAAGCAATGCATCCAAAATTAGAAGGGAGGCAGAAAGCTGGGAAACAATTTTTGAGGCCAGTGCTTCTGATAAAGGCCTCATCTCTAAAATATATAGGGAATTAAATCAAATTTATAAGAATCCAAGTCATTCCCCAATTGAGAAATGGTCAAAGGATATGAACAGGCAGTTTTCTGATGAAGAAACCAAAGCTATCTATTCCCATATGAAAAAATGCTCTAAATCTCTAATGATTAGAGAGATGCAAATTAAAACAACTCTGAGGTACCACCTGACACCTATCAGATTGGCTAAAATGACAAAAAAGGAAGATAATAAATGTTGGAGAGGCTGTGGGAAAATTGGAACACTAATGCATTGTTGGTGGAGCTGTGAGCTGATCCAACCATTCTGGAGAGCAATTTGGAATTATGCCCAAAGGGCGATAAAGCTGTGCATACCCTTTGACCCAGCAATCCCACTTTTAGGTCTTTTGCCCAAAGAAATCATGGAAGGGGGAAAGGGACCCACATGTACAAAAATATTTATAGCTGCTCTTTACGTGGTAGCAAGGAATTGGAAGTTGAGGGGGTGCCCATCAATTGGGGAATGGCTGGACAAGTTGTGGTATATGAATACAATGGAATACTATTGTGCTGTAAGAAATGATGAGCAGGAAGAGTTCAGAGAAACCTGGAGGGTCTTACGTGAGCTGATGATGAGTGAGATGAGCAGAACCAGAAGAACATTGTACACAGTATCATCAACATTGAGTGTTGACCTACTGTGATGGACTATATTCTTCTCACCAATGCAATGGTACAGAAGAGTTCCAGGGAACTCATGATAGAAGAGGATCTCCAAATCCAAGAAAAAAAAAGAAAGAAAGAACTGTGGAGTATAGATGCTGATTGAACCATATTATTTCTTTTGTTTTGGGTGCTGTTGTTTTTTTTTTCTATTTTGAGGTTTTGCATCACTGCTCTGATTCTTTCTCTTGTAACAGGATTAATGCAGAAATAGGATTAATGTTATTATGTGTATATATATGTGTGTGTATATATATATATCTATATGTATATGTATAGATATATATAGATATAACCTATATCAGATTACCTGCTGTCTAGGGGAGGGGGGAGGGAGGGGAGGGAGGGAGGGAGAAAAATCTGAAATTGTAAAGCATGTATAAACAAAAGTTGAGAACTATCTTTACATGTAACGGAAAAAATAAAATAAAAAAAAAAAAATATGTACAGTCAATCAAAAAAAAAAAAAACAAAAAAAAAAAAAAAACAAAAAAAAAAAAAAAAAAATAATGATTAACTTATTCGCATAATGTTCCCATGAGATAAATCCCATTTACAGATGACAAAACTTTTTTGTTTTTTTTGTTTTTTTATTTTTCCCCACTCCCAGAACACTTACCAAGTACATATTGTTTCCTTCTTTCCTACCCTCCTGATATTCTCCAAAATCATTAGCTTTCAGAACAAATACTCTGTGACATGTATTTTTCCCATAGTTGCTGATTCTCCAGCAAAACATATAAAAAGGAGAAGAGAATTAATAGACAAAGTACATTGTTATTAAATTTTTTACAAGTTTCCTCCCTGATTTCCTCTATTGAATTTCATTTAGGACTATAAATATGGGTGTGGTGTATATGTATGTATGTATAGATAGATAGATGATAGATACAGAAATATATTGTATTATACACAATATATATACACAAATATATTCAGAAATCGAATATATGTGTATGTGTGTATATATGTATGTGTTTGTATATATATATGATGTGTGTGTGTATATATATATAAAATGTATGCATGCATGTATGTATGTATGTATGTGGGGTATTAATCCCAAACATGTGAAGATTTCCCCAGGTGGAATGTGTGAATGAAAACAATTTGTTCCAACAGTTATGAAGGTAGCAGGCTCTGTGGAGCACTAAGAGCTTGATCAGATGTGGAAGACATCAAGGCCATACACTGCATCCGGGGCCATCACCAGTTGTCCTGACTTTTGTCTTGTTACTGGACTTTGATGACTCTGGAAAAGAAGAGGCTGATGACTGGAATTCTGCTTCACTTAAAGCCAATTCATGCATGAGTTAAGGCATCACTTTGTGATGTCATTGGTCTGCTTTGAAAACAAAGGACAAACAACAATATATGGATGTATTACATATGTTATATTATAACGATTGGAGTGACGCCACCTGCTGGAGAGTTACTGTAGGAAAGCTCCATCATGAAGAGAAGGCATCTGAAGGCAAGCCATGTGGTCAAATTCCTTGGTGTCAGGAAGTGATGTTTGCTCGTGGGTACTGTCTATCAAAGCTACCAGCCAATCAACTTGAGGAGCCTCCCATTTCTGGGAGGAGAACACAAAGTAGGAAGCAGACACTGGCTGAAGGCTTACTTCCTCTTTGGGTTTGAGACATTGGCTTGGTGGCAAGATTTCACACAGGAAGTTAGGTAGGCTAGGATTTCCGTGCTATAAGAAATCTGTTCTCAATCTTTCTCTCTCTTTACTATCTTATATCTTTTAATAAACCCTTAAAAGCCTAAACTCTCGGTGAATTTATCAGTGATTTTAGCCAGTTTCCCCCCAAAACTGGGGGAGGACAGATTAGAACCCACATTTAGATTTTTAAACACCACAATATATAATATACATACATCCACATATATTTGGTTTGTTTTGTTTTTAACTGAGTGCTTACTTTTACGGATGCACACAACAATCCATTAGTTTAATGCACAAAAATGCCATGCAGGTGCAATTTGAAGAAAATACTAAAGCATTAGAAGTCAATTAATTTAATTCATCAAACATTTATTAACCTGCTGATTTACATAAAGCATTATCCTAGGCAATGGGAACATAAAGATAAAAGTGAACCAGTTCTTTCCCTTAGGAGTTTGTTTTTATTAGGGTAGGGAATAAGGAAGGAAATGCAACTTATACAAGTAAGGAAGTATCAATTATATACAAAATTATTACATGAGATATAATCATTGAGTTAGAATTTCAAAAATGTTTCACCTCATTTAAAATATGTTTTAAGTAAATGACTATCACTTTGAGCTTAAGCTTCTAGCAAACTGACCTACATCAGAGAAATGTCCTCCTCAAATCCCTATAACATAATTTTGATATTTCATCTATGAGTTTGATTTCCCTTAGTTGTTTGTACCTTTCTAACCATATACCTATTGTTTTTTTCAAATTTAAATGTTTCCTTGGTTTCTGGGTTTTGTTGCTATTATTACTATACCTTTTCTATCATTTAATCTGAAGCTAACCATATCAAGATTAGAAAGTATTGCTACTATTTTGCAATCAGAAGGGTATATTTTATTAGTTGAATGTTTCAGAAAACATATTAATTTTTATGTTAATGTTCCACTTTTTTTGTAGCATAGGATCAATATGTGAATCATAATATTGCCTTCTGGTCTTTGGAAGCATTTTAATTATCTTTAAGATATACAAGAAACTGCTTGAAATATATAAGAAAAAGATTCATTACCTAATTGATAAATGGTTAAGGGATATGAAGAGGCAGTTTTTCAAAGTAAATTCCAACTATCAAGAGCAATGTGGAAAAAAAAGTTCCAAATCACTAATAAACAGAGAAATGCAAATAAAATAAACTCAGTTCCCCCTTTACATCAGATTGGCAAAGATGCCAAAAAAAAAAAAAAAAGGAAATTGACAATGTTATGTAGCCTGCAGGAAAACAGGCACAGGCACATTAATTCACTGTTAGTGGAGCTATGAATTGCTCAGTTTGAAGTATGTCCCCTATGTCACCAAATTCAGCTATATGACTACCAGAGCTATACACAAAAAACTCCAAGAAAGAGGAAGAGACCCATTTGTATAAATAACAGCTCCTTCCATAGTGATAAGGAACTGGAAACTAAAGGGGGGCATTAGTTTGAGGGATAATTGAACAAATTTCCCCATATGACTATAATGTAAAATTATGGCACTAAAAGAAATGTTAAGGGGAGCAGTTTCAAAGAAACCTGGGAAGATTTTTAGGAGCTGATGGAAAATGATATAAGCAGAAGCAGTTGAACAGTTTATACAATAACAACATTGTAAAAACAAATAACTTTGAAAGGCATAAGAATCCTGATCAATCAAATCAGATCTAAATAATTGGAAAAAATATCAATTACTCATGGATAGGCCGAGCTAATATAATAAAAATGACAATTCTACCTAAATTAATTTACTTATTTAGTGCCATACCAATCACACTACCTAAAAATTATTTTATAGAGCTAGAAAAAATAATAACAAAATTCATCTGGAAAAGCAAAAGGTCAAGAATATCAAGGGAAATAATGAAAAAAAATGCACTGGAAGGTGGGCTAGCTGTACCAAATCTGAAGCTTTACTATAAAGCGGTAGTCATCAAAACTATCTGGTACTGGCTAAAAAATAGAGTGGTAGATCAATGGAATAGGCTAGGCACAGGAAATGCAATAGTACATGACTTTAGTAATGCACCGTTTAATAAACTGAAAGACTCCAGCCTCTGGGATAGGAACTCAGTATTTGACAAAAACTGCTGGGAAAACTGGAAGATAGTATGGCAGAAATTAGGCATAGACCAACATCTGACACCTTATACTAAAATAAGGTCAAAATGGGTACATGATTTAGATATAAAAGGTGATACCATAGGTAAATTAAGAGAGAAAGGAATAGTTTACCTTTCAGATCTTTGGAAAGAACAGTTTATGACTAAACAAAAGATAGAGAATATTATGAAATGCAAAATGGATGATTTTGATTACATTAAATTTAAAAGTTTTGTACAAACAGAAGCAATGCATCCAAAATTAGAAGGGAGGCAGAAAGCTGGGAAACAATTTTTACAGCCAGTATTTCTGATAAAGGCCTCATTTCTAAAATATATTGGGAAACAAATCAAATTTATAAGAATTCAAGTCATTCTCCAATTGGGAAATGGTCAAAGGATATGAACAGGCAGTTTTCTGATGAAGAAATCAAAGCTATGTATTGCCATATGAAAAAATGCCCTAAATCACTATTGATTAGAGAAATGCAAATTAAAACAACTCTGGGGTACCACCTGACACCTATCAGATTGGCTAATATGACAAAAAAAGCAAAATAACAAATGTTGGAGAAGCTGTGAAAAATTGGAACACTAATGCATTGTTTGTGGAACTGATCCAACCATTTTGGAGAGCAATTTGGAATTATTCCCAAAGGGCTATAAAGGAGTGCATACCCTTTGACCCAGCAATACCACTTTTGGGTCTTTTTCCCAAGGAGATCATGGAAAAGGGAAAAGGACCCACATGTACAAAAATATTGGTAGCTGCTCTTTTTGTGGTAGCAAGGAATTGGAAATTGAGGAGATGCCCATTAATTGGGGAATGGCTGAACAAGTTGTGGTATATGAATGTAATGGATTTCTATTGTGTTGTTAGAAATGTTGAGCAGGCAGATTTCAGAGAAACCTGGAAAGACTGTCATGAACTGATGATGAGTGAGATGAACAGAACCAGAAGAACATTGTATACAGTATCATCAACATTATGTGTTGATCAACTGTGATAGACTTGATTCTTCTCAGCAAGAATCCTGATCAAAGCAATGACTAACCAGCCTAGATTCCAGAGGACTGGTAAAAAGAAATGGTGCACTCAAGATATAAAATTAGATATACATTTTTGGACATGGACTATATTGAAATGTGTTTTGCTTGACTATGCATACTTTATGAGTATTTTAAAAATTAGGAATGGGAAGGTAATGGGAGAAAAAATAAGTCCTTATTAATTAAAAACAAAATTTAAAAGATGATGATGAATCTTTCTACAAAGTATTGTTATTTCATTAGAAGATTTTCAGACTCTATCCAAGTAGTTCCAGAGGTACTAGAGATCAACTCTAAAATATTCTACATTTTGCTGAGTAAAAAGACTTTTAGAATAGGAAGAGAATAAATGTTGATATAGCAGTTGCTATGTACCAGGCACTGTGCTAACCACCTTATAAATATTATCTTGTTTGATCCTTTTAACAACCCTGCAAGGTAGGTGCTATTTTTATCTCCCCTTTACAGATGCTGAAACTGAGAGAACTAGAGATGAAGTGACTTGCCCACAGTCACATGAGAAGGAAAAGTCTGAGACTGATTTTAAACTGAGGTCTTCCTGACTTTGGACCCAGTGCTATATCTACTGTGCCACCTAACTGTTCCATGGTGCTATTCAGATTTTTAAAATATTCTTTCTAATTTATTTCTTTTAAATTTTCTTTTAAATTTATGGAATAAAACAAGCTTTCCGTACCATAGTACATCTGATTTATTATTTTTTTTAACAAAGGAAATATTTAGCTCTGCAAAGGTGGGTGATAGAGACCTATAACAATTGTTGTAGTGCCCATAACATTGGCACTGGCATCTAGGAGGCACCATGCATAAAGCCTTGGCCTGGAGCCAGGAATATCTAAATTCAAATCCAGTTTCAGAAATTACTAGCTGTGTGACGCTGGGAAAGTCACTTAATCTGTCTAACCTCATTTTCCTCAACTGTGAAATGGGGATAATAGCCCAAAGAGTTGTTGTTAATGATCATATGAGATAATGTTTATAAAGTACTTAGCTTTAGCAAAGTCCTTGGCTCACAGTAGATATTTAAAAAATACTTGTTCCCTCCCTATCTTTGTAAGGACTCACCACTGAGGATAAAGACACCAAGCAATGGTGTTGCTCTAATCTACCCAATTTCTTCCCCTATGGTTAAAATACTCCCACTCTTCCTTACTCTAACAACTTCAGTGATGCCAAATACATAACAACTCAAAACATCCACGATTCTCTTTCCTTATTCTCTCAACATCATTTAACTAGCCCCTGTACATCTAGTGTCCCACTCCAGCTTTGCCTTCCCCTTCAACTGATATTGTATCTGATATTCCTGTTGAGTAATTAACACGTCAATTATTTTAGACTTCATTGTCTCATGATCTTTCCACCTTCTGGTACTTAACAGAGTCCTGGTATACTCCAGTAACACCATATCCTTGGCCATCATTTCCAACATTTCCTGAGTCTTCTCTCATAAGCTGAGACACTCTGCTCCTAGAGAAGGGATAATAATTCTCTTTGCTACCCACTGTCATTTTCATACTCTGTCTTTGACACTTTCACTCAGCAATTTCTCTCCATTTAAAGTTGAAGGTATCCAAATTTATCACCTAACCTGAATCCTGGTGGCAGATATCTATGGGTCTTAAATAAGTTTCTCTCCTTTCTTAAGGAATTCTGTTACTTACTCACAGTCTTAGTCTACAACCCAACTTCTGACTTCCTAATAGGGGGCTACAACATATATGTTGATATCCCTCAAGCATATTAGCCTCCCAGTTCCTCAACTTGATAAACTCTTTGACCTGCTCCTCCCCTATTTTTCAGTTCCACACATAGGAAAGGTCACATCCTTGATTCTTGCCATCATCCACATATGCTTCATTTTCATGATCAATTCAATCACAAACTCTTATCATTTCCTCTCTGTGCCTAAACATGTTTCCCCCTTACCATGCTCTACAATCCTTCGATACTTCCTCAGGCCATAATATCTATCCTGTCTATATTCCCCTCCCTTCTTAATGACAACTTCTAACTTAACCAATTGATTTCTGTACTTTCTTTTCCTCTTGAAATCCTTGCCCTCAGTCCTATTACTGTTCATATTTTGTCAAAAAAAAAAACCCAACATTGTTCTCACCATCTGTCTCCACTATTCTTTTTCACATGTTGATGAATAGAGCTGGAAAAAAAATTATACAACAGTGGGTCCACTACAAATGTACATTACCTAATCTCATCTATAAACATCATTGAAACAAAACAATCTTTTGATTCCTTATATTGGTTGTTCCCAAATTTATCCTAAATACTCAATAT
Source organism: Dromiciops gliroides (assembly GCF_019393635.1). NCBI lineage: Eukaryota > Metazoa > Chordata > Mammalia > Microbiotheria > Microbiotheriidae > Dromiciops > Dromiciops gliroides. The sequence continues at coordinate 206,251,198 of NC_057863.1, forward strand.
TACAAACAATGCTTTACTCCAGCCCACAACTTCACAGATGAATATCTTGCTACATACTTGAGTGAGAAAACATACCATTTGCCCTAAGTCCCTTTTTCCTTTCCTTCTCTACACCTTATGACAGTTTGTCATGAGATCATCTTCCATCCTTTATTACATTATTGCAGTCTCTAAGGAAATTGCCATTCTGATGACCCTTCTAGTCAAGAAAACCCATCTATAATACTTTCTTCTCATCCCTCCTTTTTTGTCCAGAAAATTGCCTCTAGAATCATCTCCCCTTGCTCCCTGATCATTGATTTCTATCTACTGCTTCCTTCTCTGTAGCCTACAAATACAGTCTTCCCTTATTGAGTTTTTTTTTGTTGCTATTTGTTTGTTTGTTTGTGGGGCAATGAGGGTTAAGTGATTTGCCCAAGGTCACACAGCTAGTTAGTGTCAAGTGTCTGGGACCAGATTTGAACTCAGGTCCTCCTGAATCCAGGGCTGGTGCTTTATCAACTGTGTCACCTAGCTGCCCCCCCCCCTTATTGTTGGTGGGTTTTTTTTTAAGACTTCTTTAGAGCCTATCATCTTCTCAAGTTATAATCTGATATTACACCTTCTTTTCACAAGTAAACTCCCAGACAAAGCTGTCTATACTATTACTCTCCTCTTACTCAGTTCATAACCATTTGCTATCTTATTCCTGACCTTATCACTCAATTAACATCACTCTTTCCAAAGCCTTTTTTTTTTTTTTAGTGAGGCAATTGGGGTTAAGTGACTTGCCCAGGGTCACACAGCTAGTAAGTGTTAAGTGTCTGAGGCTGGATCTGAACTCAGGTACTCCTGACTCCAGGGCCGGTGCTCTATCCACTGCACCACCTAGCTGCCCCCCCCAAAGCCTTTTTTGACATGTTTGAATCATATAACACTATTGGCCATCCTCTTCTCCTGTATACCCTCTGCCCCTCTCTGATGGTTCTTTCTGAGCCATGCATTTATTAATCATCTTTGAGTGGATACCTTTTAGCCCTAAATTATGTGCTGATCTCCAGCCAAGCATCATGAACTACCTAGTGGACATTTTGAACAGGAGGTTCCATGGACCTTTTGAATTCAATATGTTTAGAACACAATTAATTATTTTTTTTTCTTCCAAACCCACCCCTTTTATGAACTTCCCTACCTTTGTTCAAGGCACTACCAACCTTCTAGTCACTCAAGTTTACAACCCTATAGATAGCTCTCTTTCCTCATCCCCACTCACTCCAACAATACTATGATTAAATCTATTGTTAAATCTTGTCATTTTCTCTCTTCACAACATCTTTCTCATATGTTCCCTTCCACACATGTATGGCAACCACTTGACTTCAAGGCTTCATGACCTCTTTTTTGGATTATTGCTGTAGTCTTCTTAGTATTCTCTCCTCAAATCTTTTCCTACTTCAAGATATATTCCAAACAGTTGGCAAAGTAATTTTCCTAACATGCAATTCTTACCATGACTCTCCTGTAATCAATGACTCCAATGTCTTCATATTATTTGTAGAATATTTGCAAATAAACCCTTTATAACCTGACTCTGCTACCTTTACAGAGTTATAATGCTTTAATCTCCATTACACATTAATCTGCCTAAACTGTACTTTTTAACTATTTCTTACATACTGAACTCCACCTCTTTACCTCCAACTCTTAGAAATCCTCAACTACTGACAAGGCTCTACTGCTATTTTATAAATGGAGACTTTGTTTATTCCTATATCTGCTAGCACCATTCCTCAAAATTACTATGTATCTCATATAAACCTATATATGTCTCTATTTGCTAGATCATATGCTCCTTGAGATCACAGACTTCATTTTTAATCTTTGTTTCTTTGAGACCAAGCATAGTGTATGGTACAAAGTAGGTATTTAATAAATTCTTATTGATTGATTGATTTACCAGACTAAACATCATACAGTGAAGACACCTGTCAGGAAACTGATTCTTTTAGTCCAACAAATGTGTCATTGTGCAATGGAGTTGTCCCTTTAAAACAAAAGTTTTATTGGTATATTTTGATTTTTTTATATAGCCATAGTTTTCCTTAGTAGCCCTCTTTCTCCCTTCCCCTTCCCCTTCTTCTCCCCCTCTTAGAGAGCCATCCCATAATGTGGTATTTAAAAAACAAATAAAAAACATATTCATCCTTAAGCATAATTTCAGTGATGAAATATTGCTAAATCTCAGTGTATTTTTTTTTTGTTGTTTCACAATAACTCCATGAATCGGAAAAAACAAGTATTTTACAATCAGCATATGGAGGGTAAGAACATATTTTCTTTAGGATGGTAGCAACTGATGGAATAATTAAATCTACTTTAGGGCTATGTGGCAAAAATTATTTGTGGTAAAGATTAATATCGCAGTTTTAGCTGAATAATTTGGGAAGGGCCACACCTGGCCCACCCTGAGTTTCTGTACGCTACTGAGGTCAGAAGGAGAATTCTCCATAGGCAGCTTTTGAAGGACCTCCCCTTTTGGGGGAGGGGAGATTGAACACTCCCTGAAGGGAGGCAGGCTGCTTCCAGAAAGCTAGGCGTCTTCTGGCTTGGCCCTTACGCTGGTGGCGTGTTCACTCTCTGTCTCCAGCAACTGCTGTTCTGGCGGGCAACTGCAGACTCTCCCCGGGGTTGGTGAGTTAATTATGGAAAACCCTAAATTCCATTGAACTAGCTTAATTGGGAACGGTCTGGGCAGTGAATAGGTTAAGCTTAGAGTTAAGAATATTTATCAGTATTTCTATTTTCCTATTTCCTTATCTTTGATTCTTATTAGTTTCACCTTTGTTGTTTAATTAATTCCCAAGTAATAAAATTTGATCCTTTTGTGAACTAAAGCTTAGAGGCGCCTTTCTTATTGGCCTGGGAGAAATATCTAAAAAGGGCAGTTCAGAGCGGAGGGAGAACATAAAAGCTCTCTCATATTTCTGGGACCCCAATATTAAGTTGAGTCACCAAAATAATGTTCCATATATCAAATTTTGGCCCTCACAGCTATCTGGTTTTAACGGAAGCGACAGTTGGCAACTGTTCACCTTAAAGTACTGATGAGTGGTGAGGTTCATCTCCACTGAAAAATAATTCATCCTTCATGCTAATGATGCTGGAAGACCTAGCAGAAACAGGGCTTCCCAGGGAGTCCTTTCTCTAAAACTTCCTGCCAATTCCCCATTCCTCCTCTCCAACTGAATGCTAACTTCCATTTCTTCCCCTCCCCCTTTTCCAGGGAACTCAGAGCTCCTGCTCCTTTCCAACCTTCAGGACCATTGGTCCTTTATCACTAGTACCGAGCCAGGTCTTTTCAGCCTCACTTCTAATCCTACATCTTTTTGGGAAGGACATGGTGGTTCACACCACTTGAATGAACAGAAGGTTGTCAGCTGAAATTCTGATAAACTAAAGGATCACTGGACTATGTCATCTTGCCTTCTAATATACCTTCCGGAACCCTAGACATTGTCATCTGACCTTCCAATGTACCATAAGGACACATGGGTGACACCACAATCTTAATTTATGTATTATTTCATACAATTAAAATGTATGCTATGCAATGAACAAGGACTGTTTTGTATTATATATTTCTTATGCTTGGCACATAAGTCGAAATAAAAGCTTTTTCATTCATTTAGTCATTTCTATGTGGGAAAACAATCTCCAATTAGGGATTAAGAGGAGAGGCATACAGAAATTAGGGAAAGTGGTGAAAAGGTGACCACTGGTGTGATCATTAAATTGCCTTTTATTTCTAAAGTTCTATGATAAAATGTCTGAGCTGAAGGACTGATGCCTTCTGGGAACAAAACCACTTTAGTTATAATTTCCTTTTGCTGTATTCTTGAGGAGTAGATAATCCGGATAATCCTTTTGCATTGGAAAAGGGAAGAATGAGTTGGAGAACATCCTTCCTTTGCTTTTGACTTAGAGATAAGTCCAGAAGATACAATTGTTTGAATATCCTAGTGAGAAAAGACAGATATGTTGGGAGATCAGAGGTAGAGCTGGTCTTATCTCATTTCCTCCCTGAATTTGGCAGCCACCTTGAATGTCTCTGAAATTCAACCATCAAGGTCAGAGAACAAATCATAGTCCTGCTCATACTTTTAACCAACCATCAATTGCAGTTGTTCGTTTTTTATTTTCATGTGTACTTCAACATTTTAACTGAACTTTTTTACCCTCAATAATTCTTCCTTACAAGCCAGGATAGCATTTTGTTCCCTTCCTTCAACTATAAAGCAGTTTTAATATTTCTATATAATTGGAAGAAAAGAGAATGAATAGGGAGGAAAATGTGATCTCCTGAAATGAACTAAGCTAATGACGCGATGAAATGAGCCAGTAATATATGGGGGCCCAGACGTCTATTGAAGCAAAGACAGTCTTCCTTTTCTCTGCTCATGTGATCACATAATAATGTACTGCCACTCAGTACTGAGAATCAAAAAATCCAGACATAGACAACTTGAAAATGTTGAACAGCTGCAAGGCTGCTCTTACGGCCTCAAGTAAGATTAAGCTTATTTGTTTGTTTGTTTTTCTCTCCATTAGTCTAGTTACAGCCCAGATTTTTGGAAGATTCTATAGAAATAACAAGAAGATTTTAATGAAAATTTATGTCATACTTACATACCTTAAAGTAAACTTCAGATTCTTGAACTGAAAGTCCAATTTTCATTAAGGTCTACACAGAGTACTCCTGGCATAGCTAAGCATAAGACTTTCATTGTTTACTATGGCATTATATGTTGAGTGAAGCCAAAAGTTTCCCCAAAGGTTAGCAAACCTAGGAATGAACTCAGGCAAAATTTTGTTGAACCTGTTTCCAGTTTTCAGCAATTTTTTTCCTCAATATTGACCTAGACCCTGGTAAATGGAGGTTATCTGATTACCTGTGTCAGAATTCTAACAGGAAATTGATTTGAAACCTGCAAGACTTCCCAGGAGGTTTATGGGTTTGTTCAAACTTCATGTAGGGTGGATTTGATTTAAATCACATCAATTTAAATCATTATTTAAATCAACAGTCAAGAAGATTCAATTTAATTCAAGATTTTTAATACCAAAACAAATACATTCTTGTTTTTTGACATGACTTCAATATATATCTCTTTATACCTCAGAAATAGCTTGCATTTTATTTTTAATAAGGAGAAAACTATGTGTTCTAATCACAATTTAGGGATATTTGTGTATATATTTTGTTATTCATATGTTTTCAGTCATGTCCAACTCTTCATGACCCCATTCAAGGTTTTCTTGGCAAAGATACTGAAGTGGTTTACCATTTCCTTCTCCAGCTCATTTTCCAGATAAAGAAGCTGAGGCAAACATGGTTAAGTGACTTTCCCAGGGTCACATAACTAGTAAGTATCTGAGGCCAGATTTGAGTTCAGGACGATGAGTCTTTCTGATTCCATGCCTGGCACTCTATCAACTGTAATACCTGGTTGCCCCAAATATATTCTAATCACAGTTAAAGGATGTGTGTGTGTTTTATTTTATATTAAATTAGCCACTCATCAGAGAACTGAAGAATTTAAAATTGAAGGGGGCCTCAGAAACCTTAAAGTTCAACACTTTCCTTTTGTTGTAAGGAAGATGAGATACATAGTTATAGCCAGAAAGTATCTGAGGCAGGATTTGAAGCCAGATCTTCTGACTTAAAGAAGGAAAGAAGGAAGGAAAGAAAGAGAAAGGAAGGAAGGGAGAAAGGAAGGAAAGAAGGAGAAAGGAAGAAAGGAAATAAGAAAAGAAGGAAGGAAGGAAGGAAAGGAGAAAGGAAGGAAGGAATGAAAGAAGGAAGGAGGATGGAAGGAAAGAAGGAAGGAAGGAAGAAATGTATTTCTTATCATGACATTTCATTCCCAAAGCCATGCCTTGCATTTCTTGATCTCACTGCTGGTGAATTAAGAGTGCTTATTCTATTAATAGTTGAAGCAGTTAAAGGGCTTCTTTTAGAACCTACTTCTCTAATGTCTTTTCCATTTTATCATTCTATTCCTTAAGCTAGGCCAAGTTAATGGTACTTTCAGAAACTCCTTTCTTAAGTGTTCTGAAGTATTCTAGTGTAGACAAATGTATGTGTGAGTATGGTTGTATAAGACAAAGAAGGGAAGCTAGCTATTCAATATGAAGTGGCTCATACTTTTGTATTGTGAAGAATCCCTATATAGGAGGGGACAACTATCCCCATCAGCTCCTAGTAGCAGACAAGCCAGCCTAGCTGAAGCAGCAAAGAATCCTATAGGAGAGACAGGAGATGACAGGCAAAATCATTGTTACTATTTTTTTTTTTTTTTAGTGAGGCAATTGGGGTTAAGTGACTTGCCCAGGGTCACACAGCTAGTAAGTGTTAAATGTCTGAGGCCGGATTTGAACTCAGGTACTCCTGACTCCAGGGCTGATGCTCTATCCACTGTGCCACCTAACTGCCCCCCCCCACTGTTACTATTTTGATGACCACTTCTCCTCAGACCCAGGTGGACATAGCCCAGCACACTGATCCTAATAGCCCCCTAAAGAGTAGCTCCAGGCCCCTATATAGGAGGAAGCCATTATCAAAAGTATCATCTCTTGTGGAAATGTGATCTGGGACCTACCTGCTCAGACACAGATACTAAATACCTGGAAAATAAAGCTCTTTCTAGTAATGTCCTTGGCACTACAAAAGGTTCAACATCAGAAACTGATAAGACTTTATCAATAGAATAACATTAAAAATGCACTGGGGCAGCTAGGTGGTGCGGTGGAAAGAGCACTGGCCCTGGATTCAGGAGGACCTGAGTTCAAATCTGACCTCGGACACTTGACACTTACTAGCTATGTGACCCTGGGCAAGTCACTTAACCCCAATTGCCCCACAAAAAAAATGCATTGCCATTGACTTTGCTCCTGTTTCTTAAGGACCACTTTTCCATCTTACTTGCCTCATAAACTTCCAATATGGATTGGAAGACCACAGGGAGTGTCTGCATAGTTTATGCCCTTAGTTGTGATACTAGCAGAGGACAAAAGAACAATGGTACTTTATTTTTCTAGTTCCTTGATGAATTTTTGTACTCTGCATCTCCTCTAACCCTGTATCTATATTTGCATATCCTTCTTGAGATAACCTCTTCTCAGATGAGAGGAAACAACCCTATCTTTTTTGAGACTATTTCTAGAACCTCATGCATTTAAGGTGCTGGAAACTTTGTTCTGATTGGTGGACTATTTTTCATTGTCCTTCTATATTCCTCCCTGGTCTTAAGAATTTTGAATTACCTTGCAAAATCAATCAGTTGAGTTACAATTGATATACGAAAGCATACTTTACAGTATCAAGATAAATATAAGCATTTAACAGAATCAGAATGACTAACCAAACATCTCTGGTAGTCACTTAAGGTGCTATTCACTGGAAATACACACACATTCACACAAACATATACACACACATGTATATACACTCACATGTGTGTATATATGTATGTATATATATATATATTTAGAGAGAGACAACAAAGTACATTCAATAGACTTATCAACATGGTACATTATAAAGTATCACTTGATAGTCTACTTCAGTGACTACAGATCTAAAACAAAACATAAAAAAACCCTCCAAAACCCAAAGTTGGAAATAATAGTCAAAACAAAAATCCAAATATAACTTCAAGCTGAGAGAAAAAAAATAGAATAAAAAGAAATAAAAATCACAAGTGAAATATAATTCTGTTCAAAATCATACCTCCAACAAATAGCAAATTTAAATTTTGAAAAAAATTCAATGAACAAATAATTCTCCTACCAGGGAAGCAAAACATTGAACTAATTTCAGCTCTAAATGCAAAGATGTAAAGGGAATATGAATTAGTATGAAAGCAAAATATAAAGATTTAGAAAAATGAAAATCTTGTTTTATAAGTCTGCCTAATCCATGCAATAATAATGCAAGGAATTACATTATTAAATGATTAAAGGAACCAAGAAGAAAGAATTAAAGAGATTTTCAAACTCCCCAAACAGAAAAGAAACAAAAAGTTTTTTACAAATTAAGCTAAATGTGATCCTTATATCTTGACTATATAAAGAGATGAAGGCTAGCTCCTCCATCTTAGTGGCCTATAACCTTGGAATATGAATATTTCTGGTAATTTTTCAAGTATCCCCTTTCTTTTCCCACTCAGCATAACTTAAAAGTCATTGCCTCTGATTCCTCCATCCTGATTTTACCCCCAACCCCTAGTTTTTTTGTCAGCCTACATGAAAAACAACATAACTGATTTGTTCTGGGTTTTTGCCAGTGATTGCCTCTCTTTAATGAAAATTAACACAAATAGTATTTTTTTTCTGTTTTGAGACATTTACATAATGTCTCATATGAACTAGGTGATGCAGTGCATAGAGAGTGCAAGACTTGGAGTCAGGAAGGCCTGAATTTAAATCTTGCATCATGTACTTCCTAGGTGGGTCACTTAATCTTTCTGTGCCTCAGTTTACTCATCTGTAAAATGGAGACAATAATAGCACCTATCTTATAGAGTCCTTGTAAGGCTCAAATGAGATAACACATATAAAATACTTTGCAAACTTTCAAGTACTACATAAGTGATAGATATTATTATTAATAACAAACATCTATATTAATTCTCTCTCATTTAGCTCTTGAGCCTCCATCTAGTTTACTCTGATAAAAACTTAGGTGGACAGGTTCATTCTCTGCTCATTTCTCTCTCCCCGACTTCTTTTTGCAAATTCCCACTCAGAATGAAGCACCCAAACCAGAGCAGTTATGATCAATCACATCCTTATCTAATCCAATCCTGGTGTTAATTAAAACAGAAAATGTAAATTCACTTTAAAGAACAGGAGCTCCATTTTTTTTTTTCTGGTAGGAGAAAGAAAGAATAATCCAATAAGGAGAAAAGGATCACAATCATTCTTTTTGGCAAGCTCAAGCAGTCACAGTCTTTTTTATCTCTGGCGAGTGGCCTCATAGTCTATACTGGCTACAGCTGTGTCACTGTAATATATGGAAGCACCCTTAACTGATTTACTGTTACACATGCTAGCTAGGTCAATGAATGGAATCAAATTTTACTAACGAAAGGATGCAAATAACTCTAAAAACAGCCCATGACCACTCTGACATTTTAGAGGTTCCAATAGGTTTCTTTCTTAAGGGACTAGAAGAGGTCTTTCTCTGCTTAGCTGAAGGCTGTGTGTCTCCCTCTCTGTTGGAAGCCTGGCAAATCACCAAATCTGTATCAGCCAATCAGCATTGCCCTCAATTCCAATTCAGGAGTCTTACCTATTTAGGAATGGACTAGTGACTGAGATTGCTCCTTTGATGGTTTTAGCTAAAGTCATTTACCATATCATTTAATTGATAGTTTACTTCAAAATTACTGATAAATTTATTTATTATGTTTTCTCGTTGGTGGTCTGTCTTATCTGAAGGTCTACATATATTTATCAGTTGTTTTTAAGAACATACATATGTTGGGGCAGCTAGGTGGCACAGTGGATAGAGCACCGGCCCTGGATTCAGGAGGACCTGAATTCAAATCTGACCTCAGACACTTAACACTTACTAGCTGTGTGACCCTGGGCAAGTCACTTAACCCCAATTGCCCTGCAAAAAAAAAGAAAAAAAAAAGAATATACATATGTTATTTCCCTACATCATACCACACAGGTGCTTATCTTATTATGGAAAAACAAATTATAGAAAAAACAATTTATTCAAGACAGCTCAATCAAAAAATGAAGGTTTAAAACAAAATGGAATCAGTTATGCTGTCAACAAACTATTTTAATAAGGTAATAAAACCTATTCTCACTATATTATCAGTTAAACTAAATTGAGAAATTATTAATGTAAGAGAACTTTTTCTTACCACATTAACAATTATACTAAATTGATAAACTGCTATCTTATTGAGGGAATGAAACTTATTCTTACTACAAGTACATAATTGTTCAAATTTCTTTATGTCTCCTTTTAAACCCTTCTCCAGTGCACAAATCTCACTCCAAAAGTCTCTCTTTGGGTCAGAGGAAACAATGCTATCTTTTTGACACCACATCTCCCAGAGCCTTGGCTAGGGGCTAAAGACTTCTTTTTTGTTCACAGAATTGGTCTTCAAGGATGTACCACACTAAGTAAAATTCTTTCTCTTTTATTTTCACTGTTCGTTCTTCATTGGATTTATCTCCATATTTCTCCTCCTCTACCCAATCTATTCCACAGCCAACAGTTCTTTTTTTCCTTTATCTTCTAAAAACTTCACCTTTTAAGAAAGGGTTAAGGGTGATGTGATTTCAAGCTGGCAAAGAGACAATAAGAAAGAAAGGTATCTCTTGCTTTTATATACTACTAACAAGCATATGCTTTATGAAGAAACAAATTCACAGTGTGAGAACTGAAACAGTTTCCCTTTGATGATTACTTAATGGATTTTACACTGAATGATCACCAACTCCTGTTGGAGAGATTGGTTCTCTTCAATCTTCCTAAATGATCTACAGAAGAGCCTCTGGGAACCCCATTAGATGGTTTACCGTGACCTTTTTAGAAAACTTGTTTAAAATAGATTACATGAATGTATTGTCTCAAAAACTATGTAATTACAATTATAATCCCTTTTCCTTGATGATTTTTTGAGCTTTAGCGTATCTTAAAAGGAAAACAAATTATTGTAGTAAAATTTACAATGAAAAAACCCTTAAAGTCCAATTAAAATTTCAAAATCAATTTGGTTTTTCATTTCTTATTTTTTTCTTATTTATTTTCATGTATTCTGACCTCAGAGTTTTAACCCTGACGCAGACTGTTAGTTTCAAATACTTATATATCTGTGACTTTATTCACGTGGGTACACCTTCCAACATTGTAGTCAATCATTTAAATGCAGATCAAAGCCCATCTAGACTTGAGCATCTAGTGCAATTCTTGCCTCTGTCATTCTATACTTTACCCAAAGGGGATTCACCTGATGTGATAAGGTTACTATTCACCTGCTCTTGCTCCCAAAAGGCTAGTCAATGGGCTGTCCCTTACTTATTCCTCACTCACTATATGACCAGCCCATCTTACCTATTATTAAAAACTAGGCAGAGAAATCTTTCCCTAGAAGTAAATAAATTTAGGAAACTTACCTGCAATATGAGCAGTTTCTGATTTTGTGGGGAATTTAAACTTGAGTAGGATAAGGGAGGACATCAACTAGGTGGTACAATGTATAGAACACTGACTGGGCTTAGAATCAGGAAGACTTGTCTTTGAGAGTTCAAATCCAGCTTCAGATATTTACTAGCTGTGTGACCCTGAGCAAGTTATTTAACCCTGTTTGCCTCAATTTCTTCATATGCAAAATGATCCGGAGAAAGAAATGGCAAACCACTCAAGTATCTTTTCCAATTATACCCCAAATGGGTCACAAGGAGACAGATATGACTAAAAATTTGACTGAACAATAGCAACAAAGAATAGCAATGATAGGTAGGTGATGCATAAATATGGAGCAGGCAAAATTCAGGTCTACAAGTTAACAAGTATTCATTAAGCTGGGAATACAAATACAAGTTTTAAAAAAAATGACAGTCCTTGTCCTCTAGGACTTTACCTTAGTGGGAAGAAAATACTTTAAAGGAAACTGAAAAACAGAGTAAGGGAGGGGAAGAAAAGTCCCCAGTAGGGGAAAGGAGAGGAAGTTTAGAATGTAGCTTGGAGGGGCAGCTAGGTGGCTCGGTGGATAGAGCACTGGCCCTGAATTCAGGAGTACCTCAATTCAAATCCAGCCTCAGACACTTGACACTTACTAGCTGTGTGACCCTGGGCAAGTCACTTAACCCCAATTGCCTCACCAAAAAAAAAAAAAAAAAAAGGAATGTAGCTTGGAGAGGAATGAGATGTGACTGGCTTGGGGACTTTTCTTAAATGGAGATTCTGGGAGGAGGTATCCAATTAGAAAGATGGCTCTACAGGGAAAGGGAGAACTCCCTAGACTGGAATGAAGCTTCAGGATGAATAGCCTAGGAATGGTAGAGGAAGTCGAGACACTGAGAGGCAAGCACCCATAATAGCATTGATGGATGCATAAAAGTATAGACTTTAAGTATGTGTCCAAACTCATTTTAAAAAGGGACTCATTTAGGGGCAGCTAGGTGGAGCAGTGGATAGAGCACTGGCCCTGGAGTCAGGAGGACCTGAGTTCAAATCCGGTCTCAGACACCTAACACTTAGTAGCTGTGTGACCCTGGGCAAGTCGCTTAACCCCAATTGCCTCACTTAAAAAAAAAAGGGACTCATTTAATTGGAATTTAATATGCAAGCTAGAGAATATGCAGGGTGTGGCTTTAAATGTAGGTAAAGAGTCAATGGCAAAGAATTAAAGCAGAAAGTTATAAGAGAGACCATACTAAATAGAGCTCAAACTGTTTTACAGAAATGTGTTAGGACCTGTCAGTTTCCTGAACTGCCAACAACTCCCATAGGGGTAGATGTGTAGAATGCTATGTCAGAGAAGAGCCAATACAAAAGAAGAGCCAATACAATCAGTCCCACTTACTCTAAGGATGTACCATAGGAGAGCATTTTGTGCAAGGACATCATGGAGCATCACGCCAGATTTCTTTTTGGATGCTTGCTTCTCTTTTTTTTCTGACTTGGAATCAGTAGTTCCTGATGCTGGTTCTTAGATTAACCCCACCTAGAATGATCTTGATCAAATGCAGGTTTTGAAATGACTTTCATGTTCTTCTATTACTCCTTTCCTTATAATTCATATATCTATAAAGGAAAAAAAAATACAAGTATTCTTTCTACATCATGGGGGTTAGGAGCATGGCACCCTCACAATCTGGAAAATCCACATACATTTTTTTGGCTCTTCCTTTGTATCAAAGAAGAAGTATGATATTTTTCTTTTTCTTTTATGGGATGTTTATAGTGCCTTATTGTAAAATTTGGGTTAAGTATTTGGTCATAGCTCTGTGTCATCTACTGGCCTTTGCATATCATCCTCAGCTTCTGGAAAACTCCCCCAAAATTCCCATTTAATTTATTATGCTGACCCATGAGATATCAAGACTATAATGGGAAAAGTTGTGATGTGGAATGGATGGCTGTAGTAAATTCGCTTCAACATTTACTTCTGCATTGATTCTGCCATTAAGGCTTTGTTTCACATGTAGCCACAGGACACATCAAAATCTAATCTGAAGATCTCCAATGAGGGGTAAACTACTACTTTCATGAGCTAGTTTATTCCATTTGGGGAGAGCTTCATTTGTTAGAAAGTGTTTCTTTAAATGGAGTCTATTAGAGGCTACTCTGATGCCAGCATTCTCTTATTAACCCAAAGGTTACATGTTGGGATAAAATTAGGCACTTGCAAGTCATTGAAAGTTAACGAAGGGAGATCTACTTTGCCCAAATGCAGCAAGAATGTAAAAAAAAAAAGAGTATACTGTGACACTTAGTTTCCCTGGATACATTTCTCCCCTCATCTCCATAGGGAAATACATTTACTCAACAAGGTAGGATATAGTGAAGGATATGGTGACTCTTATGGTCTTCAGAAATCTACCAAATCTGAGGGGGCCCTGATTGTCCCTGGATTTTTCATGCCTTTAAGTGACCAAGAAACAGCATCAGGGAAGCTGGGACAATCTGGTCCCAGACAGGTTTGTCTCCTTTTGAGAAATCTATAGAAAGATAGAAGGAGGGCCTGGGTCTACCCCATGTTATGGGTGAAGGGGGATCAGGAGGAAGCAAAATCAGGGAAATGAAGTTAAATATTAGTTCTAGCACAGTATAATTTTGGTCTTTTGCAACTTTTACCCATTACTCATAATCCTCTGGAACTAAACTAAACAAGTCTAATTCTTTCTAGAACAAATATTTGAAGAAAACTATCACATCCCCTAAAGTTTTCTCCAGATTAAAAAATTTCAAGTTCCTTTAACCTATGTATTTTTAAACTATTTTTTGTGTTACAGACATTAATAATAATAATAATAAATTCCCAACACATATAATACCTACTCTGTGCTAGGAACTATTGACAGTTGAAGCCTTATCAGAATATTTTTAAATGCACAACATTATTATAAAGAAAGCAAATTATATTGAAACAGTTGGCAAAATAGTCTTAAAAATGAGTTTCTGGCCCTAAGGTTAAGAATTCTTGCTTTAACTTATACTCATGATATGTCTTCCTGTCTTCATTATCTTTCAGGTTGCCCTCCTCTGAGCATGCCCCTGTTCCTGAAATATAGTGCCCAGACTAGTACACAATATTCCAGGCATTGTTGGCACATTGTAAATGACTAATAAATGATGACTGACTGATGGACTGAATGGGTCTGAGTACAGTGGGACTTTAACCTCCTTCATTCTAGACCCAATGTCTCTACTGATATAGCATAATATAACACTAGTTTCTGGGGCTAACATGTCTCATTGATGACTCACATTTTTCACCTGGAAAAAGACTAAAGGTTTGTACTACATCTATCCATTTGTTTTGCTTTGGAAATAATAAAGTGTCTAGAAAAAAATGCCAGCCATACCTCCCCTCTCCTGTACTTATAAAGTTGAATTTTTGAATAAAAATATAGAACCTTAAACTTTTTTTTTGGTGAGGCAATTGGGGTTAAGTGACTTGCCCAGGGTCACACAACTAGTAAGTGTTAAGTGTCTGAGGCTGGATTTGAACTTAGGTCCTCCTGACTCCAGGGCCGGTGCTCTATCCACTGTGCCACCTAGCTGCCCCTAAACTTTTGACTATTAAATTTCTTCTTGTTCAATTTGCCTTCTTTTTCTAGCCTGTTGAGAACTTGCTTTTGGATCCTGACAGTTCTAATCAACATATTAGCTCTCCTCCCTCCAAGAGTAGTTTGATAGCCTTTTCAAAAATGTAAATGATATTAATCTGGAACAAGGTGCTCTTGATGGAGCCACACTGATTTTTATTGATTGCTGCTACTTGCCTTTCTAAATTCTGATAATCTACCCTTTTAATAATGTGGTCTATGCTAAAGATCAAGTTCATTGAAGCCTTATTTGCAAAACTGTCCTTTCCTTTTAGAAATTCACAATATTTTCCCTTTTCCAGGTTTTTAGTATCTCTTCAATATATTTCAGCTTATTCACCCTATCTTAGAAGTCATATCTCCCAATTCTCTAAGAATTTTTCAATTTACTTTGGCTTTGTGGCTTGAATTTATTTAGCAGTACTTAATACTCTTTTAACATTACCCCAATTATCTTGAGTTTCTACTTCCTCTTAACCATTTTCTTCCATTTTTATCTTTAAGCATCATTCTCTTTAAGAGAGAAAAGGATAGCAAGAACTAATTATGGCTTCTTTAGCATATATTACCATTTATATGGTAATTCTGATATAGAATCCTTTCCATCCACTGACCTTCGTTTTGTCCCCAACAAAGTTAAAATATTTGCTGTTGTTGTTGTCCCTAGAGTAATTATTGCCTTAGATACTGCTTCATGACACAAAGGATCAAGGATACTTTGGGGAAGCTTCTCATTCTGAAGTCATAGCTCTAGCCAGGAATTCTGTGTATGCAACTTCCCACTAGAAAGTAGTGTTCAGAATATTAAAGTCAGAATGTTTCAATTAAAGGTCAAAGAGAACAAGATAGATCTTCTAACAGAATCTTAGAAAACAAATGTGTGCTACAATGACAAATCCTCACCTCTTGACCTCTCTAGTCTCCAACATTTATAGTAACAACTTGGTTTTCCATCAATGTCTCCGCAGTAAGTTTCAGTTGTGTCAGCTGTTGTTCACTATTGTAGATAGTCCTGTATTTTGGTGCAGTTCCCAGAATGCATTTGTCCCTCTCAGACAAAGCCAAACCTTTTGCCAATCTTTTTTCTCTGTCATTGAATGCCAAACCCAATTGCAGAGGTGAATCCCTTTATTCCTGAGAGATACACTTTACTCTATGTCATTGTTCTTGTCACCAACTAACCAACCAATCAACCAGCACTAAATAAAAACATGTGTACAAGGCAGGCACTGTGAAACGTCCTAGGGATAACACACACACACACACACACACACACACACACACACACACACACATTTTTTATTTAGTCCCTACCCTCAAGAAGTTTCCATTTTACTGGGGGGAATAACACTTTACAGGTAAGGAAGTTTAGGACAATTTAAAAAGGTACAAAGTTAATTCGGAGGGCGATAGGCATCCTGAAGGAGGTGATGCATGAACTAAGCCCTGAAGGAAATTAGTGGTTTCAAGTGGTAGAAATGAGGAGAAAGGCCAGTCTGTGCTAAAAACTAGAAGGCAGGAAATGGAATGTTCTTTATGGGGAATAGCAAGAAGGCCAGCTTGGCTGGGAAGTAGACTGCATGAGAGGAAGTGAAATAGAATTAGCCTGGAAAAGATTAGCTGGAGTCAAATTGTTAAGGACATAAATGCCAGAGTAGTTTGTATTTTAACATAAGGAAAATGAAAGATATCATGTATATGTGTATGTGTATGTATATATATATGTGTACTGTATGTGTATATGTATATGTGTGTAAGTATATGTATATTGAGTATGTGTATGCGTATATGTAGTTTGTATTTTAACATAAGGAAAACTAAAGAAAATCATAAGGAAAAAGAAAGTATTTTATCATAAGGAAAATGAAAGGAAAAGATTAGTTGGAGTCAAATTGTTTAGGACATAAATGCCAAAGCAGTTTGTATTTTATCATAAGGAAAATGAAAGATATCATAACTTCTTGATTAGGGAAATGATACAGAATGGGACTTTAGGAAGATTTAGGAACACCAATGGAGGATGAAGAATGGAAAGACTTTTTATTTGTGTGAGTCTCTATCTCTCTCATCTATATTTGCCTCCAGTTTCTTATTTTCTCCTTTTTTCCCCCAACCCCTTGCATTCTAACTTTTGTCTGTTTCACCTGACTAAAACATCTGTCTCCTCTCTACTCATAGAAAAATTACTCAGTACAGAACTACATCACCTCCTTATGTTTGATTGCAATAGCCTACTAACTGGTTTTCCTGCATCTTTTTATTCTAAAACATCCTCTTTGTAGTTGCCAAATTACCGTTCCTGAAGTTTATATTTATCATGTCACTCCTCTGCTAAAGAAACATCAATGGCTCCCCAGTGTCCTTCAGATAAAATACAAGCTTTTGTTCGTCATTTCTTTCCCAATCGTTCCAAGTTTTCTTAAAAAGTTATTTACGAGGCAGCTAGGTGGTGCAATGGATAGAGCACTGGCCCTGGATTCAGGAGGACCTGAGTTCAAATCTGGCCTCAGATACTTAACACTTACTAGCTGTGTGACCCTGGTCAAGTCACTTAACCCCAATTGCCTCACCAAAAAACAAACAATCAAACAAAGCAAAAAAGTTATTTACACATTACTTACCTCTACAATTGTAGTATGAATAAGATCCAGTTCAAGTTAAGGGTGATTCGATTTCTGTATAAGACTGAGTGGTGGGTATTTGTGGAAACTTAGAAAGAGTAGATAGTGATTGAATGCACATAGGAGTTAACAAATGTAGATAGAGGAGATAGTGGGTTGATTAAGGAGGGCGGGTGTAGAGCAAGTGAGTCCTGATCTAGGAGTAACAACATATAGAGACTAGGGGTTTATCCAACCTATACACAAAATAAATACTAGTAGGGGGAGAATAAATATGACAGGCTTTTCATTGGTTTGTCTTTCATACAACTTATCTCAATCAGGCATTGTTTAGCACTTCTTAGTAATTTTTTTAGAAGAGAGTACCCAACCAATCCACCAGGAATTTTATATGTCAAGCACTATATAAGATGTTGTCTTATATGTATCTAAAAGGGAGACAGTCCCTTCTAGGAATTTACATTATTCTAGAATATTCACAGGCACGTATATTCAGGTTTATAAAAAAATAAAAGCACAGAGATGATGGGAGTAGTAGAGGTAATATGAAAGACATCTTGAAAGAGGTGAGACTTGAAAAGAGCTAAGAGTTTGAGGAAGAGGAGATGAAAAAGGACAAATTCTTGCCAAGGGAGATAGCCTGTGTAAAGGTACAGAGATGGGAAATGGAATTTCTTCTACACATAACAGCAACAAACAAATCAATTTGCCTGAAAAGCAGGTGTAGTTAGGGGGCAGCTAGGTGGCAGAGTGGATAAAATACTGGTCCTGGATTCAGGAGGACCTGAGTTCAAATCTGCTCTCAGAGACTTGGCATTTACTATCTGTGTGACCCTGGGCAAGTCACTTAACTCTCATTGCCCGACCAAAAACCAAAAACCAAAAACAAACAAAAATAAAACCAAAACAAGAATAGGTGTAGATAGATAGATGATAGACAGACACCTATAGGAAATATATATATGTGTGTGCGTGTGCGTGCATGCGCGTGTGTGTATATTATATATATATTATATATATATATATAAATAAATAAAGATATACCTGTAAATACATATATACTTACATACACACACATACCACCTTACAGCTCTCACACAGTTACAAGGATGAGGACCAGATGGCAGAAAAGAAATAAAAGTCAGTAAAAATTCATTTTAACTGAATAGGGTAAGTTCTTTCTCAAAAAAATCAAATGGTTCTGTGAACCCATCAGTTCAGTTCTCTCTGATAATGCAAATTCCAATTTATCCTTGCCTACCTATCTGGTTCTACTCTGGTCTATGCCCTTCTACTTCTGGTCTATGCTACAAAGGGCTCACTGGAGGTCTTCCTTGCTTTCTCCTGACATTGTGAGGGTACCAATGGCTATCCAACACTCATAGGCCATTCTTTCCACAGGACTAGCCCAACTTCTCTTGCTTTTATACAATTCCTCCATAACATCTCTCATACATATAATGTATGTATATGTGTGTATACACACTTAGATATGGACAAACACATATACATATATATATATAATTATGTGCATATATAGACACACATAGATAGGATTTGGGGAGTATCTTAAGTAGAATAAGTTTACAATCTTATCTTTAATGAAGGCTTTGACAAATGGATCAGAAAGAAGGACCCAATCTTAGCCTAGAAGCATTCACTTTATCCATTGTTTGCTGAAAGTGGTGGTTGTGACTAAAGAGCTGTCAGCTTTCCTTTATCAGGGAGAGCCTCTAACCTCTATACTTTAGCAGAGTAAATAGGAAATGGTCTAGTTGATCTTGGGGGAAAAATGAGCACAGTAAATAGTAGCAGAGAGAGACACCTAACAGAGAGATGTTAAAAATAGCAGAATAATGTGCCAGTAGAGTCTCTGTGGAAAGGCTAAAAGAGCCCTTTGAGCAGAGGTGCTGTGCCCAGCACGGAGCAGACATAAGAGAGAGGTTGCACCTTTCAAAGAGCAAAACCCAGTGAGCCTAGAAGAGTAGGGAGCCTGCAGAGATGCCATATTCTGTGAGGATCAGGCCTAGTGAGAGTAGCCCAATGATATTACTGAAGGAAATCAAGGGACTCAAAGTGTTAGAGGTGGAAATTACCCTACTACACCTATTCCCTATAGGTATACCCCTCATGAATAATCCTTGTGCATTATTATTCTCCTCAGGGATGGTGTATATATTTGTGGGAGATTATTTCCTATTTTTGGAATTTATTTTGAGTGGATATCCGCCCCTCCCCCCCCACCCAAGGGTGTTACCAGCAAAGACAATTTTAAAACAAAACACAGCGGCTCCTATAAAAATATTTTAATCATCTCATAAAATCTCTGCTCAAAAGTCCCAATATTTATTTTTAAACCTTTTTTATTTTTAAAATAAATATAACTTTACTTTCTACATGTGAAAGATGCTAAAATTGGATTTAATGAAAGCCATCACATCAGCATTTCCCAGCATCAGATTCTTTTTTTAAATGTTTTTTTTTAATGAAGGAAAAATGCAAGGACCTAGAACCTGAATTTCCTACTAGTACCCTTATCAAGGAAACATTTCATGTCATGTTGGGGGGAGTAGATATATGTTAGTGATTAGTTTTCTCAGTTACCTTTTTTGGTTTGTTTTGGTATGAGTTGGGACTTTTCCCATATCTTTGTTATCTTCCCCCTTCTTCAAATACTTTGTAAATCAATCCCTTGGTGTTCTTACAGTTGACTTGCCTATATACCATATCCCCTCTATGGATAGCCACTTTTCCTGTCTTTGTCCTCTCTAGTTCCATTTCTATGATGTTAGAATACAAATAAAGGATAGTTCTACTGTTCTTAATTGTGTGGGGGGGGAAAGTTTTATTAAGCAGATTTTTTTCTGTTTTTCTTTCCCTGTTTGTGGCAATATTTCCATTATCTTCTTTAAATGTTCTCAGGGTGATTTTTATAAGTTATGCTTTATGTCAAACTTCCATTTAACTGATCTTACCGTGCTTTTCTTTTTTATGTAGTCATATTATTCATAATCTTCCATCATCATTCTCTAGAAGATTTTACAAATCAGTTCATATTCTAAACTATTATAGCCATCTCATCCCTGTTTGCAGATAAGTTAATGTTTGGCTTCCTTGTTGTAGCAATTCATTTATATCAAGTAAGCTTTCATATTAAATTCTCATATTCTGTTTATATATAGGTATACTTCAGAGATATTGTGGATTTAGTTCCAGACCTCAATAAAGTGAATATCACAATAAAGTGAGTCACACAAATTGTTTGGTTTTCCTGTACATAAAAGAGTTATGTTTACACTATACTGTAGTCTATTAAGCATGCAAAAGTATTATGTCTAAAAATGTACATACTTTGTTGTTTAAAAAAGCGAATCATCATATGAGCCTTCAGCCAATCATAATCTTTTGCTGGTGGAGGATCTTGCCTCAATGTTGATAGCTTCTGACTGATTAGGGTGGTGGATGCTGAAGGCTGGGGTGGCTGTGGCAATTTCTTAAAATAAGATGACAGTGAAGTTTGCCACATTGATTGACTCTTCCTTTCATTTAAACACTTAGAGGACATTGACAGGTTATTTATTGGCCTGATTTCAATATTGTTGTTTCAGGGAATAGGGAGAACTGAGATGAGAAAAAGACTTGGGGGAATGGTTAGTGGGTAGAATAGTTAGATCACACATCTTTGTTTTCATAGGATTTTTAGTTCCAAATTTTTCTCCCACCCTCCCTCCTCCCCAAGACAGAAAGCAATCTAATATAGGTTATATATCTGCAACCACACCAAACAAGGGAAAAAAAAAATTCAAAAAAGAAGGAAAAAAAACCAGCCCCCAAATAGAAACAGTATGGTTCAATCTGCATTCATAAACCACAGTTCTTTTTTCTAGATGTTGAGAACATTTTCTATCATGAAGTTCTTTAAAATTGTTTTGGACCATTGCATTGCTAAAAAGAGCCAAGTCTATCACCATTGTTCATCACACAATGTTGCTGTTACTGTGTACAATATTGCCCTGGTTCTGTTCCTCTTAGTCAGCATCAGTTCATATAAGTCCTTCCAGGTTTCTCTGAACTTCTCCTGCTCATCATTACTTTTTATATTGATTTTTTAAAAAACTTTGTGTTCTAAATTGTCTTCCTGCCTCCCTGTTCCTTCCTCCCTATGAAATCCAGCAATTCAATATGTCATACATATGCAGTTATGCAAAACATCTTCTCATTAGTCAGGTTATGAAAGAAAATAGAGAAAATACCTTTAGAAAATAACAAATGCTGAGCTCCTCTGTCAGCTCACACAGCAGGTGATCCCAGTTGCCACCTTTGGCTGGAAAATAGTCTTACTCTGTTCTTTTGTGATTTAGGCTGCTCTGTTTTTTTTTTAATGGCATTAATTGGGAGTGAGTGGATGGGTTTATTGGGAGTTTGTGGGAGTCACAGCCTCTCCACCATCTTGGCTCAACAATATGTTTTAAGTTCAAAATTTTATATAGGTGCAGTTCTTGGTACCCCAACACAATTATATTAGTTACATTAAAGATCACTGATTACAGACCTTCATAATGGATACAATGATGAAAGAGTTTGAAATATTGTGAGAATTATCAAAATGTGACACAGAGACACAACACTGTCACCTTTAATTTGTAAAAAAATGCAACATCGGCAAAATGCAATAAAGCAAACCACAATAAAATGAGGTATATTTTATTATCTTTCAATAATTTAACATCATTAGCAACTTGTTTGAATAGGTCATGATTGAATTATTTAAATAACATGGCATTAATATATTTTCCCCATTTTTGTTCTTTCTTTTAGCTTGATATTGTGGTGCTTTGCTTTAGCAAGTTGTTGCTCTAACCCTGCACAGACAGCTAATTTAGGTACAGAATAAATCAAAATCTAGAAAATCCACACTAAAACTTTAACCTGATAACATAAATTTTGACCCATTATAAAGTGGACCTAAGGAGAGAAAGACAACCAGTTCTCTAAGAGTTTGATAATCACTACAGAATCCTCTCTGGTATTGGCTGGTGTGCAAGTCAGGTGAAGATAAGTATTTGAATGACAGCACTTGTTAGTATGAGTAAATATGGTCAGATACTGTCATTGCCCCATGGTGGCTACATAGTTATGCTGTCACAATTTATAATAGGGTAAGAAATGCATTCATTTAGGCCAACTGGATCCCATGGATCTAGATGATATGTGTCTCAGAAGAATGTGGTTACCCTTATGACCTTATCTTTTAAAGTTTACAGACATACTTGAGATCCTCTAGATTCTTTCAGTAACTCATCATGTATAGGCTTAAACATGTGCTGAGACAAAGACACTGGTAAAGATACAGACATAGTCATAAAGTTAGATTGAGGAATCCCTCATTAACTAGATGAGGAGAGTAAGGAACAGAAAGCATCCAGGAACTTAACTAAATGCTAATCAAATCTACTTAGATTTTCTAAGTGTGCTACCTCTTAGGAAAATGATTTTCCTAAGTTTATTGTCTAGTAAGTCAAATTGTACTTTGATTTTCCCTCTATAACCACCTCTTTTTAACTTTAGATGTTCCTGAACAAGTAGATGGATGATGATCTGAATTTTGATCAAAATCTCATTTTGGCTTTTGACTTTCTATGCTGTTAAAGGATCTGTTTTCAAATCCTGTCTTGGCTACTTATGACCTTTGTGACCTCAGGAAACTCACATACCCTCTCTAGGACTCAGTTTCCTTATCTATGAGATTAGTGAATAGACCTGAATCAGGCAATCTTAACATTTTTTTGTGTGTTCTGGATCCCTTTGCCAGTCTGGTAAGGATTATGGACCCCTTCTCAGAACAATGGTTTAAAATGCACAGTATAAAAACCGCAGGATTACAAAGGAATCCAATCATATTGAAGTAAAATGTATTTTTCCCTTCCTAATTCATAGACCCTCTGAAATCTATTGCAAGACCTCCAAGGGATCTGTGGGTCCCAAGTTAAGAGCCTTTAGCCTTGACAGTCTCTATGATTCTTTTCATTTCTAATTTGTATACTCCCATAATACTATTCTTATTTCACCTTCATACCCTTAAGCCCAAATCAAATGGGTGATAAGTTTGGTCAATCTACCTTTGAAAGACTGATAAGTACTTTCAGCACCATCTGAATTTCAACAGCTTGGGACACAGCTTTGTTTGCCCTGTTCTAGTTATGTTTCAGGCAAGATTCTAATTTTTTTTAAGGACAAACTTCTTTTATTATTCATATTTTGTCCAACACTGCCATAGCTCAGCACCTGACACACAGTAGTTGCTCAATACACATCTAATGAATTGGATTGAAATGACTTCTTTGTTCACAATATAGGTCCAAACTTACAATGTCCTATTAGCTTTGGTGTGGGGTTTAGAATATACAGTATTAAATTGCCTTTCTAGTTAGCTAAAGAATAACTTAAACATGCAATTTTTAAGGAACTGTTGGGTTATAGCCAGGTTTTTCCTTCTCCATTTTCAACCTACAAATCTGTTAACACATAGGACTGCCTGCGCTCAGCAGGGTGTAGAGTGAATCTGCACCTTAATGGCTATTTGTGTTAATACCCTGCACAGCTAGAAGAAGCTTTAGCTCCAAATATAAAACCATCTTCCTTGTTTGCTTTCCCCTCACCAAAGGGGAGATTGTTCTCGGACAAGTTCTCACCTGTGGGTAAATGAACATGTGAATACTTATTATGCTGGGGTTTTTATATTTCTCACACTTTCCTATATTACTTTTCTCATTTCAATAAACTTATAATATCTGAAAAAAACCCGGAAGAGTTGCTACATGAGATGGTGATAATTTAAACTTTTACCAAAAGGATATTACCTCTGAAGCACTAATGCATAGTTCATTTTTCCAGTTGATGCAACAGCTTATGGTATCTGTATACAGAAAGAAAATGTGGGTTTACTTTCTTCTAAGTGGCCCCGTTTAATCACCCTGCCAGAGAAATTCAATTAAAAATATACATTCCTTCATTAAAGGACTTTAATTTTGCTTTAGAAGCCTCATAATTATTTGAGGGAATCTCTAGAGACCTCACTATAGAAATATGTACCTTTAAAAAAAATAGTGTGTAAGTACTTCCAAGATAAACTTTGTTTAGGAAATAGAAAGGGCTCATAATTATAATTCACACTTAAACTTTAAGATTTATTAAGCTCTTTCCTTGCAGTAATCTTGGAGGTGGTGGTATATAACACAAGAATTATTATTATTATTCCTATTTTATTTGAAGAAACAGCTTCAGCGAGTTTGTATGACAGGTCTATGATCATACACTCATAGATTTCTGAGACAGGAGTCAACTCTCCATTTCTTGTCTCCAAATTTACTATAACACAGTGCTTCCACATTCATTTGTTTTTTCAAATTCAAAAGAACCCCATTTAAGTGGAATTGAAGGAGACATAGTTCCTTGTATCTCATTCCTCTAGAAATCTCCTATCAGAGAATGAATTGGACAGGCATCACAGTTAATAGAATGCAGGACTTAAAAAAAAATCAGGAAGAATCTTGCCTCACAGTAATAATTAGTTGTGTGATACCAGGCAAGTCATTTAATCTCTATGAGTCTCAATGTCCTCAACTGTATAATGGGGATAATAGTAGAATAAGTAGAATATGCCTTTTAGGGTTATTGCAAGGATGAAATGAGTAAACATTTGTAAAGTACCTTGCAAATCTTAAAATAAATGCTAGATGTATAGTATGTTATACTATTAGTATAGTATAGTATTAGTATTTTCAAACACGCAATGGAAGAAATCCAGAATAAACTATGACCCTCTAGCATAATATAGGATATAGATTTATGTAATTACTTATATAAGCAAGAAATAGTTGTTCTCCATTCAAAATATTCTTTTTTTTAGGGGGCAGCTAGGTGGTGCAGTGGATAAAGCACTGGCCCTGGATTCAGGAGGACCTGAGTTCAAATCCAACCTCAAACACTTGACACTTACTAGCTGTGTGACCCTGGGCAAGTCACTTAACCCTTATTGCCCCACCAAAAAATAAAATTAAATTAAAAAGCCCAAAATCTTATTTTTAAAAAAATTATAGTATTTTATTTTCTATTCTTTATTCTTTTTGTCTAGCATATAACCTGAGAAAAACAAAGATTATCAGTGAATTTTTACATCAGCATTAGGAGCTACCACCTGTTTTCCTGTAGAAAAGCAGATCCTCAACTTGATCATACCCTACGCTAAAAGGCACCTTAGACATATACCTAGTTCAAAGTCTTCAAAAATATTAAGTAACTTCTTCAAGGTCACATAACTAGTTAGAAGCTGAGCTAAGAACAGGATCCAAGCCTCCTGCCCTCTGCTCCAGGCCACTTTCCACAATATCAATCTATACTTTGCAATTTTTGTGGATATACTGTGGTAACAGTCCATTCTTGCCACAAGGGCAAGGCTAATTTTTCCCTCAAAGGTGCTAACTTTTCCCTCATGCTTAATTGAGATGTTGATAGAACTTCCTGGTCATCAATGCCCAGTCCCCAAAGAATCAGGGCTCCTTAGGCTTGGCACATCATCCTTACTCAGGATGCCCCCATTGGTACTAATGTGCCCAAATACATCAATGCTTTATGCAGAATATCCTTTCCAGTCTATTATTAAATAGAATTATTTGATTAAAAGTTACATTAAGATGCAGCTAGGTGGCGCAGTGGATAAAGCACCAGCCCTAGATTCAAGAGGACCTGAGTTCAAATGTGACCTCAGACACTTGACACTTACTAGTTGTGTGACCCTAGCCAAGTCACTTAACCCTCATTGCCTCACCAAAAAAAAAAAAATAATAATAAGTTACATTAAAAGATCTCTACTGGTTTCATTTCATTGTAGTCCTTAACCTGAACTGCCAGACTAGCCCAAGTTAGGGCTAAGAATATATATGATCTCATCCACTCTGTAATTCTTTAAAATTGGTACAGATCATAATCTATCCATAACTTTTGATCTTGTTCTATTGACCAAGCTTGTCTATAAACCCAAGAGGATTTGACTAGAGCACTTCCCGCCTTTCTCTGTAATTTTTAATATCTGTGAATATGTGTAAAGCACTCAGTCTTTTTCTTCCATACACATCCTAGATAATGCATATTACATTACTTCTGTATATGTCACTGTTTGTCCCAAATATCCTATGGTGTAAATTCTCAGTCCTGACAGAAAGGGTATAAAGAAATTGAGCAGGGAGTAGGAATGAGTAGGACAGAAGGAGAGAGACAGAGGAGTAGAGAGAGACATAGGGAAGACTAGCTAAACAGGTGAATGAAGGATGTCTTCCTGGAGGAAGCTGGATAATAATCACTTGGAGATACCATAGAGGGAATTCTTTGTCAGGTGAAGTTTAAGCTAAATGGACTCTTGGTTTCTTTCTAAAGCTTATATTCCGAGACTTTTGTGAGGGAGGTTGTCTTCAGCAATTTTTAAGGCTATAATAACAAGTTCTTACCATTGTCTTAGGGCAGCTCAGAGGTAAGGAGAGAAAAGGAGATCCCAGCACACTTCCTCCCTTGCCAGTCTGCTTCCTTTTTCTATATTCCCCTTGTTAATTACCCTTCCATCCAACTGAAGCTCCTTCTCAATGTCTTCTCATCTCTCTTTTCAGGCTCCAGTTATTAGCACTCTTTTCCTTTGAATTTGAAATTCCTTTGTATTTATTTGTATACAATGTCAGGGACTAGTTCTTTTTCTGTCTTTTTATTTCCAGTACTTAGTGGCTAGGTGGCTAGGTGGCACAGTGGAGAGAGCACTGGGCTTGGAATCAGGAAGACTCTTCTTCATGAATCCAAAGTCTATCTCAGACACTAACTGTGTGACCCTGGGCAAGTCACTTAACCCTATTTGCCTTAATTCTTCATCATAAAAACTAGCTGGAGAAGGAAACGAAGAGCCCTTCCAGTATCTTTGCCAAGAAAACCACAAATAGGGTCATGAAGAGTTGGACACAACTAAAAACTGAATCTACAACAACTTAGCACAATGCTATACACAGACAGTTGATGCTTCTTCAATTTAAGTGAATTCCTATTACTTTATCTCACCCCACTGTTCTATCTATAGTATTGTAATTCTTCCTTGTCTCTCTACCATTCCTCCCATTTCCCCCAAATAGTCTCTTTTCCTTTCCCTGAATAATACTTTCTCATCCTTGCTGACATATTTAAACATGCTATATGATTAAATTCATATACCCATTTTCTGGAAGGGATCGTTTAGTCTAATTGTCTTATTTGACAGATGAAGAAACTAAGAAGATCCGAGAAGTGTCTTCTTGTCTTCATTCCCATTATAAGTACAGTGCTCAACACACAGGAAACCTTTTTTTTTTTTTTGACAGGGCAATGAGGGTTAAGTGACTTGCCCAGGGTCACACAGCCAGTAAGTGTCAAGTGTCTGAGGTTGGATATTACCTCAGGTCCTCCTGAATCCAGGGCCCATTCTTTATCCACTGTGCCAACGAGCTGCCCCACAGGAAACCTTTTTGAAATGACTAATATAAGAATGCTGTTGGACCCTCAGCTGATAGAGATGTAGGACCAGTATAACTGGGAAAACTCCTTCAGAACAATTATGAATCTGTCATGTTCACTTTCCTCTTGGTACCTCTAAAGGAAAATGTTTTCCTATTATTAGGATATATACCTGCAACAGTATTTCTCCTGAGTTTCACTTGCTACTGTCTGTTTCCCAGATCTGTCATAATCTTGGCATCATTCATTCGTGTGCATAATTGACAAACTGCCTAGAATAGGAATTTTTATATATTGTGGAGAGTGGCATAGTATATCCATCTAGGTAATAGGAAAGATGTGTTCCATGTCAGTTTCCCTCCTAGAAATTCTTCTGTTTTCCATTTATGTGTTTCAGATTAATATAATACTCATCAATGTGATATTTAGGAACAAATATTTAATTAGAGTAAGCTATGGAGAAATGGATAGCATTTAACTTTTTTATTTTTATTTTTAATTCAGCATAATATATTCAATATTTGTTCTCATGCAAAACCAACATCTAGACTATTTGTATTTCCATAATTATGGAAGAAAACGTAAATCAAGTATACAGATTAAAGTCTACACTGATTAAATAGCATGTTAGAATAATCATAATGACTTACAGAAGCAGGCACTTGACAAATGTTGAATTGCAAGGTAGAAAGCTTAAAATGTGAATCAGAGAATTTCACCCAAATATAAGAATTTATAATAGAAGAGACATAAAGAAATCCTATATGCTGATACTTTGCTACCAGGAAGGACAATAGCTGTGCAACATATGGCAGATGACTAAACCTTATCATAGACAACTTCAGAGATAAGATATATCAAGAGCCTATTCCTTCATCCCTCCTTTTATCTTTCACAATAGATTCTACTGTTATCTTCCTTGTCATCAGTAATATTTTGAGTAGGTCAACTTCAAAACTAGAAAAATCATCAGTAAAAAATGGTGCTTACTACAAAGTCAGTTTATTATATTAGAATATATGTCTTATTTATAGACTCAAGGAAATAAATTTTATATATAAATTATAAGACCGATGTCTTGCTTCTAAGGATCACATATTCAATCCTGGATCTAAAATTAAACCCAGATTAAACAAACAAACAAAAAATCCAATAAAAATCAAATCCAGGATTTTCGGGATCAGCATTGGAAGGGATTGATCCTTAATATTCTCAAATATTCTCTCCTATGATACTACTTCAAACTATTTGCCATATAGTAAGAAATATATATATATATCCATATTTATTTGTATGTATAGTTATAGATATATGTGTATTATGTGTATACATACACATATGTTGGTCAGGCAAGACTTTCCTTCTGTCATTATAGTTGAATAAAGCTGGTATGTTTCCCATGGAAATGAAGAATCAAGCCATTGACCATTTATTCATGTTAGCATTCTCATAATCTGAATATTATCCAATTCTTATTATGTAACGTTATATATTATTCTAGTTACATAAAGATTATTAAACTATTTTTAAAAAATCCTTGAAAATCATAAAAAATATTATTCCTATGTAAAATAGAATTTCCATCATTTCAAGAGATATTTGCTGATCATTAGGTATTTCTACATATAATTGAACTGAATTTGCTGGGTAAATACTAGGTAAAATAGAAGGTCTGTAAAGGACAATTTTAAATATATTCTAGTCACAATACCCCATTATAAATGATTCAGATTTATGATTTTAAGAACCAAGGCCTAATATAAATACATAATGCACAAGGCAAGAAGCCAAACTTCTATAAGCAATAATGGTGCAGCTAAAGGGAAATTATTAAGTCCAGTTGTACACTTGATTACCCTTGAGCAGTTTCAATTGATTTGGGAAGAAATTACACATGAGGACATCTGAGAAGATTTTAATCTGCCTTGTTGGCTCTGTTCATGTCCTGACATAAGCACAGAAGTGTAAGTCCAAGCTGTGAATTTGGTTTTGAACTTTAATCTTTATGTGCATATGTAAAATGCAGGGTCACTGACATTCTCCTCTCTTCTTTGGCTACCTTCTGAAAGCATTTATGAAACACTTTTAGAAAATGCTACCTACTTCTAATCTACTGCAAAGAGATAATTATAGAGATAACAGTTCCTGTCTCCTGGAAATTCCTATTTCCTCCCCCTACCCACTCTCTCAAATTTAGTAGAGTAATACCCACAATCTCATAGTTTACTGAGAAAATAGAAACTAAATATCTTGAACTCTCTCTTCTTCTCATCTCTACATACTGTATATATCAAAACCCCTTCATATTTTTCCTCATAGTTTCCTTTACTTCAAGGATCTGATGAAGCAATGACCCTTCTCCTTGTTAATCCACCTATATGTGCCCTTGATACTCTCTCTCCTCCTGTTTTCTCCAGTAGATTGCCCTCACATTTATCTCTGCTTTCTAATTGATAATCTCCCTATCTACTGGCTCCTTTTGGTATGCTTACAAATATACCCAAGTCTCCCTTATTCTTATTTAAAAATATCTTCACTAGACTCTTCCAAGCCCTTTATTGCTCCTCCCCAATCAAACTCTTAGAATAAAAGCTATCTGCACTCTGCCTCCTTTTTCTTTCCTCTTAGTCTTCTAATCCCTTTAGAAACTGGTCACCAACCTCATCATTCTACCCAAAATATTAGGAACAATTAGATTCCTCTTGGGCAGAGCTCCACCTGAGAAGCACCAATCTTTATCTGTGCCTATCGTACCACCATACCACCATACAGGCCTGGGAATAACAATTCATGAAGTTCAAGTGGAAGATTGGGACAACTACAGCAAATGTCCTGGGAGATACAGCTGCTTATACCCTGCTCCTCTCCACCTCTGCATTCACTGAGACAGTAATGCCAAATCAAAAGATGTCACAGAAGGCGGGAAGAATCATTCCAGACCCGAGGAACACCAAACTCCACAAGGAAGGTTTTTATACATGTCATCCTTCAGACCAACCAAATGCCAGAGATTGACTACTGGTCTCCTTAAAGGGGAAACATTCCAGCCTATGTGAAACAAATGCCATTCCTACCACACCAGGAACTGAGGATTCTAGAAGCCTTCAGATTGAGCTAAAGACAGAAGGTGAACTATCCTGCCAACTCAGGCATGATCCAGGAGGAGCAGGGGCAGAGGTGACAAGAGGGAGCTTAGATCATCTAATACATCTTTCCTGATCTTTCTCTGTCCACCTATGGAAAAACATATTCTTCTGCTCTTAATAATGAAGTCCTACTTCCTGTTCCTTTTCCCTTCCCTCTATGAAACTTAGACAATTTTGCAAGTGTTGTCTTTGGGATGAGGGGCAGAAGTTGGGTTATTTCCATAGCTGATTTAACTTTCACTTTCTATGTTTATCCTAAGCTGTATGCCTATAAATTCTAATGGATATTAATACTGTTTTCTGCTTGGTTATTGTATATGCAATTTTAAAGAGAAATATTCCCTTTCAAAGTTGGGAGGCATTTTGAATAAAGCATTGTGGGAGGGGAGAGGGCAAGAGAGAGAGAGAGAGAGAGAGAGAGAGAGAGAGAGAGAGAGAGAGAGAGAGAGAGAGAGAGAGCACATTGAGAGCTCTCTAGCTCCCTTACCACTTTTTCCACATGGGTATTTGAAAGCACTGCCTAGCCCCTAGTGAAGAGGCAGTCATGTGGTGGTTTCTAATTGTGCAGACATCAGTCAAGTTTAGTTAGATACTTGAAACAACAAAGGGCTTAAGATATGAGGGCTTTTGCTTATCAGCTCCTCCTAGTGCTTAGTCATGGGGATCTTCCAGGATTTTGAGTTGATTCAAATTAACTCCAAGTGTTTGATCCCTTTTAAGGAAAACCACATGTATTTGGGAATTGTCCCAGTTTGTTTCACCTCTTTTCGAGCTAGACTTGTCCAATATTATGAGTTAAAATCTTTATTTGGAATTCCCTCTGGTTTTGGGGGAATCCACTAGACAAAAATGAAGTATGCTAACTGTGTCATTCAAAAATTTATGGCAGTACCTATCTCTGTCCCAAGTTTTAGGGAATTTAGCTGGGGTTTCTAATATATTGTTACTTAGAGGCTATAGCACCAGTTTGGAGCATTAAGCATTTATTAAAGTATATTCAATATTAGTAAGAGAGAGAGCTGTACCCCGAAAGTTCAGAGGGGAGGGAGAGAAAAAAAAAAACAACTTGTCTGCTCCTTCCAGCATCACAGGCCAAGAGAGCTAGAAAGAGAGAGTAAGTTACCTTCGGGGAGGAGGAGAAGGGGCCCTTCCACACTGCTCAAAGCTAATTGGCTAGCATCATTCAAATCTATTGGTTTACTGGACTTGAGGGTGGTCCTGAGCAGTTTGTGCTGAGGTCAGAGTCCAGAGGACAGACCCTCTGAGGGAAAGGCTGTCAGGTAGGTATGGTTTTAACCTCTTTTGTCTCTAAGCACAGTCCAAGGTCCAACTTGACTGACTCTGGGCCTGTCTTAAAAAGTCAGGCAAGGGGCAGCTAGGTGGCACAGTGGATAAAGCACTGGCCCTGGATTTAGGAGTACCTGAATTCAAATCCCGCTTCAGACATTTGACACTTAATAGCGGTGTGACCCTGGGCAAGTCACTTAACCCCCATTGCCCCACACAAAAAAAAAAAGTCAGGCAGTTACACCCTTGAGTGAGGTGGTCTCTGTGATTCCCAAAACCTATTATTTTCTCACATATCTCTTTCAGGGACCCCTGGAGATAGTTGTATCTGAATCATTATCTGGAATGTCCTACAAACTGGCAGTGTTAGAGAAAGGTATGGATTGCTTTACTTGGGTACTTAGCAGGATGTGCCCCAAGGGATACATGGGAAAGGAGTTTTCACCTAGGACAGTTTGGTTCTTCTTCAGAAGGTGAAGGGATGATTTACACTCAAACCCTGGTCCCTAATCCCTGTTGACAGAAATCTATGGGTGCTCATTTGAGAAATGTTTCCCTCTGAGAGGGAAAACTTATTATTTTACCTTGTTTTGTTTTTTCTCTATCTGCTTACTTTTGCTAGTTGTTTTATTTATTTCACTATGCTGGGTTTTTATTGTTTTGTGTTGAGACAGACTCTTAGAAGCACTAGGAGTTGCTGGTGATAGAAGGGAGTACAGCACATGTGGCTTACCAGAAGAGCCAGGGACATCCCCATGCATAGTCCATTGGATCAGCCCTGCTCCACTTGATTTTACCACATCGCTTACTACATCTGCTAATTGTGGAAAGTCTAAATTATCAAGTCAGTTTGGTCCTACTCATCTAAATGGCTGATTCATGTTTTTGAGACAACAATGAGATACAGCTATTTCAAAGTCATCCATTCATTTTATGAAGGATTTTTTTTAACTTCCTTTTCTCTTGTTCGTCACCAGAGCTAGCTGCTTCCATTATCATCCATGTCATTCTTACCTTTCAGAACATGTCATGTAGTGCCACACAACTACTCAGGGCAGGCTCATGTTCAACATTGTTTTACTTTTCTCTCAATCATACCATGCACAAGTCTTTTTCTCTTTTCATTAGTTTTTATCATCACTTTGGCAGAAATGTGCTTAGGGGAGATTGAGGTTTCTATCATTTTCTCATCTGCCATTTAAAACTGTGGAGACTTAAACAAAGCCACCTGGAAAGTCAAAGCCAGAAAACTTATTGTTCATTTTCAATGCCCCTTGGCTGTCTACTGCTCTTCAAGTACATCAAACCACAATGAAAGCAAAAAAAGGTGGTAAAGAAAGCAGATATCATATACCCTGGGTCAATTCCAGAGTATTTTCTGGCCAAAGAGAACAATTGAGCCAACAGTATTGATGTATGCTAATTCAGTGCGACTGGTGAATATTAAGCACATGCTTTTGCAGATTGAATACTGACTACCTGCTCCAACACCAATTAATCATCATTTTAATGTTTAGTTTCTTTGTTTTAAGAGCTAGGTAAATACATAATAATACTCTTTTAACACGAACTATATAATTTAAGTATCAAGGAAGATATGTAGTGATGTGTATATGTAAGAAATTAATCTTAACCTTTTGAAATATTTTTTCTCTATGTGTAATTATTAATGGTTTATGTAGCACACTAGCAAACTGGGTAAGTTCCTAAGAACTTTCAAGCAAAACTGAATACTGCATAGGTAGCGAAAATGATTTATTATTTTGGTTATGTAAACCAAAAGGTAAAGTAAAATAAACAACAGAATAGTTGAATTGTCATGGATGCTTTTAATGACCTCAAGTATTCATTCACTGTGAAGGACTTTTGTACAATTGCTACTATCAATTGATACTAAAATAGAAAAAGAAAAGGGACAAAATGAAGTGTTCTGTTTCATGCACCAGGAAACAAACTGGTAAATACATTGTTCCAATTCCCAGGGATAGCATGATTCATCTGATGACCCCCCCCCATTCCAAAATAGGAAGGATTTGGGTATCTAATGAATGGACTGGCTACCTAAGCTCTCATATGAAAATTATGGGGTATCCATTTTCCACAATGACAAGAATTAGTTTAAAAGTCAGATGATGATTTCAAGCCTATATAGATATCTCTGTCTCATCTTAGAAATCCAAAGAAATGCAGAATTATAATCCTATGTGGACTTTCACAAGAGTTACTAAACACTCTAAGACAATACTCATAGTGGCCCCTTGAGTATAGTAGCTGTTAAGAGATTACTTCATTTGTTTTTCACAAGATTGAGTTGGGGAGGTCATTTAACCCGTTTAAGGTCCTAACACAGAGTCACTGGCAAAACCAATCATTGATCCAAAGATTATCTGTCTACTTTGACATGGTCTCATATGTGATAAGTGTATGTACCTCATATATTTGTGTTAGAGTAATAGCCTGGGGAAAAGTAAGGATGCAAACATTTTATTGGCCTTCATTTCTTGAATTGAAGAACTATTATAGAAGATAATAACTCTGGGTTAATGTGCATATGCACCAAGTTCTGATATTGGCTTATTTCTTTGATTCAAACAAATTCAATTTGACAACAATTATTAAATACCTACTGTGTATCAGGAATTCTGGTGGATATTGAGGATACAAAGACAAAATTTAAAGAAAAAATCCCCTGTACTTGAGAAGTTTATATTCTTCTGGAGGTGGGAGGCTGGGTATGGCAGCAGAGAGATATCTGCATTTATATATGTAACCTGTAATCAGTGTTGGGTCTGTCTCCCTGTCTTCTGGTTTAGAAAGAGTGGGTAGATCTTGTTACTTTATTTTGGATTTGAAGTTTTTTTGCTGAGCTTCTAGACAATACAAGAAGACAAAGGAGAATTTAATGAGATGAGAAGGAAGTTGGAGGGAAATAGAGAAAATGGAAAGGGGGACACCTTGAAACAAAGGCTAGGATGGTGCCAAAATAGCTTATTGAGGTATTTGGGACTGTGAACAGATGGGAAATTTTTCCTCACTGACTGTGGGCTCCCACTCTCTGACAAAAGAACACTGACTGTGATTACTGGGATTCTGAAGAAACGCAATACAGTTTATTTCTTCATCATTCTTCTTGTCAGCTATTTGCTTGTCGTGTGATGCAAACCATAACGATTTGTCCTGGGGTTATATTTTATTTGGATTTAGTTGTTCCTTACTTCTAATTGTCTCTTCATATAAACATATTTGGCTCATCTCAGACAAGTGTATTTCACTGTTTATAATTTAAAATG